>NW_025999624.1:0-2400000 GCF_019419815.1 Pyrus x bretschneideri
GACCGGGGATTAGGAGGGATTGCTAACACTTGGAAACTGACTTAAAAACTCAAAAACAAAGTTTAAACACTAAACTCGACTCAAAGGAATGCAAAACTAAAAGTTTAAAACACTTAACAAACCTAAAACCCAAACAAGCAACTAGAAGACTCAAAACTGCCTAAAAACCACTTTCTGGGCAGTTTTGAGCACCTACAACTAATTTGGACGAAATTGGATGAAAACTTGAATCAAAATACTTAGAAACACAATCAAACACTTTCTAACTAATCTAAGACTTCAAATTAAAGGGGGATTTGTTTTGGACGAAATTTAACATAAACAGAAACTTTAAACTAAACAGATTGTAGAATGTTTTTGGATAAAAAGATGGATAAAAGGCTAGTTAGGAGGTTCTTCTCCACACATGTCACACTTGCAAACAAAACAATTTCAGTTGTTCTTCCAATAAATTATAAATACTCAACGCCCCAAATTAACCGTGAATTGCACTAATTAACCCTCAGTTTTTCCACAAGTTATTAAGTTGGATGATTGCATACGACAACCCAAAACATTCCCTACAAGTTCCCTGCATGAATTGCATAATAGAGATACAAGCAAGAATCATTAAGTTCTATGAAAAACATAAGCATTGACGAAGCATTCGTTACTATGAATTGCATGAAACTTATGCTAAGAATTCATTCAACGCGATCGTTTTCAAGCGACCTTCACTACTTGTGATTATAAGATTGTAACTATTAGGTGAAACTCCCTCATAATCTAGCATCATATTCATGCATGAAAACTAAGCGTGCACTCTCAATCAACATACACAAATAAGTTATCAATCAAATAGATGAACGAATTGAATCCACAACTTATGAAATAACAACTGAATGTAATCAAATCATATTGCAAGCATGTACATGGTTTTGAATTCCCCCCTAACCAAGGGGGTTTAGCCACTCATGATTACAACAAACTTAGAGAGTAATAACAAAGTAAACATTGAAAACAAGAATCGAAGTACACCTAAAAATTCCAACAACTCAATCTTCAATTGTATGAACGTTTAAGCCTCTTCTCCTCTAGTTGCTGCGGCACAAGGGGTTTTGGTGAGTTTTGGGGGTTATGGATGATGTAGAATGATGTGTTTAGGGTAGGGATGGATGTAGGGGAAGGCAAGGAGTGTTTTTGGGCAGAAAATATGAAGAATGGTGAAGTATGGCTGTGTTAGAGAGAGGGAATGAATTTCTGGCGTGAATGAATGTGTATGAGAGGTGGTGCTCTGATCTAGGGGTTAATATGAGTATATATAGGCACTTAGAACCCTAGGGAAATCAGATATGGACTTGAATTAATTAATGGGAGAGCATGGGAGTGCATGTGGCTGATTTGTGGTGCAATGATGAAAGGCAAAGTGCATGTGGCTGATTTGTGGTGCAATGATGGTGCAATGATGAAAAGGCAAAGTGCATGTGGCTGATTTGTGGTGCAATGATGAAAGGATGGAAGTGCATGTGGCTGCAATGGATTAAAGGATGGGAGTGCATGTGGCTGCAATGGATTAAAGGATGGGAGTGCATGTGGCTGAAATGTAGCCTTCTAGAAATCAGGTTTTTAGGCCCCCTTGCAACTCCCTAACTGAATTCAAGCCTTTCAAATTCGTCCATCCTCATGCCACCATGCTTGCACTATCCAATCTTGGCCCAAAAATGCTCTAGAATGCTCCAAATTGCTTCTTTTTGCATACTTTGACACTAAAACCTGAAATTGCACGAAAATAACTTTAAACACTATAATTAACATAGTTTAGCTAATTAAATGCAAGAAAACAAGCTAACTAAGTCGTATAAATATGCTCCTATCAAGAGACTTTCCCTGATGAGCAATTGCTGTCCAGTAAGGTATGTGAACCTTGGTATGCCGATTTGGTGAACTTTTTGGTGTCAAAATGTGTTCCAAGTACCCTAGCTAGGCACCAACGTGATAAATTAAAGAAAGATGCACGGTTTTATGTATGGGATGACCCATATTTGTGGAAGTTTTGTGCAGATCAGATTGTGCGTCAGTGTGTGCATGATTGTGAGTTTAATTCAATTCTATCCTTTTGTCATACTTATGCTTGTGGTGGACATTTTGGCACACAACGCACTGCCCTTAAAGTGTTAGAATGTGGTTTTTATTGGCCAACAATCTTTAAAGATGCTAGAACTTTTTGTTTAACTTGTGATCGTTGTCAACGAATGGGAAATATAGGTGCAAGGGACCAAATGCCGCAAACACCCATCTTTAATGTTGAAATTTTTTATGTTTAGGGCATTGATTTCATGGGCCCTTTCCCATCTTTATTTCGTTTTACTTATATTTTGCTTGCGGTGGATTATGTCTCAAAATTGGTGGAAGCCAAGGCCACCCATACTAATGATTCTAGAGTTGTTGCAGATTTTATAAAGACTAACATTTTTGCTAGATTTGGGATGCCTCGAGTGCTTATTAGTGATGGAGGATCTCACTTTTGCAATCGTACCATAGAGGCATTGCTCAAGAAATATCAAGTCACACATAAGGTTTCAACACCTTACCATCCCCAAACCAATGGCCAAGCCGAGGTGTCCAATAGAGAAGTCAAGCAAATCTTGGAGAAGACCATTGGACCAACAAGAAAAGATTGGAGTGTGCGTTTGGAGGATGCATTATGGGCTTATAGAACGGCTTACAAGACACCCACAGGCATGTCCCCTTTTCGGCTAGTTTATGGCAAGCCTTGTCATCTCCCCGTAGAGTTGGAACACAAGGCTCATTGGGCAATCAAGACATTCAACATGGACATTCAAGTTGCAATTGAATGAACGTTTAAGCCTCTTCTCCTCTAGTTGCTGCGGCACAAGGGGTTTTGGTGAGTTTTGGGGGTTATGGATGATGTAGAATGATGTGTTTAGGGTAGGGATGGATGTAGGGGAAGGCAGGGAGTGTTTTTGGGCAGAAAATATGAAGAATGGTGAAGTATGGCTGTGTTAGAGAGAGGGAATGAATTTCTGGCGTGAATGAATGTGTATGAGAGGTGGTGCTCTGATCTAATGGTTAATATGAGTATATATAGGCACTTAGAACCCTAGGGAAATTAGATATGGACTTGAATTAATTAATGGGAGAGAATGGGAGTGCATGTGGCTGATTTGTGGTGCAATGATGAAAGGCAAAGTGCATGTGGCTGATTTGTGGTGCAATGATGAAAGGATGGAAGTGCATGTGGCTGCAATGGATTAAAGGATGGGAGTGCATGTGGCTGAAATGTAGCCTTCTAGAAATCAGGTTTTTAGGCCCCCTTGCAACTCCCTAACTGAATTCAAGCCTTTCAAATTCGTCCATCCTCATGCCACCATGCTTCCACTATCCAATCTTGGCCCAAAAATGCTTTAGAATGCTCCAAATTGCTTCTTTTTGCATACTTTGACACTAAAACCTGAAATTGCACGAAAATAACTTTAAACACTATAATTAACATAGTTTAGCTAATTAAATGCAAGAAAACAAGCTAACTAAGTCGTATAAATATGCTCCTATCAATTTCCCCCACACTTAGCTTTTGCTAGTCCTCGAGCAAAACAAACAAAAGAAAGAAAACAAAACGAAACAAACTAACTAAAACAAAACCTAAACCTTCCAACGTTTGCCTCAGGGATTTCCAATGCACATGACATGTTAAAGATCGTTATCCCCACAGATTTGAGTCCTCTTTACACAAGCACATACTTAATTAAAGCCACTACTCACTTGTTGACAAGTAATCAATTAAAACAATGCTTTGAATGTAGTAACATGCCTTAGAGAATTCCCTCCATTCCTTACAAGATATACACTCTATTTTCACTCAGATTTTCTAACTCCACACCCTATACTAGTCATATGTGAGAAGATTGATGTAGATATGAAAACGAATGCTCACATATATGTTTCACAACGAATGCAATTTCTAGAGTTAAGAAGCATGTTTAGATATGATCTCATGAATGGAATGCTACTACTTAGATGCGAGAACCAGTGACACCATATGCTCATACCAAATTCAAACTCCACAAATTGAAACACATAACACTCAAGATAGAAGTTAAGGGTTGTAATGGGGCTTGGGGTGTTGGTTAACAAGGAAAGGATAGGGAAAACAAACGTTCTTCAAGCAATAGTAAGCAAAGCAATGAAATTGAGACTTAGAATTCACTTAGATTGTAGAAATTAACTTTAAAACACAAGGGAAAGATTTAGACAACTCCTTAGGGCCGAATTCATTGTTTTGGACCCTTACTTCAACAAACGATACTTTGGAACTCTTTTTCTCAACTTTTCAACTTTTTTCTTCATTTTTTTTTTCTTTTTCCACGAATTTTTTTTCCTTTTTCAACTTTTTTTTTTTTTTTTTTCTTTCTCTTTTTTTTTTTTCCGTGCCTATAGCACACATTTCCTCATGAAAAACACTTCCCCCACACTTGTTTTCTGCCAACATAAATCAAAAGGACTTCAATTTGAATCATGCTTTGCTATGCTTCAAGAACAAGGGTATGGATAGTCCTAATCTAGGCTAGGTGAGGAAAACATGAGTTAACAAATAATGACGGCTAACAAGGCTCAATGGGGTTAAAAACCTACAAAACATAATGACATAGGGCACACGGCTTTTTGGCTAAGGTGGTGGTCACTACACAACTTCATCTTGAATGTGTGTTATGCAAATCAATAACATGCTTTGAATGAAATGGGCATGAGTTCTAGCATTTGGAACTAAATGATGAAACGCCTTCTAAGTAGCAACTAAGCAAAGAATAATGAGATCATGCAACGACTTTAGAAAACAAAGAATGCACAGATTTTAACTCTCCAAATAAACGTTTAGGCTCAAGTCTCACAAGGTTGTAGCGTTAGTTTGAGTTCCTTCCTTCAAGCATGTTACAAAAACTGATTTTTTTATTTTTTATTTTTTATTTTTTTATTTTTTTTTATTTTTTATGATTGCATGTGAATTCATAAGTTATAACCACAACTAAGCATAAACAAAGAGTAGATCAAACTTTCATCCATGTTAATCACTCTCTTTAACAGCCATGTAATTACAAACCGAATCCTCATCATTGTGTTGGAAGGTACCCTAAGACACAAACAAACACACAAAAACAACTCTTTTTGGGTTTTTTAAAACAAATTTTTCAAATTGTTATGTGATTTTCGGATTTTTGCATCAAAACACACTAAAACACCCCAAAACTGCTCAAAAACACTTAAAAACCGCAAGAAACAACATTTGAAATTATGGGTGACAAAACCCTACGAATTTGCAAGAAAACACTTTGGTTACCCCCCACACTTAACTCAAACATTGTCCTCAATGTTTTAAGGCATAACTCACACAAATAACAAACAAACAAACAAACAGCAACTAACATACTAAACATGGCAGAAACGAAATACACAACAAAGAGAAGGGTTAAGGAACGCAAATCTGGAATTGGAGTGATTCCTTGGGCTTCCTTTGTTGAATTGCATGGGTTGCCTCCCAAGTAGCGCTTTCTTTAACGTCGTACAGCCGGACGAAAAGCCCATTCACTCTCCATTTGTGCCCACGGCACCCAAAGAAATATCCTCCACGGTTTGTTCAACAAAGTTCTCATAATATGGCTTCAAACGGTGTCCGTTCACTTGGAATTCATGACCTGTTTTGAGACTTTGAATCTGGATGGCACCATAAGAAGATACGTTAGTAATAACAAACGGTCCAATCCACTTAGAACGTAACTTACCGGGAAACAAACGTAAATGGGAATTGAACAATAGCACTTTCTGCCCAATTGAGAATGATTTCCCACGGATCATGTTGTCATGGAAAGCTTTGGTCTTTTGCTTGTAAATGCTTGCATTATCGTACGCCTCATGCCGTATCTCATCAAGCTCATTCAATTGCAATCTCCTTTGACTTCCTGCTTCCTCGAGGTTCATGTTAAACTTCTTGATGGCCCAAAGTGCTTTGTGCTCCAATTCAACAGGAAGATGGCACGCCTTGCCATAGACAAGTCGGAAAGGGGACATCCCAATGGGGGTTTTGTACGCCGTACGATACGCCCAAAGTGCCTCATCTAACCGTAAGCTCCAATCCTTCCTTGTTGGCCCAACGGTCTTCTCTAGGATTTGCTTAATCTCTTGGTTGGAAACCTCGGCTTGGCCATTCGTTTGAGGATGGTAAGGTGTAGAAACCTTATGGGTGACATTGTATTTCCTCAATAACGCTTCAATGGTCCGATTGCAAAAGTGTGACCCTCCGTCACTAATGATCACTCGTGGCATTCCGAATCTTGCAAAAATGTTAGTTCTAATAAAATCTGCAACCACTTTAGAATCATTAGTCCGGGTGGCCTTTGCTTCCACCCACTTCGACACATAATCAACCGCAAGCAAAATATATGTAAAACCATACGAAGAAGGAAAAGGACCCATAAAATCAATACCCCAAACATCAAAAATTTCAACATTTAGGATAGAAACCTGCGGCATTTGGTCCTTTGCACTAATACCACCCATTCGTTGGCATTTATCACATGTTAAGCAAAAAGTTTTAGCATCTTTAAAAATACTAGGCCAATAAAATCCACATTGTAACACCTTAAGGGCTGTGCGTTGTGTGCCAAAATGCCCTCCACATGCATATGTGTGACAAAAACTCAAAATTGAATGACATTCAGAATCGTGCACACAACGACGTATAATCTGATCGGGGCAAAATTTCCATAAGTACGGATCATCCCACACATAAAACCGTGCATCATGCCTAAGTTTATCACGTTGGTGCCTAGTGAACTCACTTGGAATACGTTTTGACACCAAAAAATTAACAATATCAGCATACCAAGGTGCACTAACCTTAATGGACAGCAATTGTTCATCGGGGAATGTCTCCAAAATCGGCAAAGACTCCTCATTATGCACCATTCGGCTTAGGTGGTCAGCCACCACGTTTTCACTTCTCTTGTTGTCCCGAATTTCTATGTCGAACTCTTGAAGTAGCAATATCCATCGAATTAGCCGTGGCTTGGCCTCCTTTTTGGTGAGCAAGTACTTCAGAGCTGCATGATCTGTGAAAACAATTACTTTAGTTCCAATTAGATATGATCGAAATTTATCTAAAGCAAAGACAACGGCAAGGAGTTCTTTTTCCGTAGTGGAGTAGTTCAATTGTGCATCGTTCAACGTCCGGGAGGCGTAGTAAATGACATGCGGCCTCTTGTCCTTTCTTTGTCCTAAAACAGCTCCTAAAGCATAGTCGGACGCATCACACATGAGCTCCAAAGGTAGACTCCAATCCGGTGGAACAATGATGGGTGCCGTGGTCAACAATTCCTTGAGTTGTTTGAATGATTCCGTGCACTCCTTGGTGAATTCAAACGCCACTTCTTTTTGTAGGAGTCGGCAAAGAGGTTGTGCTATCTTCGAGAAATCTTTGATAAACCTACGATAAAATCCTGCATGGCCAAGAAACGAACGAACCTCTCTAACCGAAGTCGGAGAGGGTAAGTAACGTACAAGATCTACTTTAGACTTATCAACTTCAATTCCTTTTTCAGAGATTATATGACCCAAAACAATACCTTGTTTAACCATAAAGTGACATTTTTCCCAATTCAACACAAGGTTTGTTTCAACACAACGTTTCAAGATTAAAGTGAGATTATCCAAGCATTTGTCAAATGAATCACCAAACACACTAAAATCATTCATGAATATCTCAATAATCTTTTCAACATAATCCGAAAATATGCTTACCATACACCTTTGAAACGTGGCAGGAGCATTGCACAAGCCAAATGGCATGCGTCGGTATGCAAACGTTCCAAAGGGACAAGTAAAAGTGGTCTTTTCTTGATCATCCGGGGCAATGACAATTTGGTTATAACCTGAATATCCATCAAGAAAACAATAAAAGGAATAACCGGCTAACCTTTCCAACATTTGGTCTAGGAACGGCAAAGGGAAGTGATCCTTCCTTGTGGTGGTGTTTATCTTCCTATAATCAATGCACACACGCCAACCGGTTTGAATCCTCATGGGTACAAGCTCATTCTCGGCATTTTCCACTACTGTCACTCCGGATTTCTTAGGCACACATTGGATAGGTGAAACCCAACGACTATCGGAGATGGGATAAATCACCCCACAATCTAGAAGTTTGATTATCTCCTTTTTCACTACTTCCATCATCGGAGGGTTAAGACGGCGTTGAGCCTCTCTAGTTGGTTTAGCCCCCTCCTCAAGAAATATGTGATGCATACAAGTCGTAGGGCTTATACCTTTGATATCGGCCAATGTCCAACCTAGGGCAGATTTGAATTCCTTCAAAACTCGAAGCAACTTCTCCTCCTCTTGTGCCGTGAGGGAGGAGGAAATAATGGCAGGTAGTGTTTCATTTTCCCCCAAGAAAATGTACTTCAAATGGCTTGGCAAAGGCTTGAGTTCAAGGATAGGTGCCTGAATTATAGATGGAAGCAATTTGTTAGTCGAAATGGGAATGGACTCACGGTTAGTATACTTACCATCAAGCTTAGGTGAGGACTCAAGGGCAGCCACAACTTCAAGTAATTCCTCACTAGGGGGCACGGCATGGGATGACTCTTGTATGCCGTGGGCATGCATGTAATCTGCCCCCTTTGTTTTGAGTTCCATGCCTCGTGTAATGACTTTTTCAAGCGCATCGTCATTGAAATCGTCGAGATATCCCTGCGCCAAAGAGTCAATTATATCAATAGAAAAGCATGAATGGTCCTCACTAGGGTATTTAATGGAATCAGAAAGATTAAATTAACAACTTCCCCATCGAATTCCATGGACAAAGTTCCACTATACACGTCAATCTTCGTCCGGGCCGTCTTCATGAATGGCCTTCCAAGTAGAATGGGCAGCGAAGGAGCATGGTCCGATTCATCCATTTCGAGGACATAGAAATCCGCCGGGAAGACCAAATGATTAACCTGCACAAGAACATCTTCCAAAACTCCCTTTGGATGGGCGTTAGATCTATCGGCCAATTGTATTATTACCCCATCATTTTTCAATGCTCCTAAGTTCATAGATGCATAAATGGAATATGGCATAACATTTATAGAAGCACCTAAATCAAGCATGGCAGATTCAAATCTAATATTCCCAATGACACAAGGAATGGTAAAGCTACCTGGATCCTTGCATTTGGGAGGTAGTTTGCATTGCAAGATGGCGGACACATTCTCACCTACCTTTACCACTTCCTTAGTCGACATCCTCTTCCTAGTGGTACACAACTCCTTCAAGAACTTAGCATACCTCGGAACTTGCTTGATTGCATCTAACAAAGGTATGTTAACTTGAACTTTCCTAAAGGTTTCAAGGATATCCTTTTCTGCCTCTTCTTTCTTCGTTTGCATGAACCTACTAGGAAAAGGCACATTTGAAGGGAAAACATTAGTATGAACCGAATTTGACACATTCTTACCTTTGTGGGACAAATTGGGCAGATTTGGGACCATAGGGACTTGCGGCAAAGGTGGAATCACCTTTGCCGTGGGCAACCTTGTTTCCTCCTCTTCCATTTGCAAAATTTCATCCTCGTTAAGACCTGTTTTTGATGTAGGACCTGCCCCAACTTCCTTACCATTTCTTAGGGTCATTGCTTTGGCTGATTCGAAACCTCCCTTCAGATTTGGAATGGTGGAACTAGGGAGTTGTCCGGGATCTCGAAACTTACCTACAAACTCGGCAATCTGCCCAATTTGTTTCTCAAGTTGATCCACCCTCTTATCTTGGTTTTGCATAGCCTTCGCTTGATCTTCCTGCCCATTAGACAACTTAGTTAGTATCTTAAGAAGTGCATCATTGTCAAGAGACGTACCTGAGGCTCTTGGGCCGGATTGGGCTTGATTTTGGGGTGGGCCGTAGGTTTTGGGAAAGAACCCCGGGGGTTGTTGCCTAAAGCCTCCTTGGTTCTGAGGTTGCTGGGAATCCCTCCACTTGAAATTTGGGTGGTCTCGCCACCCCGGATTATACGTGTTGGAGTATGGATCATGTCTTGACTGATTTTGGCTTTGAAACCCAATGGCATTCGCACTCTCCCATCCGCCATTCTCAATGAGTTGAGGACACTTTTCGGAGGCATGTCCTTGGATAGAACATACGCCACATACCACAGGTCTTTGCATCTTCATTCCCTCGGCCATCTGTGAAACAATAGAAGTAAGATTAGCCAATTGTGAATGAAGATCGGACGTTGAACTTACCTCATGTACTTGGTGCCGTGGGGGTCCTCTTTGGCCTACACCCTCGTACTGTTGAGCGTTCAACGCTCTTTTAGCAATCAAGACCTTGGCAGCCATGGGTGTTTTGTCCACCAATGCTCCCCCCGCCGAAGCATCAAGCATTTGACATTCTAGAGGTAGGAGACCCTTGTAGAAATATTGCAAGAGCAACTCCTCCTTCATCTGATGCTGTGGACAAGAAGCAACAAGTGATTTAAATCGTTCATAATACGTAGGAAAAGACTCACCTTCTTCTTGCTGGATTCCGCTTATCTTTTTGCGTAGGAGGATGATGCGAGAAGTTGGAAAGAACTTCTCCAAGTACGCTCTCTTCATACTCTCCCAAGAAGTGACAGTGCCGGGAGCTAACTCATATAACCAATCTTTGGCTTTATCCATCAAAGAGAATGGAAAAGCCTTCATCTTCAAGATATTTCCGTCAACAGTGACGGGAGTCATACTAGAGCAAACTACTTCAAATTCTTTCAAATGTTTGTTAGGATCTTCCATGGACAAGCCATGGTATTTAGGAATATGATGAAGCAAACTTGACTTTAATTCAAACTCATCTGTCTTACCTTGGGCAGCCGTGGGGTATTGAATGCACAAGGGTGCGGCATTATCCAAACCTGAGGCGGAAAACTCCTTGAGTGTACGGTTGTCCACCGCCATGCCTTGGACTTCTTCAAATATCCCTGCCGTGGCTTCCTCTTTCTCTTCTTGTACGTTTTCTTCAAGGTCAGATTCGGAATTTGGTGGATGGTGTTCTTGCTGGTTTCTAGCTCTTCTCAACTTCCTCTCAAAATCGTCGTCAAAATCCAAGATGTTCGCACGAATCGGTTGAGAGCTTCTAGTCATACATTAGTACCTAAGAAACAAGAAACAAAATTAGGTCAGAAACTTAAACAAAGTCAGAAACAAAGTGAAATAAAAGAAACAAAAACAATCCAAGGGAATAGCAAAATTGCTAATCCCCGGCAACGGCGCCAAAAATTTGATGCGAAATAGATAAGCACACAAATTAAACCCTCTTTTTGTCAAATTGTAGTAAAGATGTAAGTAGGGATCGTTCTAGACCGGGGATTAGGAGGGATTGCTTAACACTTGGAAACTGACTTAAAAACTCAAAAACAAAGTTTAAAACACTAAACTCGACTCAAAGATTGCAAAACTAAAAGTTAAAACACTTAAACAAACCTAAAACCCAAAACAGCAACTAGAAGACTCAAAACTGCCTACAAACCACTTTCTGGGCAGTTTTGAGCACCTACACTAATTTGGACGAAATTGGATGAAAACTTGAATCAAAATACTTAGAAACACAATCAAAACACTTTCTAACTAATCTAAGACTTCAAATTAAAGGGGGATTTGTTTTGGACGAAAATTTAACATAAAACAGAAACTTTAAACTAAACAGATTGTAGAATGTTTTTGGATAAAAAGGATGGATAAAAGGTTAGTTAGGAGGTTCTTCTCCACACATGTCACACTTGCAAACAAAACGATTTTCAGTTGTTCTTCCAATAAATTATAAATACTCAACGCCCCAAATTAACCGTGAATTGCACTAATTAACCCTCAGTTTTTCCACAAGTTATTAAGTTGGATGATTGCATACGACAACCCAAAACATTCCCTACAAGTTCCCTACATGAATTGCATAATAGAGATACAAGCAAGAATCATTAAGTTCTATGAAAAACATAAGCATTGACGAAGCATTCGTTACTATGAATTGCATGAAACTTATGCTAAAAATTCATTCAACGCGATCGTTTTTAAGCGACCTTCACTACTTGTGATTATAAGATTGTAACTATTAGGTGAAACTCCCTCATAATCTAGCATCATATTCATGCATGAAAACTAAGCGTGCACTCTCAATCAACATACACAAATAAGTTATCAATCAAATAGATGAACGAATTGAATCCACAACTTTTGAAATAACAACTGAATGTAATCAAATCATATTGCAAGCATGTACATGGTTTCGAATTCCCCCCTAACCAAGGGGGTTTAGCCACTCATGATTACAACAAACTTAGAGAGTAATAACAAAGTAAACATTGAAAACAAGAATCGAAGTACACCTAAAAATTCCAACAACTCAATCTTGAATTGTATGAACGTTTAAGCCTCTTCTCCTCTAGTTGCTGCGGCACAAGGGGTTTTGGTGAGTTTTGGGGGTTATGGATGATGTAGAATGATGTGTTTAGGGTAGGGATGGATGTAGGGGAAGGCAAGGAGTGTTTTTGGGTAGAAAATATGAAGAATGGTGAAGTATGGCTGTGTTAGAGAGAGGGAATGAATTTCTGGCATGAATGAATGTGTATGAGAGGTGGTGCTCTGATCTAGGGGTTAATATGAGTATATATAGGCACTTAGAACCCTAGGGAAATCAGATATGGACTTGAATTAATTAATGGGAGAGCATGGGAGTGCATGTGGCTGATTTGTGGTGCAATGATGAAAGGCAAAGTGCATGTGGCTGATTTGTGGTGCAATGATGAAAAGGCAAAGTGCATGTGGCTGATTTGTGGTGCAATGATGAAAGGATGGAAGTGCATGTGGCTGCAATGGATTAAAGGATGGGAGTGCATGTGGCTGCAATGGATTAAAGGATGGGAGTGCATGTGGCTGAAATGTAGCCTTCTAGAAATCAGGTTTTTAGGCCCCCTTGCAACTCCCTAACTGAATTCAAGCCTTTCAAATTCGTCCATCCTCATGCCACCATGCTTGCACTATCCAATCTTGGCCCAAAAATGCTCTAGAATGCTCCAAATTGCTTCTTTTTGCATACTTTGACACTAAAACCTGAAATTGCACGAAAATAACTTTAAACACTATAATTAACATAGTTTAGCTAATTAAATGCAAGAAAACAAGCTAACTAAGTCGTATAAATATGCTCCTATCAAGAGACTTTCCCTGATGAGCAATTGCTGTCCATTAAGGTATGTGAACCTTGGTATGCCGATTTGGTGAACTTTTTGGTGTCAAAATGTGTTCCAAGTACCCTAGCTAGGCACCAACGTGATAAATTAAAGAAAGATGCACGGTTTTATGTATGGGATGACCCATATTTGTGGAAGTTTTGTGCAGATCAGATTGTGCGTCAGTGTGTGCATGATTGTGAGTTTAATTCAATTCTAACCTTTTGTCATACTTATGCTTGTGGTGGACATTTTGGCACACAACGCACTGCCCTTAAAGTGTTAGAATGTGGTTTTTATTGGCCAACAATCTTTAAAGATGCTAGAACTTTTTGTTTAACTTGTGATCGTTGTCAACGAATGGGAAATATAGGTGCAAGGGACCAAATGCCGCAAACACCCATCTTTAATGTTGAAATTTTTTATGTTTAGGGCATTGATTTCATGGGCCCTTTCCCATCTTCGTTTCGTTTTACTTATATTTTGCTTGCGGTGGATTATGTCTCAAAATGGGTGGAAGCCAAGGCCACCCGTACTAATGATTCTAGAGTTGTTGCAGATTTTATAAAGACTAACATTTTTGCTAGATTTGGGATGCCTCGAGTGCTTATTAGTGATGGAGGATCTCACTTTTGCAATCGTACCATAGAGGCATTGCTCAAGAAATATCAAGTCACACATAAGGTTTCAACACCTTACCATCCCCATACCAATGGCCAAGCCGAGGTGTCCAATAGAGAAATCAAGCAAATCTTGGAGAAGACCATTGGACCAACAAGAAAAGATTGAAGTGTGCGTTTGGAGGATGCATTATGGGCTTATAGAACGGCTTACAAGACACCCACAGGCATGTCCCCTTTTCGGCTAGTTTATGGCAAGCCTTGTCATCTCCCCGTAGAGTTGGAACACAAGGCTCATTGGGCAATCAAGACATTCAACATGGACATTCAAGTTGCAATTGAATGAACGTTTAAGCCTCTTCTCCTCTAGTTGCTGCGGCACAAGGGGTTTTGGTGAGTTTTGGGGGTTATGGATGATGTAGAATGATGTGTTTAGGGTAGGGATGGATGTAGGGGAAGGCAAGGAGTGTTTTTGGGCAGAAAATATGAAGAATGGTGAAGTATGGCTGTGTTAGAGAGAGGGAATGAATTTCTGGCGTGAATGAATGTGTATGAGAGGTGGTGCTCTGATCTAATGGTTAATATGAGTATATATAGGCACTTAGAACCCTAGGAAAATCAGATATGGACTTGAATTAATTAATGGGAGAGAATGGGAGTGCATGTGGCTGATTTGTGGTGCAATGATGAAAGGCAAAGTGCATGTGGCTGATTTGTGGTGCAATGATGAAAAGGCAAAGTGCATGTGGCTGATTTGTGGTGCAATGATGAAAGGATGGAAGTGCATGTGGCTGCAATGGATTAAAGGATGGGAGTGCATGTGGCTGAAATGTAGCCTTCTAGAAATCAGGTTTTTAGGCCCCCTTGCAACTCCCTAACTGAATTCAAGCCTTTCAAATTCGTCCATCCTCATGCCACCATGCTTCCACTATCCAATCTTGGCCCAAAAATGCTCTAGAATGCTCCAAATTGCTTCTTTTTGCATACTTTGACACTAAAACCTGAAATTGCACGAAAATAACTTTAAACACTATAATTAACATAGTTTAGCTAATTAAATGCAAGAAAACAAGCTAACTAAGTCGTATAAATATGCTCCTATCAATTTCCCCCACACTTAGCTTTTGCTAGTCCTCGAGCAAAACAAACAAAAGAAAGAAAACAAAACGAAACAAACTAACTAAAACAAAACCTAAACCTTCCAACGTTTGCCTCAGGGATCTCCATAGGGCAAAAAGTTTTACTTTTTAATTCTCACCTACGTTTATTTCCTGGTAAGTTTCGTTCTAAGTGGATTCGACCTATTGTCGTTACTAATGTTTTTCCATATGGCGCAGTTCAAATCCAAAGCTTGAGGAATGGCCAAGAATTCAAGGTGAATGGGCATCATTTGAAGCCCTATTATGCAAATGTTGAAGGGCAGATTGTGGAGGATAGTACACTCCATGCCGTGGCCTCTAATTGAGGACAAGAAGACTGTTCGTCCGGCTGCACGACGTTAAAGCAAGCGCTTCTTGGGAGGCAACCCATGCATTCAACTAGAGAGGATTTGGGCAATTCACCAATTCATGCCATAAAATCAGATTTGCGTTCCTCAATCTCTATCTCTTTATTGTTTTTATTTCGTCATGTTAGTTAGTTTATAATGTTTGTTTGGATGTGAGTCTTTGTTTGAAACATTGAGGACAATGTTTGATTTAAGTGTGGGGGGGTAACAAGTTGCTTTTGCATGATTTTACATGATTTTCGTGGGATTTTATCACCTATCACTTATAATGTTGTTTCTCACTGTTTTTAAGTGTTTTTAGAGTGTTTTGGAGTGTTTTTATGTCTTTTGTTCAAAAAATCCGAAAATTTACAAAACAAATTGCAAAACAGTTTTGAAAAACCCAAAAAGAGTTGTTTTTAAGTTGTTTTTGTGTGTTTGTTTGTGTCTTAGGGTACCTTCCAACACAATGATGAGGATTTGGTTTTTAATTGCATGACTATTAAAGAATGTTATAAACATGGTTGGAAGTTGATTTATGCTTTGGTTTATGCATGGTTATGGTTATGGTTTATGCTTGTTTTATGTTATGCCCTCAATTTTATGCTATGAATGAAATGGGCATGAGTTTTAGTATTTGGAACTATAGTGTAAAACGCATTCTAAGTAGCAACCAAGCAAAGAATAATGAGATCATGCAACGACTTTAGAAAACATGAACATCAAGATTAATAACTCTCCAAAGAATGTTTAGGCTCAAGTCTCTCAGACACTTACAAACAGTGAATAACAACTTTAGAAGTGATAGGTGATAAAATCCCACGAATTTTCATGAAAAACACTTTATTTACCCCCCCCCCCCACACTTAAACCAAACATTGTCCTCAATGTTTTAAGCATAGACTCACAAACAAACAACCAAATAACTGATAGGAGCATATTTATACGACTTAGTTAGCTTGTTTTCTTGCATTTAATTAGCTAAACTATGTTAATTATAGTGTTTAAAGTTATTTTCGTGCAATTTCAGGTTTTAGTGTCAAAGTATGCAAAAAGAAGCAATTTGGAGCATTCTAGAGCATTTTTGGGCCAAGATTGGATAGTGCAAGCATGGTGGCATGAGGATGGACGAATTTGAAAGGCTTGAATTCAGTTAGGGAGTTGCAAGGGGGCCTAAAAACCTGATTTCTAGAAGGCTACATTTCAGCCACATGCACTCCCATCCTTTAATTCATTGCAGCCACATGCACTCCCATCCTTTAATCCATTGTAGCCACATGCACTCCCATCCTTTAATCCATTGTAGCCACATGCACTTCCATCCTTTCATCATTGCACCACAAATCAGCCACATGCACTTTGCCTTTTCATCATTGCACCACAAATCAGCCACATGCACTTTGCCTTTCATCATTGCACCACAAATCAGCCACATGCACTCCCATGCTCTCCCATTAATTAATTCAAGTCCATATCTGATTTCCCTAGGGTTCTAAGTGCCTATATATACTCATATTAACCCCTAGATCAGATCACCACCTCTCATACACATTCATTCACGCCAGAAATTCATTCCCTCTCTCTAACACAGCCATACTTCACCATTCTTCATATTTTCTGCCCAAAACACTCCTTGCCTTCCCCTACATCCATCCCTACCCTAAACACATCATTCTACATCATCCATAACCCCCAAAACTCACCAAAACCCCTTGTGCCGCAGCAACTAGAGGAGAAGAGGCTTAAACGTTCATACAATTCAAGATTAAGTTGTTGGAATTTTTAGGTGTACTTCGATTCTTGTTTTCAATGTTTACTTTGTTATTACTCTCTAAGTTTGTTGTAATCATGAGTGGCTAAACCCCCTTGGTTAGGGGGGAATTCGAAACCATGTACATGCTTGCAATATGATTTGATTACATTCAGTTGTTATTTCATAAGTTGTGGATTCAATTCGTTCATCTATTTGATTGATAACTTATTTGTGTATGTTGATTGAGAGTGCACGCTTAGTTTTCATGCATGAATATGATGCTAGATTATGAGGGAGTTTCACCTAATAGTTACAATCTTATAATCACAAGTAGTGAAGGTCGCTTGAAAACGATCGCGTTGAATGAATTCTTAGCATAAGTTTCATGCAATTCATAGTAACGAATGCTTCGTCAATGCTTATGTTTTTCATAGAACTTAATGATTCTTGCTTGTATCTCTATTATGCAATTCATGTAGGGAACTTGTAGGGAATGTTTTGGGTTGTCGTTGATAGGAGCATATTCATGCGACTGATAGGAGCATATTCATGCGACTTAATTAGCTTGTTCTCGTGCATTTATGTTGTGTTTACTTAGTTATTTTTAGTGTTTAAGGCCACTTTTGTGTATTTTCAGATTATAAGGCCAAAGTGTGCAAGAAGATGCAAATTGGAGCCTTTTGGAGCAAAAGAGGAATGAATGAGTTGAAGACGTGAAGAAACGACGAATTCCTATGCCAACGATGAATTCTTACCAAAACGAGGAATCCTACTCAAACAAGGTTTCCTATTTTAGGAAAGTTAACCCTAAGTTTCCCGTTTTGGTAACCTTTCCTGATCTTAAACATCCGTATTTTCTTGCCACTTTGAATTCCTTGTAGGCGCTTTAGGACACAAAACCAAGGCCCTAGCCACACCCTTTAATCTTTCCCTCTTTAATTTCTGATTTTATTTCCTAATTCTAGAAGCCTTTGAATTTATTTTCGTTAATAAAATAAGCTAGGAACCAAACATATTTAAAACCCTAGGTTTTACATCTTTAGCCGTCACAATCCCATCCATTTATTTGATAAAACAATCTCAGCCATTAATCACTTTTTCCCATTATTCCCAAGCCGTGTATTCCACTTAAACCCTAATACAATAATCAACCATTCTCCCATTATCACAAACTGCCGTAGCCACCTTTTTTCCTTTTCTTTCTTTTTCAGCCGTGACTAACCATCCCTTAATTCAAAATCTGCCGTGGCCCCCCCATTAATCTCACCCTAATTCATTTAGCAATCATCTCCTATTTTTACTCCATAATCCGTGCAAAATACCATTCCAGCCGCAGCCATAACATCCCATTATCCCATAATTTCCATGCAGCCGCAACAACCATTTTTTTTTCCCAAAATCTTTTCAGCCGTAGCCTCCCTCAACCAAAAACCTTCACTGCCGTGCTTTTTCCCACACCATTCCACCACCATTGCCGCCCACTTTAACACCCTAAATCCATCCCAAAGTCAGAAAAATCACCCAAATAAACCTAGACTTTCACTGCCGCAGCAAGGAGAAGAAGAAGGAGGGCTTAGACGCGCAGAAATTCAAGTGGATTCATCGTGCGTTCTAGGTGTAATCAATCCTTTGTTCTTTATGTTTAAATTCAATTGTATTTCTCTTTTTGCGAATATGAGAGGCTAAATCCCCCTAGTTAGCTAGGGGGTGATTCGAAACCATGTTTATGCTTGCAATATGAATTGATTACTTTCGGTTGGAATTTCATAAGTTGTGGATTCAATTCGTTCATCTATTTGATTGATAACTTATTTGTGTATGTTGATTGAGAGTGCACGCTTAGTTTTCATGCATGAATATGATGCTAGATTATGAGGGAGTTTCACCTAATAGTTACAATCTTATAATCACAAGTAGTGAAGGTCGCTTGAAAACGATCGCGTTGAATGAATTCTTAGCATAAGTTTCATGCAATTCATAGTAACGAATGCTTCGTCAATGCTTATGTTTTTCATAGAACTTAATGATTCTTGCTTGTATCTCTATTATGCAATTCATGTAGGGAACTTGTAGGGAATGCTTTGGGTTGTCGTATGCAATCATCCAACTTAATAACTTGTGGAAAAACTGAGGGTTAATTAGTGCAATTCACGGTTAATTTGGGGCGTTGAGTTTCATAATTTATCGAAAGACCAACTGAAAATCAAAGTGTATGCAAGTGTGACATGTGTGGAGAAGAACCTTCTAGCTAGCATTCATCCATATTTTCATCACATTCATATTTACATTCTGCCTTTAAATTACAATCGTTGCATTTAGTTTAATTTCGTCAAAACCTCAATCCCCCTTTACTTTAGTGTCCAATTTAGTTAGAAAGTGTCTTAGTTTGTGTTTATAAGTATTTTGTATTCTTTGAGTCTTTTGATTTGTTTTAGTATTTTATTGTTTGGTTTTACATTCTTTGAGTCTAGTTTAGTGTTTTTAACGTTTGTTTTACGTTTTTGAGTCAGTTTCCAAGTGATTTAGTAATCCCTCCTAATCCCCAGTCTAGAACGATCCCTACTTGCATCTTTACTACAATTGTCACAAGAGGGTTTTAATTTGTGTGCTTACTTAGTTCGCGTCAAATTTTTGGCGCCGTTGCCGGGGATTAGCAACTTTGCTAATCCCTTGGATTGTTTAATTTCTGTTTATTTATTTATTTTGTTGAAGTTTCTGATTTTGTTTTGTTTTCCTTGTGTTAGGTACTAGTGCATGACTCGGAGTTCTCAACCGATTCGTGAGCATATCTCAGACTTTGCCAGCGATTTTGAGAGAACTTTGAGACGAAGGAAGAAGCACCACGAGTCGAATCCACCAAGCATAGAACCTGAGCTTGAAGAACAAGGCCTAGAAGAGGAAGAAGAGGCCACAGCAGGGATCTTTGAGGAGCCACAAGACATGGCCGTAGACAACCGGACACTTAAGGAGCTTTCCGCTTCAGGATTGGCTAATGCAGCACCCTTGTGCATCCAATATCCCCCACCGGCCGAAGGGAAGAACGAGGAGTTTGAGTTGAAGTCAAGCTTGCTCCACCACATTCCGAAGTACCATGGGATGTCCATGGAGGATCCGAACAAGCATCTAAAGGAATTCGAGGTGGTGTGCTCAAGTATGACTCCCGTCAATGTTGACGGAAGTATATTGAAGATGAAGGCTTTCCCATTTTCTTTGATGGACAAAGCTAAGGATTGGTTGTACGATTTAGCTCCCGGAACCGTCACATCGTGGGAGAGCATGAAGAGGGCCTTTCTGGAGAAGTTTTTCCCAACTTCTCGAATCATCCTTTTACGAAAAAGGATAAGTGGTATACAGCAAGAAGATGGTGAGTCTTTTCCTACGTATTACGAACGTTTTAAATCTCTTGTTGCTTCTTGTCCACAGCACCAGATGAAGGAGGAGTTGCTTTTGCAATACTTCTACGAGGGGCTCCTGCCAATTGAACGACAAATGCTTGACGCATCGGCGGGTGGAGCATTGGTGGACAAGACACCCATGGCGGCCAAGGTCTTGATTGCGAACCGAGCGTTGAACGCTCAACAATATGAAGGAGTGGGACAAAGAGGACCCCCACGGCAGCAAGTGCATGAGGTAAGTTCCACCCCCGATATTCATTCCCAGTTAGCTAATCTTACGTCCATTGTGTCTCAGATGGCCGAAGGCATGAGGATGCAAGGACCGGTTGTATGCGGGGTGTGTTCGATCCAAGGACATGCTTCTGATAAGTGCCCGCAACTCATAGAAAATGGTGGATGGGAAAGCGCCAACGCGATTGGATTTCAGGGTCAAAACCAACCAAGGAACGACCCGTACTCGAACACTTACAATCCGGGTTGGAAAGACCACCCAAACTTCAAATGGAGAGAGCCCCAACAACCACCACAACAAGGAGGCTTTAGGCAACAACCTCCGGGCTTCTACACCAAGCCATTCGTCCTCACACAAGCACCTCCACAACCTGCCCAAACAAGTTCAGGTAACACGTTAGATAATGATACACTCCTTAAGTTACTAACGAGTTTGTCTCAGGGGCAAGAAAATCAAGCCAAAGCGATGCAGAATCAAGAAAAGAGGGTGGACCAATTGGAGAAGCAAATTGGCCAAATTGCGGAGTTTGTAGGGCAATTCCGAGACCAAGGCAAGCTCCCTAGCTCGACCATTCCAAACCCGAAGGGAGGCTTTGAAACCGCCAACGCAATTACCTTGAGAAGTGGCAAGGAAATTGGAACCACCCCACAACCACCAAAATCAAGCGAAGAGGAGGATGCAAGCAAGCCTACGGCAAGGGTACAAACACCCTTGCCGCAACTATCAAGGGACATTAATGCACCCAACTCATCTCATTCGGCCACCAAAGGTAAGTTGGGGTCAAAATTGATTAATTCTAACTTTGTTCCACCCGATGTTCCTTTTCCTAGCAGATTTTTGCAATCCACGAAAGAAGAGGAGGAAAAAGATGTTCTAGAGACATTTACAAAAGTTCAAGTCAACATACCCCTTTTGGATGCAATCAAGCAAATCCCGAAGTATGCGAAGTTCTTGAAAAAGCTTTGTACAACAAGGAAACGGATTCAAGAAAAAGAGGTGGTTCATGTAAGTGAGAATGTCTCCGCCATCTTGCAACGCAAACTACCACCCAAATGCAAAGATCCAGGTAGTTTCACTATCCCGTGTGTAATTGGAAATACAAAGTTCGAACATGCTATGCTAGATTTAGGTGCATCAATTAATGTCATGCCATACTCTGTTTATGCATCTATGAATCTAGGAGAGCTTAAAAATGATGGTGTTGTTATACAATTAGCTGATCGATCTAATGCATACCCGAGAGGAGTCTTGGAAGATGTTTTGGTGCAGGTAGAACATTTGATTTTTCCTGCAGATTTCTATGTGCTTGACATGGATGATTCAACCTACTCTCCACCATCACCGCTCTTACTTGGACGACCTTTCATGAAAACAGCCCACACCAAGATTGATGTGGCCAAGGGAGCTTTAACTATGGAGTTTGGTGGTGATACAATTAACTTTAAAGTTTCTGAATCCATTAAGAGTACTAATGATGTTCATTCTTGTTGTGTTATAGATGTGCATAAGGACTTAGGGCCAAAAGGATCCGCACCAATCAAGAAGGATGCATCTAGAATCACCATCAAGGAAGGAATTGGATTGGAGCACAAAGAGCACGCCATTACCATAAAAACATCCAATATGGCCGTGCCTTGTGCTAAAATTGGCGAGATAGTGGCTGCCCTAGGGACATTGCCACAACATCCTAGTAAGTCTCCAATCCTAATTCCGATTCCCATTTCAAGTAATAGGTTGTTACCTTCTGTGGTGCAGGTGAAAAACCAATTTAAAGGTGGTGGGAGCATGTACATGGAGTGTCGGAACCCAAGCACCAAAATCAGGGAGGATCACTATACCCTCCCATTCATCGAGCCGTACTACGAGAAATTTCAAGGAGTATACCGTGGAGGACATAACCCTCCATTCTGTGAGCCAGAGTGAGGAGTAAAAGAAGGTTTCGTCCGGCTGGAAGACGTTAAAGCAAGCGCTTCGTGGGAGGCAACCCATGCAATCAACAAAGGAAGAACTTGGGAATCGCTCCACACTCAGATTTGCGTCCCTAAACCCTTTCCTTTGTTGCTTACTTTATGTTTGGTGTAATGTTTTTAATTGTGTCTAAAACATTGAGGACAATGTTTAGTTTAAGTGTGGGGGGGTAACATTCTGTTTTGAGACTTTGTGCATGAAATTCGTAGGGTATTACCACCTAACATGTTTAAACTTGTTCTTTTCTGTTTTTAAGCGTTTTTAAGCTATTTTAGAGTGTTTTAGAGTGTGTTGATTTAAAAATCCGAAAATACCATAAAAATTTGAAAAAAATTGTTTTGAAAAACCCAAAAGAGTTGTTTTTGTGTGTTTGTGTCGTAGGTCACCTTCCAACACAATGATGAGGATTTGGTTTTTAATTGCATGATGGTTAAAGAAAGTTACAAACATGGTTGGACGTTTGATATACTCTTTGGTTTATGCTTGTTTGTAGTTATAGTTTACGAATTCACATGTAATCACAAAGGAAAAAATTAGTTTTTGTAACATGCTTGAAGGAATGAACTCAAACTAACGCTACATCCCTGTGAGACTTGAGCCTAAACGTTATTTGGAGAGTTATAATCTGTGCATTAATGTTTTCTAAGTCGTTGCATGATCTCATTATTCTTTGCTTGGTTACTACTTAGAAGGCGTTTCATCACTTAGTTCCACATGCTAGAACTCATGCCCATTTCATTCAAAGCATGTTATTGATTTGCATAACACATTTTCAAGATAAAGTTGTGTAGTGACCACCACAAAAGCCAAATAGCCGTGCGCCCTTCACTCATTTTGTGTTTAAGTTTAACCCCCTTTGAGCCTTGTGTAGCCTACTTTCTTTGTTAACCCACATTATCTTCACCTAGCCTAGATTAGGACCATCTGTACCCTTGTTCTTGAAGCATAGTAAGCATGAATGAATTCCCTTTGATTAATGTGTGCAGAAAATAAGTGTGGGGGAAAGGGTATTCATGTGAGTTTTTGTGCCATAGGCATGGTTAAAAAAAAAAAAAAAAAAAAAAAAAAAAAAAAAAAAAAAGAAAAGAAAGAAAGAAAGAAAAAGAAAAGAAAAAAAAAGTGGAAAAAGAGTTGAAAATAGTTGAAAAGTATTGGTTGTTGAAGTAAGGGCCCAAAACAATGAATTAGGCCCTAAGAATTGTTTGAGTTTCCCCTACTGTCTAAAAGTTGATTTTTGCATTCTAAGGGAATTCTAGGTCTTAATTTCATTGCTTTACTTGCTATTGCTTAAAGAACTTTTGTTTATCCCTATCTTTCCTTGTTAGCCAACACCCCAAGCCCCGTTACAACCTTTGACTTCTATCTTGAGTGTTGTGCATTTCAATTGTGGAGTTTGAATTTGGTATGAGCATATGGTGTCACTGGTTCTCGCATCTAAGTAGTAGCATTCCATTCATGAGATCATATCTAAACACGTTTAATTACTCCAGAAATTGCGATTCTTTGTTATAACATATGTGAGTACTAGTCTTTCATGTTTAAATCAATCTTCTCACATATAACTAGTATAGGGTGTGTAGTCAGAAAATCTGAGTGAAAATTGAGTGCATAACTAGTGAGGAATTGAGGGAATTCTCTAAGGCATGTTACTACATTCAAAATGTGTTTTAATTGATTAAATGTGAACTAGTGAATGGTGACTATGATTAAGTATGTGCTTAAGGGGAAGTAAGACTAAAAGCTATGTGAGTAATGATTTTTGACTTGTCATGTTTCATTGGAAATCCCTGAGGCAAACGTTGGAAGGTTTAGGTTATGTTTTGTTTGTTTTGTTTCGTCTTATTTTCTTTAAGTGTTCTGTTTTGCTCGAGGACTAGCAAAAGTTAAGTGTGGGGGAATTTGATAGGAGCATATTCATGCGACTTAATTAGCTTGTTCTCGTGCATTTATGTTGTGTTTACTTAGTTATTTTTAGTGTTTAAGGCCATTTTTGTGTATTTTCAGATTATAAGGCCAAAGTGTGCAAGAAGATGCAAATTGGAGCCTTTTGGAGCAAAAGAGGAATGAATGAGTTGAAGACGTGAAGAAACGACGAATTCCTATGCCAACGATGAATTCTTACCAAAACGAGGAATCCTACTCAAACAAGGTTTCCTATTTTAGGAAAGTTAACCCTAAGTTTCCCGTTTTGGTAACCTTTCCTAATCTTAAACATCCGTATTTTCTTGCCACTTTGAATTCCTTGTAGGCGCTTTAGGACACAAAACCAAGGCCCTAGCCACACCCTTTAATCTTTCCCTCTTTAATTTCTGATTTTATTTCCTAATTCTAGAAGCCTTTGAATTTATTTTCGTTAATAAAAATAAGCTAGGAACCAAACATATTTAAAACCCTAGGTTTTACATCTTTAGCCGTCACAATTCCATCCATTTATTTGATAAAACAATCTCAGCCATTAATCACTTTTTCCCATTATTCCCAAGCCGTGTATTCCACTTAAACCCTAATACAATAATCAACCATTCTCCCATTATCACAAACTGCCGTAGCCACCTTTTTTCCTTTTCTTTCTTTTTCAGCCGTGACTAACCATCCCTTAATTCAAAATCTGCCGTGGCCCCCCCATTAATCTCACCCTAATTCATTCAGCAATCATCTCCTATTTCTACTCCATAATCCGTGCAAAATACCATTCCAGCCGCAGCCATAACATCCCATTATCCCATAATTTCCATGCAGCCGCAGCAACCATTTTTTTTTCCCAAAATCTTTTCAGCCGTAGCCTCCCTCAACCAAAAACCTTCACTGCCGTGCTTTTTCCCACACCATTCCACCACCATTGCCGCCCACTTTAACACCCTAAATCCATCCCAAAGTCAGAAAAATCACCCAAATAAACCTAGACTTTCACTGCCGCAGCAAGGAGAAGAAGAAGGAGGGCTTAGACGCGCAGAAATTCAAGTGGATTCATCGTGCGTTCTAGGTGTAATCAATCCTTTGTTCTTTATGTTTAAATTCAATTGTATTTCTCTTTTTGCGAATATGAGAGGCTAAATCCCCCTAGTTAGCTAGGGGGTGATTCGAAACCATGTTTATGCTTGCAATATGAATTGATTACTTTCGGTTGGAATTTCATAAGTTGTGGATTCAATTCGTTCATCTATTTGATTGACAACTTATTTGTGTATGTTGATTGAGAGTGCACGCTTAGTTTTCATGCATGAATATGATGCTATATTATGAGGGAGTTTCACCTAATAGTTACAATCTTATAATCACAAGTAGTGAAGGTCGCTTGAAAACGATCGCGTTGAATGAATTCTTAGCATAAGTTTCATGCAATTCATAGTAACGAATGCTTCGTCAATGCTTATGTTTTTCATAGAACTTAATGATTCTTGCTTGTATCTCTATTATGCAATTCATGTAGGGAACTTGTAGGGAATGCTTTGGGTTGTCGTATGCAATCATCCAACTTAATAACTTGTGGAAAAACTGAGGGTTAATTAGTGCAATTCACGGTTAATTTGGGGCGTTGAGTTTCATAATTTATCGAAAGACCAACTGAAAATCAAAGTGTATGCAAGTGTGACATGTGTGGAGAAGAACCTTCTAGCTAGCATTCATCCATATTTTCATCACATTCATATTTACATTCTGCCTTTAAATTACAATCGTTGCATTTAGTTTAATTTCGTCAAAACCTCAATCCCCCTTTACTTTAGTGTCCAATTTAGTTAGAAAGTGTCTTAGTTTGTGTTTATAAGTGTTTTGTATTCTTTGAGTCTTTTGATTTGTTTTAGTATTTTATTGTTTGGTTTTACATTCTTTGAGTCTAGTTTAGTGTTTTTAACGTTTGTTTTACGTTTTTGAGTCAGTTTCCAAGTGATTTAGTAATCCCTCCTAATCCCCGGTCTAGAACGATCCCTACTTGCATCTTTACTACAATTGTCACAAGAGGGTTTTAATTTGTGTGCTTACTTAGTTCGCATCAGCGACTTAATTAGCTTGTTCTCGTGCATTTATGTTGTGTTTACTTAGTTGTTTTAGTGTTTAAGGCCACTTTTGTGTATTTTCAGATTATAAGGCCAAAGTGTGCAAGAAGATGCAAATTGGAGTCTTTTGGAGCGAAAGAGGAATGAATGAGTTGAAGACTTGAAGAAACGACGAATTCCTATGCCAACGATGAATTCTTACCAAAACGAGGAATCCTACTCAAACAAGGTTTCCTATTTTAGGAAAGTTAACCCTAAGTTTCCCGTTTTGGTAACCTTTCCTAATCTTAAACATCCGTATTTTCTTGCCACTTTGAATTCCTTGTAGGCGCTTTAGGACACAAAACCAAGGCCCTAGCCCAAATTCTTTCCCTCTCCTAACCTAACCCTAGCCGCACCCTTTAATTATTCCCTCTTTAATTTCTGATTTTATTTCCTAAATTCTAGCAGCCTTTAGGTGAATTTTAGTTAATAAAAATAAAAGAGGGTGTGAATTTCTAAGCCCTAGGGTTTCCACCATTTAGCCGCACCTTAGGGATCTCTTATTATTTTTCTTTTCATATTTTTCAGCCAAAAAATATAATAAAACAAAACAGCCACAAAACCTAATTTTTTTACTAAGCCGTGGGCTCCCATTTTATTTTGGGGACCCTAATTTCAACCTAGCCGCAAATAATCCACATTCTCCCTAATTCTATTTACCATGCAGCCACCAAACATCATTTTTCTTCTCTGCCGTGGCCCCCCCCATTAATCTCACCCTAATTCATTCAGCAATCATCTCCTATTTCTACTCCATAATCCGTGCAAAAAACCATTCCAGCCGCAACACCAATTCCAGCTTTTCCTTCTCTGCCGCAGCACCACCATCCATTCTCCTTCCATTCCACACCTCCACACACCTCCACACACCCTTGCCGTACCACCCAACCTCCCTAAATCCATTCCCAAATCAGAAAAACCTCCAGAAATTCCATAGACCATCTCTGCCGCAAGAAAGGAGAAGAGGAAAGAGGAGCTTCGACGCGCACCAATTCACGAGGATTCGTTGGGCGTTGATAGGAGCATATTCATGCGACTTAAATGGCTTGTTCTCGTGCATTTACGTTATGTTTCTTTAGTTATTTTAGTCTTTAAGCTATTTTCGTGTGTTTGTAGGTCCAAAGGGCTAAAGGAGCAAAAAGATGCATTTTGGAGACTTTTGGAGCACTTTTGGGCTAAGGATGGATAGCCTATGCTTGGAGCCAAAGTGTTGGACGAAATTGAAGACCTAATTGAAGACCAAAGTGTTGGAACCTTGTTCCCCTTAGTTTTAGGACATTTAAACCTTTCCTATATCCTTAGCCGTGCATAACATTCCAACATTCCACTCCTTCATTTCAGCCACACTCCCACATATCATTACTTATCATCACCACTTATCACTTATCAAAATCACATATCATTACTTATCATCACCACTTATCACTTATCATAAATCATTACTTATCATCACCACTTATCACTTATCATAATCACATATCATACACTTATCATCACCACTTATCACTTATCATAATCACCCATAATCATTCACATAAATCAGCCACATGCATTCACTCTTCATAATTCAACCTAGCTGTCATGTTTCCCCTTTCATCATTCCCTCACATTCTTTAATTCAGCCAACACATGCTTACACATGCATTTTCAGCACCAAAGAATCATTGCGCATGCATTTCCAACCCACATGCATCATTTAATCATTCAAACATGCAGCCACATTCACTTTACCTAGCTGTCATGTTCCCTCTCCCATCCATTTTCAGATTTCCACCAACCAATCTAGTTGTCATTACACATGCATTCCCTTCTTTAATCATTCCTAGCTGCCATTCACATGTTCTCCCATCCCTTCTCTCCCTATAAAACCATGCATTGCATTCATTCAAATGATTCATTCCCATTCATACACAATTCATTCACCATTCACGCCAGAAATTCATCCCCTCTCTATAACACATCCATACTTCACCATTCTTCATATTTTCTGCCCAAAAATAAGCCTTGAGGTCCCCTACATCCATCCCTATCCTAAACACATCATTCTACACCATCCATAACTCCCCATCCCTCCAAACCTATCCTTAGACCTTGTGCCACAACAAAGAGGAGGAGAAGAGTGCCTAAACGTTCATACAATTCAAGTTTGAGTTGTTGGAATTTTTAGGTGTTGCTTTTCCTCGATTTCAATGTTTAATTTCAATTCTCTTTGTCTTGTACGTATGAGGAACTAAACCCCCCCTTGGCTAGGGGGGGATTCGAAATATATGTTTATGCTTGCAATATGATTTGATTACTTCTAATTACGTTTCATAAGTTGTGAATTCAATTTGTTTAACTGTTTGATTGATAACTTATTTATGTATGTTTATTGAGAGTGCACGCTTAATTTTCATGCATGAATATGACGCTAGAATATAAGTGAGTTTCACCTAATAGTTATGAACTTATATTCACAAGTAGTGGAGGTTGCTTATAAACAATCGCGTTAAATGAATTCTTGGCAAGAGTATCATGCATTCATAGTTACAATTGCCTCGTCAACACTTATAATTTTCATAGAACATAATGATCTCTCATTGTATCTCTTCTATGCATTCATGTTGAGAACCATTGGAGAATGATTTGAATTGTCGCATGCATCATCCAATTCAATAACATAAGGAAAATTTGAGAGTTAATTAGTGCATCACGGTTAACTTGGGGTGTTGAGAATTCATGGTTTATTGAAATGCAATTGGAAATCTTTTTATTATGCAAGTGTAACATGTGTGGAGATGAACCCCTTAGCTAGCCATCCCATCCATTCAATTCCATCACATTCATCTTTACAATCTGTTTTTAAATACAATCTGTGCATTTTAGTTAATTTCGTCAAAAACTCAATCCCCCTTTACTTTAGTGTCCAATATAGTTAGAAAGTGTCTTAGTTTGTGTTTCTAGGTGTTTTGATTCATTTTATTACCCAATTTCGTCCAAAGTAGTCAAAGTGCTCAAAACTGCCCAGAAAGTGTTTTTGAGGCAGTTTTGAGTGTTTTGGGTGCTGTTTGAGTCTTTTGGTTTGTTTTAGTGTTTTAAGTGTTTAGTTTTGCATTCTTTGAGTCTAGTTTAGTGTTAAAGTGTCTTAATTTGTGTTTTAAAGTGTTTTGAATCAACCTATAATCTTAAATTCGTCCAAATTTGTGTTTAAGGTCAGAAACTGCCTAGTTAGTGTTTTTAGGCAGTTTTGAGTCTTTTGAACCTGTTTTGAGTCCTTTGAGTCTTTGTGAACGTTTTTAACTTTGTTTTTATGTTTTTGAGTCAATTTAGAGGTTTTAGCAAGCCCTCCTAATCCCCGGTCTAGAACGATCCCTACTTGCATCCTTACTACAATTTGACAACAAGAGGGTTAATTTGTGTGCGTATAATTCTCGCATCAAGCGTTCTAGGTGTAATCAATCCTTTGTGCTTTATGTTTAAATTCATTTGTAATTCTCTTTTTGTGACCATGAGAGGCTAAATCCCCCTAGTTAGCTGGGGGGTGATTCGAAACCATGTTTATGCTTGCAATATGAATTGATTACTTTTGGTTGGAATTTCATAAGTTGTGGATTCAATTCGTTCATCTATTTGATTGATAATTTATTTGTGTATGTTGATTGAGAGTGCACGCTTAGTTTTCATGCATGAATATGATGCTAGATTATGAGGGAGTTTCACCTAATAGTTACAATCTTATAATCACAAGTAGTGAAGGTCGCTTGAAAACGATCGCGTTGAATGAATTCTTAGCATAAGTTTCATGCAATTCATAGTAACAAATGCTTCGTCAATGCTTATGTTTTTCATAGAACTTAATGATTCTTGCTTGTATCTCTATTATGCAATTCATGTAGGGAACTTGTAGGGAATGTTTTGGGTTGTCGTATGCAATCATCCAACTTAATAACTTGTGGAAAAACTGAGGGTTAATTAGTGCAATTCACGGTTAATTTGGGGCGTTGAGTTGCATAATTTATCGAAAGACCAACTGAAAATCAAAGTGTATGCAAGTGTGACATGTGTGGAGAAGAACCTTCTAGCTAGAATTCATTCCATATTTCATCACATTTATATTTAAATTCTGCCTTTAAATTACAATTTGTGCATTTAATTTATTTTCGTCAAAACCTCAATCCCCCTTTACCTTAGTGTCTAATTTAGTTAGAAAGTGTCTTAATTTGTGTTTTTAAGTGTTTTGTATTCTTTGAGTCTTTTGGTTTGTTTTAGTGTTTTATTGTTTAGTTTTGCATTCTTTGAGTCTAGTTTAGTGTTTTTAACGTTTGTTTTACGTTTTTGAGTTAGTTTCCAAGTGATTTTGCAATCCCTCCTAATCCCCGGTCTAGAACGATCCCTACTTGCATCTTTACTACAATTGTCACAAGAGGGTTTTAATTTGTGTGCTTACTTAGTTCGCATCAGTCGTATGCAATCATCCAACTTAATAACTTGTGGAAAAACTGAGGGTTAATTAGTGCAATTCACCGTTAATTTGGGGCGTTGAGTATTTATAATTTATTGGAAGAACAACTGAAAATCGTTTTGTTTGCAAGTGTGACATGTGTGGAGAAGAACCTCCTAACTAGCCTTTTATCCATCCTTTTTATCCAAAAACATTCTACAATCTGTTTCGTTTAAAGTTTCTGTTTTATGTTAAATTTTCGTCCAAAACAAATCCCCTTTTAATTTGAAGTCTTAGATTAGTTAGAAAGTGTTTTGATTGTGTTTCTAAGTATTTTGATTCAATTTTTCATCCAATTTCGTCCAAATTAGTGTAGGTGCTCAAAACTGCCCAGAAAGTGGTTTTTAGGCAGTTTTGAGTCTTCTAGTTGCTGTTTTGGGTTTTAGGTTTGTTTAAGTGTTTTAACTTTTAGTTTTGCATTCTTTGAGTCGATTTTAGTGTTTTAAACTTTGTTTTTGAGTTTTTAAGTCAGTTTCCAAGTGTTTAGCAATCCCTCCTAATCCCCGGTCTAGAACGATCCCTACTTACATCTTTACTACAATTTGACAAAAAGAGGGTTTAATTTGTGTGCGTATAATTCTCGCATCAAATTTTGGCGCCGTTGCCGGGGATTAGCAATTTTGCTAATCCCTTGGATTGTTTTTGTTTCTTTTATTTCACTTTGTTTCTGACTTTGTTTAAGTTTCTGACCTAATTTTGTTTCTTGTTTCTTAGGTACTAATGTATGACTAGAAGCTCTCAACCGATTCGTGCGAACATCTTGGATTTTGACGACAATTTTGAGAGGAAGTTGAGAAGAGCTAGAAACCAGCAAGAACACCATCCACCAAATTCCGAATCTGACCTTGAAGAAAACGTACAAGAAGAGAAAGAGGAAGCCACGGCAGGGATATTTGAAGAAGTCCAAGGCATGGCGGTGGACAACCGTACACTCAAGGAGCTTTCCGCCTCAGGTTTGGATAATGCCACACCCTTGTGCATTCAATACCCCACGGCTGCCCAAGGTAAGACGGATGAGTTTGAATTAAAGTCAAGTTTGCTTCATCATATTCCTAAATACCATGGCTTGTCCATGGAAGATCCTAACAAACATTTGAAAGAATTTGAAGTAGTTTGCTCTAGTATGACTCTCGTCATTGTTGACGGAAATATCTTGAAGATGAAGGCTTTTCCATTCTCTTTGATGGATAAAGCCAAAGATTGGTTATATGAGTTAGTTCCCGGCACTGTCACTTCTTGGGAGAGTATGAAGAGAGCGTACTTGGAGAAGTTCTTTCCAACTTCTCGCATCATCCTCCTACGCAAAAAGATAAGCGGAATCCAGCAAGAAGAAGGTGAGTCTTTTCCTACGTATTATGAACGATTTAAATCACTTGTTGCTTCTTGTCCACAGCATCAGATGAAGGAGGAGTTGCTCTTGCAATATTTCTACGAGGGTCTCCTACCTCTAGAACGTCAAATGCTTGATGCTTCGGCGGGGGGAGCATTGGTGGACAAAACACCCATGGCTGCCAAGGTCTTGATTGCTAATAGAGCATTGAATGCTCAACAGTACGAGGGTGTAGGCCAAAGAGGACCCCCACGGCACCAAGTACATGAGGTAAGTTCAACGTCCGATCTTCATTCACAATTGGCTAATCTTACTTCTATTGTTTCACAGATGGCCGAGGGAATGAAGATGCAAGGACCTGTGGTATGTGGCGTATGTTCTATCCAAGGACATGCCTCCGAAAAGTGTCCTCAACTCATTGAGAATGGCGGATGGAAGAGTGCGAATGCCATTGGGTTTCAAAGCCAAAATCAGTCAAGACATGATCCATACTCCAACACGTATAATCCGGGGTGGCGAGACCACCCAAATTTCAAGTGGAGGGATTCCCAGGAACCTCAGAACCAAGGAGGCTTTAGGCAACAACCCCCGGGGTTCTTTCCCAAAACCTACGGCCCACCCCAAAATCGAGCCCAATCCGGCCCAAGTGCCTCAGGTACGTCTCTTGACAATGATGCACTTCTTAAGATACTAACTAAGTTGTCTAATGGGCAGGAAGATCAAGCGAAGGCTATGCAAAACCAAGATAAGAGGGTGGATCAACTTGAGAAACAAATTGGGCAGATTGCCGAGTTTGTAGGTAAGTTTCGAGATCCCGGACAACTCCCTAGTTCCACCATTCCAAATCCGAAGGGAGGTTTCGAATCAGCCAAAGCAATCACCCTAAGAAGTGGTAAGGAAGTTGGGGCAGGTCCTACATCAAAAACAGGTCATAACGAGGATGAAATTTTGCAAATGGAAGAGGAGGAAACAAGGTTGCCCACGGCAAAGGTGATTCCACCTTTGCCGCAAGTCCCTATGGTCCCAAATCTGCCCAATTTGTCCCACAAAGGTAAGAATGTGTCAAATTCGGTTCATACTAATGTTTTCCCTTCAAATGTGCCTTTTCCTAGTAGGTTCATGCAAACGAAGAAAGAAGAGGCAGAAAAGGATATCCCTGAAACCTTTAGGAAAGTTCAAGTTAACATACCTTTGTTAGATGCAATCAAGCAATTTCCGAGGTATGCTAAGTTCTTGAAGGAGTTGTGTACCACTAGGAAGAGGATGTCGACTAAGGAAGTGGTAAAGGTAGGTGAGAATGTGTCCGCCATCTTGCAACGCAAACTACCTCCCAAATGCAAGGATCCAGGTAGCTTTACCATTCCTTGTGTCATTGGGAATATTAGATTTGAATCTGCCATGCTTGATTTAGGTGCTTCTATAAATGTTATGCCATATTCCATTTATGCATCTATGAACTTAGGAGCATTGAAAAATGATGGGGTAATAATACAATTGGCCGATAGATCTAACGCCCATCCAAAGGGAGTTTTGGAAGATGTTCTTGTGCAGGTTAATCATTTGGTCTTCCCGGCGGATTTCTATGTCCTCGAAATGGATGAATCGGACCATGCTCCTTCGCTGCCCATTCTACTTGGAAGGCCATTCATGAAGACGGCCCGGACGAAGATTGACGTGTATAGTGGAACTTTGTCCATGGAATTCGATGGGGAAGTTGTTAATTTTAATCTTTCTGATTCCATTAAATACCCTAGTGAGGACCATTCATGCTTTTCTATTGATATAATTGACTCTTTGGCGCAGGTATATCTCGACGATTTCAATGACGATGCGCTTGAAAAAGTCATTACACGAGGCATGGAACTCAAAACAAAGGGGGCAGATTACATGCATGCCCACGGCATACAAGAGTCATCCCATGCCGTGCCCCCTAGTGAGGAATTACTTGAAGTTGTGGCTGCCCTTGAGTCCTCACCTAAGCTTGATGGTAAGTATACTAACCGTGAGTCCATTCCCATTTCGACTAACAAATTGCTTCCATCTATAATTCAGGCACCTATCCTTGAACTCAAGCCTTTGCCAAGCCATTTGAAGTACATTTTCTTGGGGGAAAATGAAACACTACCTGCCATTATTTCCTCCTCCCTCACGGCACAAGAGGAGGAGAAGTTGCTTCGAGTTTTGAAGGAATTCAAATCTGCCCTAGGTTGGACATTGGCCGATATCAAAGGTATAAGCCCTACGACTTGTATGCATCACATATTTCTTGAGGAGAGGGCTAAACCAACTAGAGAGGCTCAACGCCGTCTTAACCCTCCGATGATGGAAGTAGTGAAAAAGGAGATAATCAAACTTCTAGATTGTGGGGTGATTTATCCCATCTCCGATAGTCGTTGGGTTTCACCTATCCAATGTGTGCCTAAGAAATCCGGAGTGACAGTAGTGGAAAATGCCGAGAATGAGCTTGTACCCATGAGGATTCAAACCGGTTGGCGTGTGTGCATTGATTATAGGAAGATAAACACCACCACAAGGAAGGATCACTTCCCTTTGCCGTTCCTAGACCAAATGTTGGAAAGGTTAGCCGGTTATTCCTTTTATTGTTTTCTTGATGGATATTTAGGTTATAACCAAATTGTCATTGCCCCGGATGATCAAGAAAAGACCACTTTTACTTGTCCCTTTGGAACGTTTGCATACCGACACATGCTATTTGGCTTGTGCAATGCTCCTGCCACGTTTCAAAGGTGTATGGTAAGCATATTTTCGGATTATGTTGAAAAGATTATTGAGATATTCATGGATGATTTTAGTGTGTTTGGTGATTCATTTGACAAATGCTTGGATAATCTCACTTTAATCTTGAAATGTTGTGTTGAAACAAACCTTGTGTTGAATTGGGAAAAATGTCACTTTATGGTTAAACAAGGTATTGTTTTGGGTCATATAATCTCTGAAAAAGGAATTGAAGTTGATAAGTCTAAAGTAGATCTTGTACGTTACTTACCCTCTCCGACTTCGGTTAGAGAGGTTCGTTCGTTTCTTGGCCATGCAGGATTTTATCGTAGGTTTATCAAAGATTTCTCGAAGATAGCACAACCTCTTTGCCGACTCCTACAAAAAGAAGTGGCGTTTGAATTCACCAAGGAGTGCACGGAATCATTCAAACAACTCAAGGAATTGTTGACCACGGCACCCATCATTGTTCCATCGGATTGGAGTCTACCTTTGGAGCTCATGTGTGATGCGTCCGACTATGCTTTAGGAGCTGTTTTAGGACAAAGAAAGGACAAGAGGCCGCATGTCATTTACTACGCCTCTCGGACGTTGAACGATGCACAATTGAACTACTCCACTACGGAAAAAGAACTCCTTGCCGTTGTCTTTGCTTTAGATAAATTTCGATCATATCTAATTGGAACTAAAGTAATTGTTTTCACAGATCATGCAGCTCTGAAGTACTTGCTCACCAAAAAGGAGGCCAAGCCACGGCTAATTCGATGGATATTGCTACTTCAAGAGTTCGACATAGAAATTCGGGACAACAAGGGAAGTGAAAACGTGGTGGCTGACCACCTAAGCCGAATGGTGCATAATGAGGAGTCTTTGCCGATTTCGGAGACATTCCCCGATGAACAATTGCTGTCCATTAAGGTTAGTGCACCTTGGTATGCTGATATTGTTAATTTTTTGGTGTCAAAACGTATTCCAAGTGAGTTCACTAGGCACCAACGTGATAAACTTAGGCATGATGCACGGTGTTATGTGTGGGATGATCCGTACTTATGGAAATTTTGCCCCGATCAGATTATACGTCGTTGTGTGCACGATTCTGAATGTCATTCAATTTTGAGTTTTTGTCACACATATGCATGTGGAGGGCATTTTGGCACACAACGCACAGCCCTTAAGGTGTTACAATGTGGATTTTATTGGCCTAGTATTTTTAAAGATGCTAAAACTTTTTGCTTAACATGTGATAAATGCCAACGAATGGGTGGTATTAGTGCAAAGGACCAAATGCCGCAGGTTTCTATCCTAAATGTTGAAATTTTTGATGTTTGGGGTATTGATTTTATGGGTCCTTTTCCTTCTTCGTATGGTTTTACATATATTTTGCTTGCGGTTGATTATGTGTCGAAGTGGGTGGAAGCAAAGGCCACCCGGACTAATGATTCTAAAGTGGTTGCAGATTTTATTAGAACTATCATTTTTGCAAGATTCGGAATGCCACGAGTGATCATTAGTGACGGAGGGTCACACTTTTGCAATCGGACCATTGAAGCGTTATTGAGGAAATACAGTGTCACCCATAAGGTTTCTACACCTTACCATCCTCAAACGAATAGCCAAGCCGAGGTTTCCAACCGAGAGATCAAGCAAATCCTAGAGAAGACCGTTGGGCCAACAAGGAAGGATTGGAGCTTACGGTTAGATGAGGCACTTTGGGCGTATCGTACGGCGTACAAAACCCCCATTGGGATGTCCCCTTTCCGACTTGTCTATGGCAAGGCGTGCCATCTTCCTGTTGAATTGGAGCACAAAGCACTTTGGGCCATCAAGAAGTTTAACATGAACCTCGAGGAAGCAGGAAGTCAAAGGAGATTGCAATTGAATGAGCTTGATGAGATACGACATGAGGCGTACGATAATGCAAGCATTTACAAGCAAAAGACCAAAGCTTTCTATGACAACATGATCCGTGGGAAATCATTCTCAATTGGGCAGAAAGTGCTATTGTTCAATTCGCTTTTACGTTTGTTTCCTGGTAAGTTACGTTCTAAGTGGATTGGACCGTTTGTTATTACTAACGTATCTTCTTATGGTGCCATCCAGATTCAAAGTCTCAAAACAGGTCATGAATTCCAAGTGAACGGACACTGTTTGAAGCCATATTATGAGAACTTTGTTGAACAAACCGTGGAGGATATTTCTTTGGGTGCCGTGGGCACAAATGGAGAGTGAATGGGCTTTTCGTCCGGCTGTACGACGTTAAAGAAAGCGCTACTTGGGAGGCAACCCATGCAATTCAACAAAGGAAGCCCAAGGAATCACTCCAATTCCAGATTTGCGTTCCTAAACCCTTCTCTTTGTTGTGTATTTCGTTTCTGCCATGTTTAGTATGTTAGTTGCTGTTTGTTTGTTTGTTTGTTATTTGTGTGAGTTATGCCTTAAAACATTGAGGACAATGTTTGAGTTAAGTGTGGGGGTAACCAAAGTGTTTTCTTGCAAATTCGTAGGGTTTTGTCACCCATAATTTCAAATGTTGTTTCTTGCGGTTTTTAAGTGTTTTTGAGCAGTTTTGGGGTGTTTTAGTGTGTTTTGATGCAAAAATCCGAAAATCACATAACAATTTGAAAAATTTGTTTTAAAAACCCAAAAAGAGTTGTTTTTGTGTGTTTGTTTGTGTCTTAGGGTACCTTCCAACACAATGATGAGGATTCGGTTTGTAATTACATGGCTGTTAAAGAGAGTGATTAACATGGATGAAAGTTTGATCTACTCTTTGTTTATGCTTAGTTGTGGTTATAACTTATGAATTCACATGCAATCATAAAAAATAAAAAATAAATAAAAAAATAAAAAAATCAGTTTTTGTAACATGCTTGAAGGAAGGAACTCAAACTAACGCTACAACCTTGTGAGACTTGAGCCTAAACGTTTATTTGGAGAGTTAAAATCTGTGCATTCTTTGTTTTCTAAAGTCGTTGCATGATCTCATTATTCTTTGCTTGGTTGCTATTTAGAAGGCGTTTCATCATTTAGTTCCAAATGCTAGAACTCATGCCCATTTCATTCAAAGCATGTTATTGATTTGCATAACACACATTCAAGATGAAGTTGTGTAGTGACCACCACCTTGGCCAAAAAGCCGTGTGCCCTATGTCATTATGTTTTGTACGTTTTTAACCCCATTGAGCCTTGTTAGCCGTCATTATTTGTTAACTCATGTTTTCCTCACCTAGCCTAGATTAGGACTATCCATACCCTTGTTCTTGAAGCATAGCAAAGCATGATTCAAATTGAAGTCCTTTTGATTTATGTTGGCAGAAAACAAGTGTGGGGGAAGTGTTTTTCATGAGGAATTGTGTGCTATAGGCACGAAAAAAAAAAAAAAAGAGAAAGAAAAAAAAAAAAAAAAGAGAGAAAAAAAGGAAAAAAAAAATTCGTGGAAAAAAAAAATGAAGAAAAAGTTGAAAAGTTGAGAAAAAGAGTTCCAAAGTATTGTTTGTTGAAGTAAGGGTCCAAAACAATGAATTCGGCCCTAAGGAGTTGTCTAAATCTTTCCCTTGTGTTTTAAAGTTAATTTCTGCAATCTAAGTGAATTCTAAGTCTCAATTTCATTGCTTTGCTTACTATTGCTTGAAGAACGTTTGTTTTCCCTATCCTTTCCTTGTTAACCAACACCCCAAGCCCCATTACAACCCTTAACTTCTATCTTGAGTGTTATGTGTTTCAATTTGTGGAGTTTGAATTTGGTATGAGCATATGGTGTCACTGGTTCTCGCATCTAAGTAGTAGCATTCCATTCATGAGATCATATCTAAACATGCTTCTTAACTCTAGAAATTGCATTCGTTGTGAAACATATATGTGAGCATTCGTTTTCATATCTACATCAATCTTCTCACATATGACTAGTATAGGGTGTGGAGTTAGAAAATCTGAGTGAAAATAGAGTGTATATCTTGTAAGGAATTGAGGGAATTCTCTAAGGCATGTTACTACATTCAAAGAATTGTTTTAATTGATTACTTGTGAACAAGTGAGTAGTGGCTTTAATTAAGTATGTGCTTGTGTAAAGAGGACTCAAATCTGTGGGGATAACGATCTTTAACATGTCATGTGCATTGGAAATCCCTGAGGCAAACGTTGGAAGGTTTAGGTTTTGTTTTGGTTAGTTAGTTTCGTTTTGTTTTCTTTCTTTTGTTTGTTTTGCTCAAGGACTAGCAAAAGCTAAGTGTGGGGGAAATTGATAGGAGCACATTTATACGACTTAGTTAGCTTGTTTTCTTGCATTTAATTAGCTAAACTATGTTAATTATAGTGTTTAAAGTTATTTTCGTGCAATTTCAGGTTTTAGTGTCAAAGTATGCAAAAAGAAGCAATTTGGAGCATTCTAGAGCATTTTTGGGCCAAGATTGGATAGTGCAAGCATGGTGGCATGAGGATGGACGAATTTGAAAGGCTTGAATTCAGTTAGGGAGTTGCAAGGGGGCCTAAAAACCTGATTTCTAGAAGGCTACATTTCAGCCACATGCACTCCCATCCTTTAATCCATTGCAGCCACATGCACTTCCATCCTTTCATCATTGCACCACAAATCAGCCACATGCACTTTGCCTTTTCATCATTGCACCACAAATCAGCCACATGCACTTTGCCTTTCATCATTGCACCACAAATCAGCCACATGCACTCCCATGCTCTCCCATTAATTAATTCAAGTCCATATCTGATTTCCCTAGGGTTCTAAGTGCCTATATATACTCATATTAACCCCTAGATCAGATCACCACCTCTCATACACATTCATTCACGCCAGAAATTCATTCCCTCTCTCTAACACAGCCATACTTCACCATTCTTCATATTTTCTGCCCAAAAACACTCCTTGCCTTCTCCTACATCCATCCCTACCCTAAACACATCATTCTACATCATCCATAACCCCCAAAACTCACCAAAACCCCTTGTGCCGCAACAACTAGAGGAGAAGAGGCTTAAACGTTCATACAATTCAAGATTGAGTTGTTGGAATTTTTAGGTGTACTTCGATTCTTGTTTTCAATGTTTACTTTGTTATTACTCTCTAAGTTTGTTGTAATCATGAGTGGCTAAACCGCCTTGGTTAGGGGGGAATTCAGTTAGGGAGTTGCAAGGGGGCCTAAAAACCTGATTTCTAGAAGGCTACATTTCAGCCACATGCACTCCCATCCTTTAATCCATTGCAGCCACATGCACTCCCATCCTTTAATCCATTGCAGCCACATGCACTTCCATCCTTTCATCATTGCACCACAAATCAGCCACATGCACTTTGCCTTTTCATCATTGCACCACAAATCAGCCACATTCACTTTGCCTTTCATCATTGCACCACAAATCAGCCACATGCACTCCCATGCTCTCCCATTAATTAATTCAAGTCCATATCTGATTTCCCTAGGGTTCTAAGTGCCTATATATACTCATATTAACCCCTAGATCAGAGCACCACCTCTCATACACATTCATTCACGCCAGAAATTCATTCCCTCTCTCTAACACAGCCATACTTCACCATTCTTCATATTTTCTGCCCAAAAACACTCCTTGCCTTCCCCTACATCCATCCCTACCCTAAACACATCATTCTACATCATCCATAACCCCCAAAACTCACCAAAACCCTTTGTGCCGCATCAACTAGAGGAGAAGAGGCTTAAACGTTCATACAATTCAAGATTGAGTTGTTGGAATTTTTAGGTGTACTTCGATTCTTGTTTTCAATGTTTACTTTGTTATTACTCTCTAAGTTTGTTGTAATCATGAGTGGCTAAACCCCCTTGGTTTGGGGGGAATTCGAAACCATGTACATGCTTGCAATATGATTTGATTACATTCAGTTGTTATTTCATAAGTTGTGGATTCAATTCGTTCATCTATTTGATTGATAACTTATTTGTGTATGTTGATTGAGAGTGCACGCTTAGTTTTCATGCATGAATATGATGCTAGATTATGAGGGAGTTTCACCTAATAGTTACAATCTTATAATCACAAGTAGTGAAGGTCGCTTGAAAACGATCGCGTTGAATGAATTCTTAGCATAAGTTTCATGCCATTCATAGTAACGAATGCTTCGTCAATGCTTATGTTTTTCATAGAACTTAATGATTCTTGCTTGTATCTCTATTATGCAATTCATGTAGGGAACTTGTAGGGAATGTTTTGGGTTGTCGTATGCAATCATCCAACCTAATAACTTGTGGAAAAACTGAGGGTTAATTAGTGCAATTCACGGTTAATTTGGGGTGTTGAGTATTTATAATTTATTGGAAGAACAACTGAAAATCGTTTTGTATGCAAGTGTGACATGTGTGGAGAAGAACCTCCTAACTAGCCTTTTATCCATCCTTTTTATCCAAAAACATTCTACAATCTGTTTAGTTTAAAGTTTCTGTTTTATGTTAAATTTTCGTCCAAAACAAATCCCCCTTTAATTTGAAGTCTTAGATTAGTTAGAAAGTGTTTTGATTGTGTTTCTAAGTATTTTGATTCAAGTTTTCATCCAATTTCGTCCAAATTAGTGTAGGTGCTCAAAACTGCCCAGAAAGTGGTTTTTAGGCAGTTTTGAGTCTTCTAGTTGCTGTTTTGGGTTTTAGGTTTGTTTAAGTGTTTTAACTTTTAGTTTTGCATTCTTTGAGTCGATTTTAGTGTTTTAAACTTTGTTTTTGAGTTTTTAAGTCAGTTTCCAAGTGTTTAGCAATCCCTCCTAATCCCCGGTCTAGAACGATCCCTACTTACATCTTTACTACAATTTGACAAAAAGAGGGTTTAATTTGTGTGCTTATCTATTTCGCATCAATAACACAACTAAAAAACACGACAATCATGGCAAAGTAAAAGCAATAAAGAGTAGGGTTTAGGAACGCAAATCTGGTTATGCAGTGTTGGAGATTCCTAGGCCTTCTTTATTTGCATGCATGGGTTGCCTCCTAAGAAGTGCTTGCTTTAACGTCTTCCAGCCGGACGATACCTCTCTTTAAACTCCATTGGAGCCCACGGCATGGAATTGATCTTTGAATGGAAGGTGATACTTGAAATGATCCGGTAATGGTTTAAATTCAAGATTGGGTGCCTGAATCATCAACAGCCTATTGGTATAAAACGAAATTGAAATTGGAGTAGGTGGCTTACCTATGTGCTCCAATAAGAACTCAAGGATAAACACATCTTCTTTGAACTTTTCAGGGACTTTGCACTCAGCTAGATTTGGTGTGAGGATTGGTCCTTGTCCTGTGTCATAAAATTCAACTTCTTTGGGGCAGTTTGCTGTTGTTGTAATTCCTTCCTAGATGCTAAAATATGTTTAGTATAGTGGCACAAGTAAGGGTGTCGAATCCACAGGGACTAATTGGACCTATATAATCACTTGTTTTGCAAGAACTCTTACTAGAGAAATAAAACTAATCAATGTAGGCAGATTGGTTGTTGTAACTTGAAAGCATAAGAAAATGAAGTGAACACAAATAAATGAATCAACAACTAATAAAATGGGATAGTACCAATGGTGATGAAGCTAGGGATTCGATTTCACCATTGCTAATCAAGGTCCATGTTTGTTAAATCAGTTTATACTCAGTCATCTACTTATTTCTTGAGTTTGTTTCACTTGGATATGATCAACCATATGATGTGTGGATTTGATCAAATGTCTCTAATCATGAGCCTAATTGTGATGTGCAACTTTGGTTCCTAATCAAGACTATGTAGTGCACAAGAAACTTTCATAAAACCAAAGGGAACACTCGGCAGGATGTTTGCAAAACATTCCCTTCATTCATTCACATATCCACCAAGATTATGCATGATGTGTGCTTTAATCTTGGCTAAACAACCTGTGGTTAATTCAAATGATGATCAAGCATTAAAATCAACACACTAAGTCACAATTAAATCAGAGAATGAAACAAGAAATAGATAGACTAACTGAGAATTCTGAATTAACTACATGGTGATGCGAGAATTTTACGCACACAAATTAAAACCCTCTTTTTATCAATTGTAGTATAAGTATAAGTAGGGATCGTTCAGGACCGGGGATTAGGAGGGATTGTTAATCACTTGGATTTCACTCAAAAATGTAAAAACACAATATAAAACACTCTACTAGACTCAAAGAATGCAAAACTAAACTTTAAAACACTAAAACAAATCAAAAGACTCAAAACAGCACCAAAACACTCAAAACTGCCTTAAAAACACTTTCTGGGCAGTTTTGAGCACTTTGAGTACTTTGGACGAATTTGGGTAATAACTTGAATCAAAACACTTAGAAACACAAACTAAGACACTTTCTAACTATATTGGACACTAAAGTAAAGGGGGATTGAGTTTTTGACGAAATTAACTAAAATGCATAGATTGTATTTAAAAACAGATCGTAAAGATGAATGTGATGGAATTGAATGGATGGGATGGCTAGCTAAGGGGTTCATCTCCACACATGTTACACTTGCATAATAAAAAGATTTCCAATTGCATTTCAATAAACCATGAATTCTCAACACCCCAAGTTAACCGTGATGCACTAATTAACCTTCAAATCTTCCTAACGTTATTGAATTGGATGATTGCATACGACAACCCAAAACATTCCCCACAAGTCCCCTACATGATTGCATAATAGAGATACAAGCAAGAATCATTACGCTCTATGAAAATTATAAGTGTTGACGAGGCATTCGTTACTATGATTGCATGAAACTTATGCCAAGAATTCATTTAACGCGATTGTTTATAAGCAACCTCCACTACTTGTGAATATAAGTTCGTAACTATTAGGTGAAACTCACTTATATTCTAGCGTCATATTCATGCATGAAAATTAAGCGTCTACTCTCAATAAACATACATAAATAAGTTATCAATCAAACAGTTAAACAAATTGAATCCACAACTTATGAAACACAATTAGAAGTAATCAAATCAAAATGCAAGCATAAACATATATTTCGAATCCCCCCCTAGCCAAGGGGGGGGGTTTAGTTCCTCATACGTACAAAACAAAGAGAATTGAAATTAAACATTGGAATCGAGGAAAAGAAACACCTAAACATTCCAACAACTCAAACTTGAATTGTATGAACGTTTAGGCACTCTTCTCCTCCTCTTCGTTGTAGCACAAGGTCTAAGGATAGGTTTGGAGGGATGGGGAGTTATGGATGGTGTAGAATGATGTGTTTAGGATAGGGATGGATGTAGGGGACCTCAAGGCTTCTTTTTGGGCAGAAAATATGAAGAATGGTGAAGTATGGATGTGTTATAGAGAGGGGATGAATTTCTGGCGTGAATGGTGAATGAATTGTGTATGAATGGGAATTTATCCATTGTGGCTGCAATGGATGCTTATTTATAGGTGAAAAGGAGGGAATATGACAGCTAGGAACTTGGTGGAAATCTGGAATGGTGATGGGAGATGCATGTGGCTGATTTGTGAAGGGAATGCATGTGGATTAAAGTGGAATGACAGCTAGGTTATGATGATGAATGCATGTGCAAAGTTGGTTGAATGATTATGGGTGCATGTGGCTGATTTATATGAAGGGAATGCATGTGGAATGAATGTGTGAATGATGGCAGATTGTGTATGTGAATGATTAGGGTGAATGTGCATGTGCTTTGACAGCTAGGTTGAATAAATTAAAGGGAATGCATGTGGCTTGGCTGGAATGATTGGAATGCAATCTGAAATGGGATGTGTTGGTGTGAATTTCTGGTACAAAGGGCCTCCTTTGGTCTTCAATTTCGTCCATCTACTTGGCTTCAAGTATATGCAATCCATTTAATGCCCCAAACTACTCCAAAATGCACCAAAATGCACCCTTTTGCATACTTTGCCCTTAGAACCTGAAAACACAGAAAAGAAGCATAAAGGACTAAAATAACTAAAGAAACATAACGTAAATGTACGAGAACAAGCCATTTAAGTCGCATGAATATGCTCCTATCAAATACCCCCACACTTATCTTTTGCTAGTCCTCAAGCAAAACAGAAAGAAAAACAAAACAAAACGAAACAAAACAAAACAAGTAAAACACAACCTAAACCTTCCAACAATCGTCTTAGGGATTTCCAATGCACATGACATGTTAAAAATCATCATTCCCATAGATTTTAGTCATCTTCACACTTAATTACATTCTTAATCACAGTCACCACGTACTATTTCACAATTAAGCATTTAAAACCATGTTTTGAATGTAGTAACATGCCTTAGAGAATTTGCTCAATTCCTCACAAGATATGCACTCAATTTTTACTCAGATTTTCTGACTACACACCCTACACCAAGTATATGTGAGAAGATTGATGTAAACATGAAACCGAACACTCACATATATGTATCACAAAGAACGCAATTTCTGGAGTTAATAAGCATGTTTAGATATGATCTCATGAATGGAATGCTACTACTTAGACGCGAGAACCAGTGACACCATATGCTTATACCAAGTTCAAACTCCACAAATTGAAACACATAACACTCAAGATTGAAGTCACGAGTTGTAATGGGGTTCGGGGCGTGTGGATAACAAAGAAGAGATATGGAAAACAAAGGTTCTTAAAGAAATAGTGAGCAAAGCACTTGAATCAACTTAGAATTCACTTTTGAATGAAAACTCAACTTTTGAACAAAAAGGGAGAATTTAGACAATTTACGGCCAGAATTGGTGTTTTGGACCCTTTCTTCAATCACTCATTCTTTCATTTTTTTCAAGTTTTTTTTTTTTCTCTTTCTTTCTTTCTTTTCTTTTTTTTTTTTTTTTTCTTTTCTTTTGAATCTCAAAACATACATAAACACTTAAACATTCTCTCCCCCACACTCATTTTCTTTCATAATGTAACTCAAAAGGAATTCAATTAAGTCATGCTCACTATCTTTTAAGAACAAGGGTGGGGAGTGTCCTAAACTAGGCTAGGTGAAGAAAATGTGGGTAATCAAAGGCTGAACGGGGTTAAAACTTACAACATATACGAAATATGGGAAGTAAGGCTATTTGGCTATGGTGGTGGTCACTACACAACTTCTTCTTGAATATGTGTTATGCAAATCAATAACATGCTTTGAATGAAATGGGCATGAGTTCTAGCATTTGGAACTATATGATGAAACGCCTTCTAAGTAGTAACCAAGCAAAGAATAATGAGATCATGCAACGACTTTAGAAAACAAGAAATCACAGATTATACTCTCCAAAGAACGTTATAGGCTCAAGTCTCTTAGGGTTGTAGCGTTTGTTTGAGTTCCTTCCTTCAAGCATGTTACAAAAACGAATTTTTCTTTTATGATTGCATGTGAAGTCATACATTATAACCATAACTGATAGGAGCATATTCATGCGACTTAATGAGCTTGTTCTTGTGCATTTATGTTGTGTTTACGTAGTTGTTTTAGTGTTTAAGGCCACTTTTGTGTATTTTCAGATTATATGGCGAAAATGTGCAAGAAGATGCAAATTGGAGTCTTTTGGAGCGAAAGAGGAACGAATGAGTTGAAGACTTGAAGAAACGACGAAATCCTACTCCAACGATGAATTCTTACCAAAACGAGGAATCCTACTCAAACAAGGTTTCCTATTTTAGGAAAGTTAACCCTAAGTTTCCCGTTTTGGTAACCTTTCCTAATCTTAAACGTCCGTATTTTCTAGCCACTTTGAAGTCCTTGTAGGTACTTTAGGACACAAAACCAAGGCCCTAGCCCTATTTCCCTTCCTATGCCGTGCCTCTAGCCCATTTCCCTTCCCTTGCCGTGCAAGGGGGGGTAGTTTTGTCCCATTTCATGCATTAAACCCTAAACCCTAATCACCCTAATTACCTTGCAGCCGCACCTATTCTCTTTTCACCCTAGATCATTCAGATTTTAGCCCTTTTATTTCAACCTAGCCGCACCCTTTAATTCACTCTTAGCATCTGATTCATTCATTCAAAATCATCTCAACCATTCACTCATAAACCCTAAATTACAACTTTGTAGCCGTCACTTCCTTTCCCCATTGATTCATTCATCATCCCATCTCAGCCGTACCCTTTAGTTAACCCTAGAGAACTCTCATTCACACTAATCAGCCACCAAAAACCCAAAATTTCTCCCCAAGCCGTCACACAATTTCACTCCCCATTCCTTCAATCCGTGCATTCCACTAACCCTAATTCTAATTCAGCCATTTTCACACATTTACCTCTCTAGCCGCACCCCCATCTCATTCATTCTACACTCTAATAACCCTAACAACAACCAGCCACCATCCCTCCATTCTCTCCCAATTTCTCCCATTGCCGCAGCCACCTCTCCATCTTCCCCTTCCATTCCAGCCGCCATCTCTACCATTCTACCACCTTACAAACCACCCTACACCACTCCACCACCTTGCCGCACCACCAAACAGCCCTAAACCTATCTATAACCCAGAAATTCACCCAAAATCATCCTAAAACCAATCTGCCGAAAAAGGAGAAGAGGAAAGAGGAACTTCGACGCGCACCAATTCACGTGGATTCGTTGGGCGTTCTAGGTGTAATCATTCCTTTGTGCTTTATGTTTAAATTCAATTGTAATTCTCTTTTTGTGACCATGAGAGGCTAAATCCCCCTAGTTAGCTAGGGGGTGATTCGAAACCATGTTTATGCTTGCAGTATGAATTGATTATTTTTGGTTGGAATTTCATAAGTTGTGGATTCAATTCGTTCATCTATTTGATTGATAACTTATTTGTGTATGTTGATTGAGAGTGCACGCTTAATTTTCATGCATGAATATGATGCTAGATTATGAGGGAGTTTCACCTAATAGTTACAATCTTATAATCACAAGTAGTGAAGGTCGATTGAAAACGATCGCGTTGAATGAATTCTTAGCATAAGTTTCATGCAATTCATAGTAACGAATGCTTCGTCAATGCTTATGTTTTTCATAGAAATTAATGATTCTTGCTTGTATCTCTATTATGCAATTCATGTAGGGAACTTGTAGGGAATGTTTTGGGTTGTCGTATGCAATCATCCAACTTAATAACTTGTGGAAAAACTGATGGTTAATTAGTGCAATTCACAGTTAACTTGGGGCGTTGAGTACTTATAATTTATCGAAAGACCAACTGAAAATCAAAGTGTATGCAAGTGTGACATGTGTGGAGAAGAACCTTCTAGCTAGCATTCATCCATATTTTCATTACATTCATCTTTAGAATCTGCCTTAATTTACAATCTGTGCATTTTAGTTATTTTCGTCAAAAACTCAATCCCCCCTTACTTTTGTGTCCAATTTAGTTAGAAAGTATCTTAGTTTGTTTTTTAAGCATTTTGATTCATTCTATTACCCAATTTCGTCCAAAGTTACCAAAGTGCTCAAAACTACCCAGAAAGTGATTTTAAGGCAGTTTTGAGTGTTTTGGGGCTGTTTTGAGTCTTGTGATTTGTTTGAGTGTTTTTATTGTTAGTTTTGCATTCTTTGAGTCTAGTTTAGTGTTTCAAACTTTATTTTACGTTTTTGAGTCAGTTTCCAAGTGATTTTGCAATCCCTCCTAATCCCCGGTTAAGAACGATCCTTACTTATTTATATACTACAATTGTCACAAGAGGGTTTTAATTTGTGTGCTTACTTAGTAGCCATCAATAACCAAGCATGTACCAAGATTAAATCAAACTTTTCTCTATGTTTATAACTCTTTTTAACAGTCATGCACTTACAAACCAAATTCTTATCATTGTGTTGGAAGGTGACCTACGACACAAACACTTTAGTTACCCCCCCCCCCACACTTCAATCAAACATTGTCCTCAATGTTTAAAACACACCAAACAAAAGTAAACACATAAACAGCAACTAAACATACTAAATATGGCAGAATGTATCTAACAAAGAGAAGAGTTTAGAGATGCAAATCTGGTTATGGAGTGTAAATTCCATCTTCTCCTTGGTGATTACAGTGAGGCTTCATCTTGAGTTTTTCCACAGGCTACTCTTGAACTGAGCTGGAGATTCTTTTGGTTTCCTCCGATCGTTGATTTTCCTTTGTGCTACTCTTGAACTGGGCAGCAGGATTATTTTGGTCTCCCCCGAAGGTTTGAGCTTACTCTTTTTATCTGTTTCTTTGTTCAATCTCTCCAATTCGTATTGAAGAGGGTTAGAGGATAGCTTAGCTTATGCTTGTCTCCTCATGCTTCAATGTATCATTTTCCTTTGCCTTACTTGCTCCCCTTTGCAGAAGTGGTCCCTTCTCTGGAAGTGTATCAACCGTTGAAGATGACTACTCGAGAGCAACGCTAGGTAAGCAACCAGGGAATAGAGTCCAGGTAGACTCCAAGTGCCGGCTGATTGCTTCTTTCACTTTGCCATGCAGGTAATATCAAGGACAAAGGAAAAGACAGGGAAAGAGCATGATATGAGATACCTTTGCTTTCGCCCTTGATGATATGAGATACCTTTGCTTTCGAAGAGGCAGCGAATGAATCCACATGCTTCGATCCACCGTTTCCTCTTGCCTCCTTTGTACTCCAAGCATTTGGTATCTTCTTTGGGGGATACATCCATGGTTGAAAATGTGTTCTCAAGAGAAGGAGAAAACTGAGCATGTTTGTGCGGGTTGGTTGCAGCTTACATTTTCGACCGAGAAGGAAAGTTATGCGTTTGTGGGTGTATGCCTTGCCATGAATGTTGATGTATATAGGAATTGTAATGGCAAATGGCAGTGCGGATGCGGCAATGTCTTCCACGCGTCTTCTGAAAAGCCGGGAGCTTTTGACAAAGTGGCACGCGTCTTCTGAAAAGCCGGGAGCTTTTGACAAAGTTGCACTCGCTTTCTGGAAAGCCGGGAGCTTTCGGCTTTGTCACCCACGTTTGTCGGCTAAAGTATGCAGCTGATTTCTCACCTTCCACGCGTCTTCTGAAAAGCCGGGAGCTTTTGACAAAGTGGCACACGCTTTCTGAAAAGCCTGGATTGCGTCTGAAGAGCTGGCGATCTTTACGCCGGAAAATCCGGCTTTGAAGAGTGGTGTCTCTTCATTTCTGAATCGGTGAATGCCTCTCCTTTAATAGAGGTGATCAATCACCTCTATCATGCACACTCTGAAAATTGCCCAGAAATCGTCTCCGGCCCGTCGAGATTTCACTCCATCCAACCCTTCTCTTTTAACTTCTTGAAAAATGGCTAGCTCATCTAACCCATCGAACATTTGCTTAGATTTGAGTCTAAGCAATGATCCGGTTGCGCCGCGTCAGGATAAGGTATGGTGCCCGTCTTTCTTATCTTCTCATGGCCCTCTTACAGGTGAGGACTCTGTGATGACGGATGCAACAACGGCTACGATAGTAGCTCGGAACCTCCTCACTCCCAAAGATAGTTAGTTGCTTTCAGGACGGTCCGATGAGTTGGCCGTTCAAGAGTCCTTGGCTCTTAGCGTTCAATGCACTGGCTCTGTGTCCAACATGGGCCAACGCCTTCTTGCTCGCTCCCGTCAGGTTGAATCCTTGATGGCGGAGGTGGAGAGTCTTAAGCAGGAGATCAAACAGCTTAAGTACGAGAACCGAAGTTTGCACGTGCTTGCCAACAATTATTCGACAGGCATGAAGAGGAAGCTTGATGAGCTTGATGACCGTCAAAGGCTTGCAGCTTTCTTCCAGAGGCACCTTTTTCCTGGGTCATCCAGCGTTCCACCAAGGATTGGGGCCTTGAATGATCTATCTTCGGTGCCTCCCGCTCCTATGCCTCTTGCTCCGATGCCTTCTGCTCCGATGCCTCCTGCTCCGAGAGTGTTGCCACGTAGTGGGGCCTCACGTACACAACCCTTGTGAAGGCTCCATCTTTCTCTTTCTTTGTTAGATACAATTGTAATTTCTCGAAAAATCAATGAACAAGCTTTGTTTTATTCACTGTATTGGGTTGCCTCCCAAGTAGCGCTTTCTTTTACGTCTTGCAGCCGGACGAAGCCTTCTTAGGCTCAATTGGAACCCACGGCATGGAATTTATCTTTGAATGGGGGGTGATACTTGAGATGATCCGGTAATGGTTTAAATTCTAGAGTGGGTGCCTGGATCATTAACAGCATATCAGTATAAAACAAAATTGAAATTCTGGGAGGCGGCTTACCTGTGTGCTCTGACAAGAACTCAATGACAAACACCACTCCCTTGAAAGTTTCAGGGATATTGGACTTGGCCAGATTGCATGTGATGGTTATGACTTGTCCAATGTCGTCAAATTCAACTTCTTTGGGTTTTGTGGTTTCAAATTTGTCCTCTTTGACGAATTCTTGATATTCCCCCGTCACATCTTGCTCTTGATTCTTTGAAAAGGATTCGAAGATGCCTTTCTCACCCTCTTCTTCCTTGGATTGCATGATCCTGCAATGAATAGGGACATTCAGTGGAACGGGGTTAGAAATAATTAACTTTGGAACAACCTTACCTGAATTGGATGGCGTAGGAGCGATAGGTGCCTGCGGCAAAGGTGTTTCCTCTTCCTCAATTAGCAACTCCTCATCCACTTCTAGGCTATGTTTGGACATTTTTAGGTCAGCTCCAACCTCCATAGCATTTCCCAAAGTGATAGCATTATGGATTTCAAAATCTTCCTTCAAGTTTTCAATAGTTGAGTTGGAGAGTTCACTTTGCTCTTGAATTTGTTTCATGAACTCCATAATCTGCCCAATTTGCTCCTCCAATTTACCCAACTTCTTTTCTTGATTTTGTTCGTCCTTGTTTTGAGTTTGGACTTCCTGCGTCAAAGTAGTAAGTAATTGAAAAATCGTATCATTATCACTTGAATTACTTACATTGCTTTGGGCAGGTTGTGGTGGCTGCATAGGTGCTGTATAGAACTCCTCATATGGTTGCCAATATTCTCCTTGTTGAGCCTCCTCGACTTGGTTTTGTGAGCCCTGCACCGAAGAAATTAATTCATTAAGAGCTTGATTATAATCTATTGACAAACCTTGGTTTGGTTGGGCATATTGTATATGAGGTTGTGGTGGATGCATAGACGTTGAATAGAACTCCTCATAGGGCTGCCAATATCCTTCTTGTTGAATATGTTGAGGTTCCCACCACGTAGAGTTTGAATGATCACTCCAATCCGAATTGTAATTATTGGAAAACACGTCGTTCCTTGATTGATTATGATCAAATGTACCAACTCTTTGCATTTGGTACTCTTCCATAAGCTGTGACAAAAGGGAAGCATTATCAAGTGCCATGTCTTGTGTCTAAAATCAACAAAATAAAACTAAAAATATATACACACAAACGAAAATAAAACAATCCAAGAGATTAGCAAAGTTGCTAATCCCCGGCAACGGCGCCAAAATTTGATGCGAGAATTTTATGCACACAAATTAAAACCCACTTTTTATCAATTGTAGTATAAGTATAAGTAGGGATCGTTCAGGACCGGGGATTAGGAGGGATTGTTAATCACTTGGATTTCACTCAAAAACATAAAAACACAATATAAAACACTCTACTAGACTCAAAGAATGCAAAACTAAACTTTAAAACACTAAAACAAATCAAAAGACTCAAAACAGCACCAAAACACTCAAAACTGCCTTAAAAACACTTTCTGGGCAGTTTTGAGCACTTTGAGTACTTTGGACGAATTTGGGTAATAACTTGAATCAAAACACTTAGAAACACAAACTAAGACACTTTCTAACTATATTGGACACTAAAGTAAAGGGGGATTGAGTTTTTGATGAAATTAACTAAAATGCACAGATTGTATTTAAAAACAGATTGTAAAGATGAATGTGATGGAATTGAATGGATGGGATGGCTAGCTAAGGGGTTCATCTCCACACATGTTACACTTGCATAATAAAAAGATTTCCAATTGCATTTCAATAAACCATGAATTCTCAACACCCCAAGTTAACCGTGATGCACTAATTAACCTTCAAATCTTCCTAACGTTATTGAATTGGATGATTGCATACGACAACCCAAAACATTCCCCACAAGTCCCCTACATGATTGCATAATAGAGATACAAGCAAGAATCATTACGCTCTATGAAAATTATAAGTGTTGACGAGGCATTCGTTACTATGATTGCATGAAACTTATGCCAAGAATTCGTTTAACGCGATTGTTTATAAGCAACCTCCACTACTTGTGAATATAAGTTCGTAACTATTAGGTGAAACTCACTTATATTCTAGCATCATATTCGTGCATGAAAATTAAGCGTCTACTCTCAATAAACATACATAAATAAGTTATCAATCAAACAGTTAAACAAATTGAATCCACAACTTATGAAACGCAATTAGAAGTAATCAAATCAAAATGCAAGCATAAACATATATTTCGAATCCCCCCCTAGCCAAGGGGGGGGGTTTAGTTCCTCGTACGTACAAAACAAAGAGAATTGAAATTAAACATTGGAATCGAGGAAAAGAAACACCTAAACATTCCAACAACTCAAACTTGAATTGTATGAACGTTTAGGCACTCTTCTCCTCCTCTTCGTTGTAGCACAAGGTCTAAGGATAGGTTTGGAGGGATGGGGAGTTATGGATGGTGTAGAATGATGTGTTTAGGATAGGGATGGATGTAGGGGACCTCAAGGCTTCTTTTTGGGCAGAAAATATGAAGAATGGTGAAGTATGGATGTGTTATAGAAAGGGGATGAATTTCTGGCGTGAATGGTGAATGAATTGTGTATGAATGGGAATTTATCCATTGTGGCTGCAATGGATGCTTATTTATAGGTGAAAAGGAGGGAATATGACAGCTAGGAACTTGGTGGAAATCTGGAATGGTGATAGGAGCATATTCATGCGACTTAAATGGCTTGTTCTCGTGCATTTACGTTATGTTTCTTTAGTTATTTTAGTCCTTTATGCTTCTTTTGTGTGTTTTCAGGTTCTAAGGGCAAAGTATGCAAAATGGTGCATTTTGGTGCATTTTGGAGTAGTTTGGGGCGTTAAATGGATTGGATATACTTGAAGCCAAGTAGATGGACGAAATTGAAGACCAAAGGAGGCCCTTTGTACCAGAAATTCACACCAACACATCCCATTTCAGATTGCATTCCAATCATTCCAGCCAAGCCACATGCACTCCCTTTAATTTATTCAACCTAGCTGTCAAAGCACATGCACATTCACCCTAATCATTCACATACACAATCTGCCATCATTCACACATTCATTCCACATGCATTCCCTTCACAAATCAGCCACATGCACTTTGCCTTTCATCATTGCACCATAAATCAGCCACATGCACCCATAATCATTCATCCAACTTTGCACATGCATTCATCATCATAACCTAGCTGTCATTACCCTTTAATCACATGCATAAATCAGCCACATGCATCTCCCATCACCATTTCAGATTTCCACCAAGTTCCTAGCTGTCATATTCCCTCCTTTTCACCTATAAATAAGCATCCATTGCAGCCACAATTCATTCATTCCCATTCATACACAATTCATTCACCATTCACGCCAGAAATTCATCCCTTCTCTATAACACATCCATACTTCACCATTCTTCATATTTTCTGCCCAAAAAGAAGCCTTGAGGTCCCCTACATCCATCCCTATCCTAAACACATCATTCTACACCATCCATAACTCCCCATCCCTCCAAACCTATCCTTAGACCTTGTGCTACAACGAAGAGGAGGAGAAGAGTGCCTAAACGTTCATACAATTCAAGTATGAGTTGTTGGAATGTTTAGGTGTTTCTTTTCCTCGATTCCAATGCTTAATTTCAATTCTCTTTGTTTTGTACGTATGAGGAACTAAACCCCCCCCTTGGCTAGGGGGGGATTCGAAATATATGTTTATGCTTGCATTTTGATTTGATTACTTCTAATTGCGTTTCATAAGTTGTGGATTCAATTTGTTTAACTGTTTGATTGATAACTTATTTATGTATGTTTATTGAGAGTATACGCTTAATTTTCATGCATGAATATGACGCTAGAATATAAGTGAGTTTCACCTAATAGTTACGAACTTATATTCACAAGTAGTGGAGGTTGCTTATAAACAATCGCGTTAAACATATTCTTGGCATAAGTTTCATGCAATCATAGTAACGAATGCCTCGTCAACACTTATAGTTTTCATGTTGCTTAATGATTCTTGCTTGTATCTCTATTATGCAATTCATGTAGGGAACTTGTGAGGAATGCTTTGGGTTGTCGTATGCAATCATCCAATTCATTAACTTAAGGAAAACTTGACGGTTAATTTAAGCGGACCTAATTAACCCAGGGCGTTGAGAATTCATGGTTTATTGAAATGCAATTGGAAATCTTTTTATTATGCAAGTGTAACATGTGTGGAGATGAACCCCTTAGCTAGCCATCCCATCCATTCAATTCCATCACATTCATCTTTACAATCTGTTTTTAAATACAATCTGTGCATTTTAGTTAATTTCGTCAAAAACTCAATCCCCCTTTACTTTAATGTCCAAATTAGTTAGAAAGTGTTTTAGTTTGTGTTTATAAGTGTTTTGATTCAATTTGTTATACAAATTCGTCCAAATTCACCAAAGTGCTCAAAACTGCCCAGAAAGTGTTTTTAAGGCAGTTTTGAGTGTTTTGGGTGATGTTTGAGTCTTTTGGTTTGTTTTAGTGTTTTAAGTGTTTAGTTTTGCATTCTTTGAGTCTAGTTTAGTGTTAAAGTGTCTTAGTTTGTGTTTCTAAGTGTTTTGATTCAAGTTATTACCCAAATTCGTCCAAAGTACTCAAAGTGCTCAAAACTGCCCAGAAAGTGTTTTTAAGGCAGTTTTGAGTGTTTTGGTGCTGTTTTGAGTCTTTTGGTTTGTTTTGGTGTTTTAAAGTTTAGTTTTGCATTCTTTGAGTCAAGTTTAGTGTTTTAAACTTTGTTTTTGAGTTTTTAAGTCAGTTTCCAAGTGTTTAGCAATCCCTCCTAATCCCCGGTTAAGAACGATCCCTACTTATATCTATACTACAATTGTCAAGAAGAGGGTTTAATTTGTGTGCGTATAAATCTCGCATCAAATTTTGGCGCCGTTGCCGGGGATTAGCAACTTTGCTAATCTCTTGGATTGTTTTATTTTCGTTTGTGTGTATATATTTTTAGTTTTATTTTGTTGATTTTAGAAGCAAGACATGGCACTTGATAGTGTTTCTCTTTTGTCACAGCTTATGGAAGAGTACCAAACGCAAAGAGTTGGTACATTTGATCATAATCAATCAAGGAACGACGTGTTTTCCAATACTTACAATTCGGATTGGAGTGATCATTCAAACTCTATGTGGTGGGAACCTCAACATATTCAACAAGAAGGATATTGGCAACCATATGAGGAGTTCTATACAACACCTATGCAGCCACCACAACCTGGCCAAACAAATTCAAGTGAGTCTTTGTATAATTATACGGTTAGTAAGTTACTCACCAATTTGTCTCAGGGGCAAGAAGATCTAAACAAAGCAAGGCAAAATCAAGACAAAAGGTTGGACTACTTGGAAAAGAAAATTGGGCAGATCGCGGAGTTCGTAGGACAATTTCAAGACCAAGGCAAACTCCTTATTTCAACCATTGCAAATCCGAAGGAAGGATTTGAAACTGCCTTGAGAAGTAGCAAGGAGGTTGGAACGGACCCTCAACCATCAAAATCAAATCACAAGGAAGAGGAATACACCCAACCCACGGCAAGAGTGGAAACACCTTTGCCGGAGGCACCTATTGCTCCTACGCCATCTAATTCAAGTAAGGTTGTTCCAAATTTAATTAGTTCTAACCCCATTCCACCTAATATCCCTATTCCTTGCAGGTTCATGAATTCCAAGGAAGAAGAAAGTGAAAAAGACACCTTGGAAGCCCTTCCAAAGGTGAAAAGTAGGGAATATCATGAATTCATTAAAGAGGACGTTCTTGAGATAAACAACCCCAAAGAAGTTGAATTTTATGACACAAGACAAGGACCAATCCTCACATCAAATCTAACCAAGTGCAAAGTCCCTGAAACGTTCAAAGAAGGGGTGTTTATTCTTGAGTTCTTATTGGATCACATAAGTAAGCCACCTCCTCCAATTTCAATTTTCTTTTATACTAACATGTTGTTAATGATTCAGGCATCCAATCTTGAATTTAAACCATTACCGGATCATTTCAAGTATCACCTTCCATTCAAAGATCAATTCCATGCCGTTTGATTCAAATAGAAAAAAAAAAAAAAAAAAAAAAAAAAAAAAAATTTCATATATTAAATAAAATAAAAGAACATGGCAGAATGATGGAGCCTTCACAAAGGATGTTTACGTGAAGCCCCACTACGAGGCATCGGAGCGGAAGGCATCGGACCAGAAGGCATCAGAGCAGGAGGCATCGGAGCGGAAGGCATCGGAGCGGAAGGCATCGGAGCAGAAGGTATCGGAGCGGAAGGCATCAGAGCAGGAGGCATCGGAGATAGAGCGTTCCAGGCCTCAATACTTGGCGGAATGCTGGATGACCCAGGAAAAAGGTGCCTCTGGAAGAAAGACGCAAGTCTTTGACGGTCACTTTGCATTCGACCTTGAGATTCTTGCATCTCATCAAGCTTCCTCTTCATGCCTGACGAATAGTTATTTGCAAGCACATGCAAACTTCTATTCTCGTACTTAAGCTGTTTGATCTCCTGCTTAAGACTCTCCACCTCCGCCATCAAGGATTCAACCTGACGGGAGCGAGCAAGTAGGCGTTGGCCCATGTTGGACACAGAGCCAGCACACTGAACGCTAAGAGCCAAGGACTCTTGAACGGCCAACTCATCGGACCGTCCTGAAAGCAACTGACTATCTTTTGGAGTGAGGAGGTTCCTTGCTACTATTGTAGCTGTTGTGGCGTCCTGCATCACGGAGTCTTCACCTGTAAGAGGACCGTTAGAAGATAAAAAAGAAGGGCGCCATACGTTACCTTGACGCGGCGCGCCCGTATCACTGCTTCTGCTGAGACTCAATTCTAAGCTAAGGTTCGATGGGTTTGCCATTTTTTCAAAGGTGTTCAAAGAGAAGGGGTGGATGGAGTTAAATTTCAAAGGGCCGGAGACAATTTTCAAAAATAGGCAGTCTTCGGAGTGTGTATGTTGGTGGTGATCGATAGCTCTATAAAAAGCCAAGGCGACGCGTCCACCGATTCAAAAAGCCGGAATTTCCTGCGTAAAGTTCGGCGACGTTCTCTCGGCTTTTCAGAAACGCGTTCAACTTTGTCAACACGTGGAGGCCATCATCGCAACTACACATCTTTAGCCGACAAGCGCAAAGTTCGGCGACGCTTTCTCTACTTTTCAGAAAACGCATGCAGCTTTGTCAACAGAGCCGCACCCGCACTACTACGTGTCGTTCAGAAAGCGAAGGGGCGTCGCTCAGAAATCGAAGGGGCGCCTGCTCAGAAATCGAAGAGGCGTCGTTCAGAAATCAAAGAGGCGTCACTATTTCAAAAAGCCAGATTTGCGGGATCAAAACGTTTGTCGACAAGGGTAAAAGAACAACACCACCACTTGCTATTGGGAAATCCCTATATATGTCGACCTTCATCTTTTATGGCAAGGCAAACCTGAAGAAAATGCCCAACTCTTCCTCACTTTTGAGGGCGCACTCCCAGCAAAGCCTTTCGAAATACTCAATTCTTTCTTCTTCCCCAAAGATGATACCAGATGCCTGGAGTACAGATGACCCAGGAGGAAACAGCACAACAAATACATGTGCTGATTCATTCACCGCTTCTTCAAAAGCAAAGGTATCTCATATCATCAAGGTCAAAAGCAAAAGTATCTCATATCATGCTCTTTCCCTGTCTTTTCCTTTGTCTTTGTTATTACTCGCATAGCAAAGTAAAAGAAGCAATCAGCCGGCACTTGGAGTCAGTCTTCCGACGGCCAGGAATCCCTTTCCTGATTGCTTACCTAGCGTTGCTCTCGAGTAGTCATCTTCAACGGTTGATACACTTCCAGAGAAGGGACCACTTCTGCAAAGGGGAGCAAGTAAGGCAAGGGAAAATGACACATTGAAGCATGTGGAGACAAGCAACAACTGCATATGCTGAGCTATCCTCTAACCCTCTTCAATACGTATTGGAGAGATTGAACAAAGAAACAGATAAAAGGAGGAAGCTCAGACCTTCGGGGGAGACCAAAGGAAGCCTGCTGCCCAGTTCAAGAGTAGCACAAAGGAAAATCAACGATGGGAGCAGCGCAGTTCAAGAGTAAGCCTGTGGAATCACAAAGATCCAAGCCTCAATGCAATTACCAAGGAGAAGATGGAATTTACACTCTATAACCAGATTTGCGTCTCTAAACTCTTCTCTTTGTTAACTACATTCTGCCATGTTTAGTATGTTTAGTTGCTTTTTGTGTGTTTACTTATGTTTTGTGTGAATCTATGCTTAAAACATTGAGGACAATGTTTGATTTAAGTGTGGGGGGGTAACTAAGTATATTTGATGCAAATTCGTGGGATTTTATCACCCATAACTTCAAATGTTGTTCCTTGCTGTTTTAAGGTGTTTTTAAGATGTTTTAGAGTGTTTTAGTATGTTTTGTTTTATAACTCCGAAAATCACATAAAAATTTGAAAAACATGTTTTGAAAAGCCTAAAAAGAGTGTTTTAAGTCGTTTTTGTGTGTTTGTGTCTTAGGATACCTTCCAACACAATGATAAGGATTTGGTTTGTAATTGCATGACTGTTAAAAAGAGTTATAAACATAGAGAAAAGTTTGATTTACTCTTGGTATATGCTTGGTTATGGTTATAATGTATGACTTCACATGCAATCATAAAAGAAAAATTCGTTTTTGTAACATGCTTGAAGGAAGGAACTCAAACAAACGCTACAACCCTGTGAGACTCGAGCCATTACCTTCTTTGGAGAGTTATAATCTGTGATTCTTTGTTTTCTAAAGTTGTTGCATGATCTCATTATTCCTTGCTTGGTTGCTACTTAGAATGCAATTATATCATGATAGAACTAAATGCTAGAACTTATATCTGTTTCATTCAAAGCATGACATTGAATTGCATAACACATATCAAGATGAAGTTGTGTAACCACCACCATAGCCAAATAGCCTTACTTCCCATATTTCATATATGTTGTAAGTTTTAACCCCGTTGAGCCTTGTTTAGCCTTTATTCTTTGTTTACCCACATTTTCCTCACCTAGCCTAGAGTAGGACTTTCCTATACCCTTGTTCTTAAAGTATAGTGAGCATGACTTAAATGAATTCCTTTTGAGTTACATTATGCAAGAAAATGAGTGTGGGGGAGTAAAAGTTTGTTCTTACGTTTATATGTATGTTTTGAGATTCAAAAAAAAAAAAAGAAAAGAAGAAGAAAAAAAAAAAAAAAAGAGTGAAAATAAGTAAGAATGAACTCACGAGCGTTGATGGTTGAAGAAAGGGTCCAAAAAGTTGAATATGGCCCTAAGTTTTGTGTGATTTTCCCTTGGGTGTTCAAAGTTGACTTCTGCGTTCTTAAGGGAATTCTAAGTGCCTAATTCAATACTTTGCTCACTATTGCTTTAAGAATGTTTGTTTATCCTTCACCTTTCATTGTTAGCCAATACCCTAGCCCCGTTACAACCCTTTGACTTCTATCTTGAGTGTTATGTGTTTCAAAATGTGGAGTTTGGAATTGATATGAGCTTATGGAGTCACTGGTTCTCGCGTCTAAGTAGTAGCATTCCATTCATGAGATCATATCTAAACATGCTTATTAACTCCAGAAATTGCTCTCTTTGTGATATATATATGTGAGTGTTCGTTTTCATTAATCTTCTCACAAATGACTAGATTAGGGTGTGTAGTTAGAAAATCTGAGTGAAAATCGAGTGCATATCTTGTAAGGAATTGAGCAAATTCTCTAAGGCATGTTACTACATTCAAAACATGGTTTTAAATGCTTAATTGTGAAATAGTATGTGGTGACTATGATTAACAATGTACTTAAGTGTGAAGATGACTAAAATCTGTGAGAATGATGATTTTTAACATGTCATGTGCATTGGAAATCCCTGAGACGATTGTTGGAAGGTTTAGGTTGTGTTTTACTTGTTTTGTTTCGTTTCGTTTTGTTTTGTTTTTCTTTCTGTTTTGCTCGAGGACTAGCAAAAGATAAGTGTGGGGGTATTTGATAGGAGCATATTCATGCGACTTAAATGGCTTGTTCTCGTGCATTTACGTTATGTTTCTTTAGTTATTTTAGTCCTTTATGCTTCTTTTGTGTGTTTTCAGGTTCTAAGGGCAAAGTATGCAAAATGGTGCATTTTGGTGCATTTTGGAGTAGTTTGGGGCGTTAAATGGATTGGATATACTTGAAGCCAAGTAGATGGACGAAATTGAAGACCAAAGGAGGCCCTTTGTACCAGAAATTCACACCAACACATCCCATTTCAGATTGCATTCCAATCATTCCAGCCAAGCCACATGCACTCCCTTTAATTTATTCAACCTAGCTGTCAAAGCACATGCACATTCACCCTAATCATTCACATACACAATCTGCCATCATTCACACATTCATTCCACATGCATTCCCTTCACAAATCAGCCACATGCACTTTGCCTTTCATCATTGCACCATAAATCAGCCACATGCACCCATAATCATTCATCCAACTTTGCACATGCATTCATCATCATAACCTAGCTGTCATTACCCTTTAATCACATGCATAAATCAGCCACATGCATCTCCCATCACCATTTCAGATTTCCACCAAGTTCCTAGCTGTCATATTCCCTCCTTTTCACCTATAAATAAGCATCCATTGCAGCCACAATTCATTCATTCCCATTCATACACAATTCATTCACCATTCACGCCAGAAATTCATCCCTTCTCTATAACACATCCATACTTCACCATTCTTCATATTTTCTGCCCAAAAAGAAGCCTTGAGGTCCCCTACATCCATCCCTATCCTAAACACATCATTCTACACCATCCATAACTCCCCATCCCTCCAAACCTATCCTTAGACCTTGTGCTACAACGAAGAGGAGGAGAAGAGTGCCTAAACGTTCATACAATTCAAGTATGAGTTGTTGGAATGTTTAGGTGTTTCTTTTCCTCGATTCCAATGCTTAATTTCAATTCTCTTTGTTTTGTACGTATGAGGAACTAAACCCCCCCCCCTTGGCTAGGGGGGGATTCGAAATATATGTTTATGCTTGCATTTTGATTTGATTACTTCTAATTGCGTTTCATAAGTTGTGGATTCAATTTGTTTAACTGTTTGATTGATAACTTATTTATGTATGTTTATTGAGAGTATACGCTTAATTTTCATGCATGAATATGACGCTAGAATATAAGTGAGTTTCACCTAATAGTTACGAACTTATATTCACAAGTAGTGGAGGTTGCTTATAAACAATCGCGTTAAACATATTCTTGGCATAAGTTTCATGCAATCATAGTAACGAATGCCTCGTCAACACTTATAGTTTTCATGTTGCTTAATGATTCTTGCTTGTATCTCTATTATGCAATTCATGTAGGGAACTTGTGAGGAATGCTTTGGGTTGTCGTATGCAATCATCCAATTCATTAACTTAAGGAAAACTTGACGGTTAATTTAAGCGGACCTAATTAACCCGGGGCGTTGAGAATTCATGGTTTATTGAAATGCAATTGGAAATCTTTTTATTATGCAAGTGTAACATGTGTGGAGATGAACCCCTTAGCTAGCCATCCCATCCATTCAATTCCATCACATTCATCTTTACAATCTGTTTTTAAATACAATCTGTGCATTTTAGTTAATTTCGTCAAAAACTCAATCCCCCTTTACTTTAATGTCCAAATTAGTTAGAAAGTGTTTTAGTTTGTGTTTATAAGTGTTTTGATTCAATTTGTTATACAAATTCGTCCAAATTCACCAAAGTGCTCAAAACTGCCCAGAAAGTGTTTTTAAGGCAGTTTTGAGTGTTTTGGGTGATGTTTGAGTCTTTTGGTTTGTTTTAGTGTTTTAAGTGTTTAGTTTTGCATTCTTTGAGTCTAGTTTAGTGTTAAAGTGTCTTAGTTTGTGTTTCTAAGTGTTTTGATTCAAGTTATTACCCAAATTCGTCCAAAGTACTCAAAGTGCTCAAAACTGCCCAGAAAGTGTTTTTAAGGCAGTTTTGAGTGTTTTGGTGCTGTTTTGAGTCTTTTGGTTTGTTTTGGTGTTTTAAAGTTTAGTTTTGCATTCTTTGAGTCAAGTTTAGTGTTTTAAACTTTGTTTTTGAGTTTTTAAGTCAGTTTCCAAGTGTTTAGCAATCCCTCCTAATCCCCGGTTAAGAACGATCCCTACTTATATCTATACTACAATTGTCAAGAAGAGGGTTTAATTTGTGTGCGTATAAATCTCGCATCAAATGGTGATGGGAGATGCATGTGGCTGATTTGTGAAGGGAATGCATGTGGATTAAAGTGGAATGACAGCTAGGTTATGATGATGAATGCATGTGCAAAGTTGGTTGAATGATTATGGGTGCATGTGGCTGATTTATATGAAGGGAATGCATGTGGAATGAATGTGTGAATGATGGCAGATTGTGTATGTGAATGATTAGGGTGAATGTGCATGTGCTTTGACAGCTAGGTTGAATAAATTAAAGGGAGTGCATGTGGCTTGGCTGGAATGATTGGAATGCAATCTGAAATGGGATGTGTTGGTGTGAATTTCTGGTACAAAGGGCCTCCTTTGGTCTTCAATTTCGTCCATTTACTTGGCTTCAAGTATATGCAATCCATTTAATGCCCCAAACTACTCCAAAATGCACCAAAATGCACCCTTTTGCATACTTTGCCCTTAGAACCTGAAAACACACAAAAGAAGCATAAAGGACTAAAATAACTAAAGAAACATAACGTAAATGTACGAGAACAAGCCATTTAAGTCGCATGAATATGCTCCTATCACATGGCAAACTTTGCAAGGCTACATCGAATCCCTAGAGAGAGCTTAGTTACACTTCATGTTTACAAAAGGTTTGACATAAAAATATATAACATGAGTGAGCATAGAATTAAGAAGAAGAAACCCTTGAAGCAAAACTGATGTTGAATTCCTTGAAGAGTGGCCTTCGGTGTTGGTTCTCCAAGTGTGATGTAAATGAAGGTAGATCGGCTATGGTTGAATGGTTTCTGCCAATGGGACAGAAATGGACAGAAATGGAGTGGAAATGGAGCGGCTATGTGTGTGAATAATGGAATGATGGAATTAAAACCTAGGAGAACCCTTTGTTGTGTGAAGTGTGCATAGTTTTATAGGAGGGGAATGTGGCTGCCAACATTTAAGCATGGAGCTGGAACTGTAAAGGCATGCACGGCACAAGGGTTTGGAAGTGCATAAGGGAGTTGGAATGGCATAATCTGAGCTGGAAATGCAAAGATGAGTTATTTTAGTGCTGGAAGATGATGGGATGAGTGGATTTCTGGAATGATGGATGCACGGCACAAAGGAAATATGCAAGCATGTGGTTTATTTAATTGAGATGCATGTGGATGTCTGCAAAGATGAATTGGACAACCTGGAATTGGTTGTACAAATCTGGAAAGGGTATGAAAGCACAGCATGGGCATGAGATGTTGGTGTAAAAGTGGCTGAATGGTTTAATTAATGGGAGTGGATGTTTTTGGTGCAAAAGGGGGCTGGACAGGTAATGGAATGCACGGCCAGGTTGTGAACATGCATGTGAATGCATGTTTTGGTGTTAGAACCACATAATCTGACTTTAATGTTGTTGCCTTGTTTAGAATCACCCAATATGGCCGAATTGCACCACTTAACACTTCCACATCTTTTCCTGAAATTCCAGCAGCCAAATGTTTCCTAGATTCTTCATTTGGACTTCAAATTAACTCCCTAGAATCCTCTCCACATTTGGAATAATGCTCAGCTACCAAAAGGAATGTTTTTACTTCATTTGCCTTCCCATTGATCCAAATACACACTTGGCTGCACACTAACACCAAATAATGTAAAATGCAACTAGTTTAATCCAAAAACATCACAAAGACGCCAAATAAGGAAGATATAAATGCATGCAAAATGAGACTTATCATTGGCCTCAAGAACATCCTCTTTGATGAATTCTTGATATTCCATACTTTGCACCTTTGGAAGGGCTTCCAAGATGTCTTTTTCACTTTCTTCTTCCTTGGAATTCATGAACCTCCAAGGAATAGGGACATTTGGTGGAACATGGTTAGAAATAGACGGCGTAGGAGCAATAGGTGCTTACGGCAAAGGTGTTTCCACCCTTGTCGTGGGTTGAGTGATGCGTTACAAATGTGACACACAAATTAAACCCTATTTGTGACAATTGTAGTAATGATGTAAGTAGGGATCGTTCTAACCGGGGATTAACTAGGGGTGCTAAACACTTTAAACTGACTCAAATAAATAAAACTAACCATTAAAACACTTAACTCACTTAACAAAAACTCAAAACAAGTCCACAAGACTCCAAATACTTAAAAACACAAAATAAGATAGATTGTAATGACTAAGACTTAACAAAATATGGGGGGATTGTGTTCGGACGAAATTAAATTAAATGGACAGATTGTAAAGAAAACAGATTGTAAGACAAATTGTGATAGACCAATGGATGATGGAATAGCTAAGGGGTTCTTCTCCACACATGAAATATATGCAACGTAAATCAATTTCCAGTTATCAATTCAATAAGTTATGAACCTCGACACTCCAAGTTAATTAGGTCCGCTTAAATTAACCTTCAGATTTCCCTAGAATCATTGAATTGGATGAATATGCATCGCAAACAAATTATTCCTAACAAGTTCTCTATATGAACAGCATGATAAAGATACAAGTTAGAATCATTACGTTCTTTGGAAATCATAAGCATCGACAAGGCATTTGTAACTATGAAAAGCATGAAACTCTTGCCAGGAATCTACTTAACATGATCGTGACGAGCGACCTTCACTACTTGTGAATATAAATTCATAACGATTAGGTGAAACAAACTTATATCCTAGCACCAAATTCAAGCATGCAAATTAAGCGTGCACTCTTAATCAACATACAAGAATAAGTTCTAAATCAAACGGTTAAGCAAATTGTATTCACGACTTATGCAACGATAACTGGAAGTAATCAACTTATTTGACATATATAACCATGGTTTCGAATACACCCTTAGCCAAAACGAATTTAGCCAATCATTCTCAAGGCAAAACAAAGATTACATGAATTCGACATTGAAATATAAGATAGAATACACCTAAAATTGTTCAACAACTCAGAATGAAGAGCCAAACAATTGTGTGAAACTGTCTCCTTTCCCTTGCTTGCGGCAGATTGGATAGTGACGGTTCCTGGGCTGTTTTGATGATGTAGAATGGATTTTGGGGGTTGTAGAGGCACGGCAAGGGGTGTAGGTTGGGTGTGGATGAGTGTTTGATGGTTGGAAGGTGGTGGAGAACTCGGCAAAGAGGGTGGAAGAAGGTGGTGCGGTTGGTTGTGTTTCTGGAGTGCAGATTGGTGTTTTTGGGATGAATGGATGTGTGTGGGAGAGTGTGGATGGTATGTGGATGTGTGGAATGGAGTGGGGACTGGTTGGAGTGGCTGGAATAATGAAGGGGGAAAGCTGGAATGTGTATGAAGGCTGTGGCACAAAAGAGAAGTGGCTGGAATCCCTATGAATGCACGTCAAAGGATAGATTTAAGAGAGAATGTGGCTGATTGTTTTTGGAAGAATGATATTGAAATGGGAAAGCATGTGGCTGCCAACTAGGGTGAATGATTGAAATGGGAAAGCATGTGGCTGAATGATTAAAGAGTGAATGGAAGAATGTCGGCTAGGGAGAGAATGTAGCTGATTGTTTATGGGAGAATATGTATGATGGTGGCTGCAATATGAAAAGAATGACTAATTAATGCATGTAGGGTGCGGCTAGGTTGGAATAATGTGATGGTGGCTGAAATAACGAAGGAAATGAATGGAAAAACAGCTAGGGAGTGAATGATTAAAGGGTGAATGGAAGAATGTGGAAGTGTGGCTGAATGATGAAGTGGGAAAGGTGTAATTGGAAGGGGAATGCACGGCAAAAGGGCTGGAATTGGTGGTGATGGAGGGGGAAGGCTACGTCAATGGTGTTAGAGTGGGCTAGGCCCCTTTGTTTTGTGTCCTAAAGTGCATACAAGGCCTTCAATTTCGTCCAACACTTTGGCTCCAAGCATAAGCTATCCATCCTTAGCCCAAAAGTGCTCCAAAAGGCTCCAAAATGCACTTCTTTGCTCCTTTAGCCCTTAGAACCTGAAAACATACGAAAATAACTTAAAAGACTTAAAGAACTAAGAAATAACAACGTAAATGCACAAGAACAAGCCAACTAAGTTGCCTAAATATGCTCCTATCATTGAGTGTGTTCTTCTTCCTCAAATTGCAATCTTTCATCTTCCTTGTAATTTGATTTTGATGGTTTAGGGTCTGTTCCAACCTCCTTGCTACTTCTCAAGATGATTTCCTTGGCAGTTTCAAATCCTCCCTTCGGGTTTGCAATGGTTGAAATAGAGAGTTTGCCTTGGTCTCGAAATTGTCCTACGAACTTCGCTATCTGCCCAATTTGCTTTTCCAAGTGGTCCAACCTTTTGTCTTGATTTTGCATTGCCTTGTCTTGATTTTGCATTGCTTTGTTTTGATTTTCTTGCCCCTGAGACAAATTGGTGAGTAACTTAATAAGCGTATCATTATACAAAGACGTACCTGAATTTGTTTGGGTAGGTTGTGGTGGCTGCATAGGTGTTGTATAGAACTCCTCATATGGTTGCCAATATTCTCCTTGTTGAGCCTCCTTGACTTGGTTTTGTGAGCCCTGCACCAAAGAAATTAATTCATTAAGAATTTGATTATAATCTATTGATGAACCTGAGTTTGGTTGGGCATATTGTATATGAGGTTGTGGTGGTTGAATAGGCGTTGAATAGAACTCCTCATACGGCTGCCAATATCCTTTGTGTTCAACTCGTTGAAATTCCCACCACATAGAGTTTGAATGATCACTCCAATCTCTTTGTGCACATTGATTTGCTTGATATTCTTGCCTATAAGAAGCACCAAATGTAGGGACACTTTGCATTGTGGACCCTTTGACATACTGTGATAACTGACTGATGCGAAATATATAAGCACACAAATTAAAACCTTCTTTTGACAATTGTAGTATGTGTATAAGTAGGGATCGTTCTAAACTGGGGATTAGGAGGGATTGCTAAATCACTTGAATTTCGTCATGTTAGTTAGTTTATAATGTTTGTTTGGATGTGAGTCTTTATTTGAAACATTGAGGACAATGTTTGATTTAAGTGTGGGGGGGTAACAAGTTGCTTTTGCATGATTTTACATGATTTTCGTGGGATTTTATCACCTATCACTTATAATGTTGTTTCTCACTGTTTTTAAGTGTTTTTAGAGTGTTTTGAAGTGTTTTTATGTCTTTTGTTCAGAAAATCCGAAAATTTACAAAAAAAAATTGAAAAACAGTTTTGAAAAACCCAAAAAGAGTTGTTTTTAAGTTGTTTCTGTGTGTTTGTTTGTGTCTTAGGGTACCTTCCAACATGATGCTGTCTAAGTAAGCACACAAATTAAAACCCTCTTGTGACAATTGTAGTATATAAATAAGTAGGGATCGTTCTTAACCGGGGATTAGGAGGGATTGCAAAATCACTTGGACACTGACTCAAAAACGTAAAACAAACGTTAAAAACACTAAACTAGACTCAAAGAATGTAAAACTAAACAATAAAAATGCTAAAACAAATCAAAAGACTCAAAGAATACAAAACACTTATAAACACAAACTAAGACACTTTCTAACTAAATTAGACACTAAGGTAAAGGGGGATTGGTTTTGGACGAGATTAAACTAAATACACAGATTGTAATTTAAAGGCAGAATATAAATATGAATGTGATGAAAATATGGATTAATGCTAACTAGAAGGTTCTTCTCCACACATGTCACACTTGCATACACTTTGATTTTCAGTTGGTCTTTCGATAAATTATGAAACTCAACGCCCCAAATTAACCGTGAATTGCACTAATTAACCCTCAGTTTTTCCACAAGTTATTAAGTTGGATGATTGCATACGACAACCCAAAACATTCCCCACAAGTTCCCTACATGAATTGCATAATAGAGATACAAGCAAGAATCATTAAGTTCTATGAAAAACATAAGCATTGACGAAGCATTTGTTACTATGAATTGCATGAAACTTATGCTAAGAATTCATTCAACGCGATCGTTTTCAAGCGACCTTCACTACTTGTGATTATAAGATTGTAACTATTAGGTGAAACTCCCTCATAATCTAGCATCATATTCATGCATGAAAACTAAGCGTGCACTCTCAATCAACATACACAAATAAGTTATCAATCAAATAGATGAACAAATTGAATCCACAACTTATGAAATTCCAACCGAAAGTAATCAATTCATATTGCAAGCATAAACATGGTTTCGAATCACCCCCTAGCTAACTAGGGGGATTTAGCCTCTCATGTTCACAAAAGAGAATTACAAATGAATTTAAACATAAAGCACAAAGGATTGATTACACCTAGAACGCCCAACGAATCCACGTGAATTGGTGCGCGTCGAAGCTCCTCTTTCCTCTTCTCCTTCTGCGGCAGATTGGTTGTGAATGATTTTTTGATGTCTTTCTGGTTTAGGGATGGTTTAATGGTGGTTTAATGGTGCGGCAAGGTTGTGAGGTGGTGTAGGAAGGTGTGGAAAGTGGCTGGGAAGGTGGAGGAAGCTGCGGCAGAGAAGAAAAACTGGGTGAAGGTGCGGCTGGAATGTGTTTAGGTGCGGCTGGAAAAAGAATTCTCCAAATGGTGCTGCGGCTGTTAGGAAATATGTGGAAGTGGCTGCATAATTTTTAGGGTCAATGGAAAATGCACGGCATTGGAGAAATAAGGGTGAATGATTTGATGTGGTGGCTGCGGATTGCATGGAAAAATTCCTGCGGCTGTTATGGGAATGGTTTATTAGGGTCAATAATAAAAAATGGAGGCCACGGCTTTGGGGGGAATTGGTGGCTGACTGAAAAATAGGGTCAATTAGGTTATGGTGACTGATTAAAAATGGATTAAAGTGCATCAATTTGAATTAGGGTGCGGCTGCAACTTATTGTAGAACTAGGGTTAATAGGGTTAGGGTTTAAATGCATAAAAGGGCCTAAAATGCCCCCCCCCTTGCACGGCAAGGGAAGGGACTTGGGCTAAAGCCCACGGCATTGGTTGGAATTTGGGCTAGGGCATTCGTTTTGTGTCCTAAAGCGCCTACAAGGACTTCAAAGTGGCTAGAAAATACGGACGTTTAAGATTAGGAAAGGTTACCAAAACGGGAAACTTAGGGTTAACTTTCCTAAAATAGGAAACCTTGTTTGAGTAGGATTCCTCGTTTTGGTAAGAATTCATCGTTGGAGTAGGAATTCGTTGTTTCTTCACGTCTTCAACTCATTCATTCCTCTTTCGCTCCAAAAGGCTCCAATTTGCATCTTCTTGCACACTTTGGCCTTATAATCTGAAAATACACAAAAGTGGCCTTAAACACTGAAATAGATAAGTAAACACAACATAAATGCACGAGAACAAGCTAATTAAGTCGCATAAATATGCTCCTATCACAACACAATGATGAGGATTTGGTTTTTAATTGCATGACTATTAAAGAATGTTGTAAACATGGCTGGAAGTTGATTTATGCTTCGGTTTATGCTTGGTTATGGTTATGGCTTATGAATTCACATGTAATTATGATAGGACCATATTTAGGCGACTTAGTGGCTTGTTCTTGTGCATTTACGTTGTTATTTCTTAGTTCTTTAAGTCTTTTAAGTCATTTTTGTATGGTTTCAGGTTCTAAGGGCTAAAGGAGCAAAGAAGTGCATTTTGGAGCCTTTTGGAGCACTTTTGGGCTAAGGATGGATAGCTTATGCTTGGAGCCAAAGTGTTGGACGAAATTGACGACCAAGTGAGCCTTGAATTGAAGGAAGAAAGAGGAATCAAGAATTGGAAACTAGTTTCCATTATGGGGAGTTTCTATTCTTGAAAGGTTTCCAATTATGCAAGTTTCCAAATAATGTTGGTTGCCTAAATCACATGTACTAGAAGCCCTACACATGTCGCACCTTACCTTCCTTTTCTCTCCCAAAATCTGCAAGATTATGTCACAATCCCTTTCTTAAATGTCTTAGCCGCACCTATACATTCCCTTTCACTCAAAATCTGCAAGTTTTGCACTTTCCCCTTCTTTTCCTCCTTGTGCCGCAAGACTGATAGGAGCATATTTATGCACCTTAGTTTAGCTTGTTCTTGTGCATTTATAGTGTTTTTCCGTAGTAAAGTAGTCTTTTAAGCTAGTTCTATGTGTTTTCAGGTTTTAAGGGCAAAGTATGCAAAAGGATGCATTTTGGAGCCTTTTGGAGCAAATTAGAGCTTGGAATGGACATCATATGCTTGGAGCCAAGAGGATGGACGAAATTGAAGATTTGAAGATGATGTTTCCTACTTGAACAAGGTTTCCTAGTCGAAGTAGGAAAGCGCCTAATTAAAAGATGAAATCCTAGTCAACAAAGGATTCTTAATTGAAGAAGGATTCCTAATCAACGAGGGATTCCTAGTTGAAGATGGATTCCTAGAAGAATGAAGATTCCTACTCAAATAAGGTTTCCTACTTGAAGAAGGAAAGTCAAAATCCAAATGGTCTCAAGTGAAGCAACAAAGAAGTTTTCCAAGTCCAAGAAGGAAAAGGAGTCCAAGATGATGAAGAAGGAATGATGAAGACAAGGTTTCCTAATCCTAATAGGCAAAGTTTCCAAGTGCAATGAGGAGTCCTTATCCATTTAGGGCACTTTATCCATTTAGGATACCTTATTCTTGTTCTAGAAACCTTTTCCTAATCCTATAGGGATGCCATGCACTTTACCTTATCTTAGAGGGTTTCTAGGAGCCTTAGATGCCCTATCCCATCTTTGCCGTGGGTTTTATCCAACTCCCCTTAGTTTTAGGCTTTCTAGAAGCCCTAACATTATCCCTAAGAAAGTGCCGCACCTATCCCTTCTAGAAAGCTGATTTCCCTTGCCTTGCAAGGCATTCTAGAAGCCTTATCACCTTATCTCCTTACCTGCTGCACCTAGGAAGCATTATCCCTTTTTATTTCTGATTTCTAAGCCTATTTCTTGGTGGATTTGGGTTATTCAAGTCCATATCTGATTACCCTAGGGTTTTAAGTGCCTATATATACTCATATTAACCCCTAGATCAGATCACCACCTCCCATACACATTCATTCATTCCAGAAATTCGTCCAACCCTCTCCACACCCTTGCCGCAGCCACCAAACACCTTGCTCCTTAGTTTTAAGCTTTGCCGCACCATCCCCTTCCCCTAAACACTACTACATCCCTCCATAACCATGCATCCATACACCTAAGGCCCTAAACCTGTCCCTAGACCTTTGCCGCACCAAGGAGGAGGAGAAGGAAGCTCGGAAGTTCATGCAATTCGAGTTCGCGTCGCTGGAATTTCTAGGTGTTTCTTTTCCTTTGATTTCAATGTTTAATTTCAATTCTCTTTGCAGCCACAAAAGAACCATTCATTCATTCACCATTCACGCCAGAAATTCATCCCCTCTCTATAACACATCCATACTTCACCATTCTTCATATTTTCTGCCCAAAAATAAGCCTTGAAGTCCCCTACATCCATCCCTATCCTAAACACATCATTCTACACCATCCATAATCCCCAAAACTCACAACAAACCCTTATGCCGCAACAAAGAGGAGGAGAAAAGGGCTTAAACGTTCATACAATTCAAGTTTGAGTTGTTGGAATTTTTAGGTGTTTTCCCCTCCTTGATTTCAATGTTTAAATTTAATTCTCTTTGTTTTGTACGTATGAGGAACTAAACCCCCCCTTGGCTAGGGGGGGATTCGAAATACATGTTTATGCTTGCGATATGATTTGATTACTTCTAATTGCGTTTCATAAGTTGTGAATTCAATTTACTTATCTATGTGAATTAAATTGATTTGTGTGTGTTGGTTGAGAGTGCAAGCTTAATTATCATGCATAAATTGGATGCTAGGATATAAGGAAATTTCACCTAATCGTTATGGAATTATATTCACAAGTAGTAAAGGTTGATGATCTCAATCGCGTTGAGTAAATTCTTGGCATAAGTTTCATGCAATCATAGTAACAAGTGCTTCGTCAATGCTTATGGTTTTCATAGAACTTAATGATTCTTGCTTGTATCTCTATTATGCAATCATGTAGGGGACTTGTGGGGAATGTTTTGGGTTGTCGTATGCAATCATCCAATTAAATAATGTTAGGAAAATCTGAGGGTTAATTAGTGCAATTCACGGTTAATCTGGGGCGTTGAGAATTCATGGTTTATTGGAAAGCAATTAGAAATCGTTTTGTGTGCAAGTATAATATGTGTGGAGATGAAGCCCTTAGCTAGCTTCCCATCCATTCAATTCCATCAAATTCGTTTTTACAATCTGTTCTAATTCAAAAAGTTTGTTTTGTTTTTAAATTCGTCCAAAACCAATCCCCCTTTACTTTGTTGAGTCATAGTAGTTAGAAATCACTTTAGTTTGTGTTTTTAAGTGTCTTAGGTCAAGTTAAAACCAATTTTCGTCCAAAGTTGTGTCTAGTGTTCAAAACTGCCCAGATTGTGTTTTTAAGGCAGTTTTGAGTGTTTTGGTGCTGTTTTGAGTCTTTTGGTTTGTTTTGGTGTTTTAAAGTTTAGTTTTGCATTCTTTGAGTCTAGTATAGTGTTTTAAACTTGTTTTTACGTATTTGAGTCAGTTTCCAAGTGATTAACAATCCCTCCTAATCCCCGGTCCAGAACGATCCCTACTTACATTCTTCACTACAATTGATAAAAAGAGGGTTTAATTTGTGTGCGTAGAATTCTCACATCAAATTTTGGCGCCGTTGCCGGGGATTAGCAACTTTGCTAATCCCTTGGATTGTTTTATTTTCGTTTGTTTTATTCCAGATTCTTAATCTTGTTTTGTTTCTTGTTTTAGGTACTAGTTTATGACTCGGAGTTCTCATCCGATTCGTGAACATATCTTGAACTTTGACGACGATTTCGAGCGAGAGTTGAGACGAAAGAGAAAGAACCCAGAACCTAGCGAATCAAGTGAAAGTTCTGAGTCCATTTCTGAATTTGAAGAAGAGGAACCCACGACAAGAGTGGGTGAAGTAGACATGGCAGCGGACAACCGAACAATCAAGGAGCTTTCTGCTTCGGGATTGGGTACTACTTAGAAGGCGTTTCATCATATAGTTCCAAATGCTAGAACTCATGCCCATTTCATTCAAAGCATGTTATTGATTTGCATAACACATATTCAAGAAGAAGTTGTGTAGTGACCACCACCAAAGCCAAATTGCCGTGTATCCTACTTCATTATATGTTTAAGTTAACCCCATTGAGCCTTGTTAAGCTTACATTCTTTGTTAACCCACACTATCCTGACCTAGCCTAGTTTAGGACAGTCCACACCCTTCTTCTTAAAAGATAGTGAGCATGACTTAAATGAATTCCTTTTGAGTTACATTATGAAAGAAAATGAGTGCGGGGGAGAGAATGTTTGTTCTTAAGTGTTTATGTATGTTTTGAGATTGAAAAGAAAAGAAAAACAGAAAAGAAAAGAAAGAAAGAAAGGAAAAAAGCTTGAAAAAAATGAAAGAATGAGTGATTAAGTGTTGAATGTTGAAGAAAGGGTCCAAAACACCAATTCTGGCCCTAAATTGTCTAAATTCTCCCTTTTTGTTCAAAAGTTGAGTTTTCATTCAAAAGTGAATTCTAAGTTGATTCAAGTGAAAATCGAGTGCATATCTTGTGAAAATCGAGTGACACCATATGAGTGAAAATCGAGAAATTGTGAAAATCGAGTGAAAATCTGAGTGTGTAGTTAACTCTTAGAGAAATTGTGTCACTTTTGGGTTCACTTTTGGGTTCACTTTTGGGTTCACTTTAGGGTGTGTAGTTAGAAAATCTGAGTGAAAATCGAGTGCATATCTTGTAAGGAATTGAGCAAATTCTCTAAGGCATGTTACTACATTCAAAACATGGTTTTAAATGCTTAATTGTGAACTAGTATGTGGTGACTATGATTAAGAATGTACTTAAGTGTGAAGATGACTAAAATCTGTGGGAATGATGATTTTTAACATGTCATGTGCATTGGAAATCCCTGAGGCAAATGTTGGAAGGTGTAGGTTGTGTTTTGTTCGTTTTGTCTGGTTTCGTGTTCTTTTGTTGTTTTGTTTTGCTCGAGGACTAGCAAAAGCTAAGTGTGGGGGAATTTGATAGGAGCATATTTAGGCGACTTACTTAGCTTGTTTTCGTGCATTTATATTGTTAATTCCTAGTTGTTTTAGTAGTTTAAGCCATTTTCGTGTGTTTTTAGGTTCATATGGCTAAGGAAGCAAAAAGATGCATTTTGGAGCATTTTGGAGCAAAATTGGACTTGGAATGGATAGCTTATGTTTGGAGCAAAAGGAATGGACGAAATTAAAGACTCCAAGTTTCAGCAATATCAAGGGCTCCTACCTATTCTAGGTCACAAAACTTGTAACCTTAAGCAATGCTGTGTGTTTCCTTGTGTCTCCCTTCCTTGCCATACAAGGAAGGGCTTTGTTCCCTATTTTAAACACTTAAACACCTTACTTTCTCATACCTATTTCAGCCATAACCCACATGCACTCTTAATCATTCATCCATTTTCTCCCATTTCTATATCACACAACCATTGCCGTGCACATTCACCCCTAATTCCAGCCATCCCACTTCATCATTTCAGCCACCATGACATTATTCCTTCATCATTGCACCACATTCCAGCCTTGCCGTGCATAACCCACCACATAAATCATCACATGCACCCAAACAAGCCTTTGTCGTGCATAACCTTGGCAATTCCAGCTTTCCACCAAGCAACCTAGCTGTCATTCCACATGCATTCCCCTTGCAATTCCAGCCATCCCACTTCATCATTTCAGCCACCATGACATTATTCCTTCATCATTGCGCCACATTCAGCCATTCACCCCTTTCTCCACACCTTGCCGTGCACATGCATTCCCCTTTTGCAATTCCAGCTTTCCACCAACCAACCTAGTTGTCATTGCACATGCATTCCCTCTTTAATCATTCTTTCCTAGCTGTTTTTCACATGCATTCCCTTCATTATTTCAGCCACACATTCAGCCATTCTCCCTATAAAACCATGCATTCCCTCACCATCAAAGGAGGATCCCTTGGTGCCGTGCATCCAACCATTCCACACATCCATTCACCATAGAAATTCTTCCATAATCTACACCATCACACAACCATTGCCGTGTTTCCCCTTCCATTTCCACCACTCCCCACTCCATTCCACATACAAATACCCTCCAAAACACTATCCTTAGACCTTGTGCCACAACAAAGAGGAGGAGAAGAGTGCCTAAACGTTCATACAATTCAAGTTTGAGTTGTTGGAATTTTTAGGTGTTTTCTCTCCTTGATATTCAATGATTAAATTTACTTATCTTTGTCTTGTACGTATGAGGAACTAAACCCCCCATGGCTAAGGGATGCTTTGAAACCATGATTACATTTATAATATGAGTTGATTAAGTCCAGTTGTGATTTCATAAATTGTGAACGCAATTTACTTAACCGTTTGACGGATAACTTATTCTTGTATGTTTATTAGGGAGGCCTACTTAATTTGCATGCTTGAATTTGGAGCTAGAATATTAGGGTGTTTCACCTAATCGTCACAAACTAATATTCACAAGTAGTTAAGGTTGTTTTCACAATCATGTTAAGTAAATTCTTGGCATAAGTTTCATGCAATCATAGTAACAAGTGCTTCGTCAATGCTTATGGTTTTCATAGAACTTAATGATTCTTGCTTGTATCTCTATTATGCAATCATGTAGGGGACTTGTGGGGAATGTTTTGGGTTGTCGTATGCAATCATCCAATTCAATAACGTTAGGAAAATCTGAGGGTTAATTAGTGCAATTCACGGTTAATCTGGGGTGTTAAGGTTCATGGTTTATCGGAAAAGCAACTGGAAATCAATTTATGTTAGAAAGTATCATGTGTGGAGAAGTATCCCTTGGCTATCCCATCATCCATTAGTTTTTCTTATTTTCGTCCAAAATCTGTTTTAAAGTTTTAAGTCACTTGTTCTCTTTTAAATTCGTCCAAAATCAAAACCCCCCTTCTTATTTGTTCCAAATCTGTCCAAAAGAGTCCTTTTGAATCTTTAGAGTCAAAACCAAGTGTATTTTCGTCCAAATTAAGTCCTAGAGTCTAAATTGAGTCTTTTTGGTTGTTTTTGGTTGTTTTGAGTCTTTAAAGTTTGTTTTGAGTCATATTAGTTAGTAAGAGTCTTGTGAGTCTATTTAAAATGTTTGAAAACATATTTTTACATCTTTGAGTCAATTTTCATTAGATTAGCAATCCCTCCTAATCCCCGGCCTAGAACGATCCCTACTTACATACTTACTACAACTGATAAAAAGAGGGTTAATTTGTGTGCGTATAATGTTCGCACCAGAAGATTAACGTATATAATGGCAATTTGACAATGGAATTTGATGGGGAAGTTATTAAGTTCAATCTTTCTGATTCTATGAAGTACCCTAGTGAGAATCATTCTTGTTTTGCTATTGATATAATTGATTCTTTGGCGCAGGGCCATTTGGACAATTTGAAGGACGATGCACTTGAATTGGTTATTGCACAAGGAAGGGACATGCAAACCATCGAAATAACCACCAAGGAACCCCACGGCATGCATGAGGAGTCCTTGGCCGTGCCCCCTAGTGAAGATATGATTGAGATGGTGGCTGCCCTCGAGTCATTGCCATCACATTCAGGTAAGTTTTTGGACCCTATTTTAAGTTCAGTTTCGGCTAATAAAATGCTTCCCTCAGTTGTGCAGCCACCTACACTTGAACTTAAGCCGTTGCCGAGTCACTTGAAGTACGTGTTCTTGGGAGAGGATGAGACATTGCCCATCATCATTTCATCCTCACTCATGGCACAAGAGGAGAACAAATTGGTGCGAGTACTTAAAGAGTACAAAACGGCAATTGGATGGACTTTGGCCGACATAAAGGGAATCAGCCCTACTCTGTGCATGCATCGCATTCTTCTAGAGGAGGGGTCCAAAACATCTCGAGAGGCTCAACGCCGTCTCAACCCTCCGATGATGGAAGTAGTGAAGAAAGAGGTAATCAAATTACTTGATTGTGGAGTGATTTATCCTATTTCTGATAGCAGGTGGGTTTCGCCCGTGCAATGCGTTCCAAAGAAATCCGGAGTGACTGTGGTTGAAAATGCCGAAAATGAGCTTGTTCCTACGCGCATTCAAACTGGTTGGAGGGTGTGCATCGATTATAGGAAACTAAACGCCACCACAAGGAAGGACCACTTCCCATTGCCGTTCATTGACCAAATGCTCGAAAGGTTAGCGGGTATGCTTTCTATTGTTTTCTTGATGGTTACTCTGGTTATAATCAAATTGTCATAGCACCCGAGGACCAAGAAAAAACAACTTTCACGTGCCCTTTTGGTACATTTGCATATCGTCGCATGCCTTTTGGTTTATGTAATGCACCTGCCACATTTCAAAGATGCATGATGAGCATATTTTCTGAGTATGTTGAGAAAATCATTGAAGTTTTTATGGATGATTTCAGCGTCTTTGGTAATTCTTTTGATGGATGCTTGCATAATCTTAGTTTGATTCTAAAACGTTGTGTTGAAACTAACCTTGTTCTTAATTGGGAAAAGTGTCACTTCATGGTTAAACAAGGCATAGTTTTAGGTCATATCATCTCTGAAAATGGCATTGAAGTAGACAAATCCAAAATAGATCTTGTACGTCACTTACCCTCTCCAACTTCGGTTAGAGAAGTTCGTTCTTTTCTTGGCCATTCAGGATTCTATCGTAGGTTTATCAAGGACTTCTCAAAAGTTGCACAACCTCTTTGCCGTCTCTTACAAAAAGAAGTGGCGTTTGAATTCATCACGGAATGCACGGCTTCATTCAATCAACTCAAGGAGTTGTTGACCACGGCACCAATCATTGCTCCACCTGATTGGAGCCTCCCTTTTGAGTTAATGTGTGAAGCATCCGATTATGCTCTAGGGGCTGTTTTAGGGCAAAGGAAAGACAAGAGGCCGCATGTCATCTACTATGCCTCACGGTCATTGAATGATGCACAACTAAATTATTCTACAACCGAAAAAGAACTCTTGGCTATTGTATTTGCATTAGATAAGTTTCGATCATATCTTCTTGGTACTAAAGTCATTGTTTTCACTTACCATGCAGCCTTGAGGTATCTTTTCACCAAAAAGGAGGCCAAGCCAAGACTCATTCGTTGGATGCTCCTACTTTAAGAGTTCGACCTCGAAATTCGAGACAAGAAAGGATGTGAAAACGTGGTGGCTGACCACCTTAGCCGAATGGTAGGTAAAGAAGAGTCCATTCCCATCTTAGAAACATTCCCGGATGAACAACTTCTGTCCATTGAGGTAAAAACCCCTTGGTATGCCGATTTGGTCAATTTCTTGGTGTCTAAGCAAGTTCCTAGTACCCTAAACAAATTCCAACGTGATAAACTTGTTCATGATGCACGCTTTTATGTTTGGGATGATCCATATTTATGGAAATTCTGCCCAGATCAGATTGTGCGTAGATGTGTGCCCGAATCTGATTTTAATTCCATTCTTACATTCTGCCATACTTATGCATGTGGGGGACATTTTGGCAGCCAAAGGACAGCCCTAAAGGTGTTACAATCTGGATTTTATTGGCCTAATCTCTTTAAAGATGCTAAAATGTTTTGTTTAACATGTGATAAGTGTCAAAGAACAGGTAACATAGGGCCTAAGGATCAAATGCCGCAGCAATCTCTCTCATTTGTGGAAATTTTTGATGTTTGGGGTATCGATTTCATGGGCCCCTTCCCTCCATCTTTTGGTTTCACTTACATCTTGGTAGCTGTCGATTATGTTTCCAAATGGGTGGAAGCCAAAGCCACCCGTACTAACGATTCTAAGGTTGTTGCAGATTTTGTGAAATCTAATATTTTTGCTAGGTTTGGGATGCCACGAGTTTTAATCAGTGATGGGGGTTCTCACTTTTGTAACCGCACCATTGAAGCTTTGCTCAAGAAGTACAACGTTACGCATAAGGTTTCAACACCTTATCACCCTCAAACTAATGGGCAAGCTGAGGTTTCAAATAGGGAAACAAGTCCTAGAGAAAACCGTGGGACCCTCAAGAAGAGATTGGAGTTTGCGCTTGGACGATGCATTGTGGGCCTATCGAACGGCTTACAAAACTCCCCTTGGTATGTCACCTTTTCGGCTTATATATGGTAAGCCATGTCATTTGCCCGTTGAGCTAGAGCACAAGGCACATTGGGCTGTGAAAACCTTCAATATGGACATAGACGCTGCTAGGGTTCATAGGAAGCTCCAATTAGATGAACTTGAGGAGATTCGGAACGAGGCTTACGAGAATGCTCGCATCTACAAGGACAAGACCAAGGCTTATCATGATAAGATGCTTCGTACCAAAACATTCTCCAAGGGGCAGAAAGTGTTGCTCTTTGATTCAAGACTTCGGTTATTCCCTGGTAAGTTACGTTTGAAGTGGATTGGACCTCTTGTTGTTACTAATGTTTTTCCTCATGGTGCAGACCAAGTCCAAAGCTTAAAAAGTGGCCACGAGTTCAAGGTAAATGGGCATAGATTGAAGCCTTATTACACTTTGTTTGAGGAGCATGTTGTGGAGGAAACACCCCTCCATGCCGTGGCCTCCCCTGAAGCTTGATGGAGGTGTTCGTCCGGCTGCACGACGTTAAAGCAAGCGCTATGTGGGAGGCAACCCATCCATTCAACAAAGGACGCTCTAGGAATCCCCCAAATTCCAGATTTGCATTCTCAAACCCTTCTCTTTGTTGATTGTTTCTAATCTGCCATGTTATGTTGTTTAGTGGCTGTTTGTGTGTTTCTTTGTGGTTTGTGTGAATTTATGTTTAAAACATTGAGGACAATGTTTGATTTAAGTGTGGGGGGGGTAACTAAGTATATTTGATGCAAATTCGTGGGATTTTATCACCCATAACTTCAAATGTTGTTCCTTGCTGTTTTAAAGTGTTTTTAAGCTGTTTTGGAGTGTTTTAGTGTGTTTTGTTTTATAACTCCGAAAATCACATAAAAATTTGAAAACCATGTTTTGAAAAGCCTAAAAAGAGTGTTTTGAGTCGTTTTTGTGTGTTTGTGTCTTAGGGTACCTTCCAATACAATGATGAGGATTTGGTTTTTAATTGCATGACTGTTAAAAAGAGTTATAAACATGGAGAAAAGTGTGGTTTACTCTTGGTATATGCTTGGTTATGGTTATAATGTTTGAATTCACATGCAATCATAAAAGAAAAATTCGTTTTTGTAACATGCTTGAAGGAAGGAACTCAAACAAATGCTACAACCTTGTGAGACTTGAGCCTAAACGTTATTTGGAGAGTTAAAATCTATGCATTATTGTTTTCTAAAGTCGTTGCATGGTCTCATTATTCTTTGCTTGGTTACTACTTAGAAGGCGTTTCATCATATAGTTCCAAATGCTAGAACTCATGCCCATTTGATTCGAAGCATGTTATTGATTTGCATAACACATATTCAAGAAGAAGTTGTGCAGTGAGCACCACCAAAGCCAAATTGCCGTGTATCCTACTTCATTATATGTTTAAGTTAACCCCGTTGAGCCTTGTTTAGCCTTTATTCATTTGTTAACCCACATTATCCTCACCTAGCCTAGTTTAGGGCAGACCACACCCTTGTTCTTAAGAGATAGTGAGCATGACTTAAATGAATTCCTTTTGAGTTACATTATGTAAGAAAATGAGTGTGGGGGAAGGAATGTTTGTTCTTAAGTTTATATGTATGTTTTGAGATTCAAAAGAAAAGAAAAAAGTGTGAAAAATGTATGAAAAAGAAAAACAGTAAAGAAAAGAAAGAAAGAAAGGAAAAAGAGCTTGAAAAGATGAAAGAATGAGTGATTAAGTGTTGAATGTTGAAGAAAGGGTCCAAAACACCAAATCTGGCCCTAAATTGTCTAAATTCTCCCTTTTTGTTCAAAAGTTGAGTTTGCATTCAAAAGTGAATTCTAAGTTGATTCAAATGCTTTGCTCACTATTTCTTTAAGAACCTTTGTTTTCCATATCACTTCTTTGTTAGCCAAACACCCTAAGCCCCATTACAACCCGTGACTTCAATCTTGAGTGTTATGTGTTTCAATTTGTGGAGTTTGAACTTGGTATGAGCATATGGTGTCAATGGTTCTTGCATCTAAGTAGTAGCATTCCTTTCATGAGATCATATTCATATATACACTTATAACTCCAGAAATTGCTTTCTTTGTGATACATATATGTGAGTGTTCGTTTTCATGTTTACATCAATCTTCTCACATATAACTAGATTAGGGTGTGTAGTCAGAAAATCTGAGTGAAAATTGAGTGCATATCTTGTAAATAATTGAGCAAATTCTCTAAGGCATGTTACTTGATATGAGCATATTTATACGACTTAGTTAGCTTGTTTTCTTGCATTTAATTAGCCAAACTGTGTTAATTATAGTGTTTAAAGTTATTTTCGTGCAATTTCAGGTTTTAGTGTCAAAGTATGCACAAAGAAGCAATTTGGAGCATTCTAGAGCATTTTTGGGCCAAGATTGGATAGTGCAAGCATGGAGGCATGAGGATGGACGAATTTGAAAGGCTTGAATTCAGTTAGGGAGTTGCAAGGGGGCCTAAAAACCTGATTTCTAGAAGGCTACATTGCAGCCACATGCACTTCCATCCTTTAAGCCATTCCACATGCAATTCCAACCTAATCCACATGCATTCATCATCATAACCTAGCTGTCATTCCACCTTTATGCATTCATCATCATAACCTAGCTGTCATTCCACCTTTGTGCCATGACTTCCCCTTCATTCCAGCCATTCCACATGCATTTCCAATCCACATGCCCCTTTAATCATTCAAACATGCACCCTTTATTCTTTCATCATTCCAGCCACTCCACATTCATCACCAACACAATCATCAACAAAAGACCCATTCCTAGCTGTTTTGCACATGCATTTCCTTAATTATTTCAACCACATGCACCCATAATCATTCACACCTTGCAGCCACATGCACATTCACCCCTTTCTCTCCCTATAAAACCATGCAATGCATTCATACAAACCATTCCCATTCATTCACCATTCACGCCAGAAATTCATCCCCTCTCTATAACACATCCATACTTCACCATTCTTCATATTTTCTGCCCAAAAATAAGCCTTGAAGTCCCCTACATCCATCCCTATCCTAAACACATCATTCTACACCATCCATAACTCCCAAAACCTATCCTTAGACCTTGTGCCGCAACAAAGAGGAGGAGAAGGGCCTAAACGTTCATACAATTCAAGTTTGAGTTGTTGGAATTTTTAGGTGTTTCTTTTCCTTGATTTCAATGTTTAATTTCAATTCTCTTTGTTTTGTGCGTATGAGGAACTAAACCCCCCCCCTTGGCTAGGGGGGGATTCGAAATATATGTTTATGCTTGCAATATGATTTGATTACTTCTAATTGCGTTTCATAAGTTGTGAATTCAATTTGTTTAACTGTTTGATTGATAACTTATTTATGTATGTTTATTGAGAGTGCACGCTTAATTTTCATGCATGAATATGACGCTAGAATATAAGTGAGTTTCACCTAATAGTTATGAACTTATATTCACAAGTAGTGGAGGTTGCTTATAAAACAATCGCGTTAAATGAATTCTTGGCAAGAGTACCATGCATTCATAGTTACAATTGCCTCGTCAACACTTATAATTTTCATAGAGCATAATGATCTCTCATTGTATCTCTTCTATGCATTCATGTTGAGAACCATTGGAGAATGATTTGAATTGTCGCATGCATCATCCAATTCAATAACATAAGGAAAATTTGAGAGTTAATTAGTGCATCACGGTTAACTTGGGGTGTTGAGAATTCATGGTTTATTGAAATGCAATTGGAAATCTTTTTATTATGCAAGTGTAACATGTGTGGAGATGAACCCCTTGGCTAGCATCCATTCATTCCATTTCATCAATTTCATATTTACATTCTGTTTTAATTGCAATTTGTTCATTTAGTTTAATTTCGTCAAACCCTAAATCCCCCTTTACTTTATTGTCAAATTAGTTAGAAATCAATTTAGTTTGTGTTTTTAAGAGTCTTGAGTCAAGTTACAACTTAATTTCGTCCAAATTTGGGTTTGTGCTCAAAACTGCCCAGAAAGTGGTCTTTAGGCAGATTTGAGTGTGTTTGTGCTATTTTGAGTCTTTTGATTTGTTTTAGTGTTTTAAAGTTTAGTTTTGCATTCTTTGAGTCTAGTATAGTGTTTTATATTGTTTTTTACGTTTTTGAGTGAAATCCAAGTGATTAACAATCCCTCCTAATCCCCGGTCCTGAACGATCCCTACTTACATACTTACTACAATTGTCAAAAAGAGGGTTTAATTTGTGTGCGTATAATTCTCGCATCATTACTACATTCAAAACATGGTTTTAAATGCTTAATTGTGAACTAGTATGTGGTGACTATGATTAAGAATGTACTTAAGTGTAAAGATGACTAAAATCTATGGGAATGATGATTTTTAACATGTCACGTGCATTGGAAATCCCTGAGACAAATGTTGGAAGGTGTAGGTGATAAGAGCATATTCATGCGACTTTATTAGCTTGTTCTCGTGCATTTACGTTGTGTTTACTTAGTTGTTTTAGTGTTTAAGGCCATTTTTGTGTATTTTCAGATTATAAGGCCAAAGTGTGCAAGAAGATGCAAATTGGAGCTTTTTGGAGCGAAAGAGGAATGAATGAGTTGAAGACGTGAAGAAATGACGAATTCCTACTCCAACGATGAATTCTTACCAAAACGAGGAATCCTACTCAAACAAGGTTTCCTATTTTAGGAAAGTTAACCCAAAGTTTCCCGTTTTGGTAACCTTTCCTAATCTTAAACGTCCATATTTTCTAGCCACTTTGAAGTCCTTGTAGGCGCTTTAGGACACAAAAACGAAGGCCCTAGCCACTTTGTAACCCTTTGCCGTGCCCTTTTATGTTCTCCCCTTCCCTTGCCGTGCAAGGGGGGGCATTTGTGTCCAAAATCATCCATCATCCATAAACCCTAAACCCTAATAACCTAATTCATGCAGCCGTCACTCTCCCTTGAATCCATAGCCTTTGATTCATCCAAAACCAATCTCAGCCGTACCTTGTTTTTAACCCTAGAGCCTATTCTATTCACTAGCCGTCACACCCTAATGAAATCTGCCATTCTCCCCCATTCCTTCCCATAAGCCGCAGCCACCATCATTCATCTTTTCCAATCCGTGCATTCCCATTCCCCATCCACATTCATCAAACCATTTCAGCCACAAAAATCCCCTTAAGCTGTGACCATCTGATTCATTCATTCAAAATCATCTTAGCCATTCATTCATAAACCCTAAACCATAACCTTGTAGCCGTCACTTCCCATTAATTCTAATCAGCCACACATCACTCAATTCCTTCCCCTAAGCCGTGCATACCATGCACCCTAATTGATTCAGCCATTTTACACACCCTAATCCCCTAACCCGTGCATCACACACCTCTCATTCCATACACTAATCCGCAGCCACCTTCACACCCTATTCATCCTTAAACCGTGACCCCCATTCATTCACCCAAAAATCTGCCCATTAATCCCCTAAGTCGTGCATCCATAACCCTCCATTCTCTCCCATTCTACAAAACTAATCAGCACCATAACCCTAATTCTCTCAACTAGCCGCATACACCATCACCAAAAACCCATTCAAACCCGTGCATATCCCTGCCATTGCAGCCATTCCCAAGCCTTGCCGCAGCCATCTCCACCATTCCAGCCACCATACAAACCACCCTACACCACCCTATAACCTTGCCGCACCACCTTATCACCATAACTCCAACCCTACACCAGAAAATCACCCAAAAACACCATTTAAACTCACTGCCGCAATAAGGAAAGGAGAAAGAGGAGCTTGGACGCACAGAAATTTAAGTGGATTCATTGGGCGTTCTAGGTGTAATCAACCATTTATGCTTCATGTTTAAATTCATTTGTAATTCTCTTTTTGTGACATGAGAGGCTAAATACCCCTAGTTAGCTAGGGGGTAATTCGAAACCATGTACATGCTTGCGATATGATTTGATTACATTTAGTTGTTATTTCATAAATTGTGGATTCAATTCGTTCATCTATTTGAATTATAACTTATTTGTGTATGTTGATTGAGAGTGCACGCTTAGTTTTCATGCATGAATATGATGCTAGATTATGAGGGAGTTTCACCTAATAGTTACAATCTTATAATCACAAGTAGTGAAGGTCGCTTGAAAACGATCGCGTTGAATGAATTCTTAGCATAAGTTTCATGCAATTCATAGTAACGAATGCTTCGTCAATGCTTATGTTTTTCATAGAACTTAATGATCCTTGCTTGTATCTCTATTATGCAATTCATGTAGGGAACTTGTAGGGAATGTTTTGGGTTGTCGTATGCAATCATCCAACTTAATAACTTGTGGAAAAACTGAGGGTTAATTAGTGCAATTCACGGTTAATTTGGGGCGTTGAGTATTTATAATTTATTGGAAGAACAACTGAAAATCAAAGTGTGTGCAAGTGTAACATGTGTGGAGAAGAACCTTCTAGCTAGCATTCATCCATAGTTTCATCACATTCATTACAATCTGCCTTTAAATTGCAATCTGTGCATTTAATTTATTTTCGTCAAAAATTCAATCCCCCTTTACTTTAGTGTCCAATTTAGTTAGAAAGTATCTTAGTTTGTGTTTTTAAGCATTTTGAGTCATTCGATTACCCAATTTCGTCCAAAGTTACCAAAGTTCTCAAAACTGCCCAGAAAGTGATTTTAAGGCAGTTTTGAGTGTTTTGGGGCAGTTTTGAGTCTTTTGATTTGTTTTTGTGTTTTATTGTTTAGTTTTGCATTCTTTGAGTCTAAGTTAGTGTTTCAAACTTTATTTTACGTTTTTGAGTTAGTTCCAAGTGATTTTGCAATCCCTCCTAATCCCCGGTTAAGAACGATCCCTACTTATTCATATACTACAATTGTCACAAGAGGGTTTTAATTTGTGTGCTTACTTAGTTCGCATCAAATTTTTGGCTCCGTTGCCGGGGATTAGCAACTTTGCTAATCCCTTGGATTGTATTTTCTGTTTATTTTATTTTTGTTAAGTTTCTGACCTAATTTCGTTCTTCTTGTTTTAGGTACTAGTGCATGACTCGGAGTTCTCAACCGATTCGTGAGGACATCTTGGACTTTGACAGTGACTTCGAGAGGACTTTGAGACGAAGGAAGAAGCATCACGAATCAAATCCGCCAAGCCCGGAACCTGAGCTTGACGAACAAGGCCTAGAAGAGGAAGAAGAGGCCACGGCAGGAATCTTTGAGGAACCCACGGCAAGGGTATTTGAAGAGCCACAAGACATGGCCGTAGACACCCGGACACTTAAGGAGCTTTCCGCCTCAGGTTTGGATAATGCCGCACCCTTGTGCATTCAATACCCCCCGGCTGCCCAAGGTAAGACAGATGAGTTTGAATTAAAGTCAAGTTTGCTTCATCATATTCCTAAATACCATGGCTTGTCCATGGAAGATCCTAACAAACATTTGAAAGAATTTGAAGTAGTTTGCTCTAGTATGACTCCCGTCACTGTTGACGGAAAGATCTTGAAGATGAAGGCTTTTCCATTCTCTTTGATGGACAAAGCCAAGGATTGGTTATACGACTTAGCTCCCGGAACCGTTACATCGTGGGAGAGTATGAAGAGGGCCTTTCTGGAGAAGTTTTTCCCAACATCTCGAATCATCCTTTTACGAAAAAAGATAAGTGGAATCCAGCAAGAAGATGGTGAGTCTTTTCCTACGTACTATGAACGTTTTAAATCTCTTGTTGCTTCTTGTCCACAGCACCAGATGAAGGAGGAGTTGCTTCTGCAATATTTCTACGAGGGTCTCCTACCTCTAGAACGTCAAATGCTTGACGCATCGGCGGGTGGAGCATTGGTGGACAAAACGCCCAGGGATGCCAAGGTCTTGATTGCTAACCGAGCATTGAACGCTCAACAGTATGAGGGAGTAGGCCAAAGAGGACCCCCACGGCACCAAGTACATGAGGTAAGTTCAACGTCCGATCTTCATTCACAATTGGCTAATCTTACTTCTATTGTTTCACAGATGGCCGAGGAAATGAAGATGCAAGGACCTGTGGTATGTGGCGTATGTTCTATCCAAGGACATGCCTCCGAAAAGTGTCCTCAACTCATCGAGAATGGCGGATGGGAGAGTGCGAATGTCATTGGGTTTCAAAGCCAAAATCAGTCAAGACATGATCCATACTCCAACACGTATAATCTGGGGTGGTGAGACCACCCAAATTTCAAATGGAGGGATTCCCAGCAACCTCAGAACCAAGGAGGCTTTAGGCAACAACCCCCGGGGTTCTTTCCCAAAACCTACGGCCTACCCCAAAATTAAGCCCAATCCGGCCCAAGTGCCTCAGGTACGTCTCTTGACAATGATGCACTTCTTAATATACTAACTAAGTTGTCTAATGGGCAGGAAGATCAAGCGAAGGCTATGCAAAATCAAGATAAGAGGGTGGATCAACTTGAGAAACAAATTGGGCAGATTGCCGAGTTTGTAGGTAAGTTTCGAGATCCCGGACAACTTCCGAGTTCTACCATTCCAAACCCCAAGGGAGGCTTCGAAAGCGCAAAGGCCATACTTTTGAGAAGTGGAAAAGAAGTCGAGGCAGGTCCTACACCATCACCATCAAGCCCCGAAGAGGATGAAAAACAAAGAATCGAAGAGGAGGAGTCAAGGCAACCCACGGCAAAGGTGGACATACCTTTGCCGCAAGCTTCAAATGACTCCAAATTGTCCAATTCGGCCAATAAAGGTAAAAATGTGTTAAATTCAGTTCCTACTAATGTTTTCCCTTCGAATGTTCCTTTTCCTAGTAGGTTCAGGCAAACGAAGAAAGAAGAAGCTGAAAAGGACATCCTTGAGACGTTTCGTAAAGTTCAAGTGAACATACCCCTGTTGGATGCAATAAAACAAGTCCCGAGGTACGCCAAGTTCTTAAAGGAGCTTTGCACCACAAGGAAGAGGATGTTGACCAAGGAAGTGGTAAAGGTAGGTGAGAATGTGTCCGCCATCTTGCAACGCAAACTACCGCCCAAATGCAAGGATCTAGGTAGCTTTACCATTCCTTGTGTCATTGGGAATACTAGATTTGAATCTGCCATGCTTGATTTAGGTGCTTCTATAAATGTTATGCCATATTCCATTTATGCATCTATGAACTTAGGAGCATTGAAAAATGATGGGGTAATAATACAATTGGCCGATAGATCTAACGCCTATCCAAAGTGAGTTTTGGAAGATGTTCTTGTGCAGGTTAATCATTTGGTCTTCCCGGCGGATTTCTATGTCCTCGAAATGGATGAATCAGACCATGCTCCTTCGCTGCCCATTCTACTTGGAAGGCCATTTATGAAGACAGCTCGGACGAAGATTGACGTGTATAGCGGAACTTTGTCCATGGAATTCGATGGGGAAGTTGTTAATTTTAATCTTTCTGATTCCATTAAATACCCTAGTGAGGACCATTCATGCTTTTCTATTGATATAATTGACTCTTTGGCGCAGGGATATCTCAACGATTTGAATGACGATGCGCTTGAAAATGTCATTACAAGAAGCATGGAGCTCAAAACCAAGGGGGCAGATTGCATGCATGCCCACGGCACACACTCTCTACTCCATGCCGTGCCCCCTAGTGAGGAATTACTTGAAGTTGTGGCTGCCCTTGAGTCCTCACCTAAGCTTGATGGTAAGTATACTAAATTTGAGTCGATTCCCATTTCGACTAACAAGTTGTTACCATCCATAGTTCAGGCACCTACCCTTGATCTCAAACCATTACCGGGCCATTTGAAGTACATTTTCTTGGGGGAAGAGGAGACATTACCGGCCATCATTTCTTCATCACTCACGGCACAAGAAGAGGAGAAATTAGTGCGTGTTTTGAAGGAGTTCAAATCTGCCCTAGGTTGGACGTTGGCCGATATCAAAGGTATTAGTCCCGCTACATGCATGCATCACATATTTCTTGAGGAGGGGGCCAAACCAACTAGAGAGGCTCAACGCCGTCTTAACCCTCCGATGATGGAAGTTGTGAAGAAGGAGATAATCAAGCTGTTAGATTGTGGAGTTATCTATCCTATCACGGATAGTAAGTGGGTTTCGCCTATCCAATGCGTGCCGAAGAAATCTGGAGTGACGGTTGTGGAGAACGCGGAGAATGAGCTAGTGCCCACTCGAATCCAAACTGGTTGGCGCGTATGCACTGATTATAGGAAGATAAATGCTACCACGAGGAAGGACCACTTCCCATTGCCGTTCCTAGATCAAATGTTAGAAAGGTTAGCGGGTCATTCATTTTATTGTTTTCTTGATGGATATTCTGGGTATAATCAAATTGTTATTGCACCGGATGATTAAGAAAAGACTACTTTTACATGCCCCTTTGGTACATTTGCTTATCGTCGCATGCCATTTGGTTTATGTAATGCACCTGCTACATTTCAAAGATGCATGATGAGCATATTTTCTGATTATGTCGAGAAAATCATTGAGGTTTTTATGGATGATTTCAGTGTGTTTGGTAATTCATTTGATGGTTGTTTGAGTAATCTTAGTTTGATTTTGAACCGTTGTGTTGAAACAAATCTTGTGCTTAATTGGGAAAAATGTGACTTCATGGTTAAACAAGGTATTGTTCTAGGCCATATTATTTCTGAAAAAGGCATTGAAGTAGATAAATCTAAGGTAGACCTTGTTCGTCACTTACCCTCTCCAACTTCGGTTAGAGAGGTTCGTTCGTTTCTTGGTCATGCAGGTTTTTATAGGCGGTTCATAAAGGATTTCTCAAAGATTGCACAGCCACTATGCCGATTGCTGCAAAAAGAGGTGGCGTTTGAGTTTGATGATGCATGCTCCACGGCATTCAAGCACCTCAAGGAGGCTCTCACTTCGGCTCCCATTATCACACCTCCAGATTGGAGCCTTCCATTCGAGTTGATGTGCGATGCTTCTGACTATGCGATTGGTGCTGTTTTGGGGCAGCGAAAGGACAAACAACCTCATGTTATTTATTATGCATCTAGAACATTAAATGATGCTTAATTAAATTGCTCAACCACTGAAAAAGAATTACTTGCTGTGGTATTTGCATTAGATAAGTTTCGGTCATACTTACTTGGGACTAAAGTTATTATTTTTACTGATCATGCAGCTCTCAAGTATTTGCTCACGAAGAAGGAGGCCAAGCCAAGACTGATTCGATGGCTTTTGCTCTTACAAGAGTTTGACATTGAGATTCAGGATAAGAAGGGCGTGGAGAATGTGGTGGCTGACCACCTAAGCCGAATGGTGCATAATGAGGAGTCCCTACCCATTGCAGAGACATTCCCCGATGAACAATTGCTGTCCATAAAGGTTAGTACACCTTGGTATGCCGATATAGTTAATTTTTTGGTGTCAAAACGTATTCCAAGTGAGTTCAATAGGCACCAACGTGACAAACTTAGGCATGATGCACGGTTTTATGTGTGGGATGATCCATACTTATGGAAATTTTGTCCCGATCAGATTATACGTCGTTGTGTGCATGATTCTGAATGTCATTCAATCTTGAGTTTTTGTCATACATATGCATGTGGAGGGCACTTTGGCACACAACGCTGATGCGAGAATTATACGCACACAAATTAAACCCTCTTTTTATCAATTGTAGTAAGTACATAAGTAGGGATCTTTCTGGACCGGGGATTAGGAGGGATTGTTAATCACTTGGATTTGACTCAAAAACGTAAAAACACAATATAAAACACTATACTAGACTCAAAGAATGCAAAACTAAACTTTAAAACACCAAAACAAACCAAAAGACTCAAAACAGCACCAAAACACTCAAAACTGCCTTAAAAACACTTTCTGGGCAGTTTTGAGCACTTTGAGTACTTTGGACGAATTTGGGTAACAAATTGAATCAAAACAATTATAAACACAAACCAAAACACTTTCTAATTAATTTGAACAATACAAAGACTCAAAGGACTCAAAACAAGTTCAAAAGACTCAAAACTGCCTAAAAACACTAACTAGGCAGTTTCTGACCTTAAACCCAAATTTGGACGAAATTAAGTTGTAACTTGACTCAAGACTCTTAAAAACACAAACTAAATTGATTTCTAACTAATTTGGACATTAAAGTAAGGGGGGATTGAGTTTTGGACGAAATTAAACTAATTGCACAGATTCTAATTAAAAACAGAATGTAAATATGAATGTGATGGATTTGAATGGATGGGATGACTAGCTAAGGGGTTCATCTCCACACATGTTACACTTGCATAATAAAAAGATTTCCAATTGCATTTCAATAAACCATGAATTCTCTACACCCCAAATTAACCGTGATGCACTAATTAACCTTTAAAAACGTTCACAAATACTCAAAGGACTCAAAACAGGTTCAAAAGACTCAAAACTGCCTAAAAACACTAACTAGGCAGTTTCTGACCTTAAACACAAATTTGGACGAAATTAAGGTTATAAGTTGATTCAAAACACTTTAAAACACAAACTAAACAGATTCTAAACACTTTAAAACAAGAAAGTAAAAGGGGGGTTTTGTTTTGACGAAAATTGAAATAACAAAGCAAGTAATCAAACTAGGCAGATTGTAAAACGAATTAAAAACAAGATGATGGATGGATTAGTTAGAGGTCCATTCTCCACACATGACACATTCATATATGAATCGATTCTCCAATTGCTTTTCACTAACTATGATGCTCAACACCCCAAGTTAACCGTGATGCACTAATTAACCTTCAAATTTTCCTTATGTCAATAAATTGGATGATGCATGCAACAATTCATATTATTCTCCAACGGTTCTCAACATGAATGCATAGAAGAGATACAGTGAGAGATCATTATGCTCTATGAAAATTATAAGTGTTGACGAGGCAATTGTAACTATGAATGCATGATACTCTTGCCAAGAATTCAATTAACTCGGTTGTGACTAACAACCTTCACTACTCATGTTTATAAACTTGTGACGATTAGGTGAAACTCGTTTATAAACTAGCATCAAGTTCATGCATGAAAACTAAGTATGCATCCTTAATCAACATACAAGAACAAGTTATGAATAAAACAGATAATTGAATTGCAATCACAACTTAACAAATCACAATTGGAAGAAATCAATTCATATTTCAAACATGTTCATGGCTTCAAACTTTCCCCTAACTAATTAGGGGTTTAGCCACTCATGATTACAGCAACCTTAGAAGATAATAGCAAAGTAAACATTGAAAACAAGAACGAAGTACACCTAAAACGCTCCAATCTGCAAGCATGAACCGTTCTAGGCTTCCTTCCTCTCCTAAGTGCTGCGGCACAAGGGTTTTTTGTGAGTTTTTGGGGTTATGGATGGTGTTGAATGATAGGTTTAAGGTTGGGATGGATGTAGGGGACGGCAAGGGATGTTTTTGGGCAGAAAATCTGAAGAATGGTGAAGTATGGAGGTGTTAGAGGGAGAGGATGAATTTCTGGCGTGAATGGTGAATGAATGGATGATTTGTGGCTGCAACAAGGAGGTTTATTAATATGATTTCAGGAATTAAAACCCTAGACTAATTAGGTAAACAGAAATTAAGTCAAAGACTCAAGAAAATAGGAAAGAATCCTCCCCCTTGCACGGCAAGGAAGAGGAATGGTCCAAGGAAGTGCACGGCAAGGATTTTCAGAAATAGGTAAGTGTTTAATTTCCTAAATCAATTCTAAGAATCAGGAATTAAGTTAAATCCCTCTAGAATAGGTAATTGAAATCAGGAATTAGGGAGAAAAAGGCTAAGTCTTGCGGCACAAGGGGAACAAGAAAGGGGAAATACAAAACTTGCAGATTTTGGGTGAGACAAGGCATTAAACCCACGGCAAGGAGAAGGGGAAAGGTTTTTAGGTCAGATTTTAGGAGAGAAAAGGAAGGTAACTCAAGGCACAATTCAGGACATGTCTAGGGCTTCTAGAACATGTGATTTAGGCAACCACATTATTTGGAAACTTGCACAATTGGAAACCTTCACAAATGGAAACTCCCAATAATGGAAACTAGTTTCCAATTCTTGATTCCTCCTTCTTCCTTCGATTCTAGGCTCACTTGGTCTTCAATTTCGTCCAACACTTTGACTCCAAGCATAAGCTATCCATCTCTAGTCCAAAAATGCTCCAAAAGGCTCCAAAATGCACTTCTTTGCTCCTTTAGCCCTTAGAACCTGAAAACACACGAAAATGACTTAAAAGACTTAAAGAACTAAGAAATAACAACGTAAATGCACAAGAACAAGCCAACTAAGTCGCCTAAATATGCTCCTATCAAATTCCCCCACACTTAGCTTTTGCTAGTCCTCGAGCAAAACAAAACAACAAAAGAACACGAAACGAGACAAAATGAACAAAACACAACCTACACCTTCCAACCTTTGCCTCAGGGATTTCCAAAGAACATGACATGTTAAAAATCATCATTCCCATAGATTTTAGTCATCCTTACACTTAAGTACAGTCTTAATCATAGTCACCACATACTAGTTCACAATTATGCATTTAAAACCATGTTTTGAATGTAGTAACATGCCTTAGAGAATTTGCCCAATTCCTTACAAGATATGCACTCAATTTTCACTCAGATTTTCTAACTACACACCCTAATCTAGTTATATGTGAGAAGATTGATGTAAACATGGAAACGAACACTCACATATATGTATCACAAAGAAAGCAATTTCTGGAGTTAATAAGCATGTTTAGATATGATCTCATGAATGGAATGCTACTACTTAGATGCGAGAACCAGTGACACCATATGCTCATACCAAGTTCAAACTCCACAAATTGAAACACATAACACTCAAGATTGAAGTCACGGGTTGTAACGGGGCTTGGGGTGTTTGGCTAACAAAGAAGAGATATGGAAAACAAAGGTTCTTAAAGAAATAGTGAGCAAAGCATTTAAATCAACTTAGAATTCACTTTTGAATGCAAACTCAACTTTTGAACAAAAGGGAAGAATTTAGACATTTTAGGGCCAGATTTGGTGTTTTGGACCCTTTCTTCAACATTCAACACTTAATCACCTATTCTTTCATCTTTTCAAGCTCTTTTGCCTTTCTTTCTTTCTTTTCTTTTCTGTTTTTCTTTTTCATACGTTTTTCACACTTTTTCTTTTCTTTTGAATCTCAAAACATACATATAAACTTAAGAACAAACATTCTTTCCCCCACACTCATTTTCTTGCATAATGTAACTCAAAAGGAATTCATTTAAGTCATGCTCACTATCTTTTAAGAACAAGGGTGTGGACTGTCCTAAACTAGGCTAGGTGAGGATGATATGGGTTAACAAAGAACAAAGGCTAACACGGCTCAATGGGGTTAAACTTAAACACAAAATGAGGTAGGATACACGGCAATTTGGCTTTAGTGGTGGTCACTACATAACTTCTTCTTGAACATGTGTTATGCAAATCAATAACATGCTTTGAATGAAATGGGCATGAGTTCTAGCATTTGGAACTATATGATGAAACGCCTTCTAAGTAGTAACCAAGCAAAGAATAATGAGACCATGCAACGACTTTAGAAAACACTAATGCACAGATTTTAACTCTCCAAATAACGTTTAGGCTCAAGTCTCACAAGGTTGTAGCGTTTGTTTGAGTTCCTTCCTTCAAGCATGTTACAAAAACGAATTTTTCTTTTCTGATTGCATGTGAAGTCATACATTATAACCATAACTAAGCATATACCAAGAGTAATTCAAACTTTTCTCCATGTTTATAACTCTTTTTAACAGTCATGCAATTACAAACCAAATCCTCATCATTGTGTTGGAAGGTACCCTAAGACACAAACACACAAAACTGACTCAAAACACTCTTTTTAGGCTTTTCAAAACATCTTTTTCAAATTTTTATGTGATTTTCGGAGTTATGAAACAAAACACACTAAAACACTCTAAAACAGCTTAAAAACACTTTAAAACAGCAAGGAACAACACTTGAAGTTATGGGTGATAAAATCCCACGAATTTGCATCAAATATACTTAGGTACCCCCCCACACTTAAATCAAACATTGTCCTCAATGTTTTAAACATAAATTCACACAAAACACAATTAAACACCCAAACAGCAACTAAACAACATAATAGGGCAGATTAGAAACAATAACAAAGAGAAGGGTTTTAGAAACGCAAATCTGGAATTTGGGGGATTCCTTGAGCTTCCTTTGTTGAATGGATGGGTTGCCTCCCATATAGCGCTTGCTTTAACGTCGTGCAGCCGGACGAACACCTCCATCAAGCTTCAGGGGAGGCCACGGCATGGAGGGGTGTTTCCTCCACAACATGCTCCTCAAACAAAGTGTAATACGGCTTCAACCTATGCCCATTGACCTTGAACTCGTGGCCACTCTTTAAGCTTTGGACTTGGACTGCACCATGAGGAAAAACATTAGTAACAACAAGAGGTCCAATCCACTTAGAACGTAACTTACCAGGGAATAACCGAAGTCTTGAATCAAAAAGCAACACTTTCTGCCCCTTGGAGAATGTTTTGGTACGAAGCATCTTATCATGATAAGCCTTCGTCTTGTCCTTGTAGATTCGAGCATTCTCGTAAGCCTCATTCCTAATCTCCTCAAGTTCATCTAATTGAAGCTTCCTATGAACTCCAGCAGCGTCTATGTCCATATTGAAGGTTTTCACCGCCCAATGTGCCTTGTGTTCTAACTCAACGGGCAAATGACATGGCTTACCATATATAAGCCGAAAAGGTGACATTCCAAGGGGAGTTTTGTAGGCCGTGCGATAAGCCCACAATGCATCGTCCAAGCGCAAACTCCAATCTCTTCTTGAAGGTCCCACGGTTTTCTCTAGGACTTGTTTGATCTCCCTATTTGAAACCTCAGCTTGCCCATTGGTTTGAGGGTGATAAGGTGTTGAAACCTTATGCGTAACGTTGTATTTCTTGAGCAAAGCTTCAATGGTGCGGTTACAAAAGTGAGAACCCCCATTACTTATTAAAACTCGTGGCATCCCAAACCTAGCAAAAATATTAGATTTCACAAAATCTGCAACAACCTTAGAATCGTTAGTACGGGTGGCTTTGGCTTCCACCCATTTGGAAACATAATCAACAGCTAGTAAGATGTAAGTGAAACCAAAAGAGGGAGGAAAGGGACCCATGAAATCAATACCCCAAACATCAAAAATTTCCACAAATGAGAGAGATTGCTGCGGCATTTGGTCTTTAGGCCCTATGTTACCCGTTCTTTGACACTTATCACATGTTAAACAAAACATTTTAGCATCTTTAAAGAGATTAGGCCAATAAAATCCAGATTGTAACACCTTTAGGGCTGTCCTTTGGGTGCCAAAATGTCCCCCACATGCATAAGTATGGCAGAATGTAAGAATGGAATTAAAATCAGATTCGGGCACACATCTACGCACAATCTGATCTGGGCAGAATTTCCATAAATATGGATCATCCCAAACATAAAAACGTGCATCATGAACAAGTTTATCACGTTGGAATTTGTTTAGGGTACTAGGAACTTGCTTAGACACCAAGAAATTGACCAAATCGGCATACCAAGGGGTTCTTACCTCAATGGACAGAAGTTGCTCATCCGGGAATGTTTCTAAGATGGGAATGGACTCTTCTTTGCCTACCATTCGGCTAAGGTGGTCAGCCACCACGTTTTCACATCCTTTCTTGTCTCGAATTTCCAGATCGAACTCTTGGAGTAGGAGCATCCACCGAATGAGTCTTGGCTTGGCTTCCTTTTTGGTGAAAAGATACCTCAAAGCTGCATGGTCAGTGAAAACAATGACTTTATTACCAAGAAGATATGATCTAAACTTATCTAATGCAAATACAATAGCCAAGAGTTCTTTTTCGGTTGTAGAATAATTTAGTTGTGCATCATTCAACGTCCGTGAGGCATAGTAGATGACATGCGGCCTCTTGTCTTTCCTTTGCCCTAAAACCGCCCCTAGAGCATAATCAGAGGCGTCACACATCAACTCAAAAGGGAGACTCCAATCGGGGGGAGCAATGATTGGTGCCGTGGTCAACAACTCCTTGAGTTGATTGAATGAAACCGTGCACTCCTTGGTGAATTCAAACGCCACATCTTTTTGTAGAAGACGGCAAAGAGGTTGTGCAACTTTTGAGAAGTCCTTGATAAACCTACGATAGAATCCTGCATGGCCAAGAAAAGAACGAACCTCTCTAACCGAAGTTGGAGAGGGTAAGTGACGTACAAGATCTATTTTAGATTTGTCTACTTCAATGCCGTTTTCAGAGATGATGTGCCCTAAAACTATGCCTTGTTTAACCATGAAATGACACTTTTCCCAATTAAGAACAAGGTTAGTTTCAACACAACGTTTTAGAATCAAACTCAGATTATGCAAGCAACCATCAAAAGAATTACCAAAGACGCTAAAATCATCCATAAAAACTTCAATGATTTTCTCAACATAATCAGAAAATATACTCATCATGCATCTTTGAAACGTAGCAGGTGCATTACATAAACCAAAAGGCATGCGACGATATGCAAATGTACCAAAAGGGCATGTGAAAGTGGTTTTTTCTTGGTCCTCGGGTGCTATGACAATTTGATTATAACCAGAGTACCCATCAAGAAAACAATAGAAAGCATATCCCGCTAACCTTTTGAGCATTTGGTCAATGAACGGCAAGGGGAAGTGGTCCTTCCTTGTGGTGGCGTTTAGCTTCCTATAATCGATGCACACCCTCCAACCAGTTTGAATGCGCGTAGGAACAAGCTCATTCTCGGCGTTTTCAACCACAGTCACTCCGGATTTCTTTGGAACGCATTGCACGGGCGAAACCCACCTGCTATCAGAAATAGGATAAATCACTCCACAATCAAGCAATTTGATTACCTCTTTCTTCACTACTTCCATCATCGGAGGGTTAAGACGTCGTTGAGCCTCTCGAGATGTTTTGGACCCCTCCTCTAGAAGAATGCGATGCATGCACATAGTAGGGCTGATTCCCTTTATGTCGGCCAAAGTCCATCCAATTGCCGTCTTGTACTCCTTAAGCACTCGCACTAACTTGCTCTCCTCTTGTGCCGTGAGTGAGGATGAAATAATGACGGGCAATGTCTCATCCTCTCCCAAGAACACGTACTTCAAGTGACTCGGCAACGGCTTAAGTTCAAGTGTAGGTGGCTGCACAACTGAGGGAAGCATTTTATTAGTCGAAACAGAACTTAAAATAGGGTCCAAAAACTTACCTGAATGGGATGGCAATGACTCGAGTGCAGCCACCATCTCCATCATATCCTCACTAGGGGGCACGGCCAAGGACTCCTCATGCATGCCGTGGGGTTCCTTGGTGGTTGTCTCAATGTTCTGCACGTCCCTTCCTTGTGCAATGACCAATTCAAGTGCATCGTCCTTCAAATTGTCCAAATGGTCCTGCGCCAGAGAATCAATGATATCAATAGCAAAACACGAATGATTCTCACTAGGGTACTTCATAGAATCAGAAAGATTGAACTTAATAACTTCCCCATCAAATTCCATTGTCAAATTGCCATTATATACGTCAATCTTTGTACGAGCAGTTTTCATGAATGGTCGACCAAGGAGGATGGGCAATGAAGGGGCATGGTCGGATTCATCCATTTCAAGCACATAGAAATCCGCCAGAAAGATTAAATGATTGACTTGCACTAAAACATCTTCCAAAACTCCCTTTGGATATGCGTTAGATCTATCGGCCAATTGTATAATAACACCATCATTTTTCAATGCTCCTAGATTCATAGATGCATAAATTGAATATGGCATGACGTTTATTGATGCACCTAAATCTAACATGGCAGATTCAAAACGAGTATTACCAATGACACATGGAATTGTAAAACTACCCGGATCCTTGCATTTAGGGGGCAGTTTTCTTTGCAAGATGGCGGAGACATTTTCACCCACTTTGACAACCTCCTTGGTCGAAATCTTCCTCTTATTAGTGCAAAGCTCCTTCAAAAACTTGGCGTACCTCGGGACTTGCTTGATTGCATCCAAAAGAGGGATATTGACTTGAACTTTCCGAAACGTTTCGAGAATGTCTTTTTCGGCTTCCTCTCTCTTTGTTTGCATGAACCTACTAGGAAAAGGCACATTCGAAGGAAAAACATTAGTAGGAACTGAACTTAACACGTTTTTACCTTTATTGGACAGATTGGGTGGTTTAGAGCCACTAGAAGCTTGCGGCAAAAGGAGTTCCACCCTTGCCGTGGGTTTGGTTGCTTCCCCCTCTTCAAAATGTAGTTTTTCATCCTCTTTATGACTTGTTTTTGATGAAGAACCCGCCCCAACTTCTTTTCCGCTTCTCAACACTATGGCTTTGGCAGATTCGAACCCACCTTTCGGATTCACTTGCGTTGAACTTGGTAACTTACCTTGTTCTCTACTAAATTGCCCCATGAATTCCGCCATTTGTCCCACTTGTCTCTTCAAATCCGTCACCTCTCGAGCTTGATTTTGTACCTCATTGGCGTAATTTTGCATGTCTTTGGCTTGTTTTTCTTGCCCCTGCGCCAATGTAGTTAGTAATTGAATAACTTGAGAATTATCAAAGGACGAACCTGAGTTGTTTTGGGACGATGGTGGTGGGTTTGCTTGGTATGGCCGTGGGAACCCAGGGGGGTTTTGTTGAAATCCCCTTTGTGGTGCAGATTGTTGGGACTCCTTCCACTTGAAATTGGGGTGATCTCTCCATCCGGGGTTGTAGGTGTTAGAGTATGGATCATGTTTGGGTTGGTTTTGGCCTTGGAAACCAATGGCATTGGCAGATTCCCATCCTCCATTCTCTATCAACTGAGGACATGTCTCGGATGGATGTCCTTGCATTGAACACACGCCACACACTTGGTTTTCTTGTGGTTTTGACCCCTTAACAACCTGAGACACAAGAGAAGTAAGATTAGCCAATTGTGATTGAATATCAGAAATTGCACTTACCTCATTCACACTTTGTTGCTGTGGCCCCTCTCTTTGTCCAACACCTTCATATTGTTGAGCGTTGTGTGCTCGGTTGGCAATTAGAGCTTTGGCATCCACTAGAGTCTTGTCCACTAATGCACCACCCGCCGAAGCATCTAGCATTTGACGTTCCATGGGAAGGAGTCCCTCGTAGAAATATTGAATGAGCAGCTCCTCCTTCATTTGGTGCTGTGGACATGAAGCAACAAGTGATTTAAAACGTTCATAATAAGATGGAAACGACTCACCTTGATTTTGTTGGATGCCACTAATTCGTTTCCTCAAGAGAATGATCTTGGCAGTGGGAAAGAATTTCTCTAAGAATGCACGTTTCATACTTTCCCAAGAATTGACAGTTCCAGGGGACAATTCAAACAACCAATCTTTGGCCTTGTCCATAAGCGAGAATGGAAAGGCCTTCATCTTCAAAATACTCCCATCCACGTTGATGGGTGTCATACTTGAGCAAACTACTTCAAATTCCTTAAGATGTTTGTTAGGATCTTCCATGGACAACCCATGGAATTTAGGAATATGATGTAATAAACTAGACTTAAGTTCAAATTCTTCCGTCTTACCTTCAGCTGCCGTAGGGTATTGTATGCATAAAGGAACGGCATTGCCCATACCTGAGGCAGAGAGCTCTTTGATGGTTCGATTATCGACGGCCATGGTTGGTACTTCCTCCACAAATTGTGCCGTGGGCTCTCTTTCTTCCACAAACTCTGCCGTGTCTCCTCTTTCCTCCACAAACTCGGATGTAGAGCTAGAAGACGGTGGGGTAGGGTTTTGTTGATTCTTTTGCTTCCTCAACGTCCGCTCAAAATCGTCGTCAAAGTCAAGGATGTGCTCACGAACAGGTTTTGAACTCCTAGTCATAAACTAGGACCCCTAGAAACAAGAACACGAATAGGGTCAGTAACCAAAACAAAATTATATGGAAAAGAAAATAAATAAAAAGAAATAACGAGGGATTAGCAAAGTTGCTAATCCCCGGCAACGGCGCCAAAATTTGATGCGAAAATAGTTAAGCACACAAATTAACCCTCTTGTTGTCAAATTGTAGTAAGGATGCAAGTAGGGATCGTTCTAGACCGGGGATTAGGAGGGCTTGCTAAAACCTCTAAACTAACTCAAAAACATAAAAACAAAGTTAAAAACGTTCACAAATACTCAAAGGACTCAAAACAGGTTCAAAAGACTCAAAACTGCCTAAAAACACTAACTAGGCAGTTTCTGACCTTAAACACAAATTTGGACGAAATTAAGGTTATAAGTTGATTCAAAACACTTTAAAACACAAACTAAACAGATTCTAAACACTTTAAAACAAGAAAGTAAAAGGGGGGTTTTGTTTTGACGAAAATTGAAATAACAAAGCAAGTAATCAAACTAGGCAGATTGTAAAACGAATTAAAAACAAGATGATGGATGGATTAGTTAGAGGTCCATTCTCCACACATGACACATTCATATATGAATCGATTCTCCAATTGCTTTTCACTAACTATGATGCTCAACACCCCAAGTTAACCGTGATGCACTAATTAACCTTCAAATTTTCCTTATGTCAATAAATTGGATGATGCATGCAACAATTCATATTATTCTCCAACGGTTCTCAACATGAATGCATAGAAAAGATACAGTGAGAGATCATTATGCTCTATGAAAATTATAAGTGTTGACGAGGCAATTGTAACTATGAATGCATGATACTCTTGCCAAGAATTCAATTAACTCGGTTGTGACTAACAACCTTCACTACTCATGTTTATAAACTTGTGACGATTAGGTGAAACTCGTTTATAAACTAGCATCAAGTTCATGCATGAAAACTAAGTATGCATCCTTAATCAACATACAAGAACAAGTTATGAATAAAACAGATAATTGAATTGCAATAACAACTTAACAAATCAAAATTGGAAGAAATCAATTCATATTTCAAACATGTTCATGGCTTCAAACTTTCCCCTAACTAATTAGGGGTTTAGCCACTCATGATTACAGCAACCTTAGAAGATAATAGCAAAGTAAACATTGAAAACAAGAACGAAGTACACCTAAAACGCTCCAATCTGCAAGCATGAACCGTTCTAGGCTTCCTTCCTCTCCTAAGTGCTGCGGCACAAGGGTTTTTTGTGAGTTTTTGGGGTTATGGATGGTGTTGAATGATAGGTTTAAGGTTGGGATGGATGTAGGGGACGGCAAGGGATGTTTTTGGGCAGAAAATCTGAAGAATGGTGAAGTATGGAGGTGTTAGAGGGAGAGGATGAATTTCTGGCGTGAATGGTGAATGAATGGATGATTTGTGGCTGCAACAAGGAGGTTTATTAATATGATTTCAGGAATTAAAACCCTAGACTATTTAGGTAAACAGAAATTAAGTCAAAGACTCAAGAAAATAGGAAAGAATCCTCCCCCTTGCACGGCAAGGAAGAGGAATGGTCCAAGGAAGTGCACGGCAAGGATTTTCAGAAATAGGTAAGTGTTTAATTTCCTAAATCAATTCTAAGAATCAGGAATTAAGTTAAATCCCTCTAGAATAGGTAATTGAAATCAGGAATTAGGGAGAAAAAGGCTAAGTCTTGCGGCACAAGGGGAACAAGAAAGGGGAAATACAAAACTTGCAGATTTTGGGTGAGACAAGGCATTAAACCCACGGCAAGGAGAAGGGGAAAGGTTTTTAGGTCAGATTTTAGGAGAGAAAAGGAAGGTAACTCAAGGCACAATTCAGGACATGTCTAGGGCTTCTAGAACATGTGATTTAGGCAACCACATTATTTGGAAACTTGCACAATTGGAAACCTTCACAAATGGAAACTCCCAATAATGGAAACTAGTTTCCAATTCTTGATTCCTCCTTCTTCCTTCGATTCTAGGCTCACTTGGTCTTCAATTTCGTCCAACACTTTGACTCCAAGCATAAGCTATCCATCTCTAGCCCAAAAATGCTCCAAAAGGCTCCAAAATGCACTTCTTTGCTCCTTTAGCCCTTAGAACCTGAAAACACACGAAAATGACTTAAAAGACTTAAAGAACTAAGAAATAACAACGTAAATGCACAAGAACAAGCCAACTAAGTCGCCTAAATATGCTCCTATCAAAAATTAAGCGTGTACTCTCAATAAACATACATAAATAAGTTATCAATCAAACAGTTAAACAAATTGAATCCACAACTTATGAAACGCAATTAGAAGTAATCAAATCAAAATGCAAGCATAAACATATATTTCGAATCCCCCCCTAACCAGGGGGGGTTTAGTTCCTCATGATACAAAACAAAGAGAATCAAAGAAACGCCTAAACATTCCAACAACTCAAACTTGAATTGTATGAACGTTTAGGCCCTCTTCTCTTCCATTCCTCATTCGTACAAAACAAAGGGTATTGAAATTAAACATTGAAATCAAAGAAACACCTAAACATTCCAACAACTCAAACTTGAATTGTATGAACGTTTAGGCCCTCTTATCTTCCTCTTCGTTGTAGCACAAGGTCTAAGGATAGTTTGATGGTGTGAATGGTTTGGGGAGTGGTGGAAATGGAAGGATGGTGTTTGGATTAGTAGGGAATGCACGGCAATAAGGAAATGGTTGGTGTTTGTGGATGATTTTCTGAAAATGGAAGAGTGAATTGTGTATGAATGGGAATGAATGAATTGTGGCTGCAATGGATGCTTATTTATAGGTGAAAAGGAGGGAATATGACAGCTAGGAACTTGGTGGAAATCTGGAATGGTGATGGGAGATGCATGTGGCTGATTTATGCATGTGATTAAAGGGTAATGACAGCTAGGTTATGATGATGAATGCATGTGCAAAGTTGGTTGAATGATTATGGGTGCATGTGGCTGATTTATATGAAGGGAATGCATGATTGTTTACATGTGAATTAAAGCTATATGTGGCTGCAATGATGAAATGGATGGGAGTGCATGTGCTTTGACAGCTAGGTTGAATAAATTAAAGGGAGTGCATGTGGCTTGGCTGGAATGATTGGAATGCAATCTGAAATGGGATGTGTTGGTGTGAATTTCTGGTACAAAGGGCCTCCTTTGGTCTTCAATTTCGTCCATCTACTTGGCTTCAAGTATATGCAATCCATTTAACTTCCCAAACTACTCCAAAATGCACCCTTTTGCATACTTTGCCCTTAGAACCTGAAAACACACAAAAGAAGCATAAAGGACTAAAATAACTAAAGAAACATAACGTAAATGCACGAGAACAAGCCATTTAAGTCGCATGAATATGCTCCTATCAAACGCACGGCTCTCAAAGTGTTACAATGTGGATTTTATTGTTCTAGTATTTTTAAGGATGCTAGAACATTTTGCTGAACATGTGATAAATGCCAAAGAATGGGTGGCATTAGTGCAAAGGACCAAATGCTGCAGGTTTCTATCCTAAATGTTGAAATTTTTTATGTTTGGGGTATTGATTTTATGGGTCCCTTCCCTTCATCGTATGGTTTCATGTATATTTTGCTTGCAGTTGATTATGTGTCAAAATGGGTGGAAGCCAAGGCCACCCGGACTAATGATTCTAAAGTGGTTGCAGAGTTTATTAGAACTAACATTTTTGCAAGGTTTGGAATGCCACGAGTGATCATTAGTGATGGAGGGTCACACTATTGCAATCGGACCATTGAAGCGTTATTAAGGAAATACCATGTCACCCATAAGGTTTCTACACCTTACCATCCTCAAACGAATGGCCAAGCCGAGCTTTCCAACCGAGAGATCAAGCAAATACTTGAGAAGACTGTTGGGCCAACAAGGAAGGATTGGAGCTTACGGTTAGATGATGCACTTTGGGCGTATCGTACGGCATACAAAACCCCCATTGGGATGTCCCCCTTCCGACTTGTCTATGGCAAGGCGTACCATTTGATGTGAGAATTATACGCACACAAATTAAACCCTCTTTTTATCAATTGTAGTGAAGAATGTAAGTAGGGATCGTTCTGGACCGGGGATTAGGAGGGATTGTTAATCTTTGACTCAAAAACGTAGAAACACAATATAAAACACTATACTAGACTCAAAGAATGCAAAACTAAACTTTAAAACACAAAAACAAACCAAAAGACTCAAAACAGCCCCAAAACACTCAAAACTGCCTTAAAAACACAATCTGGGCAGTTTTGAGCACTAGACACAACTTTGGACGAAAATTGGTTTTAACTTGACCTAAGACACTTAAAAACACAAACTAAATTGATTTCTAACTAATTTGACACTCTAAGTAAAGGGGGATTTTGATTTTGACGAATTTGAAAACAAAACTTAAAACTTTGTAAAACGAACAGATTTTAAAACGAATTTGGATTTAATGAATGGGATGGAAGCTAGCTAAGGGGTTCATCTCCACACATGTTATACTTGCACACAAAACGATTTCTAATTGCTTTTCAATAAACCATGAATTCTCAACGCCCCAGATTAACCGTGAATTGCACTAATTAACCCTCAGATTTTCCTAACGTTATTGAATTGGATGATTGCATACGACAACCCAAAACATTCCCCACAAGTCCCCTACATGATTGCATAATAGAGATACAAGCAAGAATCATTAAGCTCTATGAAAACCATAAGCATTGACGAAGCACTTGTTACTATGATTGCATGAAACTTATGCCAAGAATTTACTTAACGCGATTGAGATCATCAACCTTTACTACTTGTGAATATAATTCCATAACGATTAGGTGAAATTTCCTTATATCCTAGCATCCAATTTATGCATGATAATTAAGCGTGCACTCTCAACCAACACACACAAATCAATGTAATTCACATAGATAAGTAAATTGAATTCACAACTTATGAAACGCAATTAGAAGTAATCAAATCATATTGCAAGCGTAAACATGTGTTTCGAATCCCCCCCTAGCCAAGGGGGGGTTTAGTTCCTCATACGCACAAAACAAAGAGAATTGAAGTTAAACATTGAAATCAAAGGAAAAGAACACCTAGAAATTCCAGCGACGCGAACTTGAATTGCATGAACTTCCGAGCTTCCTTCTCCTCCTCCTTGGTGCGGCAAGGGTCTAGGGACAGGTTTTAGGGCCTTAGGTGAATGGATGTATGGTTATGGAGGGATGTAGTAGTGTTTAGGGGAAGGGGATGGTGCGGCCAAGGTCTAAAACTAAGGAAAGGGGTGTTTGGTGGCTGCGACAAGTGTGTGGAGAGGTTTGGATGAATTTCTGGAGTGAATGAAGGTATATGAGAGGTGGTCCTCTGATCTAGGGGTTAATATGAGTATATATAGGCACTTAAAACCCTAGGCTAATCAGATATGGACTTGAATAACCCAAATCAACTAGGAAATAGGCTTAGAAATCAGAAATAGAGAGGGATAATGCTTCCTAGGTGCGGCAGGTATGGGATAAGGTGATAAGGCTTCTAGAATGCCTTGCAAGGCAAGGGAAATCAGATTTCTAGAAGGGTTTGGGCGCCACCTTTGTAGGAGATAAGATAAGGTTCCTAAAATCATGCTTTAAGTGCCAAATTTGTAGGGAAAAAGGGATAAGGGTGCGGCAAAGCTTAGGGATAATGTTTAGGGCTTCTAGAAAGCCCTAAAACTAAGGGGAATTGGATAAAACCCACGGCAAGGATAGGATAGGGCATCTAAGGCTTCTAGAAACCCTCCAAGATAAGGTAAAGTGCATGGCATCCCTATAGGATTAGGATAAGGTGTCCTAAATGGATAAGGACTCCTCATTGCACTTGGAAACTTTGGCTATTAGGATTAGGAAACCTTGTCTTCATCATTCCTTCTTCATCTTGGACTCCTTTTCCTTCTTGGACTTGGAAAACTTCTTTGTTGCTTCTCTTGAGACCATTGGGATTTAACTTTCCTACTTCAAGTAGGAAACCTTGTTTGAGTAGGAATCTTCATTCTTCTAGGAATCCATCTTCAACTAGGAAACCCATTTCCATTGGGGACTTTCCTACTTCAACTAGGAAACCTTGCTCAAGTAGGAAACATCATCTTCAAATCTTCAATTTCGTCCATCCTCTTGGCTCCAAGCATATGATGTCCATTCCAAGCTCTAATTTGCTCCAAAAGGCTCCAAAATGCATCCTTTTGCATACTTTGCCCTTAAAACCTGAAAATACATAAAACTAGCTTAAAAGACTACTTTACCAAGGAAAAACACTTTAAATGCACAAGAACAAGCTAAACTAAGGTGCATAAATATGCTCCTATCAAATTCCCCCACACTTAGCTCTTGCTAGTCCTCGAGCAAAACAAAATGAAACAAAGTAAATAACGAAGTAACCCGAGTAAAACACAATCTACACCTTCCAACAATCGCCTCAGGGATTTCCAATGCACATAACATGTTAAAAATCATCATTCCCACAGATTTTAGCCATCTTTACGCTTAAGCATTTACTTAATCATAGTCACTACTCATTAGTTCACAAATAACCAATTTAAAACATGATTTGAATGTAGTAACATGCCTTAGAGAATTTCCTCAATTCCTTACTAGATATGCACTCAATTTTCACACAGATTTTCTGACTACACACCCTATACTAGTTATATGTGAGAAGATAGATGTAAATATGAAAACGAAGGCTCACATATATGTATGACAAGGAAAGCACTTTTTCGGCATTAAATAGCATGTTTATCAATATGATCTCATGAATGGAATGCTACTACTTAGATGCGAGAACCAGTGACACCATATGCTCGTACCAATTTTAAACTCCACAAATTGAAACACATAACACTCAAGATTAAAGTCAAGGGTTGTAACGGGGCTAGGGATATTGGCTAACAAAGAAGGGTAAAGGATAAACAAAAGTTCTTTAAAGCAATAGTAAGCAAAGTAATGAATTTGACACTTAAACTCTCTTCAAATGGCCGAAATCAATTAGTACACACAAGGGAAGATTCATGCAACATTTAGGGTCAAATTCACTCTTTTGGACCCTTCCTTCAACAACCAACACTTGTGAGTTCATTCTCACTTATTTTCCAACTCTTTTTCTTTCTTTTCAACACTTTTCTATTTTCTTTTGATTTTTCTACGAATTTCTCTTCTTTTCTTCTTTTTTTTTTTCTTTTCTTTTCTTTTTTTTTTCGTGCCCTATCATCTTCCCCCACACTCGTTTCCTGCCATAAATTGACCAAAGGAGTTCACCCTAAGTCGTGCTTTACTATCCTTTAAGAACAAAGGTATGGAAAGTCCTAATCTAGGCTAGGTGAGGATAATGTGGCTAACAATGAAAATAGGCTAAATAAGGCTCAAAAGGGGTTTAAACCTACAATACAAATGACAAGGGTGGATTCGGCTATTTGGCTATGGTGGTGACTACTACACAACTTCATCTTGTTATTTGTTATGCTAATCAATTTCATGCTTTGAATAAAATGGGTATGAGTTCTAGTATTTGGAACTATAGTGATGAAACGCCTTCTAAGTAGTAACCAAGCAAAGAATAATGAGATCATGCAACGACTTTAGAAAACAAGAATGCACAGATTTGACCTCTCCAAATAAACGTTTAGGCTCAAGTCTCACAAGGTTGTAGCATTTGTTTGAGTTCCTTCCTTCAAGCATGTTACAAAAACTAATTTTTTCTTCTTTTTGATTACATGTGAAGTCATAAGTTATAACCACAACCAAGCATAAACAAAGAGTAAATCAAACTTCCATCCATGTTAATCATTCTCTTTAATAGTCATGCAATTACAAACCGAATCCTCATCATTGTGTTGGAAGGTACCCTAAGACACACAAAAACAACTTAAAAACAACTCTTTTTGGGTTTTCAAAACAATTTTTTTTCAATTTTTATGGGTTTTTCGGATTTTTAAGTCAACACACTCTAAAACACTCTAAAACAGCCTAAAAACACTTAAAAACCGCAAGACACAACATTAGAAGTTATGGTGGATAAAACCCTACGAATTTGCATCAAAACACTTTGGTTACCCCCCCACACTTAAATCAAACATTGTCCTCAATGTTTCAAGCATAGACTCACACAAATAACAAACAAACAAACAAAACAACATCTAACAACCTAACATGGCAGAAACAAAATCAACAACAAAGAGAAGAGTTTAGGAACGCAAATCTGGAATTGGAGTGCTTTCTCGGTCTTCCTTTGTTGAATGCATGGGTTGCCTCCCAAGTAGCGCTTGCTTTAACGTCGTACAGCCGGACGAAACCTCATTCACTCCTTACTAGGGCCCACGGCATGCAAGGGAAGCTCTTCCACGGCATGCTCCACAAAGGTGTCATAATAGGGCTTCAAATGATGCCCGTTCACCTTGAATTCGTGTCCCGTTTTCAAGCTTTGGATTTGGACTGCACCATGAACAAAAACATTAGTAATAACAAATGGTCCAATCCACTTAGAACGTAACTTACCGGGAAACAAACGTAAACAGGAATTGAACAATAGCACTTTCTGCCCAATAGAGAATGATTTCCCATGGATCATGTTGTCATGGAAAGCTTTGGTCTTTTGCTTGTAAATGCTTGCATTATCGTACACCTCGTGCCTTATCTCATCAAGCTCATTTAATTGCAATCTCCTTTGACTTCCCGCTTCGTCGAGGTTCATGTTAAACTTCTTGACGGCCCAAAGTGCTTTGTGCTCCAATTCAACGGGAAGATGGCACGCCTTGCCATAGACAAGTCGAAAGGGGGACATCCCAATGGGGGTTTTGTACGCCGTACGATACGCCCAAAGTGCATCATCTAACCGTAAGCTCCAATCCTTCCTTGTTGGCCCAACGGTCTTCTCAAGTATTTGCTTGATCTCTCGGTTGGAAACCTCGGCTTGGCCATTTGTTTGAGGATGGTAAGGTGTAGAAACCTTATGGGTGACATGGTATTTCCTCAATAACACTTCAATGGTTCGATTGCAAAAGTGTGACCCTTGCAAAAATGTTAGTTCTAATAAAATCTGCAACCACTTTAGAATCATTAGTCCGGGTGGCTTTTGCTTCCACCCACTTCGACACATAATCAACCGCAAGCAAAATATACGTAAAACCATATGATGATGGAAAGGGACCCATAAAGTCAATACCCCAAACATCAAAAATTTCAACATTTAGGATAGAAACCTGCGGCATTTGGTCCCTTGCACTAATACCACCTCTTCTTTGGCATTTATTGATAGGAGCATATTAATGCGACTTAAATGGCTTGTTCTCGTGCATTTACGTTATGTTTCTTTAGTTATTTTAGTACTTTAAGCTATTTTCGTGTGTTTGTAGGTCCAAAGGGCTAAAGGAGCAAAATGATGCATTTTGGAGACTTTTGGAGCACTTTTGGGCTAAGGATGGATAGCTTATGCTTGGAGCCAAAGTGTTGGACGAAATTATTGAAGACCAAAGTGTTGGAACCTTGTTCCCTTTAGTTTTAGGACATTTAAACCTTTCCTATATCCTTAGCCGTGCATAACATTCCAACATTCCACTCCTTCATTTCAGCCACACTCCCACATATCATTACTTATCATCACCACTTATCACTTAACAAACCATTCACTTATCACTTATCAAACCATTCACTTATCACTTATCAAACCATTCACTTATCACTTATCATAACCATTCACTTATCACTTATCATAACCATAACCATGCATTTCCAACCTAATCACTCACCCACACAATCTGCCATCATTCACACAAACATCATCATTGCACATCAACACATTCCAACACTCCCACATGCATTCATCATCATTCACCCTAGCTTTAATTCACATGCTTTCCCAATAAATAAAACAGCCATTCCACATGCATTTCCAACCCACATGCACCCTTTAATCATTTAACCTAGCTGTCATTGCACATGCATTCATCATCATAAACAATCAGCCATTCCACATGCATTTCCACCCACATGCTTCATAATCATTCAACCAACTTTGCACATGCATTCATCATCACAACCTAGCTGTCATATTCCCTCTTTTCTTCCTTCATTCACCTATAAATAAGCATCCATTGCATTCATACACAATTCATTCTTCCATTTTCAGAAATTCACCAAAGAGAGCCCTTTGTAACGTGAGTCTCCCTACCAATCCAAACACCACCAGAAATCATCCCATTGCCGTGGCCTCCTCCTTCCATTTTCACCACTCCCCAAACCATTCACACCATCAAACTATCCTTAGACCTTGTGCTACAACGAAGAGGAAGATAAGAGGGCCTAAACGTTCATACAATTCAAGTTTGAGTTGTTGGAATGTTTAGGTGTTTCTTTGATTTCAATGTTTAATTTCAATACCCTTTGTTTTGTACGAATGAGGAATGGAAGAGAAGAGGGCCTAAACGTTCATACAATTCAAGTTTGAGTTGTTGGAATGTTTAGGTGTTTCTTTGATTCTTTGTTTTGTATCATGAGGAACTAAACCCCCCCTGGTTAGGGGGGGATTCGAAATATATGTTTATGCTTGCATTTTGATTTGATTACTTCTAATTGCGTTTCATAAGTTGTGGATTCAATTTGTTTAACTGTTTGATTGATAACTTATTTATGTATGTTTATTGAGAGTACACGCTTAATTTTCATGCATGAATATGACGCTAGAATATAAGTGAGTTTCACGTAATAGTTACGAACTTATATTCACAAGTAGTGGAGGTTGCTTATAAACAATCGCGTTAAACGAATTCTTGGCATAAGTTTCATGCAATCATAGTAACGAATGCCTCGTCAACACTTATAATTTTCATAGAGCGTAATGATTCTTGCTTGTATCTCTATTATGCAATCATGTAGGGGACTTGTGGGGAATGTTTTGGGTTGTCGTATGCAATCATCCAATTCAATAACGTTAGGAAGATTTGAAGGTTAATTAGTGCATCACGGTTAACTTGGGGTGTTGAGAATTCATGGTTTATTGAAATGCAATTGGAAATCGTTTTATATGCAAGTGTAACATGTGTGGAGATGAACCCCTTAGCTAGTCATCCCATCCATTCAAATCCATCACATTCATATTTACATTCTGTTTTTAATTAGAATCTGTGCAATTAGTTTAATTTCGTCCAAAACTCAATCCCCCCTTACTTTAATGTCCAAATTAGTTAGAAATCAATTTAGTTTGTGTTTTTAAGAGTCTTGAGTCAAGTTACAACTTAATTTCGTCCAAATTTGGGTTTAAGGTCAGAAACTGCCTAGTTAGTGTTTTTAGGCAGTTTTGAGTCTTTTGAACTTGTTTTGAGTCCTTTGAGTCTTTGTATTGTTCAAATTAGTTAGAAAGTGTTTTGGTTTGTGTTTATAAGTATTTTGATTCAATTTGTTACCCAAATTCGTCCAAAGTACTCAAAGTGCTCAAAACTGCCCAGAAAGTGTTTTTAAGGCAGTTTTGAGTGTTTTGGTGCTGTTTTGAGTCTTTTGGTTTGTTGTAGTGTTTTAAAGTTTAGTTTTGCATTCTTTGAGTCTAGTAGAGTGTTTTATATTGTGTTTTTACGTTTTTGAGTCAAATCCAAGTGATTAACAATCCCTCCTAATCCCCGGTCCAGAACGATCCCTACTTATACTTATACTACAATTGTCAAAAAGAGGGTTTAATTTGTGTGCGTATAATTCTCGCATCATTTATCACATGTTAAGCAAAACGTTCTAGCATCCTTAAAAACACTAGGCCAATAAAATCCACATTGTAATACTTTGAGGGCCGTGCGTTGTGTGCCAAAGTGCCCTCCTCATGCATATGTATGACAAAAACTCAAAATTGAATGACATTCAGAATCATGCACACAACGACGTATAATCTGATCGGGACAAAATTTCCATAAGTACGGATCATCCCACACATAAAACCGTGCATCATGCCTAAGTTTATCACGTTGGTGTCTAGTGAACTCAATTGGAATTCGTTTTGACACCAAAAAATTAACAATATCGGCATACCAAGGTGCACTAACCTTAATGGACAGCAATTGTTCATCGGGGAATGTCTCGGCAATGGGTAGGGCCTCTTCATTGTGCACCATTCGGCTTAGGTGATCAGCCACCACGTTTTCACTTCCCTTCTTGTCCCGAATCTCTATGTCGAACTCTTGAAGTAGCAACATCCATCGAATTAGCCGTGGCTTGGCCTCCTTTTTTAGTGAGCAAGTACTTCAGAGCTGCATGATCAGTGAAAACAATTACTTTAGTACCAATTAGATATGATCGAAATTTATCTAAAGCAAAGACAACGGCAAGAAGTTCTTTTTCCGTAGTGGAGTAGTTCAACTGGGCATCGTTCAACGTCTGTGAGGCATAGTAGATGACATGCGGCCTCTTGTCCTTTCTTTGTCCCAAAACAGCCCCTAAAGCATAATCGGACGCATCACACATAAGCTCGAATGGGAGGCTCCAATCCGGGGGAACAATAATGGGTGCCGTGGTCAACAACTCCTTGAGTTGGTTGAATGATGCCGTGCACTCCTTGGTGAATTCAAACGTCACGTCTTTTTGTAGGAGACGGCAAAGAGGTTGTGCAACCTTCGAGAAATCCTTGATAAACCTACGATAGAAACCTGCATGGCCAAGAAAAGAACGAACCTCTCTAACCGAAGTTGGAGAGGGTAAGTGACGTACAAGATCTATTTTCGACTTATCAACCATCAAGAAAACAATAGAAAGCATAACCGGCTAACCTCTCAAGCATTTGGTCGATGAATGGCAATGGGAAGTGATCCTTCCTTGTTGCGGCGTTTAGCTTTCTATAATCGATGCACACCCTCCAACCGGTTTGAATGCGTTGAGGAACAAGTTCATTCTCGGCATTTGCAGCCACAGTCACCCCAGATTTCTTCGGAACGCATTGAACGGGTGAGACCCACTTACTATCCGAGATTGGATAGATTACTCCACAATCCAAAAGCTTGATTACCTCCTTCTTCACAACTTCCATCATCGGAGGGTTGAGACGGCGTTGAGCCTCTCGGGATGTTTTAGACCCCTCCTCTAGAAGTATGCGATGCATGCATGTAGTGGGGCTAATTCCCTTGATGTCGGCCAAGGTCCATCCAATTGCCGTTTTGTACTCCTTAAGCACTCGCACCAATTTGCTCTCTTCTTGTGCCGTGAGTGAGGATGAAATAATGACGGGCAACGTGTCATCCTCGCCCAAGAAAACGTACTTCAAATGACTAGGCAACGGCTTAAGTTCAAGTGTAGGTGGCTGCACAACTGAGGGAAGCATTTTATTAGCCGAAACTGAACTTAAAATAGGGTCCGAATACTTACCTGATTGTGTTGGCAATGACTCGAGGGCAGCCACCATCTCAATGACCTCATCATTAGGGGGCACGGCAAAAGAATGATCATGCATGCCGTGGGTTCCCATGGTTGTGGCTTCCATGTTTTGCTTGTCCATGCCTTGTGCAATGACCAATTCAAGTGCATCGTTGTTCAATTTGTCAAAATAGTCCTGCGACAAAGAGTCAATTACATCAATAGCAAAACATGAATGATTCTCACTAGGGTACTTCATAGAATCAGAAAGATTAAATTTAATAACTTCCCCATCAAATTCCATCGTCAACGTGCCATTATAGACGTCAATCTTTGTCCGAGCAGTTTTCATGAATGGCCTTCCGAGGAGGATGGGCAATGAAGGGGCATGGTCTGATTCATCCATCTCAAGTACGTAGAAGTCCGCCGGGAAGATCAAATGATTAATGATAGGAGCATATTCATGCGACTTAAATGGCTTGTTCTCGTGCATTTACGTTATGTTTCATTAGTTATTTTAGTCCTTTATGCTTCTTTTGTGTGTTTTCAGGTTCTAAGGGCAAAGTATGCAAAATGGTGCATTTTGGAGTAGTTTGGGGCGTTAAATGGATTGGATATACTTGAAGCCAAGTAGATGGACGAAATTGAAGACCAAAGGAGGCCCTTTGTACCAGAAATTCACACCAACACATCCCATTTCAGATTGCATTCCAATCATTCCAGCCAAGCCACATGCACTCCCTTTAATTTATTCAACCTAGCTGTCAAAGCACATGCACATTCACCCTAATCATTCACATACACAATCTGCCATCATTCACACATTCATTCCACATGCATTCCCTTCACAAATCAGCCACATGCACTTTGCCTTTCATCATTGCACCATAAATCAGCCACATGCACCCATAATCATTCATCCAACTTTGCACATGCATTCATCATCATAACCTAGCTGTCATTACCCTTTAATCACATGCATAAATCAGCCACATGCATCTCCCATCACCATTTCAGATTTCCACCAAGTTCCTAGCTGTCATATTCCCTCCTTTTCACCTATAAATAAGCATCCATTGCAGCCACAATTCATTCATTCCCATTCATACACAATTCATTCACCATTCACGCCAGAAATTCATCCCCTCTCTATAACACATCCATACTTCACCATTCTTCATATTTTCTGCACAAAAAGAAGCCTTGAGGTCCCCTACATCCATCCCTATCCTAAACACATCATTCTACACCATCCATAACTCCCCATCCCTCCAAACCTATCCTTAGACCTTGTGCTACAACGAAGAGGAGGAGAAGAGTGCCTAAACGTTCATACAATTCAAGTTTGAGTTGTTGGAATGTTTAGGTGTTTCTTTTCCTCGATTCCAATGTTTAATTTCAATTCTCTTTGTTTTGTACGTATGAGGAACTAAACCCCCCCCCTTGGCTAGGGGGGGATTCAAAATATATGTTTATGCTTGCATTTTGATTTGATTACTTCTAATTGCGTTTCATAAGTTGTGGATTCAATTTGTTTAACTGTTTGATTGATAACTTATTTATGTATGTTTATTGAGAGTATACGCTTAATTTTCATGCATGAATATGACGCTAGAATATAAGTGAGTTTCACCTAATAGTTACGAACTTATATTCACAAGTAGTGGAGGTTGCTTATAAACAATCGCGTTAAACGAATTCTTGGCATAAGTTTCATGCAATCATAGTAACGAATGCCTCGTCAACACTTATAATTTTCATAGAGCGTAATGATTCTTGCTTGTATCTCTATTATGCAATCATGTAGGGGACTTGTGGGGAATGTTTTGGGTTGTCGTATGCAATCATCCAATTCAATAACGTTAGGAAGATTTGAAGGTTAATTAGTGCATCACGGTTAACTTGGGGTGTTGAGAATTCATGGTTTATTGAAATGCAATTGGAAATCTTTTTATTATGCAAGTGTAACATGTGTGGAGATGAACCCCTTAGCTAGCCATCCCATCCATTCAATTCCATCACATTCATACTTACAATCTGTTTTAATTAGAATCTGTGCAATTAGTTTAATTTCGTCCAAAACTCAATCCCCCCTTGCTTTAGTGTCCAACTTAGTTAGAAAGTGTCTTAGTTTGTGTTTCTAAGTGTTTTGATTCATTTTATTACCCAATTTCGTCCAAAGTAGTCAAAGTGCTCAAAACTGCCCAGAAAGTGTTTTTAAGGCAGTTTTGAGTGTTTTGGGTGCTGTTTGAGTCTTTTGGTTTGTTTTAGTGTTTTAAGTGTTTAGTTTTGCATTCTTTGAGTCTAGTTTAGTGTTAAAGTGTCTTAGTTTGTGTTTATAAGTGTTTTGATTCAATTTATTACACACATTCGTCCAAATTCACCAAAGTGCTCAAAACTGCCCAGATTGTGTTTTTAAGGCAGTTTTGAGTGTTTTGGGGCTGTTTTGAGTCCTTTGGTTTGTTTTAGTGTTTTAAATGTTTAGTTTTGCATTCTTTGAGTCTAGTTTAGTGTTTTAAACTTTATTTTACGTTTTTGAGTCAGTTTCCAAGTGATTTTGCAATCCCTCCTAATCCCCGGTTAAGAACGATCCCTACTTATACTTATACTACAATTGATAAAAAGAGGGTTTAATTTGTGTGCGTATAATTCTCGCATCAAATTTTGGCGCCGTTGCCGGGGATTAGCAACTTTGCTAATCTCTTGGATTGTTTTATTTTCGTTTGTGTGTATATATTTTTAGTTTTATTTTGTTGATTTTAGAAGCACAACATGGCACTTGATAATGCTTATCTTTTGTCACAGCTCATGGAAAGGTCCCAAATGCAAAACGTTGATATAGTTGATCTTCAATCAAGGAATAACGTGTTTTCCAATACTTACAATTCGGATTGGAGTGATCATTCAACTTCTATGTGGTGGGAACCTCAAAATATTCAACAAGAAAGATATTGGGAGCCACCTCATATTCAATATGCCCAACCAAACTCAAATTCGTCAATAGATTATAATCAAATTCTTAATGAATTAAACTCTTTGGTGCAGGGTTCACAAAATCAAGCTAAGGAGACTCACCAAGAAACATATTGGCAACCATATGAGGATTCATATGCACCACCACAGCCTTCCCCTCAATCTTCACATCCAAATTCAGGTATATCAAATTATTATAAGGAAGTTATTCAACAACTGAATTCTGTGGAGCAGGGCAGGGAAGCTCAACCATTTCAACAAGACGCATTTTGGCGACCAATTGAGGATTTCTATCAAGCAAAAAAGTTGGCTGAGTGGAACAGTCAATTTAGGCAGAATGCAGAATGCATGGAACAAATTCAAGAACAAATGGTTGAAGATGAGCCCATGGATGAATTGCTACTGCTCGAAGAGGAGGAGGATGCACAAGGCACGGCAAGGGAAGAACAACCCTTGCCGCAACCTCCCAATATTCCTACACCACCCCATTCAAGTAAGGTTGTTCCAAATTTAATTATTTCTAACTTTGTTCCCCCAAATGCACCCTTCCCTGGCAGGTTCATGCAATCCATGAAAGATGAGGGGAAGAAAGACATCTTGGACACCTTTCCAACAATTCACGAGGAAAAAGTGGTTGAGGAGCATCTTGAATTCATCAAGGAGGAAATTGGAGTGGATCACACAGCCACAACCTTCAGAATGTCCAATCTGAATGAAAACATCCCTTGTGCATTTGTTGAATGTGCTGCGACTTTAGAGCCAATATTGCAGCCCATAGGTAAGCCACCAACTCAAATTCCAATTCCCACTTCAATTAATCGTGTGTTACATTCTTCATTGCAGGCACCTACTCAAATCCAATTTGGTGAAAGAGTTTACATGGATCTTAGGACAGATCTCTATTCCACTCCATACAAAGATCCAATTCTTGAATGTTTTGAGAAGCATTTCGTGGAGGATGTACTTAAGTTCTTATTGGAGCATGTAGGTAAGCCACCAACTCAAAATCCAAAGTTGTTTTTGACTAATATGTTATTGATGTCAATGATTAGAGCACCCACTCTTGAAATTCAACCATTGCCGGAACATTTCAAGTATCATCATCCATTCAATGATCAACTCCATGCCGTGGGTTCCATTAAGGCATGATTGTGTTCTTCGTCCGGCTGCAAGACGTTAAAGAAAGCGCTACTTGGGAGGCAACCCAATACAGTGAATAAAACAAAGCTTTTTCATTAATTTTCGAGAAATTACAAATGTATCTAACAAATGGAGCTTCACAAAGGTTGTTTTTGTTTTTGTTTGCGTGAAGACCCACCACGAGGCAAAACTCTAGAAGCGGAAGTCATCGAAGCAGGAGGCATCGAAGTAGGAGGCATCGGAGCAAGAGGCATCGGATATAGAGCATTCCAGGCCCCAATACTTGGCGGAACGCTGGATGACCCAGGAAAAAGGTGCCCCTGGAAGAAAGACGCAAGCTGTTGACGGTCACTTTGCATCCGACCTTGAGATTCTTGCATCTCATCAAGCTTCCTCTTCATGCCCGACGAATAGTTATTGGCAAGCACATGCAAAGTTCTATTCTCGTACTTAAGTTGTTTGATCTCTTGTTTCAGGTTCTCCACCTCCGCCATCAAAGATTCAACCTGATGGGAGCGAGCAAGGAGGCGTTGGCCCATGTTGGACACAGAGCCTGCGCACTGAACGCTGAGAGCCAGGGACTCTTGAACGGCCAACTCATCGGACCGTCCTGAAAGCAGCTGACTATCTCTGGGAGTGAGGAGGTTCCGAGCTACTATCGTAGCTGTTGTGGCGTCCTGCATCACGGAGTCTTCACCTGTAAGAGGACCGTTAGAAGATAAGAAAGAAGGGCGCCATACGTTACCTTGACGCGGCACGCCCGTATCACTGCGGAGACTCAATTCTAAGCTAAGGTTCGATGGGTTTGCCATTTTTCAAAAGTGTTCAAAGAGAAGGGGTGGACGGAGTAAATTTTCAAAAGGGCCGGAGACGAGTATCAAGAATGGGAAATCTTCAGAGTGTGTAAGTTGGCAGTGATCGATAGCTCTATAAAAAGCCAAGGCAACGCGTCCACCGATTCAAAAAGCCGGAATTTGAGGCGTAAAGTTCGGCGACGCTCCCTCGGCTTTTTCAGAAAACGCGTTCGACACGTGGAGGCCACCATCACAACTACACGTCTTTAGCCGACAAGCGCAAAGTTCGGCGACGCTTTCTCTGCTTTTCAGAAAGCGCCTGCTCAGAAATCGAAGAGGCGTCTTCAAAGATCGAAGAGTCGTCACTATTTCAAAAAGCTGGATTTGCGGGATCAAAACGTTTGTCGACAAGGGTAAAAGAACAGTACCACCACTTGCTATTGGGAAATCCCTATATTTGTCGACTTTCATCTTTTATGGCAAGGCAAACCTGAAGAAAATGCCCGACTCTTCCTCACCTCTGAGGGCGCACTCCCAGCAAAGCCTTTCGAAACACTCAATTCTTTCTTCTTCCCCAAAGATGATACCAGATGCCTGGAGTACAGATGACCCAGGAGGAAGCAGCACAACAAATACATGTGCTGATTCATTCACCGCTTCTTCAAAAGCAAAGGTATCTCATATCATCAAGGTCAAAAGCAAAGGTATCTCATATCATGCTCTTTCCATGTCTTTTCCTTTGTCTTTGTTATTACTTGCATGGCAAAGTGAAAGAAGCAATCAGCCGGCACTTGGAGTCTATCTAGACTCTATTCCCTGGTTGCTTACCTAGCTTTGCTGAGCTATCCTCTAACCCTCTTCAATACGAATTGGAGAGATTGAACAAAGAAACAGATAAGAGAATGAAGCTCAGACCTTCGGGGGAGACCAAAGGAAGCCTGCTGCCCAGTTCAAGAGTAGCACAAAGGAAAATCAACGATGGGAGCAGCGCAGTTCAAGAGTAAGCCTGTGGAATCACAAAGATCCAAGCCTCAATGCAATTACCAAGGAGAAGATGGAATTTACACTATATAACCAGATTTGCGTCTCTAAACTCTTCTCTTTGTTAACCACATTCTGCCATGTTTAGTATGTTTAGTTGCTTTTTGTGTGTTTACTTATGTTTTGTGTGAATCTATGCTTAAAACATTGAGGACAATGTTTGATTTAAGTGTGGGGGGGGTAACTAAGTATATTTGATGCAAATTCGTGGGATTTTATCACCCATAACTTCAAATGTTGTTCCTTGCTGTTTTAAGGTGTTTTTAAGATGTTTTAGAGTGTTTTAGTATGTTTTGTTTTATAACTCCGAAAATCACATAAAAATTTGAAAAACATGTTTTGAAAAGCCTAAAAAGAGTGTTTTAAGTCGTTTTTGTGTGTTTGTGTCTTAGGATACCTTCCAACACAATGATAAGGATTTGGTTTGTAATTGCATGACTGTTAAAAAGAGTTATAAACATAGAGAAAAGTTTGATTTACTCTTGGTATATGCTTGGTTATGGTTATAATGTATGACTTCACATGCAATCATAAAAGAAAAATTCGTTTTTGTAACATGCTTGAAGGAAGGAACTCAAACAAACGCTACAACCCTGTGAGACTCGAGCCATTACCTTCTTTGGAGAGTTATAATCTGTGATTCTTTGTTTTCTAAAGTTGTTGCATGATCTCATTATTCCTTGCTTGGTTGCTACTTAGAATGCAATTATATCATGATAGAACTAAATGCTAGAACTTATATCCGTTTCATTCAAAGCATGACATTGAATTGCATAACACATATCAAGATGAAGTTGTGTAACCACCACCATAGCCAAATAGCCTTACTTCCCATATTTCATATATGTTGTAAGTTTTAACCCCGTTGAGCCTTGTTTAGCCTTTATTCTTTGTTTACCCACATTTTCCTCACCTAGCCTAGAGTAGGACTTTCCTATACCCTTGTTCTTAAAGTATAGTGAGCATGACTTAAATGAATTCCTTTTGAGTTACATTATGCAAGAAAATGAGTGTGGGGGAGTAAAAGTTTGTTCTTACGTTTATATGTATGTTTTGAGATTCAAAAAAAAAAAAAAAAGAAAAGAAGAAGAAAAAAAAAAAAAAAAAAAAAAAAAAAAAGAGTGAAAATAAGTAAGAATGAACTCACGAGCGTTGATGGTTGAAGAAAGGGTCCAAAAAGTTGAATATGGCCCTAAGTTTTGTGTGATTTTCCCTTGGGTGTTCAAAGTTGACTTCTGCGTTCTTAAGGGAATTCTAAGTGCCTAATTCAATACTTTGCTCACTATTGCTTTAAGAATGTTTGTTTATCCTTCACCTTTCATTGTTAGCCAATACCCTAGCCCCGTTACAACCCTTTGACTTCTATCTTGAGTGTTATGTGTTTCAAAATGTGGAGTTTGGAATTGATATGAGCTTATGGAGTCACTGGTTCTCGCGTCTAAGTAGTAGCATTCCATTCATGAGATCATATCTAAACATGCTTATTAACTCCAGAAATTGCTCTCTTTGTGATATATATATGTGAGTGTTCGTTTTCATTAATCTTCTCACAAATGACTAGATTAGGGTGTGTAGTTAGAAAATCTGAGTGAAAATCGAGTGCATATCTTGTAAGGAATTGAGCAAATTCTCTAAGGCATGTTACTACATTCAAAACATGGTTTTAAATGCTTAATTGTGAAATAGTATGTGGTGACTATGATTAAGAATGTACTTAAGTGTGAAGATGACTAAAATCTGTGAGAATGATGATTTTTAACATGTCATGTGCATTGGAAATCCCTGAGACGATTGTTGGAAGGTTTAGGTTGTGTTTTACTTGTTTTGTTTCGTTTTGTTTTGTTTTGTTTTTCTTTCTGTTTTGCTCGAGGACTAGCAAAAGATAAGTGTGGGGGTATTTGATAGGAGCATATTCATGCGACTTAAATGGCTTGTTCTCGTGCATTTACGTTATGTTTCATTAGTTATTTTAGTCCTTTATGCTTCTTTTGTGTGTTTTCAGGTTCTAAGGGCAAAGTATGCAAAATGGTGCATTTTGGAGTAGTTTGGGGCGTTAAATGGATTGGATATACTTGAAGCCAAGTAGATGGACGAAATTGAAGACCAAAGGAGGCCCTTTGTACCAGAAATTCACACCAACACATCCCATTTCAGATTGCATTCCAATCATTCCAGCCAAGCCACATGCACTCCCTTTAATTTATTCAACCTAGCTGTCAAAGCACATGCACATTCACCCTAATCATTCACATACACAATCTGCCATCATTCACACATTCATTCCACATGCATTCCCTTCACAAATCAGCCACATGCACTTTGCCTTTCATCATTGCACCATAAATCAGCCACATGCACCCATAATCATTCATCCAACTTTGCACATGCATTCATCATCATAACCTAGCTGTCATTACCCTTTAATCACATGCATAAATCAGCCACATGCATCTCCCATCACCATTTCAGATTTCCACCAAGTTCCTAGCTGTCATATTCCCTCCTTTTCACCTATAAATAAGCATCCATTGCAGCCACAATTCATTCATTCCCATTCATACACAATTCATTCACCATTCACGCCAGAAATTCATCCCCTCTCTATAACACATCCATACTTCACCATTCTTCATATTTTCTGCACAAAAAGAAGCCTTGAGGTCCCCTACATCCATCCCTATCCTAAACACATCATTCTACACCATCCATAACTCCCCATCCCTCCAAACCTATCCTTAGACCTTGTGCTACAACGAAGAGGAGGAGAAGAGTGCCTAAACGTTCATACAATTCAAGTTTGAGTTGTTGGAATGTTTAGGTGTTTCTTTTCCTCGATTCCAATGTTTAATTTCAATTCTCTTTGTTTTGTACGTATGAGGAACTAAACCCCCCCCCTTGGCTAGGGGGGGATTCAAAATATATGTTTATGCTTGCATTTTGATTTGATTACTTCTAATTGCGTTTCATAAGTTGTGGATTCAATTTGTTTAACTGTTTGATTGATAACTTATTTATGTATGTTTATTGAGAGTATACGCTTAATTTTCATGCATGAATATGACGCTAGAATATAAGTGAGTTTCACCTAATAGTTACGAACTTATATTCACAAGTAGTGGAGGTTGCTTATAAACAATCGCGTTAAACGAATTCTTGGCATAAGTTTCATGCAATCATAGTAACGAATGCCTCGTCAACACTTATAATTTTCATAGAGCGTAATGATTCTTGCTTGTATCTCTATTATGCAATCATGTAGGGGACTTGTGGGGAATGTTTTGGGTTGTCGTATGCAATCATCCAATTCAATAACGTTAGGAAGATTTGAAGGTTAATTAGTGCATCACGGTTAACTTGGGGTGTTGAGAATTCATGGTTTATTGAAATGCAATTGGAAATCTTTTTATTATGCAAGTGTAACATGTGTGGAGATGAACCCCTTAGCTAGCCATCCCATCCATTCAATTCCATCACATTCATACTTACAATCTGTTTTAATTAGAATCTGTGCAATTAGTTTAATTTCGTCCAAAACTCAATCCCCCCTTGCTTTAGTGTCCAACTTAGTTAGAAAGTGTCTTAGTTTGTGTTTCTAAGTGTTTTGATTCATTTTATTACCCAATTTCGTCCAAAGTAGTCAAAGTGCTCAAAACTGCCCAGAAAGTGTTTTTAAGGCAGTTTTGAGTGTTTTGGGTGCTGTTTGAGTCTTTTGGTTTGTTTTAGTGTTTTAAGTGTTTAGTTTTGCATTCTTTGAGTCTAGTTTAGTGTTAAAGTGTCTTAGTTTGTGTTTATAAGTGTTTTGATTCAATTTATTACACACATTCGTCCAAATTCACCAAAGTGCTCAAAACTGCCCAGATTGTGTTTTTAAGGCAGTTTTGAGTGTTTTGGGGCTGTTTTGAGTCCTTTGGTTTGTTTTAGTGTTTTAAATGTTTAGTTTTGCATTCTTTGAGTCTAGTTTAGTGTTTTAAACTTTATTTTACGTTTTTGAGTCAGTTTCCAAGTGATTTTGCAATCCCTCCTAATCCCCGGTTAAGAACGATCCCTACTTATACTTATACTACAATTGATAAAAAGAGGGTTTAATTTGTGTGCGTATAATTCTCGCATCAATTAACCTGCACTAACACATCTTCCAAAACTCCCTTTGGATAGGCATTAGATCTATCGGCTAATTGTATAATCACACCATCGTTTTTCAACGCTCCTAGGTTCATAGATGCATAAATTGAATATGGCATGACATTTATAGATGCACCTAGGTCTAACATGGCAGATTCAAACCTAGAATTACCAATAACACACGGAATTGTAAAACTACCCAGATCTTTGCATTTTGGGGGCAGCTTGCGTTGTAAGATGGCTGAGACGTTTTCACCTACTTTGACCACCTCCTTGGTCGAAATCCTCCTCCTATTGGTGCAAAGTTCCTTCAAGAACTTGGCGTACCTCGGGACTTGTTTAATTGCATCCAAGAGGGGGATATTGACTTGAACTTTCCGAAACGTCTCCAAAATGTCCTTTTCCGCTTCTTCTTTCTTTGTTGGCTTAAACCTACTAGGAAAAGGAACATTCGCAGGAAAATCATTAGTATGAACCGAATTTGACACGTTTTTACCTTTATTGGATGAATTGGACAACTTGGGGTCACTTGGAACATGCGGCCCATTTGGTTCCACCTTGGCCGTGAGTGGCCTTTGCTCCTCCTCTTCAATTCTCAACTCGTCCTCCTCGTTGGAACGTGATTTGGATGGGTTGAGGTTGATAGGAGCATATTCATGCGACTTAAATGGCTTGTTCTCGTGCATTTACGTTATGTTTCTTTAGTTATTTTAGTACTTTAAGCTATTTTCGTGTGTTTGTAGGTCCAAAGGGCTAAAGGAGCAAAAAGATGCATTTTGGAGACTTTTGGAGCACTTTTGGGCTAAGGATGGATAGCCTATGCTTGGAGCCAAAGTGTTGGACGAAATTGAAGACCTAATTGAAGACCAAAGTGTTGGAACCTTGTTCCCTTTAGTTTTAGGACATTTAAACCATTCCTATATCCTTAGCCGTGCATAACATTCCAACATTCCACTCCTTCATTTCAGCCACACTCCCACATATCATTACTTATCATCACCACTTATCACTTATCATAATCACATATCATTACTTATCATCACCAGTTATCACTTATCATAAATCATTACTTATCATCACCACTTATCACTTATCATAATCACATATCATTACTTATCATCACCACTTATCACTTATCATAAATCATTACTTATCATCACCACTTATCACTTATCATAATCACATATCATACATTTATCATCACCACTTATCACTTATCATAATCACCCATAATCATTCACATAAATCAGCCACATGCATTCACTCTTCATAATTCAACCTAGCTGTCATGTTTCCCCTTTCATCATTCCCTCACATTCTTTAATTCAGCCAACACATGCTTACACATGCATTTTCAGCACCAAAGAATCATTGCACATGCATTTCCAACCCACATGCATCATTTAATCATTCAAACATGCAGCCACATTCACTTTACCTAGCTATCATGTTCCCTCTCCCATCCATTTTCAGATTTCCACCAACCAATCTAGTTGTCATTACACATGCATTCCCTTCTTTAATCATTCCTAGCTGCCATTCACATGTTCTCCTATCCCTTCTCTCCCTATAAAACCATGCATTGCATTCATTCAATTCATCTCATTCTTCCATACACATTTCAGTCACAAACACCAACCATTCCCTTGTGCCGTGGCCTCCTCCTTCCATTTTCACCACTCCCCAAACCATTCACACCATCAAACTATCCTTAGACCTTGTGCTACAACGAAGAGGAAGATAAGAGGGCCTAAACGTTCATACAATTCAAGTTTGAGTTGTTGGAATGTTTAGGTGTTTCTTTGATTTCAATGTTTAATTTCAATACTCTTTGTTTTGTACGAATGAGGAATGGAAGAGAAGAGGGCCTAAACGTTCATGCAATTCAAGTTTGAGTTGTTGGAATGTTTAGGTGTTTCTTTGATTCTCTTTGTTTTGTATCATGAGGAAGTAAACCCCCCCTTGGCTAGGGGGGGATTCGAAATATATGTTTATGCTTGCATTTTGATTTGATTACTTCTAATTGCGTTTCATAAGTTGTGGATTCAATTTGTTTAACTATTTGATTGATAACTTATTTATGTATGTTTATTGAGAGTGCACACTTAATTTTCATGCATGAATTTGACGCTAGAATATAAGTGAGTTTCACGTAATAGTTATGAACTTATATTCACAAGTAGTGGAGGTTGCTTATAAACAATCGCGTTAAACAAATTCTTGGCATAAGTTTCATGCAATCATAGTAACGAATGCCTCGTCAACACTTATAGTTTTCATGATGCTTAATGATTCTTGCTTGTATCTCTATTATGCAATTCATGTAGGGAACTTGTGAGGAATGCTTTGGGTTGTCGTATGCAATCATCCAATTCATTAACTTAAGGAAAACTTGACGGTTAATTTAAGCGGACCTAATTAACCCGGGGCATTGAGAATTCATGGTTTATTGAAATGCAATTGGAAATCTTTTTATTATGCAAGTGTAACATGTGTGGAGATGAACCCCTTAGCTAATCCATCCATCATCTTGTTTTCAAGGAATTCGTTTTACAATCTGCCTAGTTTGTTACTTTGTTTTGTTATTTCAATTTTCGTCAAAACAAAACCCCCCTTTACTTTCTTGTTCTATAGTGTTTAGAATCTGTTTAATTTGTGTTTTAAAGTGTTTTGAATCAACCTATAATCTTAAATTCGTCCAAATTTGTGTTTAAGGTCAGAAACTGCCTAGTTAGTGTTTTTAGGCAGTTTTGAGTCTTTTGAACTTGTTTTGAGTCCTTTGAGTCTTTGTATTGTCCAAATTAGTTAGAAAGTGTTTTGATTTGTGTTTCTAAGTATTTTGATTCAAGTTTTCATCCAATTTCGTCCAAATTAGTGTAGGTGCTTAAAACTGCCCAGAAAGTGGTTTTTAGGCAGTTTTGAGTCTTCTAGTTGCTGTTTTGCGTTTTAGGTTTGTTTAAGTGTTTTAACTTTTAGTTTTGCATTCTTTGAGTCAAGTTTAGTGTTTTAAACTTTGTTTTTGAGTTTTTAAGTCAGTTTCCAAGTGTTTAGCAATCCCTCCTAATCCCCGATTAAGAACGATCCCTACTTATATCTATACTACAATTGTCAAAAAGAGGGTTTAATTTGTGTGCGTATAATTCTCGCATCAAATTTTGGCGCCGTTGCCGGGGACTAGCAACTTTGCTAATCTCTTGGATTGTTTTATTATCGTTTGTGTGTATATATTTTTAGTTTTATTTTGTTGATTTTAGAAGCAAGACATGGCACTTGATAGTGCTTCTCTTTTGTCACAGCTTATGGAAGAGTACCAAACGCAAAGAGTTGGTACATTTGATCATAATCAATCAAGGAACGACGTGTTTTCCAATACTTACAATTCGGATTGGAGTGATCATTCAAACTCTATGTGGTGGGAACCTCAACATATTCAACAAGAAGGATATTGGCAACCATATGAGGAGTTCTATACAACACCTATGCAGCCACCACAACCTGCCCAAACAAATTCAAGTGAGTCTTTGTATAATGATACGGTTAGTAAGTTACTCACCAATTTGTCTCAGGGGCAAGAAGATCTAAACAAAGCAAGGCAAAATCAAGACAAAAGGTTGGACTACTTGGAAAAGCAAATTGGGCAGATCGTGGAGTTCGTAGGACAATTTCAAGACCAAGGCAAACTCCTTATTTCAACCCTTGCAAATCCGAAGGAAGGATTTGAAACTGCCTTGAGAAGTAGCAAGGAGGTTGGAACGGACCCTCAACCATCAAAATCAAATCACAAGGAAGAGGAATACACCCAACCCACGGTAAGAGTGGAAACACCTTTGCCGGAGGCACCTATTGCTCCTACGCCATCTAATTCAAGTAAGGTTGTTCCAAATTTAATTAGTTCTAACCCCATTCCACCTAATATCCCTATTCCTTGCAGGTTCATGAATTCCAAGGAAGAAGAAAGTGAAAAAGACACCTTGGAAGCCCTTCCAAAGGTGAAAAGTAGGGAATATCATGAATTCATCAAAGAGGACGTTCTTGAGATAAACAACCCCAAAGAAGTTGAATTTTATGACACAAGACAAGGACCAATCCTCACATCAAATCTAACCAAGTGCAAAGTCCCTGAAACGTTCAAAGAAGGGGTGTTTATTCTTGAGTTCTTATTGGATCACATAAGTAAGCCACCTCCTCCAATTTCAATTTTCTTTTATACTAACATGTTGTTAATGATTCAGGCATCCAATCTTGAATTTAAACCATTACCGGATCATTTCAAGTATCACCTTCCATTCAAAGATCAATTCCATGCCGTTTGATTCAAATAGAAAAAAAAAAAAAAAAAAAAAAAAAAGAAAGAAAAATAAAAGAATGTAGCCTTCACAAAGGTAGTTTACGTGAAGACCCACTACGTGGCGAAACTCTCGGAGCGGAAGGCATCGGAGCGGAAGGCATCGGAGCAGGAGGCATCGGAGCAGGAGGCATCGGAGCAGAAGGCATAGGAGCGGGAGGCACCGAAGATAGATCATTCAAGGCCCCAAACCTTGGTGGAACGCTGGATGACCCAGGAAAGAGGTGCCTCTGGAAGAAAGACGCAAGCCTTTGACGGTCACTTTGAACGCGACCTTGAGATTCTTGCAGCTCATCAAGCTTCCTCTTCATGCCCGACGAATAGTTATTTGCAAGCACATGCAAACTTCTATTCTCGTACTTAAGCTGTTTGATCTCCTGCTTAAGATTTTCCACCTCTACCATCAATGATTCCACTTGACGGGACCGAGCAAGCAGGCGTTGGCCCATGTTGGACACAGAGCTCGCACACTGAACACTAAGTGCGAGGGACTCTTGAACGGCCAACTCATCGGACCATCCTGAAAGCAGCTGACTATCTTTAGGAGTGAGGAGGTTCCTAGCTACTATTGTAGCTGTTGTGGCATCCTGCATCACGGAGTCTTCACCTATAAGAGGACCGTTAGAAGATAAGAAAGAAGGGCGCCATACGTTACCTTGACGCGGCGCGCCCGTATCACTGCTGAGACTCAATTCCAAGCTAAGGTTCGGACGCATCACACATAAGCTCGAACGAGAGGCTCCAATCCGGGGGAACAATAATGGGTGCCGTGGTCAACAACTCCTTGAGTTGGTTGAATGATGCCGTGCACTCTTTGGTGAATTCAAACGTCACGTCTTTTTGTAGGAGGCGGCAAAGAGGTTGTGCAACCTTCGAGAAATCCTTGATAAACCTACGATAGAAACTTGCATGGCCAAGAAAAGAACGAACCTCTCTAACTGAAGTTGGAGAGGGTAAGTGACGTACAAGATCTATTTTCGACTTATCAACCTCAATACCGTTTTCAGAGACTATATGACCTAAAACTATGCCTTGTTTAACCATGAAATGGCATTTTTCCCAATTAAGAACAAGGTTAGTTTCAACGCAACGTTTTAAGATTAAACTAAGATTATGCAAACAACCATCAAAAGAATCACCAAACACGCTAAAATCATCCATAAACACTTCAATGATTTTCTCAACATAATCAGAAAATATGCTCATCATGCATCGTTGAAATGTAGCAGGTGCATTACATAAACCAAAAGGCATGCGACGATATGCAAAAGTACCGAAGGGGCATGTAAAAGTAGTTTTTTCTTGATCTTCGGGTGTTATGACAATTTGATTATAACCAGAATAACCATCAAGAAAACAATAGAAAGCATAACCGGCTAACCTCTCAAGCATTTGGTCGATGAATGGCAATGGGAAGTGATCCTTCCTTGTTGCGGCGTTTAGCTTTCTATAATCGATGCACACCCTCCAACCGGTTTGAATGCGTTGAGGAACAAGTTCATTCTCGGCATTTGCAGCCACAGTCACCCCAGATTTCTTCGGAACGCATTGAACGGGTGAGACCCACTTACTATCCGAGATTGGATAGATTACTCCACAATCCAAAAGCTTGATTACCTCCTTCTTCACAACTTCCATCATCAGAGGGTTGAGACGGCGTTGAGCCTCTCGGGATGTTTTAGACCCCTCCTCTAGAAGTATGCGATGCATGCATGTAGTGGGGCTAATTCCCTTGATGTCGGCCAAGGTCCATCCAATTGCCGTTTTGTACTCCTTAAGCACTCGCACCAATTTGCTCTCTTCTTGTGCCGTGAGTGAGGATGAAATAATGACGGGCAACGTGTCATCCTCGCCCAAGAAAACGTACTTCAAATGACTAGGCAACGGCTTAAGTTCAAGTGTAGGTGGCTGCACAACTGAGGGAAGCATTTTATTAGCCGAAACTGAACTTAAAATAGGGTCCGAATACTTACCTGATTGTGTTGGCAATGACTCGAGGGCAGCCACCATCTCAATGACCTCATCATTAGGGGGCACGGCAAAAGAATGATCATGCATGCCGTGGGTTCCCATGGTTGTGGCTTCCATGTTTTGCTTGTCCATGCCTTGTGCAATGACCAATTCAAGTGCATCGTTGTTCAATTTGTCAAAATAGTCCTGCGACAAAGAGTCAATTACATCAATAGCAAAACATGAATGATTCTCACTAGGGTACTTCATAGAATCAGAAAGATTAAAATTAATAACTTCCCCATCAAATTCCATCGTCAACGTGCCATTATAGACGTCAATCTTTGTCCGAGCAGTTTTCATGAATGGCCTTCCGAGGAGGATGGGCAATGAAGGGGCATGGTCTGATTCATCCATCTCAAGTACGTAGAAGTCCGCTGGGAAGATCAAATGATTAACCTGCACTAACACATCTTCCAAAACTCCCTTTGGATAGGCATTAGATCTATCGGCTAATTGTATAATCACACCATCGTTTTTCAACGCTCCTAGGTTCATAGATGCATAAATTGAATATGGCATGACATTTATAGATGCACCTAGGTCTAACATGGCAGATTCAAACCTAGAATTACCAATAACACACGGAATTGTAAAACTACCCAGATCTTTGCATTTTGGGGGCAGCTTGCGTTGTAAGATGGCTGAGACGTTTTCACCTACTTTGACCACCTCCTTGGTCGAAATCCTCCTCCTATTGGTGCAAAGTTCCTTCAAGAACTTGGCGTACCTCGGGACTTGTTTAATTGCATCCAAGAGGGGGATATTGACTTGAACTTTCCGAAACGTCTCCAAAATGTCCTTTTCCGCTTCTTCTTTCTTTGTTGGCTTAAACCTACTAGGAAAAGGAACATTCGCAGGAAAATCATTAGTATGAACCGAATTTGACACGTTTTTACCTTTATTGGATGAATTGGACAACTTGGGGTCACTTGGAACATGCGGCCCATTTGGTTCCACCTTGGCCGTGAGTGGCCTTTCTCCTCCTCTTCAATTCTCAACTCGTCCTCCTCGTTGGAACGTGATTTGGATGGGTTGAGGTCAGATCCGACTTGCTTTCCACTTCGCAAATGCATCGCTTTTGCAGATTCGAATCCGCCTTTCGGATTGACCACCGTTGAACTTGGCAACTTTCCTTGCTCACGAAATTGCCCCATAAACTCTGCAATTTGTCCCACTTGTTTCTCCAAGTTGTCCACCCTCTTCTCTTGCATTTGCCTCTCTTTGTTTTGATTTTGGACTTCCTGCGTCAAAGTAGTAAGTAATTGAAAAATCTTATCATTATCACTTGAATTACCTACATTGCTTTGGGCAGGTTGTGCTTGGGCTTGTGGTGGTGCCAACGGCTTTTGATAGAAACCCGGGGGTTGTTGCCTAAATCCGCTTTGTTGTTGACCTTGTTGGGGGTCTCGCCATTTGAAATTCGGATGATCACGCCAACCGGGATTGTAAGTATTAGAAAACGGATCACCATGTGATTGGTATTGGTTGCCATATCCCACGGCATTGAGTGTCTCCCACCCTCCATTCTCGATCAATTGTGGGCACTTGTCCGTAGGGTGTCCTTGCATGAAGCATACGCCACAAGAAGCTACGGTTTTGACTTTTGGACCTTCCACCACCTGAGAAAGCAACGTAGTAAGGTTAGCCATTTGATTTTGAAGTTCGGTTATGGCACTTACCTCATTAACTTGGTGTTGCCGTGGGGTACTCCTCTATCCAATGCCTTCGTATTGTTGAGTGTTCAATGCTCGATTAGCAATCAAAGTCTTTGCAGCCGTGGGGGTCTTGTCCACCAAGGCTCCTCCCGCTGAGGCATCTAGCATTTGACGTTCAATAGGTAGAAGTCCCTCGTAGAAGTATTGTAGAAGTAGTTCCTCCTTCATTTGATGCTGTGGACATGAAGCAACAAGAGATTTAAAACGTTCATAATAAGTAGGATAGGATTCACCTTCATCTTGTTGAATTCCACTTATCCTTTTTCGTAGGAGGATGGCTCGAGAAGTTGGGAAAAACTTCTCCAAGAAAGCCCGTTTCATGCTCTCCCATGATGTGACCGTTCCGGGTGCCAATTCGTACAACCAATCTTTCGCTTTCTCTTGGAGAGAAAAGGGAAAGGCCTTCATCTTCAAGATGCTCTCATCCACGTTCACCGGAGTCATGCTTGAGCAAACGACTTCAAACTCCTTCAAGTGCTTGTTTGGATCTTCCATGGATAGCCCATGGTACTTTGGAATGTGATGTAACAGGCTTGACTTCAATTCGAACTCGGCAGTCTTGTCTTGAGCCGCCCTTGGGTATTGAATGCACAAGGGTGCGGCATTGGCCAATCCCGAAGCGGAAAGCTCCTTGATTGTTCGGTTGTCCGCTGCCATGTCTTCCACTTCTTCTTCAAATTCAGAAACGGACTTGGAACTTGCACTTGATTCACTAGGTTCCGGGTTCTTCCTCTTACGTCTCAACTCACGCTCAAAATCGTCGTCAAAGTCTAAAATATGTTCGTGAACCGGATTAGAACTCCGAGTCATAAACAAGTACCTAAAACAAGAAACAAAATAACATAAGAATCTGATCTAAAATAAAACAAACGAAAATAAAACAATCCAAGGGATTAGCAAAGTTGCTAATCCCCGGCAACGGCGCCAAAATTTGATGTGAGAATTATACGCACACAAATTAAACCCTCTTTTTATCAATTGTAGTGAAGAATGTAAGTAGAGATCGTTCTGGACCGGGGATTAGGAGGGATTGTTAATCACTTGGATTTGACTCAAAAACGTAGAAACACAATATAAAACACTATACTAGACTCAAAGAATGCAAAACTAAACTTTAAAACACAAAAACAAACCAAAAGACTCAAAACAGCCCCAAAACACTCAAAACTGCCTTAAAAACACAATCTGGGCAGTTTTGAGCACTAGACACAACTTTGGACGAAAATTGGTTTTAACTTGACCTAAGACACTTAAAAACACAAACTAAATTGATTTCTAACTAATTTGACACTCTAAGTAAAGGGGGATTTTGATTTTGACGAATTTGAAAACAAAACTTAAAACTTTGTAAAACGAACAGATTTTAAAACGAATTTGGATTTAATGAATGGGATGGAAGCTAGCTAAGGGGTTCATCTCCACACATGTTATACTTGCACACAAAACGATTTCTAATTGCTTTTCAATAAACCATGAATTCTCAACGCCCCAGATTAACCGTGAATTGCACTAATTAACCCTCAGATTTTCCTAACGTTATTGAATTGGATGATTGCATACGACAACCCAAAACATTCCCCACAAGTCCCCTACATGATTGCATAATAGAGATACAAGCAAGAATCATTAAGCTCTATGAAAACCATAAGCATTGACGAAGCACTTGTTACTATGATTGCATGAAACTTATGCCAAGAATTTACTTAACGCGATTGAGATCATCAACCTTTACTACTTGTGAATATAATTCCATAACGATTAGGTGAAATTTCCTTATATCCTAGCATCCAATTTATGCATGATAATTAAGCGTGCACTCTCAACCAACACACACAAATCAATGTAATTCACATAGATAAGTAAATTGAATTCACAACTTATGAAACGCAATTAGAAGTAATCAAATCATATTGCAAGCATAAACATGTGTTTCAAATCCCCCCCTAGCCAAGGAGGGGTTTAGTTCCTCATACGCACAAAACAAAGAGAATTGAAGTTAAACATTGAAATCAAAGGAAAAGAACACCTAGAAATTCCAGCAACGCGAACTTGAATTGCATGAACTTCCGAGCTTCCTTCTCCTCCTCCTTGGTGCGGCAAGGGTCTAGGGACAGGTTTTAGGGCCTTAGGTGTATGGATGTATGGTTATGGAGGGATGTAGTAGTGTTTAGGGGAAGGGGATGGTGCGGCCAAGGTCTAAAACTAAGGAAAGGGGTGTTTGGTGGCTGCGGCAAGTGTGTGGAGAGGTTTGGACGAATTTCTGGAGTGAATGAAGGTATATGAGAGGTGGTCCTCTGATCTAGGGGTTAATATGAGAATATATAGGCACTTAAAACCCTAGGCTAATCAGATATGGACTTGAATAACCCAAATCAACTAGGAAATAGGCTTAGAAATCAGAAATAGAGAGGGATAATACTTCCTAGGTGCGGCAGGTATGGGATAAGGTGATAAGGCTTCTAGAATTCCTTGCAAGGCAAGGGAAATCAGATTTCTAGAAGGGTTTGGGTGCCACCTTTGTAGGAGATAAGATAAGGTTCCTAAAATCATGCTTTAAGTGCCAAATTTGTAGGGAAAAGGGATAAGGGTGCGGCAAAGCTTAGGGATAATGTTTAGGGCTTCTAGAAAGCCCTAAAACTAAGGGGAATTGGATAAAACCCACGGCAAGGATAGGATAGGGCATCTAAGGCTTCTAGAAACCCTCCAAGATAAGGTAAAGTGCATGGCATCCCTATAGGATTAGGATAAGGTGTCCTAAATGGATAAGGACTCCTCATTGCACTTGGAAACTTTGGCTATTAGGATTAGGAAACCTTGTCTTCATCATTCCTTCTTCATCTTGGACTCCTTTTCCTTCTTGGACTTGGAAAACTTCTTTGTTGCTTCTCTTGAGACCATTGGGATTTAACTTTCCTACTTCAAGTAGGAAACCTTGTTTGAGTAGGAATCTTCATTCTTCTAGGAATCCATCTTCAACTAGGAAACCCATTTCCATTAGGGACTTTCCTACTTCAACTAGGAAACCTTGCTCAAGTAGGAAACATCATCTTCAAATCTTCAATTTCGTCCATCCTCTTGGCTCCACGCATATGATGTCCATTCCAAGCTCTAATTTGCTCCAAAAGGCTCCAAAATGCATCCTTTTGCATACTTTGCCCTTAAAACCTGAAAATACATAAAACTAGCTTAAAAGACTACTTTACCAAGGAAAAACACTTTAAATGCACAAGAACAAGCTAAACTAAGGTGCATAAATATGCTCCTATCACCATCTTCCTGTTGAATTGGAGCACAAAGCACTTTGGGCCATCAAGAAGTTTAACATGAACCTCGATGAAGCAGGAAGTCAAAGGAGATGGCAATTAAATGAGCTTGATGAGATAAGGCACGAGGCGTATGATAATGCAAGCATTTACAAGCAAAAGACCAAAGCTTTCCATGACAACATGATCCGTGGGAAATCATTCTCAATTGGGCAGAAAGTGCTATTGTTCAATTCCCGTTTACGTTTGTTTCCTGGTAAGTTACGTTCTAAGTGGATTGGACCATTTGTTATTACTAATGTTTTTGTTCATGGTGCAGTCCAAATCCAAAGCTTGAAAACGGGACATGAATTCAAGGTGAACGGGCATCGTTTGAAGCCCTATTATGACACCTTTGTGGAGCATGCCGTGGATGACATACCCTTGGAAGCCGTGGGCCCTAGTAAGGAGTGAATAAGGTCTCGTCCGGCTAGAAGACGTTAAAGCAAGCGCTACTTGGGAGGCAACCCATACAATCAACAAAGGAAGAACTTGGGAATCGCTCCACACTCAGATTTGCGTCCCTAAACCCTTTCCTTTGTTGCTTACTTTATGTTATGTGTATTGTGTTTTTAATTGTGTCTAAAACATTGAGGACAATGTTTAGTTTAAGTGTGGGGGGGTAACATTCTGTTTTGAGATATTTGTGCATGAAATTCGTAGGTATTACCACCTAACATGTCTAAACTTGTTTCCCACTGTTTTTATGTGTTTTTAAGCTATTTTAGAGTGTTTTAGTGTGTGTTGACGTAAAGATCCGAAAATCCCATAAAAATTTGAAAAAATTGTTTTAAAAAACCCAAAAAGAGTTGTTTTTGTGTGTTTGTTTGTGTCGTAGGTCACCTTCCAACACAATGATAAGGATTCGGTTTTTAATTGCATGATGGTTAAAGAAAGTTACAAACATGGATGGACGTTTGATATACTCTTTGGTTTATGCTTGGTTGTCGTTATAGTTTACGAATTCACATGTAATCGCAAATGATAAAAATTAGTTTTTGTAACATGCTTGAAGGAATGAACTCAAACTAACGCTACATCCCTGTGAGACTTGAGCTTAAATGTTTATTTGGAGAGTTAAAATCTGTGCATTCTTTGTTTTCTAAAGTCGTTGCATGATCTCATTATTCTTTGCTTGGTTGCTATTTAGAAGGCGTTTCATCACTTAGTTCCAAATGCTAGAACTCATGCCCATTTCATTCAAAGCATGTCATTGATTTGCATAACACGTATTCAAGATGAAGTTGTGTAGTGAACACCATAGCCAAATTGCCATATTTCCCTTTTCATTTGTTTTGTAGGATTTAACCCCGTTGAGCCTTGTGTAGCCTACTTTCTTTGTTAACCCACATTATCCTCACATACCCTAGATTAGGACCATCCTTACCCTTGTTCTTGAAGCATAGTAAGCAATGAATTCCTTTTGATAAATGTGTTGCAGAAAATAAGTGTGGGAGAAGTATTATGGATGTGAGTTTTTGTGCCATAGGCACGGTTAGAAAAAAAAAAAAGAAAAAAAAATGAAAAAGAGTTGAAAAGAAGTGAAAAAGAGTTTCAAAGTATTGGTTGTTGAAGTAAGGGCCCAAAACAATGAATTAGGCTCGAAGAGTTGTTTAAATCTCCCCTATTTGTTTAAAAGTTGATTTCTGCATTCTAAAGGAATTCTAGGTCTTAATTTCATTACTTTACTCATTATTGCTTAAAGAACGTTTGTTTATCCTTACCTTTCCTTGTTAGCCAAAACGCCAAGCCCCGTTACAACCCTTGACTTCTATCTTGAGTGTTGGGCATTTCAATTGTGGAGTTTGAATTTGGTATGAGCATATGGTGTCACTGGTTCTCGCATCTAAGTAGTAGCATTCCATTCATGAGATCATATCCAAACACGTTTAATTACTCTAGAAATTGCTTTCTTTGTTATAACATATGTGAGTACTAGTCTTTCATGTTACATCAATCTGCTCACATATAACTAGTGTAGGGTGTGTAGTCAGAAAATCTGAGTGAAAATTGAGTGCATAACTAGTGAGGAATTGAGGGAATTCTCTAAGGCATGTTACTACATTCAAAATGTGTTTTAATTGATTAAATGTGAACTAGTGAATGGTGACTATGATTAAGTATGTGCTTAAGGGGAAGTAAGACTAAAAGTTATGTGCGTAATGATTTTTGACATGTCATGTTTCATTGGAAATCCCTGAGGCAAACGTTGGAAGGTTTAGGTTATGTTTTGTTTGTTTTGTTTCGTATTGTTTACTTTAGTTGTTTTGTTTTGCTCGAGGACTAGCAAAAGTTAAGTGTGGGGGAATTTGATAGGAGCATATTCATGCGACTTAATTAGCTTGTTCTCGTGCATTTACGTTGTGTTTACTTAATTGTTTTAGTGTTTAAGGCCACTTTTGTGTATTTTCATATTATAAGGCCAAAGTGTGCAAGAAGATGCAAATTGGAGCTTTTAGGAGCGAAAGAGGAATGAATGAGTTGAAGACGTGAAGAAACGACGAATTCCTACTCCAACGATGAATTCTTACCAAAACGAGGAATCCTACTGATGCGAGAATTATACGCACACAAATTAAACCCTCTTTTTGTCAAATTGTAGTAAGTATGTAAGTAGGGATCGTTCTGGACCGGGGATTAGGAGGGATTGTTAATCACTTGGATTTCACTCAAAAACGTAAAAACACAATATAAAACACTCTACTAGACTCAAAGAATGCAAAACTAAACTTTAAAATACTAAAACAAACCAAAAGACTCAAAACAGCACCAAAACACTCAAAACTGCCTTAAAAACACTTTCTGGGCAGTTTTGAGCACTTTGAGTACTTTGGACGAATTTGGGTAACAAATTGAATCAAAACACTTATAAACACAAACCAAAACACTTTCTAACTAATTTGAACAATACAAAGACTCAAAGGACTCAAAACAAGTTTAAAAGACTCAAAACTGCCTAAAAACACTAACTAGGCAGTTTCTGACCTTAAACCCAAATTTGGACGAAATTAAGTTGTAACTTGACTCAAGACTCTTAAAAACACAAACTAAATTGATTTCTAACTAATTTGGACATTAAAGTAAGGGGGGATTGAGTTTTGGACGAAATTAAACTAATTGCACAGATTCTAATTAAAAACAGAATGTAAATATGAATGTGATGGATTTGAATGGATGGGATGACTAGCTAAGGGGTTCATCTCCACACATGTTACACTTGCATAATAAAAAGATTTCCAATTGCATTTCAATAAACCATGAATTCTCAATGCCCCGGGTTAATTAGGTCCGCTTAAATTAACCGTCAAGTTTTCCTTAAGTTAATGAATTGGATGATTGCATACGACAACCCAAAGCATTCCTCACAAGTTCCCTACATGAATTGCATAATAGAGATACAAGCAAGAATCATTAAGCAACATGAAAACTATAAGTGTTGACGAGGCATTCGTTACTATGATTGCATGAAACTTATGCCAAGAATATGTTTAACGCGATTGTTTATAAGCAACCTCCACTACTTGTGAATATAAGTTCATAACTATTATGTGAAACTCACTTATATTCTAGCGTCAAATTCATGCATGAAAATTAAGCGTGAACTCTCAATAAGCATACATAAATAGGTTATCAATCAAATAGTTAAACAAATTGAATTCACAACTTATGAAACGCAATTAGAAGTAATCAAATCAAAATGCAAGCATAAACATATATTTCGAATCCCCCCCTAACCAGGGGGGTTTTAGTTCCTCATGATACAAAACAAAGAGAATCAAAGAAACGCCTAAACATTCCAACAACTCAAACTTGAATTGTATGAACGTTTAGGCCCTCTTCTCTTCCATTCCTCATTCGTACAAAACAAAGGGTATTGAAATTAAACATTGAAATCAAAGAAACACCTAAACATTCCAACAACTCAAACTTGAATTGTATGAACGTTTAGGCACTCTTCTCTTCCTCTTTATTGTGGCACAAGGTCTAAGGATAGTTTGATGGTGTGAATGGTTTGGGGAGTGGTGGAAATGGAAGGATGGTGTGTTTGAATGAATGAATTTCTGAATTGGAAGAGTGTGTGTTTTGTGGCTGCAATGGATGCTTATTTATAGGTGAAAAGAGGGAATATGACAGCTAGGTTATGATGATGAATGCATGTGCAAAGTTGGTTGAATGATTATGATTGCATGTGGCTGATTTATGAAGGGAATGCATGTGGATTAAAGTGGAATGACAGCTAGGTTATGATGATGAATGCATGTGCAAAGTTGGTTGAATGATTATGAAGCATGTGGGTGGAAATGCATGTGGAATGGCTGATTTATTTGTTGGGAAAGCATGTGAATTAAAGCTAGGGTGAATGATGATGATGGGAGAGCATGTGGGTGCAGCTATGGTGGGAATTTTGGGCAGAAAATATCCTAAGGCTTTATTACTTAGTTTAGGAAAGGATGTAACTCATTTGATTAGGAATCCTCTTCAATTTCGTCCATTCCTTTTGCTCCAAACGTAAGCTATCCATTCCAAGCCCAATTTTGCTCCAAAATGCTCCAAAATGCACCTTTTTGCTTCCTTAGCCATATGAACCTAGAAACACACGAAAATGGCATAAAGGACTAAAATAACTAAAGAAACATAACGTAAATGCACGAGAACAAGCCATTTAAGTCGCATGAATATGCTCCTATCACCTACTCAAACAAGGTTTCCTATTTTAGGAAAGTTAACCCAAAGTTTCCCGTTTTGGTAACCTTTCCTAATCTTAAACGTCCATATTTTCTAGCCACTTTGAAGTCCTTGTAGGCACTTTAGGACACAAAACGAAGGCCCTAGCCACTTTGTAACCCTTTGCCGTGCCCTTTTATGTTCTCCCCTTCCCTTGCCGTGCAAGGGGGGGCATTTGTGTCCAAAATCATCCATCATCCATAAACCCTAAACCCTAATTCATGCAGCCGTCACTCTCCCTTGAATCCATAGCCCTTGATTCATCCAAAACCAATCTCAGCCGTACCTTGTTTTTAACCCTAGAGCCTATTCTATTCACTAGCCGTCACACCCTAATGAAATCTGCCATTCTCCCCCATTCCTTCCCATAAGCCGCAGCCACCATAATTCATCTTTTCCAATCCGTGCATTCCCATTCCCCATCCACATTCATCAAACCATTTCAGCCACAAAAATCCCCTTAAGCTGTGACCATCTGATTCATTCATTCAAAATCATCTTAGCCATTCATTCATAAACCCTAAACCATAACCTTGTAGCCGTCACTTCCCATTAATTCTAATCAGCCACACATCACTCAATTCCTTCCCTTAAGCCGTGCATACCATGCACCCTAATTGATTCAGCCATTTTACACACCCTAATCCCCTAACCCGTGCATCACACACCTCTCATTCCATACACTAATCCGCAGCCACCTTCACACCCTATTCATCCTTAAGCCGTGACCCCCATTCATTCACCCAAAAATCTGCCCATTAATCCCCTAAGCCGTGCATCCATAACCCTCCATTCTCTCCCATTCTACAAAACTAATCAGCACCATAACCCTAATTCTCTCAACCAGCCGCATACACCATCACCAAAAACCCATTCAAACCCGTGCATATCCCTACCATTGTAGCCATTCCCAAGCCTTGCCGCAGCCATCTCCACCATTCCAGCCACCATACAAACCACCCTACACCACCCTATAACCTTGCCGCACCACCTTATCACCATAACTCCAACCCTACACCAGAAAATCACCCAAAAACACCATTTAACCTCACTGCCGCAATAAGGAAAGGAGAGAGAGGAGCTTGGACGCACAAAAATTCAAGTGGATTCATTGGTCGTTCTAGGTGTAATCAACCCTTTATGCTTCATGTTTAAATTCATTTGCAATTCTCTTTTTGTGACATGAGAGGCTAAATCCCCCTAGTTAGCTAGGGGGTAATTCGAAACCATGTACATGCTTGCGATATGATTTGATTACATTTAGTTGTTATTTCATAAATTGTGGATTCAATTCGTTCATCTATTTGAATTATAACTTATTTGTGTATGTTGATTGAGAGTGCACGCTTAGTTTTCATGCATGAATATGATGCTAGATTATGAGGGAGTTTCACCTAATAGTTACAATCTTATAATCACAAGTAGTGAAGGTCGCTTGAAAACGATCGCGTTGAATGAATTCTTAGCATAAGTTTCATGCAATTCATAATAACGAATGCTTCGTCAATGCTTATGTTTTTCATAGAACTTAATGATCCTTGCTTGTATCTTTATTACGCAATTCATGTAGGGAACTTGTAGGGAATGTTTTGGGTTGTCGTATGCAATCATCCAACTTAATAACTTGTGGAAAAATGATGCGTGAATTATACGCACCCAAATTAAACCCTCTTTTTGACAATTGTAGTATAGATATGTAAGTAGGGATCGTTCTGGACCGGGGATTAGGAGGGATTGTTAATCACTTGGATTTGACTCAAAAACGTAAAAACACAATATACAACACTATACTAGACTCAAAGAACGCAAAACTAAACTTTAAAAGACTAAAACAAATCAAAAGACTCAAAACAGCACCAAAACAGTCAAAACTGCCTTAAAAACACTTTCTGGGCAGTTTTGAGCACTTTGAGTACTTTGGACGAATTTGGGTAATAACTTGAATCAAAACACTTAGAAACACAAACTAAGACACTATCTAACTATATTGGACACTAAAGTAAAGGGGGATTGAGTTTTTGACGAAATTAACTAAAATGCACAGATTGTATTTAAAAACAGATTGTAAAGATGAATGTGATGGAATTGAATGGATGGGATGGCTAGCTAAGGATGATTAAAGAAGGGAATGCATGTGTAATGACAACTAGATTGGTTGGTGGAAATCTGAAAATGGATGGGAGAGGGAACATGACAGCTAGGTAAAGTGAATGTGGCTGCATGTTTGAATGATTAAATGATGCATGTGGGTTGGAAATGCATGTGCAATGATTCTTTGGTGCTGAAAATGCATGTGTAAGCATGTGTTGGCTGAATTAAAGAATGTGAGGGAATGATGAAAGGGGAAACATGACAGCTAGGTTGAATTATGAAGAGTGAATCCATGTGGCTGATTTATGTGAATGATTATGGGTGATTATGATAAGTGATAAGTGGTGATGATAAGTAATGATTTATGATAAGTGATAAGTGGTGATGATAAGTAATGATATGTGATTATGATAAGTGATAAGTGGTGATGATAAGTAATGATATGTGGGAGTGTGGCTGAAATGAAGGAGTGGAATGTTGGAATGTTATGCACGGCTAAGGATATAGGAAAGGTTTAAATGTCCTAAAACTAAAGGGAACAAGGTTCCAACACTTTGGTCTTCAATTAGGTCTTCAATTTCGTCCAATACTTTGGCTCCAAGCATAGGCTATCCATCCTTAGCCCAAAAGTGCTCCAAAAGTCTCCAAAATGCATCTTTTTGCTCCTTTAGCCCTTTGGACCTACAAACACACGAAAATAGCTTAAAGTACTAAAATAACTAAAGAAACATAACGTAAATGCACGAGAACAAGCCATTTAAGTCGCATGAATATGCTCCTATCAAAAAACTGAGGGTTAATTAGTGCAATTCACAGTTAATTTGGGGCGTTGAGTATTTATAATTTATTGGAAGAACAACTGAAAATCAAAGTGTGTGCAAGTGTAACATGTGTGGAGAAGAACCTTCTAGCTAGCATTCATCCATAGTTTCATCACATTCATTACAATCTGCCTTTAAATTGCAATCTGTGCATTTAATTTATTTTCGTCAAAAATTCAATCCCCCTTTACTTTAGTGTCCAATTTAGTTAGAAAGTATCTTAGTTTGTGTTTTTAAGTATTTTGAGTCATTCGATTACCCAATTTCGTCCAAAGTTACCAAAGTGCTCAAAACTGCCCAGAAAGTGATTTTAAGGCAGTTTTGAGTGTTTTGGGGCTGTTTTGAGTCTTTTGATTTGTTTTTGTGTTTTATTGTTTAGTTTTGCATTCTTTGAGTCTAAGTTAGTGTTTCAAACTTTATTTTACGTTTTTGAGTTAGTTCCAAGTGATTTTGCAATCCCTCCTAATCCCCGGTTAAGAACGATCCCTACTTATTCATATACTACAATTGTCACAAGAGGGTTTTAATTTGTGTGCTTACTTAGTTCGCATCAGTAGGTTGTGTTTTGTTCGTTTTGTCTAGTTTCGTGTTCTTTTGTTGTTTTGTTTTGCTTGAGGACTAGCAAAAGCTAAGTGTGGGGGAATTTGATAGGAGCATATTTAGGCGACTTAGTGGCTTGTTCTTGTGCATTTACGTTGTTATTTCTTAGTTCTTTAAGTCTTTTAAGTCATTTTCGTATGTTTTCAGGTTCTAAGGGCTAAAGGAGCAAAGAAGCGCATTTTGGAGCCTTTTGGAGCACTTTTGGGCTAAGGATGGATAGCTTATGCTTGGAGCCAAAGTGTTGGACGAAATTGAAGACCAAGTGAGCCTTGAATTGAAGGAAGAAGGAGGAATCAAGAATTGGAAACTAGTTTCCATTATGGGGAGTTTCTATTCTTGAAAGGTTTCCAATTATGCAAGTTTCCAAATAATGTGGGTTGCCTAAATCACATGTTCTAGAAGCCCTAGACATGTCGCACCTTACCTTCTTTTTCTCTCCCCAAATCTGCAAGATTATGTCACAATCCCTTTCTTAAATGTCTTAGCCGCACCTATACATTCCCTTTCACTCAAAATCTGCAAGTTTTGCACTTTCCCCTTCTTTTCCTCCTTGTGCCGCAAGACTTAGCCTTTTTCCCCTAATTCCTGATTTCAATTACCTATTCTAAAGGGACTTAACTTAATTCCTGATTCTTAGAATTGATTTGGGGAATTAAACACTTACTTATTTCCTATGTAAGCCTTGCCGTGCACCACCCTTGACCTTTCCTCTTCCTTTCCGTGCAAGGGAGATGATTATTTCCTATTTCTAAAGCTTTTGACTTAATTTCTGATTACCTAAATAACCTAGGGTTTTAATTCCTAAAATCCTATTAATAAACCTCCTTGTTGCAGCCACAAAGGATTCATTCATTCACCATTCACGCCAGAAATTCATCCCTTCTCTCTAACACATCCATACTTCACCATTCTTCATATTTTCTGCCCAGAAACAAGCCTTGCCGTCCCCTACATCCATCCCTATCCTAAACACATCATTCTACACCATCCATAACCCCCTAAACTCACAACAAACCCTTGTGCCGCAGCAACTAGGAGAGGAAGGAAGCCTTGAACGTTTCATGCTTGCAGATTGGAGCGTTCTTAGGTGTACTTTGTTCTTGTTTTCAATGTTTACTTTGTTATTTCATTCTAAGTTTGCTGTAATCATGAGTGGCTAAACCCCTAATTAGTTAGGGGAAAGTTTGAAGCCATGAACATGTTTGAAATATGAATTGATTTCTTCCAATTGTGATTTGTTAAAGTGTGATTGCAATTCAATTATCTGTTTATTAAAAACTTGTTCTTGTATGTTGATTAAGGATGCATACTTAGTTTTCATGCATGAACTTGATGCTAGTTTATAAACAAGTTTCACCTAATCGTCACAAGTTTATAAACATGAGTAGTGAAGGTTGCTAGTCACAACCGAGTTAATTGAATTCTTGGCAAGAGTTTCATGCATTCATAGTTACAATTATCTCGTCAACACTTATAATTTTCATAGAGCATAATGATCTCTCATTGTATCTCTTCTATGCATTCATGTTGAGGACCGTTGGAGAATAATATGAATTGTCGCATGCATCATCCAATTCATTGACATAAGGAAGATTTGAAGGTTAATTAGTGCATCACGGTTAACTTGGGGTGTTGAGCATCATAGTTAGTGAAAAGCAATTGGAGAATCGATTCATATGCAAATGTGTGATGTGTGGAGAATGGACCTCTAACTAATGCATCCATCATCTTGTTTCCAAAATTCGTTTTACAATCTGCTTAGTTTGTTATCTTGTTTTGTTATTTCAATTCTCGTCAAAACAAAACCCCCCTTTACTTTCTTGTTTTATAGTGTTTAGAATCTGTTTAGTTTGTGTTTTAAAGTGTTTTGAATCAACCTATTACCTTAAATTCGTCCAAATTTGTGTTTAAGGTCAGAAACTGCCTAGTTAGTGTTTTTAGGCAGTTTTGAGTCTTTTGAACCTGTTTTGAGTCCTTTGAGTCTTTGTGAACGTTTTTAACTTTGTTTTTATGTTTTTGAGTTAGTTTAGAGGTTTTAGCAAGCCCTCCTAATCCCCGGTCCAAGAACGATCCCTACTTGCATCCTTACTACAATTTGACAACAAGAGGGTTAATTTGTGTGCTTAACTATTTTCGCATCAAATTACAAAGAGAAAATCAGTTTTGCGAACATGAGGAGCTAAACTTGTTTTAGCTAGAGGAGACTTTGAAACCATGATTATATTTGCAATATGAATTGATTACTTTCAGTTGTGATTTCATAAATTGTGAATGCAATTTACTTAACCGTTTGAAGGATAACTTATTCTTGTTTGTTGATTAAGGGTGCACACTTAATTTGCATGCTTGAATTTGGTGCTAGAATATAAGGGCGTCTCACATAATCGTTACAAACTTATATTCACAAGTAGTTAAGGTTTTTTCACAATCATGTTAAGTAAATTCCTAGCATGAGTATCATGATGTTATAGTTACAAGTGCTTTGTCAATGCTTATGATTTTCATTGAACGTAATGATCTTTGATTGTATCTCTATTATGATGTCATGTAGGGAACTTTTGAAGAATGCTTTGGGTTGTCGTATGATGTCATCCAATTCAATAACTAAAGGAAAATCTGAGGGTTAATTAGTGATGTCACAGTTAATCTAAGGTGTTGAGGTTCATGGTTTATCGAAAAGCAATTGGAAATCAATTTGTATGCAAGTGTGTCATGTGTGGAGAAGGACCCTCTAGCTAGTTAATCACCCATCCACATTCCCCAAATTCGTTCAAATTCGTCAAAAACCCAATCCCTTTTATTTAGTTGTGTCAAATCTGTCGTAATTAGTGTTTTTGAGTGTTTTGAGTCAAAACCAATTCTATTTTCGTCCAAATTGAGTCCTAGAGTCTAGTTTGAGTCTTTTTGATTGTTTTGTGTTGTTTTGAGTCTTTTAAGTTTGTTTTGAGTCATATAAGTTTAGTTAAGAATCTTTTGAGTTTGTTTAAGTGTTTTGAAGCATATTTTTATATCTTTGAGTCAATTTTCATTAGATTAGCAATCCCTCCTAATCCCCGGCCTAGAACGATCCCTACTTATATCTATACTACAAATGTCAAAAAGAGGGTTTAATTTGTGTGCTATTATATAACACATCAAATTTTTGGCGCCGTTGCCGGGGATTAGTAAAATTGCTAATCCCTCTGTTTGTTTGTTTATTTTTCTTTTGATATTTGATTTAGTTTTATTTCTTTGATTTCAGGTACTAGAGAAGCACGACATGGCACTTGATAATGCTTCTTTTTTGACACAGCTCATGGAAAGGTCCCAAATGCAAAGAGTTGGTACATTTGGTGTGTCCTCTAGGCAAGAATATCAAACTAATCAACATCCTCAATTAATTGAGAATGGAGGTTGGGATAATATCAATACCTGGGGTTATCAAGATCCTAATCAATCAAGGAACGACGTGTTTTCCAACAGTTACAATTCAGATTGGAGTGATCATTCAAACTCTATGTGGTGGGAACCTCAAAATGTTGAACACAAAGGATATTGGCAGCCATATGAGGAGTTCTATTCAACGCCTATGCAGCCACCACAACCTTATATACAATATGCCCAACCAAACTCAGGTTCGTCAATAGATTATAATCAAGTTCTTAATGAATTAATTTCTTTGGTGCAGGGCTCACAAAACCAAGTCAAGGAGGCTCAACAAGGAGAATATTGGCAACCATATGAGGAGTTCTATACAACACCTATGCAGCCACCACAACCTGCCCAAACAAATTCAGGTACGTCTTTGTATAATGATACGGTTATTAAGTTACTCACCAATTTGTCTCAGGGGCAAGAAAATCAAAACAAAGCAATGCAAAATCAAGACAAAAGGTTGGACCACTTGGAAAAGCAAATTGGGCAGATAGTGGAGTTCGTAGGACAGTTTCGAGACCAAGGCAAACTCTCTAGTTCAACCATTGCAAATCCGAAATGAGGATTTGAAACTGCCAAGGCAATCATCTTGAGAAGTGGCAAGGAGGTTGGAACGGACCCTCAACCATCAAAATCAAATCACAAGGAAGATGAAAGATTGCAATTTGAGGAAGAGGAGTTGGACAAAGCCACGGCAAGGGTAGAACCACCCTTGCGGCAACCACCTCAAGACCCCAATTCGTCCACCATAGGTAAGGTTGTTCCTAATTTAATTATTTCTAACCCTGTTCCACCAAATGTCCCTATTCCTTGTAGGATCATGCAATCCAAGGAAGAAGAGGGTGAGAAAGGCATCTTCAAAACCTTTCCAAAGAATCAAGAGCAAGAAGTGGCTGGGGAATGTCTGGAATTCATTAAAGAGGATATACTTGAGACAACAATTCCCAAAGAAGTTGGATTTTATGACACGGGACAAGTCATAACTCTCAAAACCCCAAATCTAGCTGAATTTTCAAGTCCTACAACTTACGAAAGGGTGTTTATTCTTGAGTTCATGTCGGAGCACACAGGTAAGCCACCTTCTCGAATTTCAATTTTGTTTTATACTAATATGTTGTTGATGATTCAGGCACCCAATCTTGAATTTAAACCATTACCGGATCATTTCAAGTATCACCTTCCATTCAAAGATCAATTCCATGCCGTGGGCATCAATGAAGTTTAAAGAGAGGTATTGTCCGGCAGGAAGACGTTAAAGCAAGCGCTTCTTGGGAGGCAACCCATGCATGCAAATAAAGAAGACCTAGGAATCTCCGGCTCCCACAACCAGATTTGCGTTCCTAAACCCTACTCTTTATTGCTTTTTTTTTTCCATGTTTGTCGTGTTTGTTAGTTGTGTTTTTTTGGTTGTTTGTTTGTGAGTCTATGCTTAAAACATTGAGGACAATGTTTGGTTTAAGTGTCGGGGGGGTAAACAAAGTGTTTTTCATGCAAATTCATGGGATTTTATCACCCTTCATTTCTAAAGTTGTTTTTTTCATTGTTTTAAGTGTTTTTAGTGTGTTTTGACGTGCTTTTATGTGTCTTAAACTGAAAATCCGAAAATTTGAAAAAAAATTGAAAAAGAGTGTTTTAAAAACCCCAAAAAGAGTTGTTTTTAGAGTCGTTTTTGTTTTTATGTTTGTTTGTGTCTTAGGATACCTTCCAACACAATGATGAGGATTTGGTTTTTAATTGCATGACTATTGAAGAAAGTTACAAACATGGATGGAAGTTTGATATGCTCTTTGGTTTATGCTTAGTTGTAGTTGACATTTACGAATTCACATGTAATCACAAAGGAAAAAATAAGTTTTTGTAACATGCTTGAAGGAAGGAACTCAAACTAACGCTACAACCTTGAGAGATTTGAGCCTAAACATTCTTTGGAGAGTTATTAATCTTGATGTCCCATTTTCTAAAGTCGTTGCATGATCTCATCATTCTTTGCTTGGTTGCTACTTAGAATGCGTTTTCTCACTATAGTTCCAAATACTAGAACTCATGCCCGTTTCATTCAAAGCATAAAATTGAGTGCATAACATAAAAGAAGATGAAGTTGTTTAGTTAAACCAGAGCCAAAAAGCCTTACCCTTTGCATATGTATTGTATGTCAACACCTTTGAGCCTTTGTGAGTCTAATTTTCTTTGTTAACCATATTATCCTTACCTAGCCTAGAATAGGACTATCCATACCCTTGTTCTTAAAGTATAGTAAAGCATGACTTAGAGGGAATTCCTTTTGTTCTACAATTTGCAGAAAAACAAGTGTGGGGGAAGAATTTTCGTGGGAATCTAGGGGGATGGATGATTTACGTGCCAAAGAAAAGAATAGGGCACGGAAAAAAAAATAAAAAAAAACGTGAAAAAGAAAAAAGGAAGAAGAAAATGTAGAGAAAAGAAAGAAAAAAAGAGTTGAAAATAAGTGAGAATGAACTCACAAGTGTTAATTGTTGAAGAAAGGGTCCAAAAGTTTGAATTTGACCCTAAGTTTTATGTGATTCGTCCCTTGGTGTTCAAAGTTGATTTCTACATTCAAAAGTGAATTCTAAGTGTTTATTTCATTACTTTGCTTACTATTGCTTTAAGAACTTTTGTTTATCCTTACCTTTCTTTGTTAGCCAATACCTTAGCCCCGTTACAACCCTTTGACTTCGATCTTGATTGTTATGTGTTTCAATATGTGGAGTTTAAAATTGGTTTGAGCATATGGTATCCCTGGTTCTCGCGTCTAAGTAGTGGCATTCCATTCATGAGATCATATACATGTTAATAATTCCAGAAAGTGCCTTCTTTGATTATACATATGTGAGTATTAGTCTACATTTTTACATCAATCTTTTCACATATACTTAGTGTAGGGAGTGTAGTCAGAAAATCTGTGTGAAAATAGAGAGTATATCTGGTGAGGAATTGAGGAATTCTCTAAGGTGATAGGAGCATATTCATGCGACTTAATTAGCTTGTTCTCGTGCATTTATGTTGTGTTTACTTAGTTATTTTAGTGTTTAAGGCCACTTTTGTGTATTTTCAGATTATAAGGCCAAAGTGTGCAAGAAGATGCAAATTGGAGCCTTTTGGAGCGAAAGAGGAATGAATGAGTTGAAGACTTGAAGAAACGATGATAGGAGCATATTTATGCACCTTAGTTTAGCTTGTTCTTGTGCATTTAAAGTGTTTTTCTTGAGTAAAGTAGTCTTTTAAGCTAGTTTTATGTATTTTCAGGTTTTAAGGGCAAAGTATGCAAAAGGATGCATTTTGGAGCCTTTTGGAGCAAATTAGAGCTTGGAATGGACATCATATGCTTGGAGCCAAGAGGATGGACGAAAATGAAGATTTGAAGATGATGTTTCCTACTTGAACAAGGTTTCCTAGTTGAAGTAGGAAAGCCCCTAATGGAAATAGGTTTCCTAGTTGAATTAGGATTCCTAGAAGAATGAAGATTCCTACTCAAACAAGGTTTCCTACTTGAAGTAGGAAAGTCAAAATCCAAATGGTTTCAAGAGAAGCAACAAAGAAGTTTTCCAAGTCCAAGAAGGAAAAGGAGTCCAAGATGAAGAAGGAATGATGAAGACAAGGTTTCCTAATCCTAATAGGTAAAGTTTCCAAGTACAATGAGGAGTCCTTATCCATTTAGGACACCCTATCCTATCCTTGCCGTGGGTTTTATCCAATTCCCCTTAGTTTTAGGGCTTTCTAGAAGCCCTAAACATTATCCCTAAGCTTTGCCGCACCCTTATCCCTTTTTCCCTACAAATTTGGCACTTAAAGCATGATTTTAGGAACCTTATCTTATCTCCTACAAAGGTGGCGCCCAAACCCTTCTAGAAATCTGATTTCCCTTGCCTTGCAAGGCATTCTAGAAACCTTATCACCTTATCCCATACCTACTGCACCTAGGAAGCATTATCCCTCTCTATTTCTGATTTCTAAGCCTATTTCCTAGTTGATTTGGGTTATTCAAGTCCATATCTGATTACCCTAGGGTTTTTAGTGCCTATAAATACTCATATTAACCCCTAGATCAGATCACCACCTCTCATACACCTTCAATCACTCCAGAAATTCGTCCAAACCTCTCTACACCCTTGCCGCAGCCACCAAACACCTTTCTCCCTAGTTTTAGACCTTTGCCGCACCATCCCCTTCCCCTAAACACTACTGCATCCCTCCATAACCATACATCCATACACCTAAGGCCCGAAAACCTGTCCCTAGACCCTTGCCGCACCAAGGAGGAGAAGAAGGAAGCTCGGAAGTTCATGCAATTCAAGTTCGCGTGGCTGGAATTTCTAGGTGTTTCTTTTCCTTTGATTTCAATGTTTAATTTCAAGTCTCTTTGTTTTGTGCGTATGAGGAACTAAACCCCCCCTTGGCTAGGGGGGGGGGATTCGAAACACATGTTTATGCTTACAATATGATTTGATTACTTCTAATTGCGTTTCATGAGTTGTGAATTCAATTTACTTATCTATGTGAATTACATTGATTTGTGTGTGTTGGTTGAGAGTGCACGCTTAATTATCATGCATAAATTGGATGCTAGGATATAAGGAAATTTCACCTAATCGTTATGGAATTATATTCACAAGTAGTAAAGGTTGATGATCTCAATCGCGTTAAGTAAATTCTTGGCATAAGTTTCATGCAATCATAGTAACAAGTGCTTCGTCAATGCTTATGGTTTTCATAGAGCTTAATGATTCTTGCTTGGATCTCTATTATGCAATCATGTAGGGGACTTGTGGGGAATGTTTTGGGTTGTCGTATGCAATCATCCAATTCAATAACGTTAGGAAAATCTGAGGGTTAATTAGTGCAATTCACGGTTAATCTGGGGCGTTGAGAATTCATGGTTTATTGAAAAGCAATTAGAAATCGTTTTGTGTGCAAGTATAACATGTGTGGAGATGAACCCCTTAGCTAGCTTCCCATCCATTCATTAAATCCAAATTCGTTTAAAATCTGTTTGTTTTACAAAGTTTTAAGTTTTGTTTTTAAATTCGTCCAAAACCAATCCCCCTTTACTTTGTTGAGTCATAGTAGTTAGAAATCACTTTAGTTTGTGTTTTTAAGTGTCTTAGGTCAAGTTAAAACCAATTTTCGTCCAAAGTTGTGTCTAGTGTTCAAAACTGCCCAGATTGTGTTTTTAAGGCAGTTTTGAGTGTTTTGGGGCTGTTTTGAGTCTTTTGGTTTGTTTTGGTGTTTTAAAGTTTAGTTTTGCATTCTTTGAGTCTAGTATAGTGTTTTATATTGTGTTTCTACGTTTTTGAGTCAATTCCAAGTGATTAACAATCCCTCCTAATCCCCGGTCCAGAACAATCCCTACTTACATTCTTCACTACAATTGATAAAAAGAGGGTTTAATTTGTGTGCGTATAATTCTCACATCAAACGACGAATTCCTACTCCAACGATGAATTCTTACCAAAACGAGGAATCCTACTCAAACAAGGATTCCTACTTGAAGTAGGAAAGTTAACCCTAAGTTTCCCGTTTTGGTAACCTTTCCTAATCTAAATGTTTATATTTTCTAGCCACTTTATAGGCCTCGTATGCACTTTAGGACCCAAAACAAAGGCCCTAGCCCAAATTCTAGCCCTAAGCCGTGCCTTTCCCTTTCTTTCCTTCCCTTGCCGTGCAAGGGAGGGCACTTTGGTCCCATTTTATGCACAAAAACCCTAACCCTAAACCCTAGCCGCACCTATTAAGCCATTCCCTTTAATTTCTGGTTTTATTTCCTAAATTCTAGCAGCCTTTAATTTAATTTTAGTTAATTATAATAAGCTAGGGTTTATTTTCTGAAACCCTACACATTTTACAACCTAGCCGCACCCTAATTCTCATGCATTCACATTCATTTATATTTTTCATCATCCATAAACCCTAATAACCCAAAAATGCATCACAGCCGCACCTAATATTCACCCTAACTCTAACAGGCAGCCACCTTTCCACCCTTTTCATTCACAAGCCGTGCATTCCATCACACAACAACCTAACAGCCGCAAGTTCCCATCCATTGATTTTCACCCTAATAATTCACAAATCCATCTCAGCCGTTCCCTTTAATTTTAACCCTAGTTCCACTAGCAGCCGCACCATACAATCTCACCCTAATTCATTCAGCCAATCATCTCCTATTTCCCAAAAACCGTGCATTCATTCAACCTAATTTCTCCCATTCTCTCAAACAGCCGCAGTCACCATCACCCAACCTCTCCATCTCCCCCCTCGATTGCAGCCACTTCCAAGCCTTGCCACAGCCATTCCACCACTCTCCACCACCTTACACACCTTCCTACACCACCCCACAACCTTGCCGCACCATTAAACCACCATAAAACCATCCCTAAACCAGAAACTCATCCCAAATCATCCAAAACCCTCTCTGCCGCAGCAAGGAGAAGAGGAAAGAGGAGCTTCGACGCGCAGAAATTCAAGTGGATTCATTGGGCGTTCTAGGTGTAATCAATCCTTTGTGCTTTATGTTTAAATTCATTTGTAATTCTCTTTTTGTGAACATGAGAGGCTAAACCCCCTAATTAGCTAGGGGGTGATTCGAAACCATGTTTATGCTTGCAATATGAATTGACTACTTTTGGTTGGAATTTCATGAATGGTGGATTCAATTCGTTTAACTGTTTGATTGATAACTTATTTGTGTATGTTTATTGAGAGTGCACTCTTAATTTTCATGCATGAATATGACGCTAGAATATAAGTGAGTTTCACCTAATAGTTATGAATTTATATTCACAAGTAGTGGAGGTTGCTTATAAACAATCGCGTTAAATGAATTCTTGGCACTAGTTTCATGCTCATCATAGTAACGAATGCCTCGTCAACACTTATAGTTTTCATGATGCTTAATGATCTTTGATTGTATCTTTATTGTGCTTTTCACGTAAAGGACTTTTGGAGAATGTTTTGAATTGCGTTGCGCTAACCCATCCAATTCATTAACTTAAGGAGAACTTGACGGTTAATTAAGCGGACCTAATTAACCCGGGGTGTTGAGTTTCATAATTCATCGAAAGACCAACTGAAAATCAAAGTGTATGCAAGTGTGACATGTGTGGAGAAGAACCTTCTAGCTAGCATTCATCCATATTTTCATTACATTCATATTTAGAATCTGCCCTAATTTACAATCTGTGCATTTTAATTAATTTCGTCAAAAACTCAATCCCCCTTTACTTTTGTGTCCAATTTAGTTAGAAAGTGTCTTAGTTTGTGTTTATAAGTGTTTTGATTCATTTTATTACCCAAATTCGTCCAAATTCACCAAAGTGCTCAAAACTGCCCAGAAAGTGTTTTTAACGCAGTTTTGAGTGTTTTGGGGCTGTTTTGAGTTTTTTGATTTGTTTTAGTGTTTTATTGTTTAGTTTTGCATTCTTTGAGTCTAGTTTAGTGTGTTAAACTTTATTTTACGTTTTTGAGTCAGTTCCAAGTGATTTTACAATCCCTCCTAATCCCCGGTTAAGAACGATCCCTACTTATTCATATACTACAATTGTCACAAGAGGGTTTTAATTTGTGTGCTTACTTAGTTCGCATCATAAGGCATGTTACTACATTCAAAATGTTGTTTTAATTGATTAAATGGGAGCTAGTGTGTGGTAACTATGGTCAAGTATATGCTCGAGGGTAGGGATAACTAAAATCTATGTGAGTGGTAATCTTTAATATGTCATGTTGCATTGGAAATCCCCGAGACAATTGTTGGAAGGTTTAGATTGTGTTTTGTTTGTTTTATTTATTTCGTTTTGCTCGAGGACTAGCATCCATCATCCATTGGTTTTACTTAAATTCGTCCAAAAATCTGTTTTAAGTTTTAAGTTACTTGTTTTCTTTTAAATTCGTCCAAAATCAAATCCCCTTTTCTTACTTGTTCCAAATCTGTCCAAAAGTGTGTTTTAGAGTCTTTTGAGTCAAAACTAATTGTATTTTCGTCCAAATTGAGTCCTAAGGTCTAAATTGAGTCTTTTTGGTTGTTTTGAGTCATATAAGTTAGTTAAGAGTCTTTTGAGTTTATTTAAGTGTTTTAAAGCATATTTTCACATCTTTGAGTCAGTTTTCATTAGATTAGGAATCTGATGCGAGAATTATACGCACACAAATTAAACCCTCTTTTTATCAATTGTAGTGAAGAATGTAAGTAGGGATCGTTCTGGACAGGGGATTAGGAGGGATTGTTAATCACTTGGAATTGACTCAAAAACGTAGAAACACAATATAAAACACTTTACTAGACTCAAAGAATGCAAAACTAAACTTTAAAACACCAAAACAAACCAAAAGACTCAAAACAGCCCCAAAACACTCAAAACTGCCTTAAAAACACAATCTGGGCAGTTTTGAACACTAGACACAACTTTGGACGAAAATTGGTTTTAACTTGACCTAAGACACTTAAAAACACAAACTAAATTGATTTCTAACTAATTTGACACTCTAAGTAAAGGGGGATTTTGATTTTGACGAATTTGAAAACAAAACTTAAAACTTTGTAAAACGAACAGATTTTAAAACGAATTTGGATTTAATGAATGGATGGGAAGTTAGCTAAGGGGTTCATCTCCACACATGTTATACTTGCACACAAAACGATTTCTAATTGCTTTTCAATAAACCATGAATTCTCAACGCCCCAGATTAACCGTGAATTGCACTAATTAACCCTCAGATTTTCCTAACGTTATTGAATTGGATGATTGCATACGACAACCCAAAACATTCCCCACAAGTCCCCTACATGATTGCATAATAGAGATACAAGCAAGAATCATTAAGTTCTTTGAAAACCATAAGCGTTGACGAAGCACTTGTTACTATGATTGCATGAAACTTATGCCAAGAATTTACTTAACGCGATTGAGATCATCAACCTTTACTACTTGTGAATATAATTCCATAACGATTAGGTGAAATTTCCTTATATCCTAGCATCCAATTTATGCATGAAAATTAAGCGTGCACTCTCAACCAACACACACAAATCAATGTAATTCACATAGATAAGTAAATTGAATTCACAACTTATGAAACGCAATTAGAAGTAATCAAATCATATTGCAAGCACAAACATGTGTTTCGAATCCCCCCCTAGCCAAGGGGGGGTTTAGTTCCTCATACGCACAAAACAAAGAGAATTGAAATTAAACATTGAAATCAAAGGAAAAGAAACACCTAGAAATTCCAGCGACGCGAACTCGAATTGCATGAACTTCCGAGCTTCCTTCTCCTCCTCCTTGGTGCGGCAAGGGTCTAGGGACAGGTTTTAGGGCCTTAGGTGTATGGATGGATGGTTATGGAGGGATGTAGTAGTGTTTAGGGGAAGGGGATGGTGCGGCCAATGTCTAAAACTAAGGAAAGGGGTGTTTGGTGGCTGCGGCAAGGCTGTGGAGATGTTTTGACGAATTTATGGAATGAATGAATGTGTATGAGAGGTGGTTATCTGATCTAGGGGTTAATATGAGTATATATAGGCACTTAAAACCCTAGGGTAATCAGATATGGACTTGAATAACCCAAATCAACTAGGAAATAGGCTTAGAAATCAGAAATAGAGAGGGATAATGCTTCCTAGGTGTGGCAGGTATGGGATAAGGTGATAAGGTTTCTAGAATGCCTTGCAAGGCAAGGGAAATCAGATTTCTAGAAGGGTTTGGGCGCCACCTTTGTAGGAGATAAGATAAGGTTCTTAAAATCATGCTTTAAGTGCCAAATTTGTAGGGAAAAAGAGATAAGGGTGCAGCACCTTCTTAGGGATAATGTTTAGGGCTTCTAGAAAGCCTAAAACTAAGGGGAATTGGATAAAACCCACGGCAAGGATAGGATAGGGCATCTAAGGCTTCTAGAAACCCTCCAAGATAAGGTAAAGTGCATGGCATCCCTATAGGATTAGGATAAGGTGTCCTAAATGGATAAGGACTCCTCATTGTACTTGGAAACTTTGCCTATTAGGATTAGGAAACCTTGTCTTCATCATTCCTTCTTCATCTTGGACTCCTTTTCCTTCTTGGACTTGGAAAACTTCTTTGTTGCTTCACTTGAGACCATATGGATTTTGACTTTCCTACTTCAAGTAGGAAACCTTATTTGAGTAGGAATCTTCATTCTTCTAGGAATCCATCTTCAACTAGGAAACCCATTTTCATTAGGGACTTTCCTACTTCAACTAGGAAACCTTGCTCAAGTAGGAATCATCATCTTCAAGTCTTCAATTTCGTCCATCCTCTTGGCTCCAAGCATATGATGTCCATTCCAAGCTCTAATTTGCTCCAAAAGGCTCCAAAATGCATCCTTTTGCACACTTTGCCCTTAAAACCTGAAAATACATAAAACTAGCTTAAAAGACTACTTTACTAAGGAAAAACACTATAAATGCACAAGAACAAGCTAAACTAAGGTGCATAAATATGCTCCTATCAAATTCCCCCACACTTAGCTTTTGCTAGTCCTCGAGCAAAACAAAATGAAACAAAGTAAGTAAACGAAGTAAAATGAGTAAAACACAACCTACACCTTCCAACAATCGCCTCAGGGATTTCCAATGCACATGACATGTTAAAAATCATCATTCCCACAGATTTTAGCCATCTTTACGCTTAAGTATTTACTTAATCATAGTCACTACTCATTAGTTCACAAATAACCAATTTAAAACATGATTTGAATGTAGTAACATGCCTTAGAGAATTTCCTCAATTCCTTACTAGATATGCGCTCAATTTTCACACAGATTTTCTGACTACACACCCTATACTAGTTATATGTGAGAAGATAGATGTAAATATGAAAACGAATGCTCACATATATGTATGACAAAGAAAGCACTTTTCGGAGTTAAATAGCATGTTTATCAATATGATCTCATGAATGGAATGCTACTACTTAGATGTGAGAACCAGTGACACCATATGCTCGTACCAATTTTAAACCCCACAAATTGAAACACATAACACTCAAGATTAAAGTCAAGGGTTGTAACGGGGCTAGGGGTATTGGCTAACAAAGAAAGGTAAAGGATAAAACAAACGTTCTTTAAAGCAATAGTAAGCAAAGTAATGAATTTGACACTTAAACTCTCTTCAAATGGCCGAAATCAATTAGTACACACAAGGGAAGATTCAGGCAACATTTAGGGTCAAATTCACTCTTTTGGACCCTTCCTTCAACAACCAACACTTGTGAGTTCATTCTCACTTATTTTTCAACTCTTTTTCTTTCTTTTCAACACTTTTCTATTTTCTTTTGATTTTTCTACGAATTTCTCTTCTTTTCTTCTTTTTTTTTTTTTTTTTTTTTTTTTTCTTTTGTTTTTTCGTGCCCTATCATCTTCCCCCACACTCGTTTCCTGCCATAAATTGACCAAAGGAGTTCATCCTAAGTCGTGCTTTACTATCCTTTAAGAACAAAGGTATGGAAAGTCCTAATCTAGGCTAGGTGAGGATAATGTGGCTAACAATGAAAATAGGCTAAATAAGGCTCAAAGGGGTTTAAACCTACAATACAAATGACAAGGGTGGATTCGGCTATTTGGCTATGGTGGTGACTACTACACAACTTCATCTTGTTATGTGTTATGCAATTCAATAACATGTTTTGAATGAAATTGGTATGAGTTCTAGTATTTGGAACTATAGTGATGAAACGCCTTCTAAGTAGTAACCAAGCAACGAATAATGAGATCATGCAACGACTTTAGAAAACAAGAATGCACAGATTTGACCTCTCCAAATAAACGTTTGGGCTCAAGTCTCACAAGGTTGTAGCATTTGTTTGAGTTCCTTCCTTCAAGCATGTTACAAAAACTAATTTTTTTCTTTTTGATTACATGTGAAGTCATAAGTTATAACCACAACCAAGCATAAACAAAGAGTAAATCAAACTTCCATCCGTGTTAATCATTCTCTTTAACAGTCATGCAATTACAAACCGAATCCTCATCATTGTGTTGGAAGGTACCCTAAGACACAAACACACAAAAACAACTTAAAACAACTCTTTTTGGGTTTTCAAAACAATTTTTTTCATTTTTTCTGGGATTTTCGGATTTTTAGAACAACACATACTACAACACACCAAAACAGCCTAAAAACACCTAAAAACAGCAAGAAACAACATTTGAAATTATGGGTGACAAAACCCTACGAATTTGCATCAAAACACTTTGGTTACCCCCCCACACTTAAATCAAACATTGTCCTCAATGTTTCAAGCATAGACTCACACAAATAACAAACAAACAAACAAAACAACATCTAACAACCTAACATGGCAGAAACAAAATCAACAACAAAGAGAAGAGTTTAGGAACGCAAATCTGGAATTGGAGTGCTTTCTCGGTCTTCCTTTGTTGAATGCATGGGTTGCCTCCCAAGTCGCGCTTGCTTTAACGTCGTACAGCCGGACGAAGACCTCATTTTAAGCTCCCTTAGTGCCCACGGCATGGAGGTGATCTTTGAATGGGAGGTGATACTTGAAATGATCCGGTAATGGATTAAATTCAAGATTGGGTGCCTGAATCATCAACAACCTATTAGTATAAAACGAATTTGAAATTGGAGGAGGTGGCTTACCTATGTCCTCCAACAAGAACTCAAGGATAAACACATCTTCTTTGAATGTTTCGGGAACTTTGCACTTGGCCAGATTTGGTGTGAGGATTGTTCCTTGTCCTGTGTCATAAAATTCAACTTCTTTGGGGTTGTTTGTCGCAAGAACATCCTCTTTGATGAATTCTTGATATTCCCTACTTTTCACCTTTTGAAGGGCTTCCAATATGTCTTTTTCACTTTCTTCTTCCTTGGAATTCATGAACCTGCAAGGAATAGGGACATTTGGTGGAATGGGGTTAGAAATAATTAAATTTGGAACAACCTTACCTATGGTGGGCGAATTGGGATCTTGAGGTGGCTGCGGCAAAGGTGTTTCCACCCTTGTCGTGGTTTTGTCCAACTCCTCTTCCTCAAATTGTAATCTTTCATCTTCCTTGTGATGTGATTTTGATGGTTGAGGGTCCGTTCCAACCTCTTTGCCACTTCTTAACGTGATAGCATCGGTGGTTTCAAATCCTCCCTTCAGATTTACAATGGTTGAACTAGGGAGTTTGCCTTGGTCACGAAATTGTCCTACGAACTCCGCTATCTGCCCAATTTGCTTCTCCAAGTTGTCCACCCTCTTGTCTTGGATTTGCCTCTCTTTGTTTTGAGTTTGGACTTCCTGCGTCAAAGTAGTAAGTAATTGAAAAATCTTATCATTATCACTTGAATTACCTACATAGCTTTGGGCAGGTTGTGGTGGCTGCATAGGTGTTGTATAGAACTCCCCATATGGTTGCCAATATTCTCCTTGTTGAGCCTCCTTGACTTGGTTTTGTGAGCCCTGCACCGAAGAAATTAATTCATTAAGAACTTGATTATAATCTATTGACAAACCTGAGTTTGGTTGGGCATATTGTATATGAGGTTGTGGTGGATGCATAGACGTTGAATAGAACTCCTCATATGGCTGCCAATATCCTTCTTGTTGAATATGTTGAGGTTCCCACCACATAGAGTTTGAATGATCACTCCAATCTGAATTATAAGTATTGGAAAACACGTCATTCCTTGATTGATTATGATCAAATGTACCAACTCTTTGCATTTGGGACCTTTCCATGAGCTGTGACAAAAGAGAAGCACTATCAAGTGCCATGTCTTGCTTCTCTAGTACCTAAAATCAACAAAACAAAACTAAAATATAGACAGAAACAAATAAAACTAAAGAGGAAGTAATAATCCAAGGGATTAGCAAAGTTGCTAATCCCCGGCAACGGCGCCAAAATTTGATGCGAGAATTATACGCACACAAATTAAACCCTCTTTTTATCAATTGTAGTGAAGAATGTAAGTAGGGATCGTTCTGGACCGGGGATTAGGAGGGATTGTTAATCACTTGGAATTGACTCAAAAACGTAGAAACACAATATAAAACACTTTACTAGACTCAAAGAATGCAAAACTAAACTTTAAAACACCAAAACAAACCAAAAGACTCAAAACAGCCCCAAAACACTCAAAACTGCCTTAAAAACACAATCTGGGCAGTTTTGAACACTAGACACAACTTTGGACGAAAATTGGTTTTAACTTGACCTAAGACACTTAAAAACACAAACTAAATTGATTTCTAACTAATTTGACACTCTAAGTAAAGGGGGATTTTGATTTTGACGAATTTGAAAACAAAACTTAAAACTTTGTAAAACGAACAGATTTTAAAACGAATTTGGATTTAATGAATGGATGGGAAGTTAGCTAAGGGGTTCATCTCCACACATGTTATACTTGCACACAAAACGATTTCTAATTGCTTTTCAATAAACCATGAATTCTCAACGCCCCAGATTAACCGTGAATTGCACTAATTAACCCTCAGATTTTCCTAACGTTATTGAATTGGATGATTGCATACGACAACCCAAAACATTCCCCACAAGTCCCCTACATGATTGCATAATAGAGATACAAGCAAGAATCATTAAGTTCTTTGAAAACCATAAGCGTTGACGAAGCACTTGTTACTATGATTGCATGAAACTTATGCCAAGAATTTACTTAACGCGATTGAGATCATCAACCTTTACTACTTGTGAATATAATTCCATAACGATTAGGTGAAATTTCCTTATATCCTAGCATCCAATTTATGCATGAAAATTAAGCGTGCACTCTCAACCAACACACACAAATCAATGTAATTCACATAGATAAGTAAATTGAATTCACAACTTATGAAACGCAATTAGAAGTAATCAAATCATATTGCAAGCACAAACATGTGTTTCGAATCCCCCCCTAGCCAAGGGGGGGTTTAGTTCCTCATACGCACAAAACAAAGAGAATTGAAATTAAACATTGAAATCAAAGGAAAAGAAACACCTAGAAATTCCAGCGACGCGAACTCGAATTGCATGAACTTCCGAGCTTCCTTCTCCTCCTCCTTGGTGCGGCAAGGGTCTAGGGACAGGTTTTAGGGCCTTAGGTGTATGGATGGATGGTTATGGAGGGATGTAGTAGTGTTTAGGGGAAGGGGATGGTGCGGCCAATGTCTAAAACTAAGGAAAGGGGTGTTTGGTGGCTGCGGCAAGGCTGTGGAGATGTTTTGACGAATTTATGGAATGAATGAATGTGTATGAGAGGTGGTTATCTGATCTAGGGGTTAATATGAGTATATATAGGCACTTAAAACCCTAGGGTAATCAGATATGGACTTGAATAACCCAAATCAACTAGGAAATAGGCTTAGAAATCAGAAATAGAGAGGGATAATGCTTCCTAGGTGTGGCAGGTATGGGATAAGGTGATAAGGTTTCTAGAATGCCTTGCAAGGCAAGGGAAATCAGATTTCTAGAAGGGTTTGGGCGCCACCTTTGTAGGAGATAAGATAAGGTTCTTAAAATCATGCTTTAAGTGCCAAATTTGTAGGGAAAAAGAGATAAGGGTGCAGCACCTTCTTAGGGATAATGTTTAGGGCTTCTAGAAAGCCTAAAACTAAGGGGAATTGGATAAAACCCACGGCAAGGATAGGATAGGGCATCTAAGGCTTCTAGAAACCCTCCAAGATAAGGTAAAGTGCATGGCATCCCTATAGGATTAGGATAAGGTGTCCTAAATGGATAAGGACTCCTCATTGTACTTGGAAACTTTGCCTATTAGGATTAGGAAACCTTGTCTTCATCATTCCTTCTTCATCTTGGACTCCTTTTCCTTCTTGGACTTGGAAAACTTCTTTGTTGCTTCACTTGAGACCATATGGATTTTGACTTTCCTACTTCAAGTAGGAAACCTTATTTGAGTAGGAATCTTCATTCTTCTAGGAATCCATCTTCAACTAGGAAACCCATTTTCATTAGGGACTTTCCTACTTCAACTAGGAAACCTTGCTCAAGTAGGAATCATCATCTTCAAGTCTTCAATTTCGTCCATCCTCTTGGCTCCAAGCATATGATGTCCATTCCAAGCTCTAATTTGCTCCAAAAGGCTCCAAAATGCATCCTTTTGCACACTTTGCCCTTAAAACCTGAAAATACATAAAACTAGCTTAAAAGACTACTTTACTAAGGAAAAACACTATAAATGCACAAGAACAAGCTAAACTAAGGTGCATAAATATGCTCCTATCAAATTCCCCCACACTTAGCTTTTGCTAGTCCTCGAGCAAAACAAAATGAAACAAAGTAAGTAAACGAAGTAAAATGAGTAAAACACAACCTACACCTTCCAACAATCGCCTCAGGGATTTCCAATGCACATGACATGTTAAAAATCATCATTCCCACAGATTTTAGCCATCTTTACGCTTAAGTATTTACTTAATCATAGTCACTACTCATTAGTTCACAAATAACCAATTTAAAACATGATTTGAATGTAGTAACATGCCTTAGAGAATTTCCTCAATTCCTTACTAGATATGCGCTCAATTTTCACACAGATTTTCTGACTACACACCCTATACTAGTTATATGTGAGAAGATAGATGTAAATATGAAAACGAATGCTCACATATATGTATGACAAAGAAAGCACTTTTCGGAGTTAAATAGCATGTTTATCAATATGATCTCATGAATGGAATGCTACTACTTAGATGTGAGAACCAGTGACACCATATGCTCGTACCAATTTTAAACCCCACAAATTGAAACACATAACACTCAAGATTAAAGTCAAGGGTTGTAACGGGGCTAGGGGTATTGGCTAACAAAGAAAGGTAAAGGATAAAACAAACGTTCTTTAAAGCAATAGTAAGCAAAGTAATGAATTTGACACTTAAACTCTCTTCAAATGGCCGAAATCAATTAGTACACACAAGGGAAGATTCAGGCAACATTTAGGGTCAAATTCACTCTTTTGGACCCTTCCTTCAACAACCAACACTTGTGAGTTCATTCTCACTTATTTTTCAACTCTTTTTCTTTCTTTTCAACACTTTTCTATTTTCTTTTGATTTTTCTACGAATTTCTCTTCTTTTCTTCTTTTTTTTTTTTTTTTTTTTTTTTTTTCTTTTGTTTTTTCGTGCCCTATCATCTTCCCCCACACTCGTTTCCTGCCATAAATTGACCAAAGGAGTTCATCCTAAGTCGTGCTTTACTATCCTTTAAGAACAAAGGTATGGAAAGTCCTAATCTAGGCTAGGTGAGGATAATGTGGCTAACAATGAAAATAGGCTAAATAAGGCTCAAAGGGGTTTAAACCTACAATACAAATGACAAGGGTGGATTCGGCTATTTGGCTATGGTGGTGACTACTACACAACTTCATCTTGTTATGTGTTATGCAATTCAATAACATGTTTTGAATGAAATTGGTATGAGTTCTAGTATTTGGAACTATAGTGATGAAACGCCTTCTAAGTAGTAACCAAGCAACGAATAATGAGATCATGCAACGACTTTAGAAAACAAGAATGCACAGATTTGACCTCTCCAAATAAACGTTTGGGCTCAAGTCTCACAAGGTTGTAGCATTTGTTTGAGTTCCTTCCTTCAAGCATGTTACAAAAACTAATTTTTTTCTTTTTGATTACATGTGAAGTCATAAGTTATAACCACAACCAAGCATAAACAAAGAGTAAATCAAACTTCCATCCGTGTTAATCATTCTCTTTAACAGTCATGCAATTACAAACCGAATCCTCATCATTGTGTTGGAAGGTACCCTAAGACACAAACACACAAAAACAACTTAAAACAACTCTTTTTGGGTTTTCAAAACAATTTTTTTCATTTTTTCTGGGATTTTCGGATTTTTAGAACAACACATACTACAACACACCAAAACAGCCTAAAAACACCTAAAAACAGCAAGAAACAACATTTGAAATTATGGGTGACAAAACCCTACGAATTTGCATCAAAACACTTTGGTTACCCCCCCACACTTAAATCAAACATTGTCCTCAATGTTTCAAGCATAGACTCACACAAATAACAAACAAACAAACAAAACAACATCTAACAACCTAACATGGCAGAAACAAAATCAACAACAAAGAGAAGAGTTTAGGAACGCAAATCTGGAATTGGAGTGCTTTCTCGGTCTTCCTTTGTTGAATGCATGGGTTGCCTCCCAAGTCGCGCTTGCTTTAACGTCGTACAGCCGGACGAAGACCTCATTTTAAGCTCCCTTAGTGCCCACGGCATGGAGGTGATCTTTGAATGGGAGGTGATACTTGAAATGATCCGGTAATGGATTAAATTCAAGATTGGGTGCCTGAATCATCAACAACCTATTAGTATAAAACGAATTTGAAATTGGAGGAGGTGGCTTACCTATGTCCTCCAACAAGAACTCAAGGATAAACACATCTTCTTTGAATGTTTCGGGAACTTTGCACTTGGCCAGATTTGGTGTGAGGATTGTTCCTTGTCCTGTGTCATAAAATTCAACTTCTTTGGGGTTGTTTGTCGCAAGAACATCCTCTTTGATGAATTCTTGATATTCCCTACTTTTCACCTTTTGAAGGGCTTCCAATATGTCTTTTTCACTTTCTTCTTCCTTGGAATTCATGAACCTGCAAGGAATAGGGACATTTGGTGGAATGGGGTTAGAAATAATTAAATTTGGAACAACCTTACCTATGGTGGGCGAATTGGGATCTTGAGGTGGCTGCGGCAAAGGTGTTTCCACCCTTGTCGTGGTTTTGTCCAACTCCTCTTCCTCAAATTGTAATCTTTCATCTTCCTTGTGATGTGATTTTGATGGTTGAGGGTCCGTTCCAACCTCTTTGCCACTTCTTAACGTGATAGCATCGGTGGTTTCAAATCCTCCCTTCAGATTTACAATGGTTGAACTAGGGAGTTTGCCTTGGTCACGAAATTGTCCTACGAACTCCGCTATCTGCCCAATTTGCTTCTCCAAGTTGTCCACCCTCTTGTCTTGGATTTGCCTCTCTTTGTTTTGAGTTTGGACTTCCTGCGTCAAAGTAGTAAGTAATTGAAAAATCTTATCATTATCACTTGAATTACCTACATAGCTTTGGGCAGGTTGTGGTGGCTGCATAGGTGTTGTATAGAACTCCCCATATGGTTGCCAATATTCTCCTTGTTGAGCCTCCTTGACTTGGTTTTGTGAGCCCTGCACCGAAGAAATTAATTCATTAAGAACTTGATTATAATCTATTGACAAACCTGAGTTTGGTTGGGCATATTGTATATGAGGTTGTGGTGGATGCATAGACGTTGAATAGAACTCCTCATATGGCTGCCAATATCCTTCTTGTTGAATATGTTGAGGTTCCCACCACATAGAGTTTGAATGATCACTCCAATCTGAATTATAAGTATTGGAAAACACGTCATTCCTTGATTGATTATGATCAAATGTACCAACTCTTTGCATTTGGGACCTTTCCATGAGCTGTGACAAAAGAGAAGCACTATCAAGTGCCATGTCTTGCTTCTCTAGTACCTAAAATCAACAAAACAAAACTAAAATATAGACAGAAACAAAATAAAACTAAAGAGGAAGTAATAATCCAAGGGATTAGCAAAGTTGCTAATCCCCGGCAACGGCGCCAAAATTTGATGCGAGAATTATACGCACACAAATTAAACCCTCTTTTTATCAATTGTAGTGAAGAATGTAAGTAGGGATCGTTCTGGACCGGGGATTAGGAGGGATTGTTAATCACTTGGAATTGACTCAAAAACGTAGAAACACAATATAAAACACTTTACTAGACTCAAAGAATGCAAAACTAAACTTTAAAACACCAAAACAAACCAAAAGACTCAAAACAGCCCCAAAACACTCAAAACTGCCTTAAAAACACAATCTGGGCAGTTTTGAACACTAGACACAACTTTGGACGAAAATTGGTTTTAACTTGACCTAAGACACTTAAAAACACAAACTAAATTGATTTCTAACTAATTTGACACTCTAAGTAAAGGGGGATTTTGATTTTGACGAATTTGAAAACAAAACTTAAAACTTTGTAAAACGAACAGATTTTAAAACGAATTTGGATTTAATGAATGGATGGGAAGTTAGCTAAGGGGTTCATCTCCACACATGTTATACTTGCACACAAAACGATTTCTAATTGCTTTTCAATAAACCATGAATTCTCAACGCCCCAGATTAACCGTGAATTGCACTAATTAACCCTCAGATTTTCCTAACGTTATTGAATTGGATGATTGCATACGACAACCCAAAACATTCCCCACAAGTCCCCTACATGATTGCATAATAGAGATACAAGCAAGAATCATTAAGTTCTTTGAAAACCATAAGCGTTGACGAAGCACTTGTTACTATGATTGCATGAAACTTATGCCAAGAATTTACTTAACGCGATTGAGATCATCAACCTTTACTACTTGTGAATATAATTCCATAACGATTAGGTGAAATTTCCTTATATCCTAGCATCCAATTTATGCATGAAAATTAAGCGTGCACTCTCAACCAACACACACAAATCAATGTAATTCACATAGATAAGTAAATTGAATTCACAACTTATGAAACGCAATTAGAAGTAATCAAATCATATTGCAAGCACAAACATGTGTTTCGAATCCCCCCCTAGCCAAGGGGGGGTTTAGTTCCTCATACGCACAAAACAAAGAGAATTGAAATTAAACATTGAAATCAAAGGAAAAGAAACACCTAGAAATTCCAGCGACGCGAACTCGAATTGCATGAACTTCCGAGCTTCCTTCTCCTCCTCCTTGGTGCGGCAAGGGTCTAGGGACAGGTTTTAGGGCCTTAGGTGTATGGATGGATGGTTATGGAGGGATGTAGTAGTGTTTAGGGGAAGGGGATGGTGCGGCCAATGTCTAAAACTAAGGAAAGGGGTGTTTGGTGGCTGCGGCAAGGCTGTGGAGATGTTTTGACGAATTTATGGAATGAATGAATGTGTATGAGAGGTGGTTATCTGATCTAGGGGTTAATATGAGTATATATAGGCACTTAAAACCCTAGGGTAATCAGATATGGACTTGAATAACCCAAATCAACTAGGAAATAGGCTTAGAAATCAGAAATAGAGAGGGATAATGCTTCCTAGGTGTGGCAGGTATGGGATAAGGTGATAAGGTTTCTAGAATGCCTTGCAAGGCAAGGGAAATCAGATTTCTAGAAGGGTTTGGGCGCCACCTTTGTAGGAGATAAGATAAGGTTCTTAAAATCATGCTTTAAGTGCCAAATTTGTAGGGAAAAAGAGATAAGGGTGCAGCACCTTCTTAGGGATAATGTTTAGGGCTTCTAGAAAGCCTAAAACTAAGGGGAATTGGATAAAACCCACGGCAAGGATAGGATAGGGCATCTAAGGCTTCTAGAAACCCTCCAAGATAAGGTAAAGTGCATGGCATCCCTATAGGATTAGGATAAGGTGTCTTAAATGGATAAGGACTCCTCATTGTACTTGGAAACTTTGCCTATTAGGATTAGGAAACCTTGTCTTCATCATTCCTTCTTCATCTTGGACTCCTTTTCCTTCTTGGACTTGGAAAACTTCTTTGTTGCTTCACTTGAGACCATATGGATTTTGACTTTCCTACTTCAAGTAGGAAACCTTATTTGAGTAGGAATCTTCATTCTTCTAGGAATCCATCTTCAACTAGGAAACCCATTTTCATTAGGGACTTTCCTACTTCAACTAGGAAACCTTGCTCAAGTAGGAATCATCATCTTCAAGTCTTCAATTTCGTCCATCCTCTTGGCTCCAAGCATATGATGTCCATTCCAAGCTCTAATTTGCTCCAAAAGGCTCCAAAATGCATCCTTTTGCACACTTTGCCCTTAAAACCTGAAAATACATAAAACTAGCTTAAAAGACTACTTTACTAAGGAAAAACACTATAAATGCACAAGAACAAGCTAAACTAAGGTGCATAAATATGCTCCTATCAGAATCCCTCCTAATCCCTGGCCTAGAACGATCCCTACTTATATCTATACTACAATTGTCAAAAAGAGGGTTTAATTTGTGTGCTATTATATGTCACGTCACTTGGGTATTGGATGCATAATGGTGCGGCATTGTCCATTCCCGAGGCGGAAAGCTCCATGATTGTACGGTTGTCCGCTGCCATGGCTTGGACCTCTTCTTCCTCCCTTGCCCTGGGCTCCTCTTCCTCCTCAAAGTTAGAGGCCGAACTAGAACTTGATGAGTGAGGTTCTGAGTTCTTCCTCTTTCTTCTCAAAGTGTGCTCAAAATCGTCGTCAAAATCCAAGATGTTTGCACAAATAGGTTGAGAACTAAGAGTCATAAACTAGTACCTATAAACAAGAAAAGAAACAAGGTCAGTAGCTAAAACAAAAATATATGAAAAAGAAACAAAAAGAAACAACGGGGGATTAGCAAAGTTGCTAATCCCCGGCAACAGCCCCAAAAATTTGATGTTTGACGCGAAATATATTAAGCACACAAATTAAACCCTCTTCTGACAATTGTAGCAAAGTATGTAAGTAGGGATCGTTCAAAACCGGGGATTAGGAGGGATTGCTAAACTCTTGAAAACTGACCTAAGAACTCCAAAACAAAGTTAAAAACACTAATTTGGACTCAAAGAATGAAAAACCAAAGTTAAAACAGTAAAACAAAACAAAAACTCAAAACAGCAACTAGAAGACTCAAAACTGCCTAAAAACCACTTTCTGGGCAGTTTTGAGCACCTACACTAATTTGGACGAAATTGGTTGAAAACTTGACTCAAAACACTTAAAAACATGAACCAAAACAATTTCTAACTAAATTGAGACTTCAAAGTAAAGGGGGATTTGATTTGGACGAAATTAAAGTTGAGAAAACAGATTGCAAAGTAAAACTGATTTTGAAACGTTTTTGGGGTTTTTAATGGATGATGGACTAGTTAGGGGTTCTTTCTCCACACATGACAAGTATGCAAATGACTCGATTTCCAGTTATTCCTTCATAGAATTATGAATGACAATGCCCCAAATTAACCGTGACATCACTAGTTAATTCTCAAGTTTTCCTTGTGTTATTGAATTGGATGACATCATACGACAACCCAAAGCATTCTTCAAAAGTTCCTTACATGACATCATAATAAAGATACAATCAAAGATCATTACATTCAATGAAAACTATAAGCATTGACAAAGCACTTGTGACTATGACATCATGACACTTATGCTAGGAATTGAACTTAACGCAATTGTGACTAGCAACCTTCACTACTTGTGAATATAAGTGTGTGACAATTATGTGAAACAAACTTATATTCTAGCATCATATTCATGCAAGCCAATTAAGTGTCGACCCCTAATTAACAAACACAAATACGTTATTACTCGCACAGTTAAGCCAATTACATTCACGATTCAAGAAGTCATAACTGGAATTTATCAAATCAACTTGCACACATAGTTATGGCTTCGAAATCACCCCTAACCAATAGGGGTTTAGCCACTCATGTTCATAGCAAAATGAAAGGAAAATAAATTAAACATTGAAATCATAAAACGAATTACACCTAGAATGCACCAACGACGAAGCTCCAAGAGTCCTTCCTTCTTTCTCCTTGCTACGGCACAAAGGTGGATGGGATGGTTGGGATGTGTTTTAGGATCAGGGATTATGGAATTGGATGGAGGATAGGCACGGCAAGGTGTAGTGTTTGGCTGGAATTGTGTTTCTAGGATTTTAGGATGTGTAGAGTGGTGTGGCTAGATGAATGGACGAAAATTGGGTGAATGAGTGATCCCCCTAGTGCCTTGCTGCAAAGCCTTATTTATAGGGCTAGGAAAGGTTTAGAACTTAGTTGAAACCAAAAGGTTTTTGTACCAGAAATTCTACACATGAAACACTTAAAGGATATATGTGTGTAGCTTGGACAAGGTAGGACGGCTTGGACAAGGTAGGAGACAAGATAGGACGGCTAGGAGACAAGGTAGGACGGCTAGTGACGGCTAGGAGACAAGGTAGGACGGCTTGGACAAGGTAGGAGACAAGGTAGGACGGCTAGGAGACAAGCTAGGACGGCTAGGAGACAAGCTAGGACGGCTAAGAGACAAGCTAGGACGGCTAGTGACAAGGTAGGACGGCTTGTTCTTCCAATACAGAAATTAGGCACCATGTGTGAATAGATAAAGCCTTCTAGAAATAAGGTTTTTAGGCCCCCTTGCAGCTCCCTAACTGAATTCAAGCCTTCAAATTCGTCCATCCTCATGTGATGCGAGAATTATACGCACACAAATTAAACCCTCTTGTTGTCAAATTGTAGTAAGGATGCAAGTAGGGATCGTTCTAGACCGGGGATTAGGAGGGCTTGCTAAAACCTCTAAATTGACTCAAAAACATAAAAACAAAGTTAAAAACGTTCACAAAGACTCAAAGGACTCAAAACAGGTTCAAAAGACTCAAAACTGCCTAAAAACACTAACTAGGCAGTTTCTGACCTTAAACACAAATTTGGACGAATTTAAGATTATAGGTTGATTCAAAACACTTTAAAACACAAATTAAGACACTTTAACACTAAACTAGACTCAAAGAATTCAAAACTAAACACTTAAAACACTAAAACAAACCAAAAGACTCAAACATCACCCAAAACACTCAAAACTGCCTTAAAAACACTTTCTGGGCAGTTTTGAGCACCTTCGTGAATTTGGACGAAATTAAGTTGTAACTTGACTCAAGACTCTTAAAAACACAAACTAAATTGATTTCTAACTAATTTGACAATAAAGTAAAGGGGGATTTAGGGTTTGACGAAATTAAACTAAATGAACAAATTACAATTAAAACAGAATGTAAATATGAAATGGATGAAATGGAATGAATGGATGCTATGGCTAGCTAAGGGGTTCATCTCCACACATGTTACACTTGCATAATAAAAAGATTTCCAATTGCATTTCAATAAACCATGAATTCTCAAAACCCCAAGTTAACCGTGATGCACTAATTAACCTTCAAATCTTTCTAACGTTATTGAATTAGATGATTGCATACGACAACCCAAAACATTCCCCACAAGTCCCCTACATGATTGCATAATAGAGATACAAGCAAGAATCATTACGCTCTATGAAAATTATAAGTGTTGACGAGGCATTCGTTACTATGATTGCATGAAACTTATGCCAAGAATTCGTTTAACGCGATTGTTTATAAGCAACCTCCACTACTTGTGAATAAACATACATAAAAATTAAGCGTCTACTCTTAATAAACATACATAAATAAGTTATCAATCAAACAGTTAAACAAATTGAATCCACAACTTATGAAACGCAATTAGAAGTAATCAAATCAAAATGCAAGCATAAACATATATTTCGAATCCCCCCCTAGCCAAGGGGGGGTTTAGTTCCTCATTCGTACAAAACAAAGAGTATTGAAATTAAACATTGGAATCGAGGAAAAGAAACACCTAAACATTCCAACAACTCAAACTTGAATTGTATGAACGTTTAGGCCCTCTTATCTTCCTCTTCGTTGTAGCACAAGGTCTAAGGATAGTTTGATGGTGTGAATGGTTTGGGGAGTGGTGAAAATGGAAGAGGATTGGTGTTTGGATTATAAGGGAGAGATGGGAAGCCACGGCAAAGGAAAGGATGGAACTGTTTGTGGTGTGTTGTGTATGAAATGAGATGATGTTGTGGCTGAAATGGATGCTTATTTATAGGTAAATAAGAGGGAACATGACAGCTAGGAAGTGGGTGGAAATGTGGCTGCAATGATGGTGAATGATTATGAGTGAATGCATGTGGATGTGGCTAGGTTGGAAAGCTGGAATTGTGATGGGAGATGCATGTGCTTTGACAGAAATTGTGCTGAAATTGAATGTGAAAGCATGTGCAATGAATATGTGGCTGCATGTGTGGTGCAATGATGAAGGAATAATCTGAAAATGCAAGGTGAAATGAAGTGGAATGACAATGGCATGTGGAATGGCTGGAAAAGTGTATGAAACTCACGGCAATGATGGTGATTTTCTGGTGGTGAATGGTAATGCAATGTGTTTGCATGTGAATTAAAGCTATGTGAATGATTAGGGTGAATGTGCATGTGCTTTGACAGCTAGGATGAATTAATTAAAGGGAGTGCATGTGGCTTGCCTGGAATGAATGATGCGAACTAAGTAAGCACACAAATTAAAACCCTCTTGTGAGTATATGAATAAGTAGGGATCGTTCTTAACCGGGGATTAGGAGGGATTGCAAAATCACTTGGAAACTAACTCAAAAACGTAAAATAAAGTTTGAAACACTAAATTAGACTCAAAGAATGCAAAACTAAACAATGAAACACAAAAACAAATCAAAAGACTCAAAACAGCCCCAAAACACTCAAAACTGCCTTAAAATCACTTTCTGGGTAGTTTTGAGCACTTTGGTAACTTTGGACGAAATTGGGTAATAGAATGAATCAAAATGCTTAAAAACACAAACTAAGATACTTTCTAACTAAATTGGACACAAAAGTAAGGGGGGATTGAGTTTTTGACGAAATTAATTAAAATGCACAGATTGTATTTTAAAGGCAGATTGTAATGAATTGAATGAAATTATGGATGAATGCTAGCTAGAAGGTTCTTCTCCACACATGTCACACTTGCATACACTTTGATTTTCAGTTGGTCTTTCGATGAATTATGGAACTCGACACTCCAAGTTAATTAGGTCCGCTTAAATTAACCTTCAAATTTCCCTAGAATCATTGAATTGGATGAATATGCATCGCAAACAAATTATTCCTAACAAGTTCTCTATATGAACAGCATGATAAAGATAAAAGTTAGAATCATTACGTTCTTTGGAAATTATAAGCATCGACAAGGCATTTGTAACTATGAAAAGCATGATACTCTTGCCAGGAATTCAATTAATGCGATTGTTTATAAGCAACCTCCACTACTTGTGAATATAAGTTCATAACTATTAGGTGAAACTCACTTATACTCTAGCGTCAAATTCATGCATGAACATTAAGCGTGCACTCTCAATAAACATACACAAACAAGTTATCAATCAAACAGTTAAATGAATTGAATCCAACATTCATGAAATTCCAACCAAAAGTAATCAATTCATATTGCAAGTATAACCATGGTTTCGAATCACCCCCTAGCTAACTAGGGGGATTTAGCCTCTCATGTTCACAAAAAGAGAATTACAAATGAATTTAAACATAAAGCACAAAGGATTGATTACACCTAGAACGCCCAACGAATCCACGTGAATTGGTGCGCGACGAAGCTCCTCTATCCCCTTCTCCTTGCTGCGGCAGTGAGGTTAAATGGTGTTTTTGGGTGATTTTCTGGTTTAGGGTTGGAGTTATGGTGATAAGGTGGTGCGGCAAGGTGGTGGAGTGATGTAGGGAGGTTTGTATGGTGGTGGAAAGTGGTGGAGATGGCACGGCAAGGCTTGGAAGTGGCTGGAATTGGCTGCGGCAGGTTGGGAAATATGTGGAAGTTGGTTGGAATGGTAGGGGAATGGCACGGCAATGGAGAGGATGGATGGGCTTTGGTGATGGTAGCTGCGGTTTGTGAACGAATTAGAGAGGAATTAGGGTGTATGGATGGTGTGGAATAGTGTATAAGGTGGCTGGAATGGTGGAGGTAATGCACGGCCAAGGTTGTGGGTGATGGTGGCTGCACGGTTTTGGGAGGAAATTGGGAGAGAATATGGGATGGTGGCTGCGTATGGATGAATGAATGGGAGCACGGCTTAGGGTGTGAATGTGTATGATGCACAGATTGATGGGCAAGAATGGGAAAAAGTGGCTGAATAGAATTTTTGTAGAATGGGAGTGACGGCTACAAGGTTGTAGGTTAGGGTTTATGAGTGAATGGCTGAGATGATTTTTGTATGAATGAATCAAAGGCTATGAATTAAAGGAAGAGTATGAGAGAGTGGGGCTAGAGTGGGAAAAAGGGATTTTGGCTGAAAATTAAAAGAATGACAAGTAATAGGGTGCGGCTGCATGTAACTAGGATGATTAGGGTTTAGGGTTAGGGTTTAAAGCATGAATTGGGCCAGAAATACCCCCCCTTGCACGGCAAGGAAAGGGAGTTGGGTTAAAGCCCACGGCAAAAGGTTTTAAGGGCCCTATGACCTTCGTTTTGTGTCCTAAAGCGCCTACAAGGACTTCAAAGTGGCTAGAAAATGCGGACGTTTAAGATTAGGAAAGGTTACCAAAACGGGAAACTTAGGGTCAACTTTCCTAAAATAGGAAACCTTGTTTGAGTAGGATTCCTCGTTTTGGTAAGAATTCATCGTTGGCGTAGGAATTCGTCATTTCTTCAAGTCTTCAACTCATTCATTCCTCTTTCGCTCCAAAAGACTCCAATTTGCATCTTCTTGCACATTTTGGCCTTATACTCTGAAAATACACAAAAGTGGCCTTAAACACTAAAACAACTAAGTAAACACAACATAAATGCACGAGAACAAGCTAATTAAGTCGCATGAATATGCTCCTATCAATGAATGGAATGCAATCTGAAATGGGAGATAGAATGGGATGCACGGCAATGATGGTGTTTGTGTGAATGATGGCAGATTGTGTGGGTGAGTGATTAGGTTGGAAATGCATATGAATGCAAGGTGTGAATGATTATGAGTGCATGTGGGTGAATTAAAGGATGGAATGCATGTGAATTAGGTTGGAAATCTGATGGGAACTCACGGCATTAAGTGGAGTGAAATGATTGAATGTTTAATGGTTGCATGAGGCTGAAATGAAGTGTGTATGCATGTGCACGGCACAAAGGGAAATGGTTTTGGTGAATGACTGATTAGAATCTAGGGTGAATGGTGTGTACGGTTTTTGGGAGAGAAAGTGTGTTGGATGATTTATGGAGATGCATGTGGATTAAAGGAATGCATGTGCAATGGATATAGGAAAGGTTTAAATGTCCTAGAACTAAAGGGAACAAGGTTCCAACACTTTGGTCTTCAATTAGGTCTTCAATTTCGTCCAACACTTTGGCTCCAAGCATAAGCTATCCATCCTTAGCCCAAAAGTGCTCCAAAAGTCTCCAAAATGCATCTTTTTGCTCCTTTAGCCCTTTGGACCTACAAACACACGAAAATAGCTTAAAGTACTAAAATAACTAAAGAAACATAACGTAAATGCACGAGAACAAGCCATTTAAGTCGCATGAATATGCTCCTATCAAATACCCCCACACTTAGCTTTTGCTAGTCCTCGAGCAAAACAGAATAAAAACAAATAAACAAAACGACACTAAACACGTAAAACACAACCTAAACCTTCCAACAACCGTCTTAGGGATTTCCAATGCACATGACATGTTAAAAATCATCATTCTCACAGATTTTAGTCATCTTCACACTTAAGTACATTCTTAATCATAGTCACCACATACTATTTCACAATTAAGCATTTAAAACCATGTTTTGAATGTAGTAACATGCCTTAGAGAATTTGCTCAATTCCTTACAAGATATGCACTCGATTTTCACTCAGATTTTCTAACTACACACCCTAATCTAGTTATATGTGAGAAGATTAATGAAAACGAACACTCACATATATATATCACAAAGAGAGCAATTTCCGGAGTTAATAAGCATGTTTAGATATGATCTCATGAATGGAATGCTACCACTTAGATGCGAGAACCAGTGACACCATATGCTCATACCAAGTTCAAACTCCACAAATTGAAACACATAACACTCAAGATTGAAGTCACGGGCTGTAATGGGGCTTGGGGCGTGTGGATAAGAAAGAAGGGATATGGAAAACAAAGGTTCTTAAAGAAATAGTGAGCAAAGCACTTGAATCAACTTAGAATTCACTTTTGAATGAAAACTCAACTTTTGAACAAAAAGGGAGAATTTAGACAATTTACGGCCAGAATTGGTGTTTTGGACCCTTTCTTCAATCACTCATTCTTTCATTTTTTTCAAGCTCTTTTTTCTTTCTTTCTTTCTTTTCTTTTTTTTTTTTTTTTTTTTTTTTTTTTTTTTTTTCTTTTGAATCTCAAAACATACATAAACATTTAAACATTCTCTCCCCCACACTCATTTTCTTGCATAATGTAACTCAAAAGGAATTCATTTAAGTCATGCTCATTATCTTTTTAAGACAAGGGTATGGAATGTTCTAATCTAGGCTAGGTGAGGAAAATGTGGGTTAACAAAGAATAAAGGCTAAACAAAGCTCAACGGGGGTAAAACTTACAACAAATACGAAATATGGGAAATGAGGCTATTTGGCTATGGTGGCAACTACACAACTTCATCTTGATATATGTTATGCAAATCAATAACATGCTTTGAATGAAATGGGCATGAGTTCTAGCATTTGGAACTATATGATGAAACGCCTTCTAAGTAGTAACCAAGCAAAGAATAATGAGATCATGCAACGACTTTAGAAAACAAAAAATCACAGATTATACTCTCCAAAGAACGTTATAGGCTCAAGTCTCTCAGGGTTGTAGCGTTTGTTTGAGTTCCTTCCTTCAAGCATGTTACCAAAACGAATTTTTCTTTTATGATTGCATGTGAAGTCATACATTATAACCATAACCAAGCATATATGATGCGAGAATTATACGCACACAAATTAAACCCTCTTTTTATCAATTGTAGTATAAGTATAAGTAGGGATCGTTCTTAACCAGGGATTAGGAGGGATTGCAAAATCACTTGGAAACTGACTCAAAAACGTAAAATAAAGTTTAAAACACTAAACTAGACTCAAAGAATGCAAAACTAAACATTTAAAACACTAAAACAAACCAAAGGACTCAAAACAGCCCCAAAACACTCAAAACTGCCTTAAAAACACAATCTGGGCAGTTTTGAGCACTTTGGTGAATTTGGACGAATGTGTGTAATAAATTGAATCAAAACACTTATAAACACAAACTAAGACACTTTAACACTAAACTAGACTCAAAGAATGCAAAACTAAACACTTAAAACACTAAAACAAACCAAAAGACTCAAACAGCACCCAAAACACTCAAAACTGCCTTAAAAACACTTTCTGGGCAGTTTTGAGCACTTTGACTACTTTGGACGAAATTGGGTAATAAAATGAATCAAAACACTTAGAAACACAAACTAAGACACTTTCTAACTAAGTTGGACACTAAAGCAAGGGGGATTGAGTTTTGGACGAAATTAAACTAATTGCACAGATTCTAATTAAAACAGATTGTAAGTATGAATGTGATGGATTGCTAGCTAAGGGGTTCATCTCCACACATGTTACACTTGCATAATAAAAAGATTTCCAATTGCATTTCAATAAACCATGAATTCTCAACACCCCAAGTTAACCGTGATGCACTAATTAACCTTCAAATCTTCCTAACGTTATTGAATTGGATGATTGCATACGACAACCCAAAACATTCCCCACAAGTCCCCTACATGATTGCATAATAGAGATACAAGCAAGAATCATTACGCTCTATGAAAATTATAAGTGTTGACGAGGCATTCGTTACTATGATTGCATGAAACTTATGCCAAGAATTCGTTTAACGCGATTGTTTATAAGCAACCTCCACTACTTGTGAATATAAGTTCGTAACTATTAGGTGAAACTCACTTATATTCTAGCATCATATTCATGCATGAAAATTAAGCGTGTACTCTCAATAAACATACATAAATAAGTTATCAATCAAACAGTTAAACAAATTGAATCAACAACTTATGAAACGCAATTAGAAGTAATCAAATCAAAATGCAAGCATAAACATATATTTCGAATCCCCCCCTAGCCAAAGGGGGGTTTAGTTCCTCATACGTACAAAACAAAGAGAATTGAAATTAAACATTGTAATCGAGGAAAAGAAACACCTAAACATTCCAACAACTCAAACTTGAATTGTATGAACGTTTAGGCACTCTTCTCCTCCTCTTCGTTGTAGCACAAGGTCTAAGGATAGTTTGATGGTGTGGATGTGTGTTTGAATGAATGAATTTCTGAAATGGAAGAATGTATGAGAATGAATGGGAATGAATGAATTGTGGCTGCAATGGATGCTTATTTATAGGTGAAAAGGAGGGAATATGACAGCTAGGTACTTGGTGGAAATCTGGAATGGTGATGGGAGATGCATGTGGCTGATTTATGCATGTGATTAAAGGGTAATGACAGCTAGGTTATGATGATGAATGCATGTGCAAAGTTGGTTGAATGATTATGGGTGCATGTGGCTGATTTATGGTGCAATGATGAAAGGCAAAGTGCATGTGGCTGATTTGTGAAGGGAATGCATGTGGAATGAATGTGTGAATGATTGGAATGCAATCTGAAATGGGATGTGTTGGTGTGAATTTCTGGTACAAAGGGCCTCCTTTGGTCTTCAATTTCGTCCATCTACTTGGCTTCAAGTATATGCAATCCATTTAACGCCCCAAACTACTCCAAAATGCACCATTTTGCATACTTTGCCCTTAGAACCTGAAAACACACAAAAGAAGCATAAAGGACTAAAATAACTAAAGAAACATAACGTAAATGCACGAGAACAAGCCATTTAAGTCGCATGAATATGCTCCTATCAAATACCCCCACACTGATCTTTTGCTAGTCCTCGAGCAAAACAGAAAGAAAAACAAAACAAAACGAAACGAAACGAAACAAAACAAGTAAAACACAACCTAAACCTTCCAACAATCGTCTTAGGGATTTCCAATGCACATGACAAGTTAAAAATCATCATTCCCACAGATTTTAGTCATCTTCACACTTAATTACATTCTTAATCACAGTCACCACATACTATTTCACAATTAAGCATTTAAAACCATGTTTTGAATGTAGTAACATGCCTTAGAGAATTTGCTCAATTCCTCACAAGATATGCACTCAATTTTTACTCAGATTTTCTGACTACACACCCTACACTAAGTATATGTGAGAAGATTGATGTAAACATGAAACCGAACACTCACATATATGTATCACAAAGAACGCAATTTCTGGAGTTAATAAGCATGTTTAGATATGATCTCATGAATGGAATGCTACTACTTAGACGCGAGAACCAGTGACACCATATGCTCATACCAAGTTCAAACTCCACAAATTGAAACACATAACACTCAATATTGAAGTCACGGGTTGTAATGGGGTTCGGGGCGTGTGGATAACAAAGAAGGGATATGGAAAACAAAGGTTCTTAAAGAAATAGTGAGCAAAGCACTTGAATCAACTTAGAATTCACTTTTGAATGAAAACTCAACTTTTGAACAAAAAGGGAGAATTTAGACAATTTACTGCTAGAATTGGTGTTTTGGACCCTTTCTTCAATCACTCATTTTTTTCAAGTTTTTTTTTTTCTCCTTCTTTCTTTCTTTTCTTTTTTTTTTTGTTTTCTTTTCTTTTGAATCTCAAAACATACATAAACACTTAAACATTCTCTCCCCCACACTCATTTTCTTTCATAATGTAACTCAAAAGGAATTCAATTAAGTCATGCTCACTATCTTTTAAGAACAAGAGTGGGGATTGTCCTAAACCAGGCTAGGTGAAGAAAATGTGGGTAAACAAAGAATAAAGGCTAAACAAGGCTCAACGGGGTTAAAACTTACAACATATACGAAATATGAGAAGTAAGGCTATTTGGCTATGGTGGTGGTCACTACACAACTTCTTCTTGAATATGTGTTATGCAAATCAATAACGTGCTTTGAATGAAATGGGCATGAGTTCTAGCATTTGGAACTATATGATGAAACGCCTTCTAAGTAGTAACCAAGCAAAGAATAATGAGACCATGCAACGACTTTAGAAAACAAAAAATCACAGATTATACTCTCCAAAGAACGTTATAGGCTCAAGTCTCTCAGGGTTGTAGCGTTTGTTTGAGTTCCTTTCTTCAGGCATGTTACAAAAACGAATTTTTCTTTTATGATTGCATGTGAAGTCATACATTATAACCATAACCAAGCATATACCAAGAGTAAATCAAACTTTTCTCTATGTTTATAACTCTTTTTAACAGTCATGCACTTACAAACCAAATCCTTATCATTGTGTTGGAAGGTACCCTAAGACACAAACACACACACAAAAACAACTTTAAAACAACTCTTTTTGGGTTTTTCAAAACAATTTTTCAAATTTTTATGGGATTTTCAAATTTTTAAGTCAAAACACACTAAAACAGTTTCAAAACATTTTAAAACAGCAAGGAACAACACTTGAAGTTATGGGTGATAAAATCCAACGAATTTGCATCAACATACTTAGTTACCCCCCCCACACTTCAATCAAACATTGTCCTCAATGTTTTAAGCTTAAAACACACCAAACAAAAGTAAACATATAAAAAAAAGCAACTAAACATACTCAACATGGCAGAATGTATCTAACAAAGAGAAGAGTTTAGGGATGCAAATCTGGTTATGGAGTGTAAATTCCATCTTCTCCTTGGTGATTGCAGTGAGGCTTCATCTTGAGTTTTTCCACAGGCTACTCTTGAACTGAGCTGGAGATTCTTTTGGTTTCCTCCGATCGTTGATTTTCCTTTGTGCTACTCTTGAACTGGGCAGCAGGATTCTTTTGGTCTCCCCCGAAGGTCTGAGCTTACTCCTTTTATCTGTTTCTTTGTTCAATCTCTCCAATTGGTATTGAAGAGGGTTAGAGGATAGCTCAGCATATGCTTGTCTCCTCATGCTTCAATGTATCATTTTCCTTTGCCTTACTTGCTCCCCTTTGCAGAAGTGGTCCCTTCTCTGGAAGTGTATCAACCGTTGAAGATGACTACTCGAGAGCAACGCTAGGTAAGCAATCAGGGAAGGGATTCCAGGCAGTTGGTTCCAGATCGGAAGACTGATTCCAAGTGCCGGCTGATTGCTTCTTTCACTTTGCCATGCGAGTAAGAACAAGGACAAAGAAAAGGACAGGGAAAGAGCATGATATGAGATACTTTTGCTTTTGACCTTTATGATATGAGATACCTTTGCTTTGAAGAAGCGGTGAATGAATCAGCACATGCTTCCATCTACCGTTTCCTCCTGGGTCATCTGTACTCCAGGCATCTGGTATCATCTTTGGGGAAGAAGAAAAAATTAAGTATTTCGAAAGGCTTTGCTGGGAGTGCGCCCTTGATAGGAGCATATTCATGCGACTTAATTAGCTTGTTCTCGTGCATTTACGTGGTGTTTACTTAGTTGTTTTAGTGTTTAAGGCCATTTTTGTGTATTTTCAGATTAGAAGGCCAAAGTGTGCAAGAAGATGCAAATTGGAGCTTTTTGGAGCAAAAGAGGAATGAATGAGTTGAAGACGTGAAGAAACGACGAATTCCTACTCCAACGATGAATTCTTACCAAAACGAGGAATCCTACTCAAACAAGGTTTCCTATTTTAGGAAAGTTAACTCTCAGTTTCCCGTTTTGGTAACCTTTCCTAATCTTAAACGTCCGTATTTTCTAGCCACTTTGAAGACCTTGTAGGTACTTTAGGACACAAAACCAAGGCCCTAGCCCTATTTCCCTTCCTATGCCGTGCCTCTAGCCCATTTCCCTTCCCTTGCCGTGCAAGGGGGGGTACTTTGGTCCCCTTTGTGCACTTAAACCCTAACCCTAATCCCCCTAATTCATGCAGCCGTCACTCTCCCTTGATCCATAGCCTTTGATTCGTCCAAAACCAATCTCAGCCGTACCTTGTTTTTAACCCTAGAGCCTATTCTATTCACTAGCCGTCACACCCTAATGAAATCAGCCATTCTCCCCCATTCCTTCCCATAAGCCGCAGCCACCATCATTCATCTTTGGCAATCCGTGCATTCCCATTCCCCATCCACATTCATCAAACCATTTCAGCCACAAAAATCCCCTTAAGCTATAACCATCTGATTCATTCATTCAAAATCATCTAAGCCATTCATTCATAAACTCTAAACCCTAATCTTGTAGCCGTCACTTCCCATTAATTCTAATCAGCCACCATCATACACATTCACACTCTAAGCCGTGCATACCATGCACCCTAATTAATTCAGCCATTTTCACACATTTTTCCTCTCTAGCCGCACCCCCCTCTCATTCATTCTTTCAATTTTCAGCCACATTCAACCTAATTCACATCCAATCCGCAGCCTCCATTCCCTTCCCCTTTAATCTGTAACCATCCATTCATACTAATCAGCCACTTTCACACCAAAAACTACCCTAGCCGTCACCCTTCACCATTCTACACATTCACACATAATACAACAACCAGCCACCATTCCCTCCATTCACTCTCCCAATTTCTCCCATTGCCGCAGCCACCTTTCCATATCCCCCTTCCATTCCAGCCATCTCCACCACTTTCCACCACCATACAACCCTTCCTACACCACTCCACCACCTTGCCGCACCACCAAACAGCCCTAAACCTATCTATAACCCAGAAATTCACCCAAAATCATCCTAAAACCAATCTGCCGCAAAAGGAGAAGAGGAAAGAGGAGCTTCGACGCGCACCAATTCACGTGGATTCGTTGGGCGTTCTAGGTGTAATCATTCCTTTGTGCTTTATGTTTAAATTCAATTGTAATTCTCTTTTTGTGACCATGAGAGGCTAAATCCCCCTAGTTAGCTAGGGGGTGATTCGAAACCATGTTTATGCTTGCAATATGAATTGATTACTTTTGGTTGGAATTTCATGAATGATTGATTCAATTCGTTTAACTGTGTGATTGATAACTTGTTTGTGTATGTTTATTGAGAGTGCACGCTTAATGTTCATGCATGAATTTGACGCTAGAATATAAGTGAGTTTCACCTAATAGTTATGAACTTATATTCACAAGTAGTGGAGGTTGCTTATAAACAATCGCGTTAAATGAATTCTTGGCACTAGTTTCATGCTCATCATAGTAACGAATGCCTCGTCAACACTTATAGTTTTCATGATGTTTAATGATCTTTGATTGTATCTTTATTGTGCTTTTCATGTAAAGGACTTTTGGAGAATGTTTTGAATTGCGTTGCGCTAACCCATCCAATTCATTAACTTAAGGAGAACTTGACGGTTAATTTAAGCGGACCTAATTAACCCGGAGTGTTGAGTTTCATAATTTATCGAAAGACCAACTGAAAATCAAAGTGTATGCAAGTGTGACATGTGTGGAGAAGAACCTTCTAGCTAGCATTCATTCCATCTTTCATCCATTTCATTACAATCTGCCTTAATTTTACAATCTGTGCATTTTAATTAATTTCGTCAAAAACTCAATCCCCCCTTACTTTTGTGTCCAATTTAGTTAGAAAGTGTCTTAGTTTGTGTTTTTAAGCATTTTGATTCATTCTATCACCCAATTTCGTCCAAAGTCACCAAAGTGCTCAAAACTGCCCAGAAAGTGATTTTAAGGCAGTTTTGAGTGTTTTGGGGCTGTTTTGAGTCTTTTGATTTGTTCTTGTGTTTTATTGTTTAGTTTTGCATTCTTTGAGTCTAGTTTAGTGTTTCAAACTTTATTTTACGTTTTTGAGTTAGTTTCCTAGTGATTTTGCAATCCCTCCTAATCCCCGGTTAAGAACGATCCCTACTTATTCATATACTACAATTGTCACAAGAGGGTTTTAATTTGTGTGCTTACTTAGTTCGCATTAATGTGTAGTTGCGATGATGGCCTCCACGTGTCTTCAACTTTGTCAGAGATCTTTTGACAAAGTTGAACGCGTTTTCTGAAAAGCCGAGAGAGCGTCGCCGAAATTTACGCAGGAAATTCCGGCTTTTTGACTCAGTGGACGCGTCGCCTTGGCTTTTTATAGAGCTATCGATCACCACCAACATACACATTCTGAAGACTGCCCATCTGTGAAAATCGTATCCGGCCCTTTGAAATTTAACTCCATCCAGCACTTCTCTTTGAACACTTTTGAAAAATGGCAAACCCATCGAACCTTAGCTTAGAATTAAGTCTCAGCAGTGATACGGGCGCGCCACGTCAAGGTAACGTATGGCGCCCTTCTTTCTTTTCTTCTAACTGTCCTCTTACAGGTGAAGACTCAGTGATGCAGGATGCAACAACAGCTACAATAGTAGCTAGGAACCTCCTCACTCCCAAAGATAGTCAGCTGCTTTCAGGACGGTTCGATGAGTTGGCCGTTCAAGAGTCCCTCGCTCTCAGTGTTCAGTGTGCGGGCTTTGTGTCCAACATGGGCCAACGCCTGCTTGCTCGGTCCCGCCAAGTGGAATCGTTGATGGTAGAGGTGGAAAATCTTAAGCAGGAGATCAACCAGCTTAAGTACGAGAATAGAAGTTTGCACGTGCTTGCAAATAACTATTCGTCGGGCATGAAGAGGAAGCTTGATGAGCTGCAAGAATCTCAAGGTCGAATGCAAAGTGACCGTCAAAGGCTCGCGTCTTTTTTCCAGAGGCACCTTTTTCCTGGGTCATCCAGCGTTCCACCCAGTATTGAGGCCTGGAATGCTCTAGCTCCGATGCCTCCCGCTCCGATGCCTCCTGCTCCGATGCCTTCCGCTCCGAGAGTTTCGCCACGTAGTGGGTCTTCACGTACACAACCTTTGTGAAGGCTACATTCTTTTTTTTTTTTTATTATTATTTTTTTTATTTTAAATCAAACGGCATAGACTTGATCTTTGAATGGAAGGTGATACTTGAAATGATCCGGTAATGGTTTAAATTCTAAAGTGGGTGCCTGAATCATTAACAACATATTAGTATAAATCAAAATTGAAATTCGGGGAGGTGGCTTACCTGTGTGCTCCGACATAAACTCAAGAATAAACACCCCTTCGAAAGTTGTAAGACTAGAAATTTCAGCTAGATTTGGTGTTTTGAGTGTTATGACTTGTCCTGTGTCATGAAATCCAATTTCCTTGCGAATTGTTGTCTCAAGTATATCCTCTTTGATGAATTCTAGGCATTCCCCAGTCACATCTTGCTCTTGATTCTTTGGAAAGGATTCGAAGATGCCTTTCTCACCCTCTTCTTCCTTGGATTGCATGAGCCTGCAAGGAATAGGGACATTCAGTGGAACGGGGTTAGAAATAATTAACTTTGGAACAACCATACCTGAATTGGATGGCGTAGGTGCAATAGGTGCCTGCGGCAAAGGTGTTTCCTCCCTTGCCGTGGCTTGGGTGTGTTCCTCTTCCTCAAATTGCAGTCCTTCATCCTCCTTCGGATTTGCCATGGTTGAAATAGGGAGTTTGCCTTGGTCTTGAAATTGTCCTATGAACTCCGCTATCTGCCCAATTTGGTTTTCCAAGTGGTCCAACCTTTTGTCTTGATTTTGCCTTGCTTTGTTTTGATCTTCTTGCCCCTGAGACAAATTGGTGAGTAACTTACTAACCGTATCATTATACAAAGACTCACTTGAATTTGTTTGGGTAGGTTGTGGTGGCTGCATAGGTGTTGTATAGAACTCCTCATATGGTTGCCAATATTCTCCTTGTTGAGCCTCCTCGAGTTGATTTTGTGAGCCCTGCACCAAACAAATTAATTCATTAAGCTTTTCATTATAATCTATTGACGAACTTGAGTTTGGTTGGGCATTTTGAATATGAGGTGGCTGCCAATATCCTTCTTGTTGAACATTTTGAGGTTCCCACCACATAGAAGTTGAATGATCACTCCAATCCGAATTGTACGTATTGGAAAACACGTTATTCCTTGATTGAAGATCGAATATATCAACGCTTTGCATTTGGGACCTTTCCATGAGCTGTGACAAAATAGAAGCATTATCAAGTGCCATGTTGTGTTTCTCTAGTACTTGAAATCAACAAACAAAACACAAATCAAAAACTAAAACTAAAATACATAACAGAAACGAACAATCCAAGGGATTAGCAAATTTGCTAATCCCCGGCAACGGCGCCAAAATTTGATGCGAGAATTATACGCACACAAATTAAACCCTCTTTTTATCAATTGTAGTATAAGTATAAGTAGGGATCGTTCTTAACCGGGGATTAGGAGGGATTGCAAAATCACTTGGAAACTGACTCAAAAACGTAAAATAAAGTTTAAAAACACTAAACTAGACTCAAAGAATGCAAAACTAAACATTTAAAACACTAAAACAAACCAAAGGACTCAAAACAGCCCCAAAACACTCAAAACTGCCTTAAAAACACAATCTGGGCAGTTTTGAGCACTTTGTTGAATTTGGACGAATGTGTGTAATAAATTGAATCAAAACACTTATAAACACAAACTAAGACACTTTAACACTAAACTAGACTCAAAGAATGCAAAACTAAACACTTAAAACACTAAAACAAACCAAAAGACTCAAACAGCACCCAAAACACTCAAAACTGCCTTAAAAACACTTTCTGGGCAGTTTTGAGCACTTTGACTACTTTGGACGAAATTGGGTAATAAAATGAATCAAAACACTTAGAAACACAAACTAAGACACTTTCTAACTAAGTTGGACACTAAGGCAAGGGGGGATTGAGTTTTGGACGAAATTAAACTAATTGCACAGATTCTAATTAAAACAGATTGTAAGTATGAATGTGATGGATTGCTAGCTAAGGGGTTCATCTCCACACATGTTACACTTGCATAATAAAAAGATTTCCAATTGCATTTCAATAAACCATGAATTCTCAACACCCCAAGTTAACCGTGATGCACTAATTAACCTTCAAATCTTCCTAACGTTATTGAATTGGATGATTGCATACGACAACCCAAAACATTCCCCACAAGTCCCCTACATGATTGCATAATAGAGATACAAGCAAGAATCATTACGCTCTATGAAAATTATAAGTGTTGACGAGGCATTCGTTACTATGATTGCATGAAACTTATGCCAAGAATTCGTTTAACGCAACTGTTTATAAGCAACCTCCACTACTTGTGAATATAAGTTCGTAACTATTAGGTGAAACTCACTTATATTCTAGCGTCATATTCATGCATGAAAATTAAGCGTGTACTCTCAATAAACATACATAAATAAGTTATCAATCAAACAGTTAAACAAATTGAATCCACAACTTATGAAACGCAATTAGAAGTAATCAAATCAAAATGCAAGCATAAACATATATTTCGAATCCCCCCCTAGCCAAAGGGGGGTTTAGTTCCTCATATGTACAAAACAAAGAGAATTGAAATTAAACATTGTAATCGAGGAAAAGAAACACCTAAACATTCCAACAACTCAAACTTGAATTGTATGAACGTTTAGGCACTCTTCTCCTCCTCTTCGTTGTAGCACAAGGTCTAAGGATAGTTTGATGGTGTGGATGTGTGTTTGAATGAATGAATTTCTGAAATGGAAGAATGTATGAGAATGAATGGGAATGAATGAATTGTGGCTGCAATGGATGCTTATTTATAGGTGAAAAGGAGGGAATATGACAGCTAGGAACTTGGTGGAAATCTGGAATGGTGATGGGAGATGCATGTGGCTGATTTATGCATGTGATTAAAGGGTAATGACAGCTAGGTTATGATGATGAATGCATGTGCAAAGTTGGTTGAATGATTATGGGTGCATGTGGCTGATTTATGGTGCAATGATGAAAGGCAAAGTGCATGTGGCTGATTTGTGAAGGGAATGCATGTGGAATGAATGTGTGAATGATTGGAATGCAATCTGAAATGGGATGTGTTGGTGTGAATTTCTGGTACAAAGGGCCTCCTTTGGTCTTCAATTTCGTCCATCTACTTGGCTTCAAGTATATGCAATCCATTTAACGCCCCAAACTACTCCAAAATGCACCATTTTGCATACTTTGCCCTTAGAACCTGAAAACACACTAAAGAAGCATAAAGGACTAAAATAACTAAAGAAACATAACGTAAATGCACGAGAACAAGCCATTTAAGTCGCATGAATATGCTCCTATCAATATACCAAGAGTAAATCAAACTTTTCTCTATGTTTATAACTCTTTTTAACAGTCATGCACTTACAAACCAAATCCTTATCTATTGTGTTGGAAGGTGACCTACGACACAAAAACGACTCAAAACACTCTTTTTAGGCTTTTCAAAACATGTTTTTCAAATTTTTGTGTGATTTTCGAATTTTTAAGTCAAAACACACTAAACACACTTAAAAACAGCAAGAAACAACATTTGAAGTTATGGTGGATAAAACCCTCCGAATTTGCATCAAAACACTTTAGTTACCCCCCCACACTTCAATCAAACATTGTCCTCAATGTTTAAAACACACCAAACAAAAGTAAACACATAAACAGCAACTAAACATACTAAATATGGCAGAATGTATCTAACAAAGAGAAGAGTTTAGAGATGCAAATCTGGTTATGGAGTGTAAATTCCATCTTCTCCTTGGTGATTGCAGTGAGGCTTCATCTTGAGTTTTTCCACAGGCTACTCTTGAACTGAGCTGGAGATTCTTTTGGTTTCCTCCGATCGTTGATTTTCCTTTGTGCTACTCTTGAATTGGGCAGCAGGATTCTTTTGATCTCCTCCGAAGGTCTGAGCTTACTCCTTTATCTGTTTCTTTGTTTAATCTCTCCAATTCGTATTGAAGAGGGTTAGAGGATAGCTCAGCATATGCTTGTCTCCTCATGCTTCAATGTATCATTTTCCTTTGCCTTACTTGCTCCCCTTTGCAGAAGTGGTCCCTTCTCTGGAAGTGTATCAACCGTTGAAGATGACTATTCGAGAGCAACGCTAGGTAAGCAACCAGGGAATAGAGTCCAGGTAGACTCCAAGTGCCGGCTGATTGCTTCTTTCACTTTGCCATGCAAGTAATATCAAGGACAAAGGAAAAGACAGGGAAAGAGCATGATATGAGATACCTTTGCTTTCGCCCTTGATGATATGAGATACCTTTGCTTTCGAAGAGGCAGCGAATGAATCCACATGCTTCGATCGACCGTTTCCTCTTGCCTCCTTTGTACTCCAGGCATTTGGTATCTTCTTTGGGGGATACATCCATGGTTGAAAGTGTGTTCTCAAGAGAAGAAGAAAACTGAGCATGTTTGAGAGGGTTGGTTGCATTTACATTCTCGGCCGAGAAGGAAAGTCATGCGCTTCTGGGTGTATGCCTTGCCATGAATGTTGATGTATATAGGAATTGTAATGGCAAGTGGCAATGTGGATGCGGAAATTACCTCCACGCGTCTTCAGCTTTGTCAGAGAGCTTTTGACAAAATGGCACGCGTTTTCTGAAAAGCCGGGAGCTTTCGGCTTTGTCTCCCACGCTTGTCGGCAAAAGTGTGCAGCTGATTTCTCGCCTTCCACGCGTCTTCTGAAAAGCTGGGAGCTTTTGACAAAGTTACACACGCTTTCTGAAAAGCCAGGATTGCGTCTGACGAGCTGGCGATCTTTACGCCGGAAATTCCAGTTTTGAAGAGTGGTGTTTCTTCATTTCTGAATCGGTGAACGCCTCTCCTTTAATAGAGGTGATCAATCACCTCTAGCATGCACACTTGAAAATTGCCCAGAAATCGTCTCCGGCCCGTCGAGATTTCATTCCATCCAACCCTTCTCTTTTAACTTCTTGAAAAATGGCTAGCTCATCCAACCCATCGAACATTTGCTTAGATTTGAGTCTAAGCAATGATCCTGTTGCGCCGCGTCAGGATAAGGTATGGTGCCCGTCTTTCTTATCTTCTCATGGCCCTCTTACAGATGAGGACTCTGTGATGACGGATGCAACAACGGCTACGATAGTAGCTCGGAACCTCCTCACTCCCAAAGATAGTCAGCTGCTTTCAGGACGGTCCGATAAGTTGGCCGTTCAAGAGTCCCTGGCTCTCAGTGTTCAGTGCGCTGGCTCTGTGTCCAACATGGGCCAACGCCTACTTGCTCGCTCCCGTCAGGTTGAATCCTTGATGGCGGAGGTGGAGAGTCTTAAGCAGGAGATCAAACAGCTTAAGTACGAGAACCGAAGTTTGCACGTGCTTGCCAACAATTATTCGACAGGCATGAAGAGGAAGCTTGATGAGCTTGATGACCGTCAAAGGCTTGCGGCTTTCTTCCAGAGGCACCTTTTCCCTGGGTCATCCAGCGTTCCACCAAGGATTGGGGCCTTGAATGATTTATCTTCGGTGCCTTCCGCTCCTATGCCTCTTGCTTCGATGCCTTCTGCTCCGATGCCTCCTGCTCCGAGAGTGTTGCCACGTAGTGGGGCCTCACGTACACAACCCTTGTGAAGGCTCCATCTTTCTGCCATGTTTAGATACAATTGTAATTTCTCGAAAATTAATGAACAAGCTTTGTTTTATTCACCGTATTGGGTTGCCTCCCAAGTAGCGCTTTCTTTTACGTCTTGCAGCCGGACGAAGCCTTCTTAGGCTCAATTGGAACCCACGACATGGAATTTATCTTTGAATGGGGGGTGATACTTGAGATGATCCGGTAATGGTTTAAATTCTAAAGTGGGTGCCTGGATCATTAACAGCATATCAGTATAAAACAAAATTGAAATTCGGGGAGGCGGCTTACCTGTGTGCTCCGACAAGAACTCAATGACAAACACCACTCCCTTGATAGTTTCAGGGATATTGGACTTGGCCAGATTGCATGTGATGGTTAGGACTTGTCCAATGTCGTCAAATTCAACTTCTTTGGGTTTTGTGGTTTCAAATATGTCCTCTTTGACGAATTCTTGATATTCCCCCGTCACATCTTGCTCTTGATTCTTTGGAAAGGATTCGAAGATGCCTTTCTCACCCTCTTCTTCCTTGGATTGCATGATCATTGCTTTGGCCAGGTTGTGGTGGCTGCATAGGTGCTGTATAGAACTCCTCATATGGTTGCCAATATTCTCCTTGTTGAGCCTCCTCGACTTGGTTTTGTGAGCCCTGCACCGAAGAAATTAATTCATTAAGAGCTTGATTATAATCTATTGACAAACCTTGGTTTGGTTGGGCATATTGTATATGAGGTTGTGGTGGATGCATAGACGTTGAATAGAACTCCTCATAGGGCTGCCAATATCCTTCTTGTTGAATATGTTGAGGTTCCCACCACGTAGAGTTTGAATGATCACTCCAATCCGAATTGTAATTATTGGAAAACACGTCGTTCCTTGATTGATTATGATCAAATGTACCAACTCTTTGCATTTGGTACTCTTCCATAAGCTGTGACAAAAGGGAAGCATTATCAAGTGCCATGTCTTGCGTCTAAAATCAACAAAATAAAACTAAAAATATATACACACAAACGAAAATAAAACAATCCAAGAGATTAGCAAAGTTGCTAATCCCCGGCGACGGCGCCAAAATTTGATGTGAGAATTATACGCACACAAATTAAACCCTCTTGTTGTCAAATTGTAGTAAGGATGCAAGTAGGGATCGTTCTAGACCGGGGATTAGGAGGGCTTGCTAAAACCTCTAAATTGACTCAAAAACATAAAAACAAGGGTTAATTACAAAAAACTACCTCAAGTATGGGTCAAATGACACTTTCATACCTCATCTTTTAAAATTGACAATGTCATACCTCATCTTACGAATTTGTGTCAATGTTATACCTTCCGTTAGCTTGGCCGTTTATTTCTCAGTTAAATGCTGACGTGGCTTGATCTGGGACCCATTTTTATTAACAAATTAATAAAAAAATTATTAAAAACAAAAAAAATCATTTAATATTATTTAAATATTAAAATAATAATAAAAAAGTACATAAAAATTAAAAAACAAATAGCCATTATCTTCGCTCTCCTTTCTTGCATCTCCCCCTCTCTCTTCCCCATCATCTTCCTGCAACCCAGCAACCCAGAAAAGAAGAAGGAGAAATAAGAAGAAGAAGAAGAGAAAAAAAAATAAATAAAATAAAAAAAGCCCAGTTCGTCCCCCTGCAGAAGAAGAAGAAGAAGAAGAAGAAGAAGAGGGAAGAAGAGGGAAGAAGAAGAAGAGAGAAGAAAAAAAAAAAAAAAAAAAAAAAAACCCCAATTCGTCCCCTGCAGAAGAAGAAGAAAAGAGAAGGAAAAAAAAAAAAAAAAAAAAGCCCCAGTTCGTCCCCTGCAGAAGAAGAAGAAGAAGAAGAAGAAGAAGAAAGAAGAAGAAAGAAAAAAAAAATAAATAAAAAAAATAAAGCCCCAGTTCGTCCCCTGCAGAAGAAGAAGAAGAGGGAAGAAGAAGAAGAAGAAGAAGAAGAAAGAAAAAAAAGCCCCAGTTCGTCCCCTGCAGAAGAAGAAGAAGAAGAAGAAAAAGAAGAAAGAAGAAAAAAAAAAAAAAAAAAAAAAAAAAAAAGCCCCAATTCGTCCCCAGAAGAAGAAGAAGAAGAAGAAGAAGAAGAAGAAAGAAAAAAAAAAAAAAAAAAAAAAAGCCCCAGTTCGTCCCCTGCAGAAGAAGAAGAAGAAGAAGAAAAGAAGAAAGAAGAAAAAAAAAAAAAAAAGCCCCAGTTCGTGCCCTGCAGAAGAAGAAGAAGAAGAAAAAAAGCCCCAGTTCGTCCCCTGCAGAAGAAGAAGAAGAAAGAAAAAAAAAAAAAAAAAAAAAAAAAAAACAAACAGCAGCAACCCAGTTCGCCCCCCTCACACCCACCCTCTCCTCTCCACACCCATTCCCACACCCCCCTCTCCCCCCCTCTCCCCCCCCCCACCCCCGGACCCCCGCCGCCCATTTTCTCCTCGCCCAAGAGAATGGGTTTCTTTTTTCTGGGTTTTTTTTTTTTTTTTTTTTTAGGGGTTATAGATAGTGGGTGCGAGGTTGGGGTGCGAAGGTGGGGAGGTTGGGTGCGTGGGTGTGGGGAGAAGAGGGGGTGAGGAGCAAGGAAAACAAATTGGTTTTTTTTTTTTTTTTTCTCTGCTGTTTTTCTGGGTTGTAGTTGCAGAAAGGGGAAGAAGATGAAGATGGGGAGAAGGGAGAGAGGGAGGGCGGAAAGGGAGAATTGACGTTGGTTTATTTTTATTTTTTTTTTAAAATAATTTTTCTTTATTATTTTAATATTTAAATAATATTAAATGATTTTTTTTGTTTTTAATAATTTTTTTTATTAATTTTTTAATAAAAATGGGTCCCAGATCAAGCCACGTCAGCATTTAACTGAGAATAAACGGCCAAACTAACGGAAGGTATAACATTGACACAAATTCGTAAGATGAGGTATGACATTGTCAATTTTAAAAGATGAGGTATGAAAGTGTCATTTGACCCATACTTGAGGTAGTTTTTTGTAATTAACCCTAAAAACAAAGTTAAAAACGTTCACAAAGACTCAAAGGACTCAAAACAGGTTCAAAAGACTCAAAACTGCCTAAAAACACTAACTAGGCAGTTTCTGACCTTAAACACAAATTTGGACGAATTTAAGATTATAGGTTGATTCAAAACACTTTAAAACACAAATTAAGACACTTTAACAATAAACTAGACTCAAAGAATTCAAAACTAAACACTTAAAACACTAAAACAAACCAAAAGACTCAAACATCACCCAAAACACTCAAAACTGCCTTAAAAACACTTTCTGGGCAGTTTTGAGCACCTTGGTGAATTTAGACGAAATTAAGTTGTAACTTGACTCAAGACTCTTAAAAACACAAACTAAATTGATTTCTAACTAATTTGACAATAAAGTAAAGGGGGATTTAGGGTTTGACGAAATTAAACTAAATGAACAAATTACAATTAAAACAGAATGTAAATATGAAATGGATGAAATGGAATGAATGGATGCTATGGCAAGCTAAGGGGTTCATCTCCACACATGTTACACTTGCATAATAAAAAGATTTCCAATTGCATTTCAATAAACCATGAATTCTCAAAACCCCAAGTTAACCGTGATGCACTAATTAACCTTCAAATCTTCCTAACGTTATTGAATTGAATGATTGCATACGACAACCCAAAACATTCCCCACAAGTCCCCTACATGATTGCATAATAGAGATACAAGCAAGAATCGTTATGCTCTATGAAAATTATAAGTGTTGACGAGGCATTCGTTACTATGATTGCATGAAACTTATGCCAAGAATTCGTTTAACGCGATTGTTTATAAGCAACCTCCACTACTTGTAAATATAAGTTCGTAACTATTAGGTGAAACTCACTTATATTCTAGCATCATATTCATGCATGAAAATTAAGCGTCTACTCTTAATAAACATACATAAATAAGTTATCAATCAAACAGTTAAACAAATTGAATCCACAACTTATGAAACGCAATTAGAAGTAATCAAATTAAAATGCAAGCATAAACATATATTTCGAATCCCCCCTAGCCAAGGGGGGGTTTAGTTCCTCATTCGTACAAAATAAAGAGTATTGAAATTAAACATTGAAATCAAAGAAACAACTCAAACTTGAATTGTATGAACGTTTAGGCCCTCTTATCTTCCTCTTCGTTGTAGCACAAGGTCTAAGGATAGTTTGATGGTGTGAATGGTTTGGGGAGTGGTGAAAATGGAAGAGGATTGGTGTTTGGATTATAAGGGAGAGATGGGAAGCCACGGCAAAGGAAATGATGGAAGTGTTTGAGGTGTGTTATGTATGAAATGAGATGATGTTGTGGCTGAAATGGATGCTTATTTATAGGTAAATAAGAGGGAACATGACAGCTAGGAAGTGGGTGGAAATGTGGCTGCAATGATGGTGAATGATTATGAGTGAATGCATGTGGATGTGGCTAGGTTGGAAAGCTGGAATTGTGATGGGAGATGCATGTGCTTTGACAGAAATTGTGCTGAAATTGAATGTGAAAGCATGTGCAATGAATATGTGGCTGCATGTGTGGTGCAATGATGAAGGAATAATCTGAAAATGCAAGGTGAAATGAAGTGGAATGACAATGGCATGTGGAATGGCTGGAAAGTGTATGAAACTCACGGCAATGATGGTGATTTTCTGGTGGTGAATGGTAATGCAATGTGTTTGCATGTGAATTAAAGCTATGTGAATGATTAGGGTGAATGTGCATGTGCTTTGACAGCTAGGATGAATTAATTAAAGGGAGTGCATGTGGCTTGGCTGGAATGAATGGAATGCAATCTGAAATGGGAGATGGAATGGGATGCACGGCAATGATGGTGTTTGTGTGAATGATGGCAGATTGTGTGGGTGAGTGATTAGGTTGGAAATGCATGTGAATGCAAGCTGTGAATGTTTAATGGTTGCATGTGGCTGAAATGAAGTGTGTATGCATGTGCACGGCACAAAGGGAAATGGTTTTGGTGAATGGCTGATTAGAATCTAGGGTGAATGGTGTGTACGGTTTTTGGGAGAGAAAGTGTGTTGGATGATTTATGGAGATGCATGTGGATTAAAGGAATGCATGTGCAATGGATATAGGAAAGGTTTAAATGTCCTAGAACTAAAGGGAACAAGGTTCCAACACTTTGGTCTTCAATTAGGTCTTCAATTTCGTCCAACACTTTGGCTCCAAGCATAAGCTATCCATCCTTAGCCCAAAAGTGCTCCAAAAGTCTCCAAAATGCATCTTTTTGCTCCTTTAGCCCTTTGGACCTACAAACGCACGAAAATAGCTTAAAGTACTAAAATAACTAAAGAAACATAACGTAAATGCACGAGAACAAGCCATTTAAGTCGCATGAATATGCTCCTATCATCATGCCTCCATGCTTGCACTATCCAATCTTGGCCCAAAAATGCTCTAGAATGCTCCAAATTGCTTCTTTTTGCATACTTTGACACTAAAACCTGAAATTGCACGACAATGACTTTAAACACTAAACTAACTAAGGAAAAACAACATAAATGCATGAGAACAAGCCAATTAAGTCGCATAAAAATGCTCCTATCAAATTCCCCCACACTTAGCTTTTGCTAGTCCTCGAGCAAAACAAAGAAATAAAACAAGACAAAACAAACAAACATAATCTAAACCTTCCAACGTTTGCCTCAGGGATTTCCAATGCACATGACATGTTAAAGATTATCATTCCCACAGATTTGAGTCAATTTAACACTTAAGCACATGCTTAATCATAGTCACTACTTACTAGTTCACAATTAACCAATTAAAACAATGTTTTGAATGTAGTAACATGCCTTAGAGAATTCCCTGAATCCTTAATAGATTTGCACTCTATTTTCACTCAGATTTTCTAACTACACACCCTATACTAGTTATATGTGAGAGAATTGATGTAGATATAAAAACGAATGCTCACATATATGTATCACAAAGAACGCAATTTCCGGAGTTAATAGACATGTTTAGATATGATCTCATGAATGGAATACTATGATGCGAGAATTATACGCACACAAATTAAACCCTCTTTTTGACAATTGTAGTATAGATATAAGTAGGGATCGTTCTTAACCGGGGATTAGGAGGGATTGCAAATCTCTTGGAAACTGACTTAAAAACGTAAAATAAAGTTTAAAACACTAAACTAAACTCAAAGAATGTGAAACTAAACGCTTAAAACACTAAAACAAACCAAAAGACTCAAACATCACCCAAAACACTCAAAACTGCCTTAAAAACACTTTCTGGGCAGTTTTGAGCACTTTGGTGAATTTGGACGAATTTGTATAACAAATTGAATCAAAACACTTATAAACACAAACTAAAACACTTTCTAACTAATTTGGACATTAAAGTAAGGGGGGATTGAGTTTTGGACGAAATTAAACTAATTGCACAGATTCTAATTAAAACAGATTGTAAGTATGAATGTGATGGATTGCTAGCTAAGGGGTTCATCTCCATACATGTTACACTTGCATAATAAAACGATTTCCAATTGCGTTTCAATAAACCATTAATTCTCAACACCCCAAGTTAACCGTGATGCACTAATTAACCTTCAAATCTTCCTAACGTTATTGAATTGGATGATTGCATACGACAACCCAAAACATTCCCCACAAGTCCCCTACATGATTGCATAATAGAGATACAAGCAAGAATCATTACGCTCTATGAAAATTATAAGTGTTGACGAGGCATTCGTTACTATGATTGTGATAGGAGCATATTCATGCGACTTAATTAGCTTGTTCTCGTGCATTTACGTTGTGTTTACTTAGTTGTTTTAGTGTTTAAGGCCACTTTTGTGTATTTTCAGATTATAAGGCTAAAGTGTGCAAGAAGATGCAAATTGGAGCCTTTTGGAGCCTTTTTGAAAGAGGAATGAATGAGTTGAAGACGTGAAGAAACGACGAATTCCTACTCCAACGATGAATTCTTACCAAAACGAGGAATCCTACTCAAACAAGGTTTCCTATTTTAGGAAAGTTAACCCAAGGTTTCATATTTTCTAGCCACTTTGAAGTCCTTGTAGGTGCTTTAGGACACAAAACGAAGACCTAGGCTCCTTATCCATCCTTGCCGTGCCCTTTTATTTTCTTCCCTTCCCTTGCCGTGCAAGGGAGGGCAATTTTGTCTTAGGGTTGCACTTAAAACACATGCTTTTAAACCCTAGCCGCACCTTTATATTTCTGTTTTAATTTCCTATTTTCGTAAGCCTTTGATTTAATTTTAAATAAGCTAGGGTTAGTTTTCTGAAATCATACATTTTCCTAACCCTAGCCGCACCCTTCCACAATCTCCCTTGAATCCGTGGCCTTTGATTCATCCAAAATCCATCTCAGCCATTGACCCAAATAAACCTTAAACTACATCCACTTTAGCCGTGCATCCACCATTGCATTCCATCACCCCTTCTCCATACAACCCGTGCATACCATACACACATATTCATTTAGCCATTCAACCTAATTCACATTCAATCCGCAGCCTCCATTCCACTCCCCTTTAATCTGTAGCCATCCATTCATACTAATCAGCCACTTTCACACCAAAAACTACCCTAGCCGTCACTCCCATAATTTTCAGCCACATTCTCACCCTAATTCATTCAGGCCGTAGCATCCATTCTTCCCCATTCTACACACACTCATCATCCCATCACCCTAATTCACCCTACAACCCGCAGCCACCATCACCTATTCTCCCTTTGCCGCAGCAAACACCACCAATTCCAGCCACTTCCAAGCCTTGCCGTGCCATCTCCACCACCTTACAAACCTTCCTACACAACCACATAACCTTGCCGCATCATTAAACCACCATAAAACCATCCCTAACCCAGAAACTCATCCCAAAATCATCCAAAACCCAATCTGCCGCAGAAAGGAGAAGAGGAAAGAGGAGCTTCGACGCGCACCAATTCACATGGATTCGTTGGGCGTTCTAGGTGTAATCAATCCTTTGTGCTTTATGTTTAAATTCATTTGTAATTCTCTTTTTGTGAGTATGAGGAACTAAACCCCCTTGGTTAGGGGGGGATTCGAAACCATGTACATGCTTGCACTATGATTTGATTACATTCAGTTGTTATTTCATAAGTTGTGGATTCAATTCGTTCATCTATTTGATTGATAACTTATTTGTGTATGTTGATTGAGAGTGCACGCTTAGTTTTCATGCATGAATATGATGCTAGATTATGAGGGAGTTTCACCAAATAGTTACAATCTTATAATCACAAGTAGTGAAGGTTGCTTGAAAACGATCGCGTTGAATGAATTCTTAGCATAAGTTTCATGCAATTCATAGTAACGAATGCTTCGTCAATGCTTATGTTTTTCATAGAACTTAATGATTCTTGCTTGTATCTCTATTATGCAATTCATGTAGGGAACTTGTAGGGAATGTTTTGGGTTGTCGTATGCAATCATCCAACTTAATAACTTGTGGAAAAACTGAGGGTTAATTAGTGCAATTCACGGTTAATTTGGGGCGTTGAGTATTTATAATTTATTGGAAGAACAACTGAAAATCGTTTTGTTTGCAAGTGTGACATGTGTGGAGAAGAACCTCCTAACTAGCCTTTTATCCATCCTTTTTATCCAAAAACACTCTACAATCTGTTTAGTTTAAAGTTTCTGTTTTATGTTAAATTTTCGTCCAAAACAAATCCCCCTTTAATTTGAAGCCTTAGATTAGTTAGAAAGTGTTTTGATTTGTGTTTCTAAGTATTTTGATTCAAGTTTTCATCCAATTTCGTCCAAATTAGTGTAGGTGCTCAAAACTGCCCAGAAAGTGGTTTTTAGGCAGTTTTGAGTCTTCTAGTTGCTGTTTTGGGTTTTAGGTTTGTTTAGGTGTTTTAACTTTTAGTTTTGCATTCTTTGAGTCGAGTTTAGTGTTTTAAACTTTGTTTTTGAGTTTTTAAGTCAGTTTCCAAGTGTTGAGCAATCCCTCCTAATCCCCGGTCTAGAACGATCCCTACTTACATCTTTACTACAATTTGACAAAAAGAGGGTTTAATTTGTGTGCTTATCTATTTCGCATCAAATTTTTGGTGCCGTTGCCGGGGATTAGCAACTTTGCTAATCCCTTGGATTGTATTTTCTGTTTATTTTATTTTTGTTAAGTTTCTGACCTAATTTTGTTCTTCTTGTTTTAGGTACTAGTGCATGACTCGGAGTTCTCAACCGATTCGTGAGGACATCTTGGACTTTGACAGTGACTTTGAGAGGACTTTGAGACGAAGGAAGAAGCATCACGAATCAAATCCGCCAAGCCCGGAACCTGAGCTTGACGAACAAGGCCTAGAAGAGGAAGAAGAGGCCACGGCAGGGATCTTTGAGGAACCCACGGCAAGGGTATTTGAAGAGCCACAAGACATGGCCGTAGACACCCGGACACTTAAGGAGCTTTCCGCCTCAGGTTTGGATAATGCCGCACCCTTGTGCATTCAATACCCCCCGGCTGCCCAAGGTAAGACAGATGAGTTTGAATTAAAGTCAAGTTTGCTTCATCATATTCCTAAATACCATGGCTTGTCCATGGAAGATCCTAACAAACATTTGAAAGAATTTGAAGTAGTTTGCTCTAGTATGACTCCCGTCACTGTTGACGGAAAGATCTTGAAGATGAAGGCTTTTCCATTTTCTTTGATGGACAAGGCCAAGGATTGGTTGTACGACTTAGCTCCCAGCACTGTCACTTCTTGGGAGAGTATGAAGAGAGCGTACTTGGAGAAGTTCTTTCCAACTTCTCGCATCATCCTCCTACGCAAAAAGATAAGCGGAATCCAGCAAGAAGAAGGTGAGTCTTTTCCTACATATTATGAACGATTTAAATCACTGTTTGCTTCTTGTCCACAGCATCAGATGAAGGAGGAGTTGCTCTTGCAATATTTCTACGAGGGTCTCCTACCTCTAGAACGTCAAATGCTTGACGCATCGGCGGGTGGAGCATTGGTGGACAAAACGCCCAGGGATGCCAAGGTCTTGATCGCTAACCGAGCATTGAACGCTCAACAGTATGAGGGAGTAGGCCAAAGAGGACCTCCACGGCACCAAGTACATGAGGTAAGTTCAACGTCCGATCTTCATTCACAATTGGCTAATCTTACTTCTATTGTTTCACAGATGGCCAAGGGAATGAAGATGCAAGGACCTGTGGTATGTGGCGTATGTTCTATCCAAGGACATGCCTCCGAAAAATGTCCTCAACTCATCGAGAATGGCGGATGGGAGAGTGCGAATGTGATAGGAGCATATTCATGCGACTTAATTAGCTTGTTCTCGTGCATTTATGTTGTGTTTATTTAGCTATTTTAGTGTTTAAAGCCACTTTTGTGTATTTTCAGAGTATAAGGCCAAAATGTGCAAGAAGATGCAAATTGGAGTCTTTTGGAGCGAAAGAGGAATGAATGAGTTGAAGATTTGAAGAAACGACGAATTCCTACGCCAACGATGAATTCTTACTAAAACGAGGAATCCTACTCAAACAAGGTTTCCTATTTTAGGAAAGTTGACCCTAAGTTTCCCGTTTTGCTAACCTTTCCTAATCTTAAACGTCCGCATTTTCTAGCCACTTTGAAATCCTTGTAGGCGCTTTAGGACACAAAACGAAGGCCATAGGGCCCTTAACACCCAATGTCGTGGGCTTTAGCCCAAGCCCCTTTCCTTGCCGTGCAAGGGGGGTATTTCTGGCCCATTTCATGCACTAAACCCTAATTCTAAACCCTAGCCTTACTCCTTGCAGCCGCACCTCTCCTTCCATATTCATTCAGCCACTTATTCCCATTCCTTCCCATAATCTATTTAACCTAATTCACATTCCCAAGCTGTGGACTTCCATTCCCCTCTCATTCATTCACAAAATTCACTTCCCATTCATTCTTAAAACCGTATCATCCCATCACCCTAATTCCTTGCAGCCGCAAGCCACCATCCATATTTCACCCTAAGGCTTTCTAAATCCATCTCAGCCACACCCTTTAATTCACCCTAGAATCTCATCCATTGATTCATAATTTTCAGCCACTAATATACACATATTGCACCCTAGCCGCACCTAATTCTCCCATTCATTCATTCCATACACATTCAGCCACATTTACAACCTAATTCTCTAAAAGCCGCAGCCACCATCCATTCTCTCCCATTTCTACACTTTTCACCCTAACACTAATCAGCCACCATTCTCCCAATTTCTCCCATTGCCGCAGCCACCTTTCCATATCCCCTTACCATTCCATCCACCATACAAACCACCCTACACCACCCTATAGCCTTGCCGCACCACCTTATCACCATAACTCCAACCCTAAACCAGAAACACATCCAAAAACCACCCACAACCAATCTGCCGCAGAAGGAGAAGAGGAAAGAGGAGCTTCGACGCGCACCAATTCACGTGGATTCGTTGGGCGTTCTAGGTGTAATCAATCCTTTGTGCTTTATGTTTAAATTCATTTGTAATTCTCTTTTTGTGACCATGAGAGGCTAAATCCCCCTAGTTAGCTAGGGGGTGATTCGAAACCATGTTTATGCTTGCAATATGAATTGATTACTTTTGGTTGGAATTTCATGAATGATTGATTCAATTCGTTTAACTGTGTGATTGATAACTTGTTTGTGTATGTTTATTGAGAGTGCACGCTTAATGTTCATGCATGAATTTGACGCTAGAATATAAGTGAGTTTCACCTAATAGTTATGAACTTATATTCACAAGTAGTGGAGGTTGCTTATAAACAATCGCGTTAAATGAATTCTTGGCACTAGTTTCATGCTCATCATAGTAACGAATGCCTCGTCAACACTTATAGTTTTCATGATGTTTAATGATCTTTGATTGTATCTTTATTGTGCTTTTCACGTAAAGGACTTTTGGAGAATGTTTTGAATTGCGTTGCGCTAACCCATCCAATTCATTAACTTAAGGAGAACTTGACGGTTAATTTAAGCGGAACTAATTAACCCGGAGTGTTGAGTTTCATAATTTATCGAAAGACCAACTGAAAATCAAAGTGTATGCAAGTGTGACATGTGTGGAGAAGAACCTTCTAGCTAGCATTCATCCATAATTTCATCCAATTCATATTTAGAATCTGCCTAATTTACAATCTGTGCATTTTAATTATTTTCGTCAAAAACTCAATCCCCCTTTACTTTAGTGTCCAATTTAGTTAGAAAGTGTCTTAGTTTGTGTTTTTAAGCATTTTGATTCATTCTATTACCCAATTTCGTCCAAAGTTGTCAAAGTGCTCAAAACTGCCCAGAAAGTGATTTTAAGGCAGTTTTGAGTGCTTTGGGGCTGTTTTGAGTCTTTTGATTTGTTTGAGTGTTTTTATTGTTAGTTTTGCATTCTTTGAGTCTAGTTTAGTGTTTCAAACTTCATTTTACATTTTTGAGTCAGTATCCAAGTGATTTTGCAATCCCTCCTAATCCCCGGTTAAGAACGATCCCTACTTATTCATATACTACAATTGTCACAAGAGGGTTTTAATTTGTGTGCTTACTTAGTTCGCATCAAATTTTTGGCGCTGATAGGAGCATATTTAGGCGACTTAACTAGCTTATTCTTGTGCATTTATGCTATTATTTCTTAGTTAATGTTGCATTACAACTCAATTTCGTGTGTTTGTAGGTCCTATGGGGTAAAGTATCAAGAAAGGGCATTTTGGTGCATTTTGGAGCGATTTTGGACACTATGTGGATAGCTTACATATGGGCCAACATGGATGGACGAATTTGGACTTCATGAGGCTAGAAATGTGATAAGAAGAGGAAGGAATATGCTTGGGACAAAGTGGATAAGGTAGGAGCTCAAAAGAGGAAACATTATCCAAAACCTTATCCAACCTTATCCAACATTATCCAAAACCTTATCCAACCTTATACAACATTATCCAAAACCTTATCCAACCTTATCCAACATTATCCAAAACATTATCCAAACCTTATCTCATCTTATCCTATCCAAACCTTATCATGTCTTAATCCTAATTGCAAGGGGACCTAAATGGATAATTCTAGAACCTATTTCTAGAAGAATCCTAGTCTAGAAGGCCCAAATCTGCCACAAAACCTATTCTTTCTAGAAGCCCTAGAAAAGTGGCGCCCAAAACCTATTCTAGAAGGCTTTGCCTTGCCTTGCAAGCCAAGCAAACCCCTAACCTAAATCAGCCGCACCTTCCTAGGCCCAATGCCTTTGGGATTCTGATTTCCTAGGCCTAATCCTTGTGGATTTGGGTATACAAATCCTTTTATAAAACTATGTGGGCCAAAAACCTCTTCCTAAATGGATTTGACAACCCATGGCCGAATTCTAGGGCCCTAATCCACCAAATCTGTTAAGCCTAACCCTAATCTACTTAACCCTAGGACTATATAAGCATACTTTCAGCCAAAATTCGTACAATCCCCTTATACTATTCAGAAACCCTTGTGCAGCACCTCCATTCTCCATTCTAAGCCTCCATACACCTCCCTACACATCCATACATCTTTGCCGCAACCTTCCCCACCATAATCAACCATCCTCCATCCCTCTAAACAAGGGAACACCATCCAAAACCACCAATTCCAGCAACCCCACTTTGTGCCGCAGCAAGGAGGCGGAAGAAGAGCCAATCTGTGCATCGAATCCATCTTGGAATTGCTGAGCATTTAGGTGTACTCTTTCTTATGATTTCAATGTTTAAATTCAATACTTTTTGTTGTGCAAGCATGAGGAACTAATCCCCCCTTTGGCTAGGGGGGAATTTCGAAACCATGGTTGTATTTGCATGATGATTTGATTACTTTCAGTTGTGATTTCATGAATGATGAATTCAATTTACTTATCTATTTTAATTAAAACTTGCTTATGTGTATGAATTGAGAGTGCACGCTTGATTTGCATGCATAAACATGATGCTAGGGTATGAGGGAACTTCACCTAATCGTTGGGAACTTATATTCATGAGTAGTTAAGATTGTTGGTCACAATTATGATAAGTGAATTCTTGGCATAAGTATCATGCGCTTTCATAGTTACGAATGCCTCGTCAACACCTATGATTTCCATAGAATCTAATGATCTTTGATTGTCTTTCTTTTATGCGCTTTCATATAGAAAACTTTTAAGGAATAATTTGATTGCAATGCGCCAATTCCATTCAATTCAATGACCTAAGGGAAATCTGAGAGTTAATTTAAGCGTACCTAATTAACTTGGGGTGTTGAGGTTCATGAATTCATTGATTAAGCAACTGGAAATTGTATTATGTGCAAGTATGCCATGTGTGGAGAAAAACCTCCTAGCCATCTCACCATCCACTTAATTTCATCAAATTCGTCCAAATCTGCCTAGTTTAATTTCTTGTTTTGTTTTGTTTATTTTCGTCCAAAACCAAATCCCCATTTATTCTAGAGTGTCTAATTGGTCCAAATATGTTTTAGATTGTGTTTTTAAGAGTTTTGAGTCAAGTTAGAACTAATTTTCGTCCAAGTTTGTGTTTAGGCTCAAAACTGCCCAGATTGTGTTTTTAAGGCAGTTTTGAGTGTTTTTAGCCTATTTTGAGTCTTGTGAACGTGTTTGAGTCTTTCTACGTGAGTTTAAGTGTTTTAAAGGTTAATTTTATTTAATTGAGTCAGTTTAGAGTGTTTAGCAAGCCCTCCTAATCCCCGGTGTAAGAACGATCCCTACTTATTTATATGCTACAATTGTCAAAAGAGGGTTAATTTGTGTGTTAAGTTAATTTTCGCATCAAATTTTGGCGCCGTTGCCGGGGATTAGCAACTTTGCTAATCCCTTGTTATTTCTTTTTAGTTATTTTCGTGTGTTATTAGTTTGTTATTTATTTTAGTTTCTGACTTGTTTGTTTCCTTGTTTTAGGCACTAGTTTATGACTCGGAGTTCTCAACCGGTTCATGCGCATATCTTAGACTTTGACGACGATTTTGAGCGAGCCTTGAGAAGGAAGAAGAATCAACAAGAGCCTCAATCACCTCCACCTGCACCAGACCTTGAAGAGGACGAAATACAAGTGGAGGACGAAATAGAAGTGGAGGAGGAAGCCACGGCAAGGGTTGTTGAGGAAGAACAAGTTATGGCAGCTGACAACCGAACAATCAAGGAGCTTTCCGCTTCGGGATTGGTTAATGCCATGCCTCTATGCTTTCAATATCCAAGGGCAGCCCCCGACAAGACTGACGAGTTCGAACTCAAGTCCAGTTTATTGCATCATATTCCTAAGTTCCATGGGCTGTCCATGGAAGATCCTAATAAGCACTTGAAAGAGTTCGAGGTTGTTTGCTCAAGTATGACCCCGGTGAATGTTGATGGGAGCATTTTGAAGATGAAGGCTTTTCCCTTTTCTCTCTTGGAAAAGGCTAAAGATTGGTTGTACGAACTAGCTCCCGGAACTGTCACATCATGGGAGAGTATGAAAATGGCGTTTTTGGAGAAGTTCTTCCCAACTTCTCGAGTCATTCTTTTACGTAAAAGAATTAGTGGCATTCAGCAAGAGCAAGGTGAATCATTTCCAACATATTATGAACGTTTTAAATCCCTTGTTGCTTCATGTCCACAGCACCAAATGAAGGAGGAGCTTCTTCTTCAATATTTCTACAAAGGGCTTCTACCAATTGAACGTCAAATGCTAGATGCCTCAGCGGGTGGAGCTTTAGTGGACAAAACACCCATGGCCGCCAAGACTCTCATTGCCAACCGAGCTTTGAATGCTCAACAATACGAAGGAGTTGGCCAAAGAGACATGCCACGGCAGCAACAAGTGAATGAGGTAAGTGTTATTTCCGAACTTCAAAATCAAATGGCTAATCTTACTTCTCTTCTTTCGCAGGTGGTTGAAATACCGAAGGTACAAAGTGTGGCTGTTTGTGGCGTGTGCTCCATGAATGGACATCTCACGGACAAGTGCCCTCAATTGATTGAGAACGGAGGGTGGGAATCTGCAAATGCCGTGGGGTATGGGAACCAAAACCAACCAAGGAGTGATCCTTTCTCTAACACATACAATCCCGGTTGGAGAGATCATCCAAATTTCAAATGGAGGGAGCCACAACAACCCCAACAACAAAGCACATTTAAGCAGCAACCTCCGGGGTTCTACCAAAGGCCGTATGCACCCACACCACCCCAATCACAACCTACACAACCCAAATCAGGTTCGTCCATAGATAATGATCAAATCTTTCAATTACTAACTTCTATGGCGCAGGGAATGCAAAATAGGGACAAAAAGGTTGATGAATTAGAAAAGCAAGTAGGGCAGATTGCGGAGTTCATGGGCCAATTTAGAGAGCAAGGCAAGTTGCCTAGTTCAACCGTTGTCAACCCGAAAGGAGGATTCGAATCTGCTAAAGCAATCATGTTGCGAAGTGGAAAACAAGTTGGAACGGCCTCACAACCCTCTAAATCTGCCCCAACGGAGGACGAAAAGTTGCAATTTGAGGAGGGGGAGCAAGAACAAGCCACGGCAAGGGTAGAAAACACCATGCCGCAGCCACCTAACCTACACCATTCGGCTTCCAAGGGTAAGGATGTTCCAAGTTCGATTATTTCTAATGCTATCCCTCAAAATGTACCCTTTCCTGGCAGGTTTTTGCAATCCAAGAAAGAAGAGGAGGAAAAAGATGTTCTAGAGACATTTATGAAAGTTCAAGTCAACATACCCCTTTTGGATGCAATCAAGCAAATCCCGAAGTATGCGAAGTTCTTGAAAAAGCTTTGTACAACAAGGAAACGGATTCGGGAGAAAGAGGTAGTACATGTAAGTGAGAATGTCTCCGCACTGTTGCAAAGAAAGCTACCACCTAAATGCAAAGATCCAGGTAGTTTCACTATCCCTTGCGTAATTGGTAATACAAGGTTTGAACATGCCATGCTAGATTTAGGTGCTTCAATTAATGTCATGCCATATTCTGTTTATGCATCGATGAATCTAGGAGAGCTTAAAAATGATGGTGTTATTATCCAATTAGCCGATCGATCTAATGCATATCCGAAAGGAGTTTTGGAGGATGTTTTGGTGCAGGTAGACCATTTGATTTTTCCTGCAGATTTCTATGTGCTTGACATGGAAGATTCATCACACTCTCCATCATCACCACTCTTACTTGGACGACCTTTCATGAAAACAGCTCAAACCAAGATTGATGTGGCCAAGGGAGCAGTCACTATGGCCTTTGGTGGTGATATGATTAACTTTAAGATTCCTGAATCGATTGAGAATACTAATGATGTTCGTTCTTGTTGTGCCATTAATGTAATTGAACACATAGGGATGGAGTATTCAACAAAGATCAAGAAGGATGTTTCTCGAACTACCACCGAGAAGGAACTTGCAGTAGAGCACAAGGAGTGCACGGCTCCAACCTTGAAAGCACCACAATTGGCCATGAGCAACCCTTGTGCATCCGTCCATTGTGCTACCACTTCTTTGCCATACAAAGGTAAGCCACCTATTCCAAATTCGATTCCCGTTTCAACTAATAGGTTGTTACCTCGTGTGGTGCAGGTACCTAATCGAATTCAACATCGTGGGAGAATTCGTGTTGATGTAGAAAAGCAAAACACGACAATAAGAAAGGATCATTATCCCACTCCATTCAAGGACCCAAAGCATGAAGTGGTTCGTCGGACAGATTGTAGTTGCACCCCTCCATGCCGTGGGGTTCCATAAACCTTCAAGGGAGAATCGTCCAGCTGGAAGACGTTAAAGCAAGCGCTTCTTGGGAGGCAACCCATGCATTCGACAAGGAGAAGATGGAACTTTCACTCCAAACCCAGATTTGCGTTTCTAAACCCTTCTCCTTGCTGTTTATTTTATTATGCTTAGTTGTTTATTATTTGTTTGCTTTTATGTGAGTCTTTGTGTGAAACATTGAGGACAATGTTTGATTTAAGTGTGGGGGGGTAAACAAGTGTTTTTATGCAAAAATCGTGGGATTCTATCACCTATCACTTCTAATGTTGTTTCTCACTGTTTTTAAGTGTTTTTAATGCATTTTGAGCTGTTTTGGTGTGTGTTGAAGTAAAAATCCGAAAATTTGAAAAAAAATCGAAAAAAGTGTTTTGAAAAAGCCAAAAAGAGTTGTTTTTGTGTGTTTGTTTGTGTCTTAGGGTACCTTCCAACACAATGATGAGGATTTGGTTTTTAATGCATGACTGTTAAAGAAAGTTACAAACGATGATGGAAGTTTGATTTGCTCCTTGGTTTATGCTTGGTTGTAGTTATAGTTTACGAATTCACATGTAATCACAAAGGATAAAATCAGTTTTTGTAACATGCTTGAAGGAAGGAACTCAAACAAACGCTACATCCCTGAGAGACTTGAGCCTAAATGTTTATTTGGAGAGTTATTAATCTGTACATTCTTGTTTTCTAAAGTCGTTGCATGATCTCATTATTCTTTGCTTGGTTGCTACTTAGAATGCGTTTCATCACTATAGTTCCAAATACTAGAACTCATACCCGTTTTATTCAAAGCATGAAATTGATTAGCATAACAAATAACAAGATGAAGTTGTGTAGTAGTCACCACCATAGCCAAATAGCCGAATCCACTCTTGTCATTTGTATTGTAGGTTTAAACCCCTTTGAGCCTTATTTAGCCTATTTTCTTGTTAACCACATCACCCTTACCTAGCCTAGAATAGGACTTTCCATACCCTTGTTCTTGAAGTATAGTGGAGCATAACTTAGAAGGAATTCCTTTTGAGTGACATTTGTGCAGAAAACAAGTGTGGGGGAAGGGATTTTGTGAGTGTGGGTGTGCCAAAGTCTTAAAAGGGGCACGGGAAAAAGAAAGAAAAAAAGAAAAAAATCGTGAAGAAAAAGAAGAAAAGAAAGAAAAGGAGTGAAAATAAGTGAGAATGATCTCACAAGTGTTGATTGTTGAAGAAAGGGTCCAAAGAGTTGAATATGGCCCTAAGTTTTGTGTGATTCCCCCTTGGGTGTTCAAAAATTGACTTCTGCGTTCTAAAGGGAATTCTAAGTGCCTAATTCAATACTTTGCTCACTATTGCTTTAAGAACGTTTGTTTCCTTTACCTTTCGTTGTTAGCCAATACCCTAGCCCCGTTACAACCCTTTGACTTCCGTCTTGATTGTTATGTGTTTCAATATGTGGAGTCTAGAATTGGTTTGAGCATATGGTATCCCTGGTTCTCGCGTCTAAGTAGTGGCATTCCATTCATGAGATCATATATTTACATGTTAATAATTCCAGAAAATGCTTCCTTTGTTATAACATATGTGAGTGTCGTCTACATGTTTACATCAATCTCCTCAGATATACCTAGTGTAGGGAGTGTAGTTAGAAAATCTGAGTGAAACAGAGAGTATATCCGGTGAGGAATTGAGGGAATTCTCTAAGGCATGTTACTGCATTCAAAATGTTGTTTTAATTGATTAAATGCGAGCTAGTGAATTGTGACTATGATTAAGTATGCTCGAGGGTAAGGATTGCTTAAATCTATGTGAGTGGTGATCTTTGACATATCATGTTTCATTGGAAATCCCTGAGATGAACGTTGGAAGGTTTAGAGTTATGTTTTGTTTCTTTTGTTTATTTGTTTTGCTCGAGGACTAGCAAAAGATAAGTGTGGGGGAATTTGATAGGAGCATATTTAGGCGACTTAACTAGCTTATTCTTGTGCATTTATGCTATTATTTCTTAGTTAATGTTGCATTACAACTCAATTTCGTGTGTTTGTAGGTCCTATGGGGTAAAGTATCAAGAAAGGGCATTTTGGTGCATTTTGGAGCGATTTTGGACACTATGTGGATAGCTTACATATGGGCCAACATGGATGGACGAATTTGGACTTCATGAGGCTAGAAATGTGATAAGAAGAGGAAGGAATAAGCTTGGGACAAAGTGGATAAGGTAGGAGCTCAAAAGAGGAAACATTATCCAAAACCTTATCCAACATTATCCAAAACCTTATCCAACCTTATCCAACATTATCCAAAACATTATCCAAACCTTATCTCATCTTATCCTATCCAAACCTTATCATGTCTTAACCTAATTCCAAGGGGACCTAAATGGATAATTCTAGAACCTATTTCTAGAAGAATCCTAGTCTAGAAGGCCCAAATCTGCCACAAAACCTATTCTTTCTAGAAGCCCTAGAAAAGTGGCGCCCAAAACCTATTCTAGAAGGCTTTGCCTTGCCTTGCAAGCCAAGCAAACCCCTCCCCTAAATCAGCCGCACCTTCCTAGGCCCAATGCCTTTGGGATTCTGATTTCCTAGGCCTAATCCTTGTGGATTTGGGTATACAAATCCTTTTATAAAACTATGTGGGCCAAAAACCTCTTCCTAAGTGGATTTGACAACCCATGGCCGAATTCTAGGGCCCTAATCCACCAAATCTGTTAAGCCTAACCCTAATCTACTTAACCCTAGGACTATATAAGCATACTTTCAGCCAAAATTCGTACAACCCCCTTATGCTATTCAGAAACCCTTGTGCAGCACCTCCATTCTCCATTCTAAGCCTCCATACACCTCCCTACACATCCATACACCTTTGCCGCAACCTTCCCCACCATAATCAACCATCCTCCATCCCTCTAAACAAGGGAACACCATCCAAAACCACCAATTCCAGCAACCCCACTTTGTGCCGCAGCAAGGAGGAGGAAGAAGAGCCAATCTGTGCATCGAATCCATCTTGGAATTGCTGAGCATTTAGGTGTACTCTTTCTTATGATTTCAATGTTTAAATTCAATACTTTTTGTTGTGCAAGCATGAGGAACTAATCCCCCCTTTGGCTAGGGGGGAATTTCGAAACCATGGTTGTATTTGCATGATGATTTGATTACTTTCAGTTGTGATTTCATGAATGATGAATTCAATTTACTTATCTATTTTAATTAAAACTTGCTTATGTGTATGAATTGAGAGTGCACGCTTGATTTGCATGCATAAACATGATGCTAGGGTATGAGGGAACTTCACCTAATCATTGGGAACTTATATTCATGAGTAGTTAAGATTGTTGGTCACAATTATGATAAGTGAATTCTTGGCATAAGTATCATGCGCTTTCATAGTTACGAATGCCTCGTCAACACCTATGATTTCCATAGAATCTAATGATCTTTGATTGTCTTTCTTTTATGCGCTTTCATATAGAAAACTTTTAAGGAATAATTTGATTGCAATGCGCCAATTCCATTCAATTCAATGACCTAAGGGAAATCTGAGAGTTAATTTAAGCGTACATAATTAACTTGGGGTGTTGAGGTTCATGAATTCATTGATTAAGCAACTGGAAATTGTATTATGTGCAAGTATGCCATGTGTGGAGAAAAACCTCCTAGCCATCTCACCATCCACTTAATTTCATCAAATTCGTCCAAATCTGCCTAGTTTAATTTCTTGTTTTGTTTTGTTTATTTTCGTCCAAAACCAAATCCCCATTTATTCTAGAGTGTCTAATTGGTCCAAATATGTTTTAGATTGTGTTTTTAAGAGTTTTGAGTCAAGTTAGAACCAATTTTCGTCCAAGTTTGTGTTTAGGCTCAAAACTGCCCAGATTGTGTTTTTAAGGCAGTTTTGACTGTTTTTAGCCTATTTTGAGTCTTGTGAACGTGTTTGAGTCTTTCTACGTGAGTTTAAGTGTTTTAAAGGTTAATTTTATTTAATTGAGTTAGTTTAGAGTGTTTAGCAAGCCCTCCTAATCCCCGGTGTAAGAACGATCCCTACTTATTTATATGCTACAATTATCAAAAGAGGGTTAATTTGTGTGTTAAGTTAATTTTCGCATCAGGCGCCGTTGCCGGGGATTAGCAACTTTGCTAATCCCTTGGATTGTTTAATTTCTGTTTATTTATTTATTTTGTTAAAGTTTCTGATTTTGTTTCGTTTTCCTTGTTTTAGGTACTAGTGCATGACTCGGAGTTCTCAACCGATTCGTGAGGATATATTGGACTTTGACAGCGATTTTGAGAGAACTTTGAGACGAAGGAAGAAGCTCCACGAGTCGGATCCACCAAGCCCAGAACCTGAGCTTGAAGAACAAGGCCTAGAAGAGGAAGAAGAGGCCACGGCTGGGATCTTTGAGGAACCCACGGCAAGGGCATTTGAAGAGCCACAAGACATGGCCGTAGACAACCGGACACTTAAGGAGCTTTCCGCTTCGGGATTGGCTAATGCAGCACCCTTGTGCATCCAATATCACCCACCGGCCGAAGGGAAGACCGAGGAGTTTGAGTTGAAGTCAAGCTTGCTCCACCACATTCCGAAGTACCATGGGATGTCCATGGAGGATCCGAACAAGCATCTAAAGGAATTCGAGGTGGTGTGCTCAAGTATGACTCCTGTCAACGTAGACGGAAGTATTCTGAAGATGAAGGCTTTTCCATTCTCTTTAATGGACAAAGCCAAGGATTGGTTGTACGATTTAGCTCTCGGAACCGTCACATCGTGGGATAGCATGAAGAGGACCTTTCTGGAGAAGTTTTTCCCAACTTCTCGAATCATCCTTTTACGAAAAAGGATAAGTGGAATCCAACAAGAAGATGGTGAGTCTTTTCCTACGTACTATGAACGTTTTAAATCTCTTGTTGCTTCTTGTCCACAGCACCAGATGAAGGAGGAGTTGCTTCTGCAATACTTCTACGAGGGGCTCCTGCCAATTGAACGACAAATGCTTGACGCATCGGCAGGTGGAGCATTGGTGGACAATACGCCCAGGGATGCCAAGGTCTTGATTGCGAACCGAGCGTTGAACGCTCAACAGTATGAGGGAGTAGGCCAAAGAGGACCCCCACGGCAGCAGGTTCATGAGGTAAGTTCCACACCTGACATTCATTCCCAGTTAGCTAATCTTACCTCCATTGTGTCTCAGATGGCCGAAGGCATGAGGATGCAAGGACCGGTTGTATGCGGGGTGTGTTCGATCCAAGGACATGCTTCTGAGAAGTGCCCGCAACTCATAGAAAATGGTGGTTGGGAAAGCGCCAACGCGATTGGATTCCAGGGTCAGAACCAACCAAGGAACGACCCGTACTCGAACACTTACAATCCGGGTTGGAGAGACCACCCGAACTTCAAATGGAGGGAGCCCCAACAATCACCACAACAAGGGGGCTTTAGGCAACAACCTCCAGGCTTCTTCACCAAGCCATTCGTCCCCACACAAGCACCTCCACAATCTGCCCAAACAAGTTCAGGTAACTCTTTAGACAATGATACACTTCTTAAGTTACTAACGAATTTGTCTCAGGGGCAAGAAAACCAAGCTAAAGCGATGCAGAATCAAGAAAAGAGGGTGGATCAATTGGAAAAACAAATTGGCCAAATTGCGGAGTTTGTAGGGCAATTCCGAGACCAAGGCAGGCTCCCTAGCTCAACCATTCCAAATCCGAAGGGAGGCTTTGAGACCGCCAACGCAATTACTTTGAGAAGTGGTAAGGAAGTTGGAACCACACCGCAATCACGAAAATCAAGCGAAGAAGAGGATGAAAAGCTGCAACATGAAGAGGAAGATGCAAGCAAGCCCACGGCAAGGGTACAAACACCCTTGCCGCAACTACCTAGGGATATTAATGCACCCAACTCATCCCATTCGGCCACCAAAGGTAATTTGGGTTCAAAATTGATTAATTCTAACTTTGTTCCACCCGATGTTCCTTTTCCTAGCAGATTTATGCAAACAAAGAAGGAGGAGCAAGAAAAAGACATTCTGGAGACGTTTCGGAAAGTCCAAGTAAACATTCCTTTACTTGATGCCATTAAGCAAGTGCCCAGGTATGCAAAGTTTTTAAAAGAGTTATGCACAACTAGGAAAAGAATTGCAACCAAAGAAGTTGTGAAAGTGAGTGAAAATGTATCAGCGGTTTTGCAACGAAAGTTGCCCCCAAAGTGTAAGGATCCAGGGAGCTTTAGTATCCCATGCACAATTGGAAACACGAGATTTAAACAATGCATGTTAGATTTAGGTGCTTCTATTAATGTCATGCCATATTCCATTTATGCATCGATGAACCTTGGTGAGTTAAAACAAGATGGCGTTATAATTCAACTGGCCGATCGTTCTAATGTTTATCCCAAGGGAGTCCTTGAGGATGTTTTAGTGCAGGTCAATCATCTCATCTTTCCTGCAGATTTTTATGTCTTAGAAATGGAGGATTCAAGCCATGCTCCATCATTGCCACTCTTGCTAGGCCGTCTGTTCATGAAAACGGCTCAAACGAAGATTGATGTGGCCAAGGGAGCACTAACAATGGAGTTTGGTGGTGACATAATTAAATTCAATGTTTATGATTCTGTTAAGACTCCTAATGATAGCCATTCTTGTTTTGTCGTAGATGTGTCTAAGGACAAAGGGTCGAAAGGATCCACACTTACCACGAAGGATGTATTGAGAACTACCGTTGGAGAAGAATTTCGAGTGATTGCCCTACAACCACCAAATATGGCCGAAACTTCAAATAGAAACATTGTTGATAGGGCTGCCACTTTTGAGCCCTCACCACACTATTTTTGTAAGTCTTCAATTCCAATCTCAATTCCTATTTCAACTAATAGGTTGTTACCTTCGTTGATGCAGGAGCCCAATCGATATAAAGGTGGTGGGAGCAGTTACATGGAGTGTCGGAACCGAAACACCACCAGCAGGGAGGATCACTATCCCCTCCCATTCATTGAGCCATACTACGAGAAATTTCAAGGAGTATACCGTGGAGGACATAACCCTCCATTCCGTGAGCCAGAGTGAAGTTTGAATGGAAGTTTAGTCCGGCTGGAAGACGTTAAAGCAAGCGCTACTTGGGAGGCAACCCATGCAATCAACAAAGGAAGAACTTGGGAATCGCTCCACACTCAGATTTGCGTCCCTAAACCCTTTCCTTTGTTGCTTACTTTATGTTATGTGTAATGTTTTTAATTGTGTCTAAAACATTGAGGACAATGTTTAGTTTAAGTGTGGGGGGGTAACATTATGTTTTGAGATTATGTGCATGAAATTCGTAGGGTATTACCACCTAACATGTCTAAACTTGTTTCCCACTGTTTTTAAGTGTTTTTAAGCTATTTTAGAGTGTTTTAGAGTGTGTTGTCTTAAAAATCCGAAAATACCATAAAAATTTGAAAAATTGTTTTGAAAAGCCCAAAAAGAGTTGTTTTTGTGTGTTTGTTTGTGTCGTAGGGTACCTTCCAACACAATGATGAGGATTTGGTTTTTAATTGCATGACGGTTAAAGAAAGTTACAAACATGGATGGACGTTTGATATACTCTTTGGTTTATGCTTGGTTGTAGTTATAGTTCACAAATTCACATGTAATCACAAACGATAAAAATTAGTTTTTGTAACATGCTTGAAGGAAGGAACTTAAACAAACGCTACATCCCTGTGAGACTTGAGCCTAAATGTTATTTGGAGAGTTAAAATCTGTGCATTAATGTTTTCTAAAGTTGTTGCATGATCTCATTATTCTTTGCTTGGTTACTACTTAGAAGGCGTTTCATCATTTAGTTCCAAATGCTAGAACTCATGCCCATTTCATTCAAAGCATGTTATTGATTTGCATAACACACATTCAAGATGAAGTTGTGTAGTGACCACCACCTTAGCCAAAAAGCCGTGTGCCCTATGTCATTATGTTTTGTAGGTTTTTAACCCCATTGAGGCTTGTTAGCCTTCATTATTTGTTAACTCATGTTTTCCTCACCTAGCCTAGATTAGGACTATCCATACCCTTGTTCTTGAAGCATAGCAAAGCATGATTCAAATTGAAGTCCTTTTGATTTATGTTGGCAGAAAACAAGTGTGGGGGAAGTGTTTTTCATGAGGAATTGTGTGCTATAGGCACGGAAAAAAAAAATGAAGAAAAAGTTGAAAAGTTGAGAAAAAGAGTTCCAAAGTATTGTTTGTTGAAGTAAGGGTCCAAAACAATGAATTCGGCCCTAAGGAGTTGTCTAAATCTTTCCCTTGTGTTTTAAAGTTAATTTCTGCAATCTAAGTGAATTCTAAGTCTTAATTTCATTACTTTACTTGCTAATGCTTAAAGAACTTTTGTTTATCCCTACCTTTCCTTGTTAGCCAACACCCCAAGCCCCGTTACAACCCTATACTTCTATCTTGAGTGTTGTGCATTTCAATTGTGGAGTTTGAATTTGGTATGAGCATATGGTGTCACTGGTTCTCGCATCTAAGTAGTAGCATTCCATTCATGAGATCATATATAAACACGTTTAATTACTCTAGAAATTGCTTTCTTGGTTATAACATATGTGAGTACTAGACTTTCATGTTTACATTAATCTTCTCACATATAACTAGTGTAGGGTGTGTAGTCAGAAAATCTGAGTGAAAATTGAGTGCATAACCAGTGAGGAATTGAGGGAATTCTCTAAGGCATGTTACTACATTCAAAATGTGTTTTAATTGATTAAATGCGAACTAGTGAATGGTGACTATGATTAAGTGTGTGCTTGAGGGGAAGGAAGACTAAAAGCCATGTGAGTAATGATTTTTGACATGTCATGTTTCATTGGAAATCCCTGAGGCAAACGTTGGAAGGTTTAGGTTATGTTTTGTTTGTTTTGTTTCATATTGCTTACTTTAGTTGTTTTGCTTTGCTCGAGGACTAGCAAAAGTTAAGTGTGGGGGAATTTGATAGGAGCATATTCATGCGACTTAATTAGCTTGTTCTCGTGCATTTATGTTGTGTTTATTTAGCTATTTTAGTGTTTAAAGCCACTTTTGTGTATTTTCAGAGTATAAGGCCAAAATGCGCAATAAGATGCAAATTGGAGTTTTTTGGAGCGAAAGAGGAATGAATGAGTTGAAGATTTGAAGAAACGACGAATTCCTACGCCAACGATGAATTCTTACCAAAACGAGGAATCCTACTCAAACAAGGTTTCCTATTTTAGGAAAGTTGACCCTAAGTTTCCCGTTTTGCTAACCTTTCCTAATCTTAAACGTCCGCATTTTCTAGCCACTTTGAAATCCTTGTAGGCGCTTTAGGACACAAAACGAAGGCCATAGGGCCCTTAACACCCAATGCCGTGGGCTTTAGCCCAAGCCCCTTTCCTTGCCGTGCAAGGGGGGGTATTTCTGGCCCATTTCATGCACTAAACCCTAATTCTAAACCCTAGCCTTACTCCTTGCAGCCGCACCTCTCCTTCCATATTCATTCAGCCACTTATTCCCATTCCTTCCCGTAATCAATTTAACCTAATTCACATTCCCAAGCCGTGGACTTCCATTCCCCTCTCATTCATTCACAAAATTCACTTCCCATTCATTCTTAAAACCGTATCATCCCATCACCCTAATTCCTTGCAGCCGCAAGCCACCATCCATATTTCACCCTAAAGCTTTCTAAATCCATCTCAGCCACACCCTTTAATTCACCCTAGAATCTCATCCATTGATTCATAATTTTCAGCCACTAATATACACATATTGCACCCTAGCCGCACCTAATTCTCCCATTCATTCATTCCATACACATTCAGCCACATTTACAACCTAATTCTCTAAAAGCCGCAGCCACCATCCATTCTCTCCCATTTCTACACTTTTCACCCTAACACTAATCAGCCACCATTCTCCCAATTTCTCCCATTGCCGCAGCCACCTTTCCATATCCCCTTACCATTCCATCCACCATACAAACCACCCTACACCACCCTATAGCCTTGCCGCACCACCTTATCACCATAACTCCAACCCTAAACCAGAAACACATCCAAAAACCACCCACAACCAATCTGCCGCAGAAGGAGAAGAGGAAAGAGGAGCTTCGACGCGCACCAATTCACGTGGATTCGTTGGGCGTTCTAGGTGTAATCAATCCTTTGTGCTTTATGTTTAAATTCATTTGTAATTCTCTTTTTGTGACCATGAGAGGCTAAATCCCCCTAGTTAGCTAGGGGGTGATTCGAAACCATGTTTATGCTTGCAATATGAATTGATTACTTTTGGTTGGAATTTCATGAATGATTGATTCAATTCGTTTAACTGTGTGATTGATAACTTGTTTGTGTATGTTTATTGAGAGTGCACGCTTAATGTTCATGCATGAATTTGACGCTAGAATATAAGTGAGTTTCACCTAATAGTTATGAACTTATATTCACAAGTAGTGGAGGTTGCTTATAAACAATCGCGTTAAATGAATTCTTGGCACTAGTTTCATGCTCATCATAGTAACGAATGCCTCGTCAACACTTATAGTTTTCATGATGTTTAATGATCTTTGATTGTATCTTTATTGTGCTTTTCACGTAAAGGACTTTTGGAGAATGTTTTGAATTGCGTTGCGCTAACCCATCCAATTCATTAACTTAAGGAGAACTTGACGGTTAATTTAAGCGGAACTAATTAACCCGGAGTGTTGAGTTTCATAATTTATCGAAAGACCAACTGAAAATCAAAGTGTATGCAAGTGTGACATGTGTGGAGAAGAACCTTCTAGCTAGCATTCATCCATAATTTCATCCAATTCATATTTAGAATCTGCCTAATTTACAATCTGTGCATTTTAATTATTTTCGTCAAAAACTCAATCCCCCTTTACTTTAGTGTCCAATTTAGTTAGAAAGTGTCTTAGTTTGTGTTTTTAAGCATTTTGATTCATTCTATTACCCAATTTCGTCCAAAGTTGTCAAAGTGCTCAAAACTGCCCAGAAAGTGATTTTAAGGCAGTTTTGAGTGCTTTGGGGCTGTTTTGAGTCTTTTGATTTGTTTGAGTGTTTTTATTGTTAGTTTTGCATTCTTTGAGTCTAGTTTAGTGTTTCAAACTTCATTTTACATTTTTGAGTCAGTATCCAAGTGATTTTGCAATCCCTCCTAATCCCCGGTTAAGAACGATCCCTACTTATTCATATACTACAATTGTCACAAGAGGGTTTTAATTTGTGTGCTTACTTAGTTCGCATCAGAATGCCATTGGGTTTCAAAGCCAAAATCTGTCAAGACATGATCCATACTCCAACACGTATAATCCGGGGTGGCGAGACCACCCAAATTTCAAGTGGAGGGATTCCCAGCAACCTCAGAACCAAGGAGGCTTTAGGCAACAACCCCCGGGGTTCTTTCCCAAAACCTACGGCCCACCCCAAAATCAAGCCCAATCCGGCCCAAGTGCCTCAGGTATGTCTCTGGACAATGATGCACTTCTTAAGATACTAACTAAGTTGTCTAATGGGCAGGATGATCAAGCGAAGGCTATGCAAAACCAAGATAAGAGGGTGGATCAACTTGAGAAACAAATTGGGCAGATTGCCGAGTTTGTAGGTAAGTTTCGAGATCCCGGACAACTTCCGAGTTCTACCATTCCAAACCCCAAGGGAGGCTTCGAAAGCGCAAAGGCCATACTTTTGAGAAGTGGAAAAGAAGTCGGGGCAGGTCCTACACCACCACCATCAAGCCCCGAAGAGGATGAAAAACGAAGAATTGAAGAGGAAGAAACAAGGTTGCCCACGGCAAAGGTGATTCCACTTTTGCCGCAAGTCTCTATGGTCCCAAATCTGCCCAATTCGGCCAATAAAGGTAAAAATGTGTTAAATTCAGTTCCTACTAATGTTTTCCCTTCAAATGTTCCTTTTCCTAGTAGGTTCAGGCAAACGAAGAAAGAAGAAGCCGAAAAGGACATCCTTGAGACGTTTCGTAAAGTTTAAGTGAACATACCTTTGTTAGATGCAATCAAGCAAGTTCCGAGGTATGCTAAGTTCTTGAAGGAGTTGTGTACCACTAGGAAGAGGATGTCGAGTAAGGAAGTGGTAAAGGTAGGTAAGAATGTTTCTGCCATTTTGCAACGCAAACTACCTCCCAAATGCAAGGATCCAGGTAGCTTTACCATTCCTTGTGTCATTGGGAATACTAGATTTGAATCTGCCATGCTTGATTTAGGTGCTTCTATAAATGTTATGCCATATTCCATTTATGCATCTATGAACTTAGGAGCATTGAAAAATGATGGGGTAATAATACAATTGGCCGATAGATCTAACGCCTATCCAAAGGGAGTTTTGGAAGATGTTCTTGTGCAGGTTAATCATTTGGTCTTCCCGGCGGATTTCTATGTCCTCGAAATGGATGAATCAGACCATGCTCCTTCGCTGCCCATTCTACTTGGAAGGCCATTCATGAAGACGGCCCGGACGAAGATTGACGTGTATAGTGGAACTTTGTCCATGGAATTCGATGGGGAAGTTGTTAATTTTAATCTTTCTGATTCCATTAAATACCCTAGTGAGGACCATTCATGCTTTTCTATTGATATAATTGACTCTTTGGCGCAGGGATATCTCGACGATTTGAATGACGATGCGCTTGAAAAAGTCATTACACGAGGCATGGAGCTCAAAACCAAGGGAGGAGAGCTTGTGCTAGGCCACGGCACACACTCTCTACTCCATGCCGTGCACCCTAGTGGGGAATGTATGGAGTTGGTTGCTGCCCTAGAGTCACTTCCTAGGCATGAGGGTAAGTTTTCTAAATTTGAGTCGATTCCCATTTCGACTAACAAGTTGTTACCATCCATAGTTCAGGCACCTACCCTTGATCTCAAACCATTACCGGGCCATTTGAAGTACATTTTCTTGGGGGAAGAGGAGACATTACCGGCCATCATTTCTTCATCACTCACGGCACAAGAAGAGGAGAAACTAGTGCGTGTTTTGAAAGAGTTCAAATCTACCCTAGGTTGGACGTTGGCCGATATCAAAGGTATTAGTCCCGCTACATGCATGCATCACATATTTCTTGAGGAGGGGGCCAAACCAACTAGAGAGGCTCAACGCCGTCTTAACCCTCCGATGATGGAAGTTGTGAAGAAGGAAATAATCAAGCTTTTAGATTGCGGAGTCATCTATCCAATCTCGGATAGTAAGTGGGTGTCACCTATCCAATGTGTGCCGAAGAAATTTGGAGTGACGGTTGTGGAGAACGCGGAGAATGAGCTAGTGCCCACTCGAATCCAAACCGGTTGGCGCGTATGCACTGGCTATAGGAAGATAAATGCTACCACGAGGAAGGACCACTTCCCATTGCCGTTCCTAGATCAAATGTTGGAAAGGTTAGCAGGTCATTCATTTTATTGTTTTCTTGATGGATACTCTGGGTATAATCAAATTGTTATTGCACCGGATGATCAAGAAAAGACTACTTTTACATGCCCCTTTGGTACATTTGCTTATCGTCGCATGCCATTTGGTTTATGTAATGCACCCGCTACATTTCAAAGATGCATGATGAGCATATTTTCTGATTATGTTGAGAAAATTCTTGAGGTTTTTATGGATGATTTCAGTGTGTTTGGTAATTCATTTGATGGTTGTTTGAGTAATCTTAGTTTGATTTTGAACCGTTGTGTTGAAACAAATCTTGTGCTAAATTGGGAAAAATGTCACTTCATGGTTAAACAAGGTATTGTTCTAGGCCATATTATTTCTGAAAAAGGCATTGAAGTAGATAAATCTAAGGTAGACCTTGTTCGTCACTTACCCTCTCCAACTTCGGTTAGAGAGGTTCGTTCGTTTCTTGGTCACGCAGGTTTTTATAGGCGATTCATAAAGGATTTCTCAAAGATTGCACAGCCACTATGTCGATTGCTGCAAAAAGAGGTGGCGTTCGAGTTTGATGATGCATGCTCCATGGCTTTCAAGCAACTCAAGGAGGCTCTCACTTCGGCTCCCATTATCAGACCTCCAGATTGGAGCCTTCCATTCGAGTTGATGTGCGATGCTTCGGACTATGCGATTGGTGCTGTTTTGGGGCAGCGGAAGTGATGCGAACTAAGTAAGCACACAAATTAAAACCCTCTTGTGACAATTGTAGTACATAAATAAGTAGGGATCGTTCTTAACCGGGGATTAGGAGGGATTGCAAAATCACTTGGAAACTGACTCAAAAACGTAAAATAAAGTTTGAAACACTAAACTAGACTCAAAGAATGCAAAACTAACAATGAAAACACTCAAACAAATCAAAAGACTCAAAACAGCCCCAAAACACTCAAAACTGCCTTAAAATCACTTTCTGGGCAGTTTGGAGCACTTTGGTAACTTTGGACGAAATTGGGTAATAGAATGAATCAAAATGCTTAAAAACACAAACTAAGATACTTTCTAACTAAATTGGACACTAAAGTAAAGGGGGATTGAATTTTTGACGAAAATAAATTAAATGCACAGAAACTTTAAACTAAACAGATTGTAGAATGTTTTTGGATAAAAAGGATGGATAAAAGGCTAGTTAGGAGGTTCTTCTCCACACATGTCACACTTGCAAACAAAGCGATTTTCAGTTGTTCTTCCAATAAATTATAAATACTCAACGCCCCAAATTAACCGTGAATTGCACTAATTAACCCTCAGTTTTTCCACAAGTTATTAAGTTGGATGATTGCATACGACAACCCAAAACATTCCCTACAAGTTCCCTACATGAATTGCATAATAGAGATACAAGCAAGAATCATTAAGTTCTATGAAAAACATAAGCATTGACGAAGCATTCGTTACTATGAATTTCATGAAACTTATGCTAAGAATTCATTCAACGCGATCGTTTTCAAGCGACCTTCACTACTTGTGATTATAAGATTGTAACTATTAGGTGAAACTCCCTCATAATCTAGCATCATATTCATGCATGAAAACTAAGCGTGCACTCTCAATCAACATACACAAATAAGTTATCAATCAAATAGATGAACAAATTGAATCCTCAACTTATGAAATAACAACTGAATGTAATCAAATCATAGTGCAAGCATGTACATGGTTTCGAATTCCCCCCTAACCAAGGGGGTTTAGTTCCTCATACTCACAAAAAGAGAATTACAAATGAATTTAAACATAAAGCACAAAGGATTGATTACACCTAGAACGCCCAACGAATCCACGTGAATTGGTGCGCGTCGAAGCTCCCCTTTCCTCTTCTCCTTTCTGCGGCAGATTGGGTTTTGGATGATTTTGGGATGAGTTTCTGGGTTAGGGATGGTTTTATGGTGGTTTAATGATGCGGCAAGGTTATGTGGTTGTGTAGGAAGGTTTGTAAGGTGGTGGAGAGTGGTGGAGATGGCACGGCAAGGCTTGGAAGTGGCTGGAATTGGTGGTGTTTGCTGCGGCAAAGGGAGAATAGGTGATGGTGGCTGCGGGTTGTAGGGTGAATTAGGGTGATGGGATGATGAGTGTGTGTAGAATGGGAGAGAATGGAGAGAATGGGAAGATGGGGGTCACGGCTTAAGGGGGGAATTTTGGGTTGGTGGCTGCGGCTTAGATGTATGGGAGATGTGTGATGCACGGGTTATGGAGAAAAAATGAATGATGGCTGAATGAAATTAGGGTGTGACGGCTAGGGTGAAAAATGTGTATGATGTTGGCTGAAAAATATGAATGAATGGATGAGATTCTAGGGTGAATTAAAGGGTGTGGCTGAGATGGATTTAGAAAGCTTTAGGGTGAAATATGGATGGGGGCTTGCGGCTGCAAGGGAATTGGGTTAAATGGCTCATGGAATGCACGGTTTTAGGGAGGAAAATGGGAAAGAATCTGTGATGGTGGCTGATAGGAGCATATTTAGGCGACTTACTTAGCTTGTTTTCGTGCATCTATGTTGTTAATTCATAGTTGTTTTAGTAGTTTAAGCCATTTTCGTGTGTTTTTAGGTTCATATGGCTAAGGAAGCAAAAAGATGCATTTTGGAGCATTTTGGAGCAAAATTGGGCTTGGAATGGATAGCATATGATTGGAGCCAAAGTGTTGGACGAATTTGAAGGCCTTGTATTCATTTTGGACATAAAACAAAGGGCCTAGCCCATTCTCTCTTAAACCAACCCCAAGGCCATGCATTTCCTTCCAATTCCAAAGCCCACAATCACTTCAAAAGCCATGCAAAGAACCATCCATTCCATCAAAAACAATCCATCAATTCACATGCAAAACCACCATTAACAAACATGCACCCAAACAAAGCCAACCTAGCTAACCCTACATGCATTCTTTATGCAACTCTTCATCATTCCACCATTCATTCTTTATTCCACAAACAAGTCACATGCATTTCCACCTTCCTACTTCATCATTTCACCACATTCTCCCTCTTTAACTCATTTCATTATTCATTCACTTTGCATTCATTCAATTCCACCCCACATGCACCCTTTATTCTTCATCATTGCAACCATGGCACATTTACACCAACAAAACAACTCCCATGCCATGGCCTACTCATATTCCCATTTCCTTTCCAACATCTCACATGCATTTCCACCTTCCTAATTCATCATTTCACCACATTTTCCCTTTTATTTCCACATGCAATTCTTCATCATTGTAGCCACAAACACCTTAAACAAATAGCCATATACATCTCCACTCCTCCTATAAATACCCTTGCATTCATTCATTCAAGGATCATCTCATCTCATTCACAACACAACACACCACAAACACTTCCCTAGCCGTGAGTTTCTCTCCCTTAGAATCCAAAAACCATCTTCCATTTCCACCACTCCTCATCCATTTCCATAATTTCCCAACACTTCCATCCCCCCAACCAACTATCCCTAGACCTTATGCTACAATAAAGAGGAAGATAAGAGGGCCTAAACGTTCATACAATTCAAGATTGAGTTGTTGGAATGTTTAGGCGTTTCTTTGATTTCAATGTAATTTCAATTCTCTTTGTTTTGTACGTATGAGGAAATAAACCCCCTTTAGCTAGGGGGTGATTCGAAACTATGTTTATGTTTGTAATATGATTTGATTACTTTTAATTACATTTCATAAGTTGTGAATTCAATTTGTTTAACTGTTTGATTGATAACCTATTTATGTATGTTTATTAAGAATGAACGCTTAATTTTCATGCATGAATTTGACGCTAGAATATAAGTGAGTTTCACGTAATAGTTATGAACTTATATTCACAAGTAGTGGAGGTTGCTTATAAACAATCGTGTTAAACATATTCTTGGCATAAGTTTCATGCAATCATAGTAACGAATGCCTCGTCAACACTTATAGTTTTCATGATGCTTAATGATTCTTGCTTGTATCTCTATTATGCAATTCATGTAGGGAACTTGTGAGGAATGCTTTGGATTGTCGTATGCAATCATCCAATTCATTAACTTAAGGAAAACTTGACGGTTAATTTAAGATGACCTAATTAACCCGGGGCGTTGAGAATTCATGGTTTATTGAAAAGCAATTAGACATCGTTTTGTATGCAAGTATAACATATGTGGAGATGAACCCCTTAGCTAGCTTCCCATCCATTCATTTCCGTCAAATCGATATTTACAATTTGTTTTAAATCCAAGTATCCATTTTAGTTTAAAGTCGTCCAAATCCAATCCCCCTTTACTTTATTGTTCAATTTAGTTAGAAATCAATTTAGTTTGTGTTTTTAAAGCATTTTGAGTCTTTTAGTTTGTCTTAGTGTTTTAACGTTTAGTTTCACATTCTTTGAGTCTAGTTTAGTGTTTTATCTTGTTTTTACGTTTTTGAGTCAGTTTCCAAGAGATTAACAATCCCTCCTAATCCCCGGTCCAGAACGATCCCTACTTACATACTTGCTACAATTGACGAAAAGAGGGTTTAATTTGTGCGCGTATAATTCTCGCATCAGTGGCTGATTAGTTTTTTAGAATGAAGGAGAGGGGGGTCACGGCTTAGGGTTTAGTTTAGGGTTTATGAGGATGAATGGCTAAGATGGTTTGATGAATCAATCAAAGGGAGGCTACGGCTTAAGGGGGAGAATGTGAATGTGTGGCTGAATGGGAGAATGAAAAGTGACGGCTAGGTTTGAATTTTGGGAGAGAAATAGGTTTAATTGATGCGAGTTTTATACGCACACAAATTAAACCCTCTTTTTATCAATTGTAGTAAGTACGTAAGTAGGGATCGTTATGGACCAAGGATTAGGAGGGATTGTTAATCATTTGGATTTCACTCAAAAACGTAAAAACACAATATAAAACACTATACTAGACTCAAAGAATGCAAAACTAAACTTTAAAACACCAAAACAAACCAAAAGACTCAAAACAGCACCAAAACACTCAAAACTGCCTTAAAAACACTTTCTGGGCAGTTTTGAGCACTTTGAGTACTTTGGACGAATTTGGGTAATAACTTGAATCAAAACACTTAAAAACACAAACTAAGACACTGTCTAACTTATTTGGACAATACAAAGACTCAAAGGACTCAAAACAGGTTCAAAAGACTCAAAGGACTCAAAACAAGTTCAAAAGACTCAAAACTGCCTAAAAACACTAACTAGGCAGTTTCTGACCTTAAACCCAAATTTGGACGAAATTAAGTTGTAACTTGACTCAAGACTCTTAAAAACACAAACTAAATTGATTTCTAACTACTTTGACAATAAAGTAAAGGGGGATTTAGGGTTTGACGAACTTAAACTAAATGAACAAAGTGCAATTAAAACAGAATGTAAATATGAATGTGATGGATTTGAATGGATGGGATGACTAGCTAAGGGGTTCATCTCCACACATGTTACACTTGCATAATAAAAAGATTTCCAATTGCATTTCAATAAACCATGAATTCTCAACGCCCCGGGTTAATTAGGTCCGCTTAAATTAACCGTCAAGTTTTCCTTAAGTTAATGAATTGGATGATTGCATACGACAACCCAAAGCATTCCTCACAAGTTCCCTACATGAATTGCATAATAGAGATACAAGCAAGAATCATTAAGCAACATGAAAACTATAAGTGTTGACGAGGCATTCGTTACTATGATTGCATGAAACTTATGCCAAGAATATGTTTAACGCGATTGTTTATAAGCAACCTCCACTACTTGTGAATATAAGTTCATAACTATTACGTGAAACTCACTTATATTCTAGCGTCAAATTCATGCATGAAAATTAAGCGTGAACTCTCAATAAGCATACATAAATAGGTTATCAATCAAATAGTTAAACAAATTGAATTCACAACTTATCAAACGCAATTAGAAGTAATCAAATCAAAATGCAAGCATAAACATATATTTCGAATCCCCCCCTAACCAGGGGGGTTTTAGTTCCTCATGATACAAAACAAAGACAATCAAAGAAACACCTAAACATTCCAACAACTCAAACTTGAATTGTATGAACGTTTAGGCCCTCTTCTCTTCCATTCCTCATTCGTACAAAACAAAGAGTATTAAAATTAAACATTGAAATCAAAGAAACACCTAAACATTCCAACAACTCAAACTTGAATTGTATGAACGTTTAGGCCCTCTTATCTTCCTCTTCGTTGTAGCACAAGGTCTAAGGATAGTTTGATGGTGTGAATGGTTTGTGTTTGTGACTGAAATGTGTATGGAAGAATGCCTTCATTGTGGCTGAAATGGATGCTTATTTATAGGTAAATAAGAGGGAACATGACAGCTAGGAAGTGGGTGGAAATGTGGCTGCATGTGTGGTGCAATGATGAAGGAATAATCTGAAAATGCAAGGTGAAATGAAGTGGAATGACAATGGCATGTGGAATGGCTGGAAAGTGTATGAAACTCACGGCAATGATGGTGATTTTCTGGTGGTGAATGGTAATGCAATGTGTTTGCATGTGAATTAAAGCTATGTGAATGATTAGGGTGAATGTGCATGTGCTTTGACAGCTAGGATGAATTAATTAAAGGGAGTGCATGTGGCTTGGCTGGAATGAATGGAATGAAATCTGAAATGTGAGATGGAATGGGATGCACGGCAATGATGGTGTTTGTGTGAATGATGGCAGATTGTGTGGGTGAGTGATTAGGTTGGAAATGCATGTGAATGCAAGGTGTGAATGATTATGAGTGCATGTGGGTGAATTAAAGGATGGAATGCATGTGAATTAGGTTGGAAATCTGATGGGAACTCACGGCATTAAGTGGAGTGAAATGATTGAATGTTTAATGGTTGCATGAGGCTGAAATGAAGTGTGTATGCATGTGCACGGCACAAATTGGTGAATGGCTGATTAGAATCTAGGGTGAATGGTGTGTACGGTTTTTGGGTGAGAAAGTGTGTTGGATGATTTATGGAGATGCATGTGGATTAAAGGAATGCATGTGCAATGGATATAGGAAAGGTTTAAATGTCCTAGAACTAAAGGGAACAAGGTTCCAACACTTTGGTCTTCAATTAGGTCTTCAATTTCGTCCAACACTTTGGCTCCAAGCATAAGCTATCCATCCTTAGCCCAAAAGTGCTCCAAAAGTCTCCAAAATGCATCTTTTTGCTCCTTTAGCCCTTTGGACCTACAAACACACGAAAATAGCTTAAAGTACTAAAATAACTAAAGAAACATAACGTAAATGCACGAGAACAAGCCATTTAAGTCGCATGAATATGCTCCTATCATTAATTCAGAAATAAAAGGCAAGGTGGCTGCAAGGTTAAAGAGGCTAGGGTTTAAGTGCATCAATTGAGCCTAAAATAACCCCCCTTGCACGGCAAGGGAAAGGACTTGGGCTAAAGCCCACGGCATTGGTTGGAATTTGGGCTAGGGCATTCGTTTTGTGCCCTAAAGCGCCTACAAGGACTTCAAAGTGGCTAGAAAATACGGACGTTTAAGATTAGGAAAGGTTACCAAAACGGCAAACTTAGGGTTAACTTTCCTAAAATAGGAAACCTTGTTTGAGTAGGATTCCTCGTTTTGGTAAGAATTCATCGTTGGAGTAGGAATTCGTCGTTTCTTCACGTCTTCAACTCATTCATTCCTCTTTCGCTCCAAAAAGCTCCAATTTGCATCTTCTTGCACACTTTGGCCTTATAATCTGAAAATACACAAAAGTGGCCTTAAACACTAAAACAACTAAGTAAACACAACGTAAATGCACGAGAACAAGCTAATTAAGTCGCATGAATATGCTCCTATCAAATTCCCCCACACTTAACTTTTGCTAGTCCTCGAGCAAAACAAAACAACTAAAGTAAACAAAACGCAACAAAACAAACAAAACATAACCTAAACCTTCCAACGTTTGCCTCAGGGATTTCCAATGAAACATGACATGTCAAAGATCATTACTCACATAGCTTTTAGTCTTCCTTTCCCTCAAGCACATACTTAATCATAGTCACCATTCACTAGTTCGCATTTAATCAATTAAAACACATTTTGAATGTAGTAACATGCCTTAGAGAGTTCCCTCAATTCCTCACTAGTTATGTACTCAATTTTCACTCAGATTTTCTGACTACACACCCTACACTAGTTATATGTGAGAAGATTGATGTAAACATGAAAGACTAGTACTCACATAGGTTATAACAAAGAACGCAATTTCTGGAATAATTAAACGTGTTTAGATATGATCTCATGAATGGAATGCTACTACTTAGATGCGAGAACCAGTGACACCATATGCTCATACCAAATTCAAACTCCACAATTGAAATGCACAACACTCAAGATAGAAGTAGAGGGTTGTAACGGGGCTTGGGGTGTTGGCTAACAAGGAAAGGTAGGGATAAACAAAAGTTCTTTAAGCAATAGTAAGTAAAGTAATGAAATTAAGGCCTAGAATTCCCTTAGAATGCAGAAATCCACTTTTAAACAAATAGGGGAGATTCAAACAACTCTTAGGGCCTAATTCATTGTTTTGGGCCCTTACTTCAACAACCAATACTTTGGAACTCTTTTTCACTTCTTTTTTCATTCTTTTCTTTTCTTTTCTTTTTTTTTTTTTTTTTTTTTTTTGTTTTTTTTTTTCTAGCCATGCCTATGGCACAAAAACTCACATGAATACTCTTTCCCCCACACTTATTTTCTGCACACATTAATCAAAGGGAATTCATTCATGCTTACTATGCTTCAAGAACAAGGGTACGGATGGTCCTAATCTAGGCTAGGTGAGGGTAATGTGGGTTAACAAAGAAAGTAGGCTACACAAGGCTCAACGTGGTTAAATCCTACAAAACAAATGAAAAGGGAAATATGGCAATTTGGCTATGGTGTTCACTACACAACTTCATCTTGAATACGTGTTATGCAAATCAATGACATGCTTTGAATGAAATGGGCATGAGTTCTAGCATTTGGAACTAAGTGATGAAACGCCTTCTAAGTAGTAACCAAGCAAAGAGTAATGAGATCATGCAACGACTTAAGAAAACAATGATGAACAGATTATAACTCTCCAAATAACGTTTAGGCTCAAGTCTCACAGGGATGTAGCGTTAGTTTGAGTTCATTCCTTCAAGCATGTTACAAAAACTAATTTTTTCCTTTGTGATTACATGTGAATTCGTAAACTATAACTACAAACAAGCATAAACCAAAGAGTAAATCAAACGTCCATCCATGTTTGTAACTTTCTTTAACCATCATGCAATTAAAAACCAAATCCTCATCATTGTGTTGGAAGGTGACCTACGACACAAACAAACACACAAAAACAACTCTTTTTGGGTTTTTCAAAACAATTTTTCAAATTTTTATGGTATTTTCGGATTTTTAAGACAACACACTCTAAAACACTCTAAAATAGCTTAAAAACACTTAAAAACACTTAAAAACAGCAAAGAACAAGTTTCGACATGTTAGGTGGTAATAACCTACGAATTTCATGCACAAATATCTCAAAATAGAATGTTACCCCCCCACACTTAAACTAAACATTGTCCTCAATGTTTTAAACACAATTAAAAACATTACACAAAACATAAAGTAAGCAACAAAGGAAAGGGTTTAGGGACGCAAATCTGAGTGTGGAGCGATTCCCAAGTTCTTCCTTTGTTGATTGCATGGGTTGCCTCCCACGAAGCGCTTGCTTTAACGTCTTCCAGCCGGACGAGACCTTCTTTTACTCTTCACTCTGGCTCACGGAATGGAGGGTTATGTCCTCCACGGTATACTCCTTGAAATTTCTCGTAGTATGGCTCAATGAATGGGAGGGGATAGTGATCCTCCCTAATGGTGGTGTTTCGGTTCCGACACTCCATGTACGTGCTCCCACCACCTTTAAATTAGTTGTTCACCTGCACCACAGAAGGTAACAACCTATTAGTTGAAATGGGACTCGGAATTGGGATTGAAAACTTACTAGGATGTTGTGGCAATGCCCCTAGGGCAGCCACCATCTTGCCAATTTTAGCACTAGGCACGGCCACATTAGATGTTTTTATGGTAGTGGCGTGCTCGTTGTGCTCCCATCCAATTCCTTCCTCGATGGTGATTCTAGATGCATCCTTCTTGATTGGTGCGGATTCTTTCGGCCCTATGTCCTTATGCACATCTATAACACAACAAGAATGAACATCATTAGTACTCTTAGTGGATTCAGAAACTTTAAAGTTAATCGTATCACCACCAAACTCCATAGTTAAGGCTCCCTTGGCCACATCAATCTTGGTGTGGGCTATTTTCATGAAAGGTCGTCCAAGTAAGAGTGGCGATGGTGGAGAGTGGGTTGAATCCTCCATGTCAAGCACATAGAAATCTGCAGGAAAAATCAAGTGTTCTACCTGCACCAAAACATCTTCCAAGACTCCTCTCGGGTATGCATTAGATCGATCAGCTAGTTGTATAACAACACCATCATTTTTAAGCTCTCCTAGATTCATAGATGCATAAACAGAGTATGGCATGACATTAATTGATGCACCTAAATCTAGCATAGCATGTTCGAACTTTGTTTTTCCAATTACACAAGGGATAGTGAAACTACCTGGATCTTTGCATTTGGGAGGTAGTTTGCGTTGCAAGATGGCAGAGACATTCTCACTTACATGAACCACCTCTTTTTCCCGAATCCGTTTCCTTGTTGTACAAATCTTCTTCAAAAACTTCGCATACTTCGGAATTTGCTTTATTGCATCAAGGAGCGGGATATTGACATGCACCTTCCTAAACGTCTCCAGGATGTCTTTTTCATCCTCCTCCTTCTTTGTTTGCAAAAATCTGCTAGGAAAAGGAACATTGGGTGGAACAAAGTTAGAATTAATCAATTTTGACCCCAACTTACCTTTGGTGGTCGAATGAGATGAGTTGGGTGCCTTAATGTCCCTTGGTAGTTGCGGCAAGGGTGTTTGTACCCTTGCCGTGGGTTTGCTTGCATCCTCCTCTTCATTTTGCAGCTTTTCATCCTCTTCTTCGCTTGATTTTGGTGGTTGTGGGGTGGTTCCAACTTCCTTGCCATTTCTCAAGGTAATTGCGTTGGCGGTTTCAAAGCCTCCCTTCGGATTTGGAATGGTTGAGCTAGGGAGCTTGCCTTGGCCTCGGAATTGCCCTACAAACTCCGCAATTTGGCCAATTTGTTTTTCCAATTGATCCACCCTCTTTTCTTGATTCTGCATCGCTTTGGCTTGATTTTCTTGCCCCTGAGACAAATTCGTTAGTAACTTCAGAAGTGTATCATTATCTAAGGTGTTACCTGAATTTGTTTGGGCAGATTGTGGAGATGCTTGTGTGGGTGCGAATGGCTTGGTGAAGAAGCCCGGAGGTTGTTGCCTAAAGCCTCCTTGTTTTGATGGTTGTTGAGGCTCCCTCCATTTGAAGTTCGGATGGTCTCTCCACCTTGGATTATAAGTATTTGAGTAAGGATAGTTCCGTGGTTGGTTTTGGCCCTGAAATCCAATGGCGTTAGCGCTTTCCCATCCACCATTTTCTATGAGCTGTGGGCACTTCTCAGAAGCATGTCCTTGGATCGAACACACCCCGCATACAACTGGTCCTTGCATCCTCATGCCTTCGGCCATCTGAGACACAATGGAAGTAAGATTAGCTAACTGTGAATGAATATCAGGTGCGGAACTTACCTCATGAACCTGTTGCCGTGGGGGTCCTCTTTGGCCTACTCCCTCATACTGTTGAGCGTTCAATGCTCGGTTAGCGATCGAGACCTTGGCATCCCTGGGCGTCTTGTCCACCAATGCTCCACCCGTCGATGCGTCGAGCATTTGTCGTTCAATTGGCAGGAGCCCCTCGTAGAAGTATTGCAAAAGCAACTCCTCCTTCATCTGATGCTGTGGACAAGAAGCAACAAGAGATTTAAAACGTTCATAGTACGTAGGAAAAGACTCACCATCTTCTTGCTGGATTCCACTTATCCTTTTTCGTAAAAGGATGATTCGAGAAGTTGGGAAAAACTTCTCCAGAAAGGCCCTCTTCATGCTCTCCCACGATGTGACGGTTCCGGGAGCTAAATCGTACAACCAATCCTTGGCTTTGTCCATCAAAGAGAATGGAAAGGCCTTCATCTTCAGAATACTTCCGTCGACGTTGACGGGAGTCATACTTGAGCACACCACCTCGAATTCCTTTAGGTGCTTGTTCGGATCCTCCATGGACATCCCATGGTACTTCGGAATGTGGTGGAGCAAGCTTGACTTCAACTCAAACTCCTCGGTCTTCCCTTCGGCCGGTGGGGGATATTGGATGCACAAGGGTGCTGCATTAGCCAATCCCGAAGTGGAAAGCTCCTTAAGTGTCCGGTTGTCTACGGCCATAACTTGTGGTTCTTCAACTACCCTTGCCGTGGGTTCCTCAAAGATCCCTGCCGTGGCCTCTTCTTCCTCTTCTAGGCCTTGTTCGTCAAGCTCAGGTTCCGGGCTTGGCGGATTTGATTCGTGATGCTTCTTCCTTCGTCTCAAAGTCCTCTCAAAGTCACTGTCAAAGTCCAAGATGTCCTCACGAATCGGTTGAGAACTCCGAGTCATGCACTAGTACCTAAAACAAGAAGAACAAAATTAGGTCAGAAACTTAACAAAAATAAAATAAACAGAAAATACAATCCAAGGGATTAGCAAAGTTGCTAATCCCCGGCAACGGCGCCAAAAATTTGATGCGAACTAAGTAAGCACACAAATTAAAACCCTCTTGTGACAATTGTAGTATATGAATAAGTAGGGATCGTTCTTAACCGGGGATTAGGAGGGATTGCAAAATCACTTGGAAACTAACTCAAAAACGTAAAATAAAGTTTGAAACACTAAACTAGACTCAAAGAATGCAAAACTAAACAATAAAACACAAAAACAAATCAAAAGACTCAAAACTGCCCCAAAACACTCAAAACTGCCTTAAAATCACTTTCTGGGCAGTTTTGAGCACGTTGGTAACTTTGGACGAAATTGGGTAATAGAATGAATCAAAATGCTTAAAAACACAAACTAAGACACTTTCTAACTAAATTGGACACAAAAGTAAAGGGGGATTGAGTTTTTGACGAAATTAATTAAAATGCACAGATTGTCAATTAGGGCAGATTCTAAATATGAATGTAATGAAAATATGGATGAATGCTAGCTAGAAGGTTCTTCTCCACACATGTCACACTTGCATACACTTTGATTTTCAGTTGGTCTTTCGATGAATTATGAAACTCAACACTCCGGGTTAATTAGGTCCGCTTAAATTAACCGTCAAGTTCTCCTTAAGTTAATGAATTGGATGGGTTAGCGCAACGCAATTCAAAACATTCTCCAAAAGTCCTTTACGTGAAAAGCACAATAAAGATACAATTAAAGATCATTAAGCATCATGAAAACTATAAGTGTTGACGAGGCATTCATTACTATGATGAGCATGAAACTAGTGCCAAGTATTCATTTAACGCGATTGTTTATAAGCAACCTCCACTACTTGTGAATATAAGTTCATAACTATTAGGTGAAACTCACTTATATTCTAGCGTCAAATTCATGCATGAACATTAAGCGTGCACTCTCAATAAACATACACAAACAAGTTATCAATCAAACAGTTAAACGAATTGAATCCAACATTCATGAAATTCCAACCAAAAGTAATCAATTCATATTGCAAGCATAAACATGGTTTCGAATCACCCCCTAGCTAACTAGGGGGATTTAGCCTCTCATGTTCACAAAAAGAGAATTTACAAATGAATTTAAACATAAAGCACAAAGGATTGATTACACCTAGAACGCCCAACGAATCCACGTGACTTGATGCGCGTCGAAGCTCCTCTTTCCTCTTCTCCTTTCTGCGGCAGATTGGGTTTTGGATGATTTTGGGATGAGTTTCTGGGTTAGGGATGGTTTTATGGTGGTTTAAGGGTGCGGCAAGGTTATGTGGTTGTGTAGGAAGGTTTGTAAGGTGGTGGAGAGTGGTGGAGATGGCACGGCAAGGCTTGGAAGTGGCTGGAATTGGTGGTGGTTTCTGCGGCAAAGGGAGAATAGGTGATGGTGGCTGCACGGTATTGGGAAGAATGGGGTGTGTATGGCTTGCGGCTTAGGGAGGAAAAATGATATGATGGTGGCTGATTAGTGTTAGGGTGAATGTGTAGAATGGGAGAGGGGGTGACGGCTATGGGAAGAGTATTAGGGTGTGAATGGCTGATTAGTATGAATGGATGGCTACAGATTAAAGGGGAAGGGAATGGAGGCTGCGGATTGGATGTGAATTAGGTTGAATGTGGCTGAAAATAGAAAGAATGAATGAGAGTTCCTAAGGTGTGATAGGAGCATATTTAGGCGACTTACTTAGCTTGTTTTCGTGCATCTATGTTGTTAATTCATAGTTCTTTTAGTAGTTTAAGCCATTTTCGTGTGTTTTTAGGTTCATATGGCTAAGGAAGCAAAAAGATGCATTTTGGAGCATTTTGGAGCAAAATTGGGCTTGGAATGGATAGCATATGATTGGAGCCAAAGTGTTGGACGAATTTGAAGGCCTTGTATTCATTTTGGACATAAAACAAAGGGCCTAGCCCATTCTCTCTTAAACCAACCCCAAGGCCATGCATTTCCTTCCAAATTCCAAAGCCCACAATCACTTCAAAAGCCATGCAAAGAACCATCCATTCCATCAAAAACAATCCATCAATTCACATGCAAAACCACCATTAACACACATGCACCCAAACAAAGCCAACCTAGCTAACCCTACATGCATTCTTTATGCAACTCTTCATCATTCCACCATTCATTCTTTATTCCACAAACAAGTCACATGCATTTCCACCTTCCTACTTCATCATTTCACCACATTCTCCCTCTTTAACTCATTTCATTATTCATTCACTTTGCATTCATTCAATTCCACCCCACATGCACCCTTTATTCTTCATCATTGCAACCATGGCACATTTACACCAACAAAACAACTCCCATGCCATGGCCTACTCATATTCCCATTTCCTTTCCAACATCTCACATGCATTTCCACCTTCCTACTTCATCATTTCACCACATTTTCCCTTTTATTTCCACATGCAATTCTTCATCATTGCAACCACAAACACCTTAAACAAATAGCCATATACATCTCCACTCCTCCTATAAATACCCTTGCATTCCCATTCATACACAATTCACTCTTCCATATTCAGAAATTCATCCATTCATACACATTCACACCATCAAACTATCCTTAGACCTTGTGCAGCAACAAAGAGGAAGAGAAGAGGGCCTAAACGTTCATACAATTCAAGTTTGAGTTGTTGGAATGTTTAGGTGTTTCTTTTCCTTTGATTTCAATGTTTAATTTCAATTCTCTTTGTTTTGTACGTATGAGGAAATAAACCCCCTTTAGCTAGGGGGTGATTCGAAACTATGTTTATGTTTGTAATATGAATTGATTACTTTTAATTACGTTTCATAAGTTGTGGATTCAATTTGTTTAACTGTTTGATTGATAACTTATTTATGTATGTTTATTGAGAGTACACGCTTAATTTTCATGCATGAATATGACGCTAGAATATAAGTGAGTTTCACCTAATAGTTACGAACTTATATTCACAAGTAGTGGAGGTTGCTTATAAACAATCGCGTTAAACGAATTCTTGGCATAAGTTTCATGCAATCATAGTAACGAATGCCTCGTCAACACTTATAATTTTCATAGAGCGTAATGATTCTTGCTTGTATCTCTATTATGCAATCATGTAGGGGACTTGTGGGGAATGTTTTGGGTTGTCGTATGCAATCATCCAATTCAATAACGTTAGGAAAACTTGACGGTTAATTTAAGCGGACCTAATTAACCCGGGGCGTTGAGAATTCATGGTTTATTGAAAAACAATTAGACATCGTTTTGTATGCAAGTATAACATATGTGGAGATGAACCCCTTAGCTAGCTTCCCATCCATTCATTTCCGTCAAATCCATATTTACAATTTGTTTTATTTCCAAGTTTCCATTTTTAGTTTAAAGTCGTCCAAATCCAATCCCCCTTTACTTTATTGTTCAATTTAGTTAGAAATCAATTTAGTTTGTGTTTTTAAAGCATTTTGAGTCTTTTGGTTTGTCTTAGTGTTTTAACGTTTAGTTTCACATTCTTTGAGTCTAGTTTAGTGTTTTATCTTGTTTTTACGTTTTTGAGTCAGTTTCCAAGAGATTAACAATCCCTCCTAATCCCCGGTCCAGAACGATCCCTACTTATACTTATACTACAATTGACAAAAAGAGGGTTTAATTTGTGTGCGTATAAAGCTCGCATCAAGGTGCGGCTGGAATTTTGTTTTTATATGGTTATAGAAAGTAAAACCCTAGCTTATTAAATCAAAGGCTCACAAAATTCTGAAATTAAATCAGAAATTAAAAAGGGAATTCACTAAAAGGTGCGGCTAGGGTTGATTTGAGAGGGAAATAGGTTTAAGTTTCAGAAATAGAAGGGAAAGTGGCTGCAAGGAAAAAGGGCTAGGGTTTAGAAGCATGGATTTGGGCCTAAAATAACCCCCTTGCACGGCAAGGGAAAGGACTTGGGCTAAAGCCCACGGCATTGGTTGGAATTTGGGCTAGGGCATTCGTTTTGTGCCCTAAAGCGCCTACAAGGACTTCAAAGTGGCTAGAAAATACGGACGTTTAAGATTAGGAAAGGTTACCAAAACGGGAAACTTAGGGTTAACTTTCCTAAAATAGGAAACCTTGTTTGAGTAGGATTCCTCGTTTTGGTAAGAATTCATCGTTGGAGTAGGAATTCGTCGTTTCTTCACGTCTTCAACTCATTCATTCCTCTTTCGCTCCAAAAAGCTCCAATTTGCATCTTCTTGCACACTTTGGCCTTATAATCTGAAAATACACAAAAGTGGCCTTAAACACTAAAACAACTAAGTAAACACAACGTAAATGCACGAGAACAAGCTAATTAAGTCGCATGAATATGCTCCTATCAGGAAGGACAAACAACCTCATGTTATTTATTATGCGTCTAGAACATTAAATGAGGCTCAATTAAATTATTCAACAACTGAAAAAGAATTACTTGCTGTGGTATTTGCATTAGATAAGTTTCGGTCATACTTACTTGGGACTAAAGTTATTATTTTTACTGATCATGCAGCTCTCAAGTATTTGCTCACAAAAAAAGTGGCCAAGCCTAGACTAATTCGATGGCTGTTGCTTCTACAAGAGTTTGACATTGAGATTCGAGATAAGAAGGGCGTGGAGAATGTGGTGGCTGACCACCTAAGCCGAATGGTGCATAATGGGGAGTCCCTACCCATTGCAGAGACATTCCCCGATGAACAATTGCTGTCCATAAAGGTTAGTACACCTTGGTATGCCGATATAGTTAATTTTTTGGTGTCAAAACGTATTCCAAGTGAGTTCAATAGGCACCAACGTGACAAACTTAGGCATGATGCACGGTTTTATGTGTGGGATGATCCATACTTATGGAAATTTTGTCCCGATCAGATTATACGTCGTTGTGTGCATGATTCTGAATGTCATTCAATCTTGAGTTTTTGTCATACATATGCATGTGGAGGGCACTTTGGCACACAATGCACGGCCCTCAAAGTGTTACAATGTGGATTTTATTGGCCTAGTATTTTTAAGGATGCTAGAACGTTTTGCTTAACATGTGATAAATGCCAAAGAATGGGTGGCATTAGTGCAAAGGACCAAATGCCACAGGTTTCTATCCTAAATGTTGAAATTTTTTATGTTTGGGGTATTGATTTTATGGGTCCCTTCCCTTCATCGTATGGTTTCATGTATATTTTGCTTGCGGTTGATTATGTGTCAAAATGGGTGGAAGCCAAGGCCACCCGGACTAATGATTCTAAAGTGGTTGCAGAGTTTATTAGAACTAACATTTTTGCAAGGTTTGGAATGCCACGAGTGATCATTAGTGATGGAGGGTCACACTTTTGCAATCGGACCATTGAAGCGTTATTAAGGAAATACCATGTCACCCATAAGGTTTCTACACCTTACCATCCTCAAACGAATGGCCAAGCCGAGGTTTCCAACCGAGAGATCAAGCAAATACTTGAGAAGACTGTTGGGCCAACAAGGAAGGATTGGAGCTTACGGTTAGATGATGCACTTTGGGCGTATCGTACGGCGTACAAAACTCCCATTGGGATGTCCCCCTTTCGACTTGTCTATGGCAAGGCGTGCCATCTTCCCGTTGAATTAGAGCACAAAGCACTTTGGGCCATCAAGAAGTTTAACATGAATTTCGATGAAGCAGGAAGTCAAAGGAGATGGCAATTAAATGAGCTTGATGAGATAAGGCACGAGGCGTATGATAATGCAAGCATTTACAAGCAAAAGACCAAAGCTTTCCATGACAACATGATCCGTAGGAAATCATTCTCAATTGGGCAGAAAGTGCTATTGTTCAATTCCCGTTTACGTTTGTTTCCCGGTAAGTTACGTTCTAAGTGGATTGGACCATTTGTTATTACTAATGTTTTTGTTCATGGTGCAGTCCAAATCCAAAGCTTGAAAACGGGACATAAATTCAAGGTGAACGGGCATCGTTTGAAGCCCTATTATGACACCTTTGTGGAGCATGCCGTGGATGACATACCCTTGGAAGCCGTGGGCCCTAGTAAGGAGTGAATAAGGTCTCGTTCGGCTGGAAGACGTTAAAGCAAGCGCTACTTGGGAGGCAACCCATGCAATCAACAAAGGAAGAACTTGGGAATCGCTCCACACTCAGATTTGAGTCCCTAAACCCTTTCCTTTGTTGCTTACTTTATGTTATGTGTATTGTGTTTTTAATTGTGTCTAAAACATTGAGGACAATGTTTAGTTTAAGTGTGGGGGGGTAACATTCTGTTTTGAGATATTTGTGCATGAAATTCGTAGGGTATTACCACCTAACATGTCTAAACTTGTTTCCCACTGTTTTTATGTGTTTTTAAGCTATTTTAGAGTGTTTTAGTGTGTGTTGACTTAAAAATCCGAAAATCCCATAAAAATTTGAAAAATTGTTTTGAAAAACCCAAAAAGAGTTGTTTTTGTGTGTTTGTTTGTGTCGTAGGTCACCTTCCAACACAATGATGAGGATTCGGTTTGTAATTACATGGCTGTTAAAGAGAGTGATTAACATGGATGAAAGTTTGATCTACTCCTTGTTTATGCTTAGTTGTGGTTATAACTTATGAATTCACATGCAATCATAAAGAAAAAAATCAGTTTTTGTACCATTCCCTGGAAGACTTGCCAAGAGCAAGCAGGATAAGTCATTCAAAGAAATTTTTGATATACTAAGCAAAGTGAATGTTAACTTACCTTTGCTTGATGTCATTAGGATCATGTCAGCATATGGGAAGTTCTTCAAGGAGTTAAACAGCTACAAAAGGAAGTATGGACCACATGAGAAGGTAGTGGTGTCTGAGAATGTGAGTGCAGTTTTGCAAAGAAAACTTCCACCAAAGCTCAGGGATCCAGGAAGTTTCTCTATCAACATCACCATAGGGGACAAGAAAGTAGAGAAGGCAATGCTTGATTTGGGTGCTAGCATCAACTTAATGCCTTATTCAGTGTACCTTCAATTAGGTTTGGGAGATTTGAAAGCCACCACCATTTCATTACAACTTGCAGACAGATCCGTGAAATATCCAAGAGGTATAGTAGAAGATATTCTGGTTCAAGTTGATAAACTAATCTTGCCTGCAGATTTTGTAGTGTTGGACATGGAAGAAGCCCCTATACATGACAGAGAGTTGCCTATATTGCTTGGGAGACCTTTCATGGCCACCGCCAAGACCATCATTGATGTGCAAAATGGACTCCTCACTATGACAGTGTTAGGAGAGACAGTTCAATTCAAAGTGTTTGAATCTCTTTCTCATCCTTCTTCATCTCTTGATTGCTATGCCATTGATGTCCTTGATGATACGTCACATTTTGCATACATTTATTTCTTCCTTATTTGGCATCTTTGTGATTGTTTTGGATTAAACTAGTTGCATTTTACATTATTTGGTGTTAGTGTGCAGCCAAGTGTGAATTTGGATCAATGGGAAGGCAAATGAAGTAAAAACATTCCAGAAAAGATGGGAAGTGTTAAGAAATGCAATTCGGCCATATTGGGTGATTCTAAACAAGGCAAAATCATTGAAGTCACCTATGTGGTTCCAACATCAAAACATGCATTCACATGCATGTCACAACCTTGGCCGTGTGTTCCACTACTTGTCCATCTCCCTTTTGCGCCAAAAACACCCATTTCCATCACTTAATTCATTCAGCCATTTTGACACCAACAATCACAACCTAGCCGTGCACTACCATGTGGTTCCAAGTCAGATTATGCATTTCTAAAACACCAAAGCATGCATTCACATGCATGCTCACATCCATTCCGTGCATTCCATTATCTTTCTCATGTTTCATCTTTGCAGAAATCCACATGCTTGCACATTTCCCTTTTGTTATTCACCCATTATTCCAGAAAATCACTCATTCTTTGTCCATGCCGTGTGATCCCTTCTCCTTTCCAGATTTGTACAAAGCATTTTCTGGTGGTCCAATTCACCTTTGCAGGTTCCACTCACTTGTTGCAGCAAGGGCACATGCTTCTTTGAATACATTAACATTTCCTTGCAGATCTTGTCCATGCCATGCATCCACTACCTCAGAAACCCATCATTCCAGCTGACTTATGCTCTGCCATCTGAGTTAAACAAATTCCAGATCCAATCTGAATGTTGGGGACACATTCATTTCTATAAAACAAGTCTCACTTCACACAAGTAGGGGTTCCGCAAGTTTTCTTATTCATTCAGTCCATTACACACTTAACCTCTCCCATTTCACTCCATTTTCTGTCCATTTCTGTCCCAAGGGCAGAAACCATTCAACCAAGCCAATCTAGTTCATCCGCACCACATTTGGAGAAGCAACACCAAGGGACTCTTCAAGGACTTCAACATCAGTTTTTCTTCAAGGGTTTCTCCTTCTTAATCTTATGTTCATTCATGTTTTATATTTTTATGTCAAATCTTTTGTAGACATGAATTGTAACTAAGCTTCCTCTAGGGATTCGATGTAACCTTGCAAAGTTTGCCATGTAATTAAGTTAGAATGCTCAGTTTGTCCATCTATTTCTTGTTTCATTCTCTGATTTAATGGTGACTTAGTGTGTTGATTTTAATGTTTGATCATCATTTGAATTAATCACAAAGTTGTGTAGCCAAGATTAGAACACACATCATGCATAATCTTGGTAGATATGTGAATGAATGAAGGGAATGTTTAGCACACATCCTGCTGAGTTATCCCCTTTGGTTTTATGAAAGTTTCTTGTGCATTAAATACTCTAGATTATGAACCAAAGTTGCACATCACAATTAGGTTCATGATTAGAGACATTTGATCAAATCCACACATCATATGGTTGATCATGTCCAAGTGAAACAAACTCAAGAAATAGGTAGATGAATGAGTGCAAACTAACTTAACAAACATGGACTTAGTTGAGCAATGGTGAAACCGAATCCCTAGCTTCATCTCCATTGATACTATCTCATTGTATTAGTTGTTGATTCATTTATTTGTGTTTACTTCATTTTCTTATACTTTCAAGTTACAATTTCCAAATCTGCCTATTTAGACTAGTTTGATTCAATAACCAATCTGCATAGTTTGAATTAGTTTGATTCATTTCTTAATATGCCTAGTTTGATTAGTTTGATTCATTTCTTAGAGTTCTAGCAAAACAAGTAGTTACATAGGTCCAATTAGTCCCTGTGGATTCGACACCCTTGCTTGTGCCATTATACTAAATATATTCTAGCATTAGGAAGGAAATATACATCAACACTTGATTCACTTGTATTCTCTAAGTTCTTGCAGGCATAATCGAATGAACCATTACAAACTGTTTTGAGTCAATCTCAAGATGAGTTTGATGAAGAAGATGCACTCATGGAAGAAGTAGCTGCCTTGGATGCATTAGCATTGTATCCTTTGAATGTTTCACCTCTTTTAGAGCATTTAGAATCATCAATGTCACACCTAACTCCTTCCACTGTTAAGGCACCAAAACTTGAACTTAAACCACTTCCACCACATCTTAAATATGCATATCTAGCTGAATTTGAAACTCTTCCAATTATCATATCTTCTAATCTCACCCCAAATGAAGAAGATAAACTAATTAGGGTGTTAAAAGAGTTCAAATCAGTTTTTGGTTGGTCTATTGCAGATATCAAGGGAATAAGCCCTAACATGTGCATGCATAGGATTCTTTTGGAGGATGGGGCAAAGTCAACCCGTGAGCCACAAAGAAGACTCAATCCACACATCAAGGAGGTTGTTAGGAATGAGATGTTGAAATTGTTAGATGTGGGGATCATATATCCCATTTCTGATAGCAAATGGGTGAGTGCTATTCAGGTGGTGCCTAAGAAGGTGGGAATCACTGTGATGAGGAATGAAAACAATGAGCTGGTGCCCACAAAGCCCACTGCTAGTTGGCGTGTTTGCACCGATTACAGGAAGTTGAATTCTAGCACTAGAAAAGATTATTTTCCTATGCCTTTCATAGATCAAATGCTTGAGAGATTGGCAGGTTACTCACATTATTGTTTTCTGGATGGTTACTCAGGTTACAATCAAATTGCAATCGCTCCGGAGGATCAAGAGAAAACAACCTTTACTTGCCCCTTTGGCACATTTGCATATAGGAGAATGCCTTTTGGACTTTGCAATGCTCCAGCAACATTCCAAAGATGCATGTTGGCCATCTTTTCTGACATGGTAGAAAGATTCATTGAGGTATTTATGGATGACTTCTCAGTGTTTGGTTCCTCTTTTGATGAATGTCTTAACCATCTATCGTTAGTACTTCAAAGATGTCAGGAAACAAATTTGGTTCTCAATTGGGAAAAGTGCCAATTTATGGTGAAACAAGGAATTGTGTTAGGACATGTAATCTCTAGCAAAGGAATGGAGGTGGACAAAGCCAAAATTGACGTCATCACCAATATGGTAGCCCCCACCACTGTGAAGGGAGTAAGAAGTTTTTTGGGCCATGCGGGTTTTTATCGTCGTTTCATTAAGAACTTTTCAATGATCACTTGTCCATTATGCAATCTGTTAGCTAAAGATGTTGTATTTCATTTTGATAAGGCTTGTATGGATGCATTCAATACTTTGAAAAATGAACTAACCTCGGCCCCTATTATTATGGCACCAGATTGGTCGTTACCTTTTGAATTAATGTGTGATGCCTCTGACTATGCTGTTGGTGCAGTTTTAGGGCAAAGGGTGAACAAACTTCCACATGTGATCTACTATGCAAGCCGGACTCTGCATGATGCTCAACTTAACTATTCCACAACTGAAAAGGAGTTGCTTGCTGTTGTTTTGCCTTAGAAAAGTTTAGGTCATATCTTGTGGGATCCAAAGTTATTGTGTTTTCTGATCATGCAGCCCTTAGGTATTTGATGACAAAGAAGGATGCTAAACCACGCTTGATTAGATGGATACTCTTACTACAAGAGTTTGACTTAGAAATTCGAGATAAGAAGGGCAGTGATAATGTTGTGGCTGACCATTTGTCCAGGCTTAATGAAAACCATGGAGTGGGGCAACCCTTGCCCCTAAATGAATCATTTCCAGATGAACAACTTCTTGTTGTTCAAGAACAAGAGCCATGGTATGCTGATTTTGTTAATTATCTGGCTTGTGGTGTAATGAGAAATGACATTTCTTTTCAGGAAAGAAAGAAGTTCCTGGCCATGGTAAAGCACTACGTTTGGGACGAACCATATTTGTTTAAATATTGCCCTGATCAAATCATTAGGAGATGTGTCCCAGAGAGTGAGCAACAAAGCATTCTAACATTTAGCCATACATTGGCATGTGGAGGACATTTTGGTGCCAAAAAGACATCTCTAAAGGTTTTACAATCTATTTTCATTTGGCCCACTTTATTCAAAGATGCTTTTGACTTTTGTTCTAAGTGTGATAGGTGCCAGAAAATGGGGAACATTAGTCGAAGAAATGAAATGCCATTGAACAACATTTTGGTGGTGGAGCTCTTTGATGTTTGGGGAATAGATTTTATGGGACCATTTCCATCCTCTTTTGGCTACTTATACATATTAGTGGCAGTGGATTACGTATCCAAATGGGTTGAAGCCATTGCTACAAGAACTAATGATCATAAGGTTGTGTTGAATTTTCTTAAAGATGTGATTTTTTGTAGGTTTGGAACCCCAAGAGCTATTATTAGTGATGGTGGCAGCCATTTCTGCAACAAACCTTTTGAATCCTTGATGAAGAAGTACAACATCAACCACAAAGTGGCAACCCCATACCATCCTCAAACCTCAGGACAAGTGGAGATTAGCAACAGGGAGATCAAGAACATTCTGATGAAGACTGTGAGTCCTACAAGGAAGGATTGGTCATTGAGGTTGAATGATGCACTATGGGCATATAGAACAGCATACAAGACCCCCATTGGCATGAGTCTTTATCGCCTTGTGTTTGGGAAAGCTTGTCATTTGCCAATGGAGCTTGAACACTGTGCATATTGGGCCATCAAGAAGTTCAACTTTGATTACAAGGATGCTGGAATAGCAAGGAAGCTCCAACTTAATGAGTTGGAAGAACTTAGAAATGAGGCATATGAGAATGCCAAAATCTACAAGGAACGGACTAAGCTCTATCATGACAAGGCCATCCTAAGGAAGGAGTTTCACCAAGGTATGAAAGTACTTTTGTATGACTCACGTTTGAGACTTTTTCCAGGAAAACTGAAGTCCAGGTGGGTGGGACCATTCAAAGTACTGCAAACATTTCCCCATGGAGCTGTGGAGATAGAGAACATGAAGAATGGCACCTCTTTTAAAGTCAATGGGCAGCGATTGAAACCATATTTGGAGAAAGTAGAGGAGGAGCCAGTGTATCAAATTGTAGATTTTCTTGAGTTTACAACACCATGAACAAGCTACCATGTCTTGCCTAGACATTAAATAAAGCGCTTGCTAGGAGGCAACCTAGTGTGGTTTGTGTTCTTTCCTTATTTTGTGTTTATGTTTTTTTCATTCCATATTCTTTGCCTGTTTACTTTGCATACAATTTTAAGCATCGAGGACAATGCTTAGGTTAGGTTTGGGGGTGTAGGATGGAAGGTTTGTGTTTTGGATTTGTTTTATGTGTTAGTTTGGGTAAGATTTTTGAAAGTTTATTTTTGGGTTGTTTGTTTGTTTTTGTTGGGTTAAGTGTGTTTTTGCTTGCTAATATGAATGTATATGAGGGCTATGTTTGAAAACAAACGATTGGGTTGCTATGAAAAAGTGTTGCATCTTGTTGTCATGTATAAAGCTTTAACTCTTGGAATTATGATGATAGAGGTACCATACTTAAATTCTGGAAGAAGAATAGTGGAGACTACCCTAGTGAGTTATTTTGAGCCTAATTGCTTCTTTGAGAGGGTTTAAAGTGTTTCTACTCCTATCTTTTTCTTTAAATTTCACTCTAAATGATCTCATTACTTCTATTTTGTTTGGATACTAAGAATCATTCTCCTTTGCAGATACCATGTGTTTAGTACCATTCATGAATGAACTCAATGAGATGATGTTGGGCTATGCATGTTTAACTACTAAAAGGCTTAAATCCTACCCATTTGTGTGCTCCATTCACCCTTGTTGCAGCCAAACACTTTAGCCTAATTCTTTCATCACCCACACCATAATCTACCCATTTTAGCCTAATACCAATGTGATGAAGACTAAGGGCAGATTGAGTTATAAGGCAAGATTGTGGCGTGTACCGAGGGCACCTATGTTGAAAATGTTTCTAAAAAAAAAAAAATAAGAGAGGATCAAAGTAAAGACAAATTCCAAATCGCCTCATTATAAAGCATAGGGCCTGGACGCCAAGATCAAAAGAAGACAAATGCCAGTGAAGAGCCTCAAAGACACCTTGGTATGCCCCAAGCTCTAGTATTTCATATCACTTCTTGCATAACCTATACCCTAAGCCTTGCATTACAATCTTGAGAAAGACCTAGCTGATCATTGAGGATGTATTCATGGGTGATGGTAAGTGTGTGTGTTATCTATATTCTTAGCATTCGATTCATTTCATGAGATCTACTCAGAAACTGTGCTTCCATTTCAGATTTCATATGTGAGAATTTTGATTCTCTTTACATAATTTCACTCATATATGTTGTTGAGAGACTAAACCTTAAGATCTGAGTGAGAACTTGAGTGAAAGCTGTGAGGAGTAGAGTTGAGGCGAATTCTATCTTAAGCATTTGGGTATGGTGACCTTGAAGTTGTAAGACATTGAGAAATATCTTTATACGTTACAATTGATACGATTCTTTGAAGTGGCAAACTTTTGAGTTGAATGAATGACAAAACCTTCATTGGTTCTTATTAGTTTGTTTAAAGCATGTATTAGCCAAATTGTTTGCAGTGTTTGTAGATGTTTGTGGGTGTCATCACTGTAAACCCTCAGGAGACACAACTCCTCCAACTAGGGACACCTAGGGGTTCAAAGGCTTGTTGCACATGCTCAGTGCAATCGTTTAGCCAGCGAAAGTGGTTTAGTTAGATGTTTGTGTTTTGTGTGTTTTAGTTTTAAGTTTGCTCGAGGACTAGCAAAAACCAGGTTTGGGGGTATTTGATAAGTCACATTTTGCATGCATTTATATCTTCCTTATTTGGTGTCTTTGTGATTGTTTTGGATTAAACTAGTTGCATTTTACATTATTCGGTGTTAGTGTGCAGCCAAGTGTGAACTTGGATCAATGGGAAGGCAAATGAAGTAAAAACATTCCAGAAAAGATGTGAAGTGCTAAGAGATGCAATTCGGCCATATTGGGTGATTTTAAACAAAGCAAAAACATGGAAGTCAACTATGTGATTCCAACACCCAAACATGCATTCACATGCATGTTTGCAACCTTGCCGTGCTTCTCATGCCATTCCAGCTCCCTTTTTGCACCAAGAACATGCATCTCCATTACTTAATTCATTCAACCATAGTTCCACCAACAAACACAATCATAGCCGTGCACTCCCATGTGGTTCCAAGTCAGATTATGCACTTCTAAACACCAAAACATGCATTCACATGCATGCTCACATCCATTCCGTGCATTTCATTACCTTTCTTGTGTTTCATCTTTGCAGAAATCCACATGCTTGCACACTTCCCTTTTGTCATACACCCATTATTCCAGAAAATCACTCACTTGTTGCAGCAAGGGCACATGCATCCTTGATTAAATAAACCACATACCTGCAGATCATGCCCATTCCTTGCATCCATCAATCCAGAAATGCATTCATCCCATCATTCCATGTGATTCTAGCTCATCCTTGTCTATGCCGTGCATTTTGATGCCCTTTCCAGGGTGTCATTTCAGCTTTGCAGCAAGTGCACATGTAGCTAAATTAAACAAACAACATTCATGCATATTCCCTAATGCCATGCGTCCACTACCTCAGAAACCCATCATTCCTGCTGAATTATGCACTGCCATCTGATTTAAACATATTCAAGATCCAATCTGAATGTTGGAGCCAGATTCCTTTCTATAAAACAAGTCTCACTTCACTCTTCAAAGGGTTCCGCATTTTTCTTCTTCATTCAGTCCATTACACACACATAACCTCTCCCATTTCACTCCATTCTCTGTCCATTTCTGTCCCAAAGGCAGAAACCATTCAAACATAACCATTCTACCTTCATCCGCACCACATTTGGAGAAGCAACACCAAGGCACTCTTCAAGGACTTCAACATCAGTTTTGCTTCAAGGGTTTCTCCTTCTTAATCTTATGTTCACTCATGTTATTTATTTTTATGTTAAACCTTTGTAAACATGAAGTGTAACTAATCTTCCTCTAGGGATTCAATGTAACCTTGCAAAGTTTGCCATGTAATTAAGTTAGAATGCTCAGTTTGTCCATCTATTTCTTGTTTCATTCTCTGATTTAATGGTGACTTAGTGTGTTGATTTTAATGTTTGATCATCATTTGAATTAATCACAAAGTTGTGTAGCCAAGATTAAAACACACATCATGCATAATCTTGGTAGATATGTGAATGAATGAAGGGAATGTTTAGCACACATCCTGCCGAGTTATTCCCTTTAGTTTTATGAAAGTTTCTTGTGCATTACATACTCTTGATTATGAACCAAAGTTGCACATCACAATTAGGTTCATGATTAGAGACATTTGATCAAATCCACACATCATATGGTTGATCATGTCCAAGTGAAACAAACTCAAGAAATAGGTAGATGAATGAGTACAAACTAACTTAACAAACATGGACTTAGTTGAGCAATGGTGAAATCGAATCCCTAGTTTCATTTCCATTGGAACTATCTCATTGTATTAGTTGTTGATTCATTTATTTGTGTTTACTTCATTTTCTTATACTTTCAAGTTACAACAACAAATCTGCCTATTTAGACTAGTTTGATTCATTTCCAAATCTGCCTACTTAGACTAGTTTGATTCATTTCCAAATCTGCCTATTTAGACTAGTTTGATTCATTTCCAAATCTGCCTATTTAGACTAGTTTGATTCATTTCCAAATCTGCCTATTTAGACTAGTTTGATTCATTTCATAGAGTTCTTGCAAAACAAGTAATTACATAGGTCCAATTAGTCCCTGTGGATTCGACACCCTTGCTTGTGCCATTATACTAAATATATTCTAGCATTAGGAAGGAAATATACTTCAACATTAGGGGTGAATTCGAAACCATGGGCATATGTTTTATATGAATTGATTTCTTCCAGATTTTGTTTCTTGAATTGTGGATGTGATTTACTTAATTGATTTATTGAGAACTTGTTCTTGTGTGTTGATTATGGATGCATACTTAGTTTTCATACATGAATTTGATGTTAGGATATAAGGGAATTTCACCTAATCGTTATGACCTTATATTCATAAGTAGTGGAAATCACTAGTCATTATTGTATTAAGTAAATTCTAGGCAAGAGTATCATGCAATTCATAGTTACGAATGCCTAGTCAATGCTTAGGGTTTTCAAAAAGCTTAATGATTGATAGGAGCATATTTATGCTACTTAGTTATGTTGTTTCCTTGCATTTAGGGAGTTAATTACTATTTATTTCAGTCTTTTAAGTTATTTTCGTATGTTTTTAGGTCCTAATGGCAAAAGGAGCAAGAAAGGGCATTTTGGAGCTAAATGGAGCATTTTTGGGCATGGATTGGATAGCTTAACCATGGAGTAAAGAGGATGGACGAAATTGAAGTCAAGAAGGGCTAGGAAAGGCTACAAATCTGGTGGAAGAAGTCAAAATGCAAGGAAGATAAGAAAGAAGCAAGAAACAAGGAACCTTATCCAACCTTATCTTATCCTATCCTAACAAACCTTATCCTTTCCTAACTCTAACATTACCCTATCTTATCCTATCCAAATTAGGTTGTGCCTTAAATCTAGCTAATTAGAAGGGATTAGGTGCATATTTAAACACTTAGAACAATTTCTAGAAGCTTATCCATTTGTTTTGCCGCATAAACACCATTCCATATAGGTTTAGGAATTGCAATCCTCCTTCTACACTTATATCATATGTCCTTGGCCCTTTAGGTTTAGGAATCTGCCCTAAACCATTCCTTCTAGAAACCTTATCTCATCCCTACAAAGATGCCGCACCTAACCTTCTAGAATTTCTTAAATCCTAGCCGTGCATTACCTAGTCCATTCCCCCTTTGGTTTCTGCCTTGAATTAACCCTTTTTCAATCGGATTGTGCAATCTTTCTCCTTCACTAAGTGTGCCTAATTAGCCTATATAAACAGCCCTATGCCGCACCATTTAATCACCATTCCACACAACATTTACTGATTCATTCAAAAATCTATCCTTTTGCCGCAGCCTCCCATCCAACCTTTCACCATTCCCCTACTTCTAAGCATTCATCCAAGCCTCCATACACCACCCATAACCCTTGCCCCACCACCCTACCTTCCTAAATCCATCCAAAACCCAGAAAATCATCCACAAAACCACCCTAGACTCTTGTGCCGTGACTTAGCAAGGAAGAGGAGAAGGAAGACGAAGCCTTGAACGTTTGAGCGTTCGAGTTGGAGTGTTGGAACGTTTTTAGGTGTAATCTATCTTTTATTTTCAATGTTTAATTCTATTTTCCTTTGTTTTGTTATGAACATGAGAGGCTAAACTCGTTTTAGCCTAGGGATGCTTTGAAACCATGATTACGTTTATAATATGAGTTGATAAATTCCAGTTGTGATTTCATAAATTGTGAATGCAATTTACTTAATGATAGGAGCATATTCATGCTACTTAAATGGCTAGTTCTCGTGCATTTACGTTATGTTTCTTTAGTTATTTTAGTACTTTATGCTTCTTTTGTGTGTTTTCAGGTTCTAAGGGCAAAGTATGCAAAAGGATGCCTTTTGGAGCCTTTTGGAGCAAATTAGAGATTGGAATGGATTGCATATGCTTAAAGCCAAGTAGATGGACGAAATTGAAGACCAAACCATTCACTTATCACTTATCAAACCATTCACTTATCACTTATCATAACCATTCACTTATCACTTATCATAACCATAACCATACCTTCCCCCTTTAATCCACATGCACTCCCATCCATTTCATGATTGCAACCATTGCAGAAAAACACCATCATTGCCGTGGCTTTCATGCACTCCCATCCTTTACCATTGCAGCCACATGCATTTCCCCCTTTATCATTTCAGCACATGCACTTCCCACTTCATCATAACCTAGCTGCACAAGCCACCCCACATGTCCCTTTAATCATTCAAACATGCACTCCCATTAATTAAACTATTCACCCACATGCACCATTCAAACATATACCCATTCACCACCAGAAATCATCATTGCCGTGCATTCCCTTTCATTTCTGTCAAAGCACATGCACTCCCACCCTTTAATCACATGCATAAATCAGCCACATGCATCTCCCATCATCATTCCAGATTTCCACCAAGTTCCTAGCTGTCATATTCCCTCATTTTCACCTATAAATAAGCATCCATTGCAGCCACAATTCATTCATTCCCATTCATTCTCATTCACTCTTCCATTTCAGAAAACCATCCCTTGGTGTCGTGCCTTAAGGCACCATTCCATCAATTTCCCTACTAATCCAAACACCATCTCCATTCACACACCAAATCCATCCCTTAAGGCCGTGACCACACCCTTCCATTTTCACCACTCCCCAAACCATTCACACCATCAAACTATCCTTAGACCTTGTGCTACAACAAAGAGGAAGAGAAGCGGGCCTAAACGTTCATACAATTCAAGTTTGAGTTGTTGGAATGTTTAGGTGTTTCTTTTCCTTTGATTTTAATGTTTAATTTCAATTCTCTTTATTTTGTACGTATGAGGAACTAAACCCCCCTTGGCTAGGGGGGGATTCGAAATATATGTTTATGCTTGCATTTTGATTTGATTACTTCTAATTGCATTTCATAAGTTGTGGATTCAATTTGTTTAACTGTTTGATTGATAACTTAATTATGTATGTTTATTGAGAGTACACGCTTAATTTTCATGCATGAATATGACGCTAGAATATAAGTGAGTTTCACCTAATAGTTACGAACTTATATTCACAAGTAGTGGAGGTTGCTTATAAACAATCGCGTTAAACGAATTCTTGGCATAAGTTTCATGCAATCATAGTAACGAATGACTCGTGAACACTTATAATCTTCATAGAGCGTAATGATTCTTGCTTGTATCTCTATTATGCAATCATGTAGGGGACTTGTGGGGAATGTTTTGGGTTGTCGTATGCAATCATCCAATTCAATAACGTTAGGAAGATTTGAAGGTTAATTAGTGCATCACGGTTAACTTGGGGTGTTGAGAATTCATGGTTTATTGAAATGCAATTGGAAATCTTTTTATTATGCAAGTGTAACATGTGTGGAGATGAACCCCTTGGCTAGTATCCATTCATTCCATTTCATCAATTTCATATTTACATTCTGTTTTAATTGCAATCTGTGCTATTTGTTTAATTTTGTCAAACCCTAAATCCCCCTTTACTTTATTGTCAAATTAGTTAGAAATCAATTTAGTTTGTGTTTTTAAGAGTCTTGAGTCAAGTTACAACTTAATTTCGTCCAAATTTGGGTTTGTGCTCAAAACTGCCCAGAAAGTGGTCTTTAGGCAGATTTGAGTGTGTTTGTGCTATTTTGAGTCTTTTGAATTGTTTTAGTGTTTTAAAGTTTAGTTTTGCATTCTTTGAGTCTAGTATAATGTTTTATATTGTGTTTTTACGTTTTTGAGTGAAATCCAAGTGATTAACAATCCCTCCTAATCCCCGGTCCTGAACGATCCCTACTTATACTTATACTACAATTGTCAAAAAGAGGGTTTAATTTGTGTGCGTATAATTCTTGCATCACTTAACCGTTTGATGGATAACTTATTCTTGTATGTTGATTAGGGAGGCCTACTTAATTTGCATGCTTGAATTTGGTGCTAGAATATAAGGGTGTTTCACATAATCGTCACAAACTTATATTCACAAGTAGTTAAGGTTGTTTTCACAATCATGTTAAGTAAATTCTTAGCATGAGTATCATGATGTCATAGTTACAAGTGCTTTGTCAATACTTATGATTTCTATTGAACGTAATGATCTTTGATCGTATCTCTATTATGATGTCATGCAGGGGACTTTTGAAGAATGCTTTGGGTTGTTGTATGATGTCATCCAATCCACTAACTTGAGGGAAATCTGAGGGTTAATGATGCGAACTAAGTAAGCACACAAATTAAAACCCTCTTGTGACAATTGTAGTATATGAATAAGTAGGGATCGTTCTTAACCGGGGATTAGGAGGGATTGCAAAATCACTTGGAAACTGACTCAAAAACGTAAAATAAAGTTTGAAACACTAAACTAGACTCAAAGAATGCAAAACTACACAATAAAAACAATAAAACAAATCAAAAGACTCCAAACAGCCCCCCAAAACACTCAAAACTGCCTTAAAATCACTTTCTAGGCAGTTTTGAGCACCTTGATAACTTTGGACGAAATTGGGTAATAGAATGAATCAAAATGCTTAAAAACACAAACTAAGATACTTTCTAACTAAATTGGACACAAAAGTAAGGGGGGATTGAGTTTTTGACGAAATTAATTAAAATGCACAGATTGTAGTTTAAGGCAGATTCTAAATATAAATTTGATGAAAATATGGATGATGGAATAGCTAAGGGGTTTTTCTCCACACATGTCACACTTGCATACACTTTGATTTTCAGTTGGTCTTTCGATGAATTATGAAACTCAACACTCCGGGTTAATTAGGTCCGCTTAAATTAACCGTCAAGTTTTCCTTAAGTTAATGAATTGGATGGGTTAGCGCAACGCAATTCAAAACATTCTCCACGAGTCCTTTACGTTGATGCGAGAATTATACGCACACAAATTAAACCCTCTTTTTGACAATTGTAGTATAGAATGTAAGTAGGGATCGTTCAGGACCGGGGATTAGGAGGGATTGTTAATCACTTGGATTTCACTCAAAAACGTAAAAACACAATATAAAACACTCTACTAGACTCAAAGAATGCAAAACTAAACTTTAAAACACTAAAACAAACCAAAAGACTCAAAACAGCACCAAAACACTCAAAACTGCCTTAAAAACACTTTCTGGGCAGTTTTGAGCACTTTGAGTACTTTGGACGAATTTGGGTAACAAATTGAATCAAAACACTTATAAACACAAACTAAGACACGTTCTAACTAATTTGGACAATACAAACACTCAAAGGACTCAAAACAAGTTCAAAAGACTCAAAACTGCCTAAAAACACTAACTAGGCAGTTTCTGACCTTAAACCCAATTTTGGACAAATTTAAGTTGTAACTTGACTCAAGACTCTTAGAAACACAAACTAAGACACTTTCTAACTATATTGGACACTAAAGTAAAGGGGGATTGAGTTTTTGACGAAATTAACTAAAATGCACAGATTGTATTTAAAAACAGATTGTAAAGATGAATGTGATGGAATTGAATGGATGGGATGGCTAGCTAAGGGGTTCATCTCCACACATGTTACACTTGCATAATAAAAAGATTTCCAATTGCATTTCAATAAACCATGAATTCTCAACGCCCCGGGTTAATTAGGTCCGCTTAAATTAACCGTCAAGTTTTCCTTAAGTTAATGAATTGGATGATTGCATACGACAACCCAAAGCATTCCTCACAAGTTCCCTACATGAATTGCATAATAGAGATACAAGCAAGAATCATTAAGCAACATGAAAACTATAAGTGTTGACGAGGCATTCGTTACTATGATTGCATGAAACTTATGCCAAGAATATGTTTAACGCGATTGTTTATAAGCAACCTCCACTACTTGTGAATATAAGTTCATAACTATTATGTGAAACTCACTTATATTCTAGCGTCAAATTCATGCATGAAAATTAAGCGTGAACTCTCAATAAGCATACATAAATAGGTTATCAATCAAATAGTTAAACAAATTGAATTCACAACTTATGAAACGCAATTAGAAGTAATCAAATCAAAATGCAAGCATAAACATATATTTCGAATCCCCCCCTAACCAGGGGGGTTTTAGTTCCTCATGATACAAAACAAAGAGAATCAAAGAAACGCCTAAACATTCCAACAACTCAAACTTGAATTGTATGAACGTTTAGGCCCTCTTCTCTTCCATTCCTCATTCGTACAAAACAAAGGGTATTGAAATTAAACATTGAAATCAAAGAAACACCTAAACATTCTAACAACTCAAACTTGAATTGTATGAACGTTTAGGCACTCTTCTCTTCCTCTTTATTGTGGCACAAGGTCTAAGGATAGTTTGATGGTGTGAATGGTTTGGGGAGTGGTGGAAATGGAAGGATGGTGTGTTTGAATGAATGAATTTCTGAATTGGAAGAGTGTGTGTTTTGTGGCTGCAATGGATGCTTATTTATAGGTGAAAAAGAGGGAATATGACAGCTAGGTTATGATGATGAATGCATGTGCAAAGTTGGTTGAATGATTATGATTGCATGTGGCTGATTTATGAAGGGAATGCATGTGGATTAAAGTGGAATGACAGCTAGGTTATGATGATGAATGCATGTGCAAAGTTGGTTGAATGATTATGAAGCATGTGGGTGGAAATGCATGTGGAATGGCTGATTTATTTGTTGGGAAAGCATGTGAATTAAAGCTAGGGTGAATGATGATGATGGGAGAGCATGTGGGTGCAGCTATGGTGGGAATTTTGGGCAGAAAATATCCTAAGGCTTTATTACTTAGTTTAGGAAAGGATGTAACTCATTTGATTAGGAATCCTCTTCAATTTCGTCCATTCCTTTTGCTCCAAACGTAAGCTATCCATTCCAAGCCCAATTTTGCTCCAAAATGCTCCAAAATGCACCTTTTTGCTTCCTTAGCCATATGAACCTAGAAACACACGAAAATGGCATAAAGGACTAAAATAACTAAAGAAACATAACGTAAATGCACGAGAACAAGCCATTTAAGTCGCATGAATATGCTCCTATCAAATACCCCCACACTTAGCTTTTGCTAGTCCTCGAGCAAAACAGAATAAAAACAAATAAACAAAACGACACTAAACACGTAAAACACAACCTAAACCTTCCAACAACCGTCTTAGGGATTTCCAATGCACATGACATGTTAAAAATCATCATTCTCACAGATTTTAGTCATCTTCACACTTAAGTACATTTTTAATCATAGTCACCACATACTAGTTCACAATTAAGCATTTAAAACCATGATTTGAATGTAGTAACATGCCTTAGAGAATTTCCTCAATTCCTTACTAGAATGCACTCTATTTTCACACAGATTTTCTGACTACACACCCTACACTAGTTATATGTGAGAGATTGATGTAAACATGAAAGACTAGTACCTCACATATGTTATAACAAAGAAAGCATTTTCTGGATTTACGATAATGACATGAATATGATCTCATGAATGGAATGCTACTACTTAGAATGAGAACCAGTGATTCCATAAGCTCATATCAATTCCAAACTCCACATTTTGAAACACATAACACTCAAGATAGAAGTCAAAGGGTTGTAACGGGGCTAGGGTATTGGCTAACAATGAAAGGTGAAGGATAAACAAACATTCTTAAAGCAATAGTGAGCAAAGTATTGAATTAGGCACTTAGAATTCCCTTAAGAACGCAGAAGTCAACTTTGAACACCCAAGGGAAAGTCACACAAAACTTAGGGCCATATTCAACTTTTTGGACCCTTTCTTCAACCATCAACGCTCGTGAGTTCATTCTTACTTATTTTCACTTTTTTTTTTTTTTTTTTTTTTTCTTTTCTTCTTCTTTTCTTTTTTGAATCTCAAAACATACATATAAACGTAAGAACAAACTTTTACTCCCCCACACTCATTTTCTTGCATAATGTAACTCAAAAGGAATTCATTTAAGTCATGCTCACTATACTTTAAGAACAAGGGTATAGGAAAGTCCTACTCTAGGCTAGGTGAGGAAAATGTGGGTAAACAAAGAATAACGGCTAACAAGGCTCAATGGGGTTAAAACTTACAACATATACGAAATATGGGAAGTAAGGCTATTTGGCTATGGTGGTGGTTACACAACTTCATCTTGATATATGTTATGCAATTCAATGTCATGCTTTGAATGAAACGGATATAAGTTCTAGCATTTAGTTCTATCATGATATAATTGCATTCTAAGTAGCAACCAAGCAAGGAATAATGAGATCATGCAACAACTTTAGAAAACAAAGAATCACAGATTATAACTCTCCAAAGAAGGTAATGGCTCGAGTCTCATAGGGTTGTAGCGTTTGTTTGAGTTCCTTCCTTCAAGCATGTTACAAAAACGAATTTTTCTTTTATGATTGCATGTGAAGTCATACATTATAACCATAACCAAGCATATACCAAGAGTAAATCAAACTTTTCTCTATGTTTATAACTCTTTTTAACAGTCATGCAATTACAAACCAAATCCTTATCATTGTGTTGGAAGGTATCCTAAGACACAAACACACAAAAATGACTCAAAACACTCTTTTTAGGCTTTTCAAAACATGTTTTTCAAATTTTTATGTGATTTTCGGAGTTATAAAACAAAACATACTAAAACACTCTAAAACATCTTAAAAACACCTTAAAACAGCAAGGAACAACATTTGAAGTTAGGGGTGATAAAATCCCACGAATTTGCATCAAATATACTTAGTTACCCCCCACACTTAAATCACACATTGTCCTCAATGTTTTAAGCATAGATTTACATAAAACATAAGTAAACACACAAACAGCATTTATACATACTAAACATGGCAGAATGTAACTAACAAAGAGAAGAGTTTAGGGACGCAAATCTGGAATTGGAGTGCTTTCTCGGTCTTCCTTTGTTGAATGGATGGGTTGATCTTTGGTGATTCCACAGGCTTACTCTTGAACTGGGCTGGAGGATTCTTTTTGGTCTCCTCCACTCGTTGATTTTCCTTTGTGCTACTCTTGAACTGAGCAGCAGGATTCTTTTGGTCTCCCCCGAAGGTCTGAGCTTCCTCCCTTTTTTCTGTTTCTTTGTTCAATCTCTCCAATTCGTATTGAAGAGGGTTAGAGGATAGCTCAGCATACGCAGTTGTAGCTTGTCTCCACATGCTTCAATGTATCATTTTCACTTGCCTTACTTGCTCCCCTTTGCAGAAGTGGTCCCTTCTCTGGAAGTGTATCAACCGTTGAAGATGACTACTCGAGAGCAACGCTAGGTAAGCAATCAGGGAAGGGATTCCAGGCAGTTGGTTCCAGATCGGAAGACTGACTCCAAGTGCCGGCTGATTGCTTCTTTCACTTTGCCATGCGAGTAAGAACAAGGACAAAGAAAAGGACAGGGAAAGAGCATGATATGAGATACTTTTGCTTTTGACCTTGATGATATGAGATACCTTTGCTTTTGAAGAAGCGGTGAATGAATCAGCAGATGCTTCCATCTACCGTTTCCTCCTGGGTCATCTGTACTCCAGGCATCTGGTATCATCTTTGGGGAAGAAGAAAAAATTGAGTATTTCGAAAGGCTTTGCTGGGAGTGCGCCCTCAGAGGTGAGGAAGAGTTGGGCATTTTCTTCAGGTCTGCCTTGCCATAAAAGATGAAGGTCGACATATATAGGGATTTCCCAATAGCAAGTGTTGTTCTTTTACCCTTGTCGACAAACGTTTTGATCCCGCAAATCCGGCTTTTTGAAATAGTGACGACTCTTCGATCTTTGAATACGCCTATTTGCTTTCTGAACGACGCCTCTTCGATTTCTGAGCAGGCGCCCCTTCGATTTCTGAACGACACGTAGTAGTGCGGATGTGGCTCTTTTGACAAAGCTGCACGCGTTTTCTGAAAAGCAGAGAAAGCGTCGTCGAACTTTGCGCTTGTCGGCTAAAGATGTGTAGTTGCGATGATAGCCTCCACGTGTCTTCAACTTTGTCAGAGATCTTTTGACAAAGTTGAACGCGTTTTCTGAAAAGCCGAGAGATCGTCGCCGAACTTTGCGCAGGAAATTCCGGCTTTTTGAATTGGTGGACGCGTCGCCTTGGCTCTTTATAGAGCTATCGATCACCTCAAACATACACACTCTGAAGACTGCCCATTTTTTAAAATTGTCTCCGGCCCTTTGAAATTTAACTCCATCCACCCCTTCTCTTGAACACCTTTGAAAAATGGCAAACCCATCGAACCTTAGCTTGGAATTGAGTCTCAGCAGTGATACGGGCGCGCCGCGTCAAGGTAACGTATGGCACCCTTCTTTCTTATCTTCTAACGGTCCTCTTACAGGTGAAGACTCCGTGATGCAGGATGCCACAACGGCTACAATAGTAGCTAGGAACCTCCTCACTCCCAAAGATAGTCAGCTGCTTTCAGGACGGTCCGATGAGTTGGCCGTTCAAGAATCCCTCGCACTTAGTGTTCAGTGTGCGAGCTCTGTGTCCAACATGGGCCAACGCCTGCTTGCTCGGTCCCGTCAAGTGGAATCATTGATGGCAGAGGTGGAAAATCTTAAGCAGGAGATCAAACAGCTTAAGTACGAGAATAGAAGTTTGCATGTGCTTGCAAATAACTATTCGTCGGGCATGAAGAGGAAGCTTGATGAGCTGCAAGAATCTCAAGGTCGCGTTCAAAGTGACCGTCAAAGGTTTGCGTCTTTCTTCCAGAGGCACCTCTTTCCTGGGTCATCCAGCGTTCCACCCAGTATTGAGGCCTGGAATGCTCTAGCTCCGATGCCTCCCGCTCCAATGCCTCCTGCTCCGATGCCTTCCGCTCCGATGACTTCTGCTCCGAGAGTTTCGCCACGTAGTGGGTCTTCACGTACACAACCTTTGTGAAGGCTACATTCTTTTTTTTTTTTTTTTATTTATTTATTTATTTTTTTTTTAATTTTTTTTTTAAATCAAACGGCATGGACTTGATCTTTGAATGGAAGGTGATACTTGAAATGATCCGGTAATGGTTTAAATTCTAAAGTGGGTCCCTGAATCATTAACAACATATTAGTATAAATCAAAATTGAAATTCGGGGAGGTGGCTTACCTGTGTGCTCCGACATAAACTCAAGAATAAACACCCCTTCGAAAGTTGTAAGACTAGAAATTTCAGCTAGATTTGGTGTTTTGAGCGTTATGACTTGTCTTGTGTCATGAAATCCAATTTCCTTGCGAATTGTTGTCTCAAGTATATCCTCTTTGATGAATTCTAGACATTCCCCAGTCACATCTTGCTCTTGATTCTTTGGAAAGGATTCGAAGATGCCTTTCTCACCCTCTTCTTCCTTGGATTGCATGAGCCTGCAAGGAATAGGGACATTCAGTGGAACGGGGTTATAAATAATTAACTTTGGAACAACCATACCAGAATTGGATGGCGTAGGAGCAATAGGTGCCTGCGGCAAAGGTGTTTCCTCTTCGTCAATTAGCAGCTCCTCATCCACTTCTAGGCTATGTTTGGACATTTTTAGGTCAGCTCCAACCTCCATAGCACTTCCCAAAGTGATAGCATTATGGATTTCAAAATCTTCCTTCGAGTTTTCAATAGTTGAGTTGGAGAGTTCACTTTGCTCTTGAATTTGTTTCATGAACTCCATAATCTGTCCAATTTGCTCCTCCAAGTTGTCCAACCTTTTGTCTTGATTTTGCCTTGCTTTGTTTTGATCTTCTTGCCCCTGAGACAAATTGGTGAGTAACGTACTAACCGTGTCATTATACAAAGACTCACTTGAATTTGTTTGGGTAGGTTGTGGTGGCTGCATAGGTGTTGTATAGAACTCCTCATATGGCTGCCAATAACCTTCTTGTTGAGCCTCATTGTCTTGATTTTGTGAGCCCTGCACCAAACAAAGTAATTCATTAAGCTTTTGATTATAATCTATTGACGAACTTGAATTTGTTTGGGCAGGTTGTGGTGGCTGCATAGGTGTTGTATAGAACTCCTCATATGGCTGCCAATATCCTTCTTGTTGAATATGTTGAGGTTCCCACCACATAGAGTTTGAATGATCACTCCAATCCGAATTGTAAGTATTGGCAAACACGTCGTTCCTTGATTGATTATGATCAAATGTACCAACTCTTTGCGTTTGGTACTCTTCCATAAGCTGTGACAAAAGAGAAGCACTATCAAGTGCCATGTCTTGCTTCTAAAATCAACAAAATAAAACTAAAAATATATACACACAAACGAAAATAAAACAATCCAAGAGATTAGCAAAGTTGCTAATCCCCGGCAACGGCGCCAAAATTTGATGCGAGAATTATACGCACACAAATTAAACCCTCTTTTTGACAATTGTAGTATAGAATGTAAGTAGGGATCGTTCAGGACCGGGGATTAGGAGGGATTGTTAATCACTTGGATTTCACTCAAAAACGTAAAAACACAATATAAAACACTCTACTAGACTCAAAGAATGCAAAACTAAACTTTAAAACACTAAAACAAACCAAAAGACTCAAAACAGCACCAAAACACTCAAAACTGCCTTAAAAACACTTTCTGGGCAGTTTTGAGCACTTTGAGTACTTTGGACGAATTTGGGTAACAAATTGAATCAAAACACTTATAAACACAAACTAAGACACTTTCTAACTAATTTGGACAATACAAACACTCAAAGGACTCAAAACAAGTTCAAAAGACTCAAAACTGCCTAAAAACACTAACTAGGCAGTTTCTGACCTTAAACCCAATTTTGGACGAATTTAAGTTGTAACTTGACTCAAGACTCTTAGAAACACAAACTAAGACACTTTCTAACTATATTGGACACTAAAGTAAAGGGGGATTGAGTTTTTGACGAAATTAACTAAAATGCACAGATTGTATTTAAAAACAGATTGTAAAGATGAATGTGATGGAATTGAATGGATGGGATGGCTAGCTAAGGGGTTCATCTCCACACATGTTACACTTGCATAATAAAAAGATTTCCAATTGCATTTCAATAAACCATGAATTCTCAACGCCCCGGGTTAATTAGGTCCGCTTAAATTAACCGTCAAGTTTTCCTTAAGTTAATGAATTGGATGATTGCATACGACAACCCAAAGCATTCCTCACAAGTTCCCTACATGAATTGCATAATAGAGATACAAGCAAGAATCATTAAGCAACATGAAAACTATAAGTGTTGACGAGGCATTCGTTACTATGATTGCATGAAACTTATGCCAAGAATATGTTTAACGCGATTGTTTATAAGCAACCTCCACTACTTGTGAATATAAGTTCATAACTATTATGTGAAACTCACTTATATTCTAGCGTCAAATTCATGCATGAAAATTAAGCGTGAACTCTCAATAAGCATACATAAATAGGTTATCAATCAAATAGTTAAACAAATTGAATTCACAACTTATGAAACGCAATTAGAAGTAATCAAATCAAAATGCAAGCATAAACATATATTTCGAATCCCCCCCTAACCAGGGGGGTTTTAGTTCCTCATGATACAAAACAAAGAGAATCAAAGAAACGCCTAAACATTCCAACAACTCAAACTTGAATTGTATGAACGTTTAGGCCCTCTTCTCTTCCATTCCTCATTCGTACAAAACAAAGGGTATTGAAATTAAACATTGAAATCAAAGAAACACCTAAACATTCTAACAACTCAAACTTGAATTGTATGAACGTTTAGGCACTCTTCTCTTCCTCTTTATTGTGGCACAAGGTCTAAGGATAGTTTGATGGTGTGAATGGTTTGGGGAGTGGTGGAAATGGAAGGATGGTGTGTTTGAATGAATGAATTTCTGAATTGGAAGAGTGTGTGTTTTGTGGCTGCAATGGATGCTTATTTATAGGTGAAAAAGAGGGAATATGACAGCTAGGTTATGATGATGAATGCATGTGCAAAGTTGGTTGAATGATTATGATTGCATGTGGCTGATTTATGAAGGGAATGCATGTGGATTAAAGTGGAATGACAGCTAGGTTATGATGATGAATGCATGTGCAAAGTTGGTTGAATGATTATGAAGCATGTGGGTGGAAATGCATGTGGAATGGCTGATTTATTTGTTGGGAAAGCATGTGAATTAAAGCTAGGGTGAATGATGATGATGGGAGAGCATGTGGGTGCAGCTATGGTGGGAATTTTGGGCAGAAAATATCCTAAGGCTTTATTACTTAGTTTAGGAAAGGATGTAACTCATTTGATTAGGAATCCTCTTCAATTTCGTCCATTCCTTTTGCTCCAAACGTAAGCTATCCATTCCAAGCCCAATTTTGCTCCAAAATGCTCCAAAATGCACCTTTTTGCTTCCTTAGCCATATGAACCTAGAAACACACGAAAATGGCATAAAGGACTAAAATAACTAAAGAAACATAACGTAAATGCACGAGAACAAGCCATTTAAGTCGCATGAATATGCTCCTATCATACGTGAAAAGCACAATAAAGATACAATCACAGATCATTAAGCATCATGAAAACTATAAGTGTTGACGAGGCATTTGTTACTATGATGAGCATGAAACTAGTGCCAAGAATTCATTTAACGCGATTGTTTATAAGCAACCTCCACTACTTGTGAATATAAGTTCATAACTATTAGGTGAAACTCACTTATATTCTAGCGGCAAATTCATGCATGAACATTAAGCGTGCACTCTCAATAAACATACACAAACAAGTTATCAATCAAACAGTTAAACGAATTGAATCCAACATTCATGAAATTCCAACCAAAAGTAATCAATTCATATTGCAAGCATAAACATGGTTTCGAATCACCCCCTAGCTAACTAGGGGGATTTAGCCTCTCATGTTCACAAAAAGAGAATTACAAATGAATTTAAACATGAAGCATAAAGGATTGATTACACCTAGAACGCCCAACGAATCCACGTGAATTGGTGCGCGTCGAAGCTCCTCTTTCCTCTTCTCCTTGCTGCGGCAGTGAGGTTAAATGGTGTTTTTGGGTGATTTTCTGGTTTAGGGTTGGAGTTATGGTGATAAGGTGGTGCGGCAAGGTGGTGGAGTGATGGAGGAAGGTTTGTATGGTGGCTGGAATGGTGGAGATGGCTGCGGCAAGGCTTGGAAGTGGCTGGAATGGAAGGGGAAGATAGAGAGGTGGCTGCGGATTAGAGAGGATTTGTGATGGTGGCTGATTAGTGTTAGGGTCAATGTGTAGAATGATGAAGGGTGATGGCTAGAGAGGAATATGTGTGAGAATGGCTGAATTAGAATTAGGGTTAATGGAATGCACGGCTTAGATATATTTGTGGCTGACTAGAATGAATGGATGGCTACGGATCAAAGGGGAAGTATATAAGTGTGCGGCTTAGAAGGAATTAGGGTTATTAGGGTGGTGACTGAATGAATATGTGTGTAGTGGCTGCACGGGTTTGGTAGTGAACTAGGGTTATGGTGCTACGGCTTAGGGTTGAATGAATGGGGGTCACGGCTTAAGGATGAATGGGGTGTGAAGGTGGCTGCGGATTAGTGTATGGAATGAGAGGTGTGTGATGCACGGGTTAGGGGATTAGGGTGTGTAAAATGGCTGAATCAATTAGGGTGCATGGTATGCACGGCTTAGGGGAAGGAATTGAGTGATGTGTGGCTGATTTAATTAGGGTGTGACGGCTAGTGAATAGAATAGGCTCTAGGGTTAAAAACAAGGTACAGCTGAGATTGGTTTTGGATGAATCAAAGGCTATGGATTCAAGGGAGAGGGACGGCTGCATGAATTAGGATATTAGGGTTTAGGGTTAGAGTTTAATGGATTTGGGCCTAAAATGCCCCCCCTTGCACGGCAAGGGAAAGGACTTGGGCTAAAGCCCACGGCATAGGGTGTTAAGGGCCCTAGGGCCTTCGTTTTGTGTCCTAAAGCGCCTACAAGGACTTCAAAGTGGCTAGAAAATGCGGACGTTTAAGATTAGGAAAGGTTACCAAAACGGGAAACTTAGGGTCAACTTTCCTAAAATAGGAAGCCTTGTTTGAGTAGGATTCTTCGTTTTGGTAAGAATTCATCGTTGGCGTAGGAATTCGTCGTTTCTTCAAGTCTTCAACTCATTCATTCCTCTTTCGCTCCAAAAGACTCCAATTTGCATCTTCTTGCACACTTTGGCCTTATAATCTGAAAATACACAAAAGTGGCCTTAAACACTAAAACAACTAAGTAAACACAACATAAATGCACGAGAACAAGCTAATTAAGTCGCATGAATATGCTCCTATCAGTTAATTAGTGATGTCACTATTAATCTGGGGTGTTGAGGTACATGGTTTATCGGAAAAGCAATTGGAAATCAATTTATGTTTGAATGTATCATGTGTGGAGAAGTATCCCTTGGCTATCCCATCATCCATTGGTTTTTCTTAAATTCGTCCAAAATCTGTTTTAAAGTTTTAAGTTACTTGTTTTTCTTTTAAATTCGTCCAAAATCAAACCCCCTTTTCTTACTTGTTCCAATTCTGTCCAAAAGAGTCTTTTTGAGTCTTTAGAGTCAAAACTAATTGTATTTTCGTCCAAATTGAGTCCTAAAGTCTAAATTGAATCCTTTTGAGTTGTTTTGGTTGTTTTGAGTTGTTTTGAGTCTAAATTGAAAATGATGGCGTGATTATTCAATTGGCCGATCGATCTAATGCCTATCCAAAGGGAGTTTTGGAAGATATTTTAGTGCAGGTGAATAACTTGATATTCCCGGCAGATTTTTATGTGCTTGAAATGGACGACTCGGTTCATTCTCCACCCTTGCCACTCCTACTTGGAAGACCGTTCATGAAAACAGCCCAAACAAAGATTGATGTGGCCAAAAGAGCACTAACAATGGAGTTTGGTGGTGATATAATTAAATTCAATGTTTATGACTCTATTAAGAATCCTAATGATGGTCATTCTTGTTTTGCCATAGATGTGCATAAGGATATAGGGCCGAAAGGATCCACACCTATCAAGAAGGATGTATCAAGAACCACCATTGGAGAGGAACTTGGAGTGATTGCCCTACAACCACCCAATATGGCCGAAAGTAGACATAGTGACATTGTTGATAGGGCTGCCGATTTTGAGCCTTCCCCACAATATGGTTGTAAGTCTTCAATCCCAATTTCAATTCCCATTTCAACTAATAGGTTGTTACCTTCTTTGGTGCAGGTGCCCAACTGATTTAAAGGTGGTGGGAGCATTTACATAGACTTTCGGAACCAAAACACCACCATCAGGGAGGATCACTATCCCCTCCCATTCATCGAGCCATATTATGAAAGTGTTGAAGGGCAGATTGTGGAGGACATCACACTCCATGCCGTGGGCTCTAAGTGAGGATAAGAAGAATGTTCGTCCAGCTCCACGACGTTAAAGCAAGCGCTTCTTGGGAGGCAACCCATGCATTCGACTAGAGAGGATTTGGGCAATTCACCAATTCATGCTATAAAATCAGATTTGCGTTCCTCAATCTCTATCTCTTTATTATTTTCATTTTGTCATGTTAGTTAGTTTATAATGTTTGTTTGAATGTGAGTCTTCGTTTGAAACATTGAGGACAATGTTTGATTTAAGTGAGGGGGGGTAAACAAGTTGCTTTTGCATGATTTTACATGATTTTCGTGGGATTTTATCACCTATCACTTATAATGTTGTTTCTCACTGTTTTTAAGTGTTTTTAGAGTGTTTTGAAGTGTTTTCATGTCTTTTGATCAGAAAATCTGATAGGAGCATATTTAGGCGACTTACTTAGCTTGTTTTCGTGCATTTATGTTGTTAGTTCATAGTTGTTTTAGTAGTTTAAGCCATTTTCGTGTGTTTTTAGGTTCATATGGCTAAGGAAGCAAAAAGGTGCACTTTGGAGCAAAATTGGGCTTGGAAAGGATAGCTTATGTTTGGAGCAAAAGGAATGGACGAAATTGAAGACCTAATGAAGTGAGGATTCCTAATCACAAGAGGATTCCTAATCACAAGAGGATTCCTAATCAAATGAGGAATCCTAGTCAAAGAAGGTTTCCTACTTGAAATAGGAAAGTTAAGCCAAGGTTTCCTATTTTGGTTCAACCTTTCTTAATCCTTAAAGACTCCAAGTTTCAGCAATATCAAAGGCTCCTACCTATTCTAGGTCACGAAACAACATCTCTTGCAACCTTAAGTCATTGCCGTGTGTCCCCTTGTGTTTCCCTTCCTTGCCGTGCAAGGAAGGGCCTTGTTTCCTGTTTTAAGTCACTTAAACACCTTCCTTTTTCATACCAAACTCAGCCATAATTCACATATCCTTTTATATTCCTAAGTCCTTGCCTAAATTCAGAAAATAAATGACTTTCCCTTTCTTTTAAACCTTTGCCGCAAGTCACCTTCCTACTCCCTTTAAATTCGGATTTTGTGTTTCCTATTCTTGTAAGATTTAGAATTAATTCCTTTCCTAAACTAAGTAATAAAGCTTCAAGGATCTTTCTTCCCTATAAATACCCTTATGCCACACCCTTATGGACCTAATCCCCCTTCCACACAACCGGCCTTCATTCACAAACACATCCAGCCTTGCCGCAGCTTTCCATCCAAAATTCCACCATCCCTCGACTTTCAAACCTTCATCCAAACCTCCCTACACCACCACTAAGCCTTGCCGCACCACCATACCTCCATAAACCCAACTAAAACCCAGAAACTCATCCATAAAACCACCTTAGCACTTGAGCCGTGACCTAGCAAAGAAGAGGAGAAAGAAGAGGGTGTCAAAATTAACTTGACACACAAATTAAACCCTATTTGTGACAATTGTAGTAGATATGTAAGTAGGGATCGTTCTAGACCGGGGATTAACTAGGGATGCTAATCTATGTAAATAAGACTCAAAAACACTAAATTAGACTCTATGGACTCAAAACTAACTTTAGACACTTAAAACAGCCACCAATACTCAAAAAGACTCACTTTTAGACTCAATAAGGGTTTTGGACGAAAATAGGACTTGACTAGACTCAAAAGACTTAAGGAAAACAAGTTTTGACTCAAATATGAAGACTAAATAACATGGGGATTGTTTTTGACGAAAATAAAACTTAAAACAAAACTTTGCAGAAAACACTTTATAAAAACGAATTTAGGTAAATGGGTAAAGGCTAGTTAGAGGGTCCTTTTCCACACATGATATATGCATACGAACCAATGTCCAGTTATTACTCCTTTAGACTATGAAAGACAACGCCCCAAATTAGTTGCATCGCACAACTAATCCTCAAGTTTTCCTTATGTCATTGAATTGAATGAAAACGCATTACAACCAAATTATCTTTTTCAAGTTCTTTATATGAGATGCATAACAAAGATACATATCAAAAGTCATTAAGTTTTGTGGAAACTATAAGCGTTGACAAGGCACTCATCACTATGAAACGCATGAGATTCGTGCCAAGGATTTACTTAACGCGATTGTGACTAGCAACCTCCACTACTTGTGAATATAAGTGAATAACAATTACGTGAAACCCTCCTATATTCTAGCATCAAGTTTATGCATGCAAATTAAGTGTTAACCCCCAACCCACATACATAAACCAGTTTTAATAACTTAGATAAGCAAATCACATTCATGCCTTAAGTAATAATAACCGGACGTAATCAACTCATATAAAACATATAATCATGGCTTCAAATTCTCCTCTAACTAAAGAGAAGTTAGTTCCTCATGTTCGCAAAACGCTCCACACTCCAATGGCATGCACGGCACTCCCTTGGATGGCAGATTGCACAAGTCCTCCTTTCCTTGCTTCCTTGCTTGCGGCACTAGGGTTGTTTATATAGGCTTAATTAGGCACAATTAGTGAAGGAAAAGGATTGCACAATCCCATTGAAAAAGGGTTAATTCAAGGCAGAAATCAAATGGGAATTGGAATAGGGAGTTCGGCTAGGATTTAGGGATTCTAGAAGGTTTTGGTGCGGCATGTGTATAGGGCTGAGATAAGGTTTCTAGAAGGGATGGTTTAGGGCAGATTCCTAAACCTAAAGGGCCAAGGATACATGATATTTGTGTAGGAGAAGGATTGCAATTCCTAAACCTACAAGGAATGGAGTTCTTGCGGCAATTGAGTGGATAAGGCTTCTAGAAACTGAAATAGGTGTTTAAATGTGTAATTGATTCCCCCTAATTAGCTAGGTTTAAGTCCCCACCTGATTTGGATAGGATAGAATAGGATAATGTTAGAGATAGGATAGGATAAGATAAGGTTTGGATAAGGTTGGATAAGGTCCCTTGTTTCTTGCTTCTTCCTTATCTTCATTGGAGTAGAACTTCTTCCACCAGACTTGTAGCCTGTAGCCTTTCCTAGCTCTTCTTGTCTTCAATTTCGTCCATCCTCTTTGCTCCATGGTTAAGCTATCCAATCCATGCCCAAAAATGCTCCAAATAGCCTTAAAATGCCCTTTATTGCTCCCTTTGCCATTAGAACCTAAAAACATACGAAAATGGCTTAAAATACTAAAACAACTATGAATTAACAACATAAATGCATTGAAACAACATAACTAAGTAGCATAAATATGCTCCTATCAGAAGACGAACCCTTGGACATTTATGCATTCGAGTCGGAGTGTTGGAACGCTTCTAGGTGTAATCTATCTTTTGTTTTCAATGTTTAATTCTAAATTCCTTTGTTTTGTTATGAACATGAGAGGCTAAGCTCGTTTTAGCCTAGGGATGCTTTAAAGCCAGGATTACGTTTCTAATATGAGTTGATCAATTCCAGTTGTGATTTCATAAATTGTGAATGCAATTTACTTAACCGTTTGATGGATAACTTATTCTTGTATGTTGATTAGGGAGCCTACTTAATTTGCATGCTTGAATTTGGTGCTAGAATATAAGGGAGTTTCACAGAATCGTTTCAACCTTATATTCACAAGTAGTTAAGGTTGTTTTCACAATCATGTTAAGTAAATTCCTAGCATGCGTATCATGATGTCATAGTTACAAGTGCTTTGTCAATACTTATGATTTCCATTGAACGTAATGATCTTTGATTGTATCTCTATTATGATGTCATGTAGGGGACTTTTGAAGAATGCTTTGGGTTGTCGTATGATGTCATCCAATCCAATAACTTAAGGGAAATCTGAGGGTTAATTAGTGATGTCACGGTTAATCTGGGGTGTTGAGGCTCATGGTTTATCGAAAAGCACCTGGAAATCAACCTATGTTTGAATGTATCATGTGTGGAGAAGTATCCCTTGGCTAGTTCATCATCCATTGGTTTCATTCAAATTCGTCCAAAAATCTGTTCTAAGTTTTAAATTACTTGTTTTCTTTTAAATTCGTCCAAAAACAAATCCCTTTTTCTTACTTGTTCCAAATCTGTCCAAAAGTGTGTTTTAGAGTCTTTTGAGTCAAAACTAATTGTATTTTCGTCCAAATTGAGTCCTAAGGCCTGAATTGAGTCTTTTTGGTTGTTTTGAGTCTTTAAAATCTGTTTTGAGTCATATAAGTTAGTTAAGAGTCTTTTGAGTTTATATTAAGTGTTTCAAAAGCTTATTTTCACATCTTTGAGTCTATTTTCATTAGGTTAGCAATCCCTCCTAATCCCCGGCCTAGAACGATCCCTACTTATATCTATACTACAATTGTCAAAAAGAGGGTTTAATTTGAGTGCTATCTTTTATCACACCAAAATCCAAAAATTTACAAAAAAATTGCAAAACAGTTTTGAAAAGCCCAAAAAGAGTTGTTTTAAAGTTGTTTTTGTGTGTTTGTTTGTGTCTTAGGTTACCTTCCAACACAATGATGAGGATTTGGTTTTTAATGTCATGACTATTAAAGAATGTTGTAAACATGGGTCGAAGTTCATTTGTGCTGTGGTTTATGCTTGGTTATGGTTATAGCTTATGAATTCACATGTAATTACAAAGAGAAAATCAGTTTTTGTAACATGCTTGTAGGAAGGAACTCAAACTAACGCTACATCCTTGAGAGACTTGAGCCTATAACGTTCTTTGGAGAGTATAATCTGTGATTTCTTGTTTTCTAAAGTCGTTGTATGATCTCATCATTCTTTGCTTGGTTACTACTTGGAATGCATTTCATTATAGTTCCAAATACTAGAACTCATGCCCATTTCATTCAAAGCATGATATTGATTGCATAACATACAATAAGATGAAGTTGTTAGTCAAGCCTGATGCGAACTATATAAGCACAGAAATTAAAACCCTCTTGTGACAATTGTAGTATATGTATAAGTAGGGATCGTTCTAAACCGGGGATTAGGAGGGATTGCTAAATCACTTGGAACTGACTCAAAAACGTAAAACAAAGGTTAAAACACTAAACTAGACTCAAAGAATGCAAAACTAAACACTTAAAACACTAAAACAAATCAAAAGACTCAAAACTGCCTTAAAAACACATTCTGGGCAGTTTTGAGCACTTTGACTACTTTGGACGAATTTGAGTAATAAAATGAATCAAAACACTTAGAAACACAAACTAAGACACTTTCTAACTAAATTGGACACTAAAGTAAAGGGGGATTGAGTTTTTGACGAAATTAAATAAAATGTACAGAATGTAATTCAAACAGATTTTAACTATGAATTTGATGAAAATATGGATGAATGATAGCTAGAAGGTTCTTCTCCACACATGTCACACTTGCATACAAGATGATTTTCAGTTGGTCTTTCGATAAATTATGAAACTCAACACCCCGGGTTAATTAGGTCCGCTTAAATTAACCTTCAAGTTCTCCTTAAGTTAATGAATTGGAAGGGACAGCGCATACGCAATTCAAAACATTCTCCAAAAGTCCTTTACGTGAAAAGCACAATAAAGATACAATCAAAGATCATTAAGCATCCTGAAAACTATAAGTGTTGACGAGGCATTCGTTACTATGATGAGCATGAAACTAGTGCCAAGAATTCATTTAACGCGATTGTTTATAAGCAACCTCCACTACTTGTGAATATAAGTTTGTAACTATTAGGTGAAACTCACATATACTCTAGCATCATATTCATGCATGAAAATTAAGCGTGCACTCTCAATAAACATACACAAATAAGTTATCAATCAAGCAGTTAAACAAATTGAATCCACAATTCATGAAATTCCAACCAAAGGTAATCAATTCATATTGCAAGCATAAACATGGTTTCGAATCACCCCCTAGCTAACTAGGGATTTAGCCTCTCATGTTCACAGAAAGAGAAGTAAAATTGAATTTAAACATAGAGAACAAAGGACTGATTACACCTAAAATGCCCAACGAATCCACTTGAATTTCTGCACGTTTAAACTCCTCTTTCTCCTTTCTTCTTGCTGCGGCAAAGAGGTTTTGTGGATGATTTGGATGTTTTTCTGGTTTAGGGATGGGTTTATGGGGATATGGTGGTGGGGCAAGGTGGTGGGATGATGTATGGAGGTGTGGATGGTGGTTGGAAGGGATATGGTGGCTGCGGCAAGGATGGGGGAAGGCTGGAATAGAGGGGGAAGGCTACGGCAGAGAAGAATTTGGGTGATGGTGGCTGCAGATTGAAGGGAGAGAATGGGAGAGAATGGTTGCGCTTTGAAGGAAGATTTGTGAAAAACATGTTCATTTAAGCAACATCAATAGCATGCAATTAACAATTAAAGGCGGAATCATGCTTGTATGCACTTAAAACAAAACATTTACCCATGAAATTCAAAGCCTAGTAGATAGGTGAACCAAGACTCAACTCAAAACAAAGTGAGTTGACAAATCAATACCTTTGTAGATTCCTCTTTGCATAAGCAAAGGCTAATCACCCAAAGAGAGGGCCTTCATTCCTTGCATCTTAGATCCATGGATTTGGATGGATGAAAAGGTTTCTCCAAGTTCCCAAAATTGAGAACCTCTAAGTCTCCACACCAAGGTAAGATTGAAGAAGAAATGAGTGATGATGCGAGATTTATACGCACACAAATTAAACCCTCTTCTTGACAATTGTAGTATAGATATAAGTAGGGATCGTTCTTAACCGGGGATTAGGAGGGATTGCTAAACACTTGGAAACTGACTTAAAAACTCAAAAACAAAGTTTAAAACACTAAACTTGACTCAAAGAATGCAAAACTAAACTTTAAAACACCAAAACAAACCAAAAGACTCCAAACAGCACCAAAACACTCAAAACTGCCTTAAAAACACTTTCTGGGCAGTTTTGAGCACTTTGAGTACTTTGGACGAATTTGGGTAATAACTTGAATCAAAACACTTAGAAACACAAACTAAGACACTTTAACACTAAACTAGACTCAAAGAATGCAAAACTAAACACTTAAAACACTAAAACAAACCAAAAGACTCAAACATCACCCAAAACACTCAAAACTGCCTTAAAAACACTTTCTGGGCTGTTTTGAGCACTTTGGTGAATTTGGACGAATTTGTATAACAAATTGAATCAAAACACTTATAAACACTAACTAAAACACTTTCTAACTAATTTGGACATTAAAGTAAGGGGGGATTGAGTTTTGGACGAAATTAAACTAATTGCACAGATTCTAATTAAAACAGATTGTAAGTATGAATGTGATGGATTGCTAGCTAAGGGGTTCATCTCCATACATGTTACACTTGCATAATAAAAAGATTTCCAATTGCATTTCAATAAACCATGAATTCTCAACACCCCAAGTTAACCGTGATGCACTAATTAACCTTCAAATCTTCGTAACGTTATTGAATTGGATGACGTTAAGAAGATTTGAAGGTTAATTTAAGCGGACCTAATTAACTTGGGGTGTTGAGAATTCATGGTTTATTGAAAAGCAATTAGAAATCGTTTTGTATGCAAGTGTAACATGTGTGGAGATGAACCCCTTAGCTAATCCATCCATCATCTTGTTTTCAAGGAATTCGTTTTACAATCGTTCTAGACCGGGGATTAGGAGGGCTTGCTAAAACCTCTAAATTGACTCAAAAACATAAAAACAAAGTTAAAAACGTTCACAAAGACTCAAAGGACTCAAAACAGGTTCAAAAGACTCAAAACTGCCTAAAAACACTAACTAGGTAGTTTCTGACCTTAAACACAAATTTGGACGAATTTAAGATTAAAGGTTGATTCAAAACACTTTAAAACACAAATTAAGACACTTTAACACTAAACTAGACTCAAAGAATGCAAAACTAAAAGTTAAAACACTTAAACAAACCTAAAACCCAAAACAGCAACTAGAAGACTCAAAACTGCCTAAAAACCACTTTCTGGGCAGTTTTGAGCACCTACACTAATTTGGACGAAATTGGATGAAAACTTGAATCAAAATACTTAGAAACACAAATCAAAACACTTTCTAACTAATCTAAGACTTCAAATTAAAGGGGGATTTGTTTTGGAGGAAAATTGAAATAACGAAACAAGTTAATAAACTAGACAGAATGTAAATATGAAATTGATGAAATGGAATGAATGGATGCTAGCCAAGGGGTTCATCTCCACACATGTTACACTTGCATAATTGATGCGAAAATTAACTTCACACACAAATTAACCCTCTTTTGACAATTGTAGCATATAAATAAGTAGGGATCGTTCTTACACCGGGGATTAGGAGGGCTTGCTAAACACTCTAAACTGACTCAAATAACTAAAATTAACCTTCAAAACACTTAAACTCACGTAAAAAGACTCAAAAACGTTCACAAAACTCAAAATAGGCTAAAAACACTCAAAACTGCCTAAAAAACACAATCTGGGCAGTTTTGAGCCTAAACACAAACTTGGACGAAAATTGGTTCTAACTTGACTCAAAACTCTTAAAAACACAATCTAAAACATATTTGGACCAATTAGACACTCTAAGACAATTGGGGATTTGGTTTTGGACGAAAATAAACAAAACAAAACAAATATGTAAACTAGGCAGATTTGGACGAATTTGATGGAATTAAGTGGATGGTGAGATGGCTAGGAGGTTTTTCTCCACACATGGCATACTTGCACATAATACAATTTCCAGTTGCTTAATCAATGAATTCATGAACCTCAACACCCCAAGTTAATTAGGTACGCTTAAATTAACTCTCAGATTTCCCTTAGGTCATTGAATTGAATGGAATTGGCGCATTGCAATCAAATTATTCCTTAAAAGTTTTCTATATGAAAGCGCATAAAAGAAAGACAATCAAAGATCATTAGATTCTATGGAAATCATAGGTGTTGACGAGGCATTCGTAACTATGAAAGCGCATGATACTCATGCCAAGAATTCACTTATCATAATTGTGACCAACAATCTTAACTACTCATGAATATAAGTTCCCAACGATTAGGTGAAGTTCCCTCATACCCTAGCATCATGTTTATGCATGCAAATCAAGCGTGCACTCTCAATTCATACACATAAGCAAGTTTTAATTAAAATAGATAAGTAAATTGAATTCATCATTCATGAAATCACAACTGAAAGTAATCAAATCATCATGCAAATACAACCATGGTTTCGAAATTCCCCCCTAGCCAAAGGGGGGATTAGTTCCTCATGCTTGCACAACAAAAAGTATTGAATTTAAACATTGAAATCATAAGAAAGAGTACACCTAAATGCTCAGCAATTCCAAGATGGATTCGATGCACAGATTGGCTCTTCTTCCTCCTCCTTGCTGCGGCACAAAGTGGGGTTGCTGGAATTGGTGGTTTTGGATGGTGTTCCCTTGTTTAGAGGGATGGAGGATGGTTGATTATGGTGGGGAAGATGTGGCAGAGGTGTATGGATGTGTAGGGAGGTGTATGGAGGCTTAGAATGGAGAATGGAGGTGCTGCACAAGGGTTTCTGAATAGCATAAGGGGGGTGGTCCGAATTTTTGGCTGAATTTAGGTTTATATAGTCCTAGGGTTAAGTAGATTAGGGTTACACTTAGCAGATTTTATGGATTAGGGCCCTAGGGTTTGGCACAAGCAAGTTAAATCCACTTAGGAGAGGGTTTGGCCCAATTAGTTTCATAAAAGGATTTGTATACCCAAATCCACAAGGATTAAGGCCTAACAAATCATAATCCAAAAGGAAAAAGGTTTAGGAAATCCTATCACTCTCCTAGATTCATCGATGCATAAACAGAATATGGCATGACATTAATTGAAGCACCTAAATCTAGCATGGCATGTTCAAACCTTGTATTACCAATTACGCAAGGGATAGTGAAACTACCTGGATCTTTGCATTTAGGTGGCAGCTTTCTTTGCAACATTGCAGAGACATTCTCACTTACATGTACCACCTCTTTCTCCCGAATCCGTTTCCTTGTTGTACAAATCTTCCTTAAAAACTTAGCGTACTTCGGAATTTGCTTTATTGCATCAAGGAGCGGGATATTGACATGCACCTTCCTAAACGTCTCCAGGATGTCTTTTTCATCCTCCTCTGTCTTAGATTGCATAAACCTGCTAGGAAAGGGGACATTTGGAGGAATAGCATTAGAAATAATCGAACTTGGAACATCCTTACCCTTGGAAGCCGAATGGTGCAGTTGAGGTGGCTGCGGCATGGTGTCTCCTACCCTTGCCGTGGCTTGTTCTTGCTCCCCCTCCTCAAATTGCAACTTTTCATCTTCCGTTGGGGCAGATTTAGAGAGTTGTGAGGCCGTTCCAACTTGTTTCCCACTTCGCAACATGATTGCTTTGGCAGATTCGAATCCTCCCTTCGGGTTGACAACGGTTGAACTAGGCAACTTGCCTTGCTCTCTAAATTGGCCCATGAACTCAGCCATTTGTCCCACTTGTCTCTTCAATTCAGTCACCTCTCGAGCTTGATTTTGCACTTCATTGGCGTAATTGTGCATGTCCTTTGCTTGTTTTTCTTGCCCCTGCGCCAATTGAGTTAGTAATTGAATAACTTGAGAATTATCAAAAGACGAACCTGAGTTGTTTTGGGACAATGGTGGTGGGTTGGATTGGTATGGCCGTGGGAACCCAGGGGGGTTTTGTTGAAATCCCCTTTGTGGTGCAGATTGTTGGGGTTGTTGTGGCTCCCTCCATTTGAAATTTGGATGATCTCTCCAACCGGGATTGTATGTGTTAGAGAAAGGGTCACTCCTTGGTTGGTTTTGGTTCCCATAACCCACTGCATTGGCAGATTCCCATCCTCCATTCTCTATCAATTGAGGGCATGTCTCGGATGGATGCCCTTGCATTGAGCATACGCCACACACTTGGTTTTTTTGTGGTTTTGACCCCATGACAACCTGAGACACAAGAGAAGTAAGATTAGCCAATTGTGATTGAATGTCAAAAATTGCACTTACCTCATTGACACTTTGTTGCTGCCGTGGCATGTCTCTTTGGCCAACTCCTTCGTATTGTTGAGCATTCAAAGCTCGGTTGGCAATGAGAGTCTTGGCGGCCACGGGTGTTTTGTCCAATAAAGCTCCACCCGCTGAGGCATCTAGCATTTGACGTTCAATTGGTAGAAGCCCTTCGTAGAAATATTGGAGAAGAAGCTCCTCCTTCATCTGATGTTGTGGGCATGATGCAACTAGAGCCTTGAAACGTTCATAGTATGCTGGGAATGATTCGCCTTGGCCTTGTTCAATTCCACTAATTTTCTTCCTTAAAAGAATAACTCTCGAAGTGGGGAAGAACTTCTCTAAAAATGCTCTCTTCATACTTTCCCACGAAGTGACCGTTCCAGGTGCTAATTCATAAAGCCAATCTTTAGCCTTTTCCAAAAGAGAGAATGGAAAAGCTTTCATCTTCAAAATACTCTCATCTACGTTGATGGGTGTCATGCTTGAGCATACTACTTCAAACTCTTTAAGATGCTTGTTTGGATCTTCCATGGACAGTCCATGGTACTTAGGAATGTGGTGCAACAAGCTTGACTTCAATTCAAATTCATCGGTCTTGCCGTGGGCAGCCGCGGGGTATTGAATGCATAATGGTGCGGCATTGGCAAACCCCGAGGCCGAAAGCTCTTTAATGGTCCGATTGTCCGCTGCCATAACTTCTTCTTCCACTTCTTCAAACTCAGATTCGGCCTCTGAACTTGAACTAGGTTCACTAGGTTCGGGATGCCTCCTCTTTCTTCTCAAATCACGTTCAAAATCGTCGTTAAAGTCCAAGATATGTGCATGCACAGTTTGAGAACTCCGCGTCATGCACTAGTACCTAAAACAAGGAAACAAACAAGTCAGAAACTAAAACTAATAACAAACAAATAACACACGAAAATAACTAAAAAGAAATAACAAGGGATTAGCAAAGTTGCTAATCCCCGGCAACAGCGCCAAAATTTGATGCGAAAATTAACTTCACACACAAATTAACCCTCTTTTGACAATTGTAGCATATAAATAAGTAGGGATCGTTCTTACACCGGGGATTAGGAGGGCTTGCTAAACACTCTAAACTGACTCAAATAACTAAAATTAACCTTCAAAACACTTAAACTCACGTAAAAAGACTCAAAAACGTTCACAAAACTCAAAATAGGCTAAAAACACTCAAAACTGCCTAAAAAACACAATCTGGGCAGTTTTGAGCCTAAACACAAACTTGGACGAAAATTGGTTCTAACTTGACTCAAAACTCTTAAAAACACAATCTAAAACATATTTGGACCAATTAGACACTCTAAGACAATTGGGGATTTGGTTTTGGACGAAAATAAACAAAACAAAACAAATATGTAAACTAGGCAGATTTGGACGAATTTGATGGAATTAAGTGGATGGTGAGATGGCTAGGAGGTTTTTCTCCACACATGGCATACTTGCACATAATACAATTTCCAGTTGCTTAATCAATGAATTCATGAACCTCAACACCCCAAGTTAATTAGGTACGCTTAAATTAACTCTCAGATTTCCCTTAGGTCATTGAATTGAATGGAATTGGCGCATTGCAATCAAATTATTCCTTAAAAGTTTTCTATATGAAAGCGCATAAAAGAAAGACAATCAAAGATCATTAGATTCTATGGAAATCATAGGTGTTGACGAGGCATTCGTAACTATGAAAGCGCATGATACTCATGCCAAGAATTCACTTATCATAATTGTGACCAACAATCTTAACTACTCATGAATATAAGTTCCCAACGATTAGGTGAAGTTCCCTCATACCCTAGCATCATGTTTATGCATGCAAATCAAGCGTGCACTCTCAATTCATACACATAAGCAAGTTTTAATTAAAATAGATAAGTAAATTGAATTCATCATTCATGAAATCACAACTGAAAGTAATCAAATCATCATGCAAATACAACCATGGTTTCGAAATTCCCCCCTAGCCAAAGGGGGGATTAGTTCCTCATGCTTGCACAACAAAAAGTATTGAATTTAAACATTGAAATCATAAGAAAGAGTACACCTAAATGCTCAGCAATTCCAAGATGGATTCGATGCACAGATTGGCTCTTCTTCCTCCTCCTTGCTGCGGCACAAAGTGGGGTTGCTGGAATTGGTGGTTTTGGATGGTGTTCCCTTGTTTAGAGGGATGGAGGATGGTTGATTATGGTGGGGAAGATGTGGCAGAGGTGTATGGATGTGTAGGGAGGTGTATGGAGGCTTAGAATGGAGAATGGAGGTGCTGCACAAGGGTTTCTGAATAGCATAAGGGGGGTGGTCCGAATTTTTGGCTGAATTTAGGTTTATATAGTCCTAGGGTTAAGTAGATTAGGGTTACACTTAGCAGATTTTATGGATTAGGGCCCTAGGGTTTGGCACAAGCAAGTTAAATCCACTTAGGAGAGGGTTTGGCCCAATTAGTTTCATAAAAGGATTTGTATACCCAAATCCACAAGGATTAAGGCCTAACAAATCATAATCCAAAAGGAAAAAGGTTTAGGAAATTCGTCCAAAATTGGGCCATCTAGAAACTAAGTGTTTTGTGGATGATTTTGGGTTTTCTAGAAGAAATAAAAGGGGGAAGGGTGTGGCACCCTTTTAGGGTTAGATAAGGCTTCTAGAAATTAGGTTTTTAGGTCCACTTGCAGCTAGGATTAAGGTGGAACAAGATTAGGTTAGGATAAGATAGGATAAGGTTGGATAAGGTTAGATAAGGTTTTGGATAATGTTTCCTCTTTTGAGCTCCTACCTTATCCACTTTGTCCCAAGCTTATTCCTTCCTCTTCTTATCACATTTCTAGCCTCTTGAAGTCCAAATTCGTCCATCCATGTTGGCCCATATGTAAGCTATCCACATAGTGTCCAAAATCGCTCCAAAATGCACCAAAATGCCCTTTCTTGATACTTTACCCCATAGGACCTACAAACACACGAAATTGAGTTGTAATGCGACATTCATTAAGAAATAATAGCATAAATGCACAAGAATAAGCCAGTTAAGTCGCCTAAATATGCTCCTATCAATAATAAAAAGATTTCCAATTGCATTTCAATAAATTATGAAACTCATCACCCCGGGTTAATTAGGTCCGCTTAAATTAACCTTCAAATCTTCCTAACGTTATTGAATTGGATGATTGCATACGACAACCCAAAACATTTCCCACAAGTCCCCTACATGATTGCATAATAGAGATACAAGCAAGAATCATTACGCTCTATGAAAATTATAAGTGTTGACGAGGCATTCGTTACTATGATTGCATGAAACTTATGCCAAGAATTCGTTTAACGCGATTGTTTTTAAGCAACCTCCACTACTTGTGAATATAAGTTCGTAACTATTAGGTGAAACTCACTTATATTCTAGCGTCATATTCATGCATGAAAATTAAGCGTGCATTCTCAATAAACATACATAAATAAGTTATCAATCAAACAGTTAAACAAATTGAATCCACGACTTATGAAATGCAATTAGAAGTAATCAAATCAAAACGCAAGCATAAACATATATTTCGAATCCCCCCTAGCCAAGGGGGGGTTTAGTTCCTCATGATACAAAACAAAGAGAATCAAAGAAACACCTAAACATTCCAACAACTCAAACTTGAATTGTATGAACGTTTAGGCCTTCTTCTCTTCCATTCCTCATTCGTACAAAACAAAGAGTATTGAAATTAAACATTGGAATCAAAGAAACACCTAAACATTCCAACAACTCAAACTTGAATTGTATGAACGTTTAGGCCCTCTTATCTTCCTCTTCGTTGTAGCACAAGGTCTAAGGATAGTTTGATGGTGTGAATGGTTTGGGGAGTGGTGAAAATGGAAGGAGGAGGCCACGGCAATGGGATGATTTCTGGTGTGGTGTTTGGATTATTAGGGAGAGAGCATGGCACAAGGGAATGGTTGGTGTTTGTGACTGAAATGTGTATGGAAGAATTGAATGAATTGAATGAATGCAATGCATGGTTTTATAGGGAGAGAAGGGATGGGAGAACATGTGAATGGCAGCTAGGAATGATTAAAGAAGGGAATGCATGTGTAATGACAACTAGATTGGTTGGTGGAAATCTGAAAATGGATGGGAGAGGGAACATGACAGCTAGGTAAAGTGAATGTGGCTGCATGTTTGAATGATTAAATGATGCATGTGGGTTGGAAATGCATGTGCAATGATTCTTTGGTGCTGAAAATGCATGTGTAAGCATGTGTTGGCTGAATTAAAGAATGTGACGGAATGATGAAAGGGGAAACATGACAGCTAGGTTGAATTATGAAGAGTGAATGCATGCGGCTGATTTATGTGAATGATTATGGGTGATTATGATAAGTGATAAATGGTGATGATAAGTGTATGGTCTGTGATTATGATAAGTGATAAGTGGTGATGATAAGTAATGATATATGATAAGTGATAAGTGGTGATGATAAGTAATGATATGTGGGAGTGTGGCTGAAATGAAGGAGTGGAATGTTGGAATGTTATGCACGGCTAAGGATATAGGAAAGGTTTAAATGTCCTAAAACTAAAGGGAACAAGGTTCCAACACTTTGGTCTTCAATTAAGTCTTCAATTTCGTCCAACACTTTGGCTCCAAGCATAGGCTATCCATCCTTAGCCCAAAAGTGCTCCAAAAGTCTCCAAAATGCATCTTTTTGCTCCTTTAGCCCTTTGGACCTACAAACACACGAAAATAGCTTAAAGTACTAAAATAACTAAAGAAACATAACGTAAATGCACGAGAACAAGCCATTTAAGTCGCATGAATATACTCCTATCAAATACCCCCACACTTAGCTTTTGCTAGTCCTCGAGCAAAACAAAACAAAAGAAACCAAAAACAAAACGACACTGAACAAGAAAAACACAACCTAAACCTTCCAACAATCGTCTCAGGGATTTCCAATGTACATGACAAGTTAAAAATCATTATTCCCACAGATTTTAGCCATCTTTACACTTAAGTACATTTTTAATCATAGTCACCACATACTAGTTCACAATTAAGCATTTAAAACCATGATTTGAATGTAGTAACATGCCTTAGAGAATTTCCTCAATTCCTTACTAGAATGCACTCTATTTTCACACAGATTTTCTGACTACACACCCTACACTAGTTATATGTGAGAGATTGATGTAAACATGAAAGACTAGTACCTCACATATGTTATAACAAAGAAAGCATTTTCTGGATTTACGATAATGACATGAATATGATCTCATGAATGGAATGCTACTACTTAGAATGAGAACCAGTGATTCCATAAGCTCATATCAATTCCAAACTCCACATTTTGAAACACTTAACACTCAAGATAGAAGTCAAAGGGTTGTAACGGGGCTAGGGTATTGGCTAACAATGAAAGGTGAAGGATAAACAAACATTCTTAAAGCAATAGTGAGCAAAGTATTGAATTAGGCACTTAGAATTCCCTTAAGAACGCAGAAGTCAACTTTGAACACCCAAGGGAAAGTCACACAAAACTTAGGGCCATATTCAACTTTTTGGACCCTTTCTTCAACCATCAACGCTCGTGAGTTCATTCTTACTTATTTTCACTCCTTTTTTTTTTTTTTTTTTTTCTTTTTTCTTTTTTCTTTTCTTCTTCTTTTCTTTTTTGAATCTCAAAACATACATATAAACGTAAGAACAAACTTTTACTCCCCCACACTCATTTTCTTGCATAATGTAACTCAAAAGGAATTCATTTAAGTCATGCTCACTATACTTTAAGAACAAGGGTATAGGAAAGTCCTACTCTAGGCTAGGTGAGGAAAATGTGGGTAAACAAAGAATAAAGGCTAAACAAGGCTCAACGGGGTTAAAACTTACAACATATACGAAATATGGGAAGTAAGGCTATTTGGCTATGGTGGTGGTTACACAACTTCATCTTGATATATGTTATGCAATTCAATGTCATGCTTTGAATGAAACGGATATAAGTTCTAGCATTTAGTTCTATCATGATATAATTGCATTCTAAGTAGCAACCAAGCAAGAAATAATGAGATCATGCAACAACTTTAGAGAACAAAGAATCACAGATTATAACTCTCCAAAGAAGGTAATGGCTCGAGTCTCACAGGGTTGTAGCGTTTGTTTGAGTTCCTTCCTTCAAGCATGTTACAAAAACGAATTTTTCTTTTATGATTGCATGTGAAGTCATACATTATAACCATAACCAAGCATATACCAAGAGTAAATCAAACTTTTCTCTATGTTTATAACTCTTTATAACAGTCATGCAATTACAAACCAAATCCTTATCATTGTGTTGGAAGGTATCCTAAGACACAAACACACAAAAACGACTCAAAACACTCTTTTTAGGCTTTTCAAAACATGTTTTTCAAATTTTTATGTGATTTTCGGAGTTATAAAACAAAACATACTAAAACACTCTAAAACATCTTAAAAACACCTTAAAACAGCAAGGAACAACATTTGAAGTTATGGGTGATAAAATCCCACGAATTTGCATCAAATATACTTAGTTACCCCCCCCCCCCCACACTTAAATCACACATTGTCCTCAATGTTTTAAGCATAGATTTACATAAAACATAAGTAAACACACAAACAGCATTTATACATACTAAACATGGCAGAATGTAACCTCCACTACTTGCATCCTTACTAAATCCCCCCTTGGCTGAGAGTGCACACTTAATTTTCATGCATGAATATGATGCTAGAATATAAGGGAGTTTCACGTAATAGTTATGAACTTATATTCACAAGTAGTGGAGGTTGCTTATAAACAATCGCGTTAAACAAATTCTTGGCATAAGTTTCATGCAATCATAGTAACGAATGCCTCGTCAACACTTATAATTTTCATAGAGCGTAATGATTCTTGCTTGTATCTCTATTATGCAATCATGTAGGGGACTTGTGGGGAATGTTTTGGGTTGTCGTATGCAATCATCCAATTCAATAACGTTAGGAAGATTTGAAGGTTAATTTAAGCGGACCTAATTAACTTGGGGTGTTGAGAATTCATGGTTTATTGAAAAGCAATTAGAAATCGTTTTGTATGCAAGTGTAACATGTGTGGAGATGAACCCCTTAGCTAATCCATCCATCATCTTGTTTTCAAGGAATTCGTTTTACAATCTGCCTAGTTTGTTACTTTGTTTTGTTATTTCAATTTTCGTCCAAAACAAATCCCCCTTTAATTTGAAGTCTTAGATTAGTTAGAAAGTGTTTTGATTTGTGTTTCTAAATATTTTGATTCAAGTTTTCATCCAATTTCGTCCAAATTAGTGTAGGTGCTCAAAACTGCCCAGAAAGTGGTTTTTAGGCAGTTTGGAGTCTTCTAGTTGCTGTTTTGGGTTTTAGGTTTGTTTAAGTGTTTTAACTTTTAGTTTTGCATTCTTTGAGTCTAGTTTAGTGTTAAAGTGTCTTAATTTGTGTTTTAAAGTGTTTTGAATCAACCTATAATCTTAAATTCGTCCAAATTTGTGTTTAAGGTCAGCAACTGCCTAGTTAGTGTTTTTAGGCAGTTTTGAGTCTTTTGAACCTGTTTTGAGTCCTTTGAGTCTTTGTGAACGTTTTTCACTTTGTGTTTATGTTTTTGAACCAAATTTAGAGGTTTTAGCAAGCCCTCCTAATCCCCGGTCTAGAACGATCCCTACTTGCATCCTTACTACAATTTGACAACAAGAGGGTTTAATTTGTGTGCTTATCTATTTCGCATCAGGGATGAATTTCTGGCGTGAATGGTGAATGAATTGTGTATGAATGGGAATGAATCCATTGTGGCTGCAATGGATGCTTATTTATAGGTGAAAAGGAGGGAATATGACAGCTAGGAACTTGGTGGAAATCTGGAATGGTGATGGGAGATGCATGTGGCTGATTTGTGAAGGGAATGCATGTGGATTAAAGTGGAATGACAGCTAGGTTATGATGATGAATGCATGTGCAAAGTTGGTTGAATGATTATGGGTGCATGTGGCTGATTTATATGAAGGGAATGCATGTGGAATGAATGTGTGAATGATGGCAGATTGTGTATGTGAATGATTAGGGTGAATGTGCATGTGCTTTGACAGCTAGGTTGAATAAATTAAAGGGAGTGCATGTGGCTTGGCTGGAATGATTGGAATGCAATCTGAAATGGGATGTGTTGGTGTGAATTTCTGGTACAAAGGGCCTCCTTTGGTCTTCAATTTCGTCCATCTACTTGGCTTCAAGTATATGCAATCCATTTAATGCCCCAAACTACTCCAAAATGCACCAAAATGCACCCTTTTGCATACTTTGCCCTTAGAACCTGAAAACACACAAAAAGAAGCATAAAGGACTAAAATAACTAAAGAAACATAACGTAAATGTACGAGAACAAGTGATAGGAGCATATTCATGCGACTTAAATGGCTTGTTCTCGTGCATTTACGTTATGTTTCTTTAGTTATTTTAGTCCTTTATGCTTCTTTTGTGTGTTTTCAGGTTCTAAGGGCAAAGTATGCAAAATGGTGCATTTTGGTGCATTTTGGAGTAGTTTGGGGCGTTAAATGGATTGGATATACTTGAAGCCAAGTAGATGGACGAAATTGAAGACCAAAGGAGGCCCTTTGTACCAGAAATTCACACCAACACATCCCATTTCAGATTGCATTCCAATCATTCCAGCCAAGCCACATGCACTCCCTTTAATTTATTCAACCTAGCTGTCAAAGCACATGCACATTCACCCTAATCATTCACATACACAATCTGCCATCATTCACACATTCATTCCACATGCATTCCCTTCACAAATCAGCCACATGCACTTTGCCTTTCATCATTGCACCATAAATCAGCCACATGCACCCATAATCATTCATCCAACTTTGCACATGCATTCATCATCATAACCTAGCTGTCATTACCCTTTAATCACATGCATAAATCAGCCACATGCATCTCCCATCACCATTTCAGATTTCCACCAAGTTCCTAGCTGTCATATTCCCTCCTTTTCACCTATAAATAAGCATCCATTGCAGCCACAATTCATTCATTCCCATTCATACACAATTCATTCACCATTCACGCCAGAAATTCATCCCTTCTCTATAACACATCCATACTTCACCATTCTTCATATTTTCTGCCCAAAAAGAAGCCTTGAGGTCCCCTACATCCATCCCTATCCTAAACACATCATTCTACACCATCCATAACTCCCCATCCCTCCAAACCTATCCTTAGACCTTGTGCTACAACGAAGAGGAGGAGAAGAGTGCCTAAACGTTCATACAATTCAAGTATGAGTTGTTGGAATGTTTAGGTGTTTCTTTTCCTCGATTCCAATGCTTAATTTCAATTCTCTTTGTTTTGTACGTATGAGGAACTAAACCCCCCCCCCTTGGCTAGGGGGGGATTCGAAATATATGTTTATGCTTGCATTTTGATTTGATTACTTCTAATTGCGTTTCATAAGTTGTGGATTCAATTTGTTTAACTGTTTGATTGATAACTTATTTATGTATGTTTATTGAGAGTATACGCTTAATTTTCATGCATGAATATGACGCTAGAATATAAGTGAGTTTCACCTAATAGTTACGAACTTATATTCACAAGTAGTGGAGGTTGCTTATAAACAATCGCGTTAAACATATTCTTGGCATAAGTTTCATGCAATCATAGTAACGAATGCCTCGTCAACACTTATAGTTTTCATGTTGCTTAATGATTCTTGCTTGTATCTCTATTATGCAATTCATGTAGGGAACTTGTGAGGAATGCTTTGGGTTGTCGTATGCAATCATCCAATTCATTAACTTAAGGAAAACTTGACGGTTAATTTAAGCGGACCTAATTAACCTGGGGCGTTGAGAATTCATGGTTTATTGAAATGCAATTGGAAATCTTTTTATTATGCAAGTGTAACATGTGTGGAGATGAACCCCTTAGCTAGCCATCCCATCCATTCAATTCCATCACATTCATCTTTACAATCTGTTTTTAAATACAATCTGTGCATTTTAGTTAATTTCGTCAAAAACTCAATCCCCCTTTACTTTAATGTCCAAATTAGTTAGAAAGTGTTTTAGTTTGTGTTTATAAGTGTTTTGATTCAATTTGTTATACAAATTCGTCCAAATTCACCAAAGTGCTCAAAACTGCCCAGAAAGTGTTTTTAAGGCAGTTTTGAGTGTTTTGGGTGATGTTTGAGTCTTTTGGTTTGTTTTAGTGTTTTAAGTGTTTAGTTTTGCATTCTTTGAGTCTAGTTTAGTGTTAAAGTGTCTTAGTTTGTGTTTCTAAGTGTTTTGATTCAAGTTATTACCCAAATTCGTCCAAAGTACTCAAAGTGCTCAAAACTGCCCAGAAAGTGTTTTTAAGGCAGTTTTGAGTGTTTTGGTGCTGTTTTGAGTCTTTTGGTTTGTTTTGGTGTTTTAAAGTTTAGTTTTGCATTCTTTGAGTCAAGTTTAGTGTTTTAAACTTTGTTTTTGAGTTTTTAAGTCAGTTTCCAAGTGTTTAGCAATCCCTCCTAATCCCCGGTTAAGAACGATCCCTACTTATATCTATACTACAATTGTCAAGAAGAGGGTTTAATTTGTGTGCGTATAAATCTCGCATCAAATTTTGGCGCCGTTGCCGGGGATTAGCAACTTTGCTAATCTCTTGGATTGTTTTATTTTCGTTTGTGTGTATATATTTTTAGTTTTATTTTGTTGATTTTAGAAGCAAGACATGGCACTTGATAGTGTTTCTCTTTTGTCACAGCTTATGGAAGAGTACCAAACGCAAAGAGTTGGTACATTTGATCATAATCAATCAAGGAACGACGTGTTTTCCAATACTTACAATTCGGATTGGAGTGATCATTCAAACTCTATGTGGTGGGAACCTCAACATATTCAACAAGAAGGATATTGGCAACCATATGAGGAGTTCTATACAACACCTATGCAGCCACCACAACCTGGCCAAACAAATTCAAGTGAGTCTTTGTATAATGATACGGTTAGTAAGTTACTCACCAATTTGTCTCAGGGGCAAGAAGATCTAAACAAAGCAAGGCAAAATCAAGACAAAAGGTTGGACTACTTGGAAAAGAAAATTGGGCAGATCGCGGAGTTCGTAGGACAATTTCAAGACCAAGGCAAACTCCTTATTTCAACCATTGCAAATCCGAAGGAAGGATTTGAAACTGCCTTGAGAAGTAGCAAGGAGGTTGGAACGGACCCTCAACCATCAAAATCAAATCACAAGGAAGAGGAATACACCCAACCCACGGCAAGAGTGGAAACACCTTTGCCGGAGGCACCTATTGCTCCTACGCCATCTAATTCAAGTAAGGTTGTTCCAAATTTAATTAGTTCTAACCCCATTCCACCTCATATCCCTATTCCTTGCAGGTTCATGAATTCCAAGGAAGAAGAAAGTGAAAAAGACACCTTGGAAGCCCTTCCAAAGGTGAAAAGTAGGGAATATCATGAATTCATTAAAGAGGACGTTCTTGAGATAAACAACCCCAAAGAAGTTGAATTTTATGACACAAGACAAGGACCAATCCTCACATCAAATCTAACCAAGTGCAAAGTCCCTGAAACGTTCAAAGAAGGGGTGTTTATTCTTGAGTTCTTATTGGATCACATAAGTAAGCCACCTCCTCCAATTTCAATTTTCTTTTATACTAACATGTTGTTAATGATTCAGGCATCCAATCTTGAATTTAAACCATTACCGGATCATTTCAAGTATCACCTTCCATTCAAAGATCAATTCCATGCCGTTTGATTCAAATAGAAAAAAAAAAAAAAAAAAAAAAAAAAAAAAAATTTCATATATTAAATAAAATAAAAGAACATGGCAGAATGATGGAGCCTTCACAAAGGATGTTTACGTGAAGCCCCACTACGAGGCATCGGAGCGGAAGGCATCGGACCAGAAGGCATCAGAGCAGGAGGCATCGGAGCGGAAGGCATCGGAGCGGAAGGCATCGGAGCAGAAGGTATCGGAGCGGAAGGCATCAGAGCAGGAGGCATCGGAGATAGAGCGTTCCAGGCCTCAATACTTGGCGGAATGCTGGATGACCCAGGAAAAAGGTGCCTCTGGAAGAAAGACGCAAGTCTTTGACGGTCACTTTGCATTCGACCTTGAGATTCTTGCATCTCATCAAGCTTCCTCTTCATGCCTGACGAATAGTTATTTGCAAGCACATGCAAACTTCTATTCTCGTACTTAAGCTGTTTGATCTCCTGCTTAAGACTCTCCACCTCCGCCATCAAGGATTCAACCTGACGGGAGCGAGCAAGTAGGCGTTGGCCCATGTTGGACACAGAGCCAGCACACTGAACGCTAAGAGCCAAGGACTCTTGAACGGCCAACTCATCGGACCGTCCTGAAAGCAACTGACTATCTTTTGGAGTGAGGAGGTTCCTTGCTACTATTGTAGCTGTTGTGGCGTCCTGCATCACGGAGTCTTCACCTGTAAGAGGACCGTTAGAAGATAAAAAAGAAGGGCGCCATACGTTACCTTGACGCGGCGCGCCCGTATCACTGCTTCTGCTGAGACTCAATTCTAAGCTAAGGTTCGATGGGTTTGCCATTTTTTCAAAGGTGTTCAAAGAGAAGGGGTGGATGGAGTTAAATTTCAAAGGGCCGGAGACAATTTTCAAAAATGGGCAGTCTTCGGAGTGTGTATGTTGGTGGTGATCGATAGCTCTATAAAAAGCCAAGGCGACGCGTCCACCGATTCAAAAAGCCGGAATTTCCTGCGTAAAGTTCGGCGACGTTCTCTCGGCTTTTCAGAAACGCGTTCAACTTTGTCAACACGTGGAGGCCATCATCGCAACTACACATCTTTAGCCGACAAGCGCAAAGTTCGGCGACGCTTTCTCTACTTTTCAGAAAACGCATGCAGCTTTGTCAACAGAGCCGCACCCGCACTACTACGTGTCGTTCAGAAAGCGAAGGGGCGTCGCTCAGAAATCGAAGGGGCGCCTGCTCAGAAATCGAAGAGGCGTCGTTCAGAAATCAAAGAGGCGTCACTATTTCAAAAAGCCAGATTTGCGGGATCAAAACGTTTGTCGACAAGGGTAAAAGAACAACACCACCACTTGCTATTGGGAAATCCCTATATATGTCGACCTTCATCTTTTATGGCAAGGCAAACCTGAAGAAAATGCCCAACTCTTCCTCACTTTTGAGGGCGCACTCCCAGCAAAGCCTTTCGAAATACTCAATTCTTTCTTCTTCCCCAAAGATGATACCAGATGCCTGGAGTACAGATGACCCAGGAGGAAACAGCACAACAAATACATGTGCTGATTCATTCACCGCTTCTTCAAAAGCAAAGGTATCTCATATCATCAAGGTCAAAAGCAAAAGTATCTCATATCATGCTCTTTCCCTGTCTTTTCCTTTGTCTTTGTTATTACTCGCATAGCAAAGTAAAAGAAGCAATCAGCCGGCACTTGGAGTCAGTCTTCCGACGGCCGGGAATCCCTTTCCTGATTGCTTACCTAGCGTTGCTCTCGAGTAGTCATCTTCAACGGTTGATACACTTCCAGAGAAGGGACCACTTCTGCAAAGGGGAGCAAGTAAGGCAAGGGAAAATGACACATTGAAGCATGTGGAGACAAGCAACAACTGCATATGCTGAGCTATCCTCTAACCCTCTTCAATACGTATTGGAGAGATTGAACAAAGAAACAGATAAAAGGAGGAAGCTCAGACCTTCGGGGGAGACCAAAGGAAGCCTGCTGCCCAGTTCAAGAGTAGCACAAAGGAAAATCAACGATGGGAGCAGCGCAGTTCAAGAGTAAGCCTGTGGAATCACAAAGATCCAAGCCTCAATGCAATTACCAAGGAGAAGATGGAATTTACACTCTATAACCAGATTTGCGTCTCTAAACTCTTCTCTTTGTTAACTACATTCTGCCATGTTTAGTATGTTTAGTTGCTTTTTGTGTGTTTACTTATGTTTTGTGTGAATCTATGCTTAAAACATTGAGGACAATGTTTGATTTAAGTGTGGGGGGGTAACTAAGTATATTTGATGCAAATTCGTGGGATTTTATCACCCATAACTTCAAATGTTGTTCCTTGCTGTTTTAAGGTGTTTTTAAGATGTTTTAGAGTGTTTTAGTATGTTTTGTTTTATAACTCCGAAAATCACATAAAAATTTGAAAAACATGTTTTGAAAAGCCTAAAAAGAGTGTTTTAAGTCGTTTTTGTGTGTTTGTGTCTTAGGATACCTTCCAACACAATGATAAGGATTTGGTTTGTAATTGCATGACTGTTAAAAAGAGTTATAAACATAGAGAAAAGTTTGATTTACTCTTGGTATATGCTTGGTTATGGTTATAATGTATGACTTCACATGCAATCATAAAAGAAAAATTCGTTTTTGTAACATGCTTGAAGGAAGGAACTCAAACAAACGCTACAACCCTGTGAGACTCGAGCCATTACCTTCTTTGGAGAGTTATAATCTGTGATTCTTTGTTTTCTAAAGTTGTTGCATGATCTCATTATTCCTTGCTTGGTTGCTACTTAGAATGCAATTATATCATGATAGAACTAAATGCTAGAACTTATATCTGTTTCATTCAAAGCATGACATTGAATTGCATAACACATATCAAGATGAAGTTGTGTAACCACCACCATAGCCAAATAGCCTTACTTCCCATATTTCATATATGTTGTAAGTTTTAACCCCGTTGAGCCTTGTTTAGCCTTTATTCTTTGTTTACCCACATTTTCCTCACCTAGCCTAGAGTAGGACTTTCCTATACCCTTGTTCTTAAAGTATAGTGAGCATGACTTAAATGAATTCCTTTTGAGTTACATTATGCAAGAAAATGAGTGTGGGGGAGTAAAAGTTTGTTCTTACGTTTATATGTATGTTTTGAGATTCAAAAAAAAAAAAAAGAAAAGAAGAAGAAAAAAAAAAAAAAAGAGTGAAAGTTGAATATGGCCCTAAGTTTTGTGTGATTTTCCCTTGGGTGTTCAAAGTTGACTTCTGCGTTCTTAAGGGAATTCTAAGTGCCTAATTCAATACTTTGCTCACTATTGCTTTAAGAATGTTTGTTTATCCTTCACCTTTCATTGTTAGCCAATACCCTAGCCCCGTTACAACCCTTTGACTTCTATCTTGAGTGTTATGTGTTTCAAAATGTGGAGTTTGGAATTGATATGAGCTTATGGAGTCACTGGTTCTCGCGTCTAAGTAGTAGCATTCCATTCATGAGATCATATCTAAACATGCTTATTAACTCCAGAAATTGCTCTCTTTGTGATATATATATGTGAGTGTTCGTTTTCATTAATCTTCTCACAAATGACTAGATTAGGGTGTGTAGTTAGAAAATCTGAGTGAAAATCGAGTGCATATCTTGTAAGGAATTGAGCAAATTCTCTAAGGCATGTTACTACATTCAAAACATGGTTTTAAATGCTTAATTGTGAAATAGTATGTGGTGACTATGATTAACAATGTACTTAAGTGTGAAGATGACTAAAATCTGTGAGAATGATGATTTTTAACATGTCATGTGCATTGGAAATCCCTGAGACGATTGTTGGAAGGTTTAGGTTGTGTTTTACTTGTTTTGTTTCGTTTCGTTTTGTTTTGTTTTTCTTTCTGTTTTGCTCGAGGACTAGCAAAAGATAAGTGTGGGGGTATTTGATAGGAGCATATTCATGCGACTTAAATGGCTTGTTCTCGTGCATTTACGTTATGTTTCTTTAGTTATTTTAGTCCTTTATGCTTCTTTTGTGTGTTTTCAGGTTCTAAGGGCAAAGTATGCAAAATGGTGCATTTTGGTGCATTTTGGAGTAGTTTGGGGCGTTAAATGGATTGGATATACTTGAAGCCAAGTAGATGGACGAAATTGAAGACCAAAGGAGGCCCTTTGTACCAGAAATTCACACCAACACATCCCATTTCAGATTGCATTCCAATCATTCCAGCCAAGCCACATGCACTCCCTTTAATTTATTCAACCTAGCTGTCAAAGCACATGCACATTCACCCTAATCATTCACATACACAATCTGCCATCATTCACACATTCATTCCACATGCATTCCCTTCACAAATCAGCCACATGCACTTTGCCTTTCATCATTGCACCATAAATCAGCCACATGCACCCATAATCATTCATCCAACTTTGCACATGCATTCATCATCATAACCTAGCTGTCATTACCCTTTAATCACATGCATAAATCAGCCACATGCATCTCCCATCACCATTTCAGATTTCCACCAAGTTCCTAGCTGTCATATTCCCTCCTTTTCACCTATAAATAAGCATCCATTGCAGCCACAATTCATTCATTCCCATTCATACACAATTCATTCACCATTCACGCCAGAAATTCATCCCTTCTCTATAACACATCCATACTTCACCATTCTTCATATTTTCTGCCCAAAAAGAAGCCTTGAGGTCCCCTACATCCATCCCTATCCTAAACACATCATTCTACACCATCCATAACTCCCCATCCCTCCAAACCTATCCTTAGACCTTGTGCTACAACGAAGAGGAGGAGAAGAGTGCCTAAACGTTCATACAATTCAAGTATGAGTTGTTGGAATGTTTAGGTGTTTCTTTTCCTCGATTCCAATGCTTAATTTCAATTCTCTTTGTTTTGTACGTATGAGGAACTAAACCCCCCCCCCTTGGCTAGGGGGGGATTCGAAATATATGTTTATGCTTGCATTTTGATTTGATTACTTCTAATTGCGTTTCATAAGTTGTGGATTCAATTTGTTTAACTGTTTGATTGATAACTTATTTATGTATGTTTATTGAGAGTATACGCTTAATTTTCATGCATGAATATGACGCTAGAATATAAGTGAGTTTCACCTAATAGTTACGAACTTATATTCACAAGTAGTGGAGGTTGCTTATAAACAATCGCGTTAAACATATTCTTGGCATAAGTTTCATGCAATCATAGTAACGAATGCCTCGTCAACACTTATAGTTTTCATGTTGCTTAATGATTCTTGCTTGTATCTCTATTATGCAATTCATGTAGGGAACTTGTGAGGAATGCTTTGGGTTGTCGTATGCAATCATCCAATTCATTAACTTAAGGAAAACTTGACGGTTAATTTAAGCGGACCTAATTAACCCGGGGCGTTGAGAATTCATGGTTTATTGAAATGCAATTGGAAATCTTTTTATTATGCAAGTGTAACATGTGTGGAGATGAACCCCTTAGCTAGCCATCCCATCCATTCAATTCCATCACATTCATCTTTACAATCTGTTTTTAAATACAATCTGTGCATTTTAGTTAATTTCGTCAAAAACTCAATCCCCCTTTACTTTAATGTCCAAATTAGTTAGAAAGTGTTTTAGTTTGTGTTTATAAGTGTTTTGATTCAATTTGTTATACAAATTCGTCCAAATTCACCAAAGTGCTCAAAACTGCCCAGAAAGTGTTTTTAAGGCAGTTTTGAGTGTTTTGGGTGATGTTTGAGTCTTTTGGTTTGTTTTAGTGTTTTAAGTGTTTAGTTTTGCATTCTTTGAGTCTAGTTTAGTGTTAAAGTGTCTTAGTTTGTGTTTCTAAGTGTTTTGATTCAAGTTATTACCCAAATTCGTCCAAAGTACTCAAAGTGCTCAAAACTGCCCAGAAAGTGTTTTTAAGGCAGTTTTGAGTGTTTTGGTGCTGTTTTGAGTCTTTTGGTTTGTTTTGGTGTTTTAAAGTTTAGTTTTGCATTCTTTGAGTCAAGTTTAGTGTTTTAAACTTTGTTTTTGAGTTTTTAAGTCAGTTTCCAAGTGTTTAGCAATCCCTCCTAATCCCCGGTTAAGAACGATCCCTACTTATATCTATACTACAATTGTCAAGAAGAGGGTTTAATTTGTGTGCGTATAAATCTCGCATCAACAAGCCATTTAAGTCGCATGAATATGCTCCTATCAAGTGACCTTGAGGAAGTAAGATTGCTAGATGTTATCCTCATGGTGGCCGGCCATTTCTAGAGAGAAAGGAGAGTTTGTGTTTCACCAATTTCCCCAAAAACAACACTTAATGAATTTTGGCTATTAAGTCACACTTATACCTTAATTCATTTGAGTGGCAAACTTGTAAATAAGTCAAAACCCACTCTTTCTCTAACATGGCCGGCCTTAGGGATTTATTGGGCTATTTGGGCCTTTGTGAATCATTATTCATTAAGTTGTCATACAACTTAAGTCAATGGACTTGACGTTCGAAGCCCATTGGGCCTTAAGGTCCAAAACTATCCCGAGGTCTTTTAACGAACTTATTCGTTTGATTAATAATCATATTAATTAATCCTTGCCATAAATAATTAAACCATTTAATTATTCTTACTCATCTCCGTTGAATCTTCAATCTCTACCTTACACGGTGTACGATCCATTAGGTTCCTTTTAGCGAGGCAGTGGGCGATTCAAACTCTTTCAAATCGATTGTGAATTGAAACTTACTTTCAATTCTCCCGTTAGTGATAATACACTTTTAGGGCTTCCACAAACCATGGTTGACGCCTAGCAGCATGTCATGGTTACCCAAGCTAATCAGAAGAGGTGGAGAACCTATTCAGTTTTAGGATTACAAATGCAATACGGTCTTTCTCTAATACAATACTCTTGACCACATTGTTTGGTTTGATAGTTTATTCATGTCTACTATCCAATGTGAATCTTGTACTTATATGATTACCTTGAATGTGATCTGGAACGCATTCCAACATCTCATTCATACTCTGGCCAGAGATTCTAAATCATATCATAGAGTATTCTCCCTCAAACAGTTTGAAGGTTAGAGATCCCTTGTTGCGCACTCACTTGCCTCCATGGCTAAGTGGCTTAACCCCGACGATGCCGTGGACACCCTGATAGAGTGACTTTGACATAATCAAAGATTAAGGACCTAACCACAAGACAACTGTGATGCCTCAGGTCAAAAGACTAATTTGCATTATCCCAACCATGAGTTCTCATGTGACATGAATATGAGAACTCTTCGTTGATCGTGTTCAGTTAACTCATTCTCTATTAAGCACCTACGTACTTGTCTTGATGTCACACACACCAATGACTCGAGACTAGTCACTCTCCCTGAGAGAAGACATAGCACGTACTGATCTTAACGGACTGTCAATGCCCAATTGACAATCCTATGATCAGGAACGTTTAGGATGTGTCAACGAAAGAATGGTCTCATGAATCTAACTTCTTTAGATCGCATTCTTCCAATCACATATTCCTTGGACTTATCGTTTAAGCATATAACATTTATATGAGACGGCTCAAATAATAATCTTTGCCCTTAATATTAAACTAGATTAGTTTAACATGTGAAATGTCCATAAAGTATCATCATATGATTGGTTTTAGGGCACATTTCCAACACGCTTGGGAGCTTGCCTTGGTCTCGGAATTGCCCTACAAACTCCGCAATCTGCCCAATTTGCTTCTCCAATTGATCCACCCTCTTTTCTTGATTTTGCATTGCTTTGGCTTGATTCTCTTGCCCCTGAGACAAATTAGTTAGTAACTTAAGAAGTGTATCATTGTCTAGGGATGTACCTGAAGCATTTGAGGCAGATTGTTGTGGAGCATGTGTGGGTACGTATGGCTTGGTGAAGAACCCCGGGGGTTGTTGTCTAAAGCCTCCGTATTGTGGTGGTTGTTGGGGCTCCCTCCATTTGAAGTTTGGGTGGTCTCTCCAACCTGGATTATAGGTGTTAGAATACGGATCGTTCCTTGGTTGGTTTTGGCCCTGAAATCCAATTGCATTTGCGCTTTCCCATCCACCATTTTCAATGAGTTGTGGGCACTTCTCAGAAGCACGTCCTTGGATAAAACACACCCCACATACAATTGGTCCTTGCATCCTCATTCCTTCGGCCATCTGAGACACAATGGAAGTAAGATTAGCTAATTGTGAATGAATGTTGGGTGTGGAACTTACCTCATTAACTTGCTGCCGTGGGGGTCCTCTTTGGCCTACTCCTTCGTATTGTTGAGCGTTCAACGCTCGGTTAGCGATCAAGACCTTGGCAGCCATGGGTGTTGATAGGAGCATATTTATGCACCTTAGTTTAGCTTGTCTTGTGCATTTAAAGTGTTTTTCCTTAGTAAAGTAGTCTTTTAAGCTAGTTTTATGTATTTTCAGGATTTAAGGGCAAAGTATGCAAAAGGATGCATTTTGGAGCATTTTGGAGCAAAATTGGGCTTGGAATGGATAGCATATGCTTGGAGCAAAAGGAATGGACGAAATTGAAAGCATTCACTCTTCATAATTCACTCACATGCTCTCCCATCATCATTCCACACCTCCATTGCAGCCACCAACCAACCTAGCTGTCACCCACATGCTCTCCCATCATCATTCCCTCTTTAACCCATTCAGCCACATGCTTTCCCATTTGATTATTCAGCCACATCCATGCACTCTTCATGATGGTAGCCACCAACCAACCTAGCTGTCATATTCCCTCTTTAATCATTCAGCCACCTATAAATAAACATCCATTGCAGCCACAAACCATTCATTCATTCACCAATTCACGCCAGAAATTCATCCCCTCTCTATAACACATCCAGACTGATAGGAGCATATTTAGGCGACTTAACTAGCTTATTCTTGTGCATTTATGCTATTATTTCTTAGTTAATGTCGCATTACAACTCAATTTCGTGTGTTTGTAGGTCCTATGGGGTAAAGTATCAAGAAAGGGCATTTTGGTGCATTTTGGAGCAATTTTGGACACTATGTGGATAGCTTACATATGGGCCAACATGGATGGACGAATTTGGACTTCAAGAGGCTAGAAATGTGATAAGAAGAGGAAGGAATAAGCTTGGGACAAAGTGGATAAGGTAGGAGCTCAAAAGAGGAAACATTATCCAAAACCTTATCTAACCTTATCCAACATTATCCAAAACATTATCCAAACCTTATCTCATCTTATCCTATCCAAACCTTATCATGTCTTAATCCTAATTGCATGGGGACCTAAATGGATAATTCTAGAACCTATTTCTAGAAGAATCCTAGTCTAGAAGGCCCAAATCAGCCACAAAACCTATTTTCTCTAGAAGCCCTAGAAAAGTGGCGCCCAAAACCTATTCTAGAAGGCTTTGGCTTGCCTTGCAAGCCAAGCAAACCTCTCCCCTAAATCAGCCGCACCTCCCTAGGCCCAATCCCTTTGGGAATCTGATTTCCAAGGCCTAATCCTTGTGTATTTGGGTTTACAAATCCTTTTATAAAACTAAGTGGGCCAAAACCTCCTCCTAAGTGGATTTGATTCACCTATAGCCGAATCCTAGGGCCCTAATCCATAAAATCTGTTAAGTCCAACCCTAATCTACTTAACCCTAGGACTATATAAACATAAATTCAGCCAAAAATTCGTACCACCCCCTTATGCTATTCAGAAACCCTTGTGCAGCACCTCCATTCTCCATTCTAAGCCTCCATACACCTCCCTACACATCCATACACTTCAGCCGCACCCTTCCCCACCATAATCAACCATCCTCCATCCCTCTAAACAAGGAAACACCATCCAAAACCACCAATTCCATCAACCCCACTTTGTGCCGCAGCAAGGAGAAGGAAGAGGAGCCAATCTGTGCAACGAATCCATCGTGGAATTGCTGAGCATTTAGGTGTAATCTTTCTTATGATTTCAATGTTTAAATTCAATACTTTTTGTTGTGCAAGCATGAGGAACTAATCCCCCCTTTGGCTAGGGGGGAATTTCGAAACCATGGTTATATTTGCATGATGATTTGATTACTTTCAGTTGTGATTTCATGAATGATGAATTCAATTTGCTTATTTGTTTTAATTAAACCTTGCTTATGTATATGAATTGAGAGTGCACGCTTGATTTGCATGCATAAACATGATGCTAGGGTATGAGGGAACTTCACCTAATCGTTGGGAACTTATATTCATGAGTAGTTAAGATTGTTGGTCACAATTATGATAAGTGAATTCTTGGCATAAGTATCATGCGCTTTCATAGTTACGAATGCCTCGTCAACACCTATGATTTCCATAGAATCTAATGATCTTTGATTGTCTTTCTTTTATGCGCTTTCATATAGAAAACTTTTAAGGAATAATTTGATTGCAATGCGCTAATTCCATTCAATTCAATGACCTAAGGGAAATCTGAGAGTTAATTTAAGCGTACCTAATTAACTTGGGGTGTTGAGGTTCATAATTCATTGAATAAGCAACTGGAGATTGTTTTGTATGCAAGTATGCCATGTGTGGAGAAAAACCTCCTAGCCATCTCACCATCCACTTAATTTCATCAAATTCGTCCAAATCTGCCTAGTTACATATTTGTTTTGTTTTGTTTATTTTCGTCCAAAACCAAATCCCCAATTGTCTTAGAGTGTCTAATTGGTCCAAATATGTTTTAGATTGTGTTTTTAAGAGTTTTGAGTCAAGTTAGAACCAATTTTCGTCCAAGTTTGTGTTTAGGTTCAAAACTGCCCAGATTGTGTTTTTAAGGCAGTTTTGAGTGTTTTTAGCCTATTTTGAGTCTTGTGAACGTGTTTGAGTCTTTTTACGTGAGTTTAAGTGTTTGAAAGGTTAATTTTATTTATTTGAGTCAGTTTAGAGTGTTTAGCAAGCCCTCCTAATCCCCGGTGTAAGAACGATCCCTACTTATTTATATGCTACAATTGTCAAAAGAGGGTTAATTTGTGTGTTAAGTTAATTTTCGCATCAAATTTTGGTGCTGTTGCCGGGGATTAGCAACTTTGCTAATCCCTTGTTATTTCTTTTTAGTTATTTTCGTGTGTTATTTGTTTGTTATTAGTTTTAGTTTCTGACTTGTTTGTTTCCTTGTTTTAGGTACTAGTGCATGACGCGGAGTTCTCAAACTGTGCATGCACATATCTTGGACTTTAACGACGATTTTGAACGTGATTTGAGAAGAAAGAGGAGGCATCCCGAACCTAGTGAACCTAGTTCAAGTTCAGAGGCCGAATCTGAGTTTGAAGAAGTGGAAGAAGAAGTTATGGCAGCGGACAATCGGACCATTAAAGAGCTTTCGGCCTCGGGGTTTGCCAATGCCGCACCATTATGCATTCAATACCCCGCGGCTGCCCACGGCAAGACCGATGAATTTGAATTGAAGTCAAGCTTGTTGCACCACATTCCTAAGTACCATGGACTGTCCATGGAAGATCCAAACAAGCATCTTAAAGAGTTTGAAGTAGTATGCTCAAGCATGACACCCATCAACGTAGATGAGAGTATTTTGAAGATGAAAGCTTTTCCATTCTCTCTTTTGGAAAAGGCTAAAGATTGGCTTTATGAATTAGCACCTGGAACGGTCACTTCGTGGGAAAGTATGAAGAGAGCATTTTTAGAGAAGTTCTTCCCCACTTCGAGAGTTATTCTTTTAAGGAAGAAAATTAGTGGAATTGAACAAGGCCAAGGCGAATCATTCCCAGCATACTATGAACGTTTCAAGGCTCTAGTTGCATCATGCCCACAACATCAGATGAAGGAGGAGCTTCTTCTCCAATATTTCTACGAAGGGCTTCTACCAATTGAACGTCAAATGCTAGATGCCTCAGCGGGTGGAGCTTTATTGGACAAAACACCCATGGCCGCCAAGACTCTCATTGCCAATCGAGCTTTGAATGCTCAACAATACGAAGGAGTTGGCCAAAGAGACATGCCACGGCAGCAACAAAGTGTCAATGAGGTAAGTGCAATTTCTGACATTCAATCACAATTGGCTAATCTTACTTCTCTTGTGTCTCAGGTTGTCATGGGGTCAAAACCACAAGAAAACCAAGTGTGTGGCGTATGCTCAATGCAAGGGCATCCATCCGAGACATGCCCTCAATTGATAGAGAATGGAGGATGGGAATCTGCCAATGCAGTGGGTTATGGGAACCAAAACCAACCAAGGAGTGACCCTTTCTCTAACACATACAATCCCGGTTGGAGAGATCATCCAAATTTCAAATGGAGGGAGCCACAACAACCCCAACAATCTGCACCACAAAGGGGATTTCAACAAAACCCCCCTGGGTTCCCACGGCCATACCAATCCAACCCACCACCATTGTCCCAAAACAACTCAGGTTCGTCTTTTGATAATTCTCAAGTTATTCAATTACTAACTCAATTGGCGCAGGGGCAAGAAAAACAAGCAAAGGACATGCACAATTACGCCAATGAAGTGCAAAATCAAGCTCGAGAGGTGACTGAATTGAAGAGACAAGTGGGACAAATGGCTGAGTTCATGGGCCAATTTAGAGAGCAAGGCAAGTTGCCTAGTTCAACCGTTGTCAACCCGAAGGGAGGATTCGAATCTGCCAAAGCAATCATGTTGCGAAGTGGGAAACAAGTTGGAACGGCCTCACAACTCTCTAAATCTGCCCCAACGGAAGATGAAAAGTTGCAATTTGAGGAGGGGGAGCAAGAACAAGCCACGGCAAGGGTAGGAGACACCATGCCGCAGCCACCTCAACTGCACCATTCGGCTTCCAAGGGTAAGGATGTTCCAAGTTCGATTATTTCTAATGCTATTCCTCCAAATGTCCCCTTTCCTAGCAGGTTTATGCAATCTAAGACAGAGGAGGATGAAAAAGACATCCTGGAGACGTTTAGGAAGGTGCATGTCAATATCCCGCTCCTTGATGCAATAAAGCAAATTCCGAAGTACGCTAAGTTTTTAAGGAAGATTTGTACAACAAGGAAACGGATTCGGGAGAAAGAGGTGGTACATGTAAGTGAGAATGTCTCTGCAATGTTGCAAAGAAAGCTGCCACCTAAATGCAAAGATCCAGGTAGTTTCACTATCCCTTGCGTAATTGGTAATACAAGGTTTGAACATGCCATGCTAGATTTAGGTGCTTCAATTAATGTCATGCCATATTCTGTTTATGCATCGATGAATCTAGGAGAGTGATAGGAGCATATTTAGGCGACTTACTTAGCTTGTTTTCGTGCATTTATATTGTGAATTCAGAGTTGTTTTAGTAGTTTAAGCCATTTTCGTGTGTTTTTAGGTTCATATGGCTAAGGAAGCAAAAAGATGCATTTTGGAGCATTCTAGAGCACTTTTGGGCCAAGATTGGATAGTGCAAGCATGGAGGCATGAGGATGGACGAATTTGAAGGCTTGAATTCAGTTAGGGAGCTGCAAGGGGGCCTAAAAACCTTATTTCTAGAAGCCTTTATCTATTCACACATGGTGCCTAATTTCTGCCTAATTTCTGTATTGGAAGAACAAGCCGTCCTACCTTGTCTCCTAGCCGTCCTACCTTGTCTCCTAGCCATCCTAGCTTGTCATAAGCCGTCCTAGCTTGTCACAAGCCGTCCTAGCTTGTCTCCTAGCTGTCCTAGCTTGTCTCCTAGCCGTCCTACCTTGTCTCCTAGCCGTCCTAGCTTGTCACAAGCCGTCCTAGCTTGTCTCCTAGCCGTCCTACCTTGTCTCCTAGCCGTCCTAGCTTGTCACAAGCCGTCCTAGCTTGTCTCCAAGCCGTCCTAGCTTGTCACAAGCTCATATCTGATTACCCTAGGGTTTTAAGTGCTTATATATACTCATATTAACCCCTAGATCAGATCATTCCCATTCATACACAATTCACACACCAGAAATTCATTGCCATGTCTCCCTTACAATCCAAACACCACCCTTCCATTTCCACCACTCCCCAAATCATTCACACCATCACACAACCATTCCTTAGACCTTGTGCAGCAACAAAGAGGAAGAGAAGAGGGCCTAAACGTTCATACAATTCAAGTTTGAGTTGTTGGAATGTTTAGGTGTTTCTTTTCCTTTGATTTCAATGTTTAATTTCAATTCTCTTTGTTTTGTACGTATGAGGAACTAAAACCCCCTTGGCTAGGGGGGGATTCGAAATATATGTTTATGCTTGCAATATGATTTGATTACTTCTAATTACGTTTCATAAGTTGTGGATTCAATTTGTTTAACTATTTGATTGATAACCTATTTATGTATGTTTATTGAGAGTGCACGCTTAATCTTCATGCATGAATATGACGCTAGAATATAAGTGAGTTTCACCTAATAGTTATGAACTTATATTCACAAGTAGTGGAGGTTGCTTATAAACAATCGCGTTAAATAAATTCTTGGCATAAGTTTCATGCAATCATAGTAACAAGTGCTTCGTCAATGCTTATGGTTTTCAAAGAACTTAATGATTCTTGCTTGTATCTCTATTATGCAATCATGTAGGGGACTTGTGGGAAATGTTTTGGGTTGTCGTATGCAATCATCCAATTCAATAACGTTAGGAAAATCTGAGGGTTAATTAGTGCAATCACGGTTAACCTGGGGCGTTGAGAATCCATGGTTTATTGAAAAGCAATTAGAAATCGTTTTATATGCAAGTGTAACATGTGTGGAGATGAACCCCTTAGCTAGCCATCCCATCCATTCAATTCCATCACATTCATCTTTACAATCTGTTTTTATTTCCAAGTTTCTGTTTTAATTTCAAATTCATCCAAAACCAATCCCCCTTTACTTTATTGTCCAAATTAGATAGAAAGTGTCTTAGTTTGTGTTTATAAGTGTTTTGATTCAATTTGTTGCACAAATTCGTCCAAATTCACCAAGGTGCTCAAAACTGCCCAGAAAGTGTTTTTAAGGCAGTTTTGAGTGTTTTGGGTGATGTTTGAGTCTTTTGGTTTGTTTTAGTATTTTAAGCGTTTAGTTTCGCATTCTTTGAGTCTAGTTTAGTGTTTTAAACTTTATTTTACGTTTTTGAGTCAGTTTCCAAGTGATTTGCAATCCCTCCTAATCCCCGGTCCAGAACGATCCCTACTTACATACTTACTACAATTGATAAAAAGAGGGTTTAATTTGTGCGCGTATAATTCTCGCATCAGAGAGCTTAAAAATGATGGTGTTATTATCCAATTAGCCGATCGGTCTAATGCATATCCGAAAGGAGTTTTAGAGGATGTTTTGGTGCAGGTAGACCATTTGATTTTTCCTGCAGATTTCTATGTGCTTGACATGGAAGATTCGGCACACTCTCCATCATCACCACTCTTACTTGGACGACCTTTCATGAAAACAGCTCAAACCAAGATTGATGTGGCCAAGGGAGCAGTCACTATGGCCTTTGGTGGTGATATGATTAACTTTAAGATTCCTGAATCGATTGAGAATACTAATGATGTTCGTTCTTGTTGTGCCATTAATGTAATTGAACACATAGGGACGGAGTATTCAACAAAGATCAAGAAGGATGTTTCTCGAATTACCACCGAGAAGGAACTTGGAGTAGAGCACAAGGAGTGCACGGCTCCAACCTTGAAAGCACCACAATTGGCCATGAGCAACCCTTGTGCATCCGTCCATTGTGCTACCACTTCTTTGCCGTACAAAGGTAAGCCACCTATTCCAAATTCGATTCCCGTTTCAACTAATAGGTTGTTACCTCGTGTGGTGCAGGTACCTAAACGAATTCAACGTCGTGGGAGAATTCGTGTTGATGTAGAAAAGCAAAACACGACAATAAGAAAGGATCATTATCCCACTCCATTCAAGGACCCAAAGCATGAAGTGGGTCGTCGGACAGATTGTAGTTGCACCCCTCCATGCCGTGGGGTTCCATAAACCTTCAAGGGAGCATCGTCCGGCTGTACGACGTTAAAGCAAGCGCTTCTTGGGAGGCAACCCATGCATTCGACAAGGAGAAGATGGAACTTTCACTCCAAACCCAGATTTGCGTTTCTAAACCCTTCTCCTTGCTGTTTATTTTATCATGCTTAGTTGCTTGTTATTTGTTTGCTTTTATGTGAGTCTTTGTGTGAAACATTGAGGACAATGTTTGATTTAAGTGTGGGGGGGTAAACAAGTGTTTTTATGCAAAATTCGTGGGATTCTATCACCTATCACTTCTAATGTTGTTTCTCACTGTTTTTAAGTGTTTTTAATGCATTTTGAGCTGTTTTGGTGTGTGTTGAAGTAAAAATCCGAAAATTTGAAAAAAATCGAAAAAAGTGTTTTGAAAAAGCCAAAAAGAGTTGTTTTTGTGTGTTTGATTGTGTCTTAGGGTACCTTCCAACACAGTGATGAGGATTTGGTTTTTAATGCATGACTGTTAAAGAGAGTTACAAACAATGATGGACGTTTGATTTGCTCCTTGGTTTATGCTTGCTTGTAGTTATAGTTTACGAATTCACATATAATCACAAAGGATAAAATCAGTTTTTGTAACATGCTTGAAGGAATGAACTCAAACTAATGCTACATCCCTTAGAGACTTGAGCCTAAACGTTTATTTGGAGAGTTATTAATCTGTGCATTCTTGTTTTCTAAAGTCGTTGCATGATCTCATCATTCTTTGCTTGGTTGCTACTTAGAATGCGTTTCATCACTATAGTTCCAAATACTAGAACTCATTCCCATTTTATTCAAAGCATGGAATTGATTAGCATAACAAATAACAAGATGAAGTTGTGTAGTATTCACCACCATAGCCAAATAGCCGAATCCACCCTTGTCATTTGTATTGTAGGTTTAAACCCCTTTGAGCCTTATTTAGCTTAATTTCTTTGTTAACCACATCACCCTTACCTAGCCTAGAATAGGACCTTCCATACCCTTGTTCTTGAAGTATAGTGGAGCATAACTTAGAAGGAATTCCTTTTGAGTGACATTTGTGCAGAAAACAAGTGTGGGGGAAGGGATTTTGTGAGTGTGGGTGTGCCAAAGTCTTAAAAGGGGCACGGGAAAAAGAAAGAAAAAAAGAAAAAAAAAGAGAAAACGAAAGAAAAAGAAAAAAATCGTGAAGAAAAAGAAGAAAAGAAAGAAAAGGAGTGAAAATAAGTGAGAATGATCTCACTAGTGTTGATTGTTGAAGAAAGGGTCCAAAAAGTTGAATATGGCCCTAAGTTTTGTGTGATTCCCCCTTGGGTGTTGAAAAATTGACTTCTACGTTCTAAAGGGAATTCTAAGTGCCTAATTCAATACTTTGCTCACTATTGCTTTAAGAACGTTTGTTTCCTTTACCTTTCGTTGTTAGCCAATACCTTAGCCCCGTTACAACCCTTCGACTTCTATCTTGATTGTTATGTGTTTCAATATGTGGAGTTTAAAATGGGTTTGAGCATATGGCATCCCTGGTTCTCGCGTCTAAGTAGTGGCATTCCATTCATGAGATCATATATATACACATGTTAATAATTCCAGAAAATGCTTTCCTTGTTATAACATATGTGAGTGTTCGTCTACATGTTTACATCAATCTTCTCACATATACCTAGTGTAGGGAGTGTAGTTAGAAAATCTGTGTGAAAATTGAGAGTACATCTAGTAAGGAATTGAGGGAATTCTCTAAGGTATGTTACTGCATTCAAAATGTTGTTTTAATTGATTAAATGCGAGCTAGTGAATTGTGACTATGATTAAGTATGCTCGAGGGTAAGGATTGCTTAAATCGATGTGAGTGGTGATCTTTGACATGTCATGTTTCATTGGAAATCCCTGAGACGAACGTTGGAAGGTTTAGAGTTATGTTTTGTTTCTTTTGTTTATTTGTTTTGCTCGAGGACTAGCAAAAGATAAGTGTGGGGGAATTTGATAGGAGCATATTTAGGCGACTTAACTAGCTTATTCTTGTGCATTTATGCTATTATTTCTTAGTTAATGTCGCATTACAACTCAATTTCGTGTGTTTGTAGGTCCTATGGGGTAAAGTATCAAGAAAGGGCATTTTGGTGCATTTTGGAGCAATTTTGGACACTATGTGGATAGCTTACATATGGGCCAACATGGATGGACGAATTTGGACTTCAAGAGGCTAGAAATGTGATAAGAAGAGGAAGGAATAAGCTTGGGACAAAGTGGATAAGGTAGGAGCTCAAAAGAGGAAACATTATCCAAAACCTTATCTAACCTTATCCAACATTATCCAAAACATTATCCAAACCTTATCTCATCTTATCCTATCCAAACCTTATCATGTCTTAATCCTAATTGCATGGGGACCTAAATGGATAATTCTAGAACCTATTTCTAGAAGAATCCTAGTCTAGAAGGCCCAAATCAGCCACAAAACCTATTTTCTCTAGAAGCCCTAGAAAAGTGGCGCCCAAAACCTATTCTAGAAGGCTTTGGCTTGCCTTGCAAGCCAAGCAAACCTCTCCCCTAAATCAGCCGCACCTCCCTAGGCCCAATCCCTTTGGGAATCTGATTTCCAAGGCCTAATCCTTGTGTATTTGGGTTTACAAATCCTTTTATAAAACTAAGTGGGCCAAAACCTCCTCCTAAGTGGATTTGATTCACCTATAGCCGAATCCTAGGGCCCTAATCCATAAAATCTGTTAAGTCCAACCCTAATCTACTTAACCCTAGGACTATATAAGCATACTTTCAGCCAAAATTCGTACCACCCCCTTATGCTATTCAGAAACCCTTGTGCAGCACCTCCATTCTCCATTCTAAGCCTCCATACACCTCCCTACACATCCATACACTTCAGCCGCACCCTTCCCCACCATAATCAACCATCCTCCATCCCTCTAAACAAGGAAACACCATCCAAAACCACCAATTCCATCAACCCCACTTTGTGCCGCAGCAAGGAGAAGGAAGAGGAGCCAATCTGTGCAACGAATCCATCGTGGAATTGCTGAGCATTTAGGTGTAATCTTTCTTATGATTTCAATGTTTAAATTCAATACTTTTTGTTGTGCAAGCATGAGGAACTAATCCCCCCTTTGGCTAGGGGGGAATTTCGAAACCATGGTTATATTTGCATGATGATTTGATTACTTTCAGTTGTGATTTCATGAATGATGAATTCAATTTGCTTATTTGTTTTAATTAAACCTTGCTTATGTATATGAATTGAGAGTGCACGCTTGATTTGCATGCATAAACATGATGCTAGGGTATGAGGGAACTTCACCTAATCGTTGGGAACTTATATTCATGAGTAGTTAAGATTGTTGGTCACAATTATGATAAGTGAATTCTTGGCATAAGTATCATGCGCTTTCATAGTTACGAATGCCTCGTCAACACCTATGATTTCCATAGAATCTAATGATCTTTGATTGTCTTTCTTTTATGCGCTTTCATATAGAAAACTTTTAAGGAATAATTTGATTGCAATGCGCTAATTCCATTCAATTCAATGACCTAAGGGAAATCTGAGAGTTAATTTAAGCGTACCTAATTAACTTGGGGTGTTGAGGTTCATAATTCATTGAATAAGCAACTGGAGATTGTTTTGTATGCAAGTATGCCATGTGTGGAGAAAAACCTCCTAGCCATCTCACCATCCACTTAATTTCATCAAATTCGTCCAAATCTGCCTAGTTACATATTTGTTTTGTTTTGTTTATTTTCGTCCAAAACCAAATCCCCAATTGTCTTAGAGTGTCTAATTGGTCCAAATATGTTTTAGATTGTGTTTTTAAGAGTTTTGAGTCAAGTTAGAACCAATTTTCGTCCAAGTTTGTGTTTAGGTTCAAAACTGCCCAGATTGTGTTTTTAAGGCAGTTTTGAGTGTTTTTAGCCTATTTTGAGTCTTGTGAACGTGTTTGAGTCTTTTTACGTGAGTTTAAGTGTTTGAAAGGTTAATTTTATTTATTTGAGTCAGTTTAGAGTGTTTAGCAAGCCCTCCTAATCCCCGGTGTAAGAACGATCCCTACTTATTTATATGCTACAATTGTCAAAAGAGGGTTAATTTGTGTGTTAAGTTAATTTTCGCATCAAATTTTGGTGCTGTTGCCGGGGATTAGCAACTTTGCTAATCCCTTGTTATTTCTTTTTAGTTATTTTCGTGTGTTATTTGTTTGTTATTAGTTTTAGTTTCTGACTTGTTTGTTTCCTTGTTTTAGGTACTAGTGCATGACGCGGAGTTCTCAAACTGTGCATGCACATATCTTGGACTTTAACGACGATTTTGAACGTGATTTGAGAAGAAAGAGGAGGCATCCCGAACCTAGTGAACCTAGTTCAAGTTCAGAGGCCGAATCTGAGTTTGAAGAAGTGGAAGAAGAAGTTATGGCAGCGGACAATCGGACCATTAAAGAGCTTTCGGCCTCGGGGTTTGCCAATGCCGCACCATTATGCATTCAATACCCCGCGGCTGCCCACGGCAAGACCGATGAATTTGAATTGAAGTCAAGCTTGTTGCACCACATTCCTAAGTACCATGGACTGTCCATGGAAGATCCAAACAAGCATCTTAAAGAGTTTGAAGTAGTATGCTCAAGCATGACACCCATCAACGTAGATGAGAGTATTTTGAAGATGAAAGCTTTTCCATTCTCTCTTTTGGAAAAGGCTAAAGATTGGCTTTATGAATTAGCACCTGGAACGGTCACTTCGTGGGAAAGTATGAAGAGAGCATTTTTAGAGAAGTTCTTCCCCACTTCGAGAGTTATTCTTTTAAGGAAGAAAATTAGTGGAATTGAACAAGGCCAAGGCGAATCATTCCCAGCATACTATGAACGTTTCAAGGCTCTAGTTGCATCATGCCCACAACATCAGATGAAGGAGGAGCTTCTTCTCCAATATTTCTACGAAGGGCTTCTACCAATTGAACGTCAAATGCTAGATGCCTCAGCGGGTGGAGCTTTATTGGACAAAACACCCATGGCCGCCAAGACTCTCATTGCCAATCGAGCTTTGAATGCTCAACAATACGAAGGAGTTGGCCAAAGAGACATGCCACGGCAGCAACAAAGTGTCAATGAGGTAAGTGCAATTTCTGACATTCAATCACAATTGGCTAATCTTACTTCTCTTGTGTCTCAGGTTGTCATGGGGTCAAAACCACAAGAAAACCAAGTGTGTGGCGTATGCTCAATGCAAGGGCATCCATCCGAGACATGCCCTCAATTGATAGAGAATGGAGGATGGGAATCTGCCAATGCAGTGGGTTATGGGAACCAAAACCAACCAAGGAGTGACCCTTTCTCTAACACATACAATCCCGGTTGGAGAGATCATCCAAATTTCAAATGGAGGGAGCCACAACAACCCCAACAATCTGCACCACAAAGGGGATTTCAACAAAACCCCCCTGGGTTCCCACGGCCATACCAATCCAACCCACCACCATTGTCCCAAAACAACTCAGGTTCGTCTTTTGATAATTCTCAAGTTATTCAATTACTAACTCAATTGGCGCAGGGGCAAGAAAAACAAGCAAAGGACATGCACAATTACGCCAATGAAGTGCAAAATCAAGCTCGAGAGGTGACTGAATTGAAGAGACAAGTGGGACAAATGGCTGAGTTCATGGGCCAATTTAGAGAGCAAGGCAAGTTGCCTAGTTCAACCGTTGTCAACCCGAAGGGAGGATTCGAATCTGCCAAAGCAATCATGTTGCGAAGTGGGAAACAAGTTGGAACGGCCTCACAACTCTCTAAATCTGCCCCAACGGAAGATGAAAAGTTGCAATTTGAGGAGGGGGAGCAAGAACAAGCCACGGCAAGGGTAGGAGACACCATGCCGCAGCCACCTCAACTGCACCATTCGGCTTCCAAGGGTAAGGATGTTCCAAGTTCGATTATTTCTAATGCTATTCCTCCAAATGTCCCCTTTCCTAGCAGGTTTATGCAATCTAAGACAGAGGAGGATGAAAAAGACATCCTGGAGACGTTTAGGAAGGTGCATGTCAATATCCCGCTCCTTGATGCAATAAAGCAAATTCCGAAGTACGCTAAGTTTTTAAGGAAGATTTGTACAACAAGGAAACGGATTCGGGAGAAAGAGGTGGTACATGTAAGTGAGAATGTCTCTGCAATGTTGCAAAGAAAGCTGCCACCTAAATGCAAAGATCCAGGTAGTTTCACTATCCCTTGCGTAATTGGTAATACAAGGTTTGAACATGCCATGCTAGATTTAGGTGCTTCAATTAATGTCATGCCATATTCTGTTTATGCATCGATGAATCTAGGAGAGTGATAGGAGCATATTTAGGCGACTTACTTAGCTTGTTTTCGTGCATTTATATTGTGAATTCAGAGTTGTTTTAGTAGTTTAAGCCATTTTCGTGTGTTTTTAGGTTCATATGGCTAAGGAAGCAAAAAGATGCATTTTGGAGCATTCTAGAGCACTTTTGGGCCAAGATTGGATAGTGCAAGCATGGAGGCATGAGGATGGACGAATTTGAAGGCTTGAATTCAGTTAGGGAGCTGCAAGGGGGCCTAAAAACCTTATTTCTAGAAGCCTTTATCTATTCACACATGGTGCCTAATTTCTGCCTAATTTCTGTATTGGAAGAACAAGCCGTCCTACCTTGTCTCCTAGCCGTCCTACCTTGTCTCCTAGCCATCCTAGCTTGTCATAAGCCGTCCTAGCTTGTCACAAGCCGTCCTAGCTTGTCTCCTAGCTGTCCTAGCTTGTCTCCTAGCCGTCCTACCTTGTCTCCTAGCCGTCCTAGCTTGTCACAAGCCGTCCTAGCTTGTCTCCTAGCCGTCCTACCTTGTCTCCTAGCCGTCCTAGCTTGTCACAAGCCGTCCTAGCTTGTCTCCAAGCCGTCCTAGCTTGTCACAAGCTCATATCTGATTACCCTAGGGTTTTAAGTGCTTATATATACTCATATTAACCCCTAGATCAGATCATTCCCATTCATACACAATTCACACACCAGAAATTCATTGCCATGTCTCCCTTACAATCCAAACACCACCCTTCCATTTCCACCACTCCCCAAATCATTCACACCATCACACAACCATTCCTTAGACCTTGTGCAGCAACAAAGAGGAAGAGAAGAGGGCCTAAACGTTCATACAATTCAAGTTTGAGTTGTTGGAATGTTTAGGTGTTTCTTTTCCTTTGATTTCAATGTTTAATTTCAATTCTCTTTGTTTTGTACGTATGAGGAACTAAAACCCCCTTGGCTAGGGGGGGATTCGAAATATATGTTTATGCTTGCAATATGATTTGATTACTTCTAATTACGTTTCATAAGTTGTGGATTCAATTTGTTTAACTATTTGATTGATAACCTATTTATGTATGTTTATTGAGAGTGCACGCTTAATCTTCATGCATGAATATGACGCTAGAATATAAGTGAGTTTCACCTAATAGTTATGAACTTATATTCACAAGTAGTGGAGGTTGCTTATAAACAATCGCGTTAAATAAATTCTTGGCATAAGTTTCATGCAATCATAGTAACAAGTGCTTCGTCAATGCTTATGGTTTTCAAAGAACTTAATGATTCTTGCTTGTATCTCTATTATGCAATCATGTAGGGGACTTGTGGGAAATGTTTTGGGTTGTCGTATGCAATCATCCAATTCAATAACGTTAGGAAAATCTGAGGGTTAATTAGTGCAATCACGGTTAACCTGGGGCGTTGAGAATCCATGGTTTATTGAAAAGCAATTAGAAATCGTTTTATATGCAAGTGTAACATGTGTGGAGATGAACCCCTTAGCTAGCCATCCCATCCATTCAATTCCATCACATTCATCTTTACAATCTGTTTTTATTTCCAAGTTTCTGTTTTAATTTCAAATTCATCCAAAACCAATCCCCCTTTACTTTATTGTCCAAATTAGATAGAAAGTGTCTTAGTTTGTGTTTATAAGTGTTTTGATTCAATTTGTTGCACAAATTCGTCCAAATTCACCAAGGTGCTCAAAACTGCCCAGAAAGTGTTTTTAAGGCAGTTTTGAGTGTTTTGGGTGATGTTTGAGTCTTTTGGTTTGTTTTAGTATTTTAAGCGTTTAGTTTCGCATTCTTTGAGTCTAGTTTAGTGTTTTAAACTTTATTTTACGTTTTTGAGTCAGTTTCCAAGTGATTTGCAATCCCTCCTAATCCCCGGTCCAGAACGATCCCTACTTACATACTTACTACAATTGATAAAAAGAGGGTTTAATTTGTGCGCGTATAATTCTCGCATCAGAGAGCTTAAAAATGATGGTGTTATTATCCAATTAGCCGATCGGTCTAATGCATATCCGAAAGGAGTTTTAGAGGATGTTTTGGTGCAGGTAGACCATTTGATTTTTCCTGCAGATTTCTATGTGCTTGACATGGAAGATTCGGCACACTCTCCATCATCACCACTCTTACTTGGACGACCTTTCATGAAAACAGCTCAAACCAAGATTGATGTGGCCAAGGGAGCAGTCACTATGGCCTTTGGTGGTGATATGATTAACTTTAAGATTCCTGAATCGATTGAGAATACTAATGATGTTCGTTCTTGTTGTGCCATTAATGTAATTGAACACATAGGGACGGAGTATTCAACAAAGATCAAGAAGGATGTTTCTCGAATTACCACCGAGAAGGAACTTGGAGTAGAGCACAAGGAGTGCACGGCTCCAACCTTGAAAGCACCACAATTGGCCATGAGCAACCCTTGTGCATCCGTCCATTGTGCTACCACTTCTTTGCCGTACAAAGGTAAGCCACCTATTCCAAATTCGATTCCCGTTTCAACTAATAGGTTGTTACCTCGTGTGGTGCAGGTACCTAAACGAATTCAACGTCGTGGGAGAATTCGTGTTGATGTAGAAAAGCAAAACACGACAATAAGAAAGGATCATTATCCCACTCCATTCAAGGACCCAAAGCATGAAGTGGTTCGTCGGACAGATTGTAGTTGCACCCCTCCATGCCGTGGGGTTCCATAAACCTTCAAGGGAGCATCGTCCGGCTGTACGACGTTAAAGCAAGCGCTTCTTGGGAGGCAACCCATGCATTCGACAAGGAGAAGATGGAACTTTCACTCCAAACCCAGATTTGCGTTTCTAAACCCTTCTCCTTGCTGTTTATTTTATCATGCTTAGTTGCTTGTTATTTGTTTGCTTTTATGTGAGTCTTTGTGTGAAACATTGAGGACAATGTTTGATTTAAGTGTGGGGGGGTAAACAAGTGTTTTTATGCAAAATTCGTGGGATTCTATCACCTATCACTTCTAATGTTGTTTCTCACTGTTTTTAAGTGTTTTTAATGCATTTTGAGCTGTTTTGGTGTGTGTTGAAGTAAAAATCCGAAAATTTGAAAAAAATCGAAAAAAGTGTTTTGAAAAAGCCAAAAAGAGTTGTTTTTGTGTGTTTGATTGTGTCTTAGGGTACCTTCCAACACAGTGATGAGGATTTGGTTTTTAATGCATGACTGTTAAAGAGAGTTACAAACAATGATGGACGTTTGATTTGCTCCTTGGTTTATGCTTGCTTGTAGTTATAGTTTACGAATTCACATATAATCACAAAGGATAAAATCAGTTTTTGTAACATGCTTGAAGGAATGAACTCAAACTAATGCTACATCCCTTAGAGACTTGAGCCTAAACGTTTATTTGGAGAGTTATTAATCTGTGCATTCTTGTTTTCTAAAGTCGTTGCATGATCTCATCATTCTTTGCTTGGTTGCTACTTAGAATGCGTTTCATCACTATAGTTCCAAATACTAGAACTCATTCCCATTTTATTCAAAGCATGGAATTGATTAGCATAACAAATAACAAGATGAAGTTGTGTAGTATTCACCACCATAGCCAAATAGCCGAATCCACCCTTGTCATTTGTATTGTAGGTTTAAACCCCTTTGAGCCTTATTTAGCTTAATTTCTTTGTTAACCACATCACCCTTACCTAGCCTAGAATAGGACCTTCCATACCCTTGTTCTTGAAGTATAGTGGAGCATAACTTAGAAGGAATTCCTTTTGAGTGACATTTGTGCAGAAAACAAGTGTGGGGGAAGGGATTTTGTGAGTGTGGGTGTGCCAAAGTCTTAAAAGGGGCACGGGAAAAAGAAAGAAAAAAAGAAAAAAAAAGAGAAAACGAAAGAAAAAGAAAAAAATCGTGAAGAAAAAGAAGAAAAGAAAGAAAAGGAGTGAAAATAAGTGAGAATGATCTCACTAGTGTTGATTGTTGAAGAAAGGGTCCAAAAAGTTGAATATGGCCCTAAGTTTTGTGTGATTCCCCCTTGGGTGTTGAAAAATTGACTTCTACGTTCTAAAGGGAATTCTAAGTGCCTAATTCAATACTTTGCTCACTATTGCTTTAAGAACGTTTGTTTCCTTTACCTTTCGTTGTTAGCCAATACCTTAGCCCCGTTACAACCCTTCGACTTCTATCTTGATTGTTATGTGTTTCAATATGTGGAGTTTAAAATGGGTTTGAGCATATGGCATCCCTGGTTCTCGCGTCTAAGTAGTGGCATTCCATTCATGAGATCATATATATACACATGTTAATAATTCCAGAAAATGCTTTCCTTGTTATAACATATGTGAGTGTTCGTCTACATGTTTACATCAATCTTCTCACATATACCTAGTGTAGGGAGTGTAGTTAGAAAATCTGTGTGAAAATTGAGAGTACATCTAGTAAGGAATTGAGGGAATTCTCTAAGGTATGTTACTGCATTCAAAATGTTGTTTTAATTGATTAAATGCGAGCTAGTGAATTGTGACTATGATTAAGTATGCTCGAGGGTAAGGATTGCTTAAATCGATGTGAGTGGTGATCTTTGACATGTCATGTTTCATTGGAAATCCCTGAGACGAACGTTGGAAGGTTTAGAGTTATGTTTTGTTTCTTTTGTTTATTTGTTTTGCTCGAGGACTAGCAAAAGATAAGTGTGGGGGAATTTGATAGGAGCATATTTAGGCGACTTAACTAGCTTATTCTTGTGCATTTATGCTATTATTTCTTAGTTAATGTCGCATTACAACTCAATTTCGTGTGTTTGTAGGTCCTATGGGGTAAAGTATCAAGAAAGGGCATTTTGGTGCATTTTGGAGCAATTTTGGACACTATGTGGATAGCTTACATATGGGCCAACATGGATGGACGAATTTGGACTTCAAGAGGCTAGAAATGTGATAAGAAGAGGAAGGAATAAGCTTGGGACAAAGTGGATAAGGTAGGAGCTCAAAAGAGGAAACATTATCCAAAACCTTATCTAACCTTATCCAACATTATCCAAAACATTATCCAAACCTTATCTCATCTTATCCTATCCAAACCTTATCATGTCTTAATCCTAATTGCATGGGGACCTAAATGGATAATTCTAGAACCTATTTCTAGAAGAATCCTAGTCTAGAAGGCCCAAATCAGCCACAAAACCTATTTTCTCTAGAAGCCCTAGAAAAGTGGCGCCCAAAACCTATTCTAGAAGGCTTTGGCTTGCCTTGCAAGCCAAGCAAACCTCTCCCCTAAATCAGCCGCACCTCCCTAGGCCCAATCCCTTTGGGAATCTGATTTCCAAGGCCTAATCCTTGTGTATTTGGGTTTACAAATCCTTTTATAAAACTAAGTGGGCCAAAACCTCCTCCTAAGTGGATTTGATTCACCTATAGCCGAATCCTAGGGCCCTAATCCATAAAATCTGTTAAGTCCAACCCTAATCTACTTAACCCTAGGACTATATAAACATAAATTCAGCCAAAAATTCGTACCACCCCCTTATGCTATTCAGAAACCCTTGTGCAGCACCTCCATTCTCCATTCTAAGCCTCCATACACCTCCCTACACATCCATACACTTCAGCCGCACCCTTCCCCACCATAATCAACCATCCTCCATCCCTCTAAACAAGGAAACACCATCCAAAACCACCAATTCCATCAACCCCACTTTGTGCCGCAGCAAGGAGAAGGAAGAGGAGCCAATCTGTGCAACGAATCCATCGTGGAATTGCTGAGCATTTAGGTGTAATCTTTCTTATGATTTCAATGTTTAAATTCAATACTTTTTGTTGTGCAAGCATGAGGAACTAATCCCCCCTTTGGCTAGGGGGGAATTTCGAAACCATGGTTATATTTGCATGATGATTTGATTACTTTCAGTTGTGATTTCATGAATGATGAATTCAATTTGCTTATTTGTTTTAATTAAACCTTGCTTATGTATATGAATTGAGAGTGCACGCTTGATTTGCATGCATAAACATGATGCTAGGGTATGAGGGAACTTCACCTAATCGTTGGGAACTTATATTCATGAGTAGTTAAGATTGTTGGTCACAATTATGATAAGTGAATTCTTGGCATAAGTATCATGCGCTTTCATAGTTACGAATGCCTCGTCAACACCTATGATTTCCATAGAATCTAATGATCTTTGATTGTCTTTCTTTTATGCGCTTTCATATAGAAAACTTTTAAGGAATAATTTGATTGCAATGCGCTAATTCCATTCAATTCAATGACCTAAGGGAAATCTGAGAGTTAATTTAAGCGTACCTAATTAACTTGGGGTGTTGAGGTTCATAATTCATTGAATAAGCAACTGGAGATTGTTTTGTATGCAAGTATGCCATGTGTGGAGAAAAACCTCCTAGCCATCTCACCATCCACTTAATTTCATCAAATTCGTCCAAATCTGCCTAGTTACATATTTGTTTTGTTTTGTTTATTTTCGTCCAAAACCAAATCCCCAATTGTCTTAGAGTGTCTAATTGGTCCAAATATGTTTTAGATTGTGTTTTTAAGAGTTTTGAGTCAAGTTAGAACCAATTTTCGTCCAAGTTTGTGTTTAGGTTCAAAACTGCCCAGATTGTGTTTTTAAGGCAGTTTTGAGTGTTTTTAGCCTATTTTGAGTCTTGTGAACGTGTTTGAGTCTTTTTACGTGAGTTTAAGTGTTTGAAAGGTTAATTTTATTTATTTGAGTCAGTTTAGAGTGTTTAGCAAGCCCTCCTAATCCCCGGTGTAAGAACGATCCCTACTTATTTATATGCTACAATTGTCAAAAGAGGGTTAATTTGTGTGTTAAGTTAATTTTCGCATCACAGACTTCACCATTCTTCATATTTTCTGCCCAAAAATAAGCCTTGAAGTCCCCTACATCCATCCCTATCCTAAACACATCATTCTACACCATCCATAATCCCCAAAACTCACAACAAACCCTTATGCCGCAACAAAGAGGAGGAGAAAAGGGCTTTAACATTCATACAATTCAAGTTTGAGTTGTTGGAATTTTTAGGTGTTTTCCCCTCCTTGATTTCAATGTTTAAATTCAATTCTCTTTGTTTTGTACGTATGAGGAACTAAAACCCCCCTTGGCTAGGGGGGGATTCAAAATACATGTTTATGCTTGCGATATGATTTGATTACTTCTAATTGCGTTTCATAAGTTGTGAATTCAATTTACTTATCTATGTGAATTAAATTGATTTGTGTGTGTTGATTGAGAGTGCACGCTTAATTATCATGCATAAATTGGATGCTAGGATATAAGGAAATTTCACCTAATCGTTATGGAATTATATTCACAAGTAGTAAAGGTTGATGATCTCAATCGCGTTGAGTAAATTCTTGGCATAAGTTTCATGCAATCATAGTAACAAGTGCTTCGTCAATGCTTATGGTTTTCATAGAACTTAATGATTCTTGCTTGTATCTCTATTATGCAATCATGTAGGGGACTTATGGGGAATGTTTTGGGTTGTCGTATGCAATCATCCAATTCAATAACGTTAGGAAAATCTGAGGGTTAATTAGTGCAATTCACGATTAATCTGGGGTGTTGAGAATTCATGGGTTATTGAAAAGCAATTAGAAATCGTTTTGTGTGCAAGTATGGCATGTGTGGAGATGAACCCCTTAGCTATTCCATCATCCATATTTTCATCAAGTTCATATTTTGAATCTGCCCTTTATTACAATCTGTGCATTTAGTTTAATTTCGTCAAAACCTCAATCCCCCTTTAGTTTAGTGTCCAATTTAGTTAGAAAGTGTCTTAGTTTGTGTTTATAAGTGTTTTGATTCAATTTATTACACAAATTCGTCCAAATTCACCAAAGTGCTCAAAACTGCCCAGATTGTGTTTTAAGGCAGTTTTGAGTGTTTTGGGGCTGTTTTGAGTCCTTTGGTTTGTTTTAGTGTTTTAAAGTTTAGTTTTGCATTCTTTGAGTCTAGTATAGTGTTTTAAACATATTTTTACGTATTTGAGTCAGTTTTCAAGTGATTTTGGAATCCCTCCTAATCCCCGGCCTAGAACGATCCCTACTTACATACTTACTACAATTGATAAAAAGAGGGTTAATTTGTGTGCTTATTAACGCATCAGGTGTCTTGTCCACCAATGCTCCACCCGCCGAGGCATCGAGCATTTGACGTTCAATTGGTAGGAGCCCCTCGTAGAAGTATTGCAGAAGTAACTCCTCCTTCATCTGATGCTGTGGACAAGAAGCAACAACGGATTTAAAACGTTCATAATATGTAGGAAAAGACTCACCTTCATCTTGCTGAATTCCACTTATCCTTTTACGTAAAAGGATGATTCGAGAAGTTGGGAAAAACTTCTCCAGAAATGCCCTCTTCATACTCTCCCATGATGTGACGGTTCCGGGAGCTAAGTCATACAACCAATCTTTGGCTTTGTCCATTAAAGAGAATGGAAAAGCCTTCATCTTCAAAATACTTCCGTCGACGTTGAAGGGAGTCATGCTTGAACACACCACTTCAAATTCCTTCAGATGCTTGTTCGGATCCTCCATGGAAAACCCATGGTATTTCGGAATGTGGTGGAGCAAACTTGACTTCAACTCGAACTCCTCAGTCTTGCCTTCGGCCGGTGGGGGATATTGGATACACAAAGGTGTGGCATTATCCAATCCGGAAGCCGAAAGCTCCTTAAGTGTCCGGGTGTCCACGGCCATGCCTTGTGGTTCTTCAAATACTCTTGCCATGGCTTCTTCAAATATCCCTGCCGTGGCCTCTTCTTCCTCTTCTAGGACTTGTTCTTCAAGGTCAGGTTCCGGGCTTGGTGGATTTGATTCGTGTTGCTTCTTCTTTCGTCTCAAAGTCCTCTCAAAATCGTTGTCAAAGTCCAAGATATCCTCACGAATAGGTTGAGAACTCCGAGTCATACACTAGTACCTAAAACAAGAAAAACAAAACAAGGTCAGAATCTTTAACAAACTAAAGTAAACAGAAATTAACAATCCAAGGGATTAGCAAAGTTGCTAATCCCCGGCAACGGCGCCAAAAATTTGATAAGAACTATATAAGCATAGAAATTAAAACCCTCTTGTGACAATTGTAGTATATGTATAAGTAGGGATCGTTCTAAACCGGGGATTAGGAGGGATTGCTAAATCACTTGAAACTGACTCAAAAACGTAAAACAAAGGTTAAAACACTAAACTAGACTCAAAGAATGCAAAACTAAACACTTAAAACACTAAAACAAATCAAAAGACTCAAAACTGCCTTAAAAACACATTCTGGGCAGTTTTGAGCACTTTGACTAATTTGGACGAATTTGGGTAATAAATTGAATGAAAACACTTAGAAACACAAACTAAGACACTTCCTAACTAAATTGAACACTAAAGTAAAGGGGGATTGAGTTTTTGACGAATGTAAATAAAATGCACAGATTGTAATACGGGCAGAATGTAAATACGAATTTGATGAAAATATGGATGGAATGCTAGCTAGAAGGTTCTTCTCCACACATGTTACACTTGCATACAAGATGATTTTCAGTTGGTCTTTCGATAAATTATGAAACTCAACACCCCAGGTTAATTAGGTCCGCTTAAATTAACCGTCAAGTTCTTCTTAAGTTAATGAATTGGATGGGACAGCGCATACACAATTCAAAACATTCTCCAAAAGTCCTTTACGTGAAAAGCACAATAAAGATACAATCAAAGATCATTAAGCAACATGAAAACTAAAAGTGTTGACGAGGCATTCGTTACTATGATGAGCATGAAACTAGTGCCAAGAATTCAGTTAACGCGATTGTTTATAAGCAACCTCCACTACTTGTGAATATAAGTTCATAACTATTAGGTGAAACTCACTTATATTCTAGCATCATATTCATGCATGAGAATTAAGCGTGCACTCTCAATAAACATACACAAATAAGTTATCAATCAAGCAGTTAAACGAATTGGATCCATAACTCATGAAATTCCAACCAAAGGTAATCAATTCATATTGCAAGCATAAACATGGTTTCGAATCACCCCCTAGCTAACTAGGGATTTAGCCTCTCATTTTCACATAAAGAGAAATAAAATTGAATTTAAAGATAGAGAACAAAGGATTGATTACAACTAGAACGCCCAACGAATCCACTTGAATTTCTGCGCGTCTAAGCTCCTCTTTCTTCTTCTCCTTGCTGCGGCAGAGATGGTTTAGGGGGTTTTTGGATGTTATTTTGGGTTGGAGATGGATTTAGGGAGGTGTGGTGGTGCGGCAAGGTGGTGGGAAGGTGTATGGAGGTGTGGATGGTGGCTGCAATGGTGGGAATGGCTGCGGCAAGGTTGGGTAATGGCTGGAATGGGTGGGAAAAGATGCGGCTGATGGGAGAAGATGGAAAGGTTCTTGCGGCTGAGAGGTTTTGTGAGTGAATGGTTGAATAGAATGAATGAGAGAATAGGCTCTAGGGTGAATTAAAAGGTACGGCTAAGATTAGAATTAGAAGGCTTAGGGTTTTCTGGATGGGAGTTAAGGATTCAAGAAGAAAAATGGAAGGGTTGGTGCAGCTTATAGGTGTTGTGGCTGAAAAATATGGAAAGTGAATCAAGAGAGCAGCCCTAGGGTGCGGCTAAGTGTGTAATACCTAGGGTTTTCTGAAATTCCAACCCTAAGTTATTTTGGTTAATTAAAATTAAGTTAAAAGCTTCTAGAATTAGGAAATAAAATCAGAAATTAAAAGGGATGGCTGCAAGGTGCGTCTAGGTTAGGTTAGGAGAGGGAAATAGGGTTTAATTGAATGACATGTTGATGTATAAATCCTTCCTAATGCTAGAACATATTTAGTATAATGGCACAAGCAAGGGTGTCGAATCCACAGGGACTAATTGGACCTATGTAATTACTTGTTTTGCAAGAACTCTACGAAATGAATCAAACTAATCAACTTAGGCAGATTAAGAAATGAATCAAACTAATCAAAATAGGCAGATTTGTTGTTGTAACTTGAAAGTATAAGAAAATGAAGTAAACACAAATAAATGAATCAGCAATTAATACAATGAGATGGTTCCAATGGAAATGAAGCTAGGGATTCGGTTTCAGCATTGCTCAACTAAGTCCATGTTTGTTAAGTTAGTATGTACTCATTCATCTACCTATTTCTTGAGTTTGTTTCACTTAGACATGATCAACCATATGATGTGTGGATTTGATCAAATGTCTCTAATCATGAACCTAATTGTGATGTGCAACTTTGGTTCATAATCAAGAGTATGTAATGCACAAGAAACTTTCATAAAACCAAAGGGAATAACTCGGCAGGATGTTTGCTAAACATTCCCTTCATTCATTCACATATCTACCAAGATTATGCATGATGTGTGTTTTAATCTTGGCTACACAACTTTGTGATTAATTCAAATGATGATCAAACATTAAAATCAACACACTAAGTCACCATTAAATCAGAGAATGAAACAAGAAATAGATGGACAAACTGAGCATTCTAACTTAATTACATGGCAAACTTTGCAAGGCTACATCGAATCCCTAGAGGAAGATTAGTTACACTTCATGTTTACAAAGGTTTAACATAAAAATAAATAACATGAGTGAACATAGAATTAAGAAGAAGAAACCCTTGAAGCAAAACTGATGTTGAAGTCCTTGAAGAGTGCCTTCGGTGTTGGTTCTCCAAATGTGGTGCGGATGAAGGTAGAATGGTTATGGTTGAATGGTTTCTGCCCTTGGGACAGAAATGGACAGAAAAATGAAGTGAAATGGGAGAGGTTATGCGTGTGTAATGGACTGAATGAAGAAGAAAAATGCAGAACCCCTTGTTGTGTGAAGTGAGCCTTGTTTTATAGAAAGGAATGTGGCTCCAACCTTCAGATTGGATCTGGAATATGTTTAATTCAGATGGCAGTGCATAAGTCAGCTGGAATGATGGGTTTCTGAGGTAGTGGACGCATGGCATGGACAAGATCTGCAAATAAGTGGTTTATTTAATCAAAGAAGCATGTGCCCTTGCTGCAACAAGTGAGTGGAAATCTGCAAAGGTGAATTTTTTGTACAAATCTGGAAAGGGGAAGAAAGCACACGGAATGGAATGATGGGATGAGTGATTTTCTGGAATAATGGGTGCATGACAAAAGGGAAATGTGCAACCATGGGGATTTCTGCAAAGATGAAACATGAGAATGGTAATGGAATGCACGGCCATGATTGTGAACATGCATGTGAATGCATGTTTTGATGTTTAGAGTTGCATAATCTGACTTGGAACCACATGGGATTTGCATGACATGATTGTGTTTGTTGGTGGAAATATGGCTGAATGATTTAAGTAATGGAAGTACATGTTCTTGGTGCAAAAGGGAGCTGGAATGGCATGGGATGCACAAGTGGATGTGTGGAATCTGTTTTAGAGCTAGAAGTGCATAAGTGAGCTGGAATGGCATGGGAGTACACGGCAAGGTTGCAAACATGCATGTGAATGCATGTTTTGGTGTTGGAATCACCTAATCTGACTTCAATGCTTTTGCCTTGCTTAGAATCACCCAATATGGCCGAATTGCACCACTTAACACTTCCACATCTTTTCCTGAAATTCAAGCAGTCACATGTTTCCTAGATTCTTCATTTGGACTTCAATTTAACTCCCTAGAATCCTCTCCACGTTTAGAATAATGCTCAGCTACCAAAAGGAACGTTTTTAATTCATTTGCCTTCCCATTGATCCAAATTCACCCTTGGCTGCACACTAACACCAAATAAGGTAAAATGCAAATAGTTTAATCCAAAACAAACACAAAGATGCCAAATAATGAAGATATAAATGTATACAAAATGTGACTTATCATGACATTGGACCTAAATACCCCCCCTTGCACGGCAAGGGAAGGAAAGAAAGGGATTGGGCACGGCAAAGGGTTTTAAAGTGGGCTAGGGCCTTTGTTTTGTGTCCTAAAGTGCATACAAGGCCTTCAAACTGGCTAGAAAATACGGACGTTTAAGATTAGGAAAGGTTACCAAAACGGGAAACCTAGGGTTAACTTTCCTACTTCAAGTAGGAATCCTTGTTTGAGTAGGAATCCTCGTTTTGGTAGGAATTCATCGTTGGAGTAGGAATTTATCGTTTCTTCAAGTCTTCAACTCATTCATTCCTCTTTCGCTCCAAAAGACTCCAATTTGCATCTTCTTGCACACTTTGGCCTTATAATCTGAAAATACACAAAAGTGGCCTTAAACACTAAAATAACTAAGTAAACACAACATAAATGCGCGAGAACAAGCTAATTAAGTCGCATGAATATGCTCCTATCAAAGCCAAAGCCAAAAAGCCTATCCCTTTTCATATGTATTGTAGGATTAACCCTTTTGAGCCTTTTCAAAGCCTATTTTCTTTGTTAGCCACATTATCCTGACCTAGCTGATGCGAGAATTATACGCACACAAATTAAACCCTCTTTTTATCAATTGTAGTATAAGTATAAGTAGGGATCGTTCTTAACCGGGGATTAGGAGGGATTGCAAAATCACTTGGAAACTGACTCAAAAACGTAAAATAAAGTTTAAAACACTAAACTAGACTCAAAGAATGCAAAACTAAACATTTAAAACACTAAAACAAACCAAAGGACTCAAAACAGCCCCAAAACACTCAAAACTGCCTTAAAAACACAATCTGGGCAGTTTTGAGCACTTTGGTGAATTTGGACGAATGTGTGTAATAAATTGAATCAAAACACTTATAAACACAAACTAAGACACTTTAACACTAAACTAGACTCAAAGAACGCAAAACTAAACACTTAAAACACTAAAACAAACCAAAAGACTCAAACAGCACCCAAAACACTCAAAACTGCCTTAAAAACACTTTCTGGCCAGTTTTGAGCACTTTGACTACTTTGGACGAAATTGGGTAATAAAATGAATCAAAACACTTAGAAACACAAACTAAGACACTTTCTAACTAAGTTGGACACTAAAGCAAGGGGGGATTGAGTTTTGGACGAAATTAAACTAATTGCATAGATTCTAATTAAAACAGATTGTAAGTATGAATGTGATGGATTGCTAGCTAAGGGGTTCATCTCCACACATGTTACACTTGCATAATAAAAAGATTTCCAATTGCATTTCAATAAACCATGAATTCTCAACACCCCAAGTTAACCGTGATGCACTAATTAACCTTCAAGTCTTCCTAACGTTATTGAATTGGATGATTGCATACGACAACCCAAAACATTCCCCACAAGTCCCCTACATGATTGCATAATAGAGATACAAGCAAGAATCATTACGCTCTATGAAAATTATAAGTGTTGACGAGGCATTCGTTACTATGATTGCATGAAACTTATGCCAAGAATTCGTTTAACGCGATTGTTTATGAGCAACCTCCACTACTTGTGAATATAAGTTCGTAACTATTAGGTGAAACTCACTTATATTCTAGCATCATATTCATGCATGAAAATTAAGCGTGTACTCTCAATAAACATACATAAATAAGTTATCAATCAAACAGTTAAACAAATTGAATCCACAACTTATGAAACGCAATTAGAAGTAATCAAATCAAAATGCAAGCATAAACATATATTTCGAATCCCCCCCTAGCCAAAGGGGGGTTTAGTTCCTCATACGTACAAAACAAAGAGAATTGAAATTAAACATTGTAATCGAGGAAAAGAAACACCTAAACATTCCAACAACTCAAACTTGAATTGTATGAACGTTTAGGCACTCTTCTCCTCCTCTTCGTTGTAGCACAAGGTCTAAGGATAGTTTGATGGTGTGGATGTGTGTTTGAATGAATGAATTTCTCAAATGGAAGAATGTATGAGAATGAATGGGAATGAATGGGAATGTGGCTGCAATGGATGCTTATTTATAGGTGAAAAGGAGGGAATATGACAGCTAGGAACTTGGTGGAAATCTGGAATGGTGATGGGAGATGCATGTGGCTGATTTATGCATGTGATTAAAGGGTAATGACAGCTAGGTTATGATGATGAATGCATGTGCAAAGTTGGTTGAATGATTATGGGTGCATGTGGCTGATTTATGGTGCAATGATGAAAGGCAAAGTGCATGTGGCTGATTTGTGAAGGGAATGCATGTGGAATGAATGTGTGAATGATGGCAGATTGTGTATGTGAATGATTAGGGTGAATGTGCATGTGCTTTGACAGCTAGGTTGAATAAATTAAAGGGAGTGCATTAATAGGAGCATTTTTATGCGACTTAATTGGCTTGTTCTCATGCATTTATGTTGTTTTTCCTTAGTTAGTTTAGTGTTTAAAGTCATTTTCGTGTAATTTCAGGTTTTAGTGTCAAAGTATGCAAAAAGAAGCAATTTGGAGCATTCTAGAGCATTTTTGGGCCAAGATTGGATAGTGCAAGCATGGAGGCATGAGGATGGACGAATTTGAAGGCTTGAATTCAGTTAGGGAGCTGCAAGGGGGCCTAAAAACCTTATTTCTAGAAGGCTTTATCTATTCACACATGGTGCCTAATTTCTGTATTGGAAGAACAAGCCGTCCTAGCTTGTCACTAGCCGTCCTAGCTTGTCACTAGCCGTCCTACCTTGTCTCCTAGCCGTCCTAGCTTGTCTGCTAGCCGTCCTAGCTTGTCACTAGCCGTCCTAGCTTGTCACTAGCCGTCCTACCTTGTCTCCTAGCCGTCCTAGCTTGTCTCCTAGCCGTCCTAGCTTGTCACTAGCCGTCCTAGCTTGTCACTAGCCGTCCTAGCTTGTCTCCTAGCCGTCCTAGCTTGTCTCCTAGCCGTCCTATCTTGTCTCCTACCTTGTCCAAGCCGTCCTACCTTGTCCAAGCTACACACATATATCCTTTAAGTGTTTCATGTATAGAATTTCTGGTACAAAACCTTTTGGTTTCAACTAAGTTCTAAACCTTTCCTAGCCCTATAAATAAGGCTTTGCAGCAAGGCACTAAGGGGATCACTCATTCACCCAATTTTCGTCCATTCATCTAGCCACACCATTCTACACATCCTAAAATCCTAGAAACACAATTCCAGCCAAACACTACACCTTGCCGTGCCTATCCTCCATCCAATTCCATAATCCCTGATCCTAAAACACATCCCAACCATCCCATCCACCTTTGTGCCGTAGCAAGGAGAAAGAAGGAAGGACTCTTGGATGCTCAAGCTTCGTCGTTGGTGCATTCTAGGTGTAATTCGTTTTATGATTTCAATGTTTAATTTATTTTCCTTTCATTTTGCTATGAACATGAGTGGCTAAACCCCTATTGGTTAGGGGTGATTTCGAAGCCATAACTATGTGTGCAAGTTGATTTGATAAATTCCAGTTATGAATTCTTGAATCGTGAATGCAATTGGCTTAACTGTGCGAGTAATAACGTATTTGTGTTTGTTAATTAGGGGTCGACACTTAATTGGCTTGCATGAATATGATGCTAGAATATAAGTTTGTTTCACATAATTGTCACACACTTATATTCACAAGTAGTGAAGGTTGCTAGTCACAATCGCGTTAAGTTCAATTCCTAGCATAAGTGTCATGATGTCATAGTCACAAGTGCTTTGTCAATGCTTATAGTTTTCATTGAACGTAATGATCTTTGATTGTATCTTTATTATGATGTCATGTAAGGAACTTTTGAAGAATGCTTTGGGTTGTCGTATGATGTCATCCAATTCAATAACACAAGGAAAACTTGAGAATTAACTAGTGATGTCACGGTTAATTTGGGGCATTGTCATTCATAATTCTATGAAGGAATAACTGGAAATCGAGTCATTTGCATACTTGTCATGTGTGGAGAAAGAACCCCTAACTAGTCCATCATCCATTAAAAACCCCAAAAACGTTTCAAAATCAGTTTTACTTTGCAATCTGTTTTCTCAACTTTAATTTCGTCCAAATCAAATCCCCCTTTACTTTGAAGTCTCAATTTAGTTAGAAATTGTTTTGGTTCATGTTTTTAAGTGTTTTGAGTCAAGTTTTCAACCAATTTCGTCCAAATTAGTGTAGGTGCTCAAAACTGCCCAGAAAGTGGTTTTTAGGCAGTTTTGAGTCTTCTAGTTGCTGTTTTGAGTTTTTGTTTTGTTTTAGTGTTTTAACTTTGGTTTTTCATTCTTTGAGTCCAAATTAGTGTTTTTAACTTTGTTTTGGAGTTCTTAGGTCAGTTTTCAAGAGTTTAGCAATCCCTCCTAATCCCCGGTTTTGAACGATCCCTACTTACATACTTTGCTACAATTGTCAGAAGAGGGTTTAATTTGTGTGCTTAATATATTTCGCATCAAATGCAATCTGAAATGGGATGTGTTGGTGTGAATTTCTGATACAAAGGGCCTCCTTTGGTCTTCAATTTCGTCCATCTACTTGGCTTCAAGTATATGCAATCCATTTAACGCCCCAAACTACTCCAAAATGCACCAAAATGCACCATTTTGCATACTTTGCCCTTAGAACCTGAAAACACACAAAAGAAGCATAAAGGACTAAAATAACTAAAGAAACATAATTTAAATGCACGAGAGCAAGCCATTTAAGTCGCATGAATATGCTCCTATCACTAGCCTAGATTAGGACTTTGATAGGAGCATATTTAGGCGACTTAGTTGGCTTGTTTTTGTACATTTATGTTGTTAGTTCATAGTTATTTTAGTATTTTAAGCTATTTCCGTGTGTTTATAGGTTCATATGGCTAAGGAAGCAAAAAGGTGCATTTTGGAGCAAAATTGGGCTTGGAATGGATAGCTTATGCTTGGAGCAAAAGGAATGGACGAATTTGAAGACCTAAAGATGTTAGGATTCCTAATCACAAGAGGATTCCTAATCCAAGTAGGATTCCTATTTGAAGTAGGAAAGTTAAGCCAAGGTTTCCTATTTTGGTTTAACCTTTCCTAATACTAAATATCCCTAAGTTCCAGCAACTTTGAAGGTACCTTATGTATTTTAGGACACAAATCAAAGATCCCTTGCACTATCCTAGTCCTTGCCGCATATATCCTTACCCTTTTCTTCCAAAATCTGCCATATATCTTCTTTCCGCTTTTATTCTAGTCAATGCCGCAACTTTCCTTCCCTTTTCCATTGGGATTCTGATTTGTTACCCTTTTTCCTTGAGGATTTGGAGCTAAAAACCATCCCAAATTAATTACTTATTGCCTTAACCTTTCTCCTTCTATATAAACACAATCTGCCGCACATATTGGAGATTCTAGACATCCATAAGAATTATCTCTCATTCTCTACATTCATTCGGCCATCATCCACCCTCTACCACCATCCAACCTATCCATCCATCACCATAATTCATACCCAAACACCCTTGTGCCGCAACAAAGAAGGAGAAAGAAGAGAGGAGAAGCCTTGGACGTTTTGGCCATTCAAGCTTGAATTGTTGGAGCGTTTCTAGGTGTATTCAATCTTTGTTTTCAATGTTTAATTTACATTCTCTTTGTTTTGTTGTAAACATGAGGAGCTAAACTTGTTTTAGCTAGGGGAGACGTTGAAACCATGATTATATTTGCAATATGAATTGATTAATTCCAGTTGTGATTTCATAAATTGTGAATGCAATTTACTTAACCGTTTGATGGATAACTTATTCTTGTTTGTTGATTAAGGGTGCACACTTAATTTGCATGGTTGAATTTGATGCTAGAATATAAGGGAGTTTCACATAATCGTTACAAACTTATATTCACAAGTAGTTAAGGTTGTTTTCACAATAATGTTAATTAAATTCCTAGCATGAGTATCATGATGTCATAGTTACAAGTGCTTTGTCAATACTTATGATTTTTGATAGGAGCATATTTAGGCGACTTACTTAGCTTGTTTTCGTGCATCTATGTTGTTAATTCATAGTTGTTTTAGTAGTTTAAGCCATTTTCGTGTGTTTTTAGGTTCATATGGCTAAGGAAGCAAAAAGATGCATTTTGGAGCAAAATTGGGCTTGGAATGGATAGCATATGATTGGAGCCAAAGTGTTGGACGAATTTGAAGGCCTTGTATTCATTTTGGACATAAAACAAAGGGCCTAGCCCATTCTCTCTTAAACCAACCCCAAGGCCATGCATTTCCTTCCAATTCCAAAGCCCACAATCACTTCAAAAGCCATGCAAAGAACCATACATTCCATCAAAAACAATCCATCAATTCACATGCAAAACCACCATTAACACACATGCACCCAAACAAAGCCAACCTAGCTAACCCTACATGCATTCTTTATGCAACTCTTCATCATTCCACCATTCATTCTTTATTCCACAAACAAGTCACATGCATTTCCACCTTCCTACTTCATCATTTCACCACATTCTCCCTCTTTAACTCATTTCATTATTCATTCACTTTGCATTCATTCAATTCCACCCCACATGCACCCTTTATTCTTCATCATTGCAACCATGGCACATTTACACCAACAAAACAACTCCCATGCCATGGCCTACTCATATTCCCATTTCCTTTCCAACATCTCACATGCATTTCCACCTTCCTACTTCATCATTTCACCACATTTTCCCTTTTATTTCCACATGCAATTCTTCATCATTGCAACCACAAACACCTTAAACAAATAGCCATATACATCTCCACTCCTCCTATAAATACCCTTGCATTCATTCATTCAAAAATGATCTCATTCACAACACAACACAACACCACAAACACATCCACCTTCCTTAGCCGTGAGTCTCCCTTAGAATCCAAAAACCATCTTCCATTTCCACCACTCCTCATCCATTTCCATAATTTCCCAACACTTCCATCCCCCCAACCAACTATCCCTAGACCTTATGCTACAATAAAGAGGAAGATAAGAGGGCCTAAACGTTCATACAATTCAAGATTGAGTTGTTGGAATGTTTAGGCGTTTCTTTGATTTCAATGTTTAATTTCAATTCTCTTTGTTTTGTACGTATGAGGAAATAAACCCCCTTTAGCTAGGGGGTGATTCGAAACTATGTTTATGTTTGTAATATGATTTGATTACTTTTAATTACATTTCATAAGTTGTGAATTCAATTTGTTTAACTGTTTAATTGATAACCTATTTATGTATGTTTATTAAGAATGAACGCTTAATTTTCATGCATGAATTTGACGCTAGAATATAAGTGAGTTTCACGTAATAGTTATGAACTTATATTCACAAGTAGTGGAGGTTGCTTATAAACAATCGTGTTAAACATATTCTTGGCATAAGTTTCATGCAATCATAGTAACGAATGCCTCGTCAACACTTATAGTTTTCATGATGCTTAATGATTCTTGCTTGTATCTCTATTATGCAATTCATGTAGGGAACTTGTGAGGAATGCTTTGGATTGTCGTATGCAATCATCCAATTCATTAACTTAAGGAAAACTTGACGGTTAATTTAAGCGGACCCAATTAACCCGGGGCGTTGAGAATTCATGGTTTATTGAAAAGCAATTAGACATCGTTTTGTATGCAAGTATAACATATGTGGAGATGAACCCCTTAGCTAGCTTCCCATCCATTCATTTCCGTCAAATCCATATTTACAATTTGTTTTATTTCCAAGTTTCCATTTTTAGTTTAAAGTCGTCCAAATCCAATCCCCCTTTACTTTATTGTTCAATTTAGTTAGAAATCAATTTAGTTTGTGTTTTTAAAGCATTTTGAGTCTTTTGGTTTGTCTTAGTGTTTTAACGTTTAGTTTCACATTCTTTGAGTCTAGTTTAGTGTTTTATCTTGTTTTTACGTTTTTGAGTCAGTTTCCAAGAGATTAACAATCCCTCCTAATCCCCGGTCCAGAACGATCCCTACTTACATACTTACTACAATTGATGAAAAGAGGGTTTAATTTGTGTGTGTATAATTCTCGCATCAATTTTCATAGAAGTCATGTATCTCTATTATGATGTCATGTAGGGGACTTTTGAAGAATGCTTTGGGTTGTCGAATGATGTCATCCAATCCAATAACTAAAGGAGAATTTGAGGGTTAATTAGTGATGTCATGATTAATCTGGGGTGTTCAGGTTCATGGTTTATCGAAAACGCAACTGGAAATCAATTTGTGTTCGAATGTATCTTGTGTGGAAAAGTATCCTCTAGCTATCTAATCATCGATCGTTTTTCTCAAATTCGTCCAAATCCTATTGAAGTCTTTTAGTTACTTGTTTTTATCTTAAATTCGTCAACAACCCAATCCCCTTTATTTAGTTGTGTCAAATCTGTCCTAAAGTGTGTTTTTGAGTCTTTTGAGTCAAAACCAATTCTATTTTCGTCCAAATTGAGTCCTAGAGTGATGCGAGAATTATACACACACAAATTAAACCCTCTTTTTGACAATTGTAGTATAGATATAAGTAGGGATTGCAAATCTCTTGGAAACTGACTTAAAAACGTAAAATAAAGTTTAAAACACTAAACTAAACTCAAAGAATGCGAAACTAAACGCTTAAAACACTAAAACAAACCAAAAGACTCAAACATCACCCAAAACACTCAAAACTGCCTTAAAAACACTTTCTGGGCAGTTTTGAGCACCTTGGTGAATTTGGACGAATTTGTGCAACAAATTGAATCAAAACACTTATAAACACAAACTAAGACTCAAAAACATAAAAACAAGGTTAAAAACGTTCACAAAGACTCGAAGGACTCAAAACTGCCTAAAAACACTAACTAGGCAGTTTCTGACCTTAAACCTAATTTTGGACGAATTTAAGATTATGGCTTGATTCAAAACATTTTAAAACATAAACTAAACAGATTCTAAGCACTAAAGAACAAGAAAGTAAAGGGGGGTTTTGATTTGACGATAATTGAAATAACAAAACAAGTTAATAAACTAGGCAGAATTGTAAAACGAATTTGATGGAATAGAATGGATGGGATGGCTAGCTAAGGGGTTCATCTCCACACATGTTATACTTGCATACAAAACGATTTCTAATTGCTTTTCAATAAACCATGATGCTCAACACCCCAAGTTAACCGTGATGCACTAATTAACTCTCAAATTTTCCTTATGTTATTGAATTGGATGATGCATGCGACAATTCAAATCATTCTCCAATAGTTCTCAACATGAATGCATAGAAGAGATACAATGAGAGATCATTATGTTCTATGAAAATTATAAGTGTTGACGAGGCAATTGTAACTATGAATGCATGATACTCTTGCCAAGAATTCATTTAACGCGATTGTTTATAAGCAACCTCCACAACTTGTGAATATAAGTTCATAACTATTAGGTGAAACTCACTTATATTCTAGCGTCATATTCATGCATGAAAATTAAGCGTGCACTCTCAATAAACATACATAAATAAGTTATCAATCAAACAGTTAAACAAATTGAATTCACAACTTATGAAACGAAATTAGAAGTAATCAAATCATATTGCAAGCATAAACATATATTTCGAATCCCCCCCTAGCCAAGGGGGTTTTAGTTCCTCATACGTACAAAACAAAGAGAATTGAAATTAAACATTGAATTCAAAGGAAAAGAAACACCTAAACATTCCAACAACTCAAACTTGAATTGTATGAACGTTTAGGCCCGCTTCTCTTCCTCTTTGTTGTAGCACAAGGTCTAAGGATAGTTTGATGGTGTGAATGGTTTGGGGAGTGGTGAAAATGGAAGGGGGAGGCCACGGCAATGGGATGATTTCTGGTGGTGTTTGGATTGGTAGGGACGGCACGGCAAGAGTTGGTGTGTATGGATGATTTTCTGAAATGGAAGAGTGTGTGTTTTGTGGCTACAATGGATGCTTATTTATAGGTGAAAAAGAGGGAATATGACAGCTAGGTTATGATGATGAATGCATGTGCAAAGTTGGTTGAATGATTATGAGTGCATGTGGCTGATTTATGAAGGGAATGCATGTGGATTAAAGTGGAATGACAGCTAGGTTATGATGATGAATGCATGTGCAAGGGGAGTGTTGGGTGATGGGTGCATGTGTTGATGGTTTATGGAGATGCATGTGGATTAAAGGAATGCATGTGCAATGACAGCTACGTTAAATGATTAAAGGGTGCATGTGGGTTGGAAATGCATGTGGAATGGCTGTTTTATTTGTTGGGAAAGCATGTGAATTAAAGCTAGGGTTAATGATGATGATGGGAGAGCATGTGGGTGCAGCTATGGTGGGAATTTTGGGCAGAAAATATCCTAAGGCTTTATTACTTAGTTTAGGAAAGGATGTAACTCATTTGATTAGGAATCCTCTTCAATTTCGTCCATTCCTTTTGCTCCAAACGTAAGCTATCCATTCCAAGCCCAATTTTGCTCCAAAATGCACCTTTTTGCTTCCTTAGCCATATGAACCTAGAAACACACGAAAATGGCATAAAGGACTAAAATAACTAAAGAAACACAACGTAAATGCACGAGAACAAGCCAATTAAGTCGCATAAATATGCTCCTATCAAATTCCCCCACATTTAGCTTTTGCTAGTCCTCGAGCAAAACAGAAAAACAAAACAAAACGAAACGAACAAAACAAACCAAAGACAATCTTAAACCTTCCAACGTTGCCTCAAGAATTTCCAATGCACATGACATGTTAAAATTCATTATCTCCACAGATTTTGGTTATCTTTACACTTAAGTACATACTTAATCATAGTCACCACATACTAGTTCACAATTAAGCATTTAAAACCATGTTTTGAATGTAGTAACATGCCTTAGAGAATTTGCTCAATTCCTTACAAGATATGCACTCAATTTTCACTCAGATTTTCTAACTACACACCCTAATCTAGTTACATGTGAGAAGATTGATGTAAACATGAAAACGAACACTCACATATATGTATCATAAAGAGAGCAATTTCTGGAGTTAACAAGCATGTTTAGGTATGACCTCATGAATGGAATGCTACTACTTAGATGCGAGAACCAGTGACACCATAAGCTCATACCAAGTTCAAACTCCACAAATTGAAACACATAACACTCAAGATAGAAGTTGCGGGTTGTAACGGGGCTAAGGGTAATGGTTTAACAAAGAAAGGTAGAGTAAACAAACGTTCTTAAAGCAATAGTGAGCAAAGTATTGAATTAGGCACTTAGAATTCCCTTTAGAACGCAGAAGTCAACTTTGATTACCCAAGGGGGAATCACACAAAACTTAGGGCCATATTCAACTTTTTGGACCCTTTCTTCAACCATCAACGCTTGTGAGTTCATTCTCACTTATTTTCACTGTTTTTCTTTCTTTTCTTCTTCTTTTTCTCACATTTTTTTTTTTTTTTTTTTGAATCTCAAAACATACATATAAACTTAAGAACAAACTTTTACTCCCCCACACTCATTTTCTTGCATAATGTAACTCAAAAGGAATTCATTTAAATCATGCTCACTATCTTTTAAGAACAAGGGTGTGGATTGTCCTAAACTAAGCTAGGTGAGGATAATGTGGGTTAACAAAGAATAAAGGCTAAACAAAGCTCAACGGGGGTAAAATTGACAACATATACGAAATATGGGAAGTGAGGCTATTTGGCTATGGTGGCAACTACACAACTTCATCTTGATATATGCTATGCAATTCAATGTCATGCTTTGAATCAAACGGATACAAGTTCTAGCATTTAGTTCTATCATGATACAATTGCATTCTAAGTAGCAACCAAGCAAGGAATAATGAGATCATGCAACAACTTTAGAAAACAAAGAATCACAGATTATAACTCTCCAAAGAAGGTAATGGCTCGAGTCTCACAGGGTTGTAGCGTTTGTTTGAGTTCCTTCCTTCAAGCATGTTACAAAAACGAATTTTTCTTTTATGATTGCATGTGAAGTCATACATTATAACCATAACCAAGCATATACCAAGAGTAAATCAAACTTTTCTCTATGTTTATAACTCTTTTTAACAGTCATGCAATTACAAACCAAATCCTCATCATTGTGTTGGAAGGTACCCTAAGACACAAACACACAAAAACGACTCAAAACACTCTTTTTAGGCTTTTCAAAACATGTTTTTCAAATTTTTATGTGATTTTCGGAGTTATAAAAACAAAACATACTAAAACACTTAAAAACACCTTAAAACAGCAAGGAACAACATTTGAAGTAATGGGTGATACAATCCCACGAATTTGCATTAAATATACTTAGTTACCCCCCCACACTTAAATCAAACATTGTCCTCAATGTTTTAAGCATAGATTCACACAAAACATAAGTAAACACACAAAAAGCACTTAAACATACTAAACATGGCAGAATGTAACTAACAAAGAGAAGAGTTTAGGGACGCAAATCTGGTTATGGAGTGTAAATTCCCTCTTCTCCTTGGTGATTGCATTGAGGCTTTGATCTTTGTGATTCCACAGGCTTACACTTGAACTGGGCTGGAGGATTCTTTTGGTCTCCTCCACTCGTTGATTTTCCTTTGTGCTACTCTTGAACTGGGCAGCAGGATTCTTTTGGTCTTCCCCGAAGGTCTGAGCTTCCTCCTTTTATCTGTTTCTTTGTTCAATCTTTCCAATTCGTATTGAAGAGGGTTAGAGGATAGCTCAGCATATGCAGTTGTTGCTTGTCTCCACATGCTTCAATGTATCATTTTCACTTGCCTTACTTGCTCCCCTTTGCAGAAGTGGTCCCTTCTCTGGAAGTGTATCAACCGTTGAAGATGACTACTCGAGAGCAACGCTAGGTAAGCAACCAGGGAATAGCTTCCAGGCAGTCGGCTCCAGATCGGAAGACTGACTCCAAGTGCCGGCTGATTGCTTCTTTTACTTTGCTATGCGAGTAATAACAAAGACAAAGGAAAAGACAGGGAAAGAGCATGATATGAGATACTTTTGCTTTTGACCTTGATGATATGAGATACCTTTGCTTTTGAAGAAGCGGTGAATGAATCAGCACATGTATTTGTTGTGCTGCTTCCTCCTCGGTCATCTGTACTCTAGGCATTTGGTATCATCTTTGGGGAAGAAGAAAGAATTGAGTGTTTCGAAAGGCTTTGCTGGGAGTGTACCCTCAAAGGTGAGGAAGAGTTGGGCATTTTCTTCAGGTCTGCCTTGCCATAAAAGATGAAGGTTGACATATATAGGGATTTCCCAATAGCAAGTGGTGGTACTGTTCTTTTACCGTTGTCGACAAACGTTTTGATCCCGCAAATCCGGCTTTTTGAAATAGTGACGACTCTTCGATCTTTGAATGCACCCCTTCGATTTCTGAACGAGCGCCACTTTTGACAAAGTTACACGCGTTTTCTGAAAAGCAGAGAAAGCGTCGCCGAACTTTGCGCTTGTCGGCTAAAGATGTGTAGTTGCGATTATGGCCTCCACGTGTCTTCAACTTTGTGATAGGAGCATATTCATGCGAATTAAATGGCTTGTTCTCGTACATTTACGTTATGTTTCTTTAGTTATTTTAGTCCTTTATGCTTCTTTTGTGTGTTTTCAGGTTCTAAGGGCAAAGTATGCAAAAGGGTGCATTTTGGTGCATTTTGGAGTAGTTTGGGGCGTTAAATGGATTGCATATACTTGAAGCCAAGTAGATGGACGAAATTGAAGACCAAAGGAGGCCCTTTGTACCAGAAATTCACACCAACACATCCCATTTCAGATTGCATTCCAATCATTCCAGCCAAGCCACATGCACTCCCTTTAATTTATTCAACCTAGCTGTCAAAGCACATGCACATTCACCCTAATCATTCACATACACAATCTGCCATCATTCACACTAATCATACACAATCTGCCATCATTCATCATCATAACCTAGCTGTCATTTTACTTTAATCCACATGCATTCCCTTCACAAATCAGCCACATGCATCTCCCATCACCATTCCAGATTTCCACCAAGTTCCTAGCTATCATATTCCCTCCTTTTCACCTATAAATAAGCATCCATTGCAGCCACAATGGATTCATTCCCATTCATACACAATTCATTCACCATTCACGCCAGAAATTCATCCCCTCTCTATAACACATCCATACTTCACCATTCTTCATATTTTCTGCCCAAAAAGAAGCCTTGAGGTCCCCTACATCCATCCCTATCCTAAACACATCATTCTACACCATCCATAACTCCCCATCCCTCCAAACCTATCCTTAGACCTTGTGCTACAACGAAGAGGAGGATAAGAGTGCCTAAACATTCATACAATTCAAGTTTGAGTTGTTGGAATGTTTAGGTGTTTCTTTTCCTCGATTCCAATGTTTAATTTCAATTCTCTTTGTTTTGTACGTATGAGGAACTAAACCCCCCCCCTTGGCTAGGGGGCGATTCGAAATATATGTTTATGCTTGCATTTTGATTTGATTACTTCTAATTGCGTTTCATAAGTTGTGGATTCAATTTGTTTAACTGTTTGATTGATAACTTATTTATGTATGTTTATTGAGAGTATACGCTTAATTTTCATGCATGAATATGACGCTAGAATATAAGTGAGTTTCACCTAATAGTTACGAACTTATATTCACAAGTAGTGGAGGTTGCTTATAAACAATCGCGTTAAACGAATTCTTGGCATAAGTTTCATGCAATCATAGTAACGAATGCCTCGTCAACACTTATAATTTTCATAGAGCGTAATGATTCTTGCTTGTGTCTCTATTATGCAATCATGTAGGGGACTTGTGGGGAATGTTTTGGTTTGTCGTATGCAATCATCCAATTCAATAACGTTAGGAAGATTTGAAGGTTAATTAGTGCATCACGGTTAACTTGGGGTGTTGAGAATTCATGGTTTATTGAAATGCAATTGGAAATCTTTTTATTATGCAAGTGTAACATGTGTGGAGATGAACCCCTTAGCTAGCCATCCCATCCATTCAATTCCATCACATTCATCTTTACAATCTGTTTTTAAATACAATCTGTGCATTTTAGTTAATTTCGTCAAAAACTCAATCCCCGTTTACTTTATTGTCAAATTAGTTAGAAATCAATTTAGTTTGTGTTTTTAAGAGTCTTGAGTCAAGTTACAACTTAAATTCGTCCAAAATTGGGTTTAAGGTCAGAAACTGCCTAGTTAGTGTTTTTAGGCAGTTTTGAGTCTTTTGAACTTGTTTTGAGTCCTTTGAGTCTTTGTATTGTCCAAATTAGTTAGAAAGTGTTTTAGTTTGTGTTTATAAGTGTTTTGATTCAATTTGTTACCCAAATTCGTCCAAAGTACTCAAAGTGCTCAAAACTGCCCAGAAAGTGTTTTTAAGGCAGTTTTGAGTGTTTTGGTGCTGTTTTGAGTCTTTTGGTTTGTTTTAGTGCTTTAAAGTTTAGTTTTGCATTCTTTGAGTCTAGTATAGTGTTTTATATTGTGTTTTTACGTTTTTGAGTGAAATCCAAGTGATTAACAATCCCTCCTAATCCCCGGTCCTGAACGATCCTTACTTACATACTTACTACAATTGTCAAAAAGAGGGTTTAATTTGTGTGCGTATAATTCTCGCATCAAATTTTGGCGCCGTTGCCGGGGATTAGCAAATTTGCTAATCTCTTGGATTGTTCGTTTCTGTTATGTATTTTAGTTTTAGTTTTTGATTTGTATTTTGTTTGTTGATTTCAAGTACTAGAGAAGCACAACATGGCACTTGATAATGCTTCTCTTTTGTCACAGCTCATGGAAAGGTCCCAAATGCAAAGCGTTGATATATTTGACCTTCAATCAAGGAATAACGTGTTTTCCAATACTTACAATTCGGATTGGAGTGATCATTCAACTTCTATGTGGTGGGAACCTCAAAATGTTCAACAAGAAGGATATTGGCAGCCACCTCATATTCAATATGCCCAACCAAACTCAAGTTCGTCAATAGATTATAATCAAAAGCTTAATGAATTAATTTGTTTGGTACAGGGCTCACAAAACCAACTTGAGGAGGCTCAACAAGGAGAATATTGGCAACCATATGAGGAGTTCTATACAACGCCTATACAGCCACCACAACCTGCCCAAAGTAATGAAGGTAATTCAAGTGATAATGATACGATTTTTCAATTACTTACTACTTTGACGCAGGAAGTCCAAACTCAAAACAAGGACGAACAAAATCAAGACAAGAAGTTGGGTAAATTGGAGGAGCAAATTGGGCAGATTATGGGGTTCATGAACAAATTCAAGAGCAAAGTGAACTCTCCAACTCAACTATTGAGAACTCGAAGGAAGATTTTGAAATCCATAACGCTATCACTTTGGGAAATGCTATGGAGGTTGGAGCTGACCTAAAAATGTCCAAACATAGCCTAGAAGTGGATGAGGAGCTGCTAATTGAGGAAGAGGAACACACGCAACCTATGGCAAGGGTGGAAATACCTTTGCCGCAGGCACCTATTGTTCCTACGCCATCAAATTCAGGTAAGGTTGTTCCAAAGTTAATTATTTCTAACCCCGTTCCACTGAATGTCCCTATTCCTTGCAGGATCATGCAATCCAAGGAAGAAGAGGGTGAGAAAGGCATCTTCGAATCCTTTCCAAAGAATCAAGAGCAAGATGTGACGGGGGAATTCGTCAAAGAGGACATATTTGAAACCACAAAACCCAAAGAAGTTGAATTTGACAACATTGGACAAGTCATAACCATCACATGCAATCTGGCCAAGTCCAATATCCCTGAAACTTTCAAGGGAGTGGTGTTTGTCATTGAGTTCTTGTCGGAGCACACAGGTAAGCCGCCTCCCCGAATTTCAATTTTCTTTTATACTAATATGTTGTTAATGATCCAGGCACCCACTTTAGAATTTGAACCATTACCGGATCATCTCAAGTATCACCCCCCATTCAGAGATAAATTCCATGTCATGGGTCCTAAATGAGGCTAAGAAGGTCTCGTCCGGCTGCAAGACGTAAAAGAAAGCGCTACTTGGGAGGCAACCCAATACGGTGAATAAAACAAAGCTTGTTCATTAACTTTCGAGAAATTACAATTGTATCTAAACATGGCAGAAAGATGGAGCCTTCACAAAGGTTGTGTACGTGAGGCCCCACTACGTGGCAACACGCTCGGAACAGAAGGCATCGGAGCAGGAGTCATCGAAGCAGAAGGCATCGGAGCGAGAGGCATAGGAGCGGGTGGCATAGGAGCGGGAGGAACCGAAGATAGATCATTCAAGGCCCCAATCCTTGGTGGAAAGCTAGATGATCCTGGAAAGAGGTGCCTCTGGAAGAAAGCTGCAAGCCTTTGACTGTCATCAAGCTCATCAAGCTTCCTTTTCATGCCTGTCGAATAATTGTTGGCAAGCACGTGCAAACTTCGGTTCTTGTACTTAAGCTGTTTGATCTCCTGCTTAAGACTCTCCACCTCCGCCATCAAGGATTCAACCTGACGGGAGCGAGCAAGAAGGCGTTGGCCCATGTTGGACACAGAGCCAGCGCACTGAACGCTAAGAGCCAAGGACTCTTGAACGGCCAACTCATCGGACCGTCCTGAAAGCAACTGACTGTCTTTGGGAGTGAGGAGGTTCCGAGCTACTATCGTAGCCGTTGTTGCATCTGTCATCACAGAGTCCTTGATAGGAGCATATTCATGCGACTTAAATGGCTTGTTCTCGTGCATTTACGTTATGTTTCTTTAGTTATTTTAGTCTTTTATGCCATTTTCGTGTGTTTCTAGGTTCATATGGCTAAGGAAGCAAAAAGGTGCATTTTGGAGCATTTTGGAGCAAAATTGGGCTTGGAATGGATAGCTTACGTTTGGAGCAAAAGGAATGGACGAAATTGAAGAGGATTCCTAATCAAATGAGTTACATCCTTTCCTAAACTAAGTAATAAAGCCTTAGGATATTTTCTGCCCAAAATTCCCACCATAGCTGCACCCACATGCTCTCCCATCATCATCATTCACCCTAGCTTTAATTCACATGCTTTCCCAACAAATAAATCAGCCATTCCACATGCATTTCCACCCACATGCTTCATAATCATTCAACCAACTTTGCATATGCATTCATCATCATAACCTAGCTGTCATTCCACTTTAATCCACATGCATTCCCTTCATAAATCAGCCACATGCAATCATAATCATTCAACCAACTTTGCACATGCATTCATCATCATAACCTAGCTGTCATATTCCCTCTTTTTCACCTATAAATAAGCATCCATTGCAGCCACAAAACAGACACTCTTCCAATTCAGAAATTCATTCATTCAAACACACCATCCTTCCATTTCCACCACTCCCCAAACCATTCACACCATCAAACTATCCTTAGACCTTGTGCCACAATAAAGAGGAAGAGAAGAGTGCCTAAACGTTCATACAATTCAAGTTTGAGTTGTTGGAATGTTTAGGTGTTTCTTTTATTTCAATGTTTAATTTCAATACCCTTTGTTTTGTACAAATGAGGAATGGAAGAGAAGAGGGCCTAAACGTTCATACAATTCAAGTTTGAGTTGTTGGAATGTTTAGGCGTTTCTTTGATTCTCTTTGTTTTGTATCATGAGGAACTAAAACCCCCCTGGTTAGGGGGGGATTCGAAATATATGTTTATGCTTGCATTTTGATTTGATTACTTCTAATTGCGTTTCATAAGTTGTGAATTCAATTTGTTTAACTATTTGATTGATAACCTATTTATGTATGCTTATTGAGAGTTCACGCTTAATTTTCATGCATGAATTTGACGCTAGAATATAAGTGAGTTTCACATAATAGTTATGAACTTATATTCACAAGTAGTGGAGGTTGCTTATAAACAATCGCGTTAAACATATTCTTGGCATAAGTTTCATGCAATCATAGTAACGAATGCCTCGTCAACACTTATAGTTTTCATGTTGCTTAATGATTCTTGCTTGCATCTCTATTATGCAATTCATGTAGGGAACTTGTGAGGAATGCTTTGGGTTGTCGTATGCAATCATCCAATTCATTAACTTAAGGAAAACTTGACGGTTAATTTAAGCGGACCTAATTAACCCGAGGCGTTGAGAATTCATGGTTTATTGAAATGCAATTGGAAATCTTTTTATTATGCAAGTGTAACATGTGTGGAGATGAACCCCTTGGCTAGCATCCATTCATTCCATTTCATCAATTTCATATTTACATTCTGTCTAGTTTATTAACTTGTTTCGTTATTTCAATTTTCGTCCAAAACAAATCCCCCTTTAATTTGAAGTCTTAGATTAGTTAGAAAGTGTTTTGATTTGTGTTTCTAAGTATTTTGAATCAACCTTTAATCTTAAATTCGTCCAAATTAGTTTAGGTGCTCAAAACTGCCCAGAAAGTGGTTTTTAGGCAGTTTTGAGTCTTCTAGTTGCTGTTTTGGTTTTTAGGTTTGTTTAAGTGTTTTAACTTTTAGTTTTGCATTCTTTGAGTCTAGTTTAGTGTTAAAGTGTCTTAATTTGTGTTTTAAAGTGTTTTGAATCAACCTTTAATCTTAAATTCGTCCAAATTTGTGTTTAAGGTCAGAAACTGCCTAGTTAGTGTTTTTAGGCAGTTTTGAGTCTTTTGAACCTGTTTTGAGTCCTTTGAGTCTTTGTGAACGTTTTTAACTTTGTTTTTATGTTTTTGAGTCAATTTAGAGGTTTTAGCAAGCCCTCCTAATCCCCGGTCTAGAACGATCCCTACTTGCATCCTTACTACAATTTGACAACAAGAGGGTTAATTTGTGTGCGTATAATTCTCGCATCAGTCCTCATCTATAAGAGGGCCATGAGAAGATAAGAAAGACGGGCACCATACCTTACCCTGACGATGCGCGACCGGATCACTGCTTAGACTCAAATCTAAGCAAATGTTCGATGGGTTAGATGAGCTAGCCATTTTTGAAGAAGTTAAAAGAGAAGGATTGGATGGAGTGAAATCTCGACAGGCCGGAGACGATTTCTGGGAAATTTTCAAGTGTGCATGATAGAGGTGATCGATCACCTCTATTAAAGGAGAGGCGTTCACTGATTCAGAAATGAAGAGACACCACTCTTCAAAACTGGAATTTCCGGCATAAAGATCGCCAGCTCGTCAGACGTAATCCCGGCTTTCCAGAAAGCGTGTGTTACTTTGTCAAAAGCTCCCAGCTTTTCAGAAGACGCGTGGAAGGCGAGAAATCAGCTGCACACTTTTGCCGACAAGCGTGGGAGACAAAGCCGAAAGCTCCCGGCTTTCCAGAAAGCAAGTGCAACTTTGTCAAAAGCTCCCGGCTTTTCAGAAAACGCGTGCCATTTTGTCAAAAGCTCTCTGACAAGCTGAAGACGCGTGGAGGTAATTTCCGCATCCGCATTGCCACTTGCCATTACAATTCTTATATACATCAACATTCATGGCAAGGCATACACCCAGAAGCGCATGACTTTCCTTCTCGGCCGAAAATGTAAGCTGCAACCAACTCGCACAAACATGCTCAGTTTTCTCCTTCTCTTGAGAACACAATTTCAACCATGGATGTATCCCCCAAAGAAGATACCAAATGCCTGGAGTACAAAGGAGGCAAGAGGAAACGGTGGATCGAAGCATGTGGATTCATTCGCTGCCTCTTCGAAAGCAAAGGTATCTCATATCATCAAGGGCGAAAGCAAAGGTATCTCATATCATGCTCTTTCCCTGTCTTTTCCTTTGTCCTTGATATTACCTGCATGGCAAAGTGAAAGAAGCAATCAGCCGGCACTTGGAGTCTACCTGGACTCTATTCCCTGGTTGCTTACCTAGCGTTGCTCTCGAGTAGTCATCTTCAACGGTTGATACACTTCCAGAGAAGGGACCACTTCTGCAAAGAGGAGCAAGTAAGGCAAAGGAAAATGATACATTGAAGCATGAGGAGACAAGCATATGCTGAGCTATCCTCTAACCCTCTTCAATACGAATTGGAGAGATTGAACAAAGAAACAGATAAAAGGAGTAAGCTCAGACCTTCGGGGGAGACCAAAAAAATCCTACTGCCCAGTTCAAGAGTAGCACAAAGGAAAATCAACGATCGGAGGAAACCAAAAGAATCTCCAGCTCAGTTCAAGAGTAGCCTGTGGAAAAACTCAAGATCAAGCCTCACTGCAATCACCAAGGAGAAGATGGAATTTACACTCCATAACCAGATTTGCATCACTAAACTCTTCTCTTTGTTAGATACATTCTGCCATGTTTAGTATGTTTAATTGCTGTTTATATGTTTGCTTGTGTTTAGTGTGGTTTTAAGCTTAAAACATTGAGGACAATGTTTGATTTAAGTGTGGGGGAGTTACTAAAGTGTTTTGATGCAAATTCGTAGGGTTTTATCCACCATAACTTCAAATGTTGTTTCTTGCTGTTTTTAAGTGTGTTTAGTGTGTTTTGACTTAAAAATTCGAAAATCACATAAAAATTTGAAAAACATGTTTTGAAAAGCCTAAAAAGAGTGTTTTGAGTCGTTTTTGTGTCGTAGGTCACCTTCCAACACAATGATAAGGATTTGGTTTTTAATTGCATGACTGTTAAAAAGAGTTATAAACATGGAGAAAAGTTTGATTTACTCTTGGTATATGCTTGGTTATGGTTATAATGTATGACTTCACATGCAATCATAAAAGAAAAATAGGTTTTTGTAACATGCTTGAAGGAAGGAACTCAAACAAACGCTACAACCTTGTGAGACTTGAGCCTAAACGTTATTTGGAGAGTTAAAATCTGTGCATTATTGTTTTCCAAAGTCGTTGCATGATCTCATTATTCTTTGCTTGGTTACTACTTAGAAGGCGTTTCATCATATAGTTCCAAATGCTAGAACTCATGCCCATTTCATTCAAAGCATGTTATTGATTTGCATAACACATATTCAAGATGAAGTTGTGTAGTGACCACCATCAAAGCCAAATAGCCATGTGCCCTTCATTCATTTTATGTTTAAGTTAACCCCGTTGAGCCTTGTTAAGCCTTTATTCCTTGTTAACCCACATTATCCTCACCTAGCCTAGTTTAGGACAGTCCACACCCTTGTTCTTAAAAGATAGTGAGCATGACTTAATTGAATTCCTTTTGAGTTACATTATGAAAGAAAATGAGTGTGGGGGAGAGAATGTTTAAGTGTTTAAGTATGTTTGAGATTCAAAAGAAAAGAAAAACAGAAAAGAAAAGAAAGAAAAAAAGAAAAAAAGAGCTTGAAAAAAAATGAAAGAATGAGTGATTGAAGAAAGGGTCCAAAACACCAATTTTGGCCGTAAATTGTCTAAATTCTCCCTTTTTGTTCAAAAGTTGAGTTTTCATTCAAAAGTGAATTCTAAGTTGATTCAAGTGCTTTGCTCACTATTTCTTTAAGAACCTTTGTTTTCCATATCCCTTCTTTGTTATCCACACGCCCCGAACCCCATTACAACCCGTGACTTCAATCTTGAGTGCTATGTGTTTCAATTTGTGGAGTTTGAACTTGGTATGAGCATATGGTGTCACTGGTTCTCGCGTCTAAGTAGTAGCATTCCATTCATGAGATCATATCTAAACATGCTTATTAACTCCAGAAATTGCGTTCTTTGTGATACATATATGTGAGTGTTCGGTTTCATTTTACATCAATCTTCTCATATATACTTAGTGTAGGGTGTGTAGTCAGAAAATCTGAGTAAAAATTGAGTTCATATCTTGTGAGGAATTGAGCAAATTCTCTAAGGCATGTTACTACATTCAAAACATGGTTTTAAATGCTTAATTGTGAAATAGTATGTGGTGACTGTGATTAAGAATGTAATTAAGTGTGAAGATGACTAAAATCTGTGGGAATGATGATTTTTAACATGTCATGTGCATTGGAAATCCCTAAGACGATTGTTGGAAGGTTTAGGTTGTGTTTTACTTGTTTTGTTTCGTTTCGTTTTGTTTTGTTTTTCTTTCTGTTTTGCTCGAGGACTAGCAAAAGATAAGTGTGGGGGTATTTGATAGGAGCATATTCATGCGACTTAAATGGCTTGTTCTCGTACATTTACGTTATGTTTCTTTAGTTATTTTAGTCCTTTATGCTTCTTTTGTGTGTTTTCAGGTTCTATGGGCAAAGTATGCAAAAGGGTGCATTTTGGTGCATTTTGGAGTAGTTTGGGGCGTTAAACGGATTGCATATACTTGAAGCCAAGTAGATGGACGAAATTGAAGACCAAAGGAGGCCCTTTGTACCAGAAATTCACACCAACACATCCCATTTCAGATTGCATTCCAATCATTCCAGCCAAGCCACATGCACTCCCTTTAATTTATTCAACCTAGCTGTCAAAGCACATGCACATTCACCCTAATCATTCACATACACAATCTGCCATCATTCACACATTCATTCCACATGCATTCATCATCATAACCTAGCTGTCATTCCACTTTAATCCACATTCATTCCCTTCACAAATCAGCCACATGCATCTCCCATCACCATTCCAGATTTCCACCAAGTTCCTAGCTGTCATATTCCCTCCTTTTCACCTATAAATAAGCATCCATTGCAGCCACAATGGATTCATTCCCATTCATACACAATTCATTCACCATTCACGCCAGAAATTCATCCCCTCTCTATAACACATCCATACTTCACCATTATTCATATTTTCTGCCCAAAAAGAAGCCTTGAGGTCCCCTACATCCATCCCTATCCTAAACACATCATTCTACACCATCCATAACTCCCCATCCCTCCAAACCTATCCTTAGACCTTGTGCTACAACGAAGAGGAGGAGAAGAGTGCTTAAACGTTCATACAATTCAAGTTTGAGTTGTTGGAATGTTTAGGTGTTTCTTTTCCTCGATTCCAATGTTTGTTGATGTATATTTCCTTCCTAATGCTTGAATATGTTTAGTATAATGGCACAAGCAAGGGTGTCGAATCCACAGGGACTAATTGGACCTATGTAAATACTTGTTTTGCTAGAACTCTAAGAAATGAATCAAACTAATCAAAATAGGCAGATTTGTTATTGAATCAAACTAGTCTAAATAGGCAGATTTGGAAATGAATCAAACTAGTCTAAATAGGCAGATTTGTTGTTGTAACTTGAAAGTATAAGAAAATGAAGTAAACACAAATAAATGAATCAACAACTAATACAATGAGATAGTTCCAATGGAAATGAACCTAGGGATTCGATTTCACCATTGCTCAACTAAGTCCATGTTTGTTAAGTTAGTTTGTACTCATTCATCTACCTATTTCTTGAGTTTGTTTCACTTGGACATGATCAACCATATGATGTGTGGATTTGATCAAATGTCTCTAATCATGAACCTAATTGTGATGTGCAACTTTGGTTCATAATCAAGAGTATGTAATGCACAAGAAACTTTCATAAAACTAAAGGGATTAACTCGGCAGGATGTGTGCTAAACATTCCCTTCATTCATTCACATATCTACCAAGATTATACATGATGTGTGTTCTAATCTTGGCTACACAACTTTGTGATTAATTCAAATGATGATCAAACATTAAAATCAACACACTAAGTCACCATTAAATCAGAGAATGAAACAAGAAATAGATGGACAAACTGAGCATTCTAACTTAATTACATGGCAAACTTTGCAAGGTTACATCGAATCCCTAGAGATAGATTAGTTACACTTCATGTTTACAAAGGTTTAACATAAAAATAAATAACATGAGTGAACATAAGATTAAGAAGGAGAAACCCTTGAAGCAAATCTGATGTTGAAGTCCTTGAGGAGTGGCCTCGGTTGTGGTTCTCCAAATGTGGTGCGGATGAACTAGATTGGCTTGGTTGAATGGTTTCTGCCCTTGGGACAGAAATGGACAGAGAATGGAGTGAAATGGGAGAGGTTATGTGTGTGTAATGGACTGAAATGAAGAAGAACATGCGGAACCCCCTTGAAGAGTGAAGTGAGCCTTGTTTAATGATGTGAGATTTATACGCACACAAATTAAACCCTCTTTTTATCAATTGTAGTGGAGAATGTAAGTAGGGATCGTTCTAGACCGGGGATTAGGAGGGATTGTTAATCACTTGGAATTGACTCGAAAACGTAGAAACACAATATAAAACACTTTACTAGACTCAAAGAATGCAAAATTAAACTTTAAAACACCAAAACAAACCAAAAGACTGAAAACAGCCCAAAAACACTCAAAACTGCCTTAAAAACACAATCTGGGCAGTTTTGAACACTAGACACAACTTTGGACGAAAATTGGTTTTAACTTGACCTAAGACACTTAAAAACACAAACTAAAGTGATTTCTAACTACTATGACTCAACAAAGTAAAGGGGGATTGGTTTTGGACGAATTTAAAAACAAAACTTAAAACTTTGTGAAACGAACAGATTTTAAACGAATTTGGATTTAATGAATGGATGGGAAGCTAGCTAAGGGGTTCATCTCCACACATGTTATACTTGCACACAAAAAGATTTCTAATTGCTTTTCAATAAACCATGAATTCTCAACACCCCAGATTAACCGTGAATTGCACTAATTAACCCTTAGATTTTCCTAACGTTATTGAATTGGATGATTGCATACGACAACCCAAAACATTCCCCACAAGTCCCCTACATGATTGCATAATAGAGATACAAGCAAGAATCATTAAGTTCTATGAAAACCATAAGCATTGACGAAGCACTTGTTACTATGATTGCATGAAACTTATGCCAAGAATTTACTTAACGCAATTGAGATCATCAACCTTTACTACTTGTGAATATAATTCCATAACGATTAGGTGAAATTTCCTTATATCCTAGCATCCAATTTATGCATGATAATTAAGCGTGCACTCTCAACCAACACACACAAATCAATGTAATTCACATAGATAAGTAAATTGAATTCACAACTTATGAAACGCAATTAGAAGTAATCAAATCATATTGCAAGCATAAACATGTGTTTCGAATCCCCCCCTAGCCAAGGGGGATTTTAGTTCCTCATACGCACAAAACAAAGAGAATTGAATTTAAACATTGAAATCAAAGGAAAAGAAACACCTAGAAATTTCAGCCACGCGAACTTGAATTGCATGAACTTCCGAGCTTCCTTCTCCTCCTCCTTGGTGCGGCAAGGGTCTAGGGACAGGTTTTAGGGCCTTAGGTGTATGGATGTATGGTTATGGAGGGATGTAGTAATGTTTAGGGGAAGGGGATGGTGCGGCCAAGGTCTAAAACTAAGGAAAGGGGTGTTTGGTGGCTGCGGCAAGGGTGTGGAGAGGTTTGGACGAATTTCTGGAGTGAATGAAGGTGTATGAGAGGTGGTGATCTGATCTAGGGTTTAATATGAGTATATATAGGCACTTAAAACCCTAGGGTAATCAGATATGGACTTGAATAACCCAAATCCACTAGGAAATAGGCTTAGAAATCAGAAATAGAGTGGAATAATGCTTCCTAGAAGGGTTTGGGCGCCACCTTTGTAGGAGATAAGATAAGGTTCCTAGAATCATGATTTAAGTGCCAAATTTGTGGGGAAAAAGAGATAAGGGTGCAGCAAGGCTTAGGGATAATATTTAGGGCTTCTAGAAAGCCTAAAACTAAGGGGAATTGGATAAAACCCACGGCAAAGATAGGGTGTCACATCCCGGCCCGGGCGGCACCACTTCCCGGGCCCACTCCACAACCATAGCACGATATTGTCCGCTTTGGGCCCCGACCAGGCCCTCACGGTTTTGTTTTTGGGAACTCACACAAGAACTTCCCGATGGGTCACCCATCCTGGGAATGCTCTTGCGCGCTACTCGCTTAACTTCGGAGTTCCTACGGAACCCGAAGCCAGTGAGCTCCCAAAAGGCCTCGTGCTAGGTAGGGATGGGAATATACATTTAAGGATCACCCCTGGGCGATGTGGGATGTCACATAGGGTAGGGCATCTAAGGCTTCTAGAAACCCTCCAAGATAAGGTAAAGTGCATGGCATCCCTATAGGATTTGGATAAGGTGTCCTAAATGGATAAGGTGCCCTAAATGGATAAGGACTCCTCATTGCACTTGGAAACTTTGCCTATTAGGATTAGGAAACCTTGTCTTCATCATTCGTTCTTCATCTTGGACTCCTTTTCCTTCTTGGACTTGGAAAACTTCTTTGTTGCTTCTCTTGAGACCATTGGGATTTAACTTCCCTACTTCAAGTAGGAAACCTTGTTTGAGTAGGAATCTTCATTCTTCTAGGAATCCTAATTCAACTAGGAAACCCATTTCCATTAGGGGCTTTCCTACTTCAACTAGGAAACCTTGTTCAAGTAGGAAACATCATCTTCAAATCTTCAATTTCGTCCATCCTCTTGGCTCCAAGCATATGATGTCCATTCCAAGCTCTAATTTGCTCCAAAAGGCTCCAAAATGCATCCTTTTGCATACTTTGCCCTTAAAACCTGAAAATACATAAAACTAGCTTAAAAGACTACTTTACTAAGGAAAAACACTATAAATGCACAAGAACAAGCTAAACTAAGGTGCATAAATATGCTCCTATCATTTAATAAGAATGAATGTAGCTGCCATTCAGATTGGATCTCATGCACAAGTCAGATGGAATAGCATCAAAATGAGCTGGAGTTGATGGGTTTTCTGAGGTAGTGGACGCATGGCATGGACAAGGTCTGCAAGTAATGGTTTGTTTAATCAAAATGCATGTGCCCTTGCTGCAACAAGTGAGTGGAATCTGCAAAGGTGAATTGTTTGTACAAATTCTGGAAAGGTGAAGAAAGCACACGGCATGGAATGGTTTGTTTAATCAAGATGCATGTGGAGAAAGGTAATGGAATGCATAATCTGACTTGCAATCACATGGGAGTGCACGGCATGGAATGATTGTGTTTGTTGGTGTCAAAATGGCTGAATGAATTAAGTGATGGAAATGGGTGTTAATGGCGCAAAAGGGAGATGGACAAGGAGTGGAATGCACGGCCAGATTGTGAGGAATCTGATTTGGTGCTAGAATTGCATAAAATGATGGGATGATATGGGAACACACGGCCAAGGTTGTGACATGCATGTGAATGCATGTTTTGGTGTTGGAACACACATAGCTGACTTCAATGATTTTGCCTTGTTTAGAATTACCCAATATGGCCAAATTGCATTTCTTAACACTTCACATCTTTTCTGGAATGTTTTTACTTCATTTGCCTTCCCATTGATCCAAATTCACACTTGGCTGCACACTAACACCAAATAATGTAAAATGCAACTAGTTTAATCCAAAACAATCACAAAGACGCCAAATAAGGAAGATATAAATGTATGCAAAATGTGACTTATCAATGTTTAATTTCAATTCTCTTTGTTTTGTACGTATGAGGAACTAAACCCCCCCCTTGGCTAGGGGGGGATTCGAAATATATGTTTATGCTTGCATTTTGATTTGATTACTTCTAATTGCGTTTCATAAGTTGTGGATTCAATTTGTTTAACTGTTTGATTGGTAACTTATTTATGTATGTTTATTGAGAGTATACGCTTAATTTTCATGCATGAATATGACGCTAGAATATAAGTGAGTTTCACCTAATAGTTACGAACTTATATTCACAAGTAGTGGAGGTTGCTTATAAACAATCGCGTTAAATGAATTCTTGGCATAAGTTTCATGCAATCATAGTAACGAATGCCTCGTCAACACTTATAATTTTCATAGAGCGTAATGATTCTTGCTTGTATCTCTATTATGCAATCATGTAGGGGACTTGTGGGGAATGTTTTGGGTTGTCGTATGCAATCATCCAATTCAATAACGTTAGGAAGATTTGAAGGTTAATTAGTGCATCACGGTTAACTTGGGGTGTTGAGAATTCATGGTTTCTTGAAATGCAATTGGAAATCTTTTTATTATGCAAGTGTAACATGTGTGGAGATGAACCCCTTAGCTAGTCATCCCATCCATTCAATTCCATCACATTCATCTTTACAATCTGTTTTTAAATACAATCTGTGCATTTTAGTTAATTTCGTCAAAAACTCAATCCCCCTTTACTTTATTGTCAAATTAGTTAGAAATCAATTTAGTTTGTGTTTTTAAGAGTCTTGAGTCAAGTTACAACTTAAATTCGTCCAAAATTGGGTTTAAGGTCAGAAACTGCCTAGTTAGTGTTTTTAGGCAGTTTTGAGTCTTTTGAACTTGTTTTGAGTCCTTTGAGTCTTTGTATTGTCCAAATTAGTTAGAAAGTGTTTTAGTTTGTGTTTATAAGTGTTTTGATTCAATTTGTTACCCAAATTCGTCCAAAGTACTCAAAGTGCTCAAAACTGCCCAGAAAGTGTTTTTAAGGCAGTTTTGAGTGTTTTGGTGCTGTTTTGAGTCTTTTGGTTTGTTTTAGTGTTTTAAAGTTTAGTTTTGCATTCTTTGAGTCTAGTATAGTGTTTTATATTGTGTTTTTACGTTTTTGAGTGAAATCCAAGTGATTAACAATCCCTCCTAATCCCCGGTCCTGAACGATCCCTACTCACATACTTACTACAATTGTCAAAAAGAGGGTTTAATTTGTGTGCGTATAATTCTCGCATCACTTTGTCAGAGATCTTTTGACAAAGTTGAACGCGTTTTCTGAAAAACCGAGAGAGCGTCGCCGAACTTTACGCAGGAAATTCCGGCTTTTTGAATCGGTGGACGCGTCGCCTTGGCCTTTTATAGAGCTATCGATCACCACCAACATACACACTCTGAAGACTGCCCATCTGTGAAAATGGTCTCCGGCCCTTTGAAATTTAACTCCATCCAGCCCTTCTCTTTGAACACTTTTGAAAAATGGCAAACGCATCGAACCTTAGCTTAGAATTGAGTCTCAGCAGCGATCCGGTTGCGCCCCGTCAAGGTAATGTATGGCGCCCTTCTTTCTTATCTTCTAACGGTCCTCTTTCAGGTGAAGACTCCATGATGACGGATGCAACAACAGCTACGATAGTAGCTCGGAACCTCCTCACTCCCAAAGATAGTCAGCTGCTTTCAGGACGGTCCGATGAGTTGGCCGTTCAAGAGTCCCTGGCTCTCAGTGTTCAGTGCGCAGGCTCTGTGTCCAACATGGGCCAACGCCTGCTTGCTCGCTCCCGTCAGGTTGAATCATTGATGGCAGAGGTGGAAAATCTCAAGCAGGAGATCAAACAGCTTAAGCACGAGAATAGAAGTTTGCACGTGCTTGCCAATAATTATTCGACAGGCATGAAGAGGAAGCTTGATGAGATGCAAGAATCTCAAGGTCGAATGCAAAGTGACCGTCAAAGGCTTGCGTCTTTCTTCCAAAGGTACCTTTTTCCTGGGTCATCCAGCGTTCCGCCAAGTATTGAGGCCTCGAATGCTCTATCTCCGATGCCTCCTGCTCCGAGAGTGTTGCCACGTAGTGGGGCTTCACGTACACAACCTTTGTGAATGCTACATTCTTTTATTTTTCTTTTTTTTTTTTTTATTTTATTTTTTTTATTTCGAATCAAACGGCATGGAATTGATCTTTGAATGGGGGGTGATACTTGAGATGATCCGGTAATGGTTTAAATTCTAAAGTGGGTGCCTGGATCATTAACAACATATTAGTATAGAAGAAAATTGAAATTCGGGGAGGCGGCTTACCTGTGTGCTCCGACAAGAACTCAATGACAAACACCACTCCCTTGAAAGTTTCAGGGATATTGGACTTGGCCAGATTGCATGTGATGGTTATGACTTGTCCAATGCCATCAAATTCAACTTCTTTGGGTTTTGTGGTTTCAAATATGTCCTCTTTGATGCCTTCTACATCTTCTCTAGCCACTACCTTCTCTTGAATCATTCTTCTTGGTGTACAAAGTCCTTTGAAGAATTCAACACCATCTAAAACTTGCTGTGTTGCACCAAGAATTGGAATAGCATTTTGCACCTTTGGGAAGGCTTCCACAATGTCCTTTTTACTCTCTTCTTGGTTGGGAATAAAAAACCTGCTAGGAAAAGGGACATTGGGTGGAATAACATCAGAATAACATGGAATTGGGACGTCCTTACTTGTGGTGGGTGGTTTAGAGGGCTTAGGGGGTTGCGGCAAGGGTTGTTCTACCCTTGCCGTGTGCATGTCTTCTTCCTCCTCCTCAATTAGCAGCTCCTCATCCACTTCTAGGCTATGTTTGGACATTTTTAGGTCAGCTCCAACCTCCATAGCACTTCCCAAAGTGATAGCATTATGGATTTCAAAATCTTGCTTCGAGTTTTCAATAGTTGAGTTGGAGAGTTCACTTTGCTCTTGAATTTGTTTCATGAACTCCATAATCTGCCCAATTTGCTCCTCCAAGTTGTCCAACCTTTTGTCTTGATTTTGCCTTGCTTTGTCTTGAGTTTGGATTTCATTGCTTTGGGCAGGTTGTGGTGGCTGCATAGGCGTTGAATAGAACTCCTCATATGGCTGCCAATATTCTCCTTGTGAGCCCTGCACCAAAAAAATTAATTCATTAAGCTTTTGATTATAATCTATTGACGAACTTGAGTTTGGTTGGGCATATTGAATATGAGGTTGTGGTGGGTGCATAGGTTTTGAATAGAACTCCTCATATGCCTGTCAATATCCTTCTTCTTGAACATGTTGAGGTTCCCACCATATAGAGTTTGAATGATCACTCCAATCTGAATTGTAAGTATTGGAAAACACGTTATTCCTTGATTGAAGATCAAATATATCAACGCTTTGCATTTGGGACCTTTCCATGAGCTGTGACAATAGAGAAGCATTATCAAGTGCCATGTTGTGCTTCTCTAGTACTTGAATTCAACAAACAAAACACAAATAAAAAAAAAAGTAAAACTAAAATACATAACAGAAACGAACAATCCAAGGGATTAGCAAATTTGCTAATCCCCGGCAACGGCGCCAAAATTTGATGCGAGAATTATACGCACACAAATTAAACCCTCTTTTTGACAATTGTAGTATAGATATAAGTAGGGATCGTTCTTAACCGGGGATTAGGAGGGATTGCAAATCTCTTGGAAACTGACTTATGTTGTTATATTCCTTCCTAATGCTAAAATATGTTTAGTATAATGGCACAAGCAAGGGTGTCGAATCCACAGGGACTAATTGGACCTATACAATTACTTGTTTTGCAAGAACTCTATGAAATGAATAAAACTAATCAAATTAGGCAGATTTGTTGTTGTAACTTGAAAGCACCAGAAAATGAAGTAAACACAATTAAATGAATCAACAACTAATAAAATGGGATAGCACCAATGGAGATGAAGCTAGGGATTCGGTTTCACCATTGCTAAACCAAGTCCATGTTTGTTAAGTTAGTTTATACTCAGGCATCTACCTATTTCTTGAGTTTGTTTCACTTAGATATGATCAACCATATGATGTGTGGATTTGATCACATGTTCCTAATCATGAGCCTAGTTGTGATGTGCAACTTTGGTTCCTAATCAAGAAGGTGTTACGCACAAGAAACTTTCATAAAACTAAAGGTAACACTTGGCAGGTTGTTTGCAAAGTATTCCCTTCATCCATTCACAAATCTACCAAGAATATGCATGATGTGTGCCCTAATCTTGGCTAAACAACCTGTGGTTAATTCAAATGGTGATCAAACATTAAAATCAACTCACAAAGTCACAATTAAATCAGAGAATGAAACAAGAAATAGATGGACAAACTGAGCATTCTAACTTGACTACATGGCAAACTTTGCAAGGCTACATCGAATCCCTAGAGAGAGATTAGTTACACTTCATGTTTACAAAAGGTTTGACATAAAAATATAAAACATGAGTGAACATAGAATTAATAAGAAGAAACCCTTGAAGCAAAACTGATGTCGAAATCCCATAAGAGTGGCCTTCGGTGTTGGTTCTCCAAGTGTGATGTAAATGAAGGTAGATCGGCTATGGTTGAATGGTTTCTGCAAATGGGAGAGCAAATGGACAGAGATGGAGCGGCTATGTGTGTGAATAATGGGATGATGGAACCAGAACAAAAGAAGTGATGTTGCATGGTTTTTATAGAAGGGAAATGCAGCTGCCAACATTAAGAATGGAGTGATGCGAGAATTATACGCACACAAATTAAACCCTCTTGTTGTCAAATTGTAGTAAGGATGCAAGTAGGGATCGTTCTAGACCGGGGATTAGGAGGGCTTGCTAAAACCTCTAAATTTGGTTCAAAAACATAAAAACAAAGTTAAAAACGTTCACAAAGACTCAAAGGACTCAAAACAGGTTCAAAAGACTCAAAACTGCCTAAAAACACTAACTAGGCAGTTTCTGACCTTAAACACAAATTTGGACGAATTTAAGATTATAGGTTGATTCAAAACACTTTAAAACACAAATTAAGACACTTTAACACTAAACTAGACTCAAAGAATGCAAAACTAAAAGTTAAAACACTTAAACAAACCTAAAACCCAAAACAGCAACTAGAAGACTCCAAACTGCCTAAAAACCACTTTCTGGGCAGTTTTGAGCACCTACACTAATTTGGACGAAATTGGATGAAAACTTGAATCAAAATATTTAGAAACACAAATCAGAACACTTTCTAACTAATCTAAGACTTCAAATTAAAGGGGGATTTGTTTTGGACGAAAATTGAAATAACAAAACAACGTAACAAACTAGGCAGATTGTAAAACGAATTCCTTGAAAACAAGATGATGGATGGATTAGCTAAGGGGTTCATCTCCACACATGTTACACTTGCATACAAAACGATTTCTAATTGCTTTTCAATAAACCATGAATTCTCAACGCCCCGGGTTAATTAGGTCCGCTTAAATTAACCGTCAAGTTTTCCTTCAGTTAATGAATTGGATGATTGCATACGACAACCCAAAGCATTCCTCACAAGTTCCCTACATGAATTGCATAATAGAGATACAAGCAAGAATCATTAAGCATCATGAAAACTATAATTGTTGACGAGGCATTCGTTACTATGATTGCATGAAACTTATGCCAAGAATTTGTTTAACGCGATTGTTTATAAGCAACCTCCACTACTTGTGAATATAAGTTCATAACTATTACGTGAAACTCACTTATATTCTAGCGTCAAATTCATGCATGAAAATTAAGCGTGCACTCTCAATAAACATACGTAAATAGGTTATCAATCAAACAGTTAAACAAATTGAATTCACAACTTATGAAACGTAATTAGAAGTAATCAAATCATATTGCAAGCATAAACATATATTTCGAATCCCCCCCTAGCTAAGGGGGGGTTTAGTTCCTCATGATACAAAACAAAGAGAATCAAAGAAACACCTAAACATTCCAACAACTCAAACTTGAATTGTATGAACGTTTAGGTCCTCTTCTCTTCCATTCCTCATTCGTACAAAACAAAGAGTATTGAAATTAAACATTGAAATCAAAGAAACACCTAAACATTCCAACAACTCAAACTTGAATTGTATGAACGTTTAGGCCCTCTTATCTTCCTCTTCGTTGTAGCACAAGGTCTAAGGATAGTTTGATGGTGTGAATGGTTTGGGGGAGTGGTGAAAATGGAAGGAGGAATGGTGTTTGGATTATAAGGGAATGGGGACTCACGGCTAGGAAGAAGTGGATGTGTTTGTGGTGTGGTGTTGTGTCTGAAATGAGATGTGTATGCATGTGCACGGCACAAAGGGAAATGGTTTTGGTGAATGGCTGATTAGAATCTAGGGTGAATGGTGTGTACGGTTTTTGGGAGAGAAAGTGTGTTGGATGATTTATGGAGATGCATGTGGATTAAAGGAATGCATGTGCAATGGTTATAGGAAAGGTTTAAATGTCCTAGAACTAAAGGGAACAAGGTTCCAACACTTTGGTCTTCAATTAGGTCTTCAATTTCGTCCAACACTTTGGCTCCAAGCATAAGCTATCCATCCTTAGCCCAAAAGTGCTCCAAAAGTCTCCAAAATGCATCTTTTTGCTCCTTTAGCCCTTTGGACCTACAAACACACGAAAATAGCTTAAAGTACTAAAATAACTAAAGAAACATAACGTAAATGCACGAGAACAAGCCATTTAAGTCGCATGAATATGCTCCTATCAAATACCCCCACACTTATCTTTTGCTAGTCCTCGAGCAAAACAAAACAAAAACAAATAAACAAAACGACACTAAACACGTAAAACACAACCTAAACCTTCCAACAACCGTCTTAGGGATTTCCAATGCACATGACATGTTAAAAATCATCATTCTCACAGATTTTAGTCATCTTCACACTTAAGTACATTCTTAATCATAGTCACCACATACTATTTCACAATTAAGCATTTAAAACCATGTTTTGAATGTAGTAACATGCCTTAGAGAATTTGCTCAATTCCTTACAAGATATGCACTCGATTTTCACTCAGATTTTCTAACTACACACCCTAATCTAGTCATATGTGAGAAGATTAATGAAAACGAACACTCACATATATATATCACAAAGAGAGCAATTTCCGGAGTTAATAAGCATGTTTAGATATGATCTCATGAATGGAATGCTACTACTTAGATGCGAGAACCAGTGACACCATATGCTCATACCAAATTCAAACTCCACAAATTGAAACACATAACACCCAAGATAGAAGTTAAGGGTTGTAATGGGGCTTGGGGTGTTGGTTAACAAGGAAAGGATAGGGAAAACAAACGTTCTTCAAGCAATAGTAAGCAAAGCAATGAAATTGAGACTTAGAATTCACTTAGATTGCAGAAATTAACTTTAAAACACAAGGGAAAGATTTAGACAACTCCTTAGGGCCGAATTCATTGTTTTGTACCCTTACTTCAACAAACAATACTTTGGAACTCTTTTTCTCAACTTTTCAACTTTTTCTTCATTCATTTTTTTTTCTTTTTCCACGAATATTTTTTTTTTCCGTGCCTATAGCACACAATTCCTCATGAAAAACACTTCCCCCACACTTGTTTTCTGCCAACATAAATCAAAAGGACTTCAATTTGAATCATGCTTTGCTATGCTTCAAGAACAAGGGTATGGATAGTCCTAATCTAGGCTAGGTGAGGAAAACATGAGTTAACAAATAATGACGGCTAACAAGGCTCAATGGGGTTAAAAACCTACAAAACATAATGACACAGGGCACACGGCTTTTTGGCTAAGGTGGTGGTCACTACACAACTTCATCTTGAATGTGTGTTATGCAAATCAATAACATGCTTTGAATGAAATGGATATAAGTTCTAGCATTTAGTTCTATCATGATACAATTGCATTCTAAGTAGCAACCAAGCAAGGAATAATGAGATCATGCAACAACTTTAGAAAACAAAGAATCACAGAAAATAACTCTCCAAAGAACATTTAGGCTCAAGTCTCACAAGGTTGTAGCGTTTGTTTGAGTTCCTTCCTTCAAGCATGTTACAAAAACAATTTTTTTCTTTTATGATTGCATGTGAAGTCATACATTATAACCATAACCAAGCATATACCAAGAGTAAATCTGATAGGAGCATATTTATACGACTTAGTTAGCTTGTTTTCTTGCATTTAATTAGCTAAACTATGTTAATTATAGTGTTTAAAGTTATTTTCGTGCAATTTCAGGTTTTAGTGTCAAAGTATGCAAAAAGAAGCAATTTGGAGCATTCTAGAGCATTTTTGGGCCAAGATTGGATAGTGCAAGCATGGTGGCATGAGGATGGACGAATTTGAAAGGCTTGAATTTAGTTAGGGAGTTGCAAGGGGGCCTAAAAACCTGATTTCTAGAAGGCTACATTTCAGCCACATGCACTCCCATCCTTTAATCCATTGCAGCCACATGCACTCCCATCATTTAATCCATTGCAGCCACATGCACTTCCATCCTTTCATCATTGCATCACAAATCAGCCACATGCACTTTGCCTTTCATCATTGCACCACAAATCAGCCACATGCACTTTGCCTTTTCATCATTGCACCACAAATCAGCCACATGCACTCCCATGCTCTCCCATTAATTAATTCAAGTCCATATCTGATTTCCCTAGGGTTCTAAGTGCCTATATATACTCATATTAACCCCTAGATCAGATCACCACCTCTCATACACATTCATTCACGCCAGAAATTCATTCCCTCTCTCTAACACAGCCATACTTCACCATTCTTCATATTTTCTGCCCAAAAACACTCCTTGCCTTCCCCTACATCCATCCTTACCCTAAACACATCATTCTACATCATCCATAACCCCCAAAACTCACCAAAACCCCTTGTGCCGCAGCAACTAGAGGAGAAGAGGCTTAAACGTTCATACAATTCAAGATTGAGTTGTTGGAATTTTTAGGTGTACTTCGATTCTTGTTTTCAATGTTTACTTTGTTATTACTCTCTAAGTTTGTTGTAATCATGAGTGGCTAAACCCCCTTGGTTAGGGGGGAATTCGAAACCATGTACATGCTTGCAATATGATTTGATTACATTCAGTTGTTATTTCATAAGTTGTGGATTCAATTCGTTCATCTATTTGATTGATAACTTATTTGTGTATGTTGATTGAGAGTGCACGCTTAGTTTTCATGCATGAATATGATGCTAGATTATGAGGGAGTTTCACCTAATAGTTACAATCTTATAATCACAAGTAGTGAAGGTCGCTTGAAAACGATCGCGTTGAATGAATTCTTAGCATAAGTTTCATGCAATTCATAGTAACGAATGCTTCTTCAATGCTTATGTTTTTCATAGAACTTAATGATTCTTGCTTGTATCTCTATTATGCAATTCATGTAGGGAACTTGTAGGGAATGTTTTGGGTTGTCGTATGCAATCATCCAACTTAATAACTTGTGGAAAAACTGAGGGTTAATTAGTGCAATTCACGGTTAATTTGGGGCGTTGAGTATTTATAATTTATTGGAAGAACAACTGAAAATCGTTTTGTTTGCAAGTGTGACATGTGTGGAGAAGAACCTCCTAACTAGCCTTTTATCCATCCTTTTTATCCAAAAACATTCTACAATCTGTTTAGTTTAAAGTTTCTGTTTTATGTTAAATTTTCGTCCAAAACAAATCCCCCTTTAATTTGAAGTCTTAGATTAGTTAGAAAGTGTTTTGATTTGGGTTTCTAAGTATTTTGATTCAAGTTTTCATCCAATTTCGTCCAAATTAGTGTAGGTGCTCAAAACTGCCCAGAAAGTGGTTTTTAGGCAGTTTTGAGTCTTCTAGTTGCTGTTTTGGGTTTTAGGTTTGTTTAAGTGTTTTAACTTTTAGTTTTGCATTCTTTGAGTCGAGTTTAGTGTTAAAGTGTCTTAGTTTGTGTTTATAAGTGTTTTGATTCAATTTATTACACACATTCGTCCAAATTCACCAAAGTGCTCAAAACTGCCCAGATTGTGTTTTTAAGGCAGTTTTGAGTCTTTTGGTTTGTTTTAGTGTTTTAAAGTTTAGTTTTGCATTCTTTGAGTCTAGTAGAGTGTTTTATATTGTGTTTTTACGTTTTTGAGTGAAATCCAAGTGATTAACAATCCCTCCTAATCCCCGGTCCTGAACGATCCCTACTTACATTCTATACTACAATTGTCAAAAAGAGGGTTTAATTTGTGTGCGTATAATTCTCGCATCAAAATCAAACTTTTCTCTATGTTCATAACTCTTTTTAACAGTCATGCAATTACAAACCAAATCCTTATCATTGTGTTGGAAGGTACCCTAAGACACAAACACACAAAAACGACTCAAAACACTCTTTTTAGGCTTTTCAAAACATGTTTTTCAAATTTTTATGTGATTTTCGGAGTTATAAAAACAAAACATATTAAAACACTCTAAAACATCTTAAAAACACCTTAAAACAGCAAGGAACAACATTTGAAGTTATGGGTGATAAAATCCCACGAATTTGCATCAAATATACTTAGTTACCCCCCCACACTTAAATCAAACATTGTCCTCAATGTTTTAAGCATAGATTCACACAAAACATAAGTAAACGCACAAAAAGCAACTAAACATACTAAACATGGCAGAATGTAGTTAACAAAGAGAAGAGTTTAGAGACGCAAATCTGGTTATAGAGTGTAAATTCCATCTTCTCCTTGGTAATTGCATTGAGGCTTGGATCTTTGTGATTCCACAGGCTTACTCTTGAACTGCGCTGCTCCCATCGTTGATTTTCCTTTGTGCTACTCTTGAACTGGGCAGCAGGCTTCCTTTGGTCTCCCCCAAAGGTCTGAGCTTCCTCCTTTTATCTGTTTCTTTGTTCAATCTCTCCAATTCGTATTGAAGAGGGTTAGAGGATAGCTCAGCATATGCAGTTTTTGCTTGTCTCCACATGCTTCAATGTGTCATGTTCACTTGCCTTACTTGCTCCCCTTTGTAGAAGTGGTCCCTTCTCTGGAAGTGTATCGACCGTTGAAGATAACTACTCGAGAGCAACGCTAGGTAAGCAATCAGGAAAGGGATTCCCGGCCGTCGGAAGACTGACTCCAAGTGCCGGCTGATTGCTTCTTTTACTTTGCTATGCGAGTAATAACAAAGACAAAGGAAAAGACAGGGAAAGAGCATGATATGAGATACTTTTGCTTTTGACCTTGATGATATGAGATACCTTTGCTTTTGAAGAAGCGGTGAATGAATCAGCACATGTATTTGTTGTGCTGTTTCCTCCTGGGTCATCTGTACTCCAGGCATCTGGTATCATCTTTGGGGAAGAAGAAAGAATTGAGTATTTCGAAAGGCTTTGCTGGGAGTGCGTGATGCGAACTAAGTAAGCACACAAATTAAAACCCTCTTGTGACAATTGTAGTATATAAATAAGTAGGGATCGTTCTTAACCGGGGATTAGGAGGGATTGCAAAATCACTTGGAAACTGACTCAAAAACGTAAAATAAAGTTTGAAACACTAAACTAGACTCACAGAATGCAAAACTAACAATAAAAACACTCAAACAAATCAAAAGACTCAAAACAGCCCCAAAACACTCAAAACTGCCTTAAAATCACTTTCTGGGCAGTTTTGAGCACTTTGGTAACTTTGGACGAAATTGGGTAATAGAATGAATCAAAATGCTTAAAAACACAAACTAAGATACTTTCTAACTAAATTGGACACAAAAGTAAGGGGGGATTGAGTTTTTGACGAAAATAACTAAAATGCACAGATTGTAAATTAAGGCAGATTCTAAAGATGAATGTAATGAAAATATGGATGAATGCTAGCTAGAAGGTTCTTCTCCACACATGTCACACTTGCATACACTTTGATTTTCAGTTGGTCTTTCGATAAATTATGAAACTCAACACTCCGGGTTAATTAGGTCCGCTTAAATTAACCGTCAAGTTCTCCTTAAGTTAATGAATTGGATGGGTTAGCGCAACGCAATTCAAAACATTCTCCAAAAGTCCTTTACGTGAAAAGCACAATAAAGATACAATCAAAGATCATTAAACATCATGAAAACTATAAGTGTTGACGAGGCATTTGTTACTATGATGAGCATGAAACTAGTGCCAAGAATTCATTTAACGCGATTGTTTATAAGCAACCTCCACTACTTGTGAATATAAGTTCATAACTATTAGGTGAAACTCACTTATATTCTAGCGTCAAATTCATGCATGAACATTAAGCGTGCACTCTCAATAAACATGCACAAACAAGTTATCAATCACACAGTTAAACGAATTGAATCAATCATTCATGAAATTCCAACCAAAAGTAATCAATTCATATTGCAAGCATAAACATGGTTTCAAATCACCCCCTAGCTAACTAGGGGGATTTAGCCTCTCATGGTCACAAAAAGAGAATTACAAATGAATTTAAACATAAAGCACAAAGGATTGATTACACCTAGAATGCCCAACGAATCCACGTGAATTGGTGCGCGTCGAAGCTCCTCTTTCCTCTTCTCCTTCTGCGGCAGATTGGTTGTGGGTGGTTTTTGGATGTGTTTCTGATTTAGGGTTGGAGTTATGGTGATAAGGTGGTGCGGCAAGGCTATAGGGTGGTGTAGGGTGGTTTGTATGGTGGATGGAATGGTGGAGGTGGCTGCGGCAAGGCTTGGGAATGTGTGGAAATTGGCTGGAATGGAAAGGGGATATGGAAAGGTGGCTGCGGCAATGGGAGAAATTGGGAGAATGGTGGCTGATTAGTGTTAGGGTGAAAGTGTAGAATGAATGAGAGGGGGGTGCAGCTAGAGAGGAATATATGTGTGTAGAAGGCTGCGGATTGAATGTATGGATGATGTGTGTTGCAGATTTTTGTGAATTAATTAGAGAGAGAATGGAGGAATTAGGGTGTAAAATGGGGGTCACGGATTGAAGGGTTAATGGGCAGATTTAGGGTGAATGAATAAGATGGTTTTGTCAACTAAATGGATGGGAGTGTGACGGCTAGAGAGGGAATTAGGGTGGTGGCTGAAAATATGAATTAAAGTGAATCAATTAGGTCGGCTAGGGTGAGTTAGAGTGAGTTAGGGTGAGAATCTGAATGGGAGAATGAAAAGTGACGGCTAGGGTGAAATGAAAGGGCAAGGTGGCTGCAAGGTTAAAGGGCTAGGGTTTAGAAGCATGGATTTGGGCCTAAATGCCCCCCCTTGCACGGCAAGGATAGGGAAGTGGGCTAAGGCCCACGACATTGGTTGGAATTTGGGCTAGGGCATTCGTTTTGTGTCCTAAAGCGCCTACAAGGACTTCAAAGTGGCTAGAAAATACGGACGTTTAAGATTAGGAAAGGTTACCAAAACGGGAAACTTAGGGTTAACTTTCCTAAAATAGGAAACCTTGTTTGAGTAGGATTCCTCGTTTTGGTAGGAATTCATCGTTGGCGTAGGAATTCGTCGTTTCTTCACGTCTTCAACTCATTCATTCCTCTTTCGCTCCAATTTGCATCTTCTTGCACACTTTGGCCTTATAATCTGAAAATACACAAAAATGGCCTTAAACACTAAAATAACTAAGTAAACACAACATAAATGCACGAGAACAAGCTAATTAAGTCGCATGAATATGCTCCTATCAGTGCGCCCTCAAAAGTGAGGAAGAGTTGGGCATTTTCTTCAGGTTTGCCTTGCCATAAAAGATGAAGGTTGACATATATAGGGATTTCCCAATAGCAAGTGGTGGTACTGTTCTTTTACCCTTGTCGACAATGTTTTGATCCCGCAAATCCGGCTTTTTGAAATAGTGACGCCTCTTCGATTTCTGAACGACGCCTCTTCGATTTCTGAGCAGGCGCCCTTTCGATTTCTGAGCGACGACCCTTTGTTTTCTGAACGACACGTAGTAGTGCGGATGCGGCTCTTTTGACAAAGCTGCATGCGTTTTCTGAAAAGTAGGGAAAGCGTCGTCGAACTTTGCATTTGTCGGCTAAAGATGTGTAGTTGCGATGATGGCCTCCACGTGTTTTCACTTTGTCAGAGATCTTTTGACAAAGTGAACGCGTTTTCTGAAAAGCCGAGAGATCGTCGCCGAACTTTGCGCAGGAAATTCCGGCTTTTTGCATTGGTGGACGCGTCGCCTTGGCTTTTTATAGAGCTACCGATCACCTCAAACATACACACTCTGAAGACTGCCCATTTTTGAAAATTGTCTCCGGCCCTTTGAAATTTAACTCCATCCACCCCTTCTCTTGAACACCTTTGAAAAATGGCAAACCCATCGAACCTTAGCTTAGAATTGAGTCTCAGCAGTGATACGGGCGCGCCGCGTCAAGGTAACGTATGGCACCCTTCTTTCTTATCTTCTAACGGTCCTCTTACAGGTGAAGACTCCGTGATGCAGGATGCCACAACAGCTATAATAGTAGCAAGGAACCTCCTCACTCCCAAAGATAGTCAGCTGCTTTCAGGACGGTCCGATGAGTTGGCCGTTCAAGAATCCCTCGCACTTAGTGTTCAGTGTGCGAGCTCTGTGTCCAACATGGGCCAACGCCTGCTTGCTCGGTCCCGTCAAGTGGAATCATTGATGGCAGAGGTGGAAAATCTTAAGCAGGAGATCAAACAGCTTAAGTACGAGAATAGAAGTTTGCATGTGCTTGCAAATAACTATTCGTCGGGCATGAAGAGGAAGCTTGATGAGCTGCAAGAATCTCAAGGTCGCGTTCAAAGTGACCGTCAAAGGCTTGCGTCTTTCTTCCAGAGGCACCTTTTTCCTGGGTCATCTAGCGTTCCACCCAGTATTGAGGCTTGGAATGCTCTAGCCCCGATGCCTCCCGCTCCGATGCCTTCCGCTCCGATGCCTTCCGCTCCGATGCCTTCTGCTCCGACGCCTCGTAGTAGGGCTTCACGTAAACATCCTTTGTGAAGGCTCCATCTTTCTCCATGTTTAGTATATGTTTATGCTTGCATTTTGATTTGATTACTTCTAATTGCGTTTCATAAGTTGTGGATTCAATTTGTTTAACTGTTTGATTGATAACTTATTTATGTATGTTTATTAAGAGTAGACGCTTAATTTTCATGCATGAATATGACGCTAGAATATAAGTGAGTTTCACCTAATAGTTACGAACTTATATTCACAAGTAGTGGAGGTTGCTTATAAACAATCGCGTTAAACGAATTCTTGGCATAAGTTTCATGCAATCATAGTAACGAATGCCTCGTCAACACTTATAATTTTCATAGAGCGTAATGATTCTTGCTTGTATCTCTATTATGCAATCATGTAGGGGACTTGTGGGGAATGTTTTGGGTTGTCGTATGCAATCATCCAATTCAATAATGTTAGGAAGATTTGAAGGTTAATTAGTGCATCACGGTTAACTTGGGGTGTTGAGAATTCATGGTTTATTGAAATGCAATTGGAAATCTTTTTATTATGCAAGTGTAACATGTGTGGAGATGAACCCCTTGGCTAGCATCCATTCATTCCAATTCATCCATTTCATATTTACATTCTGTTTTAATTGCAATTTGTTCATTTAGTTTAATTTCGTCAAACCCTAAATCCCCCTTTACTTTATTGTCAAATTAGTTAGAAATCAATTTAGTTTGTGTTTTTAAGAGTCTTGAGTCAAGTTACAACTTAAATTCGTCCAAAATTGGGTTTAAGGTCAGAAACTGCCTAGTTAGTGTTTTTAGGCAGTTTTGAGTCTTTTGAACTTGTTTTGGTGCTGTTTTGAGTCTTTTGGTTTGTTTTAGTGTTTTAAAGTTTAGTTTTGCATTCTTTGAGTCTAGTAGAGTGTTTTATATTGTGTTTTTACGTTTTTGAGTGAAATCCAAGTGATTAACAATCCCTCCTAATCCCCGGTCCTGAACGATCCCTACTTACATTCTATACTACAATTGTCAAAAAGAGGGTTTAATTTGTGTGCGTATAATTCTCGCATCAAATTTTGGCGCCGTTGCCGGGGATTAGCAACTTTGCTAATCTCTTGGATTGTTTTATTTTCGTTTGTGTGTATATATTTTTAGTTTTATTTTGTTGATTTTAGACGCAAGACATGGCACTTGATAATGCTTCCCTTTTGTCACAGCTTATGGAAGAGTACCAAATGCAAAGAGTTGGTACATTTGATCATAATCAATCAAGGAACGACGTGTTTTCCAATAATTACAATTCGGATTGGAGTGATTATTCAAACTCTACGTGGTGGGAACCTCAACATATTCAACAAGAAGGATATTGGCAGCCCTATGAGGAGTTCTATTCAACGTCTATGCATCCATCACAACCTCATATACAATATGCCCAACCAAACCAAGGTTTGTCAATAGATTATAATCAAGCTCTTAATGAATTAATTTCTTCGGTGCAGGGCTCACAAAACCAAGTCGAGGAGGCTCAACAAGGAGAATATTGGCAACCATATGAGGAGTTCTATACAGCACCTATGCAGCCACCACAACCTGCCCAAAGCAATGTAAGTAATTCAAGTGATAATGATACGATTTTTCAATTACTTACTACTTTGACGCAGGAAGTCCAAACTCAAAACAAGGACAAACAAAATCAAGAAAAGAAGTTGGGTAAATTGGAGGAGCAAATTGGGCAGATTATGGAGTTCATGAAACAAATTCAAGAGCAAAGTGAACTCTCCAACTCAACTATTGAAAACTCGAAGGAAGATTTTGAAATCCATAATGCTATCACTTTGGGAAATGCTATGGAGGTTGGAGCTGACCTAAAAATGTCCAAACATAGCCTAGAAGTGGATGAGGAGCTGCTAATTGAGGAAGAGGAAACACCTTTGCCGCAGGCACCTATTGCTCCTACGCCATCCAATTCAGGTAAGGTTGTTCCAAAGTTAATTATTTCTAACCCCGTTCCACTGAATGTCCCTATTCCTTGCAGGATCATGCAATCCAAGGAAGAAGAGGGTGAGAAAGGCATCTTCGAATCCTTTCCAAAGAATCAAGAGCAAGATGTGACGGGAGAATATCAAGAATTCGTCAAAGAGGACATATTTGAAACCACAAAACCCAAAGAAGTTGAATTTGACGACATTGGACAAGTCATAACCATCACATGCAATCTGGCCAAGTCCAATATCCCTGAAACTTTCAAGGGAGTGGTGTTTGTCATTGAGTTCTTGTCGGAGCACACAGGTAAGCCGCCTCCCTGAATTTCAATTTTGTTTTATACTGATATGCTGTTAATGATCCAGGCACCCACTCTAGAATTTAAACCATTACCGGATCATCTCAAGTATCACCCTCCATTCAAAGATAAATTCCATGCCGTGGGTTCCAATTGAGCCTAAGAAGGCTTCGTCCGGCTGCAAGACGTAAAAGAAAGCGCTACTTGGGAGGCAACCCAATACAGTGAATAAAACAAAGCTTGTTCATTGATTTTTCGAGAAATTACAATTGTATCTAACAAAGAAAGAGAAAGATGGAGCCTTCACAAGGGTTGTGTACGTGAGGCCCCACTACGTGGCAACACTCTCGGAGCAGGAGGCATCGGAGCAGAAGGCATCGGAACAAGAGGCATAGGAGCGGGAGGCACCGAAGATAGATCATTCAAGGCCCCAATCCTTGGTGGAACGCTGGATGACCTAGGAAAAAGGTGCCTCTGGAAGAAAGCTGCAAGCCTTTGACGGTCATCAAGCTCATCAAGCTTCCTCTTCATGCCTGTCGAATAATTGTTGCCAAGCATGTGCAAACTTCGGTTCTCGTACTTAAGCTGTTTGATCTCCTGCTTAAGACTCTCCACCTCCGCCATCAAGGATTCAACCTGACGGGAGCGAGCAAGAAGGCGTTGGCCCATGTTGGACACAGAGCCAGCGCACTGAACGCTAAGAGCCAAGGACTCTTGAACAACCAACTCATCGGACCGTCCTGAAAGCAACTAACTATCTTTGGGAGTGAGGAGGTTCCGAGCTACTATCGTAGCCGTTGTTGCATCCGTCATCACAGAGTCCTCACCTGTAAGAGGGCCATGAGAAGATAAGAAAGACGGGCACCATACCTTATCGTGACGCGGCGCAACCGGATCATTGCTTAGACTCAAATCTAAGCAAATGTTCGATGGGTTAGATGAGCTAGCCATTTTTCAAGAAGTTAAAAGAGAAGGGTTGGATGGAGTGAAATCTCGACGGGCCGGAGACGATTTCTGCGTAATTTTCAGAGTGTGCATGATAGAGGTGATCGATCACCTCTATTAAAGGAGAGGCGTTCACCGATTCAGAAATGAAGAGACACCACTCTTCAAAACCGGAATTTCCGGCGTAAAGATCGCCAGCTCGTCATACGCAATCCCAGCTTTTCAGAAAGCGTGTGTAACTTTGTCAAAAGCTCCCAGCTTTTCAGAAGACGCGTGGAAGGCGAGAAATCAGCTGCACACTTTTGCCGACAAGCGTGGGAGACAAAGCCGAAAGCTCTCGGCTTTTTCAGAAAGCGTGTGCCACTTTGTCGAAAGCTCCCGGCTTTTCAGAAAACGCGTGCCATTTTGTCAAAAGCTCTCTGACAAAGCTGAAGACGCGTGGAGCTAATTTCCGCATCCGCATTGCCACTTGCCATTACAATTCCTATATACATCAACATGCATGGCAAGGCATACACCCAGAAGCGCATGACTTTCCTTCTCGGCCGAGAATGTAAATGCAACCAACCCTCTCAAACATGGTCAGTTTTTTCCTTCTCTTGAGAACACACTTTCAACCATGGATGTATCCCCCAAAGAAGATACCAAATGCCTGGAGTACAAAGGAGGCAAGAGGAAACGGTGGATCGAAGCATGTGGATTCATTCGCTGCCTCTTCGAAAGCAAAGGTATCTCATATCATCAAGGGCGAAAGCAAAGGTATCTCATATCATGCTCTTTCCCTGTTGATAGGAGCATATTCATGCGACTTAAATGGCTTGTTCTCGTGCATTTACGTTATGTTTCTTTAGTTATTTTAGTCTTTTATGCTTCTTTTGTGTGTTTTCAGGTTCTAAGGGCAAAGTATGCAAAATGGTGCATTTTGGAGTAGTTTAGGGCGTTAAATGGATTGGATATACTTGAAGCCAAGTAGATGGACGAAATTGAAGACCAAAGGAGGCCCTTTGTACCAGAAATTCACACCAACACATCCCATTTCAGATTGCATTCCAATCATTCCAGCCAAGCCACATGCACTCCCTTTAATTTATTCAACCTAGCTGTCAAAGCACATGCACATTCACCCTAATCATTCACATACACAATCTGCCATCATTCACACATTCATTCCACATGCATTCCCTTCACAAATCAGCCACATGCACTTTGCCTTTCATCATTGCACCATAAATCAGCCACATGCACCCATAATCATTCATCCAACTTTGCACATGCATTCATCATCATAACCTAGCTGTCATTACCCTTTAATCACATGCATAAATCAGCCACATGCATCTCCCATCACCATTTCAGATTTCCACCAAGTTCCTAGCTGTCATATTCCCTCCTTTTCACCTATAAATAAGCATCCATTGCAGCCACAATTCATTCATTCCCATTCATACACAATTCATTCACCATTCACGCCAGAAATTCATCCCCTCTCTATAACACATCCATACTTCACCATTCTTCATATTTTCTGCCCAAAAAGAAGCCTTGAGGTCCCCTACATCCATCCCTATCCTAAACACATCATTCTACACCATCCATAACTCCCCATCCCTCCAAACCTATCCTTAGACCTTGTGCTACAACGAAGAGGAGGAGAAGAGTGCCTAAACGTTCATACAATTCAAGTATGAGTTGTTGGAATGTTTAGGTGTTTCTTTTCCTCGATTCCAATGTTTAATTTCAATTCTCTTTGTTTTGTACGTATGAGGAACTAAACCCCCCCTTGGCTAGGGGGGGATTCGAAATATATGTTTATGCTTGCATTTTGATTTGATTACTTCTAATTGCGTTTCATAAGTTGTGGATTCAATTTGTTTAACTGTTTGATTGATAACTTATTTATGTATGTTTATTGAGAGTATACGCTTAATTTTCATGCATGAATATGACGCTAGAATATAAGTGAGTTTCACCTAATAGTTACGAACTTATATTCACAAGTAGTGGAGGTTGCTTATAAACAATCGCGTTAAACGAATTCTTGGCATAAGTTTCATGCAATCATAGTAACGAATGCCTCGTCAACACTTATAGTTTTCATGATGCTTAATGATTCTTGCTTGTATCTCTATTATGCAATTCATGTAGGGAACTTGTGAGGAATGCTTTGGGTTGTCGTATGCAATCATCCAATTCATTAACTTAAGGAAAATTTGACGGTTAATTTAAGCGGACCTAATTAACCCGGGGCGTTGAGAATTCATGGTTTATTGAGAAGCAATTAGATTCGTTTTATATGCAAGTATAACATGTATGGAGATGAACCCCTTGGCTAGCATTCATTCATTCAATTCCATCACATTCATCTTTACAATCTGTTTTTAAATACAATCTGTGCATTTTAGTTAATTTCGTCAAAAACTCAATCCCCCTTTACTTTAATGTCCAAATTAGTTAGAAAGTGTTTTAGGTTGTGTTTATAAGTGTTTTGATTCAATTTGTTATACAAATTCGTCCAAATTCACCAAAGTGCTCAAAACTGCCCAGAAAGTGTTTTTAAGGCTGTTTTGAGTGTTTTGGGTGATGTTTGAGTCTTTTGGTTTGTTTTAGTGTTTTAAAGTTTAGTTTTGCATTCTTTGAGTCTAGTTTAGTGTTAAAGTGTCTTAGTTTGTGTTTCTAAGTGTTTTGATTCAAGTTATTACCCAAATTCGTCCAAAGTACTCAAAGTGCTCAAAACTGCCCAGAAAGTGTTTTTAAGGCAGTTTTGAGTGTTTTGGTGCTGTTTTGAGTCTTTTGGTTTGTTTTGGTGTTTTAAAGTTTAGTTTTGCATTCTTTGAGTCTAGTATAGTGTTTTATATTGTGTTTTTACGTTTTTGAGTCAAATCCAAGTGATTAACAATCCCTCCTAATCCCCGGTCCTGAACGATCCCTACTTACATTCTATACTACAATTGTCAAAAAGAGGGTTTAATTTGTGCGCGTATAATTCTCGCATCAAATTTTGGCGCCGTTGCCGGGGATTAGCAACTTTGCTAATCTCTTGGATTGTTTTATTTTCGTTTGTGTGTATATATTTTTAGTTTTATTTTGTTGATTTTAGAAGCAAGACATGGCACTTGATAGTGTTTCTCTTTTGTCACAGCTTATGGAAGAGTACCAAACGCAAAGAGTTGGTACATTTGATCATAATCAATCAAGGAACGACGTGTTTTCCAATACTTACAATTCGGATTGGAGTGATCATTCAAACTCTATGTGGTGGGAACCTCAACATATTCAACAAGAAGGATATTGGCAACCATATGAGGAGTTCTATACAACACCTATGCAGCCACCACAACCTGTCCAAACAAATTCAAGTGAGTCTTTGTATAATGATACGGTTAGTAAGTTACTCACCAATTTGTCTCAGGGGCAAGAAGATCTAAACAAAGCAAGGCAAAATCAAGACAAAAGGTTGGACTACTTGGAAAAGCAAATTGGGCAGATCGCGGAGTTCGTAGGACAATTTCAAGACCAAGGCAAACTCCTTATTTCAACCATTGCAAATCCGAAGGAAGGATTTGAAACTGCCTTGAGAAGTAGCAAGGAGGTTGGAACGGACCCTCAACCATCAAAATCAAATCACAAGGAAGAGGAATACACCCAACCCACGGCAAGAGTGGAAACACCTTTGCCGGAGGCACCTATTGCTCCTACGCCATCTAATTCAAGTAAGGTTGTTCCAAATTTAATTAGTTCTAACCCCATTCCACCTGATATCCCTATTCCTTGCAGGTTCATGAATTCCAAGGAAGAAGAAAGTGAAAAAGACACCTTGGAAGCCCTTCCAAAGGTGAAAAGTAGGGAATATCATGAATTCATTAAAGAGGACGTTCTTGAGATAAACAACCCCAAAGAAGTTGAATTTTATGACACAAGACAAGGACCAATCCTCACATCAAATCTAACCAAGTGCAAAGTCCCTGAAACGTTCAAAGAAGGGGTGTTTATTCTTGAGTTCTTATTGGATCACATAAGTAAGCCACCTCCTCCAATTTCAATTTTCTTTTATACTAACATGTTGTTAATGATTCAGGCATCCAATCTTGAATTTAAACCATTACCGGATCATTTCAAGTATCACCTTCCATTCAAAGATCAATTCCATGCCGTTTGATTCAAATAGAGAAAAAAAAAAAAAAAAAAAAAAAAAAAAATTTCATATATTAAATAAAATAAAAGAACATGGCAGAATGATGGAGCCTTCACAAAGGATGTTTACGTGAAGCCCCACTACGAGGCATCGGAGCGGAAGGCATCGGAGCAGAAGGCATCAGAGCAGGAGGCATCGGAGCGGAAGGCATCGGAGCGGAAGGCATCGGAGCAGAAGGTATCGGAGCGGAAGGCATCAGAGCAGGAGGCATCGGAGATAGAGCGTTCCAGGCCTCAATACTTGGCGGAATGCTGGATGACCCAGGAAAAAGGTGCCTCTGGAAGAAAGACGCAAGTCTTTGACGGTCACTTTGCATTCGACCTTGAGATTCTTGCATCTCATCAAGCTTCCTCTTCATGCCTGACGAATAGTTATTTGCAAGCACATGCAAACTTCTATTCTCGTACTTAAGCTGTTTGATCTCCTGCTTAAGACTCTCCACCTCCGCCATCAAGGATTCAACCTGACGGGAGCGAGCAAGTAGGCGTTGGCCCATGTTGGACACAGAGCCAGCACACTGAACGCTAAGAGCCAAGGACTCTTGAACGGCCAACTCATCGGACCGTCCTGAAAGCAACTGACTATCTTTTGGAGTGAGGAGGTTCCTTGCTACTATTGTAGCTATTGTGGCGTCCTGCATCACGGAGTCTTCACCTGTAAGAGGACCGTTAGAAGATAAAAAAGAAGGGCGCCATACGTTACCTTGACGCGGCGCGCCCGTATCACTGCTTCTGCTGAGACTCAATTCTAAGCTAAGGTTCGATGGGTTTGCCATTTTTTCAAAGGTGTTCAAAGAGAAGGGGTGGATGGAGTTAAATTTCAAAGGGCCGGAGACAATTTTCAAAAATGGGCAGTCTTCGGAGTGTGTATGTTGGTGGTGATCGATAGCTCTATAAAAAGCCAAGGCGACGCGTCCACCGATTCAAAAAGCCGGAATTTCCTGCGTAAAGTTCGGCGACGTTCTCTCGGCTTTTCAGAAACGCGTTCAACTTTGTCAACACGTGGAGGCCATCATCGCAACTACACATCTTTAGCCGACAAGCGCAAAGTTCGGCGACGCTTTCTCTACTTTTCAGAAAACGCATGCAGCTTTGTCAAAAGAGCCGCACCCGCACTACTACGTGTCGTTCAGAAAGCGAAGGGGCGTCGTTCAGAAATCGAAGGGGCGCCTGCTCAGAAATCGAAGAGGCGTCGTTCAGAAATCGAAGAGGCGTCACTATTTCAAAAAGCCAGATTTGCGGGATCAAAACGTTTGTCGACAAGGGTAAAAGAACAACACCACCACTTGCTATTGGGAAATCCTTATATATGTCGACCTTCATCTTTTATGGCAAGGCAAACTTGAAGAAAATGCCCAACTCTTCCTCACTTTTGAGGGCGCACTCCCAGCAAAGCCTTTCGAAATACTCAATTCTTTCTTCTTCCCCAAAGATGATACCAGATGCCTGGAGTACAGATGACCCAGGAGGAAACAGCACAACAAATACATGTGCTGATTCATTCACCGCTTCTTCAAAAGCAAAGGTATCTCATATCATCAAGGTCAAAAGCAAAAGTATCTCATATCATGCTATTTCCCTGTCTTTTCCTTTGTCTTTGTTATTACTCGCATAGCAAAGTAAAAGAAGCAATCAGCCGGCACTTGGAGTCAGTCTTCCGACGGCCGGGAATCCCTTTCCTGATTGCTTACCTAGCGTTGCTCTCGAGTAGTCATCTTCAACGGTTGATACACTTCCAGAGAATGGACCACTTCTGCAAAGGGGAGCAAGTAAGGCAAGGGAAAATGACACATTGAAGCATGTGGAGACAAGCAACAACTGCATATGCTGAGCTATCCTCTAACCCTCTTCAATACGTATTGGAGAGATTGAACAAAGAAACAGATAAAAGGAGGAAGCTCAGACCTTCGGGGGAGACCAAAGGAAGCCTGCTGCCCAGTTCAAGAGTAGCACAAAGGAAAATCAACGATGGGAGCAGCGCAGTTCAAGAGTAAGCCTGTGGAATCACAAAGATCCAAGCCTCAATGCAATTACCAAGGAGAAGATGGAATTTACACTCTATAACCAGATTTGCGTCTCTAAACTCTTCTCTTTGTTAACTACATTCTGCCATGTTTAGTATGTTTAGTTGCTTTTTGTGTGTTTACTTATGTTTTGTGTGAATCTATGCTTAAAACATTGAGGACAATGTTTGATTTAAGTGTGGGGGGGTAACTAAGTATATTTGATGCAAATTCGTGTCCATAACTTCAAATGTTGTTCCTTGCTGTTTTAAGGTGTTTTTAAGATGTTTTAGAGTGTTTTAGTATGTTTTGTTTTGTAACTCCGAAAATCACATAAAAATTTGAAAAACATGTTTTGAAAAGCCTAAAAAGAGTGTTTTAAGTCGTTTTTGTGTGTTTGTGTCTTAGGATACCTTCCAACACAATGATAAGGATTTGGTTTGTAATTGCATGACTGTTAAAAAGAGTTATAAACATAGAGAAAAGTTTGATTTACTCTTGGTATATGCTTGGTTATGGTTATAATGTATGACTTCACATGCAATCATAAAAGAAAAATTCGTTTTTGTAACATGCTTGAAGGAAGGAACTCAAACAAACGCTACAACCCTGTGAGACTCGAGCCATTACCTTCTTTGGAGAGTTATAATCTGTGATTCTTTGTTTTCTAAAGTTGTTGCATGATCTCATTATTCCTTGCTTGGTTGCTACTTAGAATGCAATTATATCATGATAGAACTAAATGCTAGAACTTATATCCGTTTCATTCAAAGCATGACATTGAATTGCATAACACATATCAAGATGAAGTTGTGTAACCACCACCATAGCCAAATAGCCTTACTTCCCATATTTCATATATGTTGTAAGTTTTAACCCCGTTGAGCCTTGTTTAGCCTTTATTCTTTGTTTACCCACATTTTCCTCACCTAGCCTAGAGTAGGACTTTCCTATACCCTTGTTCTTAAAGTATAGTGAGCATGACTTAAATGAATTCCTTTTGAGTTACATTATGCAAGAAAATGAGTGTGGGGGAGTAAAAGTTTGTTCTTACGTTTATATGTATGTTTTGAGATTCAAAAAAAAAAGAAAAGAAGAAGAAAAAAAAAAAAAAAAAAAAAAAAAAAAGAGTGAAAATAAGTAAGAATGAACTCACGAGCGTTGATGGTTGAAGAAAGGGTCCAAAAAGTTGAATATGGCCCTAAGTTTTGTGTGATTTTCCCTTGGGTGTTCAAAGTTGACTTCTGCGTTCTTAAGGGAATTCTAAGTGCCTAATTCAATACTTTGCTCACTATTGCTTTAAGAATGTTTGTTTATCCTTCACCTTTCATTGTTAGCCAATACCCTAGCCCCGTTACAACCCTTTGACTTCTATCTTGAGTGTTATGTGTTTCAAAATGTGGAGTTTGGAATTGATATGAGCTTATGGAGTCACTGGTTCTCGCGTCTAAGTAGTAGCATTCCATTCATGAGATCATATCTAAACATGCTTATTAACTCCAGAAATTGCTCTCTTTGTGATATATATATGTGAGTGTTCGTTTTCATTAATCTTCTCACAAATGACTAGATTAGGGTGTGTAGTTAGAAAATCTGAGTGAAAATCGAGTGCATATCTTGTAAGGAATTGAGCAAATTCTCTAAGGCATGTTACTACATTCAAAACATGGTTTTAAATGCTTAATTGTGAAATAGTATGTGGTGACTATGATTAAGAATGTACTTGAGTGTGAAGATGACTAAAATCTGTGAGAATGATGATTTTTAACATGTCATGTGCATTGGAAATCCCTAAGACGATTGTTGGAAGGTTTAGGTTGTGTTTTACTTGTTTTGTTTCGTTTCGTTTTGTTTTGTTTTTCTTTCTATTTTGCTCGAGGACTAGCAAAAGATAAGTGTGGGGGTATTTGATAGGAGCATATTCATGCGACTTAAATGGCTTGTTCTCGTGCATTTACGTTATGTTTCTTTAGTTATTTTAGTCCTTTATGCTTCTTTTGTGTGTTTTCAGGTTCTAAGGGCAAAGTATGCAAAATGGTGCATTTTGGAGTAGTTTGGGGCGTTAAATGGATTGGATATACTTGAAGCCAAGTAGATGGACGAAATTGAAGACCAAAGGAGGCCCTTTGTACCAGAAATTCACACCAACACATCCCATTTCAGATTGCATTCCAATCTTTCCAGCCAAGCCACATGCACTCCCTTTAATTTATTCAACCTAGCTGTCAAAGCACATGCACATTCACCCTAATCATTCACATACACAATCTGCCATCATTCACACATTCATTCCACATGCATTCCCTTCACAAATCAGCCACATGCACTTTGCCTTTCATCATTGCACCATAAATCAGCCACATGCACCCATAATCATTCATCCAACTTTGCACATGCATTCATCATCATAACCTAGCTGTCATTACCCTTTAATCACATGCATAAATCAGCCACATGCATCTCCCATCACCATTTCAGATTTCCACCAAGTTCCTAGCTGTCATATTCCCTCCTTTTCACCTATAAATAAGCATCCATTGCAGCCACAATTCATTCATTCCCATTCATACACAATTCATTCACCATTCACGCCAGAAATTCATCCCCTCTCTATAACACATCCATACTTCACCATTCTTCATATTTTCTGCCCAAAAAGAAGCCTTGAGGTCCCCTACATCCATCCCTATCCTAAACACATCATTCTACACCATCCATAACTCCCCATCCCTCCAAACCTATCCTTAGACCTTGTGCTACAACGAAGAGGAGGAGAAGAGTGCCTAAACGTTCATACAATTCAAGTATGAGTTGTTGGAATGTTTAGGTGTTTCTTTTCCTCGATTCCAATGTTTAATTTCAATTCTCTTTGTTTTGTACGTATGAGGAACTAAACCCCCCCTTGGCTAGGGGGGGATTCGAAATATATGTTTATGCTTGCATTTTGATTTGATTACTTCTAATTGCGTTTCATAAGTTGTGGATTCAATTTGTTTAACTGTTTGATTGATAACTTATTTATGTATGTTTATTGAGAGTATACGCTTAATTTTCATGCATGAATATGACGCTAGAATATAAGTGAGTTTCACCTAATAGTTACGAACTTATATTCACAAGTAGTGGAGGTTGCTTATAAACAATCGCGTTAAACGAATTCTTGGCATAAGTTTCATGCAATCATAGTAACGAATGCCTCGTCAACACTTATAGTTTTCATGATGCTTAATGATTCTTGCTTGTATCTCTATTATGCAATTCATGTAGGGAACTTGTGAGGAATGCTTTGGGTTGTCGTATGCAATCATCCAATTCATTAACTTAAGGAAAATTTGACGGTTAATTTAAGCGGACCTAATTAACCCGGGGCGTTGAGAATTCATGGTTTATTGAGAAGCAATTAGATTCGTTTTATATGCAAGTATAACATGTATGGAGATGAACCCCTTGGCTAGCATTCATTCATTCAATTCCATCACATTCATCTTTACAATCTGTTTTTAAATACAATCTGTGCATTTTAGTTAATTTCGTCAAAAACTCAATCCCCCTTTACTTTAATGTCCAAATTAGTTAGAAAGTGTTTTAGGTTGTGTTTATAAGTGTTTTGATTCAATTTGTTATACAAATTCGTCCAAATTCACCAAAGTGCTCAAAACTGCCCAGAAAGTGTTTTTAAGGCTGTTTTGAGTGTTTTGGGTGATGTTTGAGTCTTTTGGTTTGTTTTAGTGTTTTAAAGTTTAGTTTTGCATTCTTTGAGTCTAGTTTAGTGTTAAAGTGTCTTAGTTTGTGTTTCTAAGTGTTTTGATTCAAGTTATTACCCAAATTCGTCCAAAGTACTCAAAGTGCTCAAAACTGCCCAGAAAGTGTTTTTAAGGCAGTTTTGAGTGTTTTGGTGCTGTTTTGAGTCTTTTGGTTTGTTTTGGTGTTTTAAAGTTTAGTTTTGCATTCTTTGAGTCTAGTATAGTGTTTTATATTGTGTTTTTACGTTTTTGAGTCAAATCCAAGTGATTAACAATCCCTCCTAATCCCCGGTCCTGAACGATCCCTACTTACATTCTATACTACAATTGTCAAAAAGAGGGTTTAATTTGTGCGCGTATAATTCTCGCATCACCTGTCTTTTCCTTTGTCCTTGATATTACTTGCATGGCAAAGTGAAAGAAGCAATCAGCCGACACTTGGAGTCTATCTGGACTCTATTCCCTGGTTGCCTACCTAGCGTTGCTCTCGAGTAGTCATCTTCAACGGTTGATACACTTCCAGAGAAGGGACCACTTCTGCAAAGGGGAGCAAGTAAGGCAAAGGAAAATGATACATTGAAGCATGAGGAGACAAGCATATGCTGAGCTATCCTCTAACCCTCTTCAATACGAATTGGAGAGATTGAACAAAGAAACAGATAAAAGGAGTAAGCTCAGACCTTCGGGGGAGACCAAAAGAATCCTGCTGCCCAGTTCAAGAGTAGCACAAAGGAAAATCAACGATCGGAGGAAACCAAAAGAATCTCCAGCTCAGTTCAAGAGTAGCCTGTGGAAAAACTCAAGATGAAGCCTCACTGCAATCACCAAGGAGAAGATGGAATTTACACTCCATAACCAGATTTGCATCCCTAAACTCTTCTCTTTGTTAGATACATTCTGCCATGTTGAGTATGTTTAGTTGCTTTTTTTTTATATGTTTACTTTTGTTTGGTGTGTTTTAAGCTTAACACATTGAGGACAATGTTTGATTGAAGTGTGGGGGGGGGGGGGGGGGGTAACTAAGTATGTTGATGCAAATTCGTTGGATTTTATCACCCATAACTTCAAGTGTTGTTCCTTGCTGTTTTAAAATGTTTTCAAACTGTTTTAGCGTGTTTTGACTTAAAAATTCGAAAATCCCATAAAAATTTGAAAAATTGTTTTGAAAAACCCAAAAAGAGTTGTTTTAAAGTTGTTTTTGTGTGTGTGTTTGTGTCTTAGGGTACCTTCCAACACAATGATAAGGATTTGGTTTGTAAGTGCATGACTGTTAAAAAGAGTTATAAACATAGAGAAAAGTTTGATTTACTCTTGGTATATGCTTGGTTATGGTTATAATGTATGACTTCACATGCAATCATAAAAGAAAAATTCGTTTTTGTAACATGCCTGAAGGAAGGAACTCAAACAAACGCTACAACCCTGAGAGACTTAAGCCTATAACGTTCTTTGGATAGTATAATGTGTGATTTCTTGTTTTCTAAAGTCGTTGCATGATCTCATTATTCTTTGCTTGGTTACTACTTAGAAGGCGTTTCATCATATAGTTCCAAATGCTAGAACTCATGCACATTTCATTCAAAGCATGTTATTGATTTGCATAACACATATTCAAGAAGAAGTTGTGTAGTGACCACCACCATAGCCAACTAGCCCTACTTCCCATATTTCGTATATGTTGTAAGTTTTAACCCCGTTGAGCCTTGTTTAGCCTTTATTCATTGTTTACCCACATTTTCTTCACCTAGCCTAGTTTAGGACAATCCCCACCCTTGTTCTTAAAAGATACTGAGCATGACTTAATTGAATTCCTTTTGAGTTACATTATGAAAGAAAATGAGTGTGGGAGAGAGAATGTTTAAGTGTTTATGTATGTTTTGAGATTCAAAAGAAAAGAAAAAAAAAAAAAAAAAAAGAAAAGAAAGAAAGAAAGAGAAAAAAAAAACTTGAAAAAAATGAAAGAATGAGTGATTGAAGAAAGGGTCCAAAACACCAATTCTGGCCGTAAATTGTCTAAATTCTCCCTTTTTGTTCAAAAGTTGAGTTTTCATTCAAAAGTGAATTCTAAGTTGATTCAAGTGCTTTGCTCACTATTTCTTTAAGAACCTTTGTTTTCCATATCCCTTCTTTGTTATCCACATGCCCCGAACCCCATTACAACCCGTGACTTCAATCTTGAGTGTTATGTGTTTCAATTTGTGGAGTTTGAACTTGGTATGAGCATATGGTGTCACTGGTTCTCGCGTCTAAGTAGTAGCATTCCATTCATGAGATCATATCTAAACATGCTTATTAACTCCAGAAATTGCGTTCTTTGTGATACATATATGTGAGTGTTCGGTTTCATGTTTACATCAATCTTCTCACATATACATAGTGTAGGGTGTGTAGTCAGAAAATCTGAGTAAAAATTGAGTGCATATCTTGTGAGGAATTGAGCAAATTCTCTAAAGCATGTTACTACATTCAAAACATGGTTTTAAATGCTTAATTGTGAAATAGTATGTGGTGACTGTGATTAAGAATGTAATTAAGTGTGAAGATGACTAAAATCTGTGGGAATGATGATTTTTAACATGTCATGTGCATTGGAAATCCCTAAGACGATTGTTGGAAGGTTTAGGTTGTGTTTTACTTGTTTTGTTTTTCTTTCTGTTTTGCTCGAGGACTAGCAAAAGATAAGTGTGGGGGTATTTGATAGGAGCATATTCATGCGACTTAAATGGCTTGTTCTCGTGCATTTACGTTATGTTTCTTTAGTTATTTTAGTCCTTTATGCTTCTTTTGTGTGTTTTCAGGTTCTAAGGGCAAAGTATGCAAAATGGTGCATTTTGGTGCATTTTGGAGTAGTTTGGGGCGTTAAACGGATTGCATATACTTGAAGCCAAGTAGATGGACGAAATTGAAGACCAAAGGAGGCCCTTTGTACCAGAAATTCACACCAACACATCCCATTTCAGATTGCATTCCAATCATTCCAGCCAAGCCACATGCACTCCCTTTAATTTATTCAACCTAGCTGTCAAAGCACATGCACATTCACCCTAATCATTCACATACACAATCTGCCATCATTCACACATTCATTCCACATGCATTCCCTTCACAAATCAGCCACATGCACTTTGCCTTTCATCATTGCACCATAAATCAGCCACATGCACCCATAATCATTCAACCAACTTTGCACATGCATTCATCATCATAACCTAGCTGTCATTACCCTTTAATCACATGCATAAATCAGCCACATGCATCTCCCATCACCATTCCAGATTTCCACCGAGTTCCTAGCTGTCATTTTCCCTCCTTTTCACCTATAAATAAGCATCCATTGCAGCCACAATTCATTGATTCCCATTCATTCTCATTCATTCTTCCATACACATTTCAGTCACAAACACAAACCATTCACACCATCAAACTATCCTTAGACCTTGTGCTACAACGAAGAGGAAGATAAGAGGGCCTAAACGTTCATACAATTCAAGTTTGAGTTGTTGGAATGTTTAGGTGTTTCTTTGATTTCAATGTTTAATTTCAATACTCTTTGTTTTGTACGAATGAGGAATGGAAGAGAAGAGGGCCTAAACGTTCATACAATTCAAGTTTGAGTTGTTGGAATGTTTAGGTGTTTCTTTGATTCTCTTTGTTTTGTATCATGAGGAACTAAACCCCCCCTTGGCTAGGGGGGGATTCGAAATATATGTTTATGCTTGCATTTTGATTTGATTACTTCTAATTGCGTTTCATAAGTTGTGGATTCAATTTGTTTAACTGTTTGATTGATAACTTATTTATGTATGTTTATTAAGAGTAGACGCTTAATTTTCATGCATGAATATGATGCTAGAATATAAGTGAGTTTCACCTAATAGTTACGAACTTATATTCACAAGTAGTGGAGGTTGCTTATAAACAATCGCGTTAAACGAATTCTTGGCATAAGTTTCATGCAATCATAGTAACGAATGCCTCGTCAACACTTATAATTTTCATAGAGCGTAATGATTCTTGCTTGTATCTCTATTATGCAATCATGTAGGGGACTTGTGGGGAATGTTTTGGGTTGTCGTATGCTATCATCCAATTCAATAATGTTAGGAAGATTTGAAGGTTAATTAGTGCATCACGGTTAACTTGGGGTGTTGAGAATTCATGGTTTATTGAAATGCAATTGGAAATCTTTTTACTATGCAAGTGTAACATGTGTCGAGATGAACCCCTTGGCTAGCATCCATTCATTCCAATTCATCCATTTCATATTTACATTCTGTTTTAATTGCAATTTGTTCATTTAGTTTAATTTCGTCAAACCCTAAATCCCCCTTTACTTTATTGTCAAATTAGTTAGAAATCAATTTAGTTTGTGTTTTTAAGAGTCTTGAGTCAAGTTACAACTTAAATTCGTCCAAAATTGGGTTTAAGGTCAGAAACTGCCTAGTTAGTGTTTTTAGGCAGTTTTGAGTCTTTTGAACTTGTTTTGAGTCCTTTGAGTCTTTGTATTGTCCAAATTAGTTAGAAAGTGTCTTAGTTTGTGTTTATAAGTGTTTTGATTCAATTTGTTACCCAAATTCGTCCAAAGTACTCAAAATGCTCAAAACTGCCCAGAAAGTGTTTTTAAGGCAGTTTTGAGTGTTTTGGTGCTGTTTTGAGTCTTTTGGTTTGTTTTAGTGTTTTAAAGTTTAGTTTTGCATTCTTTGAGTCTAGTAGAGTGTTTTATATTGTGTTTTTACGTTTTTGAGTGAAATCCAAGTGATTAACAATCCCTCCTAATCCCCGGTCCTGAACGATCCCTACTTACATTCTATACTACAATTGTCAAAAAGAGGGTTTAATTTGTGTGCGTATAATTCTCGCATTAGTAAACATGCATGTGGATGCATGTTTTGGTGCTGGAATGGGTGGATTTCTGGGATGGTGGATGCACGGCCCCAGGGAATATGCAAGCATGTGGTTTATTTAATTAAGATGCATGTGGATGTCTGCAAGGATGAAGTGGACAACCTGGAATTGGTTGTACAAATCTGGAAAGGATATGAAAGTGCACGGCATGGTTGTGTTTGTTGGTGTAAATATGGCTGAGTGAATTAAGTAATGGAAGTGCATGTTCTTGGTGCAAAAGGGAGCTGGAAAGGTAATGGAATGCACGGCACAAGGTGTGTGGAAGCTGTTTTAGTGCTAGAAGTGCATAAGTGAGCTGGAACCACATGAGACTGCACAGCAAGGTTGTAAACATGCATGTGAATGCATGTTTTGGTGTTGGAACCACCTAATCTGACTTCAATGTTTTTGCCTTGTTTAGAATCACCCAATATGGCCGAATTGCACCACCTAACACTTCCACATCTTTTCCTGAAATTCCAGCAGCCAAATGTTTCCTAGATTCTTCATTTGGACTTCAATTTAACTCCCTAGAATCCTCTCCACGTTTGGAATAATGCTCAGCTACCAAATGATGCGAAATATATTAAGCACACAAATTAAACCCTCTTTTTGACAATTGTAGTAATGATGTAAGTAGGGATCGTTCTGGACCGGGGATTAGGAGGGATTGTTAATCACTTGGGTTTGAATCAAAAACGTAAAAACATAATATAAAACACTATATTAGACTCAAAGAATGCAAAACTAAACTTTAAAACATTAAAACAAATCAAAGACGCAAAATGCTTTAAAAACACAAACTAAATTGATTTCTAACTAAAATGACTTAACAAAGAAAAGGGGGATTGGTTTTGGATGAAATTGAAAACAAAACAAATACTTGGGAACAAAATAGATTGTAAAACGAAGAATGATGAGAAACTAGTTAGTGGGTTCCTGATAGGAGCATATTCATGCGACTTAAATGGCTTGTTCTCGTGCATTTACGTTATGTTTCTTTAGTTATTTTAGTACTTTAAGCTATTTTCGTGTGTTTGTAGGTCCAAAGGGCTAAAGGAGCAAAAAGATGCATTTTGGAGACTTTTGGAGCACTTTTGGGCTAAGGATGGATAGCTTATGCTTGGAGCCAAAGTGTTGGACGAAATTGAAGACCTAATTGAAGACCAAAGTGTTGGAACCTTGTTCCCTTTAGTTCTAGGACATTTAAACCTTTCCTTTAACCATTGCACATGCATAAATCAGCCACATGCATCTCCCATCATCATTCCACTTTAACCCACATGCATTTCCACCCACATGCTCTCCCATTTCAGATTATTCCTTCATCATTGCACCCACACATGTCCCTTTAATCATTCAAACATGCACTCCCTTTAATCACATGCATAAATCAGCCACATGCATCTCCCATCATCATTCCACTTTAACCCACATGCATTTCCACCCACATGCTCTCCCATTTCAGATTATTCCTTCATCATTGCACCCTCACATGTCCCTTTAATCATTCAAACATGCACTCCCTTTAATCACATGCATAAATCAGCCACATGCATCTCCCATCATCATTCCACTTTAACCCACATGCATTTCCACCCACATGCTCTCCCATTTCAGATTATTCCTTTCTCCACACCAAAACATGCAGCCACATTCCCTCCTAGCTGTCATGTTCCCCCCATTTCGCCTATAAATAAGCATCCATTACACCTAAATTCTCATTCATTCTTCCATACACATTTCAGTCACAAACACCAACCATTCCCTTGTGCCATGCTCTCTCCCTAATAATCCAAACACCACACCAGAAATCATCCCATTGCCGTGGCCTCCTCCTTCCATTTTCACCACTCCCCAAACCATTCACACCATCAAACTATCCATTAGACCTTGTGCTACAGCGAAGAGGAAGATAAGAGGGCCTAAACGTTCATACAATTCAAGTTTGAGTTGTTGGAATGTTTAGGTGTTTCTTTGATTTCAATGTTTAATTTCAATACTCTTTGTTTTGTACGAATGAGGAATGGAAGAGAAGAGGGCCTAAACGTTCATACAATTCAAGTTTGAGTTGTTGGAATGTTTAGGTGTTTCTTTGATTCTCTTTGTTTTGTATCATGAGGAACTAAACCCCCCCTTGGCTAGGGGGGGATTCGAAATATATGTTTATGCTTGTGTTTTGATTTGATTACTTCTAATTGCATTTCATAAGTCGTGGATTCAATTTGTTTAACTGTTTGATTGATAACTTATTTATGTATGTTTATTGAGAGTGCACGCTTAATTTTCATGCATGAATATGACGCTAGAATATAAGTGAGTTTCACCTAATAGTTACGAACTTATATTCACAAGTAGTGGAGGTTGCTTATAAACAATCGCGTTAAACGAATTCTTGGCATAAGTTTCATGCAATCATAGTAACGAATGCCTCGTCAACACTTATAATTTTCATAGAGTGTAATGATTCTTGCTTGTATCTCTATTATGCAATCATGTAGGGGACTTGTGGGAAATGTTTTGGGTTGTCGTATGCAATCATCCAATTCAATAACGTTAGGAAGATTTGAAGGTTAATTTAAGCGGACCTAATTAACCCAGGGTGATGAGTTTCATAATTTATTGAAATGCAGTTGGAAATCTTTTTATTATGCAAGTGTAACATGTGTGGAGATGAACCCCTTGGCTAGCATCCATTCATTCCATTTCATCAATTTCATATTTACATTCTGTCTAGTTTATTAACTTGTTTCGTTATTTCAATTTTCCTCCAAAACAAATCCCCCTTTAATTTGAAGTCTTAGATTAGTTAGAAAGTGTCTTGATTTGTGTTTCTAAGTATTTTGATTCAAGTTTTCATCCAATTTCGTCCAAATTAGTGTAGGTGCTCAAAACTGCCCAGAAAGTGGTTCTTAGGCAGTTTTGCGTCTTCTAGTTGCTGTTTTGGGTTTTAGGATTGTTTAAGTGTTTTAACTTTTAGTTTTGCATTCTTTGAGTCTAGTTTAGTGTTAAAGTGTCTTAATTTGTGTTTTAAAGTGTTTTGAATCAACCTTTAATCTTAAATTCGTCCAAATTTGTGTTTAAGGTCAGAAACTGCCTAGTTAGTGTTTTTAGGCAGTTTTGAGTCTTTTGAACCTGTTTTGAGTCCTTTGAGTCTTTGTGAGTGTTTTAAACTTTGTTTTTATGTTTTTGAGTCAATTTAGAGGTTTTAGCAAGCCCTCCTAATCCCCGGTCTAGAACGATCCCTACTTGCATCCTTACTACAATTTGACAACAAGAGGGTTAATTTGTGTGCGTATAATTCTCGCATCAGTTCCTTATCCACACATGAACATATGCATAGAATCGAATCCACAGGGACTAATTGGACCTATATAATTACTTGTTTTGCAAGAACTCTTTACTAGAGAAATAAAACTAATCAATGTAGGCATATTTGTTGTTGTAACTTAAAAGCATAAGGAAATGAAGTAAGCACAAATAAATGAATCAACAACTAATAAAATGAGATAGTATCAATGGAGATGAAGCTAGGGATTCGATTTCACCATTGCTAAACCAAGTCCATGTTTGTTAAATCAGTTTATACTCAGTCATCTACCTATTTCTTGAGTTTGTTTCACTTAGATATGATCAACCATATGATGTGTGGATTTGATCAAATGTCTCTAATCATGAACCTAATTGTGATGTGCAACTTTGGTTCCTAATCAAGAATATGTAGTGCACAAGAAACTTTCATAAAACCAAAGGGAACACTCGGCAGGATGTTTGCAAAACATTCCCTTCATTCATTCACATATCCACCAAGATTATGCATGATGTGTGCTTTAATCTTGGCTAAACAACCTGTGGTTAATTCAAATGATGATCAAGCATTAAAATCAACACACTAAGTCACAATTAAATCGGAGAATGAAACAAGAAATAGATAGACTAAATGAGAATTCTGAATTAACTACATGGCAATCTTGCAAGGCTACATCGAAACCACCCCTAGCCAAAGGGGGATTTAGTTCTTTATAACATTGAAATCAAAGAAACACCCAAACATTCCAACAACTCAAACTTGAATTGTATGAACGTTTAAGCACTCTTTTCATCCATTCCTCAAACATTCAAAACAAAGAGAATTGAATTTAAACATTGAAATCAAAGAAACACCCAAACATTCCAACAACTCAAACTTGAATTGTATGAACGTTTAGGCACTCTTCTCTTCCTCTTCGTTGTGGCACAAGGCCTAAGGACATGTTTTGATGGTGTGAATGGTTTGGGGAGTGGTGAAGGAATGGAAGAATGGTGTTTGGATTGTAAGGGAGAGCACGGCAAGGTGTTGTGGTTTGATGTCTACATTCTGAAAATGGAAGAGTTTGTGACTGAAATGTGTATGAATGAGAGTGAATCCATTGTGGCTGAAATGCATGCTTATTTATAGGTAAATAATAGGGAACATGACAGCTAGGAGGTGGGTGGAAATCTGAAATGGTGATGGGAGATGCATGTGGCTGATTTATGCATATGATTAAAGGTTGGGAGTGCATGTGCTTTGACAGAAATGAAAGGGATAATGCACGGTTTTGAGAGGATTTCTGGAATGTTGAATGTGCATGTGAATTAAAGCTAGAGTGATGATGATGATGAATGTGCATGTGAAATCTGCCAAGATGCATGTGTTGAATGATTTCTTGGTGAGGGATGTGGAAGATTGAATGTGGATTAAAGGGGTATGAATGATTAAAGGGATGCTGGAAATCAAGAGAACTCACGGCAATGATGATTTCTGGTGGTGTTTGGGTGTATGTTTGAATGTTGCATGTGGGTGAAGGTGTGGCTGCATGGTTGAATGATTAAAGGGTGTGGAAGATGGTTGGAAAGTGTATGAAAGGTGGAAGTGCATGTGAAATCTGATGGGAATGCAAAAAGGGGGGAGCTGGAAATGCATGTGTGATGCACGGCTTTTGGGCAGATTGTTGGTGAAAATGTGTTGATGGTTTATGGAGATGCATGTGCAATGGATAAAGAAAAGGTTTAAATGTCCTAGAACTAAAGGGAACAAGGTTCCAACACTTTGGTCTTCAATTAGGTCTTCAATTTCGTCCAACACTTTGGCTCCAAGCATAAGCTATCCATCCTTAGCCCAAAAGTGCTCCAAAAGTCTCCAAAATGCATCTTTTTGCTCCTTTAACCCTTTGGACCTACAAACACACGAAAATAGCTTAAAGTACTAAAATAACTAAAGAAACATAACGTAAAACCACGAGAACGAGCCATTTAAGTCGCATGAATATGCTCCTATCACCAAAAGGAATGTTTTTACTTCATTTGCCTTCCCATTGATCCAAATTCACACTTGGCTGCACACTAACACCAAATAATGTAAAATGCAACTAGTTTAATCCAAAAACATCACAAAGACGCCAAATAAGGAAGATATAAATGCATGCAAAATGTGACTTATCAAATAACCCCAAACCTGGTTTTTGCTAGTCCTCGAGCAAACTTGAAACTACAACACACAAAACACTATCATCTTACTAAACCACTTTCGCTGGCCAAACGATTGCACTGAGCATGTGCAACAAGCCTTTGAACCCCTAGGTGTCCCTAGTTGGAGGAGTTGTGGCTCCTGAGGGTTTACGGTGATGACACCCACAAACATCTACAAAATCTGCAAACAATTTGGCTAATACATGCTTTAAACAAACTAATAAGAACCAATGAAGATTTTGTCATACATTCAAACTCAAAAGTTTGCCACTTCAAAGAATCGTATCAATTGTAACGTATAAAGATATTTCTCCATGTCCTACAACTTCAAGGTCACCATACCCAAATGCTTAAGATAGAATTCGCCTCAACTCTACTCCTCACAGCTTCCACTCAAGTTCTCACTCAGATCCTAAGGTTTAGTCTCTCCACAACATATATGAGTGAAATTATGTAAAGGGAATCAAAATTCTCACATATGAAATCTGAAATGGAAGCACAGTTTCTGAGTAGATCTCATGAAATGAATCAAATGCTAAGAATATAGATAACACACACACTTACCATCACCCATGAATACATCCTCAACGATCAGTTAGGTCTTTCTCAAGATTGTAATGCAAGGCTTAGGTTATAGGTTACGAAAGAAGTGATATGAAATACTAGAGCTTGGGGCATACCAAAGTGTCCTTGAGGATCATGCTCTTCACTTGCGTTTGTCTTCTTTCTTCTTTGTTTTTGGCGTCCAGGCCCTATGTCTTATAATGAGGCGATTTGGAACTTGTATCCACTTTGATCCTCTTTTTTTAGAAACATCTTCAACATAGGTGCCCTCGGTACACGCCACAATCTTGTTCTAAAGCTCAATTTACCTTTAGTCTTCATCACATTGGTGATGCGAGAATTATACGCACACAAATTAAACCCTCTTTTTGTCAAATTGTAGTAAAGATGTAAGTAGGGATCGTTCTAGACCGGGGATTAGGAGGGATTGCTAAACACTTGGAAACTGACTTAAAAACTCAAAAACAAAGTTTAAAACACTAAACTCGACTCAAAGAATGCAAAACTAAACTTTAAAACACTAAAACAAACCAAAAGACTCAAAACAGCACCAAAACACTCAAAACTGCCTTAAAAACACTTTCTGGGCAGTTTTTGAGCACTTTGAGTACTTTGGACGAATTTGGGTAACAAATTGAATCAAAACACTTATAAACACAAACCAAAACACTTTCTAACTAATTTGAACAATACAAAGACTCAAAGGACTCAAAACAAGTTTAAAAGACTCAAAACTGCCTAAAAACACTAACTAGGCAGTTTCTGACCTTAAACCCAAATTTGGACGAAATTAAGTTGTAACTTGGCTCAAGACTCTTAAAAACACAAACTAAATTGATTTCTAACTAATTTGGACATTAAAGTAAGGGGGGATTGAGTTTTGGACGAAATTACACTAATTGCACAGATTCTAATTAAAAACAGAATGTAAATATGAATGTGATGGATTTGAATGGATGGGATGACTAGCTAAGGGGTTCATCTCCACACATGTTACACTTGCATAATAAAAAGATTTCCAATTGCATTTCAATAAACCATGAATTCTCAACGCCCCGGGTTAATTAGGTCCGCTTAAATTAACCGTCAAGTTTTCCTTAAGTTAATGAATTGGATGATTGCATACGACAACCCAAAGCATTCCTCACAAGTTCCCTACATGAATTGCATAATAGAGATACAAGCAAGAATCATTAAGCAACATGAAAACTATAAGTGTTGACGAGGCATTCGTTACTATGATTGCATGAAACTTATGCCAAGAATATGTTTAACGCGATTGTTTATAAGCAACCTCCACTACTTGTGAATATAAGTTCATAACTATTACGTGAAACTCACTTATATTCTAGCGTCAAATTCATGCATGAAAATTAAGCGTGTACTCTCAATAAACATACATAAATAAGTTATCAATCAAACAGTTAAACAAATTGAATCCACAACTTATGAAACGCAATTAGAAGTAATCAAATCAAAATGCAAGCATAAACATATATTTCGAATCCCCCCCTAGCCAAGGGGGGGGTTTAGTTCCTCATGATACAAAACAAAGAGAATCAAAGAAACGCCTAAACATTCCAACAACTCAAACTTGAATTGTATGAACGTTTAGGCCCTTTTCTCTTCCATTCCTCATTCGTACAAAACAAAGGGTATTGAAATTAAACATTGAAATCAAAGAAACAGCTAAACATTCCAACAACTCAAACTTGAATTGTATGAACGTTTAGGCACTCTTCTCTTCCTCTTTATTGTGGCACAAGGTCTAAGGATAGTTTGATGGTGTGAATGGTTTGGGGAGTGGTGGAAATGGAAGGATGGTGTGTTTGAATGAATGAATTTCTGAATTGGAAGAGTGTGTTTTGTGGCTGCAATGGATGCTTATTTATAGGTGAAAAAGAGGGAATATGACAGCTAGGTTATGATGATGAATGCATGTGCAAAGTTGGTTGAATGATTATGATTGCATGTGGCTGATTTATGAAGGGAATGCATGTGGATTAAAGTGGAATGACAGCTAGGTTATGATGATGAATGCATGTGCAAAGTTGGTTGAATGATTATGAAGCATGTGGGTGGAAATGCATGTGGAATGGCTGATTTATTTGTTGGGAAAGCATGTGAATTAAAGCTAGGGTGAATGATGATGATGGGAGAGCATGTGGGTGCAGCTATGGTGGGAATTTTGGGCAGAAAATATCCTAAGGCTTTATTACTTAGTTTAGGAAAGGATGTAACTCATTTGATTAGGAATCCTCTTCAATTTCGTCCATTCCTTTTGCTCCAAACGTAAGCTATCCATTCCAAGCCCAATTTTGCTCCAAAATGCTCCAAAATGCACCTTTTTGCTTCCTTAGCCATATGAACCTAGAAACACACGAAAATGGCATAAAGGACTAAAATAACTAAAGAAACATAACGTAAATGCACGAGAACAAGCCATTTAAGTCGCATGAATATGCTCCTATCAAATACCCCCACACTTAGCTTTTGCTAGTCCTCGAGCAAAACAGAATAAAAACAAATAAACAAAACGACACTAAACACGTAAAACACAACCTAAACCTTCCAACAACCGTCTTAGGGATTTCCAATGCACATGACATGTTAAAAATCATCATTCTCACAGATTTTAGTCATCTTCACACTTAAGTACATTCTTAATCATAGTCACCACATACTATTTCACAATTAAGCATTTAAAACCATGTTTTGAATGTAGTAACATGCCTTAGAGAATTTGCTCAATTCCTTACAAGATATGCACTCGATTTGCACTCAGATTTTCTAACTACACACCCTAATCTAGTCATATGTGAGAAGATTAATGAAAACGAACACTCACATATATATATCACAAAGAGAGCAATTTCCGGAGTTAATAAGCATGTTTAGATTTGATCTCATGAATGGAATGCTACCACTTAGATGCGAGAACCAGTGACACCATATGCTCATACCAAGTTCAAACTCCACAAATTGAAACACATAACACTCAAGATTGAAGTCACGGGTTGTAATGGGGTTCGGGGCGTGTGGATAACAAAGAAGGGATATGGAAAACAAAGGTTCTTAAAGAAATAGTGAGCAAAGCACTTGAATCAACTTAGAATTCACTTTTGAATGAAAACTCAACTTTTGAACAAAAAGGGAGAATTTAGACAATTTACGGCCAGAATTGGTGTTTTGGACCCTTTCTTCAATCACTCATTCTTTCATTTTTTTTTTTCAAGCTCTTTTTTCTTTCTTTCTTTCTTTTCTTTTTTTTTTTTTTTTTTCTTTTCTTTTGAATCTCAAAACATACATAAACACTTAAACATTCTCTCCCCCACACTCATTTTCTTGCATAATGTAACTCAAAAGGAATTCATTTAAGTCATGCTCATTATCTTTTTAAGACAAGGGTATGGAATGTCCTAATCTAGGCTAGGTGAGGAAAATGTGGGTTAACAAAGAATAAAGGCTAAACAAAGCTCAACGGGGGTAAAACTTACAACAAATACGAAATATGGGAAATGAGGCTATTTGGCTATGGTGGCAACTACACAACTTCATCTTGATATATGTTCTGCAAATTAATAACATGCTTTGAATGAAATGGGCATGAGTTCTAGCATTTGGAACTATATGATGAAACGCCTTCTAAGTAGTAACCAAGCAAAGAATAATGAGATCATGCAACGACTTTAGAAAACAAGAAATCACAGATTATACTCTCCAAAGAACGTTATAGGCTCAAGTCTCTCAGGGTTGTAGCGTTTGTTTGAGTTCCTTCCTTCAAGCATGTTACAAAAATGAATTTTTCTTTTATGATTGCATGTGAAGTTATACATTATAACCATAACCAAGCATATACCAAGAGTAAATCAAACTTTTCTCTATGTTTATAACTCTTTTTAACAGTCATGCACTTAAAAACCAAATCCTTATCATTGTGTTGGAAGGTGACCTACGACACAAACACACAAAAATGACTCAAAACACTCTTTTTAGGCTTTTCAAAACATGTTTTTCAAATTTTTATGTGATTTTCAGAGTTATCAAAACAAAGCATACTAAAACACTCTAAAACAACTTAAAAATACCTTAAAACAGCAAGGAACAACATTTGAAGTTATGGGTGATAAAATCCCACGAATTTGCATCAAATATACTTAGTTACCCCCCCCCCCACACTTAAATCACACATTGTCCTCAATGTTTTAAGCATAGATTTACATAAAACATAAGTAAAAACACAAACAGCATTTATACATACTAAACATGGCAGAATGTAACTAACAAAGAGAAGAGTTTAGGGACGCAAATCTGGAATTGGAGTGCTTTCTCGGTCTTCCTTTGTTGAATGCATGGGTTGATCTTGGTGATTCCACAGGCTTACTCTTGAACTGGGCTGGAGGATTCTTTTTGGTCTCCTCCACTCGTTGATTTTCCTTTGTGCTACTCTTGAACTGAGCAGCAGGATTCTTTTGGTCTCCCCCGAAGGTCTGAGCTTCCTCCTTTTATCTGTTTCTTTGTTCAATCTCTCCAATTCGTATTGAAGAGGGTTAGAGGATAGCTCAGCATATGCAATTGTAGCTTGTCTCCACATGCTTCAATGTATCATTTTCACTTGCCTTACTTGCTCCCCTTTGCAGAAGTGGTCCCTTCTCTGGAAGTGTATCAACCGTTGAAGATGACTACTCGAGAGCAACGCTAGGTAAGCAATCAGGGAAGGGATTCCAGGCAGTTGGTTCCAGATCGGAAGATTGACTCCAAGTGCCGGCTGATTGCTTCTTTCACTTTGCCATGCGAGTAAGAACAAGGACAAAGAAAAGGACAGGGAAAGAGCATGATATGAGATACTTTTGCTTTTGACCTTGATGATATGAGATACCTTTGCTTTTGAAGAAGCGGTGAATGAATCAGCACATGCTTCCATCTACCGTTTCCTCCTGGGTCATCTGTACTCCAGGCATCTGGTATCATCTTTGGGGAAGAAGAAAAAATTGAGTATTTCGAAAGGCTTTGATGGGAGTGCGCCCTCAGAGGTGAGGAAGAGTTGGGCATTTTCTTCAGGTCTGCCTTACCATAAAAGATGAAGGTTGACATATATAGGGATTTCCCAATAGCAAGTGTTGTTCTTTTACCCTTGTCGACAAACGTTTTGATCCCGCAAATTCGGCTTTTTGAAATAGTGACGACTCTTCGATCTTTGAATACGCCTATTTGCTTTCTGAACGACGCCTCTTCGATTTCTGAGCAGGCGCCCCTTCGATTTCTGAACGACGCCCCTTCGCTTTCTGAACGACACGTAGTAGTGCGGATGCGGCTCTTTTGACAAAGCTGCACGCGTTTTTTGAAAAGCAGCGAAAGCGTCGCCGAACTTTGCGCTTGTCGGCTAAAGATGTGTAGTTGCGATGATGGCCTCCACATGTCTTCAACTTTGTCAGAGATCTTTTGACAAAGTTGAACGCGTTTTCTGAAAAGCCGAGAGAGCGTCGCCGAAATTTACGTAGGAAATTCCGGCTTTTTGACTCGGTGGACGCGTCGCCTTGGCTTTTTATAGAGTTATCGATCACCACCAACATACACATTCTGAAGACTGCCCATCTGTGAAAATCGTCTCCGGCCCTTTGAAATTTAACTCCATCCAGCCCTTCTCTTTGAACACTTTTGAAAAATGGCAAACCCATCGAACCTTAGCTTAGAATTGAGTCTCAGCAGTGATACGGGCGCGCCGCGTCAAGGTAACGTATGGCGCCCTTCTTTCTTATCTTCTAACGGTCGTCTTACAGGTGAAGACTCAGTGATGCAGGATGCAACAACAGCTACAATAGTAGCTAGGAACCTCCTCACTCCCAAAGATAGTCAGCTGCTTTCAGGACGGTCCGATGAGTTGGCCGTTCAAGAATCCCTCGCTCTCAGTGTTCAGTGTGCGGGCTCTGTGTCCAACATGGGCCAACGCCTGCTTGCTCGGTCCCGCCAAGTGGAATCGTTGATGGCAGAGGTGGAAAATCTTAAGCAGGAGATCAACCAGCTTAAGTACGAGGATAGAAGTTTGCACGTGCTTGCAAATAGCTATTCGTCGGGCATGAAGAGGAAGCTTGATGAGCTGCAAGAATCTCAAGGTCGAATGCAAAGTGACCGTCAAAGGCTTGCGTCTTTCTTCCAGAGGCACCTTTTTCCTGGGTCATCCAGCGTTCCACCCAGTATTGAGGCCTAGAATGCTCTAGCTCCGATGCCTCCCGCTCCGATGCCTCCTCCTCCGATGCCTTCCGCTCCGATGACTTTCGCTCCGATGCCTTCCGCTCCGATGACTTCCGCTCCGATGCCTTCCGCTCTGAGAGTTTCGCCACGTAGTGGGTCTTCACGTACACAACCTTTGTGAAGGCTACATTCTTTTATTTTTTTTTATTTTTTATTTATTTATTTATTTTTTATTTTTTTTATTTTTTAAATCAAACGGCATGGACTTGATCTTTGAATGGAAGGTGATACTTGAAATGATCCGGTAATGGTTTAAATTCTAAAGTGGGTGCCTGAATCATTAACAACATATTAGTATAAATCAAAATTGAAATTCGGGGAGGTGGCTTACCTGTGTGCTCCGACATAAACTCAAGAATAAACACCCCTTCGAAAGTTGTAAGACTAGAAATTTCAGCTAGATTTGGTGTTTTGAGCGTTATGACTTGTCCTGTGTCATGAAATCCAATTTCCTTGCGAATTGTTGTCTCAAGTATATCCTCTTTGATGAATTCTAGACATTCCCCAGTCACATCTTGCTCTTGATTCTTTGGGAAGGATTCGAAGATGCCTTTCTCACCCTCTTCTTCCTTGGATTGCATGAGCCTGCAAGGAATAGGGACATTCAGTGGAACGGGGTTAGAAATAATTAACTTTGGAACAACCATACCAGAATTGGATGGCGTAGGAGCAATAGGTGCCTGCGGTAAAGGTGTTTCCTCTTCCTCAATTAGCAGCTCCTCATCCACTTCTAGGCTATGTTTGGACATTTTTGGGTCAGCTCCAACCTCCATAGCACTTCCCAAAGTGATAGCATTATGGATTTCAAAATCTTCCTTCGAGTTTTCAATAGTTGAGTTGGAGAGTTCACTTTGCTCTTGAATTTGTTTCATGAACTCCATAATCTGCCCAATTTGCTCCTCCAAGTTGTCCAACCTTTTGTCTTGATTTTGCCTTGCTTTGTTTTGATCTTCTTGCCCCTGAGACAAATTGGTGAGTAACGTACTAACCGTATCATTATACAAAGACTCACTTGAATTTGTTTGGGCAGGTTGTGGTGGCTGCATAGGTGTTGTATAGAACTCCTCATATGGCTGCCAATAACCTTCTTGTTGAGCCTCATTGTCTTGATTTTGTGAGCCCTGCACCAAACAAAGTAATTCATTAAGCTTTTGATTATAATCTATTGACGAACTTGAATTTGTTTGGGCAGGTTGTGGTGGCTGCATAGGTGTTGTATAGAACTCCTCATATGGCTGCCAATATTCTCCTTGTTGAGCCTCCTCGAGTTGATTTTGTGAGCCCTGCACCAAACAAATTAATTCATTAAGCTTTTCATTATAATCTATTGACGAACTTGAGTTTGGTTGGGCATATTGAATATGAGGTGGCTGCCAATATCCTTCTTGTTGAACATTTCGAGGTTCCCACCACATAGAAGTTGAATGATCACTCCAATCCGAATTGTAAGTATTGGAAAACACGTTATTCCTTGATTGAAGATCGAATATATCAACGCTTTGCATTTGGGACCTTTCCATGAGCTGTGACAAAAGAGAAGCATTATCAAGTGCCATGTTGTGTTTCTCTAGTACTTGAAATCAACAAACAAAACACAAATCAAAAACTAAAACTAAAATACATAACAGAAACGAACAATCCAAGGGATTAGCAAATTTGCTAATCCCCGGCAACGGCGCCAAAATTTGATGCGAGAATTATACGCACACAAATTAAACCCTCTTTTTGTCAAATTGTAGTAAAGATGTAAGTAGGGATCGTTCTAGACCGGGGATTAGGAGGGATTGCTAAACACTTGGAAACTGACTTAAAAACTCAAAAACAAAGTTTAAAACGCTAAACTCGACTCAAAGAATGCAAAACTAAACTTTAAAACACTAAAACAAACCAAAAGACTCAAAACAGCACCAAAACACTCAAAACTGCCTTAAAAACACTTTCTGGGCAGTTTTTGAGCACTTTGAGTACTTTGGACGAATTTGGGTAACAAATTGAATCAAAACACTTATAAACACAAACCAAAACACTTTCTAACTAATTTGAACAATACAAAGACTCAAAGGACTCAAAACAAGTTCAAAAGACTCAAAACTGCCTAAAAACACTAACTAGGCAGTTTCTGACCTTAAACCCAAATTTGGACGAAATTAAGTTGTAACTTGACTCAAGACTCTTAAAAACACAAACTAAATTGATTTCTAACTAATTTGGACATTAAAGTAAGGGGGGATTGAGTTTTGGACGAAATTACACTAATTGCACAGATTCTAATTAAAAACAGAATGTAAATATGAATGTGATGGATTTGAATGGATGGGATGACTAGCTAAGGGGTTCATCTCCACACATGTTACACTTGCATAATAAAAAGATTTCCAATTGCATTTCAATAAACCATGAATTCTCAACGCCCCGGGTTAATTAGGTCCGCTTAAATTAACCGTCAAGTTTTCCTTAAGTTAATGAATTGGATGATTGCATACGACAACCCAAAGCATTCCTCACAAGTTCCCTACATGAATTGCATAATAGAGATACAAGCAAGAATCATTAAGCAACATGAAAACTATTACGTGAAACTCACTTATATTCTAGCGTCAAATTCATGCATGAAAATTAAGCATGAACTCTCAATAAGCATACATAAATAGGTTATCACTCAAATAGTTAAACAAATTGAATTCACAACTTATGAAACGCAATTAGAAGTAATCAAATCAAAATGCAAGCATAAACATATATTTCGACTCCCCCCCTAGCCACAGGGGGGTTTAGTTCCTCATACGTACAAAACAAAGAGAATTGAAATTAAACATTGTAATCGAGGAAAAGAAACACCTAAACATTCCAACAACTCAAACTTGAATTGTATGAACGTTTAGGCACTCTTCTCCTCCTCTTTGTTGTAGCACAAGGTCTAAGGATAGTTTGATGGTGTGGATGTGTGTTTGAATGAATGAATTTCTGAAATGGAAGAATGTATGAGAATGAATGGGAATGAATGAATTGTGGCTGCAATGGATGCTTATTTATAGGTGAAAAGGAGGGAATATGACAGCTAGGAACTTGGTGGAAATCTGGAATGGTGATGGGAGATGCATGTGGCTGATTTATGCATGTGATTAAAGGGTAATGACAGCTAGGTTATGATGATGAATGCATGTGCAAAGTTGGTTGAATGATTATGGGTGCATGTGGCTGATTTATGGTGCAATGATGAAAGGCAAAGTGCATGTGGCTGATTTGTGAAGGGAATGCATGTGGAATGAATGTGTGAATGATGGCAGATTGTGTATGTGAATGATTAGGGTGAATGTGCATGTGCTTTGACAGCTAGGTTGAATAAATTAAAGGGAGTGCATGTGGCTTGGCTGGAATGATTGGAATGCAATCTGAAATGGGATGTGTTGGTGTGAATTTCTGGTACAAAGGGCCTCCTTTGGTCTTCAATTTCGTCCATCTACTTGGCTTCAAGTATATGCAATCCATTTAACGCCCCAAACTACTCCAAAATGCACCATTTTGCATACTTTGCCCTTAGAACCTGAAAACACACAAAAGAAGCATAAAGGACTAAAATAACTAAAGAAACATAACGTAAATGCACGAGAACAAGCCATTTAAGTCGCATGAATATGCTCCTATCAACTAGACTCAAAGAATGCAAAACTAAACAATAAAAACACTAAAACAAATCAAAAGACTCAAAACAGCCCCAAAACACTCAAAACTGCCTTAAAATCACTTTCTGGGCAGTTTTGAGCACTTTGGTAACTTTGGACGAAATTGGGTAATAGAATGACTCAAAATGCTTAAAAACACAAACTAAGATACTTTCTAACTAAATTGGACACTAAAGTAAAGGGGGATTGAATTTTTGACGAAAATAAATTAAATGCACAGATTGTAGTTTAAGGCAGATTCTAAATATAAATTTGATGAAATATGGATGATGGAATAGCTAAGGGGTTTTTCTCCACACATGTCACACTTACATACACTTTGATTTTCAGTTGTTCTTCCAATAAATTATAAATACTCAACGCCCCAAATTAACCGTGAATTGCACTAATTAACCCTCAGTTTTTCCACAAGTTATTAAGTTGGATCATTGCATACGACAACCCAAAACATTCCCTACAAGTTCCCTACATGAATTGCATAATAGAGATACAAGCAAGAATCATTAAGTTCTATGAAAAACATAAGCATTGACGAAACATTCGTTACTATGAATTGCATGAAACTTATGCTAAGAATTCATTCAACGCGATCGTTTTCAAGCGACCTTCATGATGCGAAATATATTAAGCACACAAATTAAACCCTCTTCTGACAATTGTAGCAAAGTATGTAAGTAGGGATCGTTCAAAACCGGGGATTAGGAGGGATTGCTAAACTCTTGAAAACTGACCTAAGAACTCCAAAACAAAGTTAAAAACACTAATTTGGACTCAAAGAATGAAAACCCAAAGTTAAAACACTAAAACAAAACAAAAACTCAAAACAGCAACTAGAAGACTCAAAACTGCCTAAAAACCACTTTCTGGGCAGTTTTGAGCACCTACACTAATTTGGACGAAATTGGTTGAAAACTTGACTCAAAACACTTAAAAACATGAACCAAAACAATTTCTAACTAAATTGAGACTTCAAAGTAAAGGGGGATTTGATTTGGATGAAATTAAAGTTGAGAAAACAGATTGCAAAGTAAAACTGATTTTGAAACGTTTTTGGGGTTTTTAATGGATGATGGACTAGTTAGGGGTTCTTTCTCCACACATGACAAGTATGCAAATGACTCGATTTCCAGTTATTCCTTCATAGAATTATGAATGACAATGCCCCAAATTAACCGTGACATCACTAGTTAATTCTCAAGTTTTCCTTGTGTTATTGAATTGGATGACATCATACGACAACCCAAAGCATTCTTCAAAAGTTCCTTACATGACATCATAATAAAGATACAATCAAAGATCATTACGTTCAATGAAAACTATAAGCATTGACAAAGCACTTGTGACTATGACATCATGACACTTATGCTAGGAATTGAACTTAACGCGATTGTGACTAGCAACCTTCACTACTTGTGAATATAACTGTGTGACAATTATGTGAAACAAACTTATATTCTAGCATCATATTCATGCAAGCCAATTAAGTGTCGACCCCTAATTAACAAACACAAATACGTTATTACTCGCACAGTTAAGCCAATTGCATTCACGATTCAAGAATTCATAACTGGAATATATCAAATCAACTTGCACACATAGTTATGGCTTCGAAATCACCCCTAACCAATAGGGTTTTAGCCACTCATGTTCATAGCAAAATGAAAGGAAAATAAATTAAACATTGAAATCATAAAACGAATTACACCTAGAATGCACCAACGACGAAGCTTGAGCATCCAAGAGTCCTTCCTTCTGTCTCCTTGCTACGGCACAAAGGTGGATGGGGTGGTTGGGATGTGTTTTAGGATCAGGGATTATGGAATTGGATGGAGGATAGGCACGACAAGGTGTAGTGTTTGGTGGAATTGTGTTTCTAGGATTTTAGGATGTGTAGAATGGTGTGGCTAGATGAATGGACGAAAATTGGGTGAATGAGTGATCCCCCTAGTGCCTTGCTGCAAAGCCTTATTTATAGGGCTAGGAAAGGTTTAGAACTTAGTTGAAACCAAAAGGTTTTGTACCAGAAATTCTATACATGAAACACTTAAAGGATATATGTGTGTAGCTTGGACAAGGTAGGACGGCTTGGACAAGGTAGGAGACAAGATAGGACGGCTAGGAGACAAGGTAGGACGGCTTGTGACAAGCTAGGACGGCTTGGACAAGGTAGGAGACAAGGTAGGACGGCTAGGAGACAAGGTAGGACGGCTAGGGGACAAGCTAGGACGGCTAGGGACAAGCTAGGACGGCTAGGAGACAAGGTAGGACGTCTAGGAGACAAGGTAGGACGGCTAGGGGACAAGCTAGGACGGCTAGGGGACAAGCTAGGATGGCTAGTGACGGCTAGGAGACAAGCTAGGACGGCTAGGGGACAAGCTAGGACGGCTAGGGGACAAGCTAGGACGGCTAGGGACAAGCTAGGACGGCTAGGAGACAAGGTAGGACGGCTAGGAGACAAGGTAGGACGGCTAGTGACGGCTAGGAGACAAGCTAGGACGGCTAGGGGACAAGCTAGGACGGCTAGGGGACAAGCTAGGATGGCTAGTGACGGCTAGGAGACAAGCTAGGACGGCTAGGGGACAAGCTAGGACGGCTAGGGGACAAGCTAGGATGGCTAGTGACGGCTAGGAGACAAGCTAGGACGGCTAGGAGACAAGGTAGGACGGCTAGTGACAAGCTAGGACGGCTTGTTCTTCCAATACAGAAATTAGGCACCATGTGTGAATAGATAAAGCCTTCTAGAAATAAGGTTTTTAGGCCCCCTTGCAGCTCCCTAACTGAATTCAAGCCTTCAAATTCGTCCATCCTCATGCCTCCATGCTTGCACTATCCAATCTTGGCCCAAAAATGCTCTAGAATGCTCCAAATTGCTTCTTTTTGCATACTTTGACACTAAAGCCTGAAATTGCACGAAAATGACTTTAAACACTAAACTAACTAAGGAAAAACAACATAAATGCATGAGAACAAGCCAATTAAGTCGCATAAAAATGCTCCTATCAAATTCTCCCACACTTAGCTTTTGCTAGTCCTCGAGCAAAACAAAGAAATAAAACAAGACAAAACAAACAAACATAATCTAAACCTTCCAACGTTTGCCTCAGGGATTTCCAATGCACATGACATGTTAAAGATTATCATTCCCACAGATTTGAGTCAATTTAACACTTAAGCACATGCTTAATCATAGTCACTACTTACTAGTTCACAATTAACCAATTAAAACAATGTTTTGAATGTAGTAACATGCCTTAGAGAATTCCCTCAATCCTTAATAGATTTGCACTCTATTTTCACTCAGATTTCTTAACTACACACCCTATACTAGTTATATGTGAGAGAATTGATGTAGATATAAAAATGAATGCTCACATATATGTATCACAAAGAACGCAATTTCCGGAGTTAATAGGCATGTTTAGATATGATCTCATGAATGGAATGCTACTACTTAGATGCGAGAACCAGTGACACCATATGCTCATACCAAATTCAAACTCAACAAATTGAAACACATAACACTCAAGATAGAAGTTTAAGGGTTGCAAAGGGGCTTGGGGTATTGGTTAACAAAGAAAGGATAGGGAAAACAAACGTTCTTCAAGCATTAGTAAGCAAAGTAATGAAATTAAGACTTAGAATTCACTTAGTTTGCAGAAATTAACTTAAAAACACAAGGGGAAGACTTTAAACAACTTCTTGGGGCCGAATTCAACTTTTTGGACCCTTTCTTCAACAAACAACACCTTGGAACTCTTTTTCTCATGTTGTTCAACTCTTTTCATACTTTTCTTTTTTTTTTCATTTTTTTTTTCTTTTTTTTTTTCACGAATTTTTCTTTTCTTTTCTTTCTACCCGTGCTTATGGCACATAATTCTCAAAATAAAAACTTCCCCCACACTTGGTTTCTGCCATAAAGGAATTCCATTTGAATCATGCTTACTATACTTTAAGAACGAGGGTATGGATAGTCGTAATCTAGGCTAGGTGAGGGTAATGTGGGTTAACAAAGAAAAGGCTAAACAAGGCCCAATGGGGTTAACACCTAAACATATAATGGAGTAGGGCACACGGCTTTTTGGCTAAAGTGGTGGTCACTACACAACTTCATCTTGAATATGTGTTATGCTAATCAATACCATGCTTTGAATGAAATGGGCATGACTTCTAGTGTTTGGAACTAAATGATGAAACGCCTTCTAAGTAGCAACCAAGCAAAGAATAATGAGATCATGCAACGATTTTAGAAAACAAAGAATGCACAGATTTTAACTCTCCAAATAAACGTTTAGATTCAAGTCTCACAAGGTTGTAGCGTAATTTGAGTTCCTTCCTTCAAGCATGTTACAAAAACTGATTTTTTTTCTTTTATGATTGCATGTGAATTCATAAGTTATAACCACAACCAAGCATAAACATAGAGTAAATCAAACTTTCATCCATGTTAATCACTCTCTTTAACAGCCATGTATTTAAAAACCAAATCCTCATCATTGTGTTGGAAGGTACCCTAAGACACAAACAAACACACAAAAACAACTCTTTTTTGGGTTTTTTAAAACAAATTTTCCAAATTTTTCTTTGATTTTCGGATTTTTACTTCAAAACATACTAAAACACACCAAAACTGCTTAAAAACAGCAAGGAACAAGTTTTGAAATAATGGGTGATAAAATCCCACGAATTTGCATGAAAAACACTTAGTTACCCCCCCACACTTAAATCAAACATTGTCCTCAATGTTTTAAGCATAGAATCACACAAAGAAACACACAAACAGCAAGTAAAACAACTAAATAGGCAGATTAGAAAGAATCAACAAAGAGAAGGGTTTAGGAATGCAAATCTGGAATTGGAGTGCTTTCTAGGTCTTCCTTTGTTGAATGGCATGGGTTGCCTCCCAAGTAGCGCTTTCTTTAACGTCTTGCAGCCGGACGAAGAACACGTTCAGGCACCATTGGTGCCCACGGCATGGAGTGAGATCTCCTCCACAACCTGCCCCATGGCATTCTCATAGTATGGCTTCAATCTATGTCCGTTGACCTTGAATTCCACCCCATTCCTTAAGCTTTGGACTTGAACTGCACCATGTGGAAAAACATTAGTAACAACAAAAGGTCCAATCCATTTAGAACGTAACTTTCCGGGAAATAAACGTAAACGAGAATTAAAAAGTAAAACTTTCTGCCCAATTGTGAAGGTTTTGCCCCTAATCATCTTGTCATGAAACGCCTTCGTCTTTTCCTTGTAAATGCGGGCATTCTCGTAGGCTTCATTCCTTAGTTCCTCAAGCTCATTCAATTGGAGCTTCCGATGCATTCCAGCAGCATCTAAGTCCAAATTGAACGTTTTGATGGCCCAATGTGCCTTATGCTCTAGCTCCACGGGTAAGTGACAAGGTTTTCCATAAACTAGCCGAAATGGAGACATCCCTAGGGGTGTTTTGTAGGCAGTGCGATATGCCCATAGTGCATCGTCTAAACGCATGCTCCAATCCTTCCGGTTAGGCCCCACGGTCTTCTCCAAGATTTGCTTGACCTCTCTATTTGATACTTCGGCTTGGCCACTTGTTTGTGGGTGATAAGGTGTTGAAACCTTATGCTTGACATTGTACTTCTTGAAGAGTGCCTCAATGGTCCTATTGCAGAAATGTGAACCTCCATCACTTATAAATACCCGCGGCATCCCAAATCTAGAGAAAATGTTAGTCTTGATGAAATCTGAAACCACTCTAGAATCGTTAGTACGGGTAGCTTTTGCTTCTACCCATTTAGAAACATAATCAACCGCAAGCAAAATATAAGTGAAACCAAATGAAGAAGGAAAAGGACCCATGAAATCAATACCCCAAACATCAAAGATTTCAACATTGAAGATGGGTGTTTGCGGCATTTGGTCTTTTGCACCAATAGAACCTGTTCTTTGACATCTATCACATGTTAAGCAAAACATTCTAGCATCTTTGAACAATGTAGGCCAATAAAAACCAGATTCTAACACTTTACGAGCTGTCCTTTGGGTACTAAAATGGCCTCCACATGCATAAGAATGACAAAATGCTAGAATTGAGTTAAAATCAGAAGTTGGCACACATCTTCTAATAATCTGATCTGGGCAATATTTCCATAGATATGGATCATCCCACACATAAAATCTTGCATCATGTATCAATTTATCACGTTGGACCTTGCTTAGGGTGTTAGGAACTTGCTTAGTCACCAAGAAATTGACCAAATCGGCATACCAAGGGGTACTTACCTCAATGGCCAGAAGTTGTTCATCCGGAAACGTCTCAGAAATGGGGAGGGACTCTTCTTCACGCACCAATCTACTCAAGTGGTCAGCCACCACGTTTTCACAACCTTTCTTGTCCCTAATTTCAATATCGAACTCTTGAAGTAGGAGCATCCAACGAATGAGCCTTGGTTTGGCCTCCTTTTTGGTGAAAAGATACTTCAAGGCTGCATGGTCAGTGAAAACAATTACTTTAGTGCCAATAAGATATGATCTAAACTTATCTAAAGCAAATACAACCGCCAAGAGTTCTTTTTCGGTTGTAGAATAATTCAATTGAGCATCATTTAAAGTGCGGGAAGCATAATAAATAGCATGTGACTGTTTATTTTTTCTTTGACCCAAAACAGCCCCAAGTGCGTAATCCGAGGCATCACACATCAATTCAAATGGAATGGACCAATCCGGGGGAGTTATGATGGGTGCCGTGGTTAGGAGCTCTTTGAGATGCTTGAATGACTTCTCGCATGCCTCGTTGAACTCAAAAGACACATCTTTTTGGAGGAGGTGGCATAGGGGTTGTGCAATCTTGGAAAAGTCCTTGATAAATCGTCTATAGAATCCTGCATGACCAAGAAAAGAACGAACCTCTCTAACCGAAGTAGGAGAGGGTAAGTAGTGTACAAGATCTACTTTAGACTTATCAACTTCAATTCCTTTTTCAGAGATTATATGACCCAAAACAATACCTTGTTTAACCATAAAATGGCATTTTTCCCAATTTAAAACAAGGTTTGTTTCAACACAACGTTTCAAGATTAAAGTGAGATTATCCAAGCATTTATCAAAAGAATCACCAAAAACACTAAAGTCATCCATGAATATCTCAATAATCCTTTCAACATAATCAGAAAATATGCTTACCATACACCTTTGAAACGTGGCAGGGGCATTGCACAAACCAAATGGCATGCGTCGATATGCAAATGTTCCAAAGGGACAAGTAAAAGTGGTCTTTTCTTGATCATCCGGGGCAATGACAATTTGATTATAACCTGAATATCCATCAAGAAAGCAATAAAAAGAATGACCCGCTAACCTTTCCAACATTTGATCTAGGAACGGCAATGGGAAGTGGTCCTTCCTTGTGGTGGCATTTATCTTCCTATAATCGATGCATACACGCCAACCGGTTTGGATTCTCATGGGTACAAGCTCATTCTCGGCATTCTCCACAACCGTCACTCCGGATTTCTTAGGCACACATTGGATAGGTGAAACCCAACGACTATCGGAGATAGGATAAATGACTCCACAATCAAGAAGTTTGATTATCTCCTTTTTCACAACTTCCATCATTGGAGGGTTAAGACGGCGTTGAGCCTCTCTAGTTGGTTTGGTCCCCTCCTCAAGAAATATGTGATGCATACAAGTTGTGGGGCTTATACCTTTGATATCGGCCAATGTCCATCCTAGGGCAGATTTGTACTCCTTCAACACATGCATGAGTTTTTCCTCCTCTTGTGCCGTGAGGGATGATGATATGATGGCAGGCAGTGTCTCATTTTCTCCCAAGAAAATGTACTTCAAATGGCTTGGCAAAGGTTTGAGTTCAAGGATAGGTGCCTGAATTATGGATGGAAGCAACTTGTTAGTCGAAATGGGAATGGACTCTTTGTTAGGAAACTTACCATCATGTATTGGTGATGACTCAAGGGCAGCAACTACTTCAAGAAAATCCTCACTAGGAGCCACGGCATAGGATAGTGTATTTGTGCCGTGGGGTTGCATGGATGTTGCTCCCTTGGTTTTGACTTCTACACCACTTGTAATGACTTTTTCAAGCATATCATCATTCAAATCTTCAAGGTATCCCTGCGCCAAAGAGTCAACAGTATCAATAGAGAAACATGAATGATCTTCACTAGGATACTTAATAGAATCGGAAAGATTGAAATTAACAACTTCCCCATCAAATTCCATGGACAAAGTTCCATTAAACACGTCAATCTTAGTCCGGGCCGTTTTCATGAATGGCCTTCCAAGTAGAATGGGCAACGAGGGTGCATGATCCGATTCATCCATCTCAAGGACATAGAAATCCGCCGGAAAGATCAAATGATTAACCTGCACCAAAACATCTTCCAAAACTCCCTTTGGATAGGCATTAGATCTATCGGCCAATTGTATGATAACACCATCCTTTTTCAATGCTCCTAGGTTCATAGATGCATATATGGAATATGGCATAACATTTATAGAGGCACCTAAGTCAAGCATGGCAGATTCAAATCTAGTGTTACCTATGACACAAGGAATGGTGAAACTACCCGGATCTTTGCATTTGGGAGGTAGTTTGCGTTGCAAGATGGCGGACACATTCTCACCTACTTTTACCACTTCCTTGGTCGACATCCTCTTCCTAGTGGTGCACAACTCCTTCAAAAACTTGGCGTATCTAGGGACTTGCTTGATTGCATCCAACAAGGGTATGTTCACTTGAACTTTCCTAAATGTCTCAAGGATGTCCTTTTCAGCTTCTTCCTTCCTTGTTTGCATAAACCTACTAGGAAAAGGAGCATTCGAAGGAAAAGCATTAGTAGAAACCGAATTTGACACATTCTTACCCTTTTTGGCCGAATTAGACAGTTTTGGGGCACTAGGAACTTGCGGCAAAGACTCTCCCACCTTTGCCGTGGGTTTGCTTGATTCTTCCTCTTCAATTTGCAAGTTTTCATCACCTTTGGGACCTGATTGTGATGGTGTAGGATCTGCCCCAATCTCTTTTCCACTTCTCAAGGTTATGGCCTTTGCACTTTCGAAACCTCCCTTTGGATTTGGAACGGTGGAACTAGGGAGCTTTCCTTGTTCACGAAACTGCCCCATAAACTCGGCAATTTGCCCCATTTGTTTCTCCAATTGATCCACCCTTTTGTCTTGGTTTTGCATAGCCTTAGCTTGATCGTCCTCATGAACATGTTGCCGTGGGGGTCCTCTTTGGCCTACTCCTTCGTATTGTTGATCGTTCAACGCTCGATTAGAAATCAAGGTCTTGGCAGCCATAGGTGTTTTGTCCACTAATGCTCCACCTGCCGAGGCATCGAGCATTTGACGTTCTAATGGTAGGAGGCCCTCGTAGAAGTATTGCAAAAGTAGCTCCTCCTTCATCTGATGTTGTGGACAAGAAGCAACAAGTGATTTAAAACGTTCATAGTATGCAGGAAAAGACTCACCTTCATCTTGTTGAATTCCACTTATTTTTTTACGAAGAAGAATGATGCGAGAAGTTGGGAAAAACTTCTCCAAAAACGCTCTTTTCATACTCTCCCATGACGTGACAGTGCCAGGAGCCAACTCGTATAACCAATCCTTAGCTTTATCCATTAAAGAGAACGGAAAAGCTTTCATCTTCAAAATACTTCCGTCAACATTGACGGGAGTCATGCTTGAACAAACTACTTCAAACTCTTTAAGATGCTTGTTTGGATCTTCCATGGAAAGCCCATGGTATTTAGGAATGTGGTGCAACAAGCTTGACTTCAACTCGAATTCATCGGTCTTGCCTTGGGCAGCCGCGGGGTATTGAATGCATAATGGTGCGGCATTGGCCAACCCTGAGGCCGAAAGCTCTTTAATGGTCCGATTGTCCGCTGCCATAACTTCTTCTTCCACTTCTTCAAACTCAGATTCGGCCTCTGAACTTGAACTAGGTTCACTACGTTCGGGATGCCTCCTCTTTCTTCTCAAATCACGTTCAAAATCGTCGTTAAAGTCTAAGATATGTGCATGCACAGTTTGAGAACTCCGCGTCATGCACTAGTACCTAAAAAACAAGAAACAAAAATAGGTCAGAAACTAAAACAAAATCAGAAACAAAGTGAAATAAATGAAACAAAAACAATCCAAGGGATTAGCAAAGTTGCTAATCCCCGGCAACGGCGCCAAAAATTTGATGCGAAATATATTAAGCACACAAATTAAACCCTCTTCTGACAATTGTAGCAAAGTATGTAAGTAGGGATCGTTCAAAACCGGGGATTAGGAGGGATTGCTAAACTCTTGAAAACTGACCTAAGAACTCCAAAACAAAGTTAAAAACACTAATTTGGACTCAAAGAATGAAAAACCAAAGTTAAAACACTAAAACAAAACAAAAACTCAAAACAGCAACTAGAAGACTCAAAACTGCCTAAAAACCACTTTCTGGGCAGTTTTGAGCACCTACACTAATTTGGACGAAATTGGTTGAAAACTTGACTCAAAACACTTAAAAACATGAACCAAAACAATTTCTAACTAAATTGAGACTTCAAAGTAAAGGGGGATTTGATTTGGATGAAATTAAAGTTGAGAAAACAGATTGCAAAGTAAAACTGATTTTGAAACGTTTTTGGGGTTTTTAATGGATGATGGACTAGTTAGGGGTTCTTTCTCCACACATGACAAGTATGCAAATGACTCGATTTCCAGTTATTCCTTCATAGAATTATGAATGACAATGCCCCAAATTAACCGTGACATCACTAGTTAATTCTCAAGTTTTCCTTGTGTTATTGAATTGGATGACATCATACGACAACCCAAAGCATTCTTCAAAAGTTCCTTACATGACATCATAATAAAGATACAATCAAAGATCATTACGTTCAATGAAAACTATAAGCATTGACAAAGCACTTGTGACTATGACATCATGACACTTATGCTAGGAATTGAACTTAACGCGATTGTGACTAGCAACCTTCACTACTTGTGAATATAACTGTGTGACAATTATGTGAAACAAACTTATATTCTAGCATCATATTCATGCAAGCCAATTAAGTGTCGACCCCTAATTAACAAACACAAATACGTTATTACTCGCACAGTTAAGCCAATTGCATTCACGATTCAAGAATTCATAACTGGAATATATCAAATCAACTTGCACACATAGTTATGGCTTCGAAATCACCCCTAACCAATAGGGTTTTAGCCACTCATGTTCATAGCAAAATGAAAGGAAAATAAATTAAACATTGAAATCATAAAACGAATTACACCTAGAATGCACCAACGACGAAGCTTGAGCATCCAAGAGTCCTTCCTTCTGTCTCCTTGCTACGGCACAAAGGTGGATGGGGTGGTTGGGATGTGTTTTAGGATCAGGGATTATGGAATTGGATGGAGGATAGGCACGACAAGGTGTAGTGTTTGGTGGAATTGTGTTTCTAGGATTTTAGGATGTGTAGAATGGTGTGGCTAGATGAATGGACGAAAATTGGGTGAATGAGTGATCCCCCTAGTGCCTTGCTGCAAAGCCTTATTTATAGGGCTAGGAAAGGTTTAGAACTTAGTTGAAACCAAAAGGTTTTGTACCAGAAATTCTATACATGAAACACTTAAAGGATATATGTGTGTAGCTTGGACAAGGTAGGACGGCTTGGACAAGGTAGGAGACAAGATAGGACGGCTAGGAGACAAGGTAGGACGGCTTGTGACAAGCTAGGACGGCTTGGACAAGGTAGGAGACAAGGTAGGACGGCTAGGAGACAAGGTAGGACGGCTAGGGGACAAGCTAGGACGGCTAGGGACAAGCTAGGACGGCTAGGAGACAAGGTAGGACGTCTAGGAGACAAGGTAGGACGGCTAGGGGACAAGCTAGGACGGCTAGGGGACAAGCTAGGATGGCTAGTGACGGCTAGGAGACAAGCTAGGACGGCTAGGGACAAGCTAGGACGGCTAGGGGACAAGCTGGGACGGCTAGGGACAAGCTAGGACGGCTAGGAGACAAGGTAGGACGGCTAGGAGACAAGGTAGGACGGCTAGTGACGGCTAGGAGACAAGCTAGGACGGCTAGGGGACAAGCTAGGATGGCTAGTGACGGCTAGGAGACAAGCTAGGACGGGACAAGCTAGGACGGCTAGGGGACAAGCTAGGATGGCTAGTGACGGCTAGGAGACAAGCTAGGACGGCTAGGAGACAAGGTAGGACGGCTAGTGACAAGCTAGGACGGCTTGTTCTTCCAATACAGAAATTAGGCACCATGTGTGAATAGATAAAGCCTTCTAGAAATAAGGTTTTTAGGCCCCCTTGCAGCTCCCTAACTGAATTCAAGCCTTCAAATTCGTCCATCCTCATGCCTCCATGCTTGCACTATCCAATCTTGGCCCAAAAATGCTCTAGAATGCTCCAAATTGCTTCTTTTTGCATACTTTGACACTAAAGCCTGAAATTGCACGAAAATGACTTTAAACACTAAACTAACTAAGGAAAAACAACATAAATGCATGAGAACAAGCCAATTAAGTCGCATAAAAATGCTCCTATCACTTCACTACTTGTGATTATAAGATTGTAACTATTAGGTGAAACTCCCTCATAATCTAGCATCATATTCATGCATGAAAACTAAGCGTGCACTCTCAATCAACATACACAAATAAGTTATCAATCAAATAGATGAACGAATTGAATCCACAATTTACGAAATAACAACTGAATGTAATCAAATCATATTGCAAGCATGTACATGGTTTCGAATTACCCCCTAGCTAACTAGGGGGATTTAGCCTCTCATGTTCACAAAAAGAGAATTACAAGTGAATTTAAACATAAAGCACAAAGGAATGATTACACCTAGAACGCCCAACGAATCCACTTGAATTGGTGCGCGTCGAAGCTCCTCTTTCCTCTTGTCCTTTCTGCGGCAGATTGGGTTTTGGATGGTTTTGGGATGATGTTTCTGGGTTAGGGATGGTTTTATGGTGGTTTAATGGTGCGGCAAGGTTATGTGGTTGTGTAGGAAGGTTTGTAAGGTGGTGGAGAGTGGTAGAGATGGCACGGCAAGGCTTGGAAGTGGCTGGAATTGGTGGTGTTTGCTGTGGCAAAGGGAGAATAGGTGATGGTGGCTGCACGGTTTTTTGGGCTAGAATGGACATGTGTGGCTGAATAGCTTAAGGTTCATGGGAGTGACGGCTTAGAATGAATGAATGGGGTCTATGATGCACGGATTGGGGAGTATGTATTGGGGAGAATCTGTGATGGTGGCTGCGTATGGATGAATGGTGTGCTAGGGTGAATGCTACGGCTTATGGGAAGGATGTGAAAAAGTGGCTGAATGTGTAGAATTAGGGTGTGACGGCTAAAATGAAAATGGGAGTGACGGCTAGGGCTTTTTTGTGTGTGAAGGTGGCTGATTAATAGAATAGATGGATGAGATTCTAGGTGGAATTAAAAGGTGCGGCTGAGATGGAATTAGAATGAATGTGGCTGAATTAGGGTGCGGCTGCAAGGTTGAAATTAGGGTTTAGGGTTAGGGTTTAATACATGAAATGGGCCTAAAATAACCCCCCTTGCACAGCAAGGGAAGGGAATTGGGCTAAAGCCCACGGCAAAGGGTGTTAAGGGCCCTAGGGCCTTCGTTTTGTGTCCTAAAGCGCCTACAAGGACTTCAAAATGGCTAGAAAATGCGGACGTTTAAGATTAGGAAAGGTTACCAAAACGGGAAACTTAGGGTCAACTTTCCTAAAATAGGAAGCCTTGTTTGAGTAGGATTCTTCGTTTTGGTAAGAATTCATCGTTGGCGTAGGAATTCGTCGTTTCTTCAAGTCTTCAACTCATTCATTCCTCTTTCGCTCCAAAAGACTCCAATTTGCATCTTCTTGCACACTTTGGCCTTATAATCTGAAAATACACAAAAGTGGCCTTCAACACTAAAATAACTAAATAAACACAACATAAATGCGCGAGAACAAGCTAATTAAGTCGCATGAATATGCTCCTATCAGTTACCTTGACGCGGCGCGCTCGTATCACTGCTGAGACTCAATTCTAAGCTAAGGTTCGATGGGTTTGCCATTTTTCAAAAGTGTTCAAAGAGAAGGGCTGGATGGAGTTAAATTTCAAAGGGCCGGAGACGATTTTCACAGATGGGCAGTCTTCAGAGTGTGTATGTTGGTGGTGATCGATAGCTCTATAAAAAGCCAAGGCGACGCGTCCACCGATTCAAAAAGCCGGAATTTCCTGCGTAAAGTTCGGCGACACTCTCTCGGCTTTTCAGAAAACGCGTTCAACTTTGTCAAAAGATCTCTGACAAAGTTGAAGACACGTGGAGGCCATCATCGCAACTACACATCTTTAGCCGACAAGGGCAAAGTTCGGCGACGCTTTCTCTGCTTTTCAGAAAACGCGTGCAGCTTTGTCAAAAGAGCCGCATCCGCACTACTACGTGTCATTCAGAAAGCGAAGGGGCGTCGTTCAGAAATCGAAGGGGCGCCTGCTCAGAAATCGAAGAGGCGTCGTTCAGAAAGCAAATAGGCGTATTCAAAGATCGAAGAGTCGTCACTATTTCAAAAAGCCGGATTTGCGGGATCAAAACGTTTGTCGACAAGGGTAAAAGAACAGTACCTCCACTTGCTATTGGGAAATCCCTATATATGTCGACCTTCATCTTTTAGGGCAAGGCAGACCTGAAGAAAATGCCCAACTTTTCCTCACCTTTGAGGGCGCACTCCCAGCAAAGCCTTTCGAAATACTCAATTCTTTCTTCTTCCCCAAAGATGCTACCAGATGCCTGGAGTACAGATGACCCAGGAGGAAACAGCACAACAAATACATGTGCTGATTCATTCACCGCTTCTTCAAAAGCAAAGGTATCTCATATCATCAAGGTCAAAAGCAAAAGTATCTCATATCATGCTCTTTCCCTGTCTTTTCCTTTGTCTTTGTTATTACTCGCATAGCAAAGTAAAAGAAGCAATCAGCCGGCTGATGCGAGAATTATACGCACACAAATTAAACCCTCTTTTTATCAATTGTAGTAAGTACGTAAGTAGGGATCGTTCTGGACCGGGGATTAGGAGGGATTGTTAATCACTTGGATTTGACTCAAAAACGTAAAAACACAATATAAAACACTATACTAGACTCAAAGAATGCAAAACTAAACTTTAAAACACCAAAACAAACCAAAAGACTCAAACAGCACCCAAAACACTCAAAACTGCCTTAAAAACACTTTCTGGGCAGTTTTGAGCACTTTGAGTACTTTGGACGAATTTGGGTAACAAATTGAATCAAAACACTTATAAACACAAACCAAAACACTTTCTAACTAATTTGAACAATACAAAGACTCAAAGGACTCAAAACAAGTTCAAAAGACTCAAAACTGCCTAAAAACACTAACTAGGCAGTTTCTGACCTTAAACCCAAATTTGGACGAAATTAAGTTGTAACTTGACTCAAGACTCTTAAAAACACAAACTAAATTGATTTCTAACTAATTTGGACATTAAAGTAAGGGGGGATTGAGTTTTGGACGAAATTACACTAATTGCACAGATTCTAATTAAAAACAGAATGTAAATATGAATGTGATGGATTTGAATGGATGGGATGACTAGCTAAGGGGTTCATCTCCACACATGTTACACTTGCATAATAAAAAGATTTCCAATTGCATTTCAATAAACCATGAATTCTCAATGCCCCGGGTTAATTAGGTCCGCTTAAATTAACCGTCAAGTTTTCCTTAAGTTAATGAATTGGATGATTGCATACGACAACCCAAAGCATTCCTCACAAGTTCCCTACATGAATTGCATAATAGAGATACAAGCAAGAATCATTAAGCAACATGAAAACTATAAGTGTTGACGAGGCATTCGTTACTATGATTGCATGAAACTTATGCCAAGAATATGTTTAACGCGATTGTTTATAAGCAACCTCCACTACTTGTGAATATAAGTTCATAACTATTACATGAAACTCACTTATATTCTAGCGTCAAATTCATGCATGAAAATTAAGCGTGTACTCTCAATAAACATACATAAATAAGTTATCAATCAAACAGTTAAATAAATTGAATCCACAACTTATGAAACGCAATTAGAAGTAATCAAATCAAAATGCAAGCATAAACATATATTTCGAATCCCCCCCTAGCCAAGGGGGGGGTTTAGTTCCTCATACGTACAAAACAAAGAGAATTGAAATTAAACATTGGAATCGAGGAAAAGAAACACCTAAACATTCCAACAACTCAAACTTGAATTGTATGAACGTTTAGGCACTCTTCTCCTCCTCTTCGTTGTAGCACAAGGTCTAAGGATAGGTTTGGAGGGATGGGGAGTTATGGATGGTGTAGAATGATGTGTTTAGGATAGGGATGGATGTAGGGGACCTCAAGGCTTCTTTTTGGGCAGAAAATATGAAGAATGGTGAAGTATGGATGTGTTATAGAGAGGGGATGAATTTCTGGCGTGAATGGTGAATGAATTGTGTATGAATGGGAATGAGATGAGAATGAGTGGGAATGAATGCTTATTTATAGGCGAAATGGGGGGGAACATGACAGCTAGGAGGGAATGTGGCTGCATGTTTGAATGATTAAAGGGACATGTGAGGGTGCAATGATGAAGGAATAATCTGAAATGGGAGAGCATGTGGGTGGAAATGCATGTGGGTTAAAGTGGAATGATGATGGGAGATGCATGTGGCTGATTTATGCATGTGATTAAAGGGAGTGCATGTGCAATGGTTATAGGAAAGGTTTAAATGTCCTAGAACTAAAGGGAACAAGGTTCCAACACTTTGGTCTTCAATTAGGTCTTCAATTTCGTCCAACACTTTGGCTCCAAGCATAAGCTATCCATCCTTAGCCCAAAAGTGCTCCAAAAGTCTCCAAAATACATCTTTTTGCTCCTTTAGCCCTTTGGACCTACAAACACACGAAAATAGCTTAAAGTACTAAAATAACTAAAGAAACATAACGTAAATGCACGAGAACAAGCCATTTAAGTCGCATGAATATGCTCCTATCACCGGCACTTGGAGTCAGTCTTCCGCCTGCCTGGAATCCCTTTCCTGATTGCTTACCTAGCGTTGCTCTCGAGTAGTCATCTTCAACGGTTGATACACTTCCAGAGAAGGGACCACTTCTGCAAAGAGGAGCAAGTAAGGCAAGCGAAAATGACACATTGAAGCATGTGGAGACAAGCAACAACTGCATATGCTGAGCTATCCTCTAACCCTCTTCAATACGAATTGGAGAGATTGAACAAAGAAACAGATAAAAGGAGTAAGCTCAGACCTTCGAGGGAGACCAAAAGAATCCTGCTGCCCAGTTCAAGAGTAGCACAAAGGAAAATCAACGAGTGGAGGAGACCAAAAGAATCCTGCACCCAGTTCAAGAGTAGCCTGTGGAATCACCAAGATCAAAGCCTCAATGCAATTACCAAGGACACTCCATAACCAGATTTGCGTCCCTAAACTCTTCTCTTTGTTAGTTACATTCTGCCATGTTTAGTATGTTTAGTTGCTTTTTGTGTGTTTACTTATGTTTTGTGTGAATCTATGCTTAAAACATTGAGGACAATGTTTGATTTAAGTGTGGGGGGGGGTAACTAAGTATATTTAATGCAAATTCGTGGGATTTTATCACCCATAACTTCAAATGTTGTTCCTTGCTGTTTTAAGGTGTTTTTAAGATGTTTTAGAGTGTTTTAATATGTTTTGTTTTTATAACTCCGAAAATCACATAAAAATTTGAAAAACATGTTTTGAAAAAGCCTAAAAAGAGTGTTTTGAGTCATTTTTGTGTGTTTGTGTCTTAGGGTACCTTCCAACACAATGATAAGGATTTGGTTTGTAATTGCATGACTGTTAAAAAGAGTTATAAACATAGATGAAAGTTTGATTTACTCTTGGTATATGCTTGGTTATGGTTATAATGTATGACTTCACATGCAATCATAAAAGAAAAAAAAAATTATTTTTGTAACATGCTTGAAGGAAGGAACTCAAACAAACGCTACAACCTTGTGAGACTTGAGCCTAAATGTTCTTTGGAGAGTTATTTTCTGTGATTCTTTGTTTTCTAAAGTTGTTGCATGATCTCATTATTCCTTGCTTGGTTGCTACTTAGAATGCAATTGTATCATGATAGAACTAAATGCTAGAACTTATATCCGTTTCATTCAAAGCATGACATTGATTTGCATAACATATATCAAGATGAAGTTGTGTAGTGCCACCATAGCCAAATAGCCTTACTTCCCATATTTCGTATATATTAGTTTTAACCCCGTTGAACCTCGTTTAGCCTATTTTCTTTGCTAACCATATCACCCCTTACCTAGCCTAGAGTAGGACTTTCCTATACCCTTGTTCTTAAAGTATAGTGAGCATGACTTAAATGAATTCCTTTTGAGTTACATTATGCAAGAAAATGAGTGTGGGGGAGTAAAAGTTTGTTCTTACGTTTATATGTATGTTTTGAGATTCAAAAGAAAAAGAAGAAGAAAAGAAAAAAAAAGGAGTGAAAATAAGTAAGAATGAACTCACGAGCGTTGATGGTTGAAGAAAGGGTCCAAAAAGTTGAATATGGCCCTAAGTTTTGTGTGACTTTCCCTTGGGTGTTCAAAGTTGACTTCTGCGTTCTTAAGGGAATTCTAAGTGCCTAATTCAATACTTTGCTCACTATTGCTTTAAGAATGTTTGTTTATCCTTCACCTTTCATTGTTAGCCAATACCCTAGCCCCGTTACAACCCTTTGACTTCTATCTTGAGTGTTATGTGTTTCAAAATGTGGAGTTTGGAATTGATATGAGCTTATGGAATCACTGATTCTCATTCTAAGTAGTAGCATTCCATTCATGAGATCATATTCATGTCATTATCGTAAATCCAGAAAATGCTTTCTTTGTTATAACATATGTGAGATACTAGTCTTTCATGTTTACATCAATCTCTCACATATAACTAATGTAGGGTGTGTAGTCAGAAAATCTGTGTGAAAATAGAGTGCATTCTAGTAAGGAATTGAGGAAATTCTCTAAGGCATGTTACGACATTCAAATCATGGTTTTAAATGCTTAATTGTGAACTAGTATGTGGTGACTATGATTAAGAATGTACTTAAGTGTAAAGATGGCTAAAATCTGTGGGAATAATGATTTTTAACTTGTCATGTGCATTGGAAATCCCTGAGACGATTGTTGGAAGGTTTAGGTTGTGTTTTTCTTGTTCAGTGTCGTTTTGTTTTTGGTTTCTTTTGTTTTGTTTTGCTCGAGGACTAGCAAAAGCTAAGTGTGGGGGTATTTGATAGGAGCATATTCATGCGACTTAAATGGCTTGTTCTCGTGCATTTACGTTATATTTCTTTAGTTATTTTAGTACTTTAAGCTATTTTCGTGTGTTTGTAGGTCCAAAGGGCTAAAGGAGCAAAAAGATGCATTTTGGAGACTTTTGGAGCACTTTTGGGCTAAGGATGGATAGCTTATGCTTGAAGCCAAAGTGTTGGACGAAATTGAAGACCTAATTGAAGACCAAAGTGTTGGAACCTTGTTCCCTTTAGTTTTAGGACATTTAAACCTTTCCTATATCCTTAGCCGTGCATAACATTCCACTCCTTCATTTCAGCCACACTCCCACATATCATTACTTATCATCACCACTTATCACTTTTCATAATCACATATCATTACTTATCATCACCACTTATCACTTATCATAATCACATATCATACACTTATCATCACCACTTATCACCTAACACAAATCCTTGCAGCCACATCCATTCCACTTCATTGCACATGCATCTTCATAAACCCTACTTACATTCTTCACTACAATTGACAAAAAGAGGGTTTAAATTGTGTGCGTATAATTCTCGCATCACACATGCTTACACATGCATTTTCAGCACCAAAGAATCATTGCCGTGCACATTCACATTCATTTCCAGGTTGTCCCCTTGCATTGCAGCCACATATTCATTGCACATGCATTTCCAACCCACATGCATCCTTTAATCATTCAAACATGCAGCCACATTCCCTCCTAGCTGTGTCATGTTCCCCCCATTTCGCCTATAAATAAGCATTCATTCCCATTCATTCTGATTCATTCTTCCATACACATTTCAGTCACAAACACCAACCATTCCCTTGTGCCGTGCTCTCTCCCTAATAATCCAAACACCACACCAGAAATCATCCCATTGCCGTGGCCTCCTCCTTCCATTTTCACCACTCCCCAAACCATTCACATCATCAAACTATCCTTAGACCTTGTGCTACAACGAAGAGGAAGATAAGAGGGCCTAAACGTTCATACAATTCAAGTTTGAGTTGTTGGAATGTTTAGGTGTTTCTTTGATTTCAATGTTTAATTTCAATACTCTTTGTTTTGTACGAATGAGGAATGGAAGAGAAGAGGGCCTAAACGTTCATACAATTCAAGTTTGAGTTGTTGGAATGTTTAGGTGTTTCTTTGATTCTCTTTGTTTTGTATCATGAGGAACTAAACCCCCCCTTGGCTAGGGGGGGATTCGAAATATATGTTTATGCTTGCAATATGATTTGATTACTTCTAATTACGTTTCATAAGTTGTGAATTCAATTTGTTTAACTGTTTGATTGATAACTTATTTATATATGTTTATTGAGAGTGCACGCTTAATTTTCATGCATAAATATGACGCTAGAATATAAGTGAGTTTCACCTAATAGTTATGAACTTATATTCACAAGTAGTGGAGGTTGCTTATAAACAATCGCGTTGAATGAATTCTTGGCAAGAGTATCATGCATTCATAGTTACAATTGCCTCGTCAACACTTATAATTTTCATAGAACATAATGATCTCTCATTGTATCTCTTCTATGCATTCATGTTGAGAACCATCGGAGAATGATTTGAATTGTCGCATGCATCATCCAATTCAATAACGTTAGGAAAATTTGAGAGTTAATTAGTGCATCACGGTTAACTTGGGGTGTTGAGCATCATGGTTTATTGAGAAGCAATTGGAAATCGTTTTATATGCAAGTGTAACATGTGTGGAGATGAACCCCTTAGCTAGCCATCCCATCCATTCCATTCCATCACATTCATCTTTACAATTTGTTTTTAATTACAATCTGTGCATTTTAGTTAATTTCGTCAAAAACTCAATCCCCCTTTACTTTAGTGTCCAATATAGTTAGAAAGTGTCTTAGTTTGTGTTTCTAAGTGTTTTGATTCAAGTTATTACCCAAATTCGTCCAAAGTACTCAAAACTGCCCAGAAAGTGTTTTTAAGGCAGTTTTGAGTGTTTTGGGTGCTGTTTGAGTCTTTTGGTTTGTTTTAGTGTTTCAAGTGTTTAGTTTTGCATTTTTTGAGTCTAGTTTAGTGTTTTACACTTTATTTTACGTTTTTGAGTCAGTTTCCAAGTGATTTTGCAATTTATACTACAATTGTCAAAAAGAGGGTTTAATTTGTGTGCGTATAATTCTCGCATCACCTTCTCGTAATTGGAATCCTCGTCGTAGTAGGAATCCTTGTCGTAGTAGGAATCCTTACGACATCAACTCTTCAATTTCGTCCATTCCTTTTGCTCCAAGCATAAGCTATCCAATTTGTGCCCAAAAGTGCTCCAAAAGGCTCCAAAATGCATCCTTTCGCCAAATACGTCTTATGAACCTGAAAACACACAAAAGAAGCTTAAAGAACTAAAATAACTAAGAACTAATAACATAAATGCACGAAAACAAGCAAACTAAGTCACATAAATATGCTCCTATCAGATCCATATTCAACACATACAATCCGGTTTGGAGAGACCATCCAAACTTCAAGTGGAGGGAGCCTCAACAACAAGGAGGCTTTAGGTAGCAACCCCCGGGTTTTTACACTAAAACCTACGGCCACGATTCAAACCAACCCCAATCTGCCCAAAACCATCAAGGTACGTCTTTAGATAATGTTACAATTCTTAAGTTACTTACCAATTTGTCTCAGGGGCAAGAAAATCAAAACAAGGCAATGCAAAACCAAGACAAAAGGGTGGACCAATTAGAGAAGCAAATTGGGCAGATTGCAGAGTTTGTACTCCAACACCTACAACCCCGGGTGGAGAGATCACCCTTATTTCAAGTGGAGGGAGCCCCAACCATCTGCACAACAAAGGGGATTCCAACAAAATCCCCCTGGGTTCCCACGGCCATACCTATCCAACCAGCCACCATCGTCCCAAAACAACTCAGGTTCGTCTTTTGATAATTCTCAAGTTATTCAATTGCTAACTACATTGGCGCAGGGGCAAGAAAAACAAACAAAGGACATGCAAAATTACGCCAATGAGGTGCAGAATCAAGCTCAAGAGGTGACTGAGTTGAAGAGACAAGTGGGACAAATGGCTGAATTCATGGGGCAATTTAGTAGAGAACAAGGTAAGTTACCAAGTTCAACGCAGGTAAACCCGAAAGGTGGATTCGAATTTGCAAAAGCCATAATGTTGAGAAGCGGAAAAGAAGTTGGGGCAGGTTCTTCATCAAAAACAGGTCACAAAGAGGATGAAAAACTGCATTTTGAAGAAGGGGAAGCAACCAAACCCACGGCAAGGGTGGAACTCCCTTTGCCGCAAGTTTCTAGTGACCCTAAACCATCCAATCTGTCCAATAAAGGTAAAAACATGTTAAGTTCAGTTCCTACTAATGTTTTTCCTTCGAATGTGCCTTTTCCTAGTAGGTTCATGCAAACAAAGAAAGAGGAGGCCGAAAACGACATTCTCGAGACGTTTCGGAAAGTTCAAGTTAATATCCCTCTTTTGGATGCAATCAAACAAGTCCCGAGGTACGCCAAGTTTTTGAAGGAACTTTGCACTAATAAAAGGAAGATTTCGACCAAGGAGGTTGTAGAAGTGGGTGAAAACGTCTCAGTCATCTTGCAAAGAAAACTGCCCCCTAAATGCAAGGATCCGGGTAGTTTTACAATTCCATGAGTCATTGGTAACACTCATTTTGAATCTGCCATGTTAGATTTAGGTGCATCAATAAACGTCATGCCATATTCAATTTATGCATCTATGAATCTAGGAGCATTGAAAAATGATGGTGTTATTATACAATTGGCCGATAGATCTAATGCCTATCCAAAGGGAGTGTTGGAAGATGTTTTAGTGTAGGTCAATCATTTAGTCTTTCCGGCAGATTTCTATGTGCTTGAAATGGATGAATCCGAACATACCCCTTCATTGCCCATCCTCCTTGGAAGGCCATTCATGAAAACTGCTCGTACGAAGATTGACGTATTTAATGGCACTTTGACAATGGAATTTGATGGGGAAGTTATTAATTTCAATCTTTCTGATTCTATGAAGTACCCTAGTGAGAATCATTCGTGTTTTGCTATTGATATAATTGACTCTTTGGCGCAGGACTATTTAGACAATTTGAAGGATGATGCACTTGAATTGGTCATTGCACAAGGAAGGGACATGCAAAACATCGAAACAACCACCAAGGAACCCCACGGCATGCATGAGGAATCCTTGGCCGTGCCCCCTAGTGAAGATATGATTGAGATGGTGGCTGCCCTCGAGTCATTGCCATCACATTCAGGTAAGTTTTTGGACCCTATTTTAAGTTCAGTTTCGGCTAATAAAATGCTTCCCTCAGTTGTGCAGTCACCTACACTTGAACTTAAGCCGTTGCCTAGTCACTTGAAGTACGTGTTCTTGGGAGAGGATGAGACATTGCCCGTCATCATCTCATCCTCACTCACGGCACAAGAGGAGATCAAATTGGTGCGAGTGCTTAAAGAGTACAAAACGGCAATTGGATGGACTTTGGCCGACATAAAGGGAATCAGCCCTACTATGTGTATGCATCGCATACTTCTAGAGGAGGGGTCCAAAACATCTTGAGAGGCTCAACGCCGTCTCAACCCTCCAATGATGGAAGTAGTGAAGAAAGAGGTAATCAAATTACTTGATTGTGGAGTGATTTATCCTATTTCTGATAGCAGGTGGGTTTCGCCCATGCAATGCGTTCCAAAGAAATCTGGAGTGACTATGGTTGAAAATGCCGAGAATGAGCTTGTTCCTACGCGTATTCAAACTGGTTGGAGGGTGTGCATCGACTATAGGAAGCTAAACGCCACCACAAGGAAGGACCACTTCCCATTGCCGTTCATTGACCAAATGCTCGAAAGGTTACCGGGTTATGCTTTCTATTGTTTTCTTGATGGTTACTCTGGTTATAATCAAATTGTCATAGCACCCAAGGACCAAGAAAAAACCACTTTCACATGCCCTTTTGGTACATTTGCATATCGTCGCATGCCTTTTGGTTTATGTAATGCAACTACTACATTTCAAAGATGCGTGATGAGTATATTTTCTGATTATGTTGAGAAAATCATTGAAGTTTTTATGGATGATTTCAGTGTCTTTGGTGATTCTTTTGATGGTTGCTTGCATAATCTGAGTTTGATTCTAAAACGTTGTGTTGAAACTAACCTTGTTCTTAATTGGGAAAAGTGTCATTTCATGGTTAAACAAGGCATAGTTTTAGGTCATATGATGCGAACTAAGTAAGCACACAAATTAAAACCCTCTTGTGACAATTGTAGTATGTGAATAAGTAGGGATCGTTCTTAACCGGGGATTAGGAGGGATTGCAAAATCACTTGGAAACTGACTCAAAAACGTAAAATAAAGTTTGAAACACTAAACTAGACTCAAAGAATGCAAAACTAACAATTAAAAACACTCAAACAAATCAAAAGACTCAAAACAGCCCCAAAACACTCAAAACTGCCTTAAAATCACTTTCTGGGCAGTTTTGAGCTCTTTGGTGAATTTGGGCGAATTTGTGTAACAACTTGAATCAAAACACTTATAAACACAAACTAAGATACTTTCTAACTAATTTGGACACTAAAGTAAAGGGGGATTGAGTTTTTGACGAAAATAAATTAAATGCACAGATTGTAGTTTAAGGCAGATTCTAAATGTAAATTTGATGAAATATGGATGATGGAATAGCTAAGGGGTTTTTCTCCACACATGTCACACTTACATACACTTTGATTTTCAGTTGTTCTTCCAATAAATTATAAATACTCAACGCCCCAAATTAACCGTGAATTGCACTAATTAACCCTCAGTTTTTCCACAAGTTATTAAGTTGGATGATTGCATACGACAACCCAAAACATTCCCTACAAGTTCCCTACATGAATTGCATAATAGAGATACAAGCAAGAATCATTAAGTTCTATGAAAAACATAAGCATTGACGAAGCATTCGTTACTATGAATTGCATGAAACTTATGCTAAGATTTCATTCAACGCGATCGTTTTCAAGCGACCTTCACTACTTGTGATTATAAGATTGTAACTATTAGGTGAAACTCCCTCATAATCTAGCATCATATTCATGCATGAAAACTAAGCGTGCACTCTCAATCAACATACACAAATAAGTTATCAATCAAATAGATGAACGAATTGAATCCACAACTTATGAAATAACAACTGAATGTAATCAAATCATATGGCAAGCATGTACATGGTTTCGAATCACCCCCTAGCTAACTAGGGGGATTTAGCCTCTCATGTTCACAAAAAGAGAATTACAAATGAATTTAAACATAAAGCACAAAGGATTGATTACACCTAGAACGCCCAACGAATCCACGTGAATTGGTGCGCGTCGAAGCTCCTCTTTCCTCTTCTCCTTCTGCGGCAGATTGGTTGTGGGTGGTTTTTGGATGTGTTTCTGGTTTAGGGATGGTTTAATGGTGGTTTAATGGTGCGGCAAGGTTGTGGGGTGGTGTAGGGAGGTGTGTGTGGAGAGTGGTGGAGAGGCTGCGGCAAGGCTTGGAAAATGGCTGGAATGGTTGGTTTTTGGGTTATGGTGGCTGCGGCACAAGGGAGAGAATGGGAGATTTCTTGCGGCTTAGGGAGGAAAAATGATATGATGGTGGCTAATTAGTGTTAGGGTGAATGTGTAGAATGGGAGAAGGGGTGACGGCTTAGAATGAATGAATGGGGTCTATGATGCACGGATTGGGGAATATGTATGGGGGAGAATCTGTGATGGTGGCTGCGTATGGATGAATGGTGTGTTAGGGTGAATGCTACGGCTTATGGGAAGGATGTGAAAAAGTGGCTGAATGTGTAGAATTAGGGTGTGACGGCTAGGGCTTTTTGTGTGTGAAGGTGGCTGATTAATAGAATAGATGGATGAGATTCTAGGTTGAATTAAAGGGTGCGGCTGAGATGGAATTAGAATGAATGTGGCTGAATTAGGGTGCGGCTGCAAGGTTGAAATTAGGGTTTAGGGTTAGGGTTTAATGCATGAAATGGGCCTAAAATAACCCCCCTTGCACGGCAAGGGAAGGGAATTGGGCTAAAGCCCACGGCAAAGGGTGTTAAGGGCCCTAGGGCCTTCGTTTTGTGTCCTAAAGCGCCTACAAGGACTTCAAAGTGGCTAGAAAATGCGGACGTTTAAGATTAGGAAAGGTTACCAAAACGGGAAACTTAGGGTCAACTTTCCTAAAATAGGAAGCCTTGTTTGAGTAGGATTCTTCGTTTTGGTAAGAATTCATCGTTGGCGTAGGAATTCGTCGTTTCTTCAAGTCTTCCACTCATTCATTCCTCTTTCGCTCCAAAAGACTCCAATTTGCATCTTCTTGCACACTTTGGCCTTATAATCTGAAAATACACAAAAGTGGCCTTAAACACTAAAACAACTAAGTAAACACAACATAAATGCACGAGAACAAGCTAATTAAGTCGCATGAATATGCTCCTATCATCATATCATCTCTGAAAATGGCATTGAAGTAGACAAATCCAAAATAGATCTTGTACGTCACTTACCCTTTCCAACTTCGGTTAGAGAGGTTCGTTCTTTTCTTGGCCATGCAGGATTCTATCGTAGGTTTATCAAAGACTTCTCAAAAGTTGCACAACCTCTTTGCCGTCTCCTACAAAAAGAAGTGGCGTTTGAATTCACCAAGGAGTGCACGGCTTCATTCAATCAACTCAAGGAGTTGTTGACCATGGCACCAATCATTGCTCCCCCTGATTGGAGTCTCCCTTTTGAGTTGATGTGTGACGTCTCTGATTATGCTCTAGGGGCTGTTTTAGGGCAAAGAAAAGACAAGAGGCCGCATGTCATTTACTATGCCTCACGGACGTTGAATGATGCACAACTAAATTATTCTACAACCGAAAAAGAACTCTTGGCTATTGTATTTGCATTAGATAAGTTTAGATCATATCTTCTTGGTACTAAAGTCATTGTTTTCACTGACCATGCAGCCTTGAGGTATCTTTTCACGAAAAAGGAGGCCAAGCCAAGACTCATTCGTTGGATGCTCCTACTTCAAGAGTTTGATCTTGAAATTCGAGACAAGAAAGGGTGTGAAAACGTGGTGGCTGACCACCTAAGTAGAATGGTGCGTGAAGAAGAGCCCATTCCCATTTTAGAAACGTTTCCCGATGAGCAACTTCTGTCCATTCAGGTAAGTACCCCTTGGTATGCCGATTTGGTCAATTATTTGGTATCTAGACAAGTTCCTAGCACCTTAAACAAATTCCAACGTGATAAACTTAAAAAGGATGCTAGATTTTATGTTTGGGATGACCCCTACTTGTGGAAACATTGCTTAGATCAGATTACAAGGAGATGTGTGCATGAATCAGATTTTCATTCAATTTTAAGTTTTTGTCACACATATGCTAGTGGGGGTCATTTTGGCACCCAAATGACAGCTTTAAAAGTTCTTGAATGTGGTTTTTATTGGCCTACTTTGTTTAAAGATGCAAGAACCTTTTGTTTAGCTTGTGATCGATGCCAAAGGACAGGTAATATAGGCCAAAGAGATCAATTGCCGCAGGTACCCATTGTTGTTGTTGAAATTTTTGATGTGTGGGGAATTGATTTTTTGGGTCCTTTTCCTTCATCTTTTGGTTTCAATTACATATTGCTTGCCGTTGATTATGTTTCAAAGTGGGTGGAAGCGAAAGCCACTCGAACTAATGATTCTAAAGTTGTGGCAGATTTTGTGAAAACTAATATCTTTTCAAGATTTGGAATGCCTAGGGTGCTAATCAATGATGGGGGGTCTCACTTTTGTAACCGTACCATTGAAGCCTTACTCAAGAAGTACCATGTGACGCATAAGGTTTCCACACCTTACCATCCCCAAACCAGTGGCCAAGCCGAGGTGTCCAATAGAGAGATCAAATAGATTTTGGAGAAGACCATTGGGCCAAATAGAAAAGATTGGAGCTTGCATTTAGATGATGCTCTTTGGGCATATAGCACAACGTACAAAACTCCCCTTGGTATGTCTCTTTTTCGTCTTGTTTATGGTAAACCATGTCATCTCCCTGTGGAATTAGAACATAGAGCTCATTGGGCTATCAAAACATTCAATTTGAATGTGGACCAAGCTGGAATTCATAGGAAGCTTCAATTATGTGAACTTGATGAAATACGACATGAAGCTTATGAGAATGCTAGAATTTACAAAGAGAAGACCAAGGCATTCCATGATAAGATGATTAGAGGCAAGACTTTTACAATAGGGCAGAAAGTGTTGTTGTTCAACTCCCGTCTTCGTCTTTTCCCTGGTAAGTTACGTTCCAAGTGGGTTGGTCCTTTTGTTATTACTAATCTTTTTGTGCATGGTGCAGTCCAAATTAAGAGTTTGAGAACAGGGCAAGAATTCAAGGTGAACGGACATAGATTGAAGCCATACTATGAGAACTTTGTGGAGCATGTTGTGGAAGAGCTTCCCTTGCATAGCTCTCAGTGTTCAGTGTGCGGGCTCTGTGTCCAACATGGGTCAACGCCTACTTGCTCGATCCCGTCAAGTTGAATCATTGATGGCGGAGGTGGAAAATCTCAAGCAAGAGATCAAACAGCTTAAGCACGAGAATAGAAGTTTGCACGTGCTTGCAAATAATTATTCGACGAGCATGAAGAGGAAGCTTGATGAGATGCAAGAATCTTAAGGTCGAATTCAAAGTGACCGTCAAAGGCTTGCGACTTTCTTCCAGAGGCACCTTTTTACTGCGTCATCTAGCGTTCCACCAAGTATTGGGGCCTCGAATGATCTATCTTCGATGCCTCCCGCTCCGATGCCTCCCACTCCTAGAGTTTTGCCACGTAGTGGGGCTTCACGTAAACAACCTTTGTGAAGGCTCCATCCTTTGTTTTATTCAGTGTATTGGGTTGCCTCCCAAGTAGCGCTTTCTTTTACGTCTTGCAGCTGGACGAAGAACTTCTTTTCTCACTTAGGACCCACGACATGGAATTGATCTTTGAATGGGGGGTGATACTTGAGATGATCTGGTAATGGTTTAAATTCTAGAGTGGGTGCCTGAATCATTAACAACATATTAGTATAAAACAAAATTGAAATTCGGGGAGGTGGCTTACCTGTGTGCTCCGACAAAAACTCAAGAATAAACACCCCTTCGAAAGTTGCAGGACTAGAAAATTCAGCTAGATTTGGTGTTTTGAGAGTTATGACTTGTCCTGTGTCATAAAATCCAATTTCTTTGCGAATTGTTGTCTCAAGTATATCCTCTTTGATGAATTCTAGACATTCCCCAGTCATTTCTTGCTCTTGATTCTTTGGAAAGGATTCGAAGATGCCTTTCTGGGCAGTTTTGAGCACCTTGGTGAATTTGGACGAATTTGTGCAACAAATTGAATCAAAACACTTATAAACACAAACTAAGACACTTTCTAACTAATTTGGACAATGAAGTAAAGGGGGATTGGTTTTGGATGAATTTGAAATTAAACCAGAAACTTGAAAACAAAACAGATTGTAACACAAATTTGATGGAATAGAATGGATGGGATGGCTAGCTAAGGGGTTCATCTCAACACATGTTACACTTGCATATAAAACGATTTCCAATTGCTTTTCAATAAACCATGATGCTCAACACCCCAAGTTAACCGTGATGCACTAATTAACTCTCAAATTTTCCTTATGTTATTGAATTGGATGATGTATGCGACAATTCAAATCATTATGCTTTATGAAAATTATAAGTGTTGACGAGGCAATTGTAACTATGAATGCATGATACTTTTGCCAAGAATTCATTTAACGCGATTGTTTATAAGCAACCTCCACTACTTGTGAATATAAGTTCATAACTATTAGGTGAAACTCACTTATATTCTAGCGTCATATTCATGCATGAAAATTAAGCTTGCACTCTCAATAAACATACATAAATAAGTTATCAATCAAACAGTTAAACAAATTGAATTCACAACTTATGAAACGTAATTAGAAGTAATCAAATCATATTGCAAGCATAAACATATATTTCGAATCCCCCCCTAGCCAAGGGGGGGTTTAGTTCCTCATACGTACAAAACAAAGAGAATTGAAATTAAACATTCAAATCAAGGGAAAAGAAACACCTAAACATTCCAACAACTCAAACTTGAATTGTATGAACGTTTAGGCCCTCTTCTCTTCCTCTTTGTTGCTGCACAAGGGGTTTTGGTGAGTTTTCGGGGTTATGGATGGTGTAGAATGATGTGTTTAGGATAGGGATGGATGTAGGGGACTTCAAGGCTTATTTTTGGGCAGAAAATATGAAGAATGGTGAAGTATGGATGTGTTATAGAGAGGGGATGAATTTCTGGCGTGAATGGTGAATGAATGGGAATGGTTTGTATGAATGCATTGCATGGTTTTATAGGGAGAAAAAGGGGTGAATGTGCATGTGGCTGCAAGGTGTGAATGATTATGGGTGCATGTGGTTGAAATAATTAAGGGAATGCATGTGCAAAACAGCTAGGAAAAGTTCTTTTGTTGCTGATTGTGTTGGTGATGAATGTGGAGTGGCTGGAATGATGAAAGAATAAAGGGTGCATGTTTGAATGATTAAAGGGGCATGTGGGTTGGAAATGCATGTGGAGTGGCTGGAACAAAGGGGGAAGCATGGCACAAAGGTGGAATGACAGCTAGGTTATGATGATGAATGCATAAAGGTGGAATGACAGCTAGGTTATGATGATGAATGCATGTGGATTAGGTTGGAATTGCATGTGGAATGGCTTAAAGGATGGAAGTGCATGTGGCTCTAATGTAGCCTTCTAGAAATCAGGTTTTTAGGTCCCCTTGCAACTCCCTAACTGAATTCAAGCCTTTCAAATTCGTCCATCCTCATGCCTCCATGCTTGCACTATCCAATCTTGGCCCAAAAATGCTCTAGAATGCTCCAAATTGCTTCTTTTTGCATACTTTGACACTAAAACCTGAAATTGCACGAAAATAACTTTAAACACTATAATTAACATAGTTTAGCTAATTAAATGCAAGAAAACAAGCTAACTAAGTCGTATAAATATGCTCCTATCAAATTCCCCCACACTTAGCTTTTGCTAGTCCTCGAGCAAAACAAAACAAAACAAAAGAAACCAAAAACAAAACAAAACGAACAAAACACAACCTACACCTTCCAACATTTGCCTCAGGGATTTCCAACGCACATGACATGTTAAAAATCATCATTCCCACAGATTTTAATCATCTTCACACTTAAATACATTCTTAATCATAGTCACCACATACTAGTTCACAATTAAGCATTTAAAACCATGTTTTGAATGTAGTAACATGCCTTAGAGAATTTGCTCAATTCCTTACAAGATATGCACTCAATTTTCACTCAGATTTTCTAACTACACACCCTAATCTAGTTACATGTGAGAAGATTGATGTAAACATGAAAACGAACACTCACATATATGTATCACAAAGAAAGCAATTTCTGGAGTTAATAAGCATGTCTAAGTATGATCTCATGAATGGAATGCTACTACTTAGATGCGAGAACCAGTGACACCATATGCTCATACCAAGTTCAAACTCCACAAATTGAAACACATAACACTCAAGATTGAAGTCACGGGTTGTAACGGGGCTTGGGGTGTGTGGATAACAAAGAAGGGATATGGAAAACAAAGGTTCTTAAAGAACTAGTGAGCAAAGCACTTGAATCAACTTAGAATTCCTTTTGAATGAAAACTCAACTTTTGAACAAAAAGGGAAAACAAGCTCTTTTCCTTTCTTTCTTTCTTTTCTTTTCTGTTTTTCTTTTTCATATGTTTTTCACAAATTTTTTTTTTTTTTTTTCTTTTGAATCTCAAAACATACATATAAACTTAAGAACAAACTTTCCCTCCCCCACACTCATTTTCTTGCATAATGTAACTCAAAAGGAATTCATTTAAGTCATGCTCACTATCTTTTAAGAACAAGGGTGTGAATTGTCCTAAACTAGGCTAGGTGAGGAAAATGTGGGTTAACAAAGAATAAAGGCTAAACAAAGCTCAACGGGGTTAAAACTTACAACATATACGAAATATGGGACGTAAGGCTATTTGGCTATGGTGGCAACTACACAACTTCATCTTGATATATGTTATGCAATTCAATGTCATGCTTTGAATGAAACGGATATAAGTTCTAGCATTTAGTTCTATCATGATACAATTGCATTCTAAGTAGCAACCAAGCAAGGAATAATGAGATCATGCAACAACTTTAGAAAACAAAGAATCACAGATTATAACTCTCCAAAGAAGGTAATGGCTCGAGTCTCACAGGATTGTAGCGTTTGTTTGAGTTCCTTCCTTCAAACATGTTACAAAAACGAATTTTTCTTTTATGATTGCATGTGAAGTCATACATTATAACCATAACCAAGCATATACCAAGAGTAAATCAAACTTTTCTCTATGTTTATAACTCTTTTTAACAGTCATGCAATTACAAACCAAATCCTTATCATTGTGTTGGAAGGTACCCTAAGACACAAACACACAAAAACGACTCAAAACACTCTTTTTAGGCTTTTCAAAACATGTTTTTCAAATTTTTATGTGATTTTCGGAGTTATAAAACAAAACATACTAAAACACTCTAAAACATCTTAAAAACACCTTAAAACAGCAAGGAACAACATTTGAAGTTATGGGTGATAAAATCCCACGAATTTGTATCAAATATACTTAGTTACCCCCCCCCCACACTTAAATCAAACATTGTCCTCAATGTTTTAAGCATAGATTCACACAAAACATAAGTAAACACACAAAAAGCACTTAAACATACTAAACATGGCAGAATGTAACTAACAAAGAGAAGAGTTTAGGGACGCAAATCTGGTTATGGAGTGTAAATTCCTTCTTCTCCTTGGTGATTGCATTGAGGCTTTGATCTTTGTGATTCCACAGGCTTACACTTGAACTGGGCTGGAGGATTCTTTTGGTCTCCTCCACTCGTTGATTTTCCTTTGTGCTACTCTTGAACTGGGCAGCAGGATTCTTTTGGTCTTCCCCGAAGGTCTGAGCTTCCTCCTTTTATCTGTTTCTTTGTTCAATCTTTCCAATTCGTATTGAAGAGGGTTAGAGGATAGCTCAGCATATGCAGTTGTTGCTTGTCTCCACATGCTTCAATGTATCATTTTCACTTGCCTTACTTGCTCCCCTTTGCAGAAGTGGTCCCTTCTCTAGAAGTGTATCAACCGTTGAAGATGACTACTCGAGAGCAACGCTAGGTAAGCAACCAGGGAATAGCTTCCAGGCAGTCGGCTCCAGATCGGAAGACTGACTCCAAGTGCCGGCTGATTGCTTCTTTTACTTTGCTATGCGAGTAATAACAAAGACAAAGGAAAAGACAGGGAAAGAGCATGATATGAGATACTTTTGCTTTTGACCTTGATGATATGAGATACCTTTGCTTTTGAAGAAGCGGTGAATGAATCAGCACATGTATTTGTTGTGCTGCTTCCTCCTGGGTCATCTGTACTCCAGGCATCTGGTATCATCTTTGGGGAAGAAGAAAGAATTGAGTGTTTTGAAAGGCTTTGCTGGGAGTGTGCCCTGATGCGTGAATTATACGCACACAAATTAAACCCTCTTTTTGACAATTGTAGTATAGATATGTAAGTAGGGATCGTTCTGGACCGGGGATTAGGAGGGATTGTTAATCACTTGGATTTGACTCAAAAATGTAAAAACACAATATAAAACACTATACTAGACTCAAAGAATGCAAAACTAAACTTTAAAACACTAAAACAAATCAAAAGACTCAAAACAGCACCAAAACACTCAAAACTGCCTTAAAAACACTTTCTGGGCAGTTTTGAGCACTTTGAGTACTTTGGACGAATTTGGGTAATAACTTGAATCAAAACACTGAGAAACACAAACTAAGACACTTTCTAACTATATTGGACACTAAAGTAAAGGGAGATTGAGTTTTTGACGAAATTAACTAAAATGCACAGATTGTATTTAAAAACAGATTGTAAAGATGAATGTGATGGAATTGAATGGATGGGATGGCTAGCTAAGGGGTTCATCTCCACACATGTTACACTTGCATAATAAAAAGATTTCCAATTGCATTTCAATAAACCATGAATTCTCAACACCCCAAGTTAACCGTGATGCACTAATTAACCTTCAAATCTTCCTAACGTTATTGAATTGGATGATTGCATACGACAACCCAAAACATTCCCCACAAGTCCCCTACATGATTGCATAATAGAGATACAAGCAAGAATCATTACGCTCTATGAAAATTATAAGTGTTGACGAGGCATTCGTTACTATGATTGCATGAAACTTATGCCAAGAATTCGTTTAACGCGATTGTTTATAAGCAACCTCCACTACTTGTGAATATAAGTTCGTAACTATTAGGTGAAACTCACTTATATTCTAGCGTCATATTCATGCATGAAAATTAAGCGTATACTCTCAATAAACATACATAAATAAGTTATCAATCAAACAGTTAAACAAATTGAATCCACAACTTATGAAACGCAATTAGAAGTAATCAAATCAAAATGCAAGCATAAACATATATTTCGAATCCCCCCCTAGCCAAGGGGGGGTTTAGTTCCTCATACGTACAAAACAAAGAGAATTGAAATTAAACATTGGAATCGAGGAAAAGAAACACCTAAACATTCCAACAACTCAAACTTGAATTGTATGAACGTTCAGGCACTCTTCTCCTCCTCTTGGTTGTAGCACAAGGTCTAAGGATAGGTTTGGAGGGATGGGGAGTTATGGATGGTGTAGAATGATGTGTTTAGGATAGGGATGGATGTAGGGGACCTCAAGGCTTCTTTTTGGGCAGAAAATATGAAGAATGGTGAAGTATGGATGTGTTATAGAGAGGGGATGAATTTCTGGCGTGAATGGTGAATGAATTGTGTATGAATGGGAATCAATCCATTGTGGCTGCAATGGATGCTTATTTATAGGTGAAAAGGAGGGAATATGACAGCTAGGAACTTGGTGGAAATCTGGAATGGTGATGGGAGATGCATGTGGCTGATTTGTGAAGGGAATGCATGTGGATTAAAGTGGAATGACAGCTAGGTTATGATGATGAATGCATGTGCAAAGTTGGTTGAATGATTATGGGTGCATGTGGCTGATTTATATGAAGGGAATGCATGTGGAATGAATGTGTGAATGATGGCAGATTGTGTATGTGAATGATTAGGGTGAATGTGCATGTGCTTTGACAGCTAGGTTGAATAAATTAAAGGGAGTGCATGTGGCTTGGTTGGAATGATTGGAATGCAATCTGAAATGAGATGTGTTGGTGTGAATTTCTGGTACAAAGGGCCTCCTTTGGTCTTCAATTTCGTCCATCTACTTGGCTTCAAGTATATGCAATCCATTTAACGCCCCAAACTACTCCAAAATGCACCCTTTTGCATACTTTGCCCTTAGAACCTGAAAACACACAAAAGAAGCATAAAGGACTAAAATAACTAAAGAAACATAACGTAAATGTACGAGAACAAGCCATTTAAGTCGCATGAATATGCTCCTATCAAATACCCCCACACTTATCTTTTGCTAGTCCTCGAGCAAAACAGAAAGAAAAACAAAACAAAACGAAACGAAACAAAACAAGTAAAACACAACCTAAACCTTCCAACAATCGTCTTAGGGATTTCCAATGCACATGACATGTTAAAAATCATCATTCCCACAGATTTTAGTCATGTTCACACTTAATTACATTCTTAATCACAGTCACCACATACTATTTCACAATTAAGCATTTAAAACCATGTTTTGAATGTAGTAACATGCCTTAGAGAATTTGCTCAATTCCTTACAAGATATGCACTCGATTTTCACTCAGATTTTCTAACTACACACCCTAATCTAGTCATATGTGAGAAGATTAATGAAAACGAACACTCACATATATATATCACAAAGAGAGCAATTTCCGGAGTTAATAAGCATGTTTAGATATGATCTCATGAATGGAATGCTACTACTTAGACGCGAGAACCAGTGACACCATATGCTCATACCAAGTTCAAACTCCACAAATTGAAACACATAACACTCAAGATTGAAGTCACGGGTTGTAATGGGGTTCGGGGCGTGTGGATAACAAAGAAGGGATATGGAAAACAAAGGTTCTTAAAGAAATAGTGAGCAAAGCACTTGAATCAACTAAGAATTCACTTTTGAATGAAAACTCAACTTTTGAACAGAAAGGGAGAATTTAGACAATTTACGGCCAGAATTGGTGTTTTGGACCCTTTCTTCAATCACTCATTCTTTCATTTTTTTCAAACTCTTTTTTTTCTTTCTTTCTTTCTTTTCTTTTTTTTTTTTTTTTTTTTTTTTTTTTTTTTTTTTGATTCTCAAAACATACATAAACACTTAAACATTCTCTCCCCCACACTTATTTTCTTTCATAATGTAACTCAAAAGGAATTCAATTAAGTCATGCTCACTATCTTTTAAGAACAAGGGTGGGGATTGTCCTAAACTAGGCTAGGTGAGGAAAATGTGGGTAAACACAGAATAAAGGCTAAACAAGGCTCAACGGGGTTAAAACTTACAACATATACGAAATATGGGAAGTAAGGCTATTTGGCTATGGTGGTGGTCACTACACAACTTCTTCTTGAATATGTGTTATGCAAATCAATAACATGCTTTGAATGAAATGGGCATGAGTTCTAGCATTTGGAACTATATGATGAAACGCCTTCTAAGTAGTAACCAAGCAAAGAATAATGAGATCATGCAACGACTTTAGAAAACAAGAAATCACAGATTATACTCTCCACAGAACGTTATAGGCTCAAGTCTCTCAGGGTTGTAGTGTTTGTTTGAGTTCCTTCCTTCAAGCATGTTACAAAAACGAATTTTTCTTTTATGATTGAATGTGAAGTCATACATTATAACCATAACCAAGCATATACCAAGAGTAAATCAAACTTTTCTCTATGTTTATAACTCTTTTTAACAGTCATGCACTTACAAACCAAATCCTTATCATTGTGTTGGAAGGTGACCTACGACACAAAAACGACTCAAAACACTCTTTTTAGGCTTTTCAAATTTTTATGTCATTTTCAGAGTTATCAAAACAAAACATACTAAAACACTCTAAAACAACTTAAAAATACCTTAAAACAGCAAGGAACAACATTTGAAGTTATGGGTGATAAAATCCCACGAATTTGCATCAAATATACTTAGTTACCCCCCCCCCCCCCCCCCCCCACACTTAAATCACACATTGTCCTCAATGTTTTAAGCATAGATTTACATAAAACATAAGTAAAAACACAAACAGCATTTATACATACTAAACATGGCAGAATGTAACTAACAAAGAGAAGAGTTTAGGGACGCAAATCTGGGATTGGAGTGCTTTCTCGGTCTTCCTTTGTTGAATGCATGGGTTGATCTTGGTGATTCCACAGGCTTACTCTTGAACTGGGCTGGGGGATTCTTTTTGGTCTCCTCCACTCGTTGATTTTCCTTTGTGCTACTCTTGAACTGAGCAGCAGGATTCTTTTGGTCTCCCCCGAAGGTCTGAGCTTCCTCCTTTTATCTGTTTCTTTGTTCAATCTCTCCAATTCGTATTGAAGAGGGTTAGAGGATAGCTCAGCATATGCAGTTGTAGCTTGTCTCCACATGCTTCAATGTATCATTTTCACTTGCCTTACTTGCTCCCCTTTGCAGAAGTGGTCCCTTCTCTGGAAGTGTATCAACCGTTGAAGATGACTACTCGAGAGCAACGCTAGGTAAGCAATCAGGGAAGGGATTCCAGGCAGTTGGTTCCAGATCGGAAGACTGACTCCAAGTGTCGGCTGATTGCTTCTTTCACTTTGCCATGCGAGTAAGAACAAGGACAAAGAAAAGGACAGGGAAAGAGCATGATATGAGATACTTTTGCTTTTGACCTTGATGATATGAGATACCTTTGCTTTTGAAGAAGCGGTGAATGAATCAGCACATGCTTCCATCTACCGTTTCCTCCTGGGTCATCTGTACTCCAGGCATCTGGTATCATCTTTGGGGAAGAAGAAAAAATTGAGTATTTCGAAAGGCTTTGCTGGGAGTGCGCCCTCAAAAGTGAGGAAGAGTTGGGCATTTTCTTCAGGTTTGCCTTGCCATAAAAGATGAAGGTCGACATATATAGGGATTTCCCAATAGCAAGTGGTGGTATTGTTCTTTTACCCTTGTCGACAAACGTTTTGATCCCGCAAATCCGGCTTTTTGAAATAGTGATGCCTCTTCGATTTCTGAACGACGCCTCTTCGATTTCTGAGCAGGCGCCCCTTCGATTTCTGAGCGACACGTAGTAGTGCGGATGCGGCTCTTTTGACAAAGCTGCATGCGTTTTCTGAAAAGGAGAGAAAGCGTCGTCGAACTTTGCGTTTGTCGGCTAAAGATGTGTAGTTGCGATGATGGCCTCCACGTTTTTTCACTTTGTTAGAGATCTTTTGACAAAGTGAACGCGTTTTCTGAAAAGCCGAGAGATCGTCGCCGAACTTTGCGCAGGAAATTCCGGCTTTTTGAATTGGTGGACGCGTCGCCTTGGCTTTTTATAGAGCTACCGATCACCTCAAACATACACACTCTGAAGACTGCCCATTTTTGAAAATTGTCTCCGGCCCTTTGAAATTTAACTCCATCCACCCCTTCTCTTGAACACCTTTGAAAAATGGCAAACCCATCGAACCTTAGCTTGGAATTGAGTCTCAGCAGTGATACGGGCGCGCCGCGTCAAGGTAACGTATGGCGCCCTTTTTTCTTATCTTCTAACGGTCCTCTTACAGGTGAAGACTCCGTGATGCAGGATGCCACAACAGCTACAATAGTAGCTAGGAACCTCCTCACTCCCAAAGATAGTCAGCTGCTTTCAGGACGGTCTGATGAGTTGGCCGTTCAAGAGTCCCTCGCTCTCAGTGTTCAGTGTGCGAGCTCTGTGTCCAACATGGGCCAACGCCTGCTTGCTCGCTCTCGTCAAGTGGAATCATTGATGGCAGAGGTGGAAAATCTTAAGCAGGAGATCAAACAACTTAAGTACGAGAATAGAAGTTTGCATGTGCTTGCAAATAACTATTCGTCGGGCATGAAGAGGAAGCTTGATGAGCTGCAAGAATCTCAAGGTCGCGTTCAAAGTGACCGTCAAAGGCTTGCGTCTTTCTTCTAGAGGCACCTCTTTTCTGGGTCATCCAGCGTTCCACCAAGGTTTGGGGCCTTGAATGATCTATCTTCGGTGCCTCCCGCTCCTATGCCTTCTGCTCCGATGCCTCCTGCTCCGATGCCTCCTGCTCCGATGCCTTCCGCTCTGATGCCTTCCGCTCCGAGAGTTTCGCCACGTAGTGGGTCTTCACGTAAACTACCTTTGTGAAGGCTACATTCTTTTATTTTTCTTTCTTTTTTTTTTTTTTTTTTTTTTTTTTTTTTTTTTCTATTTGAATCAAACGGCATGGAATTGATCTTTGAATGGAAGGTGATACTTGAAATGATCCGGTAATGGTTTAAATTCAAGATTGGATGCCTGAATCATTAACAACATATTAGTATAAATCAAAATTGAAATTCGGGGAGGTGGCTTACCTGTGGGCTTCGACATAAACTCAAGAATAAACACCCCTTCGAAAGTTGTAAGACTAGAAATTTCAGCTAGATTCGGTGTCTCAAGTATATCCTCTTTGATGAATTCTAGACATTCCCCAGTCACATCTTGCTCTTGATTCTTTAGAAAGGATTCGAAGATGCCTTTCTCACCCTCTTCTTCCTTGGATTGCATGAGCCTGCAAGGAATAGGGACATTCAGTGGAACGGGGTTAGAAATAATTAACTTTGGAACAACCATACCAGAATTGGATGACGTAGGTGCAATAGGTGCCTGCGGCAAAGGTGTTTCCTCCCTTGCCGTGGCTTGGGTGTGTTCCTCTTCCTCAAATTGCATTCCTTCATCCTCCTTCGGATTTGCCATGGTTGAAATAGGGAGTTTGCCTTGGTCTTGAAATTGTCCTATGAACTCCGCTATCTGCCCAATTTGCTTTTCCAAGTGGTCCAACCTTTTGTCTTGATTTTGCCTTGCTTTGTTTTGATCTTCTTGCCCCTGAGACAAATTGGTGAGTAACTTACTAACCGTATCATTATACAAAGACTCACTTGAATTTGTTTGGGTAGGTTGTGGTGGCTACATAGGTGTTGTATAGAACTCCTCATATGGTTGCCAATATTCTCCTTGTTGAGCCTCCTCGAGTTGATTTTGTGAGCCCTGCACCAAACAAATTAATTCATTAAGCTTTTCATTATAATCTATTGACGAACTTGAGTTTGGTTGGGCATATTGAATATGAGGTGGCTGCCAATATCCTTCTTGTTGAACATTTTGAGGTTCCCACCACATAGAAGTTGAATGATCACTCCAATCCGAATTGTAAGTATTGGAAAACACGTTATTCCTTGATTGAAGATCGAATATATCAACGCTTTGAATTTGGGACCTTTCCATGAGCTGTGACAAAAGAGAAGCATTATCAAGTGCCATGTTGTGTTTCTCTAGTACTTGAAATCAACAAACAAAACACAAATCAAAAACTAAAACTAAAATACATAACAGAAACGAACAATCCAAGGGATTAGCAAATTTGCTAATCCCCGGCAACGGCGCCAAAATTTGATGCGTGAATTATACGCACACAAATTAAACCCTCTTTTTGACAATTGTAGTATAGATATGTAAGTAGGGATCGTTCTGGACCGGGGATTAGGAGGGATTGTTAATCACTTGGATTTGACTCAAAAACGTAAAAACACAATATAAAACACTATACTAGACTCAAAGAATGCAAAACTAAACTTTAAAACACTAAAACAAATCAAAAGACTCAAAACAGCACCAAAACACTCAAAACTGCCTTAAAAACACTTTCTGGGCAGTTTTGAGCACTTTGAGTACTTTGGACGAATTTGGGTAATAACTTGAATCAAAACACTTAGAAACACAAACTAAGACACTTTCTAACTATATTGGACACTAAAGTAAAGGGGGATTGTGTTTTTGACGAAATTAACTAAAATGCACAGATTGTATTTAAAAACAGATTGTAAAGATGAATGTGATGGAATTGAATGGATGGGATGGCTAACTAAGGGGTTCATCTCCACACATGTTACACTTGCATAATAAAAAGATTTCCAATTGCATTTCAATAAACCATGAATTCTCAACACCCCAAGTTAACCGTGATGCACTAATTAACCTTCAAATCTTCCTAACGTTATTGAATTGGATGATTGCATACGACAACCCAAAACATTCCCCACAAGTCCCCTACATGATTGCATAATAGAGATACAAGCAAGAATCATTACGCTCTATGAAAATTATAAGTGTTGACGAGGCATTCGTTACTATGATTGCATGAAACTTATGCCAAGAATTCGTTTAACGCGATTGTTTATAAGCAACCTCCACTACTTGTGAATATAAGTTCGTAACTATTAGGTGAAACTCACTTATATTCTAGCGTCATATTCATGCATGAAAATTAAGCGTATACTCTCAATAAACATACATAAATAAGTTATCAATCAAACAGTTAAACAAATTGAATCCACAACTTATGAAACGCAATTAGAAGTAATCAAATCAAAATGCAAGCATAAACATATATTTCGAATCCCCCCCTAGCCAAGGGGGGGTTTAGTTCCTCATACGTACAAAACAAAGAGAATTGAAATTAAACATTTGAATCGAGGAAAAGAAACACCTAAACATTCCAACAACTCAAACTTGAATTGTATGAACGTTTAGGCACTCTTCTCCTCCTCTTCGTTGTAGCACAAGGTCTAAGGATAGGTTTGGAGGGATGGGGAGTTATGGATGGTGTAGAATGATGTGTTTAGGATAGGGATGGATGTAGGGGACCTCAAGGCTTCTTTTTGGGCAGAAAATATGAAGAATGGTGAAGTATGGATGTGTTATAGAGAGGGGATGAATTTCTGGCGTGAATGGTGAATGAATTGTGTATGAATGGGAATCAATCCATTATGGCTGCAATGGATGCTTATTTATAGGTGAAAAGGAGGGAATATGACAGCTAGGAACTTGGTGGAAATCTGGAATGGTGATGGGAGATGCATGTGGCTGATTTGTGAAGGGAATGCATGTGGATTAAAGTGGAATGACAGCTAGGTTATGATGATGAATGCATGTGCAAAGTTGGTTGAATGATTATGGGTGCATGTGGCTGATTTATATGAAGGGAATGCATGTGGAATGAATGTGTGAATGATGGCAGATTGTGTATGTGAATGATTAGGGTGAATGTGCATGTGCTTTGACAGCTAGGTTGAATAAATTAAAGGGAGTGCATGTGGCTTGGTTGGAATGATTGGAATGCAATCTGAAATGGGATGTGTTTGTGTGAATTTCTGGTACAAAGGGCCTCCTTTGGTCTTCAATTTCGTCCATCTACTTGGCTTTAAGTATATGCAATCCATTTAACGCCCCAAACTACTCCAAAATGCACCCTTTTGCATACTTTGCCCTTAGAACCTGAAAACACACAAAAGAAGCATAAAGGACTAAAATAACTAAAGAAACATAACGTAAATGTACGAGAACAAGCCATTTAAGTCGCATGAATATGCTCCTATCATGCCCTCAAAGGTGAGGAAAAGTTGGGCATTTTCTTCAGGTCTGCCTTGCCATAAAAGATGAAGGTCGACATATATAGGGATTTCCCAATAGCAAGTGGTGGTACTGTTCTTTTACCGTTGTCGACAAACGTTTTGATCCCGCAAATCCGGCTTTTTGAAATAGTGACGACTCTTCGATCTTTGAATGCGCCCCTTCGACTTCTGAACGACGCCTCTTCGATTTCTGAACGTGCACCACTTTTGACAAAGTTACACGCGTTTTCTGAAAAGCAGAGAAAGCGTCGCCGAACTTTGCGCTTGTCGGCTAAAGATGTGTAGTTGTGATGATGGCCTCCACGTGTCTTCAACTTTGTCAGAGATCTTTTGACAAAGTTGAACGCGTTTTCTGAAAAGCGGAGAGAGCGTTGCCGAACTTTACGCAGGAAATTCCGGCTTGTTGAATCGGTGGGCGCGTCGCCTTGGCTTTTTATAGAGCTATCGATCACCACCAACATACACACTCTGAAGACTGCCCATCTGTGAAAATCGTCTCCGGCCCTTTGAAATTTAAATCCATCCAGCCCTTCTCTTTGAACACTTTTAAAAAATGGCAAACCCATCGAACCTTAGCTTAGAATTGAGTCTCAGCAGTGATACGGGCGCGCCGCGTCAAGGTAACATATGGCGCCCTTCTTTCTTATCTTCTAACGGTCCTCTTTCAGGTGAAGACTCCGTGATGCAGGATGCCACAACAGCTACAATAGTAGCTCGGAACCTCCTCACTACCAAAGATAGTCAGCTGCTTTTAGGACGGTCCGATGAGTTGGCCGTTCAAGAGTCCCTGGCTCTCAGTGTTCAGTGCGCAGGCTCTGTGTCCAACATGGGCCAACGCCTGCTTGCTCGCTCCCGTCAGGTTGAATCATTGATGACAGAGGTGGAAAATCTCAAGCAAGAGATCAAACAGCTTAAGCACGAGAATAGAAGTTTGCACGTGCTTGCCAATAATTATTTGACAGGCATGAAGAGGAAGCTTGATGAGATGCAAGAATCTCAAGGTCGAATGCAAAGTGACCGTCAAAGGCTTGCGTCTTTCTTCCAGAGGCACCTTTTTCCTGGGTCATCCAGCGTTCCGCCAAGTATTGAGGCCTCGAATGCTCTATCTCCGATGCCTCTTGCTCCGATGCCTTCTGCTCCGATGCCTCCTGCTCCGATGCCTCCTGCTCCGAGAGTGTTGCCACGTAGTGGGGCTTCACGTACACAACCTTTGTGAAGGCTACATTCTTTTATTTTTTTTTTCTTTTTTTTTTTTTTTTGAATCAAACGGCATGGAATTGATCTTTGAATGGAAGGTGATACTTGAAATGATCCGGTAATGGTTTAAATTCAAGATTGGATGTCTGAATCATTAACAACATGTTAGTATAAAAGAAAATTGAAATTGGAGGAGGTGGCTTACTTATGTGATCCAATAAGAACTTAAGAATAAACACCCCTTCTTTGAACGTTTCAGGGACTTTGCACTTGGTCAGATTTGATGTGAGGATTGGTCCTTGTCTTGTGTCATAAAATTCAACTTCTTTGGGGTTGTTTATCTCAAGAACATCCTCTTTGATGAATTCATGATATTCCCTACTTTTCACCTTTGGAAGGGCTTCCAAGGTGTCTTTTTCACTTTCTTCTTCCTTGGAATTCATGAACCTGCAAGAAATAGGGATATTAGGTGGAATGGGGTTAGAACTAATTAAATTTGGAACAACCTTACTTGAATTAGATGGCGTAGGAGCAATAGGTGCCTCCGGCAAAGGTGTTTCCACTCTTGCCGTGGGTTGGGTGTATTCCTCTTCCTTGTGATTTGATTTTGATGGTTGAGGGTCCGTTCCAACCTCCTTGCTACTTCTCAAGATGATTTCCTTGGCAGTTTCAAATCCTTCCTTCGGATTTGCAATGGTTGAAATAGGGAGTTTGCCTTGGTCTTGAAATTGTCCTACGAACTCCGCGATCTGCCCAATTTGCTTTTCCAAGTAGTCCAACCTTTTGTCTTGATTTTCCCTCTCCTTGTTTTGAGTTTGGATTCCCTGCGTCAAAGTAGTAGTTAATTGAAAAATCGTATCATTATCATTTGAATTACCTACATTACTTTGGGCAGGTTGTGGTGGCTGTATAGGCGTTGAATAGAACTCCTCATATGGCTGCCAATATCCTTCTTGTTGAGCCTTATTGTCTTGATTTTGTGAGCCCTGCACCAAACAAATTAATTCATTAAGCTTTTGATTATAATCTATTGACGAACTTGAGTTTGGTTGGGCATATTGAATATGAGGTGGCTGCCAATATCCTTCTTGTTGAACATTTTGAGGTTCCCACCACATAGAAGTTGAATGATCACTCCAATCCGAATTGTAAGTATTGGAAAACACGTTATTCCTTGATTGAAGATCAAATATATCAACGCTTTGCATTTGGGACCTTTCCATGAGCTGTGACAAAAGAGAAGCATTATCAAGTGCCATGTTGTGCTTCTCTAGTACTTGAAATCAACAAACAAAACACAAATCAAAAACTAAAACTAAAATACATAACAGAAACGAACAATCCAAGAGATTAGCAAATTTGCTAATCCCCGGCAACGGCGCCAAAATTTGATGCGAGAATTGTACGCGCACAAATTAAGCCCTCTTTTTATCAATTGTAGTAAGTATGTAAGTAGGGATCGTTCTTAACCGGGGATTAGGAGGGATTGCAAATCACTTGGAAACTGACTCAAAAACGTAAAATAAAGTTTAAAACACTAAACTAGACTCAAAGAATGCGAAACTAAACGCTTAAAATACTAAAACAAACCAAAAGACTCAAACATCACCCAAAACACTCAAAACTGCCTTAAAATCACTTTCTGGGCAGTTTTGAGCACCTTGGTGAATTTGGACGAATTTGTGCAACAAATTGAATCAAAACACTTATAAACACAAACTAAGACACTTTCTAACTAATTTGGACAATAAAGTAAAGGGGGATTGGTTTTGGATGAATTTGAAATTAAACCAGAAACTTGAAAACAAAACAGATTGTAACACGAATTTGATGGAATAGAATGGATGGGATGGCTAGCTAAGGGGTTCATCTCAACACATGTTACACTTGCATATAAAACGATTTCCAATTGCTTTTCAATAAACCATGATGCTCAACACCCCAAGTTAACCGTGATGCACTAATTAACTCTCAAATTTTCCTTATGTTATTGAATTGGATGATGCATGCGACAATTCAAATCATTCTCCAATGGTTCTCAACATGAATGCATAGAAGAGATACAATGAGAGATCATTATGCTCTATGAAAATTATAAGTGTTGACGAGGCAATTGTAACTATGAATGCATGATACTCTTGCCAAGAATTCATTTAACGCGATTGTTTATAAGCAACCTCCACTACTTGTGAATATAAGTTCATAACTATTAGGTGAAACTCACTTATATTCTAGCGTCATATTCATGCATGAAAATTAAGCTTGCACTCTCAATAAACATACATAAATAAGTTATCAATCAAACAGTTAAACAAATTGAATTCACAACTTATGAAACGTAATTAGAAGTAATCAAATCATATTGCAAGCATAAACATATATTTCGAATCCCCCCCTAGCCAAGGGGGGGTTTAGTTCCTCATACGTACAAAACAAAGAGAATTGAAATTAAACATTGAAATCAAAGGAAAAGAAACACCTAAACATTCTGATGCAAGAATTATATGCACACAAATTAAACCCTCTTTTTATCAATTGTAGTATAAGTATAAGTAGGGATCATTCTTAACCGGGGATTAGGAGGGATTGGAAATCTCTTGGAAACTGACTTAAAAACGTAAAATAAAGTTTAAAACACTAAACTAAACTCAAAGAATGCGAAACTAAACGCTTAAAACACTAAAACAAACCAAAAGACTCAAACATCACCCAAAACACTCAAAACTGCCTTAAAAACACTTTCTGGGCAGTTTTGAGCACCTTGGTGAATTTGGACGAATTTGTGCAACAAATTGAATGAAAACATTTATAAACACAAACAAAGACTCAAAAACATAAAAACAAGGTTAAAAACGTTCACAAAGACTCAAAGGACTCAAAACAAGTTCAAAAGACTCAAAACTGCCTAAAAACACTAACTAGGCAGTTTCTGACCTTAAACCTAATTTTGGACGAATTTAAGATTATGGCTTGATTCAAAACATTTTAAAACATAAACTAAACAGATTCTAAGCACTAAAGAACAAGAAAGTAAAGGGGGGGTTTTGATTTGACGATAATTGAAATAACAAAACAAGTTGAATCAAAACACTTATAAACACAAACTAAAACACTTTCTAACTAATTTGGACATTAAAGTAAGGGGGGATTGAGTTTTGGACGAAAATTGAAATAACAAAACAAAGTAACAAACTAGGCAGATTGTAAAACGAATTCCTTGAAAACAAGATGATGGATGGATTAGCTAAGGGGTTCATCTCCACACATGTTACACTTGCATAATAAAAAGATTTCCAATTACATTTCAATAAACCATGAATTCTCAACGCCCCGGGTTAATTAGGTCCGCTTAAATTAACCGTCAAGTTTTCCTTAAGTTAATGAATTGGATGATTGCATACGACAACCCAAAGCATTCCTCACAAGTTCCCTACATGAATTGCATAATAGAGATTCAAGCAAGAATCATTAAGCATCATGAAAACTATAAGTGTTGACGAGGCATTCGTTACTATGATTGCATGAAACTTATGCCAAGAATTTGTTTAACGCGATTGTTTATAAGCAACCTCCACTACTTGTGAATATAAGTTCATAACTATTACGTGAAACTCACTTATATTCTAGCGTCATATTCATGCATGAAAATTAAGTGTGCACTCTCAATAAACATACATAAATAAGTTATCAATCAAATAGTTAAACAAATTGAATCCACAACTTATGAAACGCAATTAGAAGTAATCAAATCAAAATGCAAGCATAAACATATATTTCGAATCCCCCCCTAGCCAAGGGGGGGTTTAGTTCCTCATGATACAAAACAAAGAGAATCAAAGAAACACCTAAACATTCCAACAACTCAAACTTGAATTGTATGAACGTTTAGGCCCTCTTCTCTTCCATTCCTCATTCGTACAAAACAAAGAGTATTGAAATTAAACATTGAAATCAAAGAAACACCTAACATTCCAACAACTCAAACTTGAATTGTATGAACGTTTAGGCCCTCTTATCTTCCTCTTCGTTGTAGCACAAGGTCTAAGGATAGGTTTGGAGGGATGGGGAGTTATGGATGGTGTAGAATGATGTGTTTAGGATAGGGATGGATGTAGGGGACCTCAAGGCTTCTTTTTGGGCAGAAAATATGAAGAATGGTGAAGTATGGATGTGTTATAGAGAGGGGATGAATTTCTGGCGTGAATGGTGAATGAATTGTGTATGGAAGAATGAGATGAATTGAATGAATGCAATGCATGGTTTTATAGGGAGAGAAGGGATGGGAGAACATGTGAATGGCAGCTAGGAATGATTAAAGAAGGGAATGCATGTGTAATGACAACTAGATTGGTTGGTGGAAATCTGAAAATGGATGGGAGAGGGAACATGACAGCTAGGTAAAGTGAATGTGGCTGCATGTTTGAATGATTAAATGATGCATGTGGGTTGGAAATGCATGTGCAATGATTCTTTGGTGCTGAAAATGCATGTGTAAGCATGTGTTGGCTGAATTAAAGAATGTGAGGGAATGATGAAAGGGGAAACATGACAGCTAGGTTGAATTATGAAGAGTGAATGCATGTGGCTGATTTATGTGAATGATTATGGGTGATTATGATAAGTGATAAGTGGTGATGATAAGTGTATGATATGTGATTATGATAAGTGATAAGTGGTGATGATAAGTAATGATATGTGGGAGTGTGGCTGAAATGAAGGAGTGGAATGTTGGAATGTTATGCACGGCTAAGGATATAGAAAAGGTTTAAATGTCCTAAAACTAAAGGGAACAAGGTTCCAACACTTTGGTCTTCAATTAGGTCTTCAATTTCGTCCAACACTTTGGCTCCAAGCATAGGCTATCCATCCTTAGCCCAAAAGTGCTCCAAAAGTCTCCAAAATGCATCTTTTTGCTCCTTTAGCCCTTTGGACCTACAAACACACGAAAATAGCTTAAAGTACTAAAATAACTAAAGAAACATAACGTAAATGCACGAGAACAAGCCATTTAAGTTGCATGAATATGCTCCTATCAGGGGGTTTAGTTCCTCATGATACAAAACAAAGAGAATCAAAGAAACGCCTAAACATTCCAACAACTCAAACTTGAATTGTATGAACGTTTAGGCCCTCTTCTCTTCCATTCCTCATTCGTACAAAACAAAGGGTATTGAAATTAAACATTGAAATCAAAGAAACACCTAAACATTCCAACAACTCAAACTTGAATTGTATGAACGTTTAGGCCCTCTTATCTTCCTCTTCGTTGTAGCACAAGGTCTAAGGATAGTTTGATGGTGTGAATGGTTTGGGGAGTGGTGAAAATGGAAGGAGGAGGCCACGGCAATGGGATGATTTCTGGTGTGGTGTTTGGATGATTAGGGAGAGAGCACGGCACAAGGGAATGGTTGGTGTTTGTGACTGAAATGTGTATGGAAGAATCAATGAATTGTGTGAAGTGTGTATGGTTTTTATAGGGAGATGAATGGATGGGAGAGGGAACATGACAGCTAGGTTAAGTGAGTGCATGTGCAATGAAGTGGAATGACAGCTAGGTTATGATGATGAGTGCATGTGCAAAGTTGGTTGAATGATTATGGGTGCATGTGGCTGATTTATATGAAGGGAATGCATGTGAGTGACAGCTAGATATGTTGATTGATAAGTCTCATTTTGCATGCATTTATATCTTCCTTATTTGGCGTCTTTGTGATGTTTTTGGATTAAACTAGTTGCATTTTACATTATTTGGTGTTAGTGTGCAGCCAAGTGTGTATTTGGATCAATGGGAAGGCAAATGAAGTAAAAACATTCCTTTTGGTAGCTGAGCATTATTCCAAACGTGGAGAGGATTCTAGGGAGTTAATTTGAAGTCCAAATGAAGAATCTAGGAAACATTTGGCTGCTGGAATTTCAGGAAAAGATGTGGAAGTGTTAAGTGGTGCAATTCGGCCATATTGGGTGATTCTAAACAAGGCAACAACATTAAAGTCAGATTATGTGGTTCTAACACCAAAACATGCATTCACATGCATGTTCACAACCTGTCCGTGCATTCCATTACCTGTCCAGCCCCCTTTTGCACCAAAAACATCCATTCCCATTAATTAAACCATTCAGCCACTTTTACACCAACATCTCATGCCCATGCCGTGCTTTCATACCCTTTCCAGATTTGTACAACCAATTCCAGGTTGTCCAATTCATCTTTGCAGACATCCACATGCATCTCAATTAAATAAACCATATGCTTGCATATTTCCTTTGTGCCGTGCATCCATCATTCCAGAAATCCACTCATCCCATCATCTTCCAGCACTAAAATAACTCATCTTTGCATTTCCAGCTCAGATTATGCCATTCCAGCTCCCTTATGCACTTCCAACCCTTGTGTCGTGCATGCCTTTACAGTTCCAGCTCCATGCTTAAATGTTGGCAGCCACATTCCCCTCCTATAAAACTATGCACACTTCACACAACAAAGGGTTCTCCTTGGTTTTAATTCCATCATTCCATTATTCACACACATAGCCGCTCCATTTCCACTCCATTTCTGTCCATTTCTGTCCATTTCTGTCCCATTGGCAGAAACCATTCAACCATAGCCGATCTACATTCATTTACATCACACTTGGAGAACCAACACCGAAGGCCACTCTTCAACGAATTCAACATCAGTTTTGCTTCAAGGGTTTCTTCTTCTTAATTCTATGCTCACTCATGTTATATATTTTTATGTCAAACCTTTTGTAAACATGAAGTGTAACTAAGCTCTCTCTAGGGATTCGATGTAGCCTTGCAAAGTTTGCCATGTAGTTAATTCAGAATTCTCAGTTAGTCTATCTATTTCTTGTTTCATTCTCTGATTTAATTGTGACTTAGTGTGTTGATTTTAATGCTTGATCATCATTTGAATTAACCACAGGTTGTTTAGCCAAGATTAAAGCACACATCATGCATAATCTTGGTGGATATGTGAATGAATGAAGGGAATGTTTTGCAAACATCCTGCCGAGTGTTCCCTTTGGTTTTATGAAAGTTTCTTGTGCACTACATAGTCTTGATTAGGAACCAAAGTTGCACATCACAATTAGGCTCATGATTAGAGACATTTGATCAAATCCACACATCATATGGTTGATCATATCCAAGTGAAACAAACTCAAGAAATAAGTAGATGACTGAGTATAAACTGATTTAACAAACATGGACTTTGATTAGCAATGGTGAAATCGAATCCCTAGCTTCATCACCATTGGTACTATCCCATTTTATTAGTTGTTGATTCATTTATTTGTGTTCACTTCATTTTCTTATGCTTTCAAGTTACAACAACCAATCTGCCTACATTGATTAGTTTTATTTCTCTAGTAAGAGTTCTTGCAAAACAAGTGATTATATAGGTCCAATTAGTCCCTGTGGATTCGACACCCTTACTTGTGCCATTATACTAAACATATTTTAGCATCTAGGAAGGAATTACAACAACATTGATGAATGCATGTGGAATGAATGTGTGAATGATGGCAGATTGTGTATGTGAATGATTAGGGTGAATGTGCATGTGCTTTGACAGCTAGGTTGAATAAATTAAAGGGAGTGCATGTGGCTTGGCTGGAATGATTGGAATGCAATCTGAAATGGGATGTGTTGGTGTGAATTTCTGGTACAAAGGGCCTCCTTTGGTCTTCAATTGAAGGAAGATTTGTGAAAAACAAGTTCATTTGAGCAACATCAACAACATGCAATTAACAATTAAAAGGCGGAATCATGTTTATATGCACTCAAAAACAAAACTTAACCCATGAACTTCAAAGCCTAGTAGATAGGTGAACCAAGACTCAACTCAAAACAAAGTGAGTTGAGAAATCAATACCTTTGTAGATTCCTCTTTGCATAAGCAAAGGCTAATCACCCAAAGAGAGGGCCTTCATTCCTTGCATCTTAGATCCATGGATTTGGATGGATGAAAAGGTTTCTCCAAGTTCCCAAAATTGAGAACCTCTAAGTCTCCACACCAAGGCATAATGAAGAAGAAATGAGTGACCTTGAGGAAGTAAGATTGCTAGATGTTTTCCTCAAGAGTGGCCGAAATTTTTGAGAGAAAGGAGAGCTTGTGTTCTCATCCTTTCCCCAAAAATAACCCTTAATGAATTTTGGCTATTAAGTCATACTTATTCCTTAATTCATTTGAGTGGCAAACTTGTAAATAAGTCCAAAACCACTCCTTCTCTAACATGGCCGGCCTAAGGGGATTTATTGGGCTATTTGGGCCTTTGTGAATCATTATTCATTAAGTTGTCATACAACTTAAGTCAATGGACTTGACGTTCGAAGCCCATTGGGCCTTAAGGTCCAAAACTATCCCGAGGTCTTTTAACGAACTTATTCGTTTGATTAATTAACATATTAATTAATCCTTGCCATAAATAATTAAACCATTTAATTATTCTTACTCATCTCCGTTGAATCTTCAATCTCTACCTTACACGGTGTACGATCCATTAGGTTCCTTTTAGCGAGGCAGTGGGCGATTCAAACTCTTTTAAATCGATTGTGAATTGAAACTTACTTTCAATTCTCCCTTTAGTGTTTATACACGTTTAGGGCTTCCACAAACCATGGTTGACGTCTAGCAGCATGTCATGGTTACCCAAGCTAATCAGAAGAGGTGGAGAACCTATTCAGTTTTAGGATTACAAATGCAATACGGTCTTCCTCTAATACAATACTCTTGACCACATTGTTTGGTTTGATAGTTTATTCATGTCTACTATCCAATGTGAATCTTGTACTTATATGATTACCTTGAATGTGATCTGGAACGCATTCCAACATCTCATTCATACTCTGGCCAGAGATTCTAAATCATATCATAGAATATTCTCCCTCAAACAGTTTGAAGGTTAGAGATCCCTTGTTGCGCATTCACTTGCCTCCATGGCTAAGTGGCTTAACCCCAACGATGCCGTGGACACCCTGATAGAGTGACTTTGACATAATCAAAGATCAAGTACCTAATGATAGGAGCATATTCATGCGATTTAAATGGCTTGTTCTCGTACATTTACGTTATGTTTCTTTAGTTATTTTAGTCCTTTATGCTTCTTTTGTGTGTTTTCAGGTTCTAAGGACAAAGTATGCAAAATGGTGCATTTTGGTGCATTTTGGAGTAGTTTGGGGCGTTAAATGGATTGCATATACTTGAAGCCAAGTAGATGGACGAAATTGAAGACCAAAGGAGGCCCTTTGTACCAGAAATTCACACCAACACATCCCATTTCAGATTGCATTCCAATCATTCCAGCCAAGCCACATGCACTCCCTTTAATTTATTCAACCTAGCTGTCAAAGCACATGCACTTTGCCTTTCATCATTGCACCATAAATCAGCCACATGCACCCATAATCATTCAACCAACTTTGCACATGCATTCATCATCATAACCTAGCTGTCATTACCCTTTAATCACATGCATAAATCAGCCACATGCATCTCCCATCACCATTCCAGATTTCCACCAAGTTCCTAGCTGTCATATTCCCTCCTTTTCACCTATAAATAAGCATCCATTGCAGCCACAATTCATTCATTCCCATTCATTCTCATACATTCTTCCATTTCAGAAATTCATTCATTCAAACACACATCCACACCATCAAACTATCCTTAGACCTTGTGCTACAACGAAGAGGAGGAGAAGAGTGCCTAAACGTTCATACAATTCAAGTTTGAGTTGTTGGAATGTTTAGGTGTTTCTTTTCCTCGATTACAATGTTTAATTTCAATTCTCTTTGTTTTGTACGTATGAGGAACTAAACCCCCCTTTGGCTAGGGGGGGATTCGAAATATATGTTTATGCTTGCATTTTGATTTGATTACTTCTAATTGCGTTTCATAAGTTGTGGATTCAATTTGTTTAACTGTTTGATTGATAACCTATTTATGTATGTTTATTGAGAGTGCACACTTAATTTTCATGCATGAATAGGACGCTAGAATATAAGGGAGTTTCACGTAATAGTTATGAACTTATATTCACAAGTAGTGGAGGTTGCTTATAAACAATCGCGTTAAACGAATTCTTGGCATAAGTTTCATGCAATCATAGTAACGAAAGCCTCGTCAACACTTATAATTTTCATAGAGCGTAATGATTCTTGCTTGTATCTCTATTATGCAATCATGTAGGGGACTTGTGGGGAATGTTTTGGGTTGTCGTATGCAATCATCCAATTCAATAATGTTAGGAAGATTTGAAGGTTGATTTAAGCGGACCTAATTAACCCGGGGCGTTGAGAATTCATGGTTTATTGAAACGCAATTGGAAATCGTTTTATTATGCAAGTGTAACATGTCTGGAGATGAACCCCTTAGCTAGCCATCCCATCCATTCAATTCCATCACATTCATCTTTACAATCTGTTTTTAATTACAATCTGTGCATTTTAGTTAATTTCGTCAAAAACTCAATCCCCCTTTACTTTAGTGTCCAACTTAGTTAGAAAGTGTCTTAATTTGTGATTCTAAGTGTTTTGATTCATTTTATTACCCAATTTCGTCCAAAGTAGTCAAAGTGCTCAAAACTGCCCAGAAAGTGTTTTTAAGGCAGTTTTGAGTGTTTTGGGTGCTGTTTGAGTCTTTTGGTTTGTTCTAGTGTTTTAAGTGTTTAGTTTTGCATTCTTTGAGTCTAGTTTAGTGTTAAAGTGTCTTAGTTTGTGTTTATAAGTGTTTTGATTCAATTTATTACACTCATTCGTCCAAATTCACCAAAGTGCTCAAAACTGCCCAGATTGTGTTTTTAAGGCAGTTTTGAGTGTTTTGGGGCTGTTTTGAGTCCTTTGGTTTGTTTTAGTGTTTTAAATGTTTAGTTTTGCATTCTTTGAGTCTAGTTTAGTGTTTTATATTGTGTTTTTAAGTTTTTAAGTCAGTTTCCAAGTGTTTAGCAATCCCTCCTAATCCCCGGTTAAGAACGATCCCTACTTATATCTATACTACAATTGTCAAAAAGAGGGTTTAATTTGTGTGCGTATAATTCTCGCATCACCTAACCACAAGACAGCTGTGATGCCTCAGGTCAAAGGACTACTTTGCATTATCCCAACCATGAGTTCTCATGTGACATGAATATGAGAACTCCTCGTTGATCGTGTTCAGTGAACTCATTCTCTATTGAGCACCTACATGCTTGTCTTGGTGTCACTCACACCAATGACTTGAGACTAGTCACTCTCCCTGAGAGAAGACACAGCACGTACTGATCTTAACGGACTATCAATGCCCAATTGGCAATCCTATGATCAGGAACGTTTAGGATGTGTCTACGAAAGAATGGTCTCATGAATCTAACTTCTTTAGATCGCATTCTCTCAATCACATATTCCTTGGACTTTATCGTTTAAGCATATAACATTTATATGAGACGGCTCAAACAATAATGTTTGCCCTTAATATTAAACTAGATTAGTTTAACATGTGAAATGTCCATAAAGTATCATCATATGATTGGTTTTAGGGCACATTTCCAACAATCTCCCACTTGCACTAGAGCCAATCAGCTTAGTCATCAGTGATGATACCTCTTCTGTAGTCATTTCATAAATGGCTGAGTAGTAGGCCTAGACAATGGATATCTATATGTTATCCATAGAAGCAACCTTGAGAATAACGACGTCACCATTATACATGATTCTCAATCATGTGGTTCAGTCTCTTATTTGAGTTCGGACCTTGATGAGACCTTGATTCCCTGGCTTGAGCTGTCGCCCCATTAGTGTCATACACTTTCTGGTTGGAACCAAATGGAGAGTTCATAAATGAACTTTCCCATCCAAACAACAATGTTGTAAGCTTCTATATGGCAATATATTTTGCATACATGATGGAACACATTAAAGTCATTACTTTTAACGTTTCCACCCAAATATCTCTTTAGTCATAATAAAGAGATATCTCATTATCACTTCATTCATAATGAAGAGATATTCTATGATGGATTAGATTCATAATCTAATACATTTACGCTTCCATTACGTTACTCTAATTCTTCCTCATTCTTGAGGAATCCATCCTTAGTATTTCTTAAATACCTAAGGATTCACTTGACAGTTGCCATGGTTCTGATCCTGGGCTTGCACTGATATCATCTTGTACCGTTCTAGGTACAACTTATATCAATGTTTTCATACAATATGAAATACATAAATCACCTTTCTACGTATGCATAAAGGATTCTATTTACGCATTATTTCTTTGGGAGTCAAAGGGTACATTCCCTTTGAGAAGAACAGCTTCCTAGTCTCACTAGAATTGTCATTCTAATTGAAGTTTATCATCATATGAGAAACTTCCTAGCATCTCTTGTCTATTTTAGGGATTGATATAATCCAATTATATCTTGAAATCTATCATTATAGATTTCCATCCTGTTGATGTATATTTCCTTCCTAATGCTAGAATATATTTAGTATAATGGCACAAGCAAGGGTATCGAATCCACAGGGACTAATTGTACCTATGTAATTACTTGTTTTGCTAGAACTCTAAGAATTGAATCACACTAATCAAACTAGGCATGTTTGTTATTGAATCAAACTAGTCTAAATAGGCAGATTTGTCATTGAATCAAACTAGTCTAAATAGGCAGATTTGTTATTGTAACTTGAAAGCATAAGAAAATGAAATAAACACAAACCAATGAATCAACAACTAATATATTGGGATAGTATCAATGGAAATGAAGCTAGGGATTCGATTTCACCATTGCTCAACTAAGTCCATGTTTGTTAAGTTAGTTTATACTCATTCATCTACCTATTTCTTGAGTTTGTTTCACTTGGATATGATCAACCATATGATGTGTGGATTTGATCAAATGTCTCTAATCTTGAACCTAATTGTGATGTGCAACTTTGGTTCATAATCTAGAGTATGTAATGCACAAGAAACGTTCACTAAACCAAAGGGAACACTCGGCAGGATGTTTGCCAAGCTTTCCCTTCATTCATTCACAAATCCACCAAAATTAGACATGATGTATGCTTTAATCTTGGCTAAATAACTTGTGGTTAACTCAAATGGAGATCAAGCATACAAATCAACTCACAAATTCACAATTATAACAGAGAATGAAGCAAGAACTAGATAGACAAACTGAGCATTCTAACTTAATTACATGGCAAACTTTGCAAGGTTACATCGAATCCCTAGAGGAAGCTTAGTTACAATTCATGTTTACAAGAGATTTGACATAAAAATATAAAACATGAATGAACATAGAATTGATAAGAATGAACCCTTGAAGCAAATCTGATGTTGAAGTCCTTGAAGAGTTCCTTGATGTTGCTTCTCCAATTGTGGTGCGGATGAACTAGATTGGCTTGGTTTGAATGGTTTCTGCCCTTGGGACAGAAATGGACAGAGAATGGAGTGAAATGGGAGAGGTTTTAGAGTGTGTAATGGACTGAATTCAAGAAGGAAACTTGCAGACCCTTGTTATGTCAAATGAGACTTGTTTTATGGAAAAGAATGTGTCTCCAACACTCAGATTGGATCTTGCATTTGTTTAACTCAGATGGCAGAGCATAAATCAGATGGAATGATGGGTTTCTGAGGTAGTGGACACATGGGATGGACAAGAACTGCAGTTATGTGGTTTATTTAATCAAGGATGCATGTGTTCTTGCTGCAACAAGTGAGTGGAGTCTGCAAAAGTGAAATAAACCACCATAAATTGTTTATACAAATCTGGAAAGGGGAAGAACACACGGTTTGAACAAAGGGAATGAGTGATTTTCTGGAATAATGGGTGAATAACAAAAGGGAAAGGTGCAAGTATGGTTTTATTTAATTGAAGTGCATGTGTATTTCTGCAAAGATGAAGTGCAGAAATGTAATGGAATGCACGGAATGGATGTGGATCATGCATGTGAATGCATGCTTTGGTGTTTTAGAAATGCAAAATCTGACTTGGACCACATGGGAGTGCACGGTTAGGTTGTGATCATGGTGAAAATGTGGCTGATTGGAATAAGTAATGGAAATGGATGTTTTTGGTGCAAAAGGGAAATGTGCAAGCATGTGGTTTGCACGGCACATAGTGTGAACTTGCATGTGAGTGCATGTTTTGATGTTGGAACCACATAGCTAACTTCCATGTTTTTGCTTTGTTTAGAATCACCCAATATGGCCGAATTGCATCTCTTAACACTTCACATCTTTTCTGGAATGTTTTTACTTCATTTGCCTTCCCATTGATCCAATTTCACACTTGGCTGCACACTAACACCAAATAACGTAAAATGCAACTAGTTTAATCCAAAACAATCACAAAGACACCAAATAAGGAAGATATAAACGTATACAAAATGTGACTTATCAAATACCCCCAAACCTGGTTTTTGCTAGTCCTCGAGCAAACTTAAAACCAAAACACACAAAACACAACATCTAACTAAACCACTTTCGCTGGCTAAACGATTGCACTGAGCATGTGCAACAAGCCTTTGAACCCCTAGGTGTCCCTAGTTGGAGGAGTTGTGTCTCCTGAGGGTTTACAGTGATGACACCCACAAACATCTACAAACACTGCAAACAATTTGGTTAAAACATGCTTTAAACAAACTAATAAGAATCAATGAAGGTTTTGTCATACATTCAACTCAAAAGTTTGCCACTTCAAAGAATCGTATTAATTGTAACGTATAAAGATATTTCTCAATGTCTTACAACTTCAAGGTCACCATACCCAAATGCTTAAGATAGAATTCGCCTCAACTCTACTCCTCACAGCTTCCACTCAAGTTTTCACTCAGATCTTAAGGTTTAGTCTCTCAACAACATATATGAGTGAAATTATGTAAAGGAAATCAAAATTCTCACATATGAAATCTGAAATGAAAGCACAGTTTCTGAGTAGATCTCATGAAATGAATCAAATGCTAAGAATATAGATAACACACACACTTACCATCACCCATGAATACATCCTCAATGATCAGCTAGGTCTTTCTCAAGGTTGTAATGCAAGGCTTAGGGTATAGGTTATGAAAGACTTGATATGAAATGCTAGAGTTTGGGGCATACCAAAGTGTCTTTGAGGCTCTTCACTGGCATTTGTCTTCTTTTGTTTTTGGCGTCCAGGCCCTATGCTTTATAATTAGGCGATTTGGAATTTGTATCCACTTTGATCCTCTCTTTTTTTTTTTTTTTCTTTTTTTTTTTTTTTAGAAACATTTTCAACATAGGTGCCCTCGGTACACGCCACAATCTTGCTCTATAACTCAATTTGCCCTTAGTCTTCATCACATTGGTATTCCCCAAACTATAAGGTATGGCTTGTAATGGGCTAGAATGGGTAGATTATGGTGTGGGTGATGAAAGAATTAGGCTAAAGTGTTTGGCTGCAACAAGGGTGAATGGAGCACACAAATGGGTAGGATTTAAGCCTTTTAGTAGTTAAACATGCATAGCCTAACATCATCTCATTGAGTTCATTCATGAATGACACTAAACACATGGTATCTGCAAAGGAGAATGATTCTTAGTATCCAAACAAAATAGAAGTAATGAGATCATTTAGAGTGAAATTGAAAGAAAAAGATAGGAGTAGAAACACTTTAAACCCTCTCAAAGAAGCAATTAGGCTCAAAATAACTCACTAGGGTAGTCTCCACTATTCTTCTTCCAGAATTTAAGTATGGTACCTCTATCATCATAATTCCAAGAGTTATAGCTTTATACATGACAACAAGATGCAACACTTTTCATAGCAACCCAATTGTTTGTTTTCAAACATAGCCCTCATATACATTCATATTAGTAAGCAAAACACACTTAACTGAAACAAACCCAAACAAATTGAACCAAATGAAAGCAAAACACAATTAACTAAAACAAACACATAAAACCAATACAAACACCAACTTTCCATCCCACACCCCCAAACCTAACCTAAGCATTGTCCTCGATGCTTAAAATTGTATGCAAAGTAAATAGGCAAAGAATATGGAATGGAACTAACATAAACACTAAATAAGGAAAGAACACAAACCACACTAGGTTGCCTCCTAGCAAGCGCTTTATTTAATGTCTAGGCAAGACATGGTAGCTTGTTCATGGTGTTGTAAACTCAAGAAAATCTACAACTTGATACACTGGCTCCTCCTCTACTTTCTCCAAATATGGTTTCAATCGCTGCCCATTGACTTTAAAAGAAGTGCCATTCTTCATGTTCTCTATCTCCACAGCTCCATGGGGAAATGTTTGCAGTACTTTGAATGGTCCCACCCACCTAGACTTCAGTTTTCCTGGAAAAAGTCTCAAACGTGAGTCATACAAAAGTACTTTCATACCTTGGTGAAACTCCTTCCTTAGGATGGCCTTGTCATGATAGAGCTTAGTCCGTTCCTTGTAGATTTTGGCATTCTCATATGCCTCATTTCTAAGCTCTTCCAACTCATTAAGTTGGAGCTTCCTTGTTATTCCAGCATCCTTGTAATCAAAGTTGAACTTCTTGATGGCCCAGTATGCACGGTGTTCAAGCTCCATTGGCAAATGACAAGCTTTCCCAAACACAAGGCGATAAGGACTCATGCCAATGGGGGTCTTGTATGCTGTTCTATATGCCCATAGTGCATCATTCAACCTCAATGACCAATCCTTCCTTGTAGGATTCACAGTCTTCATCAGAATGTTCTTGATCTCCCTGTTGCTAATCTCCACTTGTCCTGAGGTTTGAGGATGGTATGGGGTTGCCACTTTGTGGTTGATGTTGTATTTCTTCATCAAGGATTCAAAGGGTTTGTTGCAGAAATGGCTGCCACCATCACTAATAATAGCTCTTGGGGTTCCAAACCTACAAAAAATCACATCTTTAAGAAAATTCAACACAACCTTATGATCATTAGTTCTTGTAGCAATGGCTTCAACCCATTTGGATACGTAATCCACTGCCACTAATATGTATAAGTAGCCAAAAGAGGATGGAAATGGTCCCATGAAGTCAATTCCCCAAACATCAAAGAGCTCCACCACCAAAATGTTGTTCAATGGCATTTCATTTCTTCTGCTAATGTTCCCCATTTTCTGGCACCTATCACACTTAGAACAAAAGTCAAAAGCATCTTTGAATAAAGTGGGCCAAAAGAAACCAGATTGTAAAACCTTTAGAGATGTCTTTTTGGCACCAAAATGTCCTCCACATGCCAAGGTATGGCTAAATGTTAGGATGCTTTGTTGCTCACTCTCTGGGACACATCTCCTAATGATTTGATCAGGGCAATATTTGAACAAATATGGTTCGTCCCAAACGTAGTGCTTTACCATGGCAAGGAACTTCTTTCTTTCCTGAAAAGAAAGGTCATTTCTCATTACACCACAAGCCAGATAATTAACAAAATCAGCATACCATGGCTCTTATTCTTGAACAACAAGAAGTTGTTCATCTGGAAATGATTCATTTAGGGGCAAGGGTTGCCCCACTCCATGGTTTTCATTAAGTCTGGACAAATGATCAGCCACAACATTATCACTGCTAGGCCTGGCAATTTCTGACACGACCCGATAACCCGACACGACACGACACGAAATTAACAGGTGTTTGGGTCGACACGATAACGAATCGGGTCGTTATCGGGTAACCCGATAAGCACCTATTAAGATAACGGGTTGGTTCGGGTATACACGTGGGTAACACGATACACGATAAGCAGAATATTATTTTTATAATTTTATAACCCTAAAAAAATACTATAATAATTATATACATTAATTTTACAATTTTATACCCCTAAAAATTATAATAAATATATATATATTAAATTAACTATAAAATTTATAATAATTATAATAATTATATATACTATAATAATTATACCCCCAAAATATTAAGTCTATCTATACTAATTATATATATATATATATTAAATTTTATAAAAACTATAATAATTATTAATTAATAATTTAATATGCATGATGCATTGCATGATTTTGCATCCATTGAAATTTGATGTGATTTCTTTCCATTCAAATTTCAATAATCAATTTCTTGCCGTTGCCAACTTGCCGCCCTTTTTGAAAAAAAAAATGGAGGGAAAATGAAAATGTTAAGAAAAGTTGAAAATGAAACAAAAAAGTGAGGGAATTAGGGAAAGATGTTGGAGGGAAAAGTGAAAATGATAAAAAAAAGTTGAAAAGGAAACAAAAAAGAGAGGGAAAATGAAAATTAATAGAAGTGGTGAGAAATTTTTTTTTTTTTTTTTTAAGTTATTAACTTTTTATCACACACATGACTGTCATGACATATCTCACTATTTTTATAATGACACACGTGACACGTGATGTATGTACTATTCCGTGTACCGGTCAATTATAATTTATACGTACAAAATAAATAGATTTTAATCTACTTAATAAATATATATATACACACACACACACGGAACTTGATTGATGGCATACGAATTCTCCAAAACTAATTTCAACGATCCAAACCGTCAAAATTGTTTGTATATGCTTGGAGATCACATCAGCAAAAAATCACAAAAAAAAAACATTCAGAGATCAAGTAACGGGACAAAGCTTTTCAACGGTTATAAACGAAAAATCACGATTTAACGGTTATTTTAACTCCGATTTTGATGATTTTTTATAATTACACTCCTTGACCCTATATGAATACAATGAATGAATTCGATCTTCAATTTAAAATATTTACACAAGTGGATACCACAAAATCTTATGTTATACTTAATGAAAGTATAAATAAACTCTAAGTGTTAGTCAATCTATCGTTTTACGAATTCTCCAAAACTAATTTCAACGATCCAAACCGTCAAAATTGTTTGTATATGCTTGGAGATCACATCAGCAAAAAATCACAAAAAAAAAACATTCAGAGATCAAGTAACGGGACAAAGCTTTTCAACGGTTATAAACGAAAAATCACGATTTAACGGTTATTTTAACTCCGATTTTGATGATTTTTTATAACTACACTCCTTGACCCTATATGAATACAATGAATGAATTCGATCTTCAATTTAAAATATTTACACAAGTGGATACCACAAAATCTTATGTTATACTTAATGAAAGTATAAATAAACTCTAAGTGTTAGTCAATCTATCGTTTTACGAATTCTCCAAAACTAATTTCAACGATCCAAACCGTCAAAATTGTTTGTATATGCTTGGAGATCATATCAGCAAAAAATCACAAAAAAAAAACATTCAGAGATCAAGTAACGGGACAGAGCTTTTCAACGGTTATAAACGAAAAATCACGATTTAACGGTTATTTTAACTCCGATTTTGATGATTTTTTATAACTACACTCCTTGACCCTATATGAATATAATGAATGAATTTGATCTTCAATTTAAAATATTTACACAAGTGGATACCACAAAATCTTATGTTATACTTAATGAAAGTATAAATAAACTCTAAGTGTTAGTCAATCTATCGTTTTACGAATTCTCCAAAACTAATTTCAACGATCAAAACCGTCAAAATTGTTTGTATATGCTTGGAGATCACATCAGCAAAAAATCACAAAAAAAAAAACATTTAGAGATCAAGTAACGGGACAAAGCTTTTCAACGGTTATAAACGAAAAATCACGATTTAACGGTTATTTTAACTCCGATTTTGATGATTTTTTATAACTACACTCCTTGACCCTATATGAATACAATGAATGAATTCGATCTTCAATTTAAAATATTTACACAAGTGGATACCACAAAATCTTATGTTATACTTAATGAAAGTATAAATAAACTCTAAGTGTTAGTCAATATATCGTTTTACGAATTCTCCAAAATTAATTTCAACGATCCAAACCGTCAAAATTGTTTGTATATGCTTGGAGATCACATCAGCAAAAAATCACAAAAAAAAAACATTTAGAGATCAAGTAACGGGACAAAGCTTTTCGACGGTTATAAACGAAAAATCACGATTTAACGGTTATTTTAACTCCGATTTTGATGAATTTTTACAGCTACACTCCTTAACCCTATATGAATACAAAGAATGAATTTGATCTTCAATTTAAAATATTTACACTAGTGGATGTGGATATCACAAAATCTTATGTTATAATTTATATACTTAATAAAAGTATGAATCAACTGTAATATTAACAATTATATACATTAATTTAATAATTTTATATCCCTAAAAAGTAAAAACTATAATAATTATATAGATGTAGGTGTAAATTGAATACAATTTCATTATGATCGATGTAAATTGAAGATTTTGTAAATGGAGGTGTAAACTTTTGAGAAAGACTTACAATCTTAAAAACAAAAACTCTTTATCCTTGCACATTTAATATTTGTAATATATTAGTAGTGTATGTATTTTTTTTTTTATTAGGCTTTTATTTTCGAGTGTAGATATAGTACTTGAACGAGAAATGTTTTAATGTTTTGAAGTAATATTTATGTGGCAATGTGTGGTATGTGCAAATTTTAAAAAAATATATTTTTTTCTTAACGGGTCATAATGGGTCATAACGGGTCGGGTCACTTTACCCGTTGGGTAAAGTGACACGACCTGTTAAGGACCCGTTAAGATAACGGGTGTGACACGACACGACCCGTTAAGATAACAGGTGTTACACGAAAACGACACGAACACGATAGACACGACCCGTTTGCCAGGCCTAATCACTGCCCTTCTTGTCTCGAATTTCCAAGTCAAACTCTTGTAGTAAGAGTATCCATCTAATCAAGCGTGGTTTAGCATCTTTCTTTGTCATCAAGTACCTAAGGGCTGCATGATCAGAAAACACAATAACTTTAGATCCCACAAGATATGACCTAAACTTTTCTAATGCAAAAACAACAGCAAGCAACTCCTTTTCAGTTGTGGAATAGTTAAGTTGAGCATCATGCAGAGTCCGGCTTGCATAGTAGATCACATGTGGAAGTTTGTTCACCCTTTGCCCTAAAACTGCACCAACAGCATAGTCAGAGGCATCACACATTAATTCAAAAGGTAACGACCAATCTGGTGCCATAATAATAGGGGCCGAGGTTAGTTCACCTTTCAAAGTATTGAATGCATCCATACAAGCCTTATCAAAATGAAATACAACATCTTTAGCTAACAGATTGCATAATGGACGAGTGATCATTGAAAAGTTCTTAATGAAACGACGATAAAAACCCGCATGACCCAAAAAACTTCTTACTCCCTTTACAGTGGTGGGGGCTACCATATTGGTGATGACGTCAATTTTGGCTTTGTCTACCTCCATTCCTTTGCTAGAGATCACATGCCCCAACACAATTCCTTGTTTCACCATAAATTGGCACTTTTCCCAATTGAGAACCAAATTTGTTTCCTGACATCTTTGAAGTACTAACGATAGATGGTTAAGACATTCATCAAAAGAGGAACCAAACACTGAGAAATCATCCATAAATACCTCAATGAATCTTTCTACCATGTCAGAAAAGATGGCCAACATGCATCTTTGGAATGTTGCTGGAGCATTGCAAAGTCCAAAAGGCATTCTCCTATATGCAAATGTGCCAAAGGGGCAAGTAAAGGTTGTTTTCTCTTGATCCTCCGGAGCGATTGCAATTTGATTGTAACCTGAGTAACCATCCAGAAAACAATAATGTGAGTAACCTGCCAATCTCTCAAGCATTTGATCTATGAAAGGCATAGGAAAATAATATTTTCTAGTGCTAGAATTCAACTTCCTGTAATCGGTGCAAACACGCCAACTAGCAGTGGGCTTTGTGGGCACAAGCTCATTGTTTTCATTCTTCATCACTGTGATTCCCACCTTCTTAGGCACCACTTGAATGGCACTCACCCATTTGCTATCAGAAATGGGATATATGATCCCCACATCTAATAATTTCAACACTTCATTCCTAACCACTTCCTTCATGTGTGGGTTGAGCCTCCTTTGTGGTTCCCGGGTTGACTTTGCCCCTTCCTCCAAAAGAATCCTATGCATGCACATGGTAGGGCTTATTCCCTTGATATCTGCAATAGACCAACCAAAAACTGATTTGAACTCTTTTAACACCCTAATTAGTTTATCTTCTTCAATTGGGGTGAGATCAGAAGCTATGATAATTGGAAGAGTTTCAAATTCAGCTAGATATGTATATTTTAGATGTGGTGGAAGTGGTTTAAGTTCAAGTTTTGGTGCCTTAACAGTGGAAGGAATTAGATGTGACATTGATGATTCTAAAGGCTCTAAAAGAGGTGAAACATTCAAAGGATACAATGCTAATGCATCCAAGGCAGCTATTTCTTCCATGAGTGCATCTTCTTCATCAAACTCATCTTGAGATTGACTCAAAACAGTTTGTAATGGTTCATTCGATTGTGCCTGCAAGAACTTAGAGAATACAAGTGAATCAAGCACATCAATGGCATAACAATCAAGGGATGAAGAAGGATGAGAAAGAGATTCAAACACTTTGAATTGAACTGTCTCTCCTAACACTGTCATAGTGAGGAGTCCATTTTGCACATCAATGATGGTCTTGGCCGTGGCCATGAAAGGTCTCCCAAGCAATATAGGCAACTCTCTGTCATGTATAGGTGCTTCTTCCATGTCCAACACTACAAAATCTGCAGGCAAGATTAGTTTATCAACTTGAACCAGAATATCTTCTACTATACCTCTTGGATATTTCACAGATCTGTCTGCAAGTTGTAATGAAATGGTGGTGGCTTTCAAATCTCCCAAACCAAGTTGAAGGTACACTGAATAAGGCATTAAGTTGATGCTAGCACCCAAATCAAGCATTGCCTTCTCTACTTTCTTGTCCCCTATGGTAATGTTGATAGAGAAACTTCCTGGATCCTTGAGCTTTGGTGGAAGTTTTCTTTGCAAAACTGCACTCACATTCTCAGACACCACTACCTTCTCATGTGGGCCATACTTCCTTTTGTAGCTGTTTAACTCCTTGAAGAACTTCCCATATGCTGGCATGTTCCTAATGACATCAAGCAAAGGTAAGTTAACATTCACTTTGCTTAGTATATCAAAAATTTCTTTGAATGACTTATCCTGCTTGCTCTTGGCAAGTCTTCCAGGGAATGGTATTGGTGGAGTGTATGGTTTCTCAGCCTTGTGAAGATTTGGTGCTTCAAGTGAGGAAGTAGCATGGCTTGGTTCCTCGTTTGGTTTCTCATTGTCTCCTTGAGTAACACCTGCATTCATATGATCATATTCATCAGTAACTTCATTGCCAACTCTATTATCAATAATCTTACCACTTCTAAGTGTAGTGATTGCTTTGGCTTGCTCTTGGTTCCTTTGGAGTATCACAGGTTGGCTTGGAAACTTTCCAACTTCTCTTTGGTTCAAAGCATCTGCAATCTGCCCCAATTGTGTCTCCATTTTGGTTAGAGCTGCTGAATGTTGTTGGAGAGTGCTATTGGTGGAATGTTGGAATTGCAAGGTGTTTTGGGCTAACAATTTAACCGTGTCCTCAATGGTAGGGGCAGGTTTTGGTTGGAAATTTTGGAATTGATTGTTGTTCTTCCATGAAAGGTTGGGATGATCTCTCCAACTTGAGTTATATGTATTTGAATACACATCATTCCTTGGCCTTTGGTTGTAAGAATTCATGAGGTTCACTTGTTCTTGAACATACTCGGGGTAAGCCTCCCTAGATGGACATTGGTGAGTAAGATGACTTGGAATATTGCAAATGGCACACACTTCATTAGTTTTTGGCACCATGTTGAGCACGGATTCAAGCTTCCTTTCTAGGTTAGCTACCTGCAACAAAAGCTCATGGTTAGAACTTGTTTCATAAACTCCAACTTTCTTACCCCTTAAATCTTTGTGTTGAGCATTAGACCCCAACATCTCATAAATGTTATATGACTCTTGAGCATTCTTTTTCTTCAATGCTCCACCTGCTGCATTATCAACAGTTGATTGACAATTTTGGGTTAGTCCATCATAAAAAATTTGCATTTGTAAGTGAAAAGGTAACCCATGGTGTGGACATTGTATCAAGAGGCCTTTAAAACGCTCCCAACACTCATTGAAAGGTTCTCCATCATCTTGTTTGAAGTTGAAGATTTGTCCCCTTAATGTGGCTGTCTTTTGAGTGGAAAAGAACTTCTCCAAGAACTTCTTAGCCACTGCATCCCATGTGGTGAGGGAACCTGGTGTTAGAGTCATCAACCAACTCTTGGCCTTATCTTTTAAGGTGTAAGGAAACACTCTCATCCTCAAATTTGCTTCACTTACTCCCTGCAAAGGTAAACCACTCACAACATTGTAAAACTCTTTAATATGAGCTAAAGGGTCTTCATTAGGTAAGCCATAAAATGAAGGAAACATATGGAAATGTGAAGATTTAAGATCATAGTTTCTAGCTTCTGTGGGCAGCAAGATGCATGAAGGTGAATTTGGTATGATTGGTTGAGCAAAGTCCTCCAAAGCTCTAAGTTCATCTAGGTTGCCCGCCATCTCTTCCTCTCTTTCCCAATCAACTTGCTCAGATCCTTTACTTGTTGAACTAGGTGAAATACTTTCCTCTTCCTCAAGGATAAAGGATGAACTTGATGGCACAAAGTTGTCCAAAGTGTGGCCCTTTAACCTTTCAATTCTTTGGCCTAACTCAACAAGTCTATTTGACATATACTACCTGAAACAAAGTAACACAAGTGTGAATGAAAGTCAAGAAGCAAACAACAATGAAAAGAACAAAGATCAACTAGCAAACAACAATGAAATGAACAAGAATAAACTTAAAAACGTTTGAAAAGACTCAAGGGACTCAAAACAGATTCACAAGACTCAAAACAAGCTAAAAACTCTCAAAACTGCCTAAAAACACAAACTGGGCAGTTTTGACACTAAACTCAACTTTGGACGAAAATTAGGTTTGGACTTGACTCAAAATGCTTCAAAACACAAGATAAAACAGATTCTAAGCCTAAGACTTAACAAAATATGGAAGGATTTGTATTTGGACGAAATGCAATTAAATGGACAGATTATAAAGAAAACAGATTGTCAAGCAAATTGATGTAAACCAATGGATAATAGAATGGCTAAGGGATTCTTTTCCACACATGAAATGTATGCAACTTAAATCAACTTCCAGTTATCAATTTGATAAGTTATGAACCTTGACACTAATCAAAATAGCAAACAAGCAAACAAGCAATTACAAGGGACTGAAATCAGTCCCCGGCAACGGCGCCATTTTTGTTGATGTATATTTCCTTCCTAATGCTAGAATATATTTAGTATAATGGCACAAGCAAGGGTGTCGAATCCACAGGGACTAATTGTACCTATGTAATTACTTGTTTTGCTAGAACTCTAAGAATTGAATCACACTAATCAAACTAGGCATGTTTGTTATTGAATCAAACTAGTCTAAATAGGCAGATTTGTCATTGAATCAAACTAGTCTAAATAGGCAGATTTGTTATTGTAACTTGAAAGCATAAGAAAATGAAATAAACACAAACCAATGAATCAACAACTAATATATTGGGATAGTATCAATGGAAATGAAGCTAGGGATTCGATTTCACCATTGCTCAACTAAGTCCATGTTTGTTAAGTTAGTTTATACTCATTCATCTACCTATTTCTTGAGTTTGTTTCACTTGGATATGATCAACCATATGATGTGTGGATTTGATCAAATGTCTCTAATCTTGAACCTAATTGTGATGTGCAACTTTGGTTCATAATCTAGAGTATGTAATGCACAAGAAACGTTCACTAAACCAAAGGGAACACTCGGCAGGATGTTTGCCAAGCTTTCCCTTCATTCATTCACAAATCCACCAAAATTAGACATGATGTATGCTTTAATCTTGGCTAAATAACTTGTGGTTAACTCAAATGGAGATCAAGCATACAAATCAACTCACAAATTCACAATTATAACAGAGAATGAAGCAAGAACTAGATAGACAAACTGAGCATTCTAACTTAATTACATGGCAAACTTTGCAAGGTTACATCGAATCCCTAGAGGAAGCTTAGTTACAATTCATGTTTACAAGAGATTTGACATAAAAATATAAAACATGAATGAACATAGAATTGATAAGAATGAACCCTTGAAGCAAATCTGATGTTGAAGTCCTTGAAGAGTTCCTTGATGTTGCTTCTCCAATTGTGGTGCGGATGAACTAGATTGGCTTGGTTTGAATGGTTTCTGCCCTTGGGACAGAAATGGACAGAGAATGGAGTGAAATGGGAGAGGTTTTAGAGTGTGTAATGGACTGAATTCAAGAAGGAAACTTGCGGACCCTTGTTATGTCAAATGAGACTTGTTTTATGGAAAAGAATGTGTCTCCAACACTCAGATTGGATCTTGCATTTGTTTAACTCAGATGGCAGAGCATAAATCAGATGGAATGATGGGTTTCTGAGGTAGTGGACACATGGGATGGACAAGAACTGCAGGTATGTGGTTTATTTAATCAAGGATGCATGTGTTCTTGCTGCAACAAGTGAGTGGAGTCTGCAAAAGTGAAATAAACCACCAGAAATTGTTTATACAAATCTGGAAAGGGGAAGAACACACGGTTTGAACAAAGGGAATGAGTGATTTTCTGGAATAATGGGTGAATAACAAAAGGGAAAGGTGCAAGTATGGTTTTATTTAATTGAAGTGCATGTGTATTTCTGCAAAGATGAAGTGCAGAAATGTAATGGAATGCACGGAATGGATGTGGATCATGCATGTGAATGCATGCTTTGGTGTTTTAGAAATGCAAAATCTGACTTGGACCACATGGGAGTGCACGGTTAGGTTGTGATCATGGTGAAAATGTGGCTGATTGGAATAAGTAATGGAAATGGATGTTTTTGGTGCAAAAGGGAAATGTGCAAGCATGTGGTTTGCACGGCACATAGTGTGAACTTGCATGTGAGTGCATGTTTTGATGTTGGAACCACATAGCTAACTTCCATGTTTTTGCTTTGTTTAGAATCACCCAATATGGCCGAATTGCATCTCTTAACACTTCACATCTTTTCTGGAATGTTTTTACTTCATTTGCCTTCCCATTGATCCAATTTCACACTTGGCTGCACACTAACACCAAATAACGTAAAATGCAACTAGTTTAATCCAAAACAATCACAAAGACACCAAATAAGGAAGATATAAACGTATACAAAATGTGACTTATCACATCCCATGTATATAGACTATGTCTCCCATATACATTCTATCATTATAGAATGTTTAAAGTCATAACTTTAACGATGAAGAATTCCTTTCATTTTCAAAATTAATATATATCATGTATATATATATATTCAAATTTAGGAATATGATTAACTCCCCCTAATCTTTTGTAAACCTAGTAAACAAAAGATTCATTTACATCTTTATGAGAAATCAAACGATTTGATCCTTTTTCTCATAAGATGCTTATAGCTCCCACTAACTTGCTGAGATTCATGATGGATGGATCTCTACAACTTATATGTCTTGTGATTCTTAGTTTTAGACATATATTATCAAGACTATCTTGATAATGGTTTCGGAAACCCATATTATGTCCAAACATTGAATCACCATTTAGTTGTTTCTTGCAATCTTCGAATTAATTGAAACTAAGACTATGTCAAAGACGGTTTCTTCAAAGTCAACCATTTTCTTTGAGTGTAGTCACCTTAAGCTACCGATTAGCTATTAAGGTTTCATTATTTCGATTCAAATGGTACTTTACCATTTCCTTGAGTATATGTCATATATATACACTCAGTGTAGTCATAAGGATTTTCATTCTTATTTCTTTCGAATTAAGAGGTGTAACTCTATGACATAGTCATAAAGTTCAAACCATTCAACTGAGACGATTTATATATCCTTCTCGACTACCTTGGAGCTTGTGGTGTAGGAACTAGGTTGTTATATTTGTTGATCATATCAAACAAATATTGCTTATTAGCACACAACCCCAAATCTTAACATGTTTAAGATTTGTCTTTCTTTCCAACTACATCTTATGGAGTTATGAAAATTTTGGAAGATCTTCTAATTGACAATCATATTGTTTTAGAAGTATATATATCCTATATATGGGTAATAGATAACATCCAACGAACTAAATTTTATTCAAGTTCGTTCTTCTCCTAATGGAGAAATTCATTATCTTATGATGCTATTTTCCTTGATATCTTTCAAGGAAACTCATCTAAAGTGTTATCTTTCCTTGGATCAAATCCAAGGAGGTAAATACTTTAGACGTCTTACTCATCAACTCACATTTCTTGAATTCTTTGAAACCTTTTGCAAAGTATTCGGACTTGTGTTTATTCAAAAATAAACTATAGTCCAACCGAGAGTGATCTTCGGTGAATGTCATACAACATGAGTAGTATTATGTTGTGGATAAGAGCCACTAACATCTAAGTGAATTAATCTCAACAACTTTGTGATTCTTTCTTCTTTCCAAAAAGAATAAAGATTCGAACATTTCGCCTCTATACAATTTTAACAAGAAGGCATTGGATTCGGATCTAACGATCCAAAGCATCCATCTATTACCAACTCGTAATTTATGTTTTAGAGGTGTCACAACTCAGTTGGGATTAGTCACTCCCTTGCAACCTTTTGAGTTTTAAGCATCATTGTATTCTAAACAGTTAAACTACCACATCATCTCTACTATAGAGACAACCAATTAAATTACAATAATCTAATTATTCATTAATAAAGAACAATGTTTTGTCAAACAAAACATTTTATCCATCTCTACTATAGTGACGGATTTAAGTTCCTTAAAATTGGAATGTAAAGACAATCTTTAGTATTTTCCAATTTCTTTGGTAGTTCATATGAGGAAGTAAGTACAATCCGCTTTAGCAGAGATCTATATTTTATTCACTTTCCGAATGTGAAGTACTTTCTCTTCTCTCATTAATCTTCTACTTTTTATTAGCACACTTTTACAACAATTGTAAAACATAGTTACTAATACAGAATCAAACATTCAAGTAGAAGAACCAACTGTTTTGAATTATTCAAGAACATTTTACAACACCTTCGAAAGGTGTGTTCTTGACACTTGCAAGACATTTCTTGCAAATACCCCTTCCAATGTCCATCCTTTCATAAAGAAAGTTTGTTCCCTTGGAGTTATTTTGCCTTCTTCATTTGACTTCCCTTTTGACTACAATAGTCATGGTCCCTAAACTCCCACTATCTCTCTTGAAACTTATTTCAAATGTGTTATACACATCAAACGATTTGGAGAGCGTGCGGTTATTGTTCACTATATAGTTTACAATAAACTTAGTGAACCATTAGGATAGGGACACAAAGGTGAAGTCCTTGCCTAGTTTCTGTCTCGTTAAGTGGTTTAACACTTCAACACTCAATGATTCAAAATCATCATAAGTCCATATAAATGGACTATTTTTGTCAACCAACCATTATGTTCTAAACATAATAACAAACTTTCAAGAGTTGTTCAAGGCAACTCTCATTTCTTCATACAACAATTTGTAAGTGAAGAATCATGGCACATAAAGTGTCCATGCCCTTGTGCTTACTTCTCAAGTTCCTTGTTCGTGTAACAAAGAGACAAGCACTAGAGTTTGCATTGTCCTCTTCATGGTAGACTTATCTAACATGTTCTTCCATTGATACATTATCAATAGGAAGATTGTGAGGATGAGACTACTTAGGTACTTTTACAATCCATTCAAGACAATCTATGGGATTGTGATACCAAGTTCGGAAACTAAAGCGTTCGGTTTTTCTTTGTCAAGTTTTGGATAGCGTTTGCAAATATATTGGTAAACAAATACATAACGATTATAAATTGATTTTAATTTTAAGCCATTTGATTCGGGTCTTTAAATCAAATAGCACCACCCACTATTTTTGGCAAATTCCATATCCCTCATCGGAATTCGAGAGTTTTGGAGGAAACTCTTAGTAGGGTATGGGAGGCTCACTATTACCAAGCCCACCTCACGATGCTACGATATCGGCTAGCATTAATAATAATGAGAGAGTACGCTTACTCATTTGCATCTCTTGCAAGTACCCATCTTATTTGGCCTCTAGAGAATGTTGCCTCACAATGATATGATATCGGCGCCATTGCACTTAGTTAAGTTATTCCCACCATACTTAGTTCATGAAGGGGTTCAAGAATAGCGTCACAATGATATGATATTGGCCATCCTCGTTGCCTACACTCACCTCATCATATGCGTATAGACTCCTCCTGAGTGTAAGCATGCACTTTGTACTCCCCCATGATAGGGTGAAGCCGGTGTACAAGTCACAAACGATTGGAGCCTACCACGGTGGAAGGCCACGAAGAGATATTCAAAGCATCTCTCGCTTATCAACTTAATATTGATTTGGTTGAGGGTTTTTAGGTCTCATCACATATAAACATACATTTTAATCCAATTAAAACATTTTGGTCCTATTACAACTATTGGTCCATATGATTGATTTAGTAGTATATAATACTCCCACTATGCTTTTAAAACGGTTTTTAAAGCAAGACTATATGGTACTACTAACATAAGATTTGCATTCATTGATGGACTATATAGTTGCCTTAGGGCCTTAGGATGACTATGAACCTTTGATTCGATTCAACACGAGCCTAGTGTTAAATCTCGGTCTAGGGATGGTGATTGATTTTAGTTACGCGTTTAATCACATTAAGGCGTGTTGTCTTATTGGGCGTTGGACCCAACTACTTCATTTCATGCATATCAAATAAAGCAAGAAAGAAGTACTTCAAAGTAAATAAGAGCTTATGCTCTTTTACAACAATTGATCAAATCAAATTACTTTAAAGTAAAGAAGAGCTTATGCTCTTTTACAACAATTGATCATATCAAATTACAACCAAAATTTAATCTACACATTCCCATGGTTCAAACAAATTTGAAACGGCCATTCACATAGCTCAATTATCGTAGGCTAAGGTTCATAATCACCCTTTCTTTAATTAATTAACGCTTTAACTAATTAAACTTGAATGCAACATTTTCATTTGGTTTTTGTATCCATAGAATTGATTTAAATGGAGCTAAATGAAACGAAAATCCAATTCTCATTTAAAGAGACAAAACAATTTTGTTCTCTACCTAATTTGGGCCAAAATGCTATGACCTCAACTTGTTTGGGCCATAGTGCAATTAACCTCAACTTTTGGGCTATTTTGCAAAAACTTAAACTTTTGGGGTCACTTTGTAAAAACACAAAAGTCCACTACTTCATGTAATTACAACTAGAACCCAAAAATTTCCACAAAAGCTAAAACTTCATTAAAGGAGCAAAACAATTTGTCCTTTTAGTGATTTTGGACCTTTACGTAAAAACGTAAACTTTTGGGTCAAAATGCAAATACACAAAAGTATCAAAACTTTATATAATTGCACAAAAGCCCCACAAGGACCCTAATTGAGTAGGGTGGCCGGTTTTGAAGCAAAGTAATAAAAAAAATTTCAAAGTTTTTGTAAGTGGGGTGTGTGTAATGGAATAAATCATTACACACCTACCCACTAAAATTTCTTTAATTTTTCAAAACAAATATCTAAGATATTTAAACATAAGAAATATTTCAAAACAAAAACTTTATGAAATAAATCAAAACTTTGAATCAAAACACCAAACCTTTTGTTCTTGGCAAGAACATATCAAGAACAATGAAGAACATTCATGAAAACCCATAAGAGCTCCATGAACATTCTTCACCCAAAAACATCCCAAAAACACTCAAACTTAAGGGAAATATCATACAACCATACTAGGGTACATAGGGGTTCCAAAAGTCACTTTAAAACACTTTTAACAAGTCAAACAAGAACCCAAAATTCCACCCTTTGGATTTGGCCGAATTTCCCCAAAAACATGGCACCAAATTTTAGCTCCAAAATTCATGCTCATATGAACTACATCTACAACATTTGAGATGGCAAATTTTCTAACAAAATTTACATTCAAAGAAGCAAGAATAAAGCTTGTAACAATTACAACATTCAAATCACAAACTATGAACTACAAAACCCAAAAGGATTCACCAACTACTAGACTTAGGCTCTTGATACCACTTGAAGGAAGATTTGTGAAAAACAATTTCATTTGAGCAACATCAACAACATGCAATTAACAATTAAAAGGCGGAATCATGTTTATATGCACTCAAAAACAAAACTTAACCCATGAACTTCAAAGCCTAGTAGATAGGTGAACCAAGACTCAACTCAAAACAAAGTGAGTTGAGAAATCAATACCTTTGTAGATTCCTCTTTGCATAAGCAAAGGCTAATCACCCAAAGAGAGGGCCTTCATTCCTTGCATCTTAGATCCATGGATATGGATGGATGAAAAGGTTTCTCCAAGTTCCCAAAATTGAGAACCTCTAAGTCTCCACACCAAGGCATAATGAAGAAGAAATGAGTGACCTTGAGGAAGTAAGATTGCTAGATGTTTTCCTCAAGAGTGGCCGAAATTTTTGAGAGAAAGGAGAGCTTGTGTTCTCATCCTTTCCCCAAAAATAACCCTTAATGAATTTTGGCTATTAAGTCATACTTATTCCTTAATTCATTTGAGTGGCAAACTTGTAAATAAGTCCAAAACCACTCCTTCTCTAACATGGCCGGCCTAAGGGGATTTATTGGGCTATTTGGGCCTTTGTGAATCATTATTCATTAAGTTGTCATACAACTTAAGTCAATGGACTTGACGTTCGAAACCCATTGGGCCTTAAGGTCCAAAACTATCCCGAGGTCTTTTAACGAACTTATTCGTTTGATTAATTAACATATTAATTAATCCTTGCCATAAATAATTAAACCATTTAATTATTCTTACTCATCTCCGTTGAATCTTCAATCTCTACCTTACACGGTGTACGATCCATTAGGTTCCTTTTAGCGAGGCAGTGGGCGATTCAAACTCTTTTAAATCGATTGTGAATTGAAACTTACTTTCAATTCTCCCTTTAGTGTTTATACACGTTTAGGGCTTCCACAAACCATGGTTGACGCCTAGCAGCATGTCATGGTTACCCAAGCTAATCAGAAGAGGTGGAGAACCTATTCAGTTTTAGGATTACAAATGCAATACGGTCTTTCTCTAATACAATACTCTTGACCACATTGTTTGGTTTGATAGTTTATTCATGTCTACTATCCAATGTGAATCTTGTACTTATATGATTACCTTGAATGTGATCTGGAACGCATTCCAACATCTCATTCATACTCTGGCCAGAGATTCTAAATCATATCATAGAGTATTCTCCCTCAAACAGTTTGAAGGTTAGAGATCCCTTGTTGCGCATTCACTTGCCTCCATGGCTAAGTGGCTTAACCCCGACGATGCCGTGGACACCCTGATAGAGTGACTTTGACATAATCAAAGATCAAGAACCTAACCACAAGACAGCTGTGATGCCTCAGGTCAAAGGGCTACTTTGCATTATCCCAACCATGAGTTCTCATGTGACATGAATATGAGAACTCCTCGTTGATCATGTTCAGTGAACTCATTCTCTATTGAGCACCTACATGCTTGTCTTGGTGTCACTCACACCAATGACTCGAGACTAGTCACTCTCCCTGAGAGAAGACACAGCACGTACTGATCTTAACGGACTGTCAATGCCCAATTGGCAATCCTATGATCAGGAACGTTTAGGATGTGTCTACGAAAGAATGGTCTCATGAATCTAACTTCTTTAGATCGCATTCTCCCAATCACATATTCCTTGGACTTTATCGTTTAAGCATATAACATTTATATGAGACGGCTCAAACAATAATGTTTGCCCTTAATATTAAACTAGATTAGTTTAACATGTGAAATGTCCATAAAGTATCATCATATGATTGGTTTTAGGGCACATTTCCAACATCAATTTCGTCCATCTACTTGGCTTCAAGTATATGCAATCCATTTAATGCCCCAAACTACTCCAAAATGCACCCTTTTGCATACTTTGCCCTTAGAACCTGAAAACACACAAAAGAAGCATAAAGGACTAAAATAACTAAAGAAACATAACGTAAATACACGAGAACAAGCCATTTAAGTCGCATGAATATGCTCCTATCAAATTCCCCCACACTCAGCTTTTGCTAGTCCTCGAGCAAAACAAAGCAAAAGAAACCAAAAACAAAACAAAACGAACAAAACACCACCTACACCTTCCAACAATCGTCTCAGGGATTTCCAATGCACATGACAAGTTAAAACTCATTATTCCCACAGATTTTAGCCATCTTTACACTTAAGTACATTCTTACTCATAGTCACCACATACTAGTTCACAATTAAGCTTTTAAAACCATGTTTTGAATGTAGTAACATGCCTTAGAGAATTTCCTCAATTCCTCACTAGAATGCACTCTATTTTCACACAGATTTTCTGACTTCACACCCTACACTAGGTATATGTGAGAAGATTGATGTAAATATGAAGACTAACACTCACATATGTTATATCAAAGAAAGCATTTTCTGGATTTACGACAATAATATGAATATGATCTCATGAATGGAATGCTACTACTTAGATGCGAGAACCAGTGACACCATATGCTCATACCAAGTTCAAACTCCACAAATTGAAACACATAACACTCAAGATTGAAGTCACGGGTTGTAATGGGGCTTGGGGCATGTGGATAACAAAGAAGGGATATGGAAAACAAAGGTTCTTAAAGAAATAGTGAGCAAAGCACTTGAATCAACTTAGAATTCACTTTTGAATGAAAACTCAACTTTTGAACAAAAAGGGAGAATTTAGACAATTTAGGGCCAGAATTGGTGTTTTGGACCCTTTCTTCAATCACTCATTCTTGCATTTTTTTTCAAGCTCTTTTTTCTTTCTTTCTTTCTTTTTTTTTTTTTTTTTTTTTTTTCTTTTGAATCTCAAAACATACATAAACACTTAAACATTCTCTCCCCCACACTCATTTTCTTGCATAATGTAACTCAAAAGGAATTCATTTAAGTCATGCTCATTATCTTTTTAAGACAAGGGTATGGAATGTCCTAATCTAGGCTAGGTGAGGAAAATGTGGGTTAACAAAGAATAAAGGCTAAACAAAGCTCAACGGGGGTAAAACTTACAACAAATACGAAATATGGGAAATGAGGCTATTTGGCTATGGTGGCAACTACACAACTTCATCTTGATATATGTTATGCAAATCAATAACATGCTTTGAATGAAATGGGCATGAGTTCTAGCATTTGGAACTATATGATGAAACGCCTTCTAAGTAGTAACCAAGCAAAGAATAATGAGATCATGCAACGACTTTAGAAAACAAGAAATCACAGATTATACTCTCCAAAGAACGTTATAGGCTCAAGTCTCTCAGGGTTGTAGCGTTTGTTTGAGTTCCTTCCTTCAAGCATGTTACAAAAAGGAATTTTTCTTTTATGATTGCATGTGAAGTCATACATTATAACCATAACCTAGCATATACCAAGAGTAAATCAAACTTTTCTCTATGTTTATAACTCTTTTTAACAGTCATGCACTTACAAACCAAATCCTTATCATTGTGTTGGAAGGTGACCTACGACACAAAAACGACTCAAAACACTCTTTTTAGGCTTTTCAAAACATGTTTTTCAAATTTTTATGTGATTTTCGAATTTTTAAGTCAAAACACACTAAACACACTTAAAAACAGCAAGAAACAACATTTGAAGTTATGGTGGATAAAACCCTCCGAATTTGCATCAAAACACTTTAGTTACCCCCCCACACTTCAATCAAACATTGTCCTCAATGTTTAAAACACACCAAACAAAAGTAAACACATAAACAGCAACTAAACATACTAAATATGGCAGAATGTATCTAACAAAGAGAAGAGTTTAGAGATGCAAATCTGGTTATGGAGTGTAAATTCCATCTTCTCCTTGGTGATTGCAGTGAGGCTTCATCTTGAACTGAGCTGGAGGATTCTTTTGGTCTCCTCCACTCGTTGATTTTCCTTTGTGCTACTCTTGAACTGGGCAGCAGGATTCTTTTGGTCTTCCCCGAAGGTCTGAGCTTCCTCCTTTTATCTGTTTCTTTGTTCAATCTTTCCAATTCGTATTGAAGAGGGTTAGAGGATAGCTCAGCATATGCAGTTGTTGCTTGTCTCCACATGCTTCAATGTATCATTTTCACTTGCCTTACTTGCTCCCCTTTGCAGAAGTGGTCCCTTCTCTGGAAGTGTATCAACCGTTGAAGATGACTACTCGAGAGCAACGCTAGGTAAGCAACCAGGGAATAGCTTCCAGGCAATCGGCTCCAGATCGGAAGACTGACTCCAAGTGCCTGCTGATTGCTTCTTTTACTTTGCTATGCGAGTAATAACAAAGACAAAGGAAAAGACAGGGAAAGAGCATGATATGAGATACTTTTGCTTTTGACCTTGATGATATGAGATACCTTTGCTTTTGAAGAAGCGGTGAATGAATCAGCACATGTATTTGTTGTGCTGCTTCCTCCTGGGTCATCTGTACTCCAGGCATCTGGTATCATCTTTGGGGAAGAAGAAAGAATTGAGTGTTTCGAAAGGCTTTGCTGGGAGTGTGCCCTCAAAGGTGAGGAAGAGTTGGGCATTTTCTTCAGGTCTGCCTTGCCATAAAAGATGAAGGTCGACATATATAGGGATTTCCCAATAGCAAGTGGTGGTACTATACTTTTACCGTTGTCGACAAACGTTTTGATCCCGCAAATCAGGCTTTTTGAAATAGTGACGACTCTTCGATCTTTGAATGCGCCCCTTCGATTTCTGAACGAGCGCCACTTTTGACAAAGTTACACGCGTTTTCTGAAAAGCAGAGAAAGCGTCGCCGAACTTTGCACTTGTCGGCTAAAGATGTGTAGTTGCGATGATGGCTTCCATGTGTCTTCAACTTTGTCAGAGATCTTTTGACAAAGTTGAACGCGTTTTTTGAAAAACCGAGAGAGCGTCGCCGAACTTTACGCAGGAAATTCCGGCTTTTTGAATCGGTGGACGCGTCGCCTTGGCCTTTTATAGAGCTATCGATCACCACCAACATACACACTCTGAAGACTGCCCATTTGTGAAAATCGTCTCCGGCCCTTTGAAATTTAACTCCATCCAGCCCTTCTCTTTGAACACTTTTGAAAAATGGTAAACCCATCGAACCTTAGCTTAGAATTGAGTCTCAGCAGCGATCCGGTTGCGCCCCGTCAAGGTAATGTATGGCGCCCTTCTTTTTTATCTTCTAACGGTCCTCTTTCAGGTGAAGACTCCATGATGACGGATGCAACAACAGCTACGATAGTAGCTCGGAACCTCCTCACTCCCAAAGATAGTCAGCTGCTTTCAGGATGGTCCGATGAGTAGGCCGTTCAAGAGTCCTTGGCTCTTAGCGTTCAGTGCGCTGGCTCTGTGTCCAACATGGGCCAACGCCTTCTTGCTCGCTCCCGTCAGGTTGAATCCTTGATGGCGGAGGTGGAGAGTCTTAAGCAGGAGATCAAACAGCTTAAGTACGAGAACCGAAGTTTACACGTGCTTGCCAACAATTATTCGACAGGCATGAAGAGGAAGCTTGATGAGCTTGATGACCGTCAAAGGCTTGCAGCTTTCTTCCAGAGGCACCTTTTTCCTGGGTCATCCAGCGTTCCACCAAGGATTGGGGCCTTGAATGATCTATCTTCGGTGCCTCCCGCTCCTATGCCTCTTGCTCCGATGCCTTCTGCTCCGATGCCTCCTGCTTCGATGCCTCCTGCTCCGAGAGTGTTGCCACGTAGTGGGGCCTCACGTACACAACCCTTGTGAAGGCTCCATCTTTCTCTTTCTTTGTTAGATACAATTGTAATTTCTCGAAAAATCAATGAACAAGCTTTGTTTTATTCACTGTATTGGGTTGCCTCCCAAGTAGCGCTTTCTTTTACGTCTTGCAGCCGGACGAAGCCTTCTTAGGCTCAATTGGAACCCACGGCATGGAATTTATCTTTGAATGGGGGGTGATACTTGAGATGATCCAGTAATGGTTTAAATTCTAGAGTGGGTGCCTGGATCATTAACAGCATATCAGTATAAAACAAAATTGAAATTCGGGGAGGCGGCTTACCTGTGTGTTCTGACAAGAACTCAATGACAAACACCACTCCCTTGAAAGTTTCAGGGATATTGGACTTGGCCAGATTGCATGTGATGGTTATGACTTGTCCAATGTCGTCAAATTCGACTTCTTTGGGTTTTGTGGTTTCAAATATGTCCTCTTTGACGAATTCTTGATATTCCCCCGTCACATCTTGCTCTTGATTCTTTGAAAAGGATTCGAAGATGCCTTTCTCACCCTCTTCTTCCTTGGATTGCATGATCCTGCAAGGAATAGGGACATTCAGTGGAACGGGGTTAGAAATAATTAACTTTGGAACAACCTTACCTGAATTAGATGGCGTAGGAGCAATAGGTGCCTCCGGCAAAGGTGTTTCCACTCTTGTCGTGGGTTGGGTGTATTCCTCTTCCTTGTGATTTGAATTTGATGGTTGAGGGTCCGTTCCAACCTCCCTGCTACTTCTCAAGATGATTTCCTTGGCAGTTTCAAATCCTTCCTTCGGATTTGCAATGGTTGAACTAGGGAGTTCGCCTTGGTCTTGAAATTGTCCTACGAACTCCGCGATCTGCCCAATTTGCTTTTGCAAGTAGTCCAACCTTTTGTCTTGATTTTCCCTCTCCTTGTTTTGAGTTTGGATTCCCTGCGTCAAAGTAGTAAGTAATTGAAAACTCGTATCATTATCATTTGAATTACCTTCATTACTTTGGGCAGGTTGTGGTGGCTGTATAGGCGTTGTATAGAACTCCTCATATGGTTGCCAATATTCTCCTTGTTGAGCCTCCTCAAGTTGGTTTTGTGAGCCCTGCACCAAACAAATTAATTCATTAAGCTTTTGATTATAATCTATTGACGAACTTGAGTTTGGTTGGACATATTGAATATGAGGTGGCTGCCAATATCCTTCTTGTTGAACATTTTGAGGTTCCCACCACATAGAAGTTGAATGATCACTCCAATCCGAATTGTAAGTATTGGAAAACACGTTATTCCGTGATTGAAGATCAAATATATCAACGCTTTGCATTTGGGACCTTTCCATGAGCTGTGACAAAAGAGAAGCATTATCAAGTGCCATGTTGTGCTTCTCTAGTACTTGAAATCAACAAACAAAACACAAATCAAAAACTAAAACTAAAATACATAACAGAAACGAACAATCCAAGAGATTAGCAAATTTGCTAATCCCCGGCAACGGCGCCAAAATTTGATGCGAGAATTATACGCACACAAATTAAACCCTCTTTTTATCAATTGTAGTATAAGTATAAGTAGGGATCGTTCTTAACCGGGGATTAGGAGGGATTGCAAATCTCTTGGAAACTGACTTAAAAACGTAAAATAAAGTTTAAAACACTAAACTAAACTCAAAGAATGCGAAACTAAACGCTTAAAACACTAAAACAAACCAAAAGACTCAAACATCACCCAAAACACTCAAAACTGCCTTAAAAACACTTTCTGGGCAGTTTTGAGCACCTTGGTGAATTTGGACGAATTTGTGCAACAAATTGAATCAAAACACTTATAAACACAAACTAAGACTCAAAAACATAAAAACAAGGTTAAAAACGTTCACAAAGACTCAAAGGACTCAAAACAAGTTCAAAAGACTCAAAACTGCCTAAAAACACTAACTAGGCAGTTTCTGACCTTAAACCTAATTTTGGACGAATTTAAGATTATGGCTTGATTCAAAACATTTTAAAACATAAACTAAACAGATTCTAAGCACTAAAGAACAAGAAAGTAAAGGGGGGGGGGTTTGATTTGACGATAATTGAAATAACAAAACAAGTTAATAAACTAGGCAGAATTGTAAAACGAATTTGATGGAATAGAATGGATGGGATGGCTAGCTAAGGGGTTCATCTCCACACATGTTATACTTGCATACAAAACGATTTCTAATTGCATTTCAATAAACCATGAATTCTCAACACCCCAAGTTAACCGTGATGCACTAATTAACCTTCAAATCTTCCTAACGTTATTGAATTGGATGATTGCATACGACAACCCAAAACATTCCCCACAAGTCCCCTACATGATTGCATAATAGAGATACAAGCAAGAATCATTACGCTCTATGAAAATTATAAGTGTTGACGAGGCATTCGTTACTATGATTGCATGAAACTTATGCCAAGAATTCGTTTAACGCGATTGTTTATAAGCAACCTCCACTACTTGTGAATATAAGTTCGTAACTATTAGGTGAAACTCACTTATATTCTAGCGTCATATTCGTGCATGAAAATTAAGCGTGTACTCTCAATAAACATACATAAATAAGTTATCAATCAAACAGTTAAACAAATTGAATCCACAACTTATGAAACGCAATTAGAAGTAATCAAATCAAAATGCAAGCATAAACATATATTTTGAATCCCCCCCTAACCAGGGGGGGTTTAGTTCCTCATGATACAAAACAAAGAGAATCAAAGAAACGCCTAAACATTCCAACAACTCAAACTTGAATTGTATGAACGTTTAGGCCCTCTTCTCTTCCATTCCTCATTCGTACAAAACAAAGGGTATTGAAATTAAACATTGAAATCAAAGAAACACCTAAACATTCCAACAACTCAAACTTGAATTGTATGAACGTTTAGGCCCTCTTATCTTCCTCTTCGTTGTAGCACAAGGTCTAAGGATAGTTTGATGGTGTGAATGGTTTGGGGAGTGGTGAAAATGGAAGGAGGAGGCCACGGCAATGGGATGATTTCTGGTGTGGTGTTTGGATGATTAGGGAGAGAGCACGGCACAAGGGAATGGTTGGTGTTTGTGACTGAAATGTGTATGGAAGAATCAATGAATTGTGTGAAGTGTGTATGGTTTTTATAGGGAGATGAATGGATGGGAGAGGGAACATGACAGCTAGGTTAAGTGAGTGCATGTGCAATGAAGTGGAATGACAGCTAGGTTATGATGATGAGTGCATGTGCAAAGTTGGTTGAATGATTATGGGTGCATGTGGCTGATTTATATGAAGGGAATGCATGTGAGTGACAGCTAGATATGTTGATGAATGCATGTGGAATGAATGTGTGAATGATGGCAGATTGTGTATGTGAATGATTAGGGTGAATGTGCATGTGCTTTGACAGCTAGGTTGAATAAATTAAAGGGAGTGCATGTGGCTTGGCTGGAATGATTGGAATGCAATCTGAAATGGGATGTGTTGGTGTGAATTTCTGGTACAAAGGGCCTCCTTTGGTCTTCAATTTCGTCCATCTACTTGGCTTCAAGTATATGCAATCCATTTAATGCCCCATACTACTCCAAAATGCACCCTTTTGCATACTTTGCCCTTAGAACCTGAAAACACACAAAAGAAGCATAAAAGACTAAAATAACTAAAGAAACATAACGTAAATACACGAGAACAAGCCATTTAAGTCGCATGAATATGCTCCTATCACATTCCAACAACTCAAACTTGAATTGTATGAACGTTTAGGCCCTCTTCTCTTCCTCTTTGTTGCTGCACAAGGGGTTTTGGTGAGTTTTGGGGGTTATGGATGGTGTAGAATGATGTGTTTAGGATAGGGATGGATGTAGGGGACTTCAAGGCTTATTTTTGGGCAGAAAATATGAAGAATGGTGAAGTATGGATGTGTTATAGAGAGGGGATGAATTTCTGGCGTGAATGGTGAATGAATGGGAATGGTTTGTATGAATGCATTGCATGGTTTTATAGGGAGAGAAAGGGGTGAATGTGCATGTGGCTGCAAGGTGTGAATGATTATGGGTGCATGTGATTGAAATAATTAAGGGAATGCATGTGCAAAACAGCTAGGAAAAGTTCTTTTGTTGCTGATTGTGTTGGTGATGAATGTGGAGTGGCTGGAATGATGAAAGAATAAAGGGTGCATGTTTGAATGATTAAAGGGGCATGTGGGTTGGAAATGCATGTGGAGTGGCTGGAACAAAGGGGGAAGCATGGCACAAAGGTGGAATGACAGCTAGGTTATGATGATGAATGCATAAAGGTGGAATGACAGCTAGGTTATGATGATGAATGCATGTGGATTAGGTTGGAATTGCATGTGGAATGGCTTAAAGGATGGAAGTGCATGTGGCTCTAATGTAGCCTTCTAGAAATCAGGTTTTTAGGCCCCCTTGCAACTCCCTAACTGAATTCAAGCCTTTCAAATTCGTCCATCCTCATGCCTCCATGCTTGCACTATCCAATCTTGGCCCAAAAATGCTCTAGAATGCTCCAAATTGCTTCTTTTTGCATACTTTGACACTAAAACCTGAAATTGCACGAAAATAACTTTAAACACTATAATTAACATAGTTTAGCTAATTAAATGCAAGAAAACAAGCTAACTAAGTCGTATAAATATGCTCCTATCATCCAACCTTTTGTCTTGATTTTGCATTGCTTTGTTTTGATCTTCTTGCCCCTGAGACAAATTGGTGAGTAACTTACTAACCGTATCATTATACAAAGACTTACTTGAATTTGTTTGGGCAGGTTGTGGTGGCTGCATAGGTGTTGTATAGAACTCCTCATATGGTTGCCAATATTCTCCTTGTTGAGCCTCCTTGACTTGGTTTTGTGAGCCCTGCACCACAGAAATTAATTCATTAAGAACTTGATTATAATCTATTGACAAACCTGAGTTTGGTTGGGCATATTGTATATGAGGTTGTGGTGGATGCATAGACGTTGAATAGAACTCCTCATATGGCTGCCAATATCCTTCTTGTTGAATATGTTGAGGTTCCCACCACATAGAGTTTGAATGATCACTCCAATCTGAATTGTAAGTATTGGAAAACACGTCATTCCTTGATTGATTATGATCAAATGTACCAACTCTTTGCATTTGGGACCTTTCCATGAGCTGTGACAAAAGAGAAGCATTATCAAGTGCCATGTCTTGCTTCTCTAGTACCTAAAATCAACAAAACAAAACTAAAATATATACACAGAAACAAAATAAAACTAAACAGGAGTTAATAATCCAAGGGATTAGCAAAGTTGCTAATCCCCGGCAACGGCGCCAAAATTTGATGTGAGAATTATACGCACACAAATTAACCCTCTTTTGACAATTGTAGTATATGTATAAGTAGGGATCGTTTTGGACCGGGGATTAGGAGGGATTGTTAATCACTTGGATTTGACTCAAAAACTTAAAAACACAATATAAAACACTATACTGGACTCAAAGAATGCAAAACTAAACTTTAAAACACCAAAACAAACCAAAAGACTCAAAACAGCACCAAAACACTCAAAACTGCCTTAAAAACACAATCTGGGCAGTTTTGAACACTAGCCACAACTTTGGACGAAAATTGGTTTTAACTTGACCTAAGACACTTAAAAACACAACTAAAGTGATTTCTAACTACTATGACTCAACAAAGTAAAGGGGGATTGGTTTTGGACGAATTTAAAAACAAAACAAACTTTTTGAATTAGAACAGATTGTAAAAACGAATTTGATGGAATTGAATGGATGGGAAGCTAGCTAAAGGGTTCTTCTCCACACATGTCACACTTGCACACAAAACGATTTCTAATTGCTTTTCAATAAACCATGAATTCTCAACGCCCCAGATTAACCGTGAATTGCACTAATTAACCCTCAGATTTTCCTAACGTTATTGAATTGGATGATTGCATACGACAACCCAAAACATTCCCCACAAGTTCCCTACATGATTGCATAATAGAGATACAAGCAAGAATCATTAAGTTCTATGAAAACCATAAGCATTGACGAAGCACTTGTTACTATGATTGCATGAAACTTATGCCAAGAATTTACTTAACGCGATTGAGATCATCAACCTTTATTACTTGTGAATATAATTCCATAACGATTAGGTGAAATTTCCTTATATCCTAGCATCCAATTTATGCATGATAATTAAGCGTGCACTCTCAACCAACACGCACAAATCAATGTAACTCACATAGATAAGTAAATTGAATTCACAACTTATGAAACGCAATTGGAAGTAATCAAATCATATTGCAAACATAAACATGTATTTCGAATCCCCCCCTAGCCAAGGGGGGTTTAGTTCCTCATACGTACAAGACAAAGATAAGTAATTTTAACCATTGAAATCAAGGAGAGGAAAGCACCTAAAAATTCCAACAACTCAAACTTGAATTGTATGAACGTTTAAGCACTCTTCTCCTCCTTTTCATTGCGGTACAAGGTCTAAGCACGGGTTTGATGGCTGGAATGTGTATGAATGCACGGGTTTGATGGCTGGAATGGATGTGTGATGATAGGGTAGTGTTTTAGAGGGATGGGGAGTGTTGGGAATGGAAGGAGGAAGTGCACGGCTTTTGGGCAGATTGGGAGATGGTAGGGGGAATGCACGGCTTTTGGGCAGATTGTGTGAAGTGTGTATGAATGAATCCTCTCTTGTGGCTGCAATGGATGTTTATTTATAGGTGGATGAATGATTAAAGAGGGAATATGACAGCTAGGTTTGTTGGTGGCTGCCATCATGAAGAGTGCATGGATGTGGCTGAATGGGTTAAAGAGGGAATGATGATGGGAGAGCATGTGGGTGACAGCTAGGTTGGTTGGTGGCTGCAATGGAGGTGTGGAATGATGATGGGAGAGCATGTGAGTGAATTATGAAGAGTGAATGCATGTAGGGTGCTTCTATGGTGGGAAATATTAGGCAGAAAATATCCTAAGGCTTTATTACTTAGTTTAGGAAAGGATGTAACTCCAAATCCTCCTTTAGGTCTTCAATTTCGTCCATTCCTTTTGCTCCAAGCATATGCTATCCATTCCAAGCCCAATTTTGCTCCAAAATGCTCCAAAATGCATCCTTTTGCATACTTTGCCCTTAAATCCTGAAAATACATAAAACTAGCTTAAAAGACTACTTTACAAAGGAAAAACACTTTAAATGCACAAGACAAGCTAAACTAAGGTGCATAAATATGCTCCTATCACCTACAAAACACCTATTGGGATGTCTCCATTTCAGCTCATTTATGGGAAACCATGCCATCTTCCCGTTGAATTGGAACATAAAGCACATTGGCCCGTAAAGACATTCAATATGGACATAGATGCCGCTGGAGTTCACAGTAAGCTTCAATTGAATGAGCTTGAGGAGATAAGGAATGAGGCTTATGAGAACGCGCGCATTTACAAAAAGAAAACAAAGGCTTACCATGACAGGATGATTCGTAGCAAGACATTCTCAATAGGGCAGAAAGTGTTACTTTTCAATTCTCGCCTTCGCTTGTTCCCAGGTAAGTTACGTTCTAAATGGATAGGTGATAGGAGCATATTTATGCTACTTAGTTATGTTGTTTCCTTGCATTTAGTGAGTTAATTACTATTTATTTTAGTCTTTTAAGCTATTTTCGTATGTTTTTAGGTCCTAATGGCAAAAGGAGCAAGAAAGAGCTTTTTGAAGCTAATTGGAGCATTTTTGGGCATGGATTGGATAGCTTAACATGGAGTAAAGAAGATGGACGAAATTGAAGTCAAGAAGGGCCAGGAAAGGCTACAAATCTGGTGGATGAAGTCCCAAATCAAAGAAGATAAGGAAATAGCAAGAAATAAGGAACCTTATCCAACCTTATCTTATCTTATCCTAACCAACCTTATCCTTTCCTAACTCTAACATTATCCTATCCTATCCTATCCTATCCAAATCAGGCTAGGACTTAAATCTAGCTAATTAAAGGGGATTAATTACACATTTAAACACCTATTTCAGGTTTAGGAGTTGCAATCCTTCCTCTACACCTATATCATGAGTCCTGATAGGAGCATATTCATGCGACTTAAATGGCTTGTTCTCGTGCATTTACGTTATGTTTCTTTAGTTATTTTAGTACTTTAAGCTATTTTCGTGTGTTTGTAGGTCCAAAGGGCTAAAGGAGCAAAAAGATGCATTTTGGAGACTTTTGGAGCACTTTTGGGCTAAGGATGGATAGCTTATGCTTGGAGCCAAAGTGTTGGACGAAATTGAAGACCAAAGTGTTGGAACCTTGTTCCCTTTAGTTCTAGGACATTTAAACCTTTCCTATAACCATTCCACATGCCATTGTCATTCCACTTCATTTCACCTTGCATTTTCAGATTATTCCTTCATCATTGCACCCTCACATGTCCCTTTAATCACATGCATAAATCAGCCACATGCATCTCCCATCATCATTCCACTTTAACCCACATGCATTTCCACCCACATGCTCTCCCATTTTAGATTATTCCTTCATCATTGCACCCTCACATGTCCCTTTAATCATTCAAACATGCACTCCCTTTATTCACATGCATTTCAGATTGCATTCACATTCTTTAAATCAGCCAACACATGCTTGCACATGCATTTCCAACCCACATGCATCCTTTAATCATTCAAACATGCAGCCACATTCCCTCCTAGCTGTCATGTTCCCCCCCATTTCGCCTATAAATAAGCATTCATTCCCACTCATTCTCATTCATTCTTCCATACACATTTCAGTCACAAACACCAACCATTCCCTTGTGCCATGCTCTCTCCCTAATAATCCAAACACCACACCAGAAATCATCCCATTGCCGTGGCCTCCTCCTTCCATTTTCACCACTCCCCAAACCATTCACACCATCAAACTATCCATTAGACCTTGTGCTACAACGAAGAGGAAGATAAGAGGGCCTAAACGTTCATACAATTCAAGTTTGAGTTGTTGGAATGTTTAGGTGTTTCTTTGATTTCAATGTTTAATTTCAATACTCTTTGTTTTGTACGAATGAGGAATGGAAGAGAAGAGGGCCTAAACGTTCATACAATTCAAGTTTGAGTTGTTGGAATGTTTAGGTGTTTCTTTGATTCTCTTTGTTTTGTATCATGAGGAACTAACCCCCCCTTGGCTAGGGGGGGATTCGAAATATATGTTTATGCTTGCGTTTTGATTTGATTACTTCTAATTGCATTTCATAAGTCGTGGATTCAATTTGTTTAACTGTTTGATTGATAACTTATTTATGTATGTTTATTGAGAGTGCACGCTTAATTTTCATGCATGAATATGACGCTAGAATATAAGTGAGTTTCACCTAATAGTTACGAACTTATATTCACAAGTAGTGGAGGTTGCTTATAAACAATCGCGTTAAACGAATTCTTGGCATAAGTTTCATGCAATCATAGTAACGAATGCCTCGTCAACACTTATAATTTTCATAGAGCGTAATGATTCTTGCTTGTATCTCTATTATGCAATCATGTAGGGGACTCGTGGGAAATGTTTTGGGTTGTCGTATGCAATCATCCAATTCAATAACGTTAGGAAGATTTGAAGGTTAATTTAAGCGGACCTAATTAACCCGGGGTGATGAGTTTCATAATTTATTGAAATGCAATTGGAAATCTTTTTATTACGCAAGTGTAACATGTGTGGAGATGAACCCCTTAGCTAGTCATCCCATCCATTCAAATCCATCACATTCATATTTACATTCTGTTTTTAATTAGAATCTGTGCAATTAGTGTAATTTCGTCCAAAACTCAATCCCCCCTTACTTTAATGTCCAAATTAGTTAGAAATCAATTTAGTTTGTGTTTTTAAGAGTCTTGAGTCAAGTTACAACTTAATTTCGTCCAAATTTGTGTTTAAGGTCAGAAACTGCCTAGTTAGTGTTTTTAGGCAGTTTTGAGTCTTTTGAACTTGTTTTGAGTCCTTTGAGTCTTTGTATTGTCCAAATTAGTTAGAAAGTGTTTTGATTTGTGTTTCTAAGTATTTTGATTCAAGTTTTCATCCAATTTCGTCCAAATTAGTGTAGGTGCTCAAAACTGCCCAGAAAGTGGTTTTTAGGCAGTTTGGAGTCTTCTAGTTGCTGTTTTGGGTTTTAGGTTTGTTTAAGTGTTTTAACTTTTAATTTTGCATTCTTTGAGTCAAGTTTAGTGTTTTAAACTTTGTTTTTGAGTTTTTAAGTCAGTTTCCAAGTGTTTAGCAATCCCTCCTAATCCCCGGTTAAGAACGATCCCTACTTATATCTATGCTACAATTGTCAAAAAGAGGGTTTAATTTGTGTGCTTATCTATTTCGCATCAAGTCCTTATCCATTTAGGTTAAAAAATCTACCCTTTATCCCTCACCCTACACCACCCTAGTGCTTTCAGCCATCAAACACCACCACCATTCCTTGTACTTTCAGCCATCAAACACCACCATTCACCCTACACCACCCTAGTGCCGCAAGCAAGGAAGGAAGGAGAAGAAGACTTGTGCAATCTGCCATCCAAGGAGGGTTTGAAATCTACCATTGGAGTGTGGAGAGTTTCTAGGTGTATTCTATCCTTTGTCTTAGTTCAATGTTTAAATTTAATTATCTTTGTTTTGTGAACATGAGGAACTAATTTCTTTTTAGTTGGAGGTGAATTCGAAGCCATGATTATATGTTTTATATGAATTGATTACGTCCGGTTATTATTTCTTAAGGCATGAATGTGATTTGCTTACCTAAGTTATTAAAACTGGTTTATGTATGTGGGTTGGGGGTTAACACTTAATTTGCATGCATGAATTTGATGCTAGAATATAAGGGGGTTTCACATAATAGTTATTCACTTATATTCACAAGTGGTGGTGGTTGCTAATCACAATCGCGTTAAGTAAATCCTTGGTATGAGTCTCATGTGTTTCATAGTGATGAATGTCTTGTCAATGCTTATAGTTTTCACAAAACTTAATGACTTTTGATATGTATCTTTATTATGCGTCTCATATAAAGAACTTGAAAAAGATAATTTGGTTTAGATGCGTATTCCATCTAATTCAATGAAATAAGGAAAACTTAAGGGTTAGTTGTGCGATGCAACTAATTTAGGGCGTTGTCATTCATAGTCTAAAGGAATAATAACTGGACATTGGTTTGTATGCATATATCATGTGTGGAGAAGGACCCTCTAACTAGCCTTTTACCCATTTATTTTACTTAAATTCGTTTTTCAAAAGTGTTTTCTATAAAGTTTTTGTTTTAAGTTTAAAATTCGTCAAAAACAATCCCCATTTCACTTAGTCTTCATATTTGAGTCAAAACCTGTTTTCTTTTAGTCTTTTGAGTCAAGTCAAGTCCTATTTTCGTCCAAAACACTTATTGAGTCTAAAATTGAGTCTTTTTGATTATTGGTTGCTGTTTTAAGTGTCCAAAGTTAGTTTTGAGTCTATAGAGTCTAGTTTAGTGTTTTTGAGTCTTATTTATATTGATTAGCATCCCTAGTTAATCCCCGGTCTAGAACGATCCCTACTTACATATCTACTACAATTGTCACAAATAGGGTTTAATTTAAGTGTTTGAATATTTCACATCAAATTTTGGTGCCGTTGCCGGGGATTAGCAAACTTGCTAATCCCTTTTGTTTGTGTCGTGTCTTTGTGTCTTTTGTGTGTCTTTGTGTCTTTTTGTTTATGGTTGCCGTGCCCTTTAAAGTGGTTACTGATTTGTTTTTGTTATTTGTCTCAGGTACTAGTTTATGACTCGTCGTTCTCAACCCATTCGTGCAAACATATTGGAATTTGACGACGATTTTGAACGAACTTTGAGAAGAAAGAGGAAGCAACCAGAACCTAATCCACCTAGTTCGAGTTCAGAGTTTGAATCTGAATTTAAAGAAGAAGAAAGCATGGCGGTGGACAATCGAACAATCAAAGAACTTTCGGCCTCGGGGTTGGACAATGCCGTGCCTATTTGCATTCAATACCCTAGGGCAGCCCCGGACAAGACCGATGAGTTTGAATTAAAGTCAAGCTTGCTGCATCATATTCCCAAATACCATGGGCTGTCCATGGAAGATCCAAACAAGCATTTGAAGGAGTTTGAAGTTGTATGCTCAAGCATGACACCCATTAACGTGGATGGGAATATTTTGAAGATGAAAGCCTTTCCATTCTCTCTTTTGGAAAAGGGTAAAGATTGGCTATACGAATTGGTGCCCGGAACCGTTACTTCTTGGGAAAGTATGAAACGAGCGTTCTTGGAGAAATTCTTCCTAACTTCAAGAGTAATTCTTTTGAGGAAGAAGATTAGCGGAATTCAACAAAACCAAGGGGAATCCTTTCCAGCATATTATGAGCGTTTCAAAGCCCTTGTTGCATCTTGCCCACAACACCAAATGAAGGAAGAGCTTCTAATTCAATACTTTTACGAAGGACTCCTTCCAATTGAGAGACAAATGCTAGATGCTTCAGCGGGAGGTGCTTTGGTTGACAAAACACCAGTGGCTGCCAAGGTCCTAATTGCAAATCGAGCCTTGAATGCACAACAATGCGAGGGAGTTGGACAAAGAGACCCCCCACGGCAACAACAAGTGAATGAGGTAAGTGCAATTTCTGAAATTCAATCTCAATTAGCTAATCTCACTATGCTTGTGTCTTAGGTTGTTGAAGGATCCAAAATGCAAGGTGCGGCCATATGTGGAGTGTGCTCTATGCAAGGAAATCTCAATGATCAATGTCCTCAATTGATAGAGAATGGAGGATGGGAGAGTGCCCATGCCGTGGGGTACCAAAGTCAAAATCAACCAAGGAATGATCCATACTCAAATACATACAATCTGGGATGGAGAGATCATCCAAATTTCAAGTGGAGGGAGCCTCAACAACCTCAACAACAAGGAGGAATTCGACAGCCACCCCCTGGGATATATCAAAGGCCATTTGCACAATCTCAACCTCAATCACAAACTGCCCAACAAAACTCAGGTTCGCTAATTGATAATGATCAAACTTTTCAATTACTAACTTCTATATCGCAGGGATTACAAAATCAAAATAATAGAATAGTGAACCAAGAAAAAGAGATGAATGACATAAAGAAGCAAATAGAGCAGATTTCAGAGTTCCTTGGGCAGTTTAGAGAACAAGGCAAACTTCCTAGTTCATCCATTGTGAATCCAAAGGGAAGCTTTGAAACTGCCAAGGCCATGACGTTGAGAAGTGGTAAGGAGCTTGGAAATCATCCAAAACCATCCAAACAAAGCCTTAATGAGGAGGAAAGCTGCTGCAAGAAGAAGAACATGGAGGATGAAAAAGGAGGTTTATGCAATCTAAGACAGAGGAGGATGAAAAAGACATCCTGGAGACGTTTAGGAAGGTGCATGTCAATATCCCGCTCCTTGATGCAATAAAGCAAATTCCGAAGTATGCTAAGTTTTTGAGGAAGATTTGTACAACAAGGAAACGGATTCGGGAGAAAGAGGTGGTACATGTAAGTGAGAATGTCTCTGCAATGTTGCAAAGAAAGCTGCCACCTAAATGCAAAGATCCAAGTAGTTTCACTATCCCTTGTGTAATTGGTAATACAAGGTTCGAACATGCTATGCTAGATTTAGGTGGATCAATTAATATCATTCCATACTCTGTTTATGCATCTATGAATCTAGGAAAGCTTAAAAATGAGGGTGTTATTATTCAATTAGCCGATCGATCTAAAGCATACCCAAGAGGAGTTTTGGAAGATGTTTTGGTGCAGGTAGACCACTTGATTTTTCCTGCAGATTTCTATGTGCTTGACATGGAGGATTCAACCCACCCTCCACCATCGCCACTCTTACTTGGACGACCTTTCATGAAAACAGCCCACACCAAGATTGACGTGGCCAAGGGAGCCTTAACTATGGAGTTTGGTGGTGATATGATTAACTTTAAAGTTTTTGAATCCATTGAGAATCCTAATGATGTTCGTAATTGTTTTGCCATTGGTATAATTAAAAATATAGGGCAGGAACATTCAACACCAATCAAGAAGGATGCATCTAGAACCACCATCGAGGAAGGAATTGGAAGGGAGCACAAGGAGAACGCCACTACCCTACAAACACCCAATCTGGTCGTGCCTAAGGATAAAATTGGTGAGATGGTGGCTGCCCTAGGGGCATTGCCACAACATCCTAGTAAGTCTCCAATCCCAATTCCAATTCCCATTTCAACTAATAGGTTGTTACCTTCTTTGGTGCAGGTTCCAAATCGATTTCAAGGTGGTGGGAGTGTCTACATGGACTATAGGAACCAAAACACCACAATCAGGGAGGATCACTATCCCCTCCCATTCATTGAGCCATACTATGAGAACTATCCCCTCCTATCCTATCCAAATTAGGTTAGGACTTAAATCTAGCTAATTAAAGGGGATTAATTACACATTTAAATACCTATTTCAGTTTCTAGAAGCCTTATCCATTTGTTTGCTACATGTGGACCATTCCTTGTAGGTTTAGGAGTTGCAATCCTTCCCCTACACCTATATCATGAGTCCTTATCCATTTAGGTCTAGAAATCTACCCTTTATCCCTTCTAGAAGTCTAAATTCCGCCAAAAAATACCTAGTTTCTAGAAGCCCTTAATTTCTGGCGAAAATTACCTATCCCTTTCCCCTTTGGTTTCTACCTAGACTTAACCCTTTTTCCATGGGATTGTGCAATCCTTTTCCTTCACTAAGTGTGCATAATCAGCCTATATAAACAGCCCTATGCCGCACCATTCAAGGGATCCATTCACTCATTCATTCATTCATCCTTTCAGCCCTCAAACACCACCATTCACCCAACATCACCCTAGTGCCACAAGCAAGGAAGGAAAGAGAAGAAGACTTGTGCAATCTGCCATCCAAGGAGGGTTTGAAATCTGCCATTGGAGTGTGGAGAGTTTCTAGGTGTATTTGATGCGCACTAAGTAAGCACACAAATTAAAACCCTCTTGTGACAATTGTAGTATGTGAATAAGTAGGGATCGTTCTTAACCGGGGATTAGGAGGGATTGCAAAATCACTTGGAAACTGACTCAAAAACGTAAAATAAAGTTTGAAACACTAAACTAGACTCAAAGAATGCAAAACTAAACAATAAAAACACTAAAACCAATCAAAAGACTCAAAACAGCCCCAAAACACTCAAAACTGCCTTAAAATCACCTTCTGGGCAGTTTTGAGCACTTTGGTAACTTTGGACGAATTTGGGTAATAAAATGAATCAAAATGCTTAAAAACACAAACTAAGACACTTTCTAACTAAATTGGACACTAAAGTAAAGGGGGATTGAGGTTTTGACGAAAATAAATTAAAAGCACAGATTGTAAATTTAAGGCAGATTCTAAATATAAATTGATGAAAATATGGATGATGGAATAGCTAAGGGGTTTTTCTCCACACATGTCACACTTGCATACACTTTGATTTTCAGTTGTTCTTCCAATAAATTATAAATACTCAACGCCCCAAATTAACCGTGAATTGCACTAATTAACCCTCAGTTTTTCCACAAGTTATTAAGTTGGATGATTGCATACGACAACCCAAAACATTCCCTACAAGTTCCCTACATGAATTGCATAATAGAGATACAAGCAAGAATCATTAAGTTCTATGAAAAACATAAGCATTGACGAAGCATTCGTTACTATGAATTGCATGAAACTTATGCTAAGAATTCATTCAACGCGATCGTTTTCAAGCGACCTTAACTACTTGTGATTATAAGATTGTAACTATTAGGTGAAACTCCCTCATAATCTAGCATCATATTCATGCATGAAAACTAAGCGTGCACTCTCAATCAACATACACAAATAAGTTATCAATCAAATAGATGAACGAATTGAATCCACAACTCATGAAATAACAATTGAATGTAATCAAATCATATTGCAAGCATGTACATGGTTTCGAATTACCCCCTAGCTAACTAGGGGGATTTAGCCTCTCATAGTCACAAAAAGAGAAATACAATTGAATTTAAACATAAAGCACAAAGGATTGATTACACCTAGAACGCACGATGAATCCACTTGAATTTCCACGCGTCGAAGCTCCTCTTTCCTCTTCTCCTTGCTGCGGCAGAGAGGTTTTCTTGTGTTTTTGGATGGTTTTCTGGGTTAGGGATGGATTTAAGGATATTTGGTGGTGCGGCAAGGTTATGGGGTGGTGTAGGGAGGTGTGTAAGGTGGTGGAGAGCGGTGGAGAGGCTGCGGCAAGGCTTGGAAAATGGCTGGAATGGTTGGTTTTTGGGTTATGGTGGCTGCGGCACAAGGGAGAGAATGGGAGATTTCTTGCGGCTTAGGGAGGAAAAATGATATGATGGTGGCTGATTAGTGTTAGGGTGAATATGTAGAATGGGAGAGAATGGATGGTGGCTGCGGCTTGGAGAGAATGGAATGTGTGTATGGCTGAATGATTATGGAATGAGAGGTGTGTGATGCACGGGTTAGGGGATTAGGGTGTGTAAAATGGCTGAATAGAATTTAGGGTTAGTGGAATGCACGGATTGAAGGAGTGAGTATGTGTGAAGGGGGCTGATTGTATATGGAATGAATGAGAAGGTATGTGCGGATTCAAGAATAAAATGGGAGTGACGGCTCAATGAATGGGAATGGGTTGGTGGCTGCTTGTTTTACTAGGGTTAATAGGGTGAATGGCTGAGATGGTTTCATAGATCAATGGGAGGCTACGGATTAAAGGGATTTTTGTGGCTGAGATGGTTTTATGAATTATTAGGGTGAATTAGGGTGAATCAATAGAAGGGTGCGGCTGAATGATGATGGGAGTGAATTAGGGTGAAATCAATAGGCTATGGATTCAAGGGAGAGTATGAAAGGGTGCGGCTAGGGTTAGAAATATTTATGATTTCAGAAAACAAACCCTAGCTTATTTTGGTTAATTAAAATTAAGTTAAAAGCTTCTAGAACTAGGAAATAAAATCAGAAAATAAAAGGGATGGCTGCAAGGTAATTAGGGTGATTAGGGTTTAGGGTTTAATGCATGGATTTGGGCCTAAAATGCGCCCCCCTTGCACGGCAAGGGAAAGGACTTGGGCTAAAGCCCACGGCATTGGGTGTTAAGGGCCCTAGGGCCTTCGTTTTGTGTCCTAAAGCGCTTACAAGGACTTCAAAGTGGCTAGAAAATGCGGACGTTTAAGATTAGGAAAGGTTACCAAAACGGGAAACTTGGGGTCAACTTTCCTAAAATAGGAAGCCTTGTTTGAGTAGGATTCTTCGTTTTGGTAAGAATTCATCGTTGGCGTAGGAATTCGTCGTTTCTTCAAGTCTTCAACTCATTCATTCCTCTTTCGCTCCAAAAGACTCCAATTTGCATCTTCTTGCACACTTTGGCCTTATAATCTGAAAATACACAAAAGTGGCCTTAAACACTGAAATAGATAAGTAAACACAACATAAATGCACGAGAACAAGCTAATTAAGTCGCATGAATATGCTCCTATCAAATTCCCCCACACTTAACTTTTGCTAGTCCTCGAGCAAAACAAAACAACTAAAGTAAACAAAACGCAACAAAACAAACAAAACATAACCTAAACCTTCCAACGTTTGCCTCAGGGATTTCCAATGCACATGACATGTTAAAGATCGTTATCCCCACAGATTTGAGTCCTCTTTACACAAGCACATACTTAATTAAAGCCACTACTCACTTGTTCACAAGTAATCAATTAAAACAATGCTTTGAATGTAGTAACATGCCTTAGAGAATTCCCTCAATTCCTTACAAGATATACACTCTATTTTCACTCAGATTTTCTAACTCCACACCCTATACTAGTCATATGTGAGAAGATTGATGTAGATATGAAAATGAATGCTCACATATATGTTTCACAACGAATGCAATTTCTAGAGTTAAGAAGCATGTTTAGATATGATCTCATGAATGGAATGCTACTACTTAGATGCGAGAACCAGTGACACCATATGCTCATACCAAATTCAAACTCCACAATTGAAATGCACAACACTCAAGATAGAAGTAGAGGGTTGTAACGGGGTGATAGGAGCATATTTATGCACCTTAGTTTAGCTTGTTCTTGTGCATTTAAAGTGTTTTTCCTTAGTAAAGTAGTCTTTTAAGCTAGTTTTATGTATTTTCAGGTTTTAAGGGCAAAGTATGCAAAAGGATGCATTTTGGAGCCTTTTGGAGCAAATTAGAGCTTGGAATGGACATCATATGCTTGGAGCCAAGAGGATGGACGAAATTGAAGATTTGAAGATGATGTTTCCTACTTGAACAAGGTTTCCTAGTTGAAGTAGGAAAGCCCCTAATGGAAATGGGTTTCCTAGTTGAATTAGGATTCCTAGAAGAATGAAGATTCCTACTCAAACAAGGTTTCCTACTTGAAGTAGGAAAGTCAAAATCCAAATGGTTTCAAGAGAAGCAACAAAGAAGTTTTCCAAGTCCAAGAAGGAAAAGGAGTCCAAGATGAAGAAGGAATGAGGAAGACAAGGTTTCCTAATCCTAATAGGCAAAGTTTCCAAGTACAATGAGGAGTCCTTATCCATTTAGGGCACCTTATCCATTTAGGACACCTTATCCTAATCCTATAGGGATGCCATGCACTTTACCTTATCTTGGTGGGTTTCTAGAAGCCTTAGATGCCCTATCCTATCCTTGCCGTGGGTTTTATCCAATTCCCCTTAGTTTTAGGGCTTTCTAGAAGCCCTAAACATTATCCCTAAGCTTTGCCGCACCCTTATCCCTTTTTCCCTACAAATTTGGCACTTAAAGCATGATTTTAGGAACCTTATCTTATCTCCTACAAAGGTGGCGCCCAAACCCTTCTAGAAATCTGATTTCCCTTGCCTTGCAAGGCATTCTAGAAACCTTATCACCTTATCCCATACCTGCCACACCTAGGAAGCATTATCCCTCTCTATTTCTGATTTCTAAGCCTATTTCCTAGTGGATTTGGGTTATTCAAGTCCATATCTGATTACCCTAGGGTTTTAAGTGCCTATAAATACTCATATTAACCCCTAGATCAGAGAACCACCTCTCATACACCTTCATTCACTCCAGAAATTCGTCCAAACCTCTCCACACCCTTGCCGCAGCCACCAAACACCCCTTTCCTTAGTTTTAGACCTTTGCCGCACCATCCCCTTCCCCTAAACACTACTACATCCCTCCATAACCATCCATCCATACACCTAAGGCCCTAAAACCTGTCCCTAGACCCTTGCCGCACCAAGGAGGAGGAGAAGGAAGCTCGGAAGTTCATGCAATTCAAGTTCGCGTGGCTGGAATTTCTAGGTGTTTCTTTTCCTTTGATTTCAATGTTTAACTTCAATTCTCTTTGTTTTGTGCGTATGAGGAACTAAACCCCCCCTTGGCTAGGGGGGGATTCGAAACACATGTTTATGCTTGCCATATGATTTGATTACTTCTAATTGCGTTTCATAAGTTGTGAATTCAATTTACTTATCTATGTGAATTACATTGATTTGTGTGTGTTAGTTGAGAGTGCACGCTTAATTTTCATGCATAAATTGGATGCTAGGATATAAGGAAATTTCACCTAATCGTTATGGAATTATATTCACAAGTAGTAAAGGTTGATGATCTCAATCGCGTTAAGTAAATTCTTGGCATAAGTTTCATGCAATCATAATAACAAGTGCTTCGTCAATGCTTATGGTTTTCATAGAACTTAATGATTCTTGCTTGTATCTCTATTATGCAATCATGTAGGGGACTTGTGGGGAATATTTTGGGTTGTCGTATGCAATCATCCAATTCAATAACGTTAGGAAAATCTGAGGGTTAATTAGTGCAATTCACAGTTAATCTGGGGCGTTGAGAATTCATGGTTTATTGAAAAGCAATTAGAAATCGTTTTGTGTGCAAGTATAACATGTGTGGAGATGAACCCCTTAGCTAGCTTCCATCCCATTCATTAAATCCAAATTCGTTTTAAAATCTGTTCGTTTTACAAAGTTTTAAGTTTTGTTTCCAAATTCGTCAAAACCAATCCCCCTTTACTTTGTTGAGTCATAGTAGTTAGAAATCACTTTAGTTTGTGTTTTTAAGTGTCTTAGGTCAAGTTAAAACCAATTTTCGTCCAAAGTTGTGTCTAGTGTTCAAAACTGCCCAGATTGTGTGTTTAAGGCAGTTTTGAGTGTTTTGGTGCTGTTTTGAGTCTTTTGGTTTGTTTTGGTGTTTTAAAGTTTAGTTTTGCATTCGTTGAGTCTAGTAAAGTGTTTTATATTGTGTTTCTACGTTTTTGAGTCAATTCCAAGTGATTAACAATCCCTCCTAATCCCCGGTCTAGAACGATCCCTACTTACATTCTTCACTACAATTGATAAAAAGAGGGTTTAATTTGTGTGCGTATAATTCTCACGGGGCTTGGGGTGTTGGCTAACAAGGAAAGGATAGGGAAAACAACCGTTCTTCAAGCAATAGTAAGCAAAGCAATGAAATTGAGACTTAGAATTCACTTAGATTGCAGAAATTAACTTTAAAACACAAGGGAAAGATTTAGACAACTCCTTAGGGCCGAATTCATTGTTTTGGACCCTTACTTCAACAAACAATACTTTGGAACTCTTTTTCTCAACTTTTCAACTTTTTCTTCTTTTTTTTTTTTTTTTTTTTTTTTTTTTTCCCGTGCCTATAGCACACAATTCCTCATGAAAAACACTTCCCCCACACTTGTTTTCTGCCAACATAAATCAAAAGGACTTCAATTTGAATCATGCTTTGCTATGCTTCAAGAACAAGGGTATGGATAGTCCTAATCTAGGCTAGGTGAGGAAAACATGAGTTAACAAATAATGAAGGCTAACAAGGCTCAATGGGATTAAAAACCTACAAAACATAATGACATAGGGCACACGGCTTTTTGGCTAAGGTGGTGGTCACTACACAACTTCATCTTGAATGTGTGTTATGCAAATCAATAACATGCTTTGAATGAAATGGGCATGAGTTCTAGCATTTGGAACTAAATGATGAAACGCCTTCTAAGTAGCAACCAAGCAAAGAATAATGAGATCATGCAACGACGTTAGAAAACAAAGAATGCACAGATTTTAACTCTCTAAATAAACGTTTAGGCTCAAGTCTCACAAGGTTGTAGCGTTAGTTTGAGTTCCTTCCTTCAAGCATGTTACAAAAACTGATTTTTTTTTTTTTTTCTTTATGATTGCATGTGAATTCATAAGTTATAACCACAACTAAGCATAAACAAAGAGTAGATCAAACTTTCATCCATGTTAATCACTCTCTTTAACAGCCATGTAATTACAAACCGAATCCTCATCATTGTGTTGGGAGGTGACCTACGACACAAACAAACACACAAAAACACTTTTTTGGGTTTTTCAAAACAATTTTTCAAATTTTTATGGGATTTTCGGATTTTTAAGTCAACACACACTAAAACACTCTAAAATGTTTATGGCAAGGCAAACCTGAAGAAAATGCCCAACTCTTCCTCACTTTTGAGGGCGCACTCCCAGCAAAGCCTTTTGAAATACTCAATTCTTTCTTCTTCCCCAAAGATGATACCAGATGCCTGGAGTACAGATGACCCAGGAGGAAACAGCACAACAAATACATGTGCTGATTCATTCACCGCTTCTTCAAAAGCAAAGGCATCTCATATCATCAAGGTCAAAAGCAAAAGTATCTCATATCATGCTCTTTCCCTGTGTTTTCCTTTGTCTTTGTTATTACTCGCATAGCAAAGTAAAAGAAGCAATCAGCCGGCACTTGGAGTCAGTCTTCCGACGGCCGGGAATCCCTTTCCTGATTGCTTACCTAGCGTTGCTCTCGAGTAGTCATCTTCAACGGTTGATACACTTCCAGAGAAGGGACCACTTCTGCAAAGGGGAGCAAGTAAGGCAAGTGAAAATGACACATTGAAGCATGTGGAGACAAGCAACAACTGCATATGCTGAGCTATCCTCTAACCCTCTTCAATACGAATTGGAGAGATTGAACAAAGAAACAGATAAAAGGAGGAAGCTCAGACCTTCGGGGGAGACCAAAGGAAGCCTGCTGCCCAGTTCAAGAGTAGCACAAAGGAAAATCAACGATGGGAGCAGCGCAGTTCAAGAGTAAGCCTGTGGAATCACAAAGATCCAAGCCTCAATGCAATTACCAAGGAGAAGATGGAATTTACACTCTATAACCAGATTTGCGTCTCTAAACTCTTCTCTTTGTTAACTACATTCTGCCATGTTTAGTATGTTTAGTTGCTTTTTGTGTGTTTACTTATGTTTTGTGTGAATCTATGCTTAAAACATTGAGGACAATGTTTGATTTAAGTGTGGGGGGGTAACTAAGTATATTTATGCAAATTCGTGGGATTTTATCACCCATAACTTCAAATGTTGTTCCTTGCTGTTTTAAGGTGTTTTTAAGTTGTTTTAAAGTGTTTTAGTATGTTCTGTTTTTATAACTCCGAAAATCACATAAAAATTTGAAAAACATGTTTTGAAAAGCCTAAAAAGAGTGTTTTGAGTCGTTTTTGTGTGTTTGTGTCTTAGGGTACCTTCCAACACAATGATAAGGATTTGGTTTGTAATTGCATGATTGTTAAAAAGAGTTATGAACATAGAGAAAAGTTTGATTTACTCTTGGTATATGCTTGGTTATGGTTATAATGTATGACTTCACATGCAATCATAAAAGAAAAAAATTGTTTTTGTAACATGCTTGAAGGAAGGAACTCAAACAAACGCTACAACCTTGTGAGACTTGAGCCTAAATGTTCTTTGGAGAGTTATTTTCTGTGATTCTTTGTTTTCTAAAGTTGTTGCATGATCTCATTATTCCTTGCTTGGTTGCTACTTAGAATGCAATTGTATCATGATAGAACTAAATGCTAGAACTTATATCCGTTTCATTCAAAGCATGTTATTGATTTGCATAACATATATCAAGATGAAGTTGTGTAGTTGCCACCATAGCCAAATAGCCTCACTTCCCATATTTCGTATTTGTTGTAAGTTTTACCCCCGTTGAGCTTTGTTTAGCCTTTATTCTTTGTTTACCCACATTTTCCTCACCTAGCCTAGAGTAGGACTTTCCTATACCCTTGTTCTTAAAGTATAGTGAGCATGACTTAAATGAATTCCTTTTGAGTTACATTATGCAAGAAAATGAGTGTGGGGGAGTAAAAGTTTGTTCTTACGTTTATATGTATGTTTTGAGATTCAAAAAAGAAAAGAAGAAGAAAAGAAAAAAGAAAAAAAAAAAAAAAAAAAAAAAAAAAAGAGTGAAAATAAGTAAGAATGAACTCACGAGCGTTGATGGTTGAAGAAAGGGTCCAAAAAAGTTGAATATGGCCCTAAGTTTTGTGTGACTTTCCCTTGGGTGTTCAAAGTTGACTTCTGCGTTCTTAAGGGAATTCTAAGTGCCTAATTCAATACTTTGCTCACTATTTCTTTAAGAATGTTTGTTTATCCTTCACCTTTCATTGTTAGCCAATACCCTAGCCCCGTTACAACCCTTTGACTTCTATCTTGAGTGTTATGTGTTTCAAAATGTGGAGTTTGGAATTGATATGAGCTTATGGAATCACTGGTTCTCATTCTAAGTAGTAGCATTCCATTCATGAGATCATATTCATGTCATTATCGTAAATCCAGAAAATGCTTTCTTTGTTATAACATATGTGAGGTACTAGTCTTTCATGTTTACATCAATCTCTCACATATAACTAGTGTAGGGTGTGTAGTCAGAAAATCTGTGTGAAAATAGAGTGCATTCTAGTAAGGAATTGAGGAAATTCTCTAAGGCATGTTACTACATTCAAATCATGGTTTTAAATGCTTAATTGTGAACTAGTATGTGGTGACTATGATTAAAAATGTACTTAAGTGTAAAGATGGCTAAAATCTGTGGGAATAATGATTTTTAACTTGTCATGTACATTGGAAATCCCTGAGACGATTGTTGGAAGGTTTAGGTTGTTTTTTTCTTGTACAGTGTGCATAAAATTCCAACATTCCACTCCTTCATTTCAGCCACACTCCCACATATCATTACTTATCATCACCACTTATCACTTATCATAATCACATATCATTACTTATCATCACCACTTATCACTTATCATAAATCATTACTTATCATCACCACTTATCACTTATCATAATCACATATCATACACTTATCATCACCACTTATCACTTATCATAATCACCCATAATCATTCACATAAATCAGCCACATGCATTCACTCTTCATAATTCAACCTAGCTGTCATGTTTCCCCTTTCATCATTCCCTCACATTCTTTAATTCAGCCAACACATGCTTACACATGCATTTTCAGCACCAAAGAATCATTGCACATGCATTTCCAACCCACATGCATCATTTAATCATTCAAACATGCAGCCACATTCACTTTACCTAGCTGTCATGTTCCCTCTCCCATCCATTTTCAGATTTCCACCAACCAATCTAGTTGTCATTACACATGCATTCCCTTCTTTAATCATTCCTAGCTGCCATTCACATGTTCTCCCATCCCTTCTCTCCCTATAAAACCATGCATTGCATTCATTCAATTGATTCATTCTTCCATACACATTTCAGTCACAAACACCAACCATTCCCTTGTGCCATGCTCTCTCCCTAATAATCCAAACACCACACCAGAAATCATCCCATTGCCGTGGCCTCCTCCTTCCATTTTCACCACTCCCCAAACCATTCACACCATCAAACTATCCATTAGACCTTGTGCTACAACGAAGAGGAAGATAAGAGGGCCTAAACGTTCATACAATTCAAGTTTGAGTTGTTGGAATGTTTAGGTGTTTCTTTGATTTCAATGTTTAATTTCAATACTCTTTGTTTTGTACGAATGAGGAATGGAAGAGAAGAGGGCCTAAACGTTCATACAATTCAAGTTTGAGTTGTTGGAATGTTTAGGTGTTTCTTTGATTCTCTTTGTTTTGTATCATGAGGAACTAAACCCCCCCTTGGCTAGGGGGGGATTCGAAATATATGTTTATGCTTGCATTTTGATTTGATTACTTCTAATTGCGTTTCATAAGTTGTGGATTCAATTTGTTTAACTGTTTGATTGATAACTTATTTATGTATGTTTATTGAGAGTACACGCTTAATTTTCATGCATGAATATGACGCTAGAATATAAGTGAGTTTCACCTAATAGTTACGAACTTATATTCACAAGTAGTGGAGGTTGCTTATAAACAATCGCGTTAAACGAATTCTTGGCATAAGTTTCATGCAATCATAGTAACGAATGCCTCGTCAACACTTATAATTTTCATAGAGCGTAATGATTCTTGCTTGTATCTCTATTATGCAATCATGTAGGGGACTTGTGGGGAATGTTTTGGGTTGTCGTATGCAATCATCCAATTCAATAACGTTAGGAAGATTTGAAGGTTAATTAGTGCATCACGGTTAACTTGGGGTGTTGAGAATTCATGGTTTATTGAAATGCAATTGGAAATCTTTTTATTATGCAAGTGTAACATGTGTGGAGATGAACCCCTTAGCTAGCAATCCATCACATTCATACTTACAATCTGTTTTAATTAGAATCTGTGCAATTAGTTTAATTTCGTCCAAAACTCAATCCCCCCTTGCTTTAGTGTCCAACTTAGTTAGAAAGTGTCTTAGTTTGTGTTTCTAAGTGTTTTGATTCATTTTATTACCCAATTTCGTCCAAAGTAGTCAAAGTGCTCAAAACTGCCCAGAAAGTGTTTTTAAGGCAGTTTTGAGTGTTTTGGGTGCTGTTTGAGTCTTTTGGTTTGTTTTAGTGTTTTAAGTGTTTAGTTTTGCATTCTTTGAGTCTAGTTTAGTGTTAAAGTGTCTTAGTATGTGTTTATAAGTGTTTTGATTCAATTTATTACACACATTCGTCCAAATTCACCAAAGTGCTCAAACCTGCCCAGATTGTGTTTTTAAGGCAGTTTTGAGTGTTTTGGGGCTGTTTTGAGTCCTTTGGTTTGTTTTAGTGTTTTAAATGTTTAGTTTTGCATTCTTTGAGTTTAGTTTAGTGTTTTAAACTTTATTTTACGTTTTTGAGTCAGTTTCCAAGTGATTTTGCAATCCCTCCTAATCCCCGGTTAAGAACGATCCCTACTTATACTTATACTACAATTGATAAAAAGAGGGTTTAATTTGTGTGCGTATAATTCTCGCATCAGATGCATGTGCAATGTCTACAACAAGGGAGTGGACACCCTGGAATTGGTTGTACCAAGCTGGAACAAGGGATGAAAATGCACGGCATGGTGTGTGATGTTGGTGTAAAAGTGGCTGAATGGTTTAATTAATGGGAGTGGATGTTTTTGGTGCAAAAAGGAGCTGGACAAGGCAAGGGAATACACGGCACAAGTTATGTGGAACCACCCAAAGTGTCCGAATGTTTTTGCCTTTTTTAGAACCACCCAATGTGACTCCAATGCACCACTTTCCTAACACATCTTCTCCTGAATTTCAGCAGCCACATTAGTCCTAGATTCCTCATTTGGACTTCAAATTAACTCCCAAGAATCCTTTCCACGTTTGGAATAATGCTCAGCTACCAAAAGGCGTGTTTTTGCTTCATTTGCCTTCCAATTGATCTTATTACACACTTGGCTGCACACTAACACCAAATAATGTAAAATGCAACTAGTTTAATCCAAAACATCACAAAGACGCCAAATATGGAAGATATAAATGCATGCAAAATGTGACTTATCATTGACCTTTCCTAAATCAAGAACGCTCTAAGTTTTAGCAACTAAGATGGCTCCCGAGCACCCTTGGACAACAAACAAAGGTTCTTTGCAACTTTCCCTTCCTTGCCGTGCAAGGAAGGTTGTTTCCCTTTCTTTGTGTAAACTTCCCTATTTTCCTTATGTGTTAGGACCTTTCCCTTATTCTAATACCTCTTGCTTTGTGTCTTACCTTTCCCTAAACTATGTGCCGCACCCTTCCCTTGTGTTTCCTGATTTCAATTTCCTATTTCCTAGTTTAATTCACTTTCCTAGTTCTAAAACTTTCCCTAAAGTCCTAATTTCTGATTTCTTGCAAGGAATGGACTTTTCCTTCCTTCTTTTGCACCAATTTCGTATCTTACCTTAAATACCCTTTCCTTGATGTGCAAGAGGTTTAATTTCTGATTCCTTGCAAGGCAAGGACATTCCTTACTTGTTTTAAATTTGTGCATCCCCCTTTTTCTGATTTTATTTGGACTTTATTCACTTACCTTTTCTATTTAGACTAGGAAATCTGAATCACAACTCAATTAGGTATGTTATTTGTTGATGTATATTTCCTTCCTAATGCTTGAATATATTTAGTATAATGGCACAAGCAAGGGTGTCGAATCCACAGGGACTAATTGGACCTATGTAAATACTTGTTTTGCTAGAACTCTAAGAAATGAATCAAACTAATCAAACTAGGCATATTAAGAAATGAACCAAACTAATCAAACTAGGCAGATTTGTTATTGAATCAAACTAGTCTAAATAGGCAGATTAGGAAATGAATCAAACTAGTCTAAATAGGCAGATTTGTTATTGTAACTTGAAAGTATAAGAAAATGTAGTAAACACAAATAAATGAATCAACAACTAATACAATGAGATAGTTCCAATGGAAATGAAACTAGGGATTCGATTTCACCATTGCTTAACTAAGTCCATGTTTGTTAAGTTAGTTTGTACTCATTCATCTACCTATTTCTTGAGTTTGTTTCACTTGGACATGATCAACCATATGATGTGTGGATTTGATCAAATGTCTCTAATCATGAACCTAATTGTGATGTGCAACTTTGGTTCATAATCAAGATTATGTAATGCACAAGAAACTTTCATAAAACTAAAGGGAATAACTCGGCAGGATGTGTGCTAAACATTCCCTTCATTCATTCACATATCTACCAAGATTATGCATGATGTGTGTTATAATCTTGGCTACACAACTTTGTGATAAATTCAAATGATGATCAAACATTAAAATCAACACACTAAGTCACCATTAAATCAGAGAATGAAACAAGAAATAGATGAACAAACTGAGCATTCTAACTTAATTACATGGCAAACTTTGCAAGGTTACATCGAATCCCTAGAAGAAGATTAGTTACACTTCATGTTTACAAAGGTTTAACATAAAAATAAATAACATGAGTGAACATAAGATTAAGAAGGAGAAACCCTTGAAGCAAAACTGATGTTGAAGTCCTTGAAGAGTCCCTTGGTGTTGCTTCTCCAAATGTGGTGCGGATGAACTAGATTGGCTTGGTTTGAATGGTTTCTGCCCTTGGGACAGAAATGGACAGAGAATGGAGTGAAATGGGAGAGGTTTTTGTGTGTGTAATGGACTGAATGAATAAGAGAAAATGCGGAACCCCTTGTTGTGTCAAGTGAGACTTGTTTTATGGAAAAGAATGTGTCTCCAACAATCAGATTGGATCTTGAATTTGTTTAACTCAGATGGTAGAGCATAAGTGATGGAATGATGGTTTTCTGAGGTAGTGGACGCATGGTATGGACAAGGTCTGCAAAGATGTGGTTTGTTTAATCAAAATGCATGTGCCCTTGCTGCAACAAGTGAGTGGAATCTGCAAAGGTGAATTGTTTGTACAAATTCTGGAAAGGTGAAATAGGCACACGGCATGGACAAAGGGATGAGTTGGATTTCTGAAATGATGGCTGCAAGGAGTTACTTGTTTAATCACAATGCATGTGAATTTCTGCAAAGATGAAGTGTAGAAATGTAATGGAGTGCACGGAATGGATGTGAATCATGCATATGAAGGTGTGGCTGAGTTGATTAAGTAATGGAAGTGGATAATCTGACTTGGAACCACATGGGATTTGCATGACATGATTGTGTTTGTTGGTGGAAATATGGCTGAATGTTTTAGGCAAGGGAGTACACGGCATAAGTCATGTGGAACAATAAGGAGTCCACATGTTTTTGCCTTGTTTAGAACCACCCAATGTGACTCTAATGCACCACTTTCCTAATCACATCTTCTCTTGAATTTCAGCAGCCACATTAGTCCTAGATTCCTCATATTTGGACTTCAAATTAATTCCCAAGAACCCTTTCCACGTTTGGAGTAATGCTCAGCTACCAAAAGGAATGTTTTTACTTCATTTGCCTTCTCATTGATCCAAATTCACCCTTGACTGCACACTAGCACCAAATAATGTAAACTGCAACTAGTTTAATCCAAAACAATCACAAAGACACCAAATAAGGAAGATATAAATGCATGCAAAATGTGACTTATCAAATACCCCCAAACCTGGTTTTTGCTAGTCCTCGAGCAAACTTAAAACTAAAACACACAAAACACAAACATCTAACTAAACAACTTTCGCTGGCTAAACGATTGCACTGAGCATGTGCAACAAGCCTTTGAACCCCTAGGTGTCCCTAGTTGGAGGAGTTGTGTCTCCTGAGGGTTTACAGTGATGACACCCACAAACATCTACAAACATTGCAAACAATTTGGCTAATACATGCTTTAAACAAACTAATAAGAACCAATGAAGGTTTTGTCATTCATTCAACTCAAAAGTTTGCCATTTCAAAGAATCGTATCAATTGTAACGTATAAAGATATTTCTCCATATCTTACAACTTCAAGGTCACCATACCCAAACGCTTAAGATAGAATTCGCCTCAACTCTACTCCTCACAGCTTCCACTCAAGTTTTCACTCAGATCTTAAGGTTTAGTCTCTAAACAACATATATGAGTGAAATTATGTAAAGGAAATCAAAATTCTCACATATGAAATCTGAAATGGAAGCACAGTTTCTGAGTAGATCTCATGAAATGAATCAAATGCTAAGAATATAGATAACACACACACTTACCATCACCCATGAATACATCCTCAATGATCAGCTAGGTCTTTCTCAAGGTTGTAATGCAAGGCTTAGGGTATAGGTTATGAAAGACTTGATATGAAATGCTAGAGTTTGGGGCATACCAAGGTGTCTCTGAGGCTCTTCACTGGCATTTGTCTTCTTTTGTTTTTGGCGTCCAGGCCCTATGCTTTATAATTAGGCGATTTGGAATTTGTATCCACTTTGATCCTCTCTCTTTTTTTTTTTTTTTTCTTTTTTTTTTTTCTTTTTTTTTTTAGAAACATTTTCAACATAGGTGCCCTCAGTACACGCCACAATCTTGCTTTATAACTCAATCTGCCCTTAGTCTTCATCACATTGGTATTTCCCCAAACTATAAGGTATGGCTTGTAATGGGCTAGAATGGGTAGATTATGGTATGGGTGATGAAAGAATTAGGCTAAAGTGTTTGGCTGCAACAAGGGTGAATGGAGCACACAAATGGGTAGGATTTAAGCCTTTTAGTAGTTAAACATGCATAGCCTAACATCATCTCATTGAGTTCATTCATGAATGACACTAAACACATGGTATCTGCAAAGGAGAATGATTCTTAGTATCCAAACAAAATAGAAGTAATGAGATCATTTAGAGTGAAATTGAAAGAAAAAGATAGGAGTAGAAACACTTTAAACCCTCTCAAAGAAGCAATTAGGCTCAAAATAACTCACTAGGGTAGTCTGATAGGAGCATATTCATGCGACTTAAATGGCTTGTTCTCGTGCATTTACGTTATGTTTCTTTAGTTATTTTAGTACTTTAAGCTATTTTCGTGTGTTTGTAGGTCCATAGGGCTAAAGGAGCAAAAAGATGCATTTTGGAGACTTTTGGAGTACTTTTGGGCTAAGGATGGATAGCTTATGCTTGGAGCCAAAGTGTTGGACGAAATTGAAGACCTAATTAAAGACCAAAGTGTTGGAACCTTGTTCTCTTTAGTTCTAGGACATTTAAACCTTTCCTATATCCATTGCACATGCATTCCTTTAATCCACATTCATCACCACTTCAACACATGCATCCATAATCATTTCTCCAAACCTTGCCGTGCACATCATCATAAACAATCATGCACTCCACATGCATTTCCACCTTTACATGACCCTAAACATATCATCCACACAAATCTGCCATCATTCACACAAACACTACCCATACCGTGCATCCCCTCACTAAGTAATCATTCAACATTTCAGAAATGAAGCCATTCCACATGCATATTTAACCTAGCTGTCATTCCACTTCATTGCACATGCATCTTCATAAATCAACACATGCATTCACATGCTTTCACAACCTAATCCACATGCAATTGCATCACCCATTCACCACCAGAAATCACTCATTGCCGTGCACATTCACTCACCACAAACATTCCACATGCATTCATCAACATATCTAGTTGTCACTCACATGCATTTCCTTCATCATTTCCAACCCACATGTCCCTTTAATCATTCACACATACACCCATTCACCACCAGAAATCATCCTTGCTGTGAGTTCCCATCAGATTTCCATCATATTCACATGCATTCCATCCTTTAAAACATTGCACATGCATCCATAATCATTCATTCCAGCCAAGCCACATGCACTCCCTTTAATTAATTCATCATTTCTGTCAAAGCACATGCACTCCCACCCTTTAATCACATGCATAAATCAGCCACTTGCATCTCCCATCACCATTTCAGATTTCCACCAAGTTCCTAGCTGTCATGTTCCCTCTTCTTCACCTATAAATAAGCATCCATTGCATTCATTCTCATTCACTTCTTCCATTTCAGAATGTAGACATCAAACCACCCTTGCCGTGCTCTCCCTTACAATCCAAAAAACCATCTTCCATTTTCATCACTCCCCACTCCAATCCACACTTCCATCCCCCCAACCAACTATCCCTAGACCTTATGCTACAACGAAGAGGAAGAGAAGAGGGCCTAAACGTTCATACAATTCAAGTTTGAGTTGTTGGAATGTTTAGGTGTTTCTTTGATTTCAATGTTTAAATTCAATTCTCTTTGTTTTGTATGTTTGAGGAATGGAAGAAAAGAGTGCTTAAACGTTCATACAATTCACGTTTGAGTTGTTGGAATGTTTAGGTGTTTCTTTGATTTCAATGTTATAAAGAACTAAATCCCCTTTCTTCTTAATCCTATGTTCACTCATGTTATATATTTTTATGTCAAACCTTTTGTAAACATGAAGTGTAACTAATCTCTCTCTAGGGATTCGATGTAGCCTTGCAAGATTGCCATGTAGTTAATTCAGAATTCTCATTTAGTCTATCTATTTCTTGTTTCATTCTCCGATTTAATTGTGACTTAGTGTGTTGATTTTAATGCTTGATCATCATTTGAATTAACCACAGGTTGTTTAGCCAAGATTAAAGCACACATCATGCATAATCTTGGTGGATATGTGAATGAATGAAGGGAGTGTTTTGCAAACATCCTGCCGAGTGTTCCCTTTGGTTTTATGAAAGTTTCTTGTGCACTACATATTCTTGATTAGGAACCAAAGTTGCACATCACAATTAGGTTCATGATTAGAGACATTTGATCAAATCCACACATCATATGGTTGATCATATGTAAGTGAAACAAACTCAAGAAATAGGTAGATGACTGAGTATAAACTGATTTAACAAACATGGACTTGGTTTAGCAATGGTGAAATCGAATCCCTAGCTTCATCTCCATTGATACTATCTCATTTTATTAGTTGTTGATTCATTTATTTGTGTTTACTTCATTTCCTTATGCTTTTAAGTTACAACAACAAATCTGCCTACATTGATTAGTTTTATTTCTCTAGTAAAGAGTTCTTGCAAAACAAGTAATTATATAGGTCCAATTAGTCCCTGTGGATTCGATTATATGCATATGTTCATGTATGGATAAGGAACCCACTAACTAGTTTCTCATCATTCTTCGTTTTACAATCTATTTTGTTCCCAAGTATTTGTTTTGTTTTCAATTTCATCCAAAACCAATCCCCCTTTTCTTTGTTAAGTCATTTTAGTTAGAAAGTATCTTAGTTTGTGTTTTTAAGCATTTTGATTCATTCTATTACTCAATTTCGTCCAAAGTTACCAAAGTGCTCAAAACTGCCCAGAAAGTGATTTTAAGGCAGTTTTGAGTGTTTTGGGGCTGTTTTGAGTCTTTTGATTTGTTTGAGTGTTTTTATTGTTTAGTTTTGCATTCTTTGAGTCTAGTTTAGTGTTTCAAACTTTATTTTACGTTTTTGAGTCAGTTTCCAAGTGATTTTGCAATCCCTCCTAATCCCCGGTTAAGAACGATCCCTACTTACATTCTTCACTACAATTGACAAAAAGAGGGTTTAAATTGTGTGCGTATAATTGTCGCATCAAATTTTGGCGCCGTTGCCGTGTTTTGATGCAAATTCGTAGGGTTTTATCCACCATAACTTCAAATGTTGTTTCTTGCTGTTTTTAAGTGTGTTTAGTGTGTTTTGACTTAAAAATTCGAAAATCACATAAAAATTTGAAAAACATGTTTTGAAAAGCCTAAAAAGAGTGTTTTGAGTCGTTTTTGTGTCGTAGGTCACCTTCCAACACAATGATAAGGATTTGGTTTCTAATTGCATGACTGTTAAAAAGAGTTATAAACATGGAGAAAAGTTTGATTTACTCTTGATATATGCTTGGTTATGGTTATAATGTATGACTTCACATGCAATCATAAAAGAAAAAATTAGTTATGTAACATGCTTGAAGGAAGGAACTCAAACAAACGCTACAACCCTGAGAGACTTGAGCCTATAACGTTCTTTGGAGAGTATAATCTGTGATTTCTTGTTTTCTAAAGTCGTTGCATGATCTCATTATTCTTTGCTTGGTTACTACTTAGAAGGCGTTTCATCATATAGTTCCAAATGCTAGAACTCATGCCCATTTCATTCAAAGCATGTTATTGATTTACATAACATATTCAAGATGAAGTTGTGTAATTGCCACCATAGCCAAATAACCTCACTTCCCATATTTCGTATATGTTGTAAGTTTTACCCCCGTTGAGCTTTGTTTAGCCTTTATTCTTTGTCAACCCACATTATCCTCACCTAGCCTAGTTTAGGACAATCCACACCTTTGTTCTTAAAAGATAGTGAGCATGACTTAAATGAATTCCTTTTGAGTTACATTATGCAAGGAAATGAGTGTGGGAGAAGGAATGCTTGTTCTTAAGTATGTTTTGAGTTTCAAAAGAAAAGAAAAACAGAAAAGAAAAGAAAGAAAGAAAGAAAAAAAAGCTTGAAAAAAATGAAAGAATGAGTGATTGAAGTAAGGGCTCAAAACACCAATTCTGGCCCTAAATTGTCTCCTTTTTTGTTCCAAAGTTGAGTTTTCATTCAAAAGTGAATTCTAAGTTGATTCAATTGCCTTGCTCACTATTTCTTTAAGAACCTTTGTTTTCCATATCCCTTCTTTGTTATCCACACGCCCCAAGCCCCATTACAACCCGTGACTTCAATCTTGAGTGTTATGTGTTTCAATTTGTGGAGTTTGAACTTGGTATGAGCATATGGTGTCACTGGTTCTCGCGTCTAAGTAGTAGCATTCCATTCATGAGATCATATCTAAACATGCTTATTAACTCCAAAAATTGCGTTCTTTGTGATACATATATGTGAGTGTTCGTTTTCATGTTTACATCAATCTTCTCACATATGACTAGATTAGGGTGTGTAGTTAGAAAATCTGAGTGAAAATTGAGTGCATATCTTGTAAGGAATTGAGCAAATTCTCTAAGGCATGTTACTACATTCAAAACATGGTTTTAAATGCTTAATTGCGAACTAGTATGTGGTGACTATGATTAAGAATGTACTTAAGGGTAAAGATGGCTAAAATCTGTGGGAATAATGGTTTTTAACTTGTCATGTACATTGGAAATCCCTGAGACGATTGTTGGAAGGTTTAGGTCGTGTTTTTCTTGTTCAGTGTCGTTTTGTTTTTGGTTTCTTTTGTTTTGTTTTGCTCGAGGACTAGCAAAAGCTAAGTGTGGGGGTATTTGATAGGAGCATATTCATGCGACTTAAATGGCTTGTTCTCGTGCATTTACGTTATGTTTCTTTAGTTATTTTAGTACTTTAAGCTATTTTCGTGTGTTTGTAGGTCCATAGGGCTAAAGGAGCAAAAAGATGCATTTTGGAGACTTTTGGAGCACTTTTGGGCTAAGGATGGATAGCTTATGCTTGGAGCCAAAGTGTTGGACGAAATTGAAGACCTAATAGAAGACCAAAGTGTTGGAACCTTGTTCTCTTTAGTTCTAGGACATTTAAACCTTTCCTATATCCATTGCACATGCATTCCTTTAATCCACATTCATCACCACTTCAACACATGCATCCATAATCATTTCTCCAAACCTTGCCGTGCACATCATCATAAACAATCATGCACTCCACATGCATTTCCACCTTTACAAGACCCTAAACATATCATCCACACAAATCTGCCATCATTCACACAAACACTACCCATGCCGTGCATCCCCTCACTAAGTAATCATTCAACATTTCAGAAATGAAGCCATTCCACATGCATATTTAACCTAGCTGTCATTCCACTTCATTGCACATGCATCTTCATAAATCAACACATGCATTCACATGCTTTCACAACCTAATCCACATGCAATTGCATCACCCATTCACCACCAAAAATCACTCATTGCCGTGCACATTCACTCACCACAAACATTCCACATGCATTCATCAACATATCTAGTTGTCACTCACATGCATTTCCTTCATCATTTCCAACCCACATGTCCCTTTAATCATTCACACATACACCCATTCACCACCAGAAATCATCCTTGCTGTGAGTTCCCATCAGATTTCCATCATATTCACATGCATTCCATCCTTTAAAACATTGCACATGCATCCATAATCATTCATTCCAGCCAAGCCACATGCACTCCCTTTAATTAATTCATCCTAGCTGTCAAAGCACATGCACTCCCACCCTTTAATCACATGCATAAATCAGCCACATGCATCTCCCATCACCATTTCAGATTTCCACCAAGTTCCTAGCTGTCATGTTCCCTCTTCTTCACCTATAAATAAGCATCCATTGCATTCATTCTTATTCACTTCTTCCATTTCAGAATGTAGACATCAAACCACCCTTGCCGTGCTCTCCCTTACAATCCAAAAAACCATCTTCCATTTCCATCACTCCCCACTCCAATCCACACTTCCATCCCCCCAACCAACTATCCCTAGACCTTATGCTACAACGAAGAGGAAGAGAAGAGGGCCTAAACGTTCATACAATTCAAGTTTGAGTTGTTGGAATGTTTAGGTGTTTCTTTGATTTCAATGTTTAAATTCAATTCTCTTTGTTTTGTATGTTTGAGGAATGGAAGAAAAGAGTGCTTAAACGTTCATACAATTCACGTTTGAGTTGTTAGAATGCTTAGGTGTTTCTTTGATTTCAATGTTATAAAGAACTAAATCCCCTTTCTTCTTAATCCTATGTTCACTCATGTTATATATTTTTATGTCAAACCTTTTGTAAACATGAAGTGTAACTAATCTCTCTCTAGGGATTCGATGTAGCCTTGCAAGATTGCCATGTAGTTAATTCAGAATTCTCATTTAGTCTATCTATTTCTTGTTTCATTCTCCGATTTAATTGTGACTTAGTGTGTTGATTTTAATGCTTGATCATCATTTGAATTAACCACAGGTTGTTTAGCCAAGATTAAAGCACACATCATGCATAATCTTGGTGGATATGTGAATGAATGAAGGGAGTGTTTTGCAAACATCCTGCCGAGTGTTCCCTTTGGTTTTATGAAAGTTTCTTGTGCACTACATATTCTTGATTAGGAACCAAAGTTGCACATCACAATTAGGTTCATGATTAGAGACATTTGATCAAATCCACACATCATATGGTTGATCATATCTAAGTGAAACAAACTCAAGAAATAGGTAGATGACTGAGTATAAACTGATTTAACAAACATGGACTTGGTTTAGCAATGGTGAAATCGAATCCCTAGCTTCATCTCCATTGATACTATCTCATTTTATTAGTTGTTGATTCATTTATTTGTGTTTACTTCATTTCCTTATGCTTTTAAGTTACAACAACAAATCTGCCTACATTGATTAGTTTTATTTCTCTAGTAAAGAGTTCTTGCAAAACAAGTAATTATATAGGTCCAATTAGTCCCTGTGGATTCGATTATATGCATTTGTTCATGTGTGGATAAGGAACCCACTAATCCCCGGTTAAGAACGATCCCTACTTACATTCTTCACTACAATTGACAAAAAGAGGGTTTAAATTGTGTGCGTATAATTGTCGCATCACCCAGAAAGTGGTTTTTAGGCAGTTTTGAGTCTTCTAGTTGCTGTTTTGGGTTTTAGGTTTGTTTAAGTGTTTTAACTTTTAGTTTTGCATTCTTTGAGTCTAGTTTAGTGTTAAAGTGTCTTAATTTGTGTTTTAAAGTGTTTTGAATCAACCTTTAATCTTAAATTCGTCCAAATTTGTGTTTAAGGTCAGAAACTACCTAGTTAGTGTTTTTAGGCAGTTTTGAGTCTTTTGAACCTGTTTTGAGTCCTTTGAGTCTTTGTGAACGTTTTTAACTTTGTTTTTATGTTTTTGAGTCAATTTAGAGGTTTTAGCAAGCCCTCCTAATCCCCGGTCTAGAACGATCCCTACTTGCATCCTTACTACAATTTGACAACAAGAGGGTTAATTTGTGTGCGTATAATTCTCGCATCACCTTGCCATAGACAAGTCGAAAGGGGGACATCCCAATGGGAGTTTTGTACGCCGTACGATACGCCCAAAGTGCATCATCTAACCGTAAGCTCCAATCCTTCCTTGTTGGCCCAACAGTCTTCTCAAGTATTTGCTTGATCTCTCGGTTGGAAACCTCGGCTTGGCCATTCGTTTGAGGATGGTAAGGTGTAGAAACCTTATGGGTGACATGGCATTTCCTTAATAACGCTTCAATGGTCCGATTGCAAAAGTGTGACCCTCCATCACTAATGATCACTCGTGGCATTCCAAACCTTGCAAAAATGTTAGTTCTAATAAACTCTGCAACCACTTTAGAATCATTAGTCCAGGTGGCCTTGGCTTCCACCCATTTTGACACATAATCAACTGCAAGCAAAATATACATGAAACCATACGATGAAGGGAAGGGACCCATAAAATCAATACCCCAAACATCAAAAATTTCAACATTTAGGATAGAAACCTGCGACATTTGGTCCTTTGCACTAATGCCACCCATTCTTTGGCATTTATCACATGTTAAGCAAAAAGGTCTAGCATCCTTAAAAATACTAGGCCAATAAAATCCACATTGTAACACTTTGAGGGCCGTGCGTTGTGTGCCAAAGTGCCCTCCACATGCATATGTATGACAAAAACTCAAGATTGAATGACATTCAGAATCATGCACACAACGACGTATAATCTGATCGGGACAAAATTTCCATAAGTATGGATCATCCCACACATAAAACCGTGCATCATGCCTAAGTTTGTCACGTTGGTGCCTATTGAACTCACTTGGAATACGTTTTGACACCAAAAAATTAACTATATCGGCATACCAAGGTGTACTAACCTTTATGGACAGCAATTGTTCATCGGGGAATGTCTCTGCAATGGGTAGGGACTCCTCATTATGCACCATTCGGCTTAGGTGGTCAGCCACCACATTCTCCACGCCCTTCTTATCCCGAATCTCAATGTCAAACTCTTGTAGAAGCAACAGCCATCGAATTAGTCTAGGCTTGGCCTCTTTTTTTGTGAGCAAATACTTGAGAGCTGCATGATCAGTAAAAATAATAACTTTAGTCCCAAGTAAGTATGACCGAAACTTATCTAATGCAAATACCACAGCAAGTAATTCTTTTTCAGTTGTTGAATAATTTAATTGAGCATCATTTAATGTTCTAGACGCATAATAAATAACATGAGGTTGCTTGTCCTTCCGCTGCCCCAAAACAGCACCAATCGCATAGTCCGAAGCATCGCACATCAACTCGAATGGAAGGCTCCAATCTGGAGGTGTGATAATGGGAGCCGAAGTGAGAGCCTCCTTGAGGTGCTTGAATGCCGTGGAGCATGCATCATCAAACTCAAACGCCACCTCTTTTTGCAGCAATCGGCATAGTGGCTGTGCAATCTTTGAGAAATCCTTTATGAACCACCTATAAAAACCTGCATGACCAAGAAACGAACGAACCTCTCTAACCGAAGTTGGAGAGGGTAAGTGACGAACAAGGTCTACCTTAGATTTATCTACTTCAATGCCTTTTTCAGAAATAATATGGCCTAGAACAATACCTTGTTTAACCATGAAGTGACATTTTTCCCAATTAAGCACAAGATTTGTTTCAACACAACGGTTCAAAATCAAACTAAGATTACTCAAACAACCATCAAATGAATTGCCAAATACACTGAAATCATCCATAAAAACCTCAATAATTTTCTCAACATAATCTGAAAATATGCTCATCATGCATCTTTGAAATGTAGCAGGTGCATTACATAAACCAAATGGCATGCGACGATAAGCAAATGTACCAAAGGGGCATGTAAAAGTAGTCTTTTCTTGATCATCCGATGCAATAACAATTTGATTATAACCAGAGTATCCATCAAGAAAACAATAAAATGAATGACCCGCTAACCTTTCCAACATTTGATCTAGGAACGGCAATGGGAAATGGTCTTTCCTCGTGGTGGCGTTTATCTTCCTATAATCCGTGCATACGCGCCAACCAGTTTGGATTCGGGTGGGCACTAGCTCATTCTCCGCGTTCTCCACAACCGTCACTCCAGATTTCTTCGGCACGCATTGGATAGGCGAAACCCACTTACTATCCGAGATAGGATAGATAACTCCACAATCTAACAGCTTGATTATCTCCTTCTTCACAACTTCCATCATCGGAGGGTTAAGACGGCGTTGAGCCTCTCTAGTTGGTTTGGCCCCCTCCTCAAGAAATATGTGATGCATACATGTAGCAGGACTAATACCTTTGATATCGGCCAATGTCCAACCTAGGGCAGATTTGAATTCCTTCAAAACTCGAAGCAACTTCTCCTCCTCTTGTGCCGTGAGGGAGGAGGAAATAATGGCAGGTAGTGTTTCATTTTCCCCCAAGAAAATGTACTTCAAATGGCTTGGCAAAGGCTTGAGTTCAAGGATAGGTGCCTGAATTATAGATGGAAGCAATTTGTTAGTCGAAATGGGAATGGACTCACGGTTAGTATACTTACCATCAAGCTTAGGTGAGGACTCAAGGGCAGCCACAACTTCAAGTAATTCCTCACTAGGGGGCACGGCATGGGATGACTCTTGTATGCCGTGGGCATGCATGCAATCTGCCCCCTTTGTTTTGAGTTCCATGCCTCGTGTAATGACTTTTTCAAGCGCATCGTCATTCAAATCGTCGAGATATCCCTGCGCCAAAGAGTCAATTATATCAATCGAAAAGCATGAATGGTCCTCACTAGGGTATTTAATGGAATCAGAAAGATTAAAATTAACAACTTCCCCATCGAATTCCATGGACAAAGTTCCACTATACACGTCAATCTTCGTCCGGGCCATCTTCATGAATGGCCTTCCAAGTAGAATGGGCAGCGAAGGAGCATGGTCCGATTCATCCATTTCAAGGACATAGAAATCCGCCGGGAAGACCAAATGATTAACCTGCACAAGAACATCTTCCAAAACTCCCTTTGGATAGGCGTTAGATCTATCGGCCAATTGTATTATTACCCCATCATTTTTCAATGCTCCTAAGTTCATAGATGCATAAATGGAATATGGCATAACATTTATAGAAGCACCTAAATCAAGCATGGCAGATTCAAATCTAGTATTCCCAATGACACAGGAATGGTAAAGCTACCTGGATCCTTGCATTTGGGAGGTAGTTTGCGTTGCAAGATGGCGGACACATTCTCACCTACCTTTACCACTTCCTTAGTCGACATCCTCTTCCTAGTGGTACACAACTCCTTCAAGAACTTAGCATACCTCGGAACTTGCTTGATTGCATCTAACAAAGGTATGTTCACTTGAACTTTACGAAACGTCTCAAGGATGTCCTTTTCAGCTTCTTCTTTCTTCGTTTGCCTGAACCTACTAGGAAAAGGAACATTCGAAGGGAAAACATTAGTAGGAACTGAATTTAACACATTTTTACCTTTATTGGCCGAATTGGGCAGATTTGGGACCATAGGGATTTGCGGCAAAGGTGGAATCACCTTTGCCGTGGGCAACCTTGTTTCTTCCTCTTCAATTCTTCGTTTTTCATCCTCTTCGGGGCTTGATGGTGGTGGTGTAGGACCTGCCCCGACTTCTTTTCCACTTCTCAAAAGTATGGCCTTTGCGCTTTCGAAGCCCCCCTTGGGGTTTGGAATGGTAGAACTCGGAAGTTGTCCGGGATCTCGAAACTTACCTACAAACTCGGCAATCTGCCCAATTTGTTTCTCAAGTTGATCCACCCTCTTATCTTGGTTTTGCATAGCCTTCGCTTGATCTTCCTGCCCATTAGACAACTTAGTTAGTATCTTAAGAAGTGCATCATTGTCAAGAGACGTACCTGAGGCACTTGGGCCGGATTGGGCTTGATTTTGGGGTGGGCCGTAGGGTTTGGGAAAGAACCCCGGGGGTTGTTACCTAAAGCCTCCTTGGTTCTGAGGTTGCTGGGAATCCCTCCACTTGAAATTTGGGTGGTCTCGCCACCCCGGATTATACGTGTTGGAGTATGGATCATGTCTTGACTGATTTTGGCTTTGAAACCCAATGGCATTTGCATTCTCCCATCCGCCATTCTCGATGAGTTGAGGACACTTTTCGGAGGCATGTCTTTGGATAGAACATACGCCACATACCACAGGTCCTTGCATCTTCATTCCCTCGGCCATCTGTGAAACAATAGAAGTAAGATTAGCCAATTGTGAATGAAGATCGGACGTTGAACTTACCTCATGTACTTGGTGCCGTGGAGGTCCTCTTTGGCCTACTCCCTCATACTGTTGAGCGTTCAACGCTCGGTTTGCGATCAAGACCTTGGCATCCCTGGGTGTTTTGTCCACCAATGCTCCACCCGCCGATGCGTCAAGCATTTGTCATTCAATTGGCAGGAGCCCCTCGTAGAAGTATTGCAGAAGCAACTCCTCCTTCATCTGATGCTGTGGACAAGAAGCAACAAGAGATTTAAAACGTTCATAGTACGTAGGAAAAGACTCACCATCTTCTTGTTGGATTCCACTTATCTTTTTGCGTAGGAGGATGATGCAAGAAGTTGGAAAGAACTTCTCCAAGTACGCTCTCTTCATACTCTCCCAAGAAGTAACAGTGCCGGGAGCTAACTCATATAACCAATCTTTGGCTTTATCCATCAAAGAGAATGGAAAAGCCTTCATCTTCAAGATCTTTCCGTCAACAGTGACGGGAGTCATACTAGAGCAAACTACTTCAAATTCTTTCAAATGTTTGTTAGGATCTTCCATGGACAAGCCATGGTATTTAGGAATATGATGAAGCAAACTTGACTTTAATTCAAACTCATCTGTCTTACCTTGGGCAGCCGGGGGGCATTGAATGCACAAGGGTGCGGCATTATCCAAACCTGAGGCGGAAAGCTCCTTAAGTGTCCGGGTGTCTACGGCCATGTCTTGTGGCTCTTCAAATGCCCTTGCCGTGGGTTCCTCAAAGATCCCTGCCGTGGCCTCTTCTTCCTCTTCTAGGCCTTGTTCTTCAAGCTCAGGTTCTGGGCTTGGGGGATTAGGCTCGTGGTGCTTCTTCCTTCGTCTCAAAGTTCTCTCAAAATCGCTGTCAAAGTCCAAAATATCTTCCCCAATCGGTTGAGAACTCTGAGTCATGCACTAGTACCTAAAACAAGAAAAACAAAACAAGGTCAGATTCTATAACAAAATAACTAAATAAACAGAAAGTAAACAATCCAAGGGATTAGCAAAGTTGCTAATCCCCGGCAACGGCGCCAAAAATTTGATGCGCACTAAGTAAACACACAAATTAAAACCCTCTTGTGACAATTGTAGTATGTGAATAAGTAGGGATCGTTCTTAACCGGGGATTAGGAGGGATTGCAAAATCACTTGGAAACTGACTCAAAAACGTAAAATAAAGTTTGAAACACTAAACTAGACTCAAAGAATGCAAAACTAAACAATAAAAACACTAAAACCAATCAAAAGACTCAAAACAGCCCCAAAACACTCAAAACTGCCTTAAAATCACTTTCTGGGCAGTTTTGAGCACTTTGGTAACTTTGGACGAATTTGGGTAATAAAATGAATCAAAATGCTTAAAAACACAAACTAAGACACTTTCTAACTAAATTGGACACTAAAGTAAAGGGGGATTGTGGTTTTGACGAAAATAAATTAAAAGCACAGATTGTAAATTTAAGGCAGATTCTAAATATAAATTGATGAAAATATGGATGATGGAATAGCTAAGGGGTTTTTCTCCACACATGTCACACTTGCATACACTTTGATTTTCAGTTGTTCTTCCAATAAATTATAAATACTCAACGCCCCAAATTAACCGTGAATTGCACTAATTAACCCTCAGTTTTTCCACAAGTTATTAAGTTGGATGATTGCATACGACAACCCAAAACATTCCCTACAAGTTCCCTACATGAATTGCATAATAGAGATACAAGCAAGAATCATTAAGTTCTATGAAAAACATAAGCATTGACGAAGCATTCGTTACTATGAATTGCATGAAACTTATGGTAAGAATTCATTCAACGCGATCGTTTTCAAGCGACCTTAACTACTTGTGATTATAAGATTGTAACTATTAGGTGAAACTCCCTCATAATCTAGCATCATATTCATGCATGAAAACTAAGCGTGCACTCTCAATCAACATACACAAATAAGTTATCAATCAAATAGATAAACGAATTGAATCCACAACTCATGAAATAACAACTGAATGTAATCAAATCATATTGCAAGCATGTACATGGTTTCGAATTACCCCCTAGCTAACTAGGGGGATTTAGCCTCTCATAGTCACAAAAAGAGAAATACAATTGAATTTAAACATAAAGCACAAAGGATTGATTACACCTAGAACGCACGATGAATCCACTTGAATTTCCACGCGTCGAAGCTCCTCTTTCCTCTTCTCCTTGCTGCGGCAGAGAGGTTTTCTTGTGTTTTTGGATGGTTTTCTGGGTTAGGGATGGTGATAGGAGCATATTCATGCGACTTAAATGGCTTGTTCTCGTGCATTTACGTTATGTTTCTTTAGTTATTTTAGTACTTTAAGCTATTTTCGTGTGTTTGTAGGTCCAAAGGGCTAAAGGAGCAAAAAGATGCATTTTGGAGACTTTTGGAGCACTTTTGGGCTAAGGATGGATAGCCTATGCTTGGAGCCAAAGTGTTGGACGAAATTGAAGACCTAATTGAAGACCAAAGTGTTGGAACCTTGTTCCCTTTAGTTTTAGGACGTTTAAACCTTTCCTATATCCTTAGCCGTGCATAACATTCCAACATTCCACTCCTTCATTTCAGCCACACTCCCACATATCATTACTTATCATCACCACTTATTGATAGGAGCATATTCATGCGACTTAAATGGCTTGTTCTCGTGCATTTACGTTATGTTTCTTTAGTTATTTTAGTACTTTAAGCTATTTTCATGTGTTTGTAGGTCCAAAGGGCTAAAGGAGCAAAAAGATGCATTTTGGAGACTTTTGGAGCACTTTTGGGCTAAGGATGGATAGCTTATGCTTGGAGCCAAAGTGTTGGACGAAATTGAAGACCTAATTGAAGACCAAAGTGTTGGAACCTTGTTCCCTTTAGTTCTAGGACATTTAAACCTTTCCTATAACCATTGCACATGCACTCCCTTTAATCACATGCATAAATCAGCCACATGCATCTCCCATCATCATTCCACTTTAACCCACATGCATTTCCACCCACATGCTCTCCCATTTCAGATTATTCCTTCATCATTGCACCCTCACATGTCCCTTTAATCATTCAAACATGCACTCCCTTTAATCACATGCATAAATCAGCCACATGCATCTCCCATCATCATTTCACTTTAACCCACATGCATTTCCACCCACATGCTCTCCCATTTCAGATTATTCCTTCATCATTGCACCCTCACATGTCCCTTTAATCATTCAAACATGCAGCCACATTCCCTCCTAGCTGTCATGTTCCCCCCCATTTCGCCTATAAATAAGCATTCATTCCCACTCATTCTCATTCATTCTTCCATACACATTTCAGTCACTAACACCAACCATTCCCTTGTGCCATGCTCTCTCCCTAATAATCCAAACACCACACCAGAAATCATCCCATTGCCGTGGCCTCCTCCTTCCATTTTCACCACTCCCCAAACCATTCACACCATCAAACTATCCATTAGACCTTGTGCTACAACGAAGAGGAAGATAAGAGGGCCTAAACGTTCATACAATTCAAGTTTGAGTTGTTGGAATGTTTAGGTGTTTCTTTGATTTCAATGTTTAATTTCAATACTCTTTGTTTTGTACGAATGAGGAATGGAAGAGAAGAGGGCCTAAACGTTCATACAATTCAAGTTTGAGTTGTTGGAATGTTTAGGTGTTTCTTTGATTCTCTTTGTTTTGTATCATGAGGAACTAAACCCCCCCTTGGCTAGGGGGGATTCGAAATATATGTTTATGCTTGCGTTTTGATTTGATTACTTCTAATTGCATTTCATAAGTCGTGGATTCAATTTGTTTAACTGTTTGATTGATAACTTATTTATGTATGTTTATTGAGAGTGCACGCTTAATTTTCATGCATGAATATGACGCTAGAATATAAGTGAGTTTCACCTAATAGTTACGAACTTATATTCACAAGTAGTGGAGGTTGCTTATAAACAATCGCGTTAAACGAATTCTTGGCATAAGTTTCATGCAATCATAGTAACGAATGCCTCGTCAACACTTATAATTTTCAGGTTAATTTAAGCGGACCTAATTAACCCGGGGTGATGAGTTTCATAATTTATTGAAATGCAATTGGAAATCTTTTTATTATGCAAGTGTAACATGTGTGGAGATGAACCCCTTGGCTAGCATCCATTCATTCCATTTCATCAATTTCATATTTACATTCTGTCTAGTTTATTAACTTGTTTCGTTATTTCAATTTTCCTCCAAAACAAATCCCCCTTTAATTTGAAGTCTTAGATTAGTTAGAAAGTGTTTTGATTTGTGTTTCTAAGTATTTTGATTCAAGTTTTCATCCAATTTCGTCCAAATTAGTGTAGGTGCTCAAAACTGCCCAGAAAGTGGTTTTTAGGCAGTTTTGAGTCTTCTAGTTGCTGTTTTGGGTTTTAGGTTTGTTTAAGTGTTTTAACTTTTAGTTTTGCATTCTTTGAGTCTAGTTTAGTGTTAAAGTGTCTTAATTTGTGTTTTAAAGTATTTTGAATCAACCTTTAATCTTAAATTCGTCCAAATTTGTGTTTAAGGTCAGAAACTGCCTAGTTAGTGTTTTTAGGCAGTTTTGAGTCTTTTGAACCTGTTTTGAGTCCTTTGAGTCTTTGTGAACGTTTTTAACTTTGTTTTTATGTTTTTGAGTCAATTTAGAGGTTTTAGCAAGCCCTCCTAATCCCCGGTCTAGAACGATCCCTACTTGCATCCTTACTACAATTTGACAACAAGAGGGTTAATTTGTGTGCGTATAATGTTCGCATCACTTATCACTTATCATAATCACATATCATTACTTATCATCACCACTTATCACTTATCATAAATCATTACTTATCATCACCACTTATCACTTATCATAATCACATATCATACACTTATCATCACCACTTATCACTTATCATAATCACCCATAATCATTCACATAAATCAGCCACATGCATTCACTCTTTATAATTCAACCTAGCTGTCATGTTTCCCCTTTCATCATTCCCTCACATTCTTTAATTCAGCCAACACATGCTTACACATGCATTTTCAGCACCAAAGAATCATTGCACATGCATTTCCAACCCACATGCATCATTTAATCATTCAAACATGCAGCCACATTCACTTTACCTAGCTGTCATGTTCCCTCTCCCATCCATTTTCAGATTTCCACCAACCAATCTAGTTGTCATTACACATGCATTCCCTTCTTTAATCATTCCTAGCTGCCATTCACATGTTCTCCCATCCCTTCTCTCCCTATAAAACCATGCATTGCATTCATTCAATTCATCTCATTCTTCCATACACATTTCAGTCACAAACACCAACCATTCCTTTGTGCCGTGGCCTCCTCCTTCCATTTTCACCACTCCCCAAACCATTCACACCATCAAACTATCCTTAGACCTTGTGCTACAACGAAGAGGAAGATAAGAGGGCCTAAACGTTCATACAATTCAAGTTTGAGTTGTTGGAATGTTTAGGTGTTTCTTTGATTTCAATGTTTAATTTCAATACTCTTTGTTTTGTACGAATGAGGAATGGAAGAGAAGAGGGCCTAAACGTTCATACAATTCAAGTTTGAGTTGTTGGAATGTTTAGGTGTTTCTTTGATTCTCTTTGTTTTGTATCATGAGGAACTAAACCCCCCCCCCTTGGCTAGGGGGGGATTCGAAACATATGTTTATGCTTGCATTTTGATTTGATTACTTCTAATTGCGTTTCATAAGTTGTGGATTCAATTTGTTTAACTATTTGATTGATAACTTATTTATGTATGTTTATTGAGAGTGCACACTTAATTTTCATGCATGAATATGACGCTAGAATATAAGTGAGTTTCACGTAATAGTTATGAACTTATATTCACAAGTAGTGGAGGTTGCTTATAAACAATCGCGTTAAACAAATTCTTGGCATAAGTTTCATGCAATCATAGTAACGAATGCCTCGTCAACACTTATAGTTTTCATGATGCTTATTGATTCTTGCTTGTATCTCTATTATGCAATTCATGTAGGGAACTTGTGAGGAATGCTTTGGGTTGTCGTATGCAATCATCCAATTCATTAACTTAAGGAAAACTTGACGGTTAATTTAAGCGGACCTAATTAACCCGGGGCGTTGAGAATTCATGGTTTATTGAAATGCAATTGGAAATCTTTTTATTATGCAAGTGTAACATGTGTGGAGATGAACCCCTTAGCTAATCCATCCATCATCTTGTTTTCAAGGAATTCGTTTTACAATCTGCCTAGTTTGTTACTTTGTTTTGTTATTTCAATTTTCGTCAAAACAAAACCCCCCCTTTACTTTCTTGTTCTATAGTGTTTAGAATCTGTTTAATTTGTGTTTTAAAGTGTTTTGAATCAACCTATAATCTTAAATTCGTCCAAATTTGTGTTTAAGGTCAGAAACTGCCTAGTTAGTGTTTTTAGGCAGTTTTGAGTCTTTTGAACTTGTTTTGAGTCCTTTGAGTCTTTGTATTGTCTTAGATTAGTTAGAAAGTGTTTTGAATTGTGTTTCTAAGTATTTTGATTCAAGTTTTCATCCAATTTCGTCCAAATTAGTGTAGGTGCTCAAAACTGCCCAGAAAGTGGTTTTTAGGCAGTTTTGAGTCTTCTAGTTGCTGTTTTGGGTTTTAGGTTTGTTTAAGTGTTTTAACTTTTAGTTTTGCATTCTTTGAGTCTAGTAGAGTGTTTTATATTGTGTTTTACGTTTTTGAGTGAAATCCAAGTGATTAACAATCCCTCCTAATCCCCGGTCCAGAACGATCCCTACTTACATACTTACTACAATTTGACAAAAAGAGGGTTTAATTTGTGTGCGTATAATTTCCGCATCAGATGGATTTAAGGATATTTGGTGGTGCGGCAAGGTTATGGGGTGGTGTAGGGAGGTGTGTAAGGTGGTGGAGAGCGGTGGAGAGGCTGCGGCAAGGCTTGGAAAATGGCTGGAATGGTTGGTTTTTGGGTTATGGTGGCTGCAGCACAAGGGAGAGAATGGGAGATTTCTTGCGGCTTAGGGAGGAAAAATGATATGATGGTGGCTGATTAGTGTTAGGGTGAATATGTAGAATGGGAGAGAATGGATGGTGGCTGCGGCTTGGAGAGAATGGAATGTGTGTATGGCTGAATGATTATGGAATGAGAGGTGTGTGATGCACTGGTTAGGGGATTAGGGTGTGTAAAATGGCTGAATAGAATTTAGGGTTAGTGGAATACACGGATTGAAGGAGTGAGTATGTGTGAAGGGGGCTGATTGTATATGGAATGAATGAGAAGGTATGTGCGGATTCAAGAATAAAATGGGAGTGACGGCTCAATGAATGGGAATGGGTTGGTGGCTGCTTGTTTTACTAGGGTTAATAGGGTGAATGGCTGAGATGGTTTCATAGATCAATGGGAGGCTACGGATTAAAGGGATTTTTGTGGCTGAGATGGTTTTATGAATTATTAGGGTGAATTAGGGTGAATCAATAGAAGGGTGCGGCTGAATGATGATGGGAGTGAATTAGGGTGAAATCAATGGGCTATGGATTCAAGGGAGAGTATGAAAGGGTGCGGCTAGGGTTAGAAATATTTATGATTTCAGAAAACAAACCCTAGCTTATGTTGGTTAATTAAAATTAAGTTAAAAGCTTCTAGAACTAGGAAATAAAATCAGAAAATAAAAGGGATGGCTGCAAGGTAATTAGGGTGATTAGGGTTTAGGGTTTAATGCATGGATTTGGGCCTAAAATGCCCCCCCTTGCACGGCAAGGGAAAGGACTTGGGCTAAAGCCCACGGCATTGGGTGTTAAGGGCCCTAGGGCCTTCGTTTTGTGTCCTAAAGCGCCTACAAGGACTTCAAAGTGGCTAGAAAATGCGGACGTTTAAGATTAGGAAAGGTTACCAAAACGGGAAACTTGGGGTCAACTTTCCTAAAATAGGAAGCCTTGTTTGAGTAGGATTCTTCGTTTTGGTAAGAATTCGTCGTTTCTTCAAGTCTTCAACTCATTCATTCCTCTTTCGCTCCAAAAGACTCCAATTTGCATCTTCTTGCACACTTTGGCCTTATAATCTGAAAATACACAAAAGTGGCCTTAAACACTGAAATAGATAAGTAAACACAACATAAATGCACGAGAACAAGCTAATTAAGTCGCATGAATATGCTCCTATCAGTATTCTATCCTTTGTCTTAGTTCAATGTTTAAATTTAATTATCTTTGTTTTGCGAACATGAGGAACTAATTTCTTTTTAGTTGGAGGTGAATTCGAAGCCATGATTATATGTTTTATATGAATTGATTACGTCCGGTTATTATTTCTTAAGGCATGAATGTGATTTGCTTATCTAAGTTATTAAAACTGGTTTATGTATGTGGGTTGGGGGTTAACACTTAATTTGCATGCATGAATTTGATGCTAGAATATAAGGGGGTTTCACATAATAGTTATTCACTTATATTCACAAGTAGTGGAGGTTGCTAGTCACAATCGCATTAAGTAAATCCTTGGTATGAGTCTCATGTGTTTCATAGTGATGAATGCCTTGTCAATGCTTATAGTTTTCACAAAACTTAATGACTTTTGATATGTATCTTTGTCATGCGTCTCATATAAAGAACTTGAAAAAGATAATTTGGTTTAGATGCGTATTCCATCTAATTCAATGAAATAAGGAAAACTTAAGGGTTAGTTGTGCGATGCAACTAATTTGGGGCTTGCCATTCATAGTCTAAAGGAATAATAACTGGACATTGGTTTGTATGCATATATCATGTGTGGAGAAGGACCCTCTAACTAGCCTTTTACCCATTTAGTTTACTTAAATTCGTTTTTCAAAAATGTTTTCTATAAAGTTTTTGTTTTAAGTTTAAAATTCGTCAAAAACAATCCCCATTTCACTTAGTCTTCATATTTGAGTCAAAGTCTGTTTTCTTTTAGTCTTTTGAGTCAAGTCAAGTCCTATTTTCGTCCAAAACACTTATTGAGTCTAAAATTGAGTCTTTTTGATTATTGGTTGCTGTTTTAAGTGTCCAAAGTTAGTTTTGAGTCTATAAAGTCTAGTTTAGTGTTTTTGAGTCTTATTTATACTGATTAGCATCCCTAGTTAATCCCCGGTCTAGAACGATCCCTACTTACATATCTACTACAATTGTCACAAATAGGGTTTAATTTGAGTGTTAGAATATTTCACATCAATAGGTCCTTTTGTTATTACTAATGTCTTTCCTCATGGTGCAGTCCAAATTCAAAGTTTGAAGACGGGACATGAATTTAAAGTGAATGGACACCGGTTGAAGCCCTACTACGAGAATCTCAAGGAGCATACTGTGGAGGACATCCCCCTCCATGCCGTGAGCCCTAGTGAAGATTGGAAGGAGGTTTCGTCCGGCTGGAAGACATTAAAGCAAGCGCTTCTTGGGAGGCAACCCATGTGTTCAAACGAGGAGACAATAGAACTTTAGCTCCACAACCAGATTTACGTTCTTAAACTCTACTCTTTATTGCTTTTACGTTGCCATGCTTGTCATGTTGGTAGTTGCGTTATTTGTTTGTTTGCTTGTGAGTCTATGCTTAAAACATTGAGGACAATGTTTGGTTTAAGTGTGGGGGGGTAAACAAGTTGTTTTTCACTGTTTTTAAGTGTTTTTAGTGTGTTTTTAAGTGTTTTTATGTGTCTTAAATAGTACTCGTTGGTACAATTGCGTGAGCACGAGTTAGACCCGAAACAGTTTTGTAACAAAAAAGTAACATTTAGTTAAAGTGCGTTAACAACGAGTAGAATTGTACATGTGCATGTTAATTTTTCAGTGCTAGAAATATTGTTTTTGATAAGGTGAGCCAGATTTTATGTACATTTCATATTGTATAAAAATTTGAAATCTTATCCTCTTTCTCTCTTTAAATCTGTCCCCTGTCTCCCTCACCACCAATCACTCACTTTCCCTCTTTTCCCTCAACCAATTAGTTACTCTCCTCACTTGTCTCACCCTATCAGAAACTGTCTCATTTTCTCTCTCTTCTCCTCATTCTCTCTTCCTCTCACCGAAGCTCTCTCTTCTCTGCGTCCACCAAGAACACACACCAAAGGTCGTAGATCAAACTTTAAACCACCCCCATCACACTTCTCTCATCCTTACGAACTTATCCATACGAGCCGATTCAAAGATGGTTGAGTTTTGAACGTCCAACTCGGAAGCTTCGACTGGGTGAGTTTTCACTCGACGAATGTCTGACCGAGTTACAAGGTTTTTGGGAGCTTAAGAATTCCCACACAACTCCTGAGGCCGCTAGTACAAGCTTGAAGCCAAGTCGACTTCAAAACATACAATTTCAAGGAGTTGGAATTCGACCCGAGAGCTTCAAGAAATTTCCAGATAATTTTCGTCCACTTTTTGGACTTTTGAAAGGTACAATCTTGTTCTACTCTTCATAAGCTTCATTTCCAAATAAAGTCGAAAATGGTTGAGAAATGAAGAAGATAATGAGATTTTGAATTCTTTTCAATAAACCGACAAACCAGACGACGGAGGACCACCAGAGAAGAAGACCGAATATTCCGTCAAAGTTGAAATATATTCTGGCGCCATTACTATTCAGCAGAATATTCTATCAAGTCTGACGGAATATTCCCTAGGCCTGTTAGCTTCTGACCTGCATGTGGCTGTGCATGTGGCTGTGGGCTAGGTGGCACATGAGGGTGCGTCCGGCCTCCACTCGACGTGTACGGGTCCGTGACTTCGTATAGAATGTTTTTCGTATATTTAAACCCTTCATTTGAGCAAACTATGGGGGGATTTTCCTAGCTTTTCTCTGTACGTCCTAATTAATTAATTAGTAAAGTTATTTCACATATAGGTGAGACTTACCCCGAGGAGGTACGAGGACTAACAAGGCCAAAAGGCTACGACCCATCGATGTATCAGTGAGTGGGCATTTATATATATATATGTATATATATATATATATATATACTATATAAAGTTTTATAGTTTCCACATATGCTTTTGTATTGATTTATGCCTATCATGCCATGTTTTATTTAATTTTAGAAATGTTATTATGTGGTTGAGATTTATATATTGTCATGGCATGTTCATATACATTTTACCTGCTTATCATACATTGCTGCACTCGACGTTAATGCTCGCCCAGGGCCAGGGCCAGTCTTTCATGTACCGCACGCTCGCCTTGGATCCAAGTAGCTGTCAATCTTGTCGTACAGGTTGTAATAGGCAACTCTGACTCGTATGTGACCACGAATAGCGCCAGTCTTCATGTGATTGTAGCACAAGAGCGTATATTATGATTACATCTGTTGGAAATGTGATGATACTTTACAGACATTTCACATGTTAAACTAATCTAGTTTAATATAAAGGGCAAATATTATTGTTTTAAACCGTCTCATATAAATGTTATATGCTTAAATGATAAGTCCAAGGAATATGTAAATGGGAGAATGTGATCTAAAAAAGTTACATTCATGAGACCATTCTCTTTCGTATACATATCTTAAACGTTCCTGATCATAGGATTGCCATTTGGGCATTAACAGTCTTTTAAGATCAGTATGTGCTATGTCTTCTCTTAGGGAGAGTGACTAGTCTCGAGTCATTGGTGTCACTGACACCAAAAGAAGCATGTAGGTGCTCAATAGAGAATGAGCCCTTAGGGTTTTCTTAATCAAACAGTTAAGTAAATTGTATTCACGATTTATGAAATCACAATTGAAAGTAATCAACTCATATTGCAAATATAATCATAGTTTCAAGTCTCCTCTAGCTAAAACAAGTTTAGCTCCTCATGTTCGCAAAACAAAGATAATTAAACTTAAACATTGAAAAAAAAGATAGAATACACCTAGAAACACTTCAGGTGGCTCCTCCTTCCTTCCTTGCTACGGCACAATGGGGATTTTCTGAATTTAGGCTCTTGAGGTGTGGTGGATGGTGTGGTGTGAAATTGTGGAAGAGGGTGGTGTTTATGAGTGTTGCAGCATCATGTATTTATAGGGAGAAGGGAAGGCATGAAATTGTCATGATTGGAGAGGGATTAATATGATACAAATTCATGTAGAAGAAGGATTACACAACCCACTCCAACAAGGATGCAACCTGCGGCAGATTCTAGAGCTTCTAGAAGGGTTGTTGCGGCATAAACTTAGGGATAAGGCTTTGGCTTCTAGAAGCCTGATATTTAGGTGTCCTAATGTCATTTGGATGTCCTCCTGGCAGCAGGAATTAAGGTAGCAAAAGATTAGGATAGGATAAAATAAGATAAGGTTTGGATAAGATAAGGCTATTTGGATAATGTCTCATTCTTCATGGCTGATTCCTTATCTTCCAAATGACAAGGGTGGATTCGGCTATTTGGCTTTGGCGGTGCCTACTAAATAACTTCATCTTGCTATTTGTTATGCTAATCAATTTCATGCTTTGAATGAAACGGGTATGAGTTCTAGTATTTGGAACTATAGTGATGAAATGCATTCTAAGTAGCAACCAAGCAAAGAATGATGAGATCATGCAACGACTTTGGAAAACAAGAAATCAAGATTAATAACTCTCCAAATAACGTTTAGGCTCAAGTCTCTCAGGGTTGTAGCGTTAATTTGAGTTTCTTCCTTCAAGCATGTTACAAAAACTGATTTTTTTTCCTTTGTGATTACATGTGAAATCGTAAATGTCAACTACAACTAAGCATAAACCAAAGAGTATATCAAACTTCCATCCATGTTTGTAACTTTCTTTAATAGTCATGCAATTAAAAACCAAAACCTCATCATTGTGTTGGAAGGTACCCTAAGACACAAACAAACATAAAAACAAAAACGACTCTAAAAACAACTCTTTTTGGGTTTTTCAAAAACTTTTTTCGATTTTTTTTTCAAATTTTTGGATTTTTGTCTCTTTGATTTTCATCCAAAACCAAATCTCCAATTGTCTTAGAGTGTCTAATTGGTTCAAATATGTTTTAGATTGTGTTTTTAAGAGTTTTGAGTCAAGTTAGAACCAATTTTCGTCCAAGTTTGTGTTTAGGCTCAAAACTGCCCAGTTTGTGTTTTTAGGCAGTTTTGAGTGTTTTTAGCCTATTTTGAGTCTTGTAAACTTGCTTTGAGTCTTTTCAAGTTGAGTTAAGTATTTTAAAGGTTAATTTTAGTTATTTGAGTCAGTTTAAGGTGTTTAGCAATCCCTCCTAATCCCCGGTGTAAGAATGATCCCTACTTATTTATATGCTACAATTGTCAAAAGAGGGTTAATTTGTGTGTTAAGTTAATTTTCGCATCAAATTTTGGCGCCGTTGCCAGGGATTAGCAACTTTGCTAATCCATTGTTATTTCTTTTTAGTTATTTTCGTGTGTTATTGGTTTGTTATTGGTTTTAGTTTCTGACTTGTTTGTTTTCTTGTTTTAGGCACTAGTTTATGACTCAGAGTTCTCAACCGGTTCATGCGCATATCTTAGACTTTGACGATGATTTTGAGCGAGCCTTGAGAAAAAGAAGAATCAACAAGAGCCTCAACCACCTCAACCTGCACCTGAGCTTGAAGAGGACGAAATACAAGTGGGAGAGGAGGCCACGACAAGGGTTTTTGAGGAAGAACAAGTTATGGCAGCCGACAACCGAACAATCAAGGAGCTTTCCGCTTCGGGATTGGATAATGCCATGCCTCTATGCATTCAATATCCAAGGGCAGCCCCAGACAAGACTGACGAATTCGAACTCAAATCCAGTTTATTGCACCATATTCCTAAGTTCCATGGGTTGTCCATGGAAGATCCTAATAAACACTTGAAGGAGTTCGAGGTTGTTTGCTCAAGTATGACCCCGGTGAATGTTGATGGGAGCATATTGAAGATGAAGGCTTTTCCCTTTTCTCTCTTGGAAAATGCTAAAGATTGGTTGTATGAACTAGCCCCCGGAACTGTCACATCATGGGAGAGTATGAAAAGGGCGTTTTTGGAGATGTTTTTCCCAACTTCTCGAGTCATTCTTTTACGTAAAAGGATTAGTGGAATTCAGCAAAATCAAGGTGAATCATTCCCAACTTATTATGAACGTTTTAAAACCCTTGTTGCTTCATGTCCACAGCACCAAATGAAGGATGAGCTTCTTCTTCAATATTTCTACGAAGGGCTTTTACTAATTGAACGTCAAATGCTAGACGCCTCAGCGGGTGGAGCTTTAGTGGACAAAACACCTATGGCCACCAAGACTCTCATTGCCAACCGAGCTTTGAATGCTCAGCAATACGAAGGCGTTGGCCAAAGAGACACACCACGGCAGCAACAAGTTAATGAGGTAAGTGTTATTTCCGAACTTCAAAATCAAATGCCTAATCTTACTTCTCTTCTTTCGCAGGTGGTTGAAATACCAAAGGTACAAAGTTTGGCTGTTTGTGGCGTGTGCTCCATAAATGGACATCTCACGGACAAGTGCCCTCAATTGATTGAGAACGGAGGGTGGGAATCTGCAAATGCCGTGGGTTATGGGAGCCAAAACCAACCAAGGAGTGATCCTTTCTCTAACACATACAATCCCGGTTGGAAAGATCATCCAAATTTCAAATGGAGGGAGCCACAACAACCCCAACAACAAAGCACATTTAGGCAGCAACCTCCGGGATTCTACCAAAGGCCGTATGCACCCACACCGCCCCAAGCACAACCTACACAACCCAAATCAGGTTCGTCCATAGATAATGATCAAAATTTTCAATTACTAACTTCTATGGCGCAAGGAATGCAAAATAGGGACAAAAAGGTTGATGAATTAGAAAAGCAAGTAGGGCAGATTGCGGAGTTCATAGGCCAATTCAGAGAGCAAGGCAAGTTGCCTAGCTCGACCATCGTCAATCCAAAAGGAGGTTTTGAAACCGCTAAGCCTATCACCTTGAGAAGTGGCAAACAAGTTGGAACAGCCTCACAACCCTCTAAATCAGCCCCAATGGAGGACGAAAAGTTGCAATTGGAGGAGGAGGAGCAAGAGCAAGCCACGACAAGGGTAGCACCACCCATGTCGCAGCCACCCAAACAACCCCATTCGGCTTCCAAGGGTAAGGAGGTTCCAAATTCGATTATTTCTAATGTTATTCCTCCAAATGCACCCTTTCCTCGTAGATTCATGTAATCGAAGAAGGAGGAGGCTGAAAATGACATTTTAGAGACATTTAGAAAAGTACAAGTCAATATACCACTTTTGAATGCAATTAAGCAAGTTCCAAGGTATGCTAAGTTTTTAAAAGAACTTTGCACTACTAGGAAGAGAATTTCGAACAAAGAGGTTGTAAAGGTAAGTGAAAATGTCTCAGCCATCTTGCAACGTAAATTGCCCCCTAAATGCAAAGATCCGGGTAGTTTTACAATTCCTTGTGTTATTGGCCATAATCGTTTTGAACATGCCATGCTAGACTTAGGTACATCTATTAATGTTATGCCTTACTCAATTTATGCATCTATGAACCTAGGTGAGTTAAAAAACGATGGTGTGATTATTCAATTGGCCGATAGATCTAATGCCTATCCAAAGGATGTTTTGGTAGATGTTTTAGTGCAGGTCAATCATTTAATCTTTCCGGCTAATTTTTATGTACTTGAAATGGAAGACTCGGTTCATTCTCCACCCTTGCCACTCCTACTTGGAAGACCATTCATGAAAACAGCTCAAACAAAGATTGATGTGGCTAAGGGAGTATTAACAATGGAGTTTGGTGGTGATATAATTAAATTCAATGTTTTTGACTCTATTAAGAAGCCTAATGATGTTCGTTCTTGTTTTGCCATTGATGTGCATAAGGATATAGGGCAGGAACAATCCACACCTATAAAGAAGGATGCATCAAGAACCACCATTGAAGAGGGAATTGGAGTGGTTGCCCTAAAACCATCCAATCTGGCCGAGAGTAGCCATAGTGACTTTGTTGATAGGGCTCCCACTTTTGAGCCTCCATCACAATATGTTTGTAAGTCTCCAACCCCAATTCCAATTCCCATTTCAACTAATAGGTTGTTACCTTCTTTGGTGCAGGTACCCAATCGATTTCAAGGTGGTGCGAGCATTTACATGGACTTTAGGAACCAGAACACCACAATCAGGGAGGATCACTATCCCCTCCCATTCATTGAGCCATACTATGAACACTTTGAGAAGCATGCCGTGGAGGACAGACCCCTCCATGCCGTGAGCCTTATGGAAGATTAAACGGAGGTATTGTCTGGCTGGAAGACGTTAAGAGGCAACCCATGTATTCGACAAGGAGAAGATGAAACTTCCACTCCAAACCCAGATTTGCGTTTCTAAACCCTTCTCCTTGCTGTTTATTTTATCATGCTTAGTTGTCTATTATTTGTTGCTTTTATGTGAGTCTTTGTGTGAAACATTGAGGACAATGTTTGATTTAAGTGTGGGGGGGGGGTAAACAAGTGTTTTTATGCAAAATTCGTGGGATTCTATCACCTATCACTTCTAATGTTGTTTCTCACTGTTTTTAAGTGTTTTTAGTGCATTTTGAGCTATTTTGGTGTGTGTTGAAGTAAAAATCCGAAAATTATAAAAAAAAATTGAAAAAAGTGTTTTGAAAAAGCCAAAAGGAGTTGTTTTTGTGTGTTTGTTTGTGTCTTAGGGTACCTTCCAACACAATGATGAGGATTTGGTTTTTAATGCATGACTGTTAAAGAGAGTTACAAACAATGATGGAAGTTTGATTTGCTCCTTGGTTTATGCTTGGTTGTAGTTATAGTTTACGAATTCACATGTAATCACAAAGGATAAAATCAGTTTTTGTAACATGCTTGAAGGAAGGAACTCAAACAAACGCTACATCCCTAAGAGACTTGAGCCTAAACGTTTATTTGGAGAGTTATTAATCTGTGCATTCTTGTTTTCTAAAGTCGTTGCATGATCTCATTATTCTTTGCTTGGTTGCTATTTAGAATGCGTTTCATCACTATAGTTCCAAATACTAGAACTCATACCCATTTTATTCAAAGCATGAAATTGATTAGCATAACAAATAACAAGATGAAGTTGTGTAGTAGTCACCACCATAGCCAAATAGCCGAATCCACCCTTGTCATTTGTATTGTAGGATTAGCCCCTTTGAGCCTTACTTAGCCTATTTTCCTTGTTAACCACATCCCCCTTACCTAGCCTAGAATAGGACTTTCCATAACCTTGTTCTTGAAGTATAGTGGAGCATGACATGGAAGGAATTCCTTTTGAGTGACATTTGTGCAGAAAACAAGTGTGGGGGAAGGGATTTTGTGAGTGGGTGTGTGCCAAAGTCTTAAATGAGGCACGGGAAAAAGAAAGAAAAAACGAAAGAAAAAAAATTGTGAAAAAGAAGAAAAAGAAGAAGAAAAGAAAGAAAAGGAGTGAAAATAAGTGAGAATGAACTCACAAGTGTTCATTGTTGAAGAAAGGGTCCAAAAAGTTTGAATATGGCCCTAAGTCTTGTGTGACTTCCCCTTGGGTGTTCAAAGTTTACTTCTGCGTTCTAGAGGGAATTCTAAGTGCCTAATTCAATACGTGCTCACTATTGCTTTAAGAATGTTTCTTTATCCTTCACCTTTCGTTGTTAGCCAATACCCTAGCCTCGTTACAACCCTTTGACTTCTATCTTGATTGTTATGTGTTTCAATATGTGGAGTTTAAAGTGGGTTTGAGCATATGGTATCCCTGGTTCTCACGTCTAAGTAGTGGCATTCCATTCATAAGATCATATATATACATGTTAATAATTCCAAAAAATGCTTTCCTTGTTATAACATATGTGAGTGTTCGTCTACATGTTTACATCAATCTTCTCACATATACCTAGTTTAGGGAGTGTAGTCAGAAAATCTGTGTGAAAATTGAGAGTACATCTAGTAAGGAATTGAGAGAATTCTCTAAGGCATGTTACTACATTCAAAATGTTGTGTTAATTGATTAAATGTGAGCTAGTGAATGGTGACTATGATTAAGTATGCTCGAGGGTAAGGATTGCTTAAATCTATGTGAGTGGTGATCTTTGACATGTTATGGTTCATTGGAAATCCCTGAGGTAAATGTTGGAAGGTTTAGATTGTTTGTTTTGTTTCTTTTGTTTGTTCGTTTTGCTCGAGGACTAGCAAAAGATAAGTCTGGGGGAATTTGATAGGAGCATATTTAGGCGACTTAGCTAGCTTATTCTTGTGCATTTGTGCTATTATTTCCTAGTTAATGTCGTATTACAACTCAATTTCGTGTGTTTGTAGGTCCTATGGGTTAAAGTATCAAGAAAGTGCATTTTGGTGCATTTTGGAGCAATTTTGGACACCATGTGGATAGCTTGCATATGGGCCAACATGGATGGACGAATTTGGACTTGAAGAGGCTAGAAATGTGATAAGAAGAGGAAGGAACTAAGCTAAAGACAAGTGCATAAGGAAGTAGCTCAAAGAGGAAATCCTATCCAAAACCTTATCCAACATTATCCAAACCTTATCATGTCTTAATCCTAACTGCAAGGGGACCTAAATATATAACTCTAGAACCTATTTCTAGAAGCATCCTCTTCTAGAAGGCCCAAATTAGCCACAAAACCCATTCTTTCTAGAAACCCTACAAAAGTGGCCCATCAAACCCTTCTAGAAGGCCTTGCCTTGCCTTGCAAGCCAATCCACCCTTTCCCCCACTTGTGCCGCACCTTCCTAGGCCTAATTCCCTTTGGATTCTGATTTCTAAGGTCTAATCCCTTTTGGATTTGGGTTACACAAGTCTATTATGAAACTAAGTGGGCCAAACCCCCTCCTAGGTGGATTTGATCACCTATAGGCGAATTCTAGGGCACTAGTCCACTAAATCTGTTAAGCCTAACCCTAATCTACTTAACCCTAGGACTATATAAGCATAAAATCAGCCAAAATTTCGTATACCCCTTTATGCTATTCAGAACCCTTGTGCCGCAACCTCCATTCTCCATTCTTCAACCTCCCTACACCTCCGTACACATCCATACACATCTGCCGCACCCCTACCACCATAATCAACCATCCTCCATCCATCTAAACAAGAAAACACCATCCAAGACCCCCAATTCCACCACACACACCTTGTGCGCAGCAAGGAGGAGGAAGAGGAGCCAAGCTGTGCATCGAATCCATCTTGGAATTGCTGAACGTTTAGGTGTAATCTTTCTTATGATTTCAATGTTTAAATTCAATACTCTTTGTTTTGCAAGCATGAGGAACTAATCCCCTTTTGGCTAGGGGGAATTTCGAAACCATGGTTATATTTGCATGATGATTTGATTACTTTCAGTTGTGATTTCATGAATGATGAATTCAATTTACTTATCTGTTTTAATTAAAACTTGTTTATGTATATGAATTGAGAGTGCACACTTAATTTGCATGCATAAATATGATGCTAGGGTATAAGGAAACTTCACCTAATCGTTGGGAACTTATATTCATGAGTAGTTAAGATTGTTGGTCACAATTATGTTAAGTAAATTCTTGATGCGTTACGAATGTGACACACAAATTAAACCCTATTTGTGACAATTGTAGTAATGATGTAAGTAGGGATCGTTCTAACCGGGGATTAACTAGGGGTGCTAAACACTTTAAACTGACTCAAATAAATAAAACTAACCTTTAAAACACTTAACTCACTTAACAAAAACTCAAAACAAGTCCACAAGACTCCAAATACTTAAAAACACAAAATAAGATAGATTGTAATGACTAAGACTTAACAAAATATGGGGGGATTGTGTTTGGACGAAATTAAATTAAATGGACAGATTGTAAAGAAAACAGATTGTAAGACAAATTGTGATAGACCAATGGATGATGGAATAGCTAAGGGGTTCTTCTCCACACATGAAATATATGCAACGTAAATCAATTTCCAGTTATCAATTCAATAAGTTATGAACCTCGACACTCCAAGTTAATTAGGTCCGCTTAAATTAACCTTCAGATTTCCCTAGAATCATTGAATTGGATGAATATGCATCGCAAACAAATTATTCCTAACAAGTTCTCTATATGAACAACATGATAAAGATACAAGTTAGAATCATTACGTTCTTTGGAAATCATAAGCATCGACAAGGCATTTGTAACTATGAAAAGCATGAAACTCTTGCCAGGAATCTACTTAACATGATCGTGACTAGCGACCTTCACTACTTGTGAATATAAATTCATAACGATTAGGTGAAACAAACTTATATCCTAGCACCAAATTCAAGCATGCAAATTAAGCGTGCACTCTCAATCAACATACAAGAATAAGTTCTAAATCAAACGGTTAAGCAAATTGTATTCACGACTTATGCAACGATAACTGGAAGTAATCAACTTATTTCACATATATAATCATGGTTTCGAATACACCCTTAGCCAAAACGAATTTAACCAATCATTCTCAAGGCAAAACAAAGATTACATGAATTCGACATTGAAATATAAGATAGAATACACCTAAAATTGTTCAACAACTCAGAATGAAGAGCCAAACAATTGTGTGAAACTGTCTCCTTTCCCTTGCTTGCGGCAGATTGGATAGTGATGGTTCCTGGGCTGTTTTGATGATGTAGAATGGATTTTGGGGGTTGTAGAGGCACGGCAAGGGGTGTAGGTTGGGTGTGGATGAGTGTTTGATGGTTGGAAGGTGGTAGGAAGGTATGTGGATGTGTGGAATGGAGTGAGGAATGGTTGGAGTGCTGCTGCTAGGATGGGGGAAATATATGCTGGAAATGGAAGGGGAATGCAAAGCTTTATATAGAAATGGGAGAGAATGGATGAATGATTAAGAGTGCATGTGGCTCATGGTTTATGGGAGAATATATGGCTCAATGATGATGGGAGTGACAGCTAGGGATTTAATGTTTAAAGAGGGAATATGGAAGAGAATGTGCTACAATGATGAAGGGGGAAAGCTGGAAATGGAAAGGGAATGCACGGCACAAAAGGGAGAGCATGTGCTGATGGTTTATGGGAGAATATATGGCTCAATGATGATGGGAGTTAATGAATGTGACAGCTAGGGAATATGGAAGTGTGCAGCTGCAATATGAAAAGAATGACTAAATAATGCATGTAGGGTTAGGAAATAAAATCATAAATTAAAGGGGGGATGATTAAAGGGTGCGGCTAGGTTGGAAAGTTGTGGAAGATGGCTGGAATGGAGGGTGAATGCACGGAAATGGTGTGTAATTGGGCTAGGGCCATTGTTTTGTGTCCTAAAGTGCCTACACGGCCTTCAAAGTGGCTAGAAAATACAGACGTTTAAGTTTAGGAAAGGTTACCAAAACGGGAAACCTAGGGTTAACTTTCCTACTTCAAGTAGGAATCCTTGTTTGAGTAGGATTTCGTCATTGGAGTAGGAACTTGTCGTTTCGTCAAGTCTTCAACTCATTCATTCCTCTTTCGCTCCAAAAGACTCCAATTTGCATCTTCTTGCACACTTTGGCCTTATAATCTGAAAATACATAAAAGTGGCCTTAAACACTAAAATAACTAAGTAAACACAAGATAAATGCACGAGAACAAGCTAATTAAGTCGCATGAATATGCTCCTATCAATTCTTGGCATAAGTATCATGCGCTTTCATAGTTACAAATGCCTCGTCAACACCTATAATTTCCAAAGAACCTAATGATCTTTGATTGTTTTTCTATTATGCGCTTTCATATAGAGAACTTTTAAGGAATAATTTGATTGCAATGTGCTATATCCATTCAATTCAATGACCTAAGGGAAATCTGAGAGTTAATTTAAGCGTACCTAATTAACTTGGGGTGTTGAGGTTCAAAATTCATTGAATAAGCAATTGAAGATTGTGTTGTATGCAAGTATGCCATATGTGGAGAAAAACCTCCTAGCCATCTCACCATCCACTTAATTCTATCAATTTCGCCCAAATCTGCCTAGTTTACATTATTGTTTTGTTTGTTTGATTTTCGTCCAAAACCAAATCCCCAATTGTCTTAGAGTGTCTAATTGGTTCAAATATGTTTTAGATTGTGTTTTTAAGAGTTTTGAGTCAAGTTAGAACCAATTTTCGTCCAAGTTTGTGTTTAGGCTCAAAACTACCCAGTTTGTGTTTTTAGGCAGTTTTGAGTGTTTTTAGCTTATTTTGAGTCTTGTCAACTTGTTTTGAGTCTTTTTAAGTTGAGTTAAGTGTTTTAAAGGTTAGTTTTATTTATTTGAGTCAGTTTAGAGTGTTTAGCAATCCCACCTAATCCCCGGTGTAAGAACAATCCCTACTTATTTATATGCTACAATTGTCAAAAGAGGGTTAATTTGTGTGTTAAGTTAATTTTCGCATCAAGTATATCTTGTGAGGAATTGAGGGATTCTCTAAGGCATGTTACTACATTCAAAATCATGTTTTAATTGATGAAATGCGAGCTAGTGAGTGGTAACTATGATTAAGTATGTGCTCGAGGGTAGGGATAACTAAAATCTATGGGAGTGATGATCTTTAATATGTCATGTTGTATTGGAAATCCCTGAGGTAATGTTGGAAGGTTTAGGTTGTTGATGCGAACTAAGTAAGCACACAAATTAAAACCCTCTTGTGACAATTGTAGTAAAGATGCAAGTAGGGATCGTTCTTAACCGGGGATTAGGAGGGATTGCAAAATCACTTGGAGATTGACTCAAAAACGCGAAATAACATTAAAAACACTAAACTAGACTCAAAGAATGCAAACTAAACAATAAAACACTAAAACAAATCAAAAGACTCAAATAATACAAAACACTTATAAACACAAACTAAGACACTTTCTAACTAAATTGGACACTAAAGTAAAGGGGGATTGAGGTTTTGACGAAATTAAACTAAATGCAACGATTGTAATTTAAAGGCAGAATTTAAATATGAATGTGATGAAATATGGAATGAATGCTAGCTAGAAGGTTCTTCTCCACACATGTTACACTTGCATACAAAATGATTTTCAGTTGGTCTTTCGATAAATTATGAAACTCAACACCCCAGGTTAATTAGGTCCGCTTAAATTAACCGTCAAGTTCTCCTTAAGTTAATGAATTGGATGGGTTAGCGCAACGCAATTCAAAACATTCTCCAAAAGTCCTTTACGTGAAAAGCACAATAAAGATACAATCAAAGATCATTAAGCAACATGAAAACTATAAGTGTTGACGAGGCATTCGTTACTATGATGAGCATGAAACTAGTGCCAAGAATTCATTTAACGCGATTGTTTATAAGCAACCTCCACTACTTGTGAAAATAAGTTCATAACTATTAGGTGAAATTCACTTATATTCTAGCGTCATATTCATGCATGAAAATTAAGCGTGCACTCTCAATCAACATACATAAATAAGTTATCGATCAAGCAGTTAAACAAATTGAATCCACAACTTATGAAATTCCAACCAAATATAATCAATTCATATTGCAAGCATAAACATGGTTTCGAATCACCCCCTAGCTAACTAGGGGGATTTAGCCTCTCATGTTCACAACAAGAAAAATAAAATTGAATTTAAACATAAAGAACAAAGGATGGATTACACCTAGAACGCCCAATGAATCCACTTGAATTTCTGCGCGTCTAAGTCCTCTTTCCTCTTCTCCTTGCTGCGGTAGTGAGGTTAAATGGATGATTTGGATGTTATTTTGGGTTGGGGATGGATTTAGGGAGGATTGGTGTGCGGCAAGGTTGGATTATATGTGGAAAATGGTTAGAATGGCAGGGGAATTTGCTGCGGCTGTTTGTGATAATATGTCGAAGATGAATTAGGGTGCGGCTGTTATGAATGAATGGGAGAATTGTGCACGGGTCTTTTATTGGAAAAAAAAGTGGCTGAATAATTTATGCGGCTGATTGGGTTTTAGGTTTTGTAGAATGGGAGAATTAATGGATTAGGGTTTAATAATGGGAAAGAATGGAGTGAAAGGAAAAATGGGAATTGCGGCTGTTTAGAATGGAAGTATATGGGATGGTTCAATGGTTGCATGCGGCTAAAGGACCAAGAATAATGGCATTTTTGCGGATGGAATAAAATATCAGAGGATTAGGGTTATGGTGGCTGAATAAGAAATTAGGGTTAATGGAAAAATGCACGACCTAGGGTTTAATAATGGGCGTATTAGGTTTTTATTAATCATGGGAGGCCACGGCAGCATGGAAATTATTTTATGGTGGCTAATATGAATAATGGAGCAATGGGAGATGCGGCTAAGATGGTAGAACCTAGGGTTTGAAAAATGTTTTTGTTCCAGAAATTAATCCCTAGCTTATTTTTATTAACTAAAACAAATTCAAAGGCTTCTAGAATTTAGGAAAAATCAGAAATTAAAGGGGGAAGATTAAAATGGTGCGGCTAGGGCCTTGGTTTTGTGTCCTAAAGCGCCTACAAGGACTTCAAAGTGGCTAGAAAATACGGACGTTTAAGATTAGGAAAGGTTACCAAAACGGGAAACTTAGGGTCAACTTTCCTAAAATAGGAAGCCTTGTTTGAGTAGGATTCTTCGTTTTGGTAAGAATTCATCGTTGGCGTAGGAATTCGTCGTTTCTTCAAGTCTTCAACTCATTCATTCCTCTTTCGCTCCAAAAGACTCCAATTTGCATCTTCTTGCACATTTTGGCCTTATAATCTGAAAATACACAAAAGTGGCCTTAAACACTGAAATAGATAAGTAAACACAGCATAAATGCACGAGAACAAGCTAATTAAGTCGCATGAATATGCTCCTATCAAATTCCCCCACACTTAACTTTTGCTAGTCCTCGAGCAAAACAAAACAACTAAAGTAAACAATACGAAACAAAACAAACAAAACATAATTTAAACCTTCCAACGTTTGCCTCAGGGATTTCCAATGAAACATGACATGTCAAAGATCATTACTCACATAGCTTTTAGTCTTCCTTCCCCTCAAGCACATACTTAATCATAGTCACCATTCACTAGTTCGCATTTAATCAAATAAAACACATTTTGAATGTAGTAACATGCCTTAGAGAATTCCCTCAATTCCTCACTTGTTATGCACTCAATTTTCACTCAAATTTTCTGACTACACACCCTACACTAGTTATATGTGAGAAGATTGATGTAAACATGAAAGACTAGTACTCACATACGTTATACAAAGGAAGCAATTTCGGGCGTAATTAAACGTGTATGGTTATGATCTCATGAATGGAATGCTACTACTTAGATGCGAGAACCAGTGACACCATATGCTCATACCAAATTCAAACTCCACAATTGAAATGCACAACACTCAAGATAGAAGTCAAGGGTTGTAACGGGGCTTGGGATAATGGCTCACAAGGAAAGGTAGGGATACACAAAAGTTCTTTAAGCAATAGTAAGTAAAGTAATGAAATTAAGACCTAGAATTCCCTTAGAATGCAGAAATCAACTTTTAAACAAATAGGGGAGATTCAAACAACTCTTAGGGCCTAATTCATTGTTTTGGGCCCTTACTTCAACAACCAATACTTTTCAACTTTTTTTTTTTTTTTTTTTTTTTTTTTTCTTTTCTTTTCTTTTTTTTTTTCTTTTCTAGCCATGCATATGGCACAAAAACTCACATCAATAATCTTTCCCCCACACTTATTTCCTGCAACACATTAATCAAAAAGGAATTCATTGCTTACTATGCTTCAAGAACAAGGGTAAGGATGGTCCTAATCTAGGCTAGGTGAGGATAATGTGGGTTAACAAAGAACATAGGCTACACAAGGCTCAACAGGGTTAAATCCTACAAAACAAATGAAAAGGGAAATATGGCAATTTGGCTATGGTGTTCACTACACAACTTCATCTTGAATATGTGTTATGCAAATCAATGACATGCTTTGAATGAAATGGGCATGAGTTCTAGCATTTGGAACTAAGTGATGAAACGCCTTCTAAGTAGTAACCAAGCAATGAATAATGAGATCATGCAACGACTTAGAAAACAATGATGCATAGATTATAACTCTCCAAATAACGTTTAGGCTCAAGTCTCACAGGGATGTAGCGTTTGTTTAAGTTCCTTCCTTCAAGCATGTTACAAAAACTGATTTTTATCATTTGTGATTACATGTGAATTCGTAAACTATAACTACAACCAAGCATAAACCAAAGAGTATATCAAACGTCCAACCATGTTTGTAACTTTCTTTAACCATCATGCAATTAAAAACCAAATCCTCATCATTGCATTGGAAGGTACCCTACGACATAAACAAACACACACAAACAACTCTTTTTGGGTTTTTCAAAACAATTTTTCAAATTTTTATGGAATTTTCGGATTTTTAAGTCAACACACACTCAAACACTCTAAAATAGCTTAAAACACATAAAAACAGTGGGAAACAAGTTTAGACATGTTAGGTGGTAATACCCTACGAATTTCATGCACAAATATCTCAAAACAGAATGTTACCCCCCCACACTTAAACTAAACATTGTCCTCAATGTTTTAAACACAATTAAAAACATTACACAAAGCATAAAGTAAGCAACAAAGGGAAGGGTTTAGGGACGCAAATCTGAGTGTGGAGCGATTCCCAAGTTCTTCCTTTGTTGATTGCATGGGTTGCCTCCCAAGAAGCGCTTGCTTTAACGTCTTCCAGCCGGACGATGCTCCCTTGAAGGTTTATGGAACCCCACGGCATAGAGGGGTGCAGCTACAATCTGTCCGACGAACCACTTCATGCTTTGGGTCCTTGAATGGAGTGAGATAATGATCCTTTCTTATTGTCGTGTTTTTCTTTTCTACATCAACACGAATTCTCCCACGACGTTTAATTCGATTCGGTACCTGCACCACATGAGGTAACCACCTATTAGTTGAATTGGGAATCGAATTTGGAATAGGTGGCTTACCTTTGTTCGGCAAAGAAGTGGTAGCACAATGGACGGATGCACAAGGGTTGCTCATGGCCAATTGTGGTCCTTTCAAGATTGGAGCCGTGCACTCCTTGTTCTCTACTCCAAGTTCCTTCTCGGTGGTAGTTCGAGAAACATCCTTCTTGATCTTTGTTGAACACTCCGTCCCTATGTGTTCAATTACATTAATGGCACAACAAGAACGAACATCATTAGTAGTCTCAATCGATTCAGGAATCTTAAAGTTAATCATATCACCACCAAAGGCCATAGTGACTGCTCCCTTGGCCACATCAATCTTGGTTTGAGCTGTTTTCATGAAAAGTCGTCCAAGTAAGAGTGGTGATGATGGAGAGTGTGCCGAATCTTCCATGTCAAGCACATAGAAATCTGCAGGAAAAATCAAATGGTCTACCTGCACCAAAACATCCTCCAAAACTCCTTTCGGATATGCATTAGATCGATCGGCTAGTTGAATAATAACACCATCCTTTTTAAGCTCTCCTAGATTCATAGATGCATAAACAGAATATGGCATGACATTAATTGAGGCACCTAAATCTAGCATGGCATGTTCGAACTTTGTATTTCCAATTACACATGGGATAGTGAAACTACCTGGATCTTTGCATTTGGGAGGTAGTTTGCGTTGTAAGATGGCAGAGACATTCTCACTTACATGAACCACCTCTTTTTCTTGAATCCGTTTCCTTGTTGTACAAAGCTTTTTCAAGAACTTCGCATACTTCGGGATTTGCTTGATTGCATCCAAAAGGGGTATGTTGACTTGAACTTTTCTAAATGTCTCTAGAACATCTTTTTCCTCCTCTTCTTTCGTGGATTGCAAAAATCTGCTAGGAAAGGGAACATTGGGTGGAACAAAGTTAGAATTAATCAATTTTGACCCCAACTTACCTTTGGTGGCCGAATGAGATGAGTTGGGTGCATTAATGTCCCTTGATAGTTGCGGCAAAGGTGTTTGTACCCTTGCCGTGGGCTTGCTTGTATTCTCCTCTTCATTTTGCAGCTTTTCATCCTCTTCTTCGCTTGATTTTGGTGTAGGACCTGCCCCAACTTCCTTACCACTTCTTAGGGTGATTGCTTTAGCTGATTCGAAACCTCCATTCGGATTTGGAATGGTGGAACTAGGGAGCTTGCCTTGGTCTCGGAATTGCCCTACAAACTCCGCAATTTGGCCAATTTGTTTTTCCAATTGATCCACCCTCTTTTCTTGATTCTGCATCGCTTTAGCTTGGTTTTCTTGCCCCTGAGACAAATTCGTTAGTAACTTAAGAAGTGTATCATTGTCTAAAGAGTTACCTGAACTTGTTTGGGCAGATTGTGGAGGTGCTTGTGTGGGTGTGAATGGCTTGGTGAAGAAGCCCGGAGGTTGTTGCCTAAAGCCCCCTTGTTGTGGTGGTTGTTGGGGCTCTCTCCATTTGAAGTTTGGGTGATCTCTCCAACCCGGATTGTAAGTGTTCGAGTACGGGTCGTTCCTTGGTTGGTTTTGACCCTGAAATCCAATCACGTTGGCGCTTTCCCATCCACCATTTTCTATGAGTTGCGGGCACTTCTCAGAAGCATGTCCTTGGATCGAACACACCCCGCATACAACCGGTCCTTGCATCCTCATGCCTTCGGCCATCTGAGACACAATGGAGGTAAGATTAGCTAACTGTGAATGAATATCAGGTGTAGAACTTACCTCATGCACTTGCTGCCGTGGGGGTCCTCTTTGGCCTACTCCCTCGTACTGTTGAGCGTTCAACGCTCGATTCACGATCAAGACCTTGGCCGCCATGGGCGTCTTGTCCACCAATGCTCCACCCGCCGATGCGTCGAGCATTTGTCGTTCGATTGGTAGGAGCCCCTCATAGAAGTATTGCAGAAGCAACTCCTCTTTCATCTGATGCTGTGGACATGAAGCAACAAGAGATTTAAAACGTTCATAGTACGTAGGAAATGACTCACCTTCATCTTGTTGAATGCCACTTATCCTTTTACGCAAAAGGATGATTCGAGAAGTTTGGAAGAACTTCTCCAGAAAAGCCCTCTTCATGCTCTCCCACGATGTAACGGTTCTGGGAGCTAAGTCGTACAACCAATCCTTGGCTTTGTCCATTAAAGAGAATGGAAAAGCCTTCATCTTCAGAATACTTCCGTCGACGTTGACAGGAGTCATACTTGAGCACACCACCTCGAATTCCTTTAGGTGCTTGTTCGGATCCTCCATGGACAACCCATGGTACTTCGGAATATGATGGAGCAAGCTTGACTTCAACTCAAACTCCTCGGTCTTCCCTTCGGCCGGTGGGGGATATTGGATACACAAAGGTGCTGCATTACCCAATCCCGAAGCCGCAAGTTCCTTAAGTGTCCGAGTGTCCACGGCCATGACTTGTGGTTCTTCAAATACTCTTGCCGTGGGTTCCTCAAAGATCCCTGCCGTGGCCTCCTCCTCCTCTTCTAGGACTTGTTCTTCAAGCTCAGGTTCCGGGCTTGGTGGATTCGACTCGTGGTGCTTCTTCCTTCGTCTCAAAGTTCTCTCAAAATTTCTATCAAAGTCTGAGATATGCTCACGAATCGGTTGAGAGCTCCGAGTCATGCACTAATACCTAACACAAGGAAAACAAAACAAAATCAGAAACTTCAACAAAATAAATAAATAAACAGAAATTAAACAATCCAAGGGATTAGCAAAGTTGCTAATCCCCGGCAACGGCGCCAAAAATTTGATGCGAACTAAGTAAGCACACAAATTAAAACCCTCTTGTGACAATTGTAGTAAAGATGCAAGTAGGGATCGTTCTTAACCGGGGATTAGGAGGGATTGCAAAATCACTTGGAGATTGACTCAAAAACGCGAAATAACATTAAAAACACTAAACGAGACTCAAAGAATGCAAACTAAACAATAAAACACTAAAACAAATCAAAAGACTCAAATAATACAAAACACTTATAAACACAAACTAAGACACTTTCTAACTAAATTGGACACTAAAGTAAAGGGGGATTGAGGTTTTGACGAAATTAAACTAAATGCAACGATTGTAATTTAAAGGCAGAATTTAAATATGAATGTGATGAAATATGGAATGAATGCTAGCTAGAAGGTTCTTCTCCACACATGTTACACTTGCATACAAAATGATTTTCAGTTGGTCTTTCGATAAATTATGAAACTCAACACCCCAGGTTAATTAGGTCCGCTTAAATTAACCGTCAAGTTCTCCTTAAGTTAATGAATTGGATGGGTTAGTGCAACGCAATTCAAAACATTCTCCAAAAGTCCTTTACGTGAAAAGCACAATAAAGATACAATCAAAGATCATTAAGCAACATGAAAACTATAAGTGTTGACGAGGCATTTGTTACTATGATGAGCATGAAACTAGTGCCAAGAATTCATTTAACGCGATTGTTTATAAGCAACCTCCACTACTTGTGAAAATAAGTTCATAACTATTAGGTGAAATTCACTTATATTCTAGCGTCATATTCATGCATGAAAATTAAGCGTGCACTCTCAATCAACATACATAAATAAGTTATCGATCAAGCAGTTAAACAAATTGAATCCACAACTTATGAAGTTCCAACCAAATATAATCAATTCATATTGCAAGCATAAACATGGTTTCGAATCACCCCCTAGCTAACTAGGGGGATTTAGCCTCTCATGTTCACAACAAGAAAAATAAAATTGAATTTAAACATAAAGAACAAAGGATGGATTACACCTAGAACGCCCAATGAATCCACTTGAATTTCTGCGCGTCTAAGTCCTCTTTCCTCTTCTCCTTGCTACGGTAGTGAGGTTAAATGGATGATTTGGATGTTATTTTGGGTTGGGGATGGATTTAGGGAGGATTGGTGTGCGGCAAGGTTGGATTATATGTGGAAAATGGTTAGAATGGCAGGGGAATTTGCTGCGGCTGTTTGTGATAATATGTCGGAGATGAATTAGGGTGCGGCTGTTATGAATGAATGGGAGAATTGTGCACGGGTCTTTTATTGGAAAAAAAAGTGGCTGAATAATTTATGCGGCTGATTGGGTTTTAGGTTTTGTAGAATGGGAGAATTAATGGATTAGGGTTTAATAATGGGAAAGAATGGAGTGAAAGGAAAAATGGGAATTGCGGCTGTTTAGAATGGAAGTATATGGGATGGTTCAATGGTTGCATGCGGCTAAAGGACCAAGAATAATGGCATTTTTGCGGATGGAATAAAATATCAGAGGATTAGGGTTATGGTGGCTGAATAAGAAATTAGGGTTAATGGAAAAATGCACGACCTAGGGTTTAATAATGGGCGTATTAGGTTTTTATTAATCATGGGAGGCCACGGCAGCATGGAAATTATTTTATGGTGGCTAATATGAATAATGGAGCAATGGGAGATGCGGCTAAGATGGTAGAACCTAGGGTTTGAAAAATGTTTTTGTTCCAGAAATTAATCCCTAGCTTATTTTTATTAACTAAAACAAATTCAAAGGCTTCTAGAATTTAGGAAAAATCAGAAATTAAAGGGGGAAGATTAAAATGGTGCGGCTAGGGCCTTGGTTTTGTGTCCTAAAGCGCCTACAAGGACTTCAAAGTGGCTAGAAAATACGGACGTTTAAGATTAGGAAAGGTTACCAAAACGGGAAACTTAGGGTCAACTTTCCTAAAATAGGAAGCCTTGTTTGAGTAGGATTCTTCGTTTTGGTAAGAATTCATCGTTCGCGTAGGAATTCGTCGTTTCTTCAAGTCTTCAACTCATTCATTCCTCTTTCGCTCCAAAAGACTCCAATTTGCATCTTCTTGCACATTTTGGCCTTATAATCTGAAAATACACAAAAGTGGCCTTAAACACTGAAATAGATAAGTAAACACAGCATAAATGCACGAGAACAAGCTAATTAAGTCGCATGAATATGCTCCTATCAGTTGTGTTTTGTTTGTTTTGTTTATTTCGTTTTGCTCGAGGACTAGCAAAAGCTAAGTGTGGGGGAATTTGATAGGAGCATATTTATGCTACTTAGTTATATTATTTCCTTACATTTAGTGAGCTAATTACTACTTATTATAGTGTTTTGAGCTATTTTCGTTTGTTTGTAGGTCCTAATGACAAACTTGCAAGAAAAGGCAATTTTGAGCCTTTTAAAACAGTTTTGGGCTTATTATCGATAGCTTGTATATGGAGCAAGGTGGATGGACGAATTTGGAATCAAAAGAGGTTAGAAACATGCTACAAATCAGAAAAGGAAAGTTCATGACAAAGAAGATAAGGAAAGTGCAAGAAAAGAGGAAACATTATCCAAAACCTTATCCAACCTTATCTTATCCAAACCTTATCCTATCTTATCCTAACCTAATCTTGTTCCACCTTAATCCTAGCTGCAAGTGGACCTAAAAACCTAATTTCTAGAAGCCCTATCTGACCCTAAAAGGGTGCCACACCTTTGCCCCCTTTTACGCCTTCTAGAACACCCAAAATCAGCCATAAAACACTTAGTTTCTAGAAGGCCCAATTTTGGACGAAAATTCTTAAACCTTTTTCTGATTGGATTCTGATTTTATTTGGTCCTTTTTCTCTTGGATTTGGATTGTATAAGTCCATATCTGAGATTGATTGGGCTAGGACTTAATTCCCAAACCCTTGCCGCAACTTAGGGGCCCAAAAACACTTGTATCAGCTAGGTTTAACCATAAATCTGATTGCTAGGGTTTCGGCCATGCTATATATATCTGCCTATTCTTGTGCCACACCCCCTAGAGACCCTAGGCAACCATTCAACATTGAATTGATTCATCCATTCACATCATTCACCATCCATTCAGAAAATACACTTTGTGCCTCAAGTCCTAGGGAGAAGAAGGAGTGCCATGGCTTCCATAGGAGAAAGACCATCTTGTGCCGCAAGAAATCTACATCCATTGGAGACTTTCAGAGTTCTTTCTTCCCTTGTTTCGTTTCCATGTTTATTTTAATTTGCTTTTCAATTGTTATGAACATGTGTAACTAAGTTTTTCTTAGTTAGGGGTGAATTCGAAACCATGGGCATAAGTTTTATATGAATTGATTTCTTCCAGATTTTGTTTCTTGAATTGTGGATGTGATTTACTTAATTGATTTATTGAGAACTTGTTCTTGTGTGTTGATTATGGATGCATACTTAGTTTTCATACATGAATTTGATGCTAGGATATAAGGGAATTTCACCTAATCGTTATGACCTTATATTCATAAGTAGTGGAAATCACTAGTCATTATTGTATTAAGTAAATTCTAGGCAAGAGTATCATGCAATTCATAGTTACGAATGCCTAGTCAATGCTTAGGGTTTTCAAAAAGCTTAATGATTGATAGGAGCATATTTATGCTACTTAGTTATGTTGTTTCCTTGCATTTAGGGAGTTAATTACTATTTATTTCAGTCTTTTAAGTTATTTTCGTATGTTTTTAGGTCCTAATGGCAAAAGGAGCAAGAAAGGGCATTTTGGAGCTAAATGGAGCATTTTTGGGCATGGATTGGATAGCTTAACCATGGAGTAAAGAGGATGGACGAAATTGAAGTCAAGAAGGGCTAGGAAAGGCTACAAATCTGGTGGAAGAAGTCAAAATGCAAGTGATGCGACAATTATACGCACACAATTTAAACCCTCTTTTTGTCAATTGTAGTGAAGAATGTAAGTAGGGATCGTTCTTAACCGGGGATTAGGAGGGATTGCAAAATCACTTGGAAACTGACTCAAAAACGTAAAATAAAGTTTGAAACACTAAACTAGACTCAAAGAATGCAAAACTAAACAATAAAAACACTCAAACAAATCAAAAGACTCAAAACAGCCCCAAAACACTTAAAACTGCCTTAAAATCACTTTCTGGGCAGTTTTGAGCACTTTGGTAACTTTGGACGAAATTGAGTAATAGAATGAATCAAAATGCTTAAAAACACAAACTAAGATACTTTCTAACTAAAATGACTTAACAAAGAAAAGGGGGATTGGTTTTGGATGAAATTGAAAACAAAACAAATACTTGGGAACAAAATAGATTGTAAAACGAAGAATGATGAGAAACTAGTTAGTGGGTTCCTTATCCACACATGAACATATGCATATAATCGAATCCACAGGGACTAATTGGACCTATATAATTACTTGTTTTGCAAGAACTCTTTACTAGAGAAATAAAACTAATCAATGTAGGCAGATTTGTTGTTGTAACTTAAAAGCATAAGGAAATGAAGTAAACACAAATAAATGAATCAACAACTAATAAAATGAGATAGTATCAATGGAGATGAAGCTAGGGATTCGATTTCACCATTGCTAAACCAAGTCCATGTTTGTTAAATCAGTTTATACTCAGTCATCTACCTATTTCTTGAGTTTGTTTCACTTAGATATGATCAACCATATCTTTCTTCAAGGATCTTTCTTCCCTATAAATACCCTTATGCCGCACCCTTATGGACCTAATCCCCCTTCCACACAACCGGCCTTCATTCACAAACACATCCAGCCTTGCCGCAGCTTTCCATCCAAAATTCCACCATCCCTCGACTTTCAAACCTTCATCCAAACCTCCCTACACCACCACTAAGCCTTGCCGCACCACCATACCTCCATAAACCCAACTAAAACCCAGAAACTCATCCATAAAACCACCTTAGCACTTGAGCCGTGACCTAGCAAAGAAGAGGAGAAAGAAGATGGTGTCAAAATTAACTTGACACACAAATTAAACCCTATTTGTGACAATTGTAGTAGATATGTAAGTAGGGATCGTTCTAGACCGGGGATTAACTAGGGATGCTAATCTATGTAAATAAGACTCAAAAACACTAAATTAGACTCTATGGACTCAAAACTAACTTTAGACACTTAAAACAGCCACCAATACTCAAAAAGACTCACTTTTAGACTCAATAAGGGTTTTGGACGAAAATAGGACTTGACTAGACTCAAAAGACTTAAGGAAAACAAGTTTTGACTCAAATATGAAGACTAAATAACATGGGGATTGTTTTTGACGAAAATAAAACTTAAAACAAAACTTTGCAGAAAACACTTTATAAAAACGAATTTAGGTAAATGGGTAAAGGCTAGTTAGAGGGTCCTTTTCCACACATGATATATGCATACGAACCAATGTCCAGTTATTACTCCTTTAGACTATGAAAGACAACGCCCCAAATTAGTTGCATCGCACAACTAATCCTCAAGTTTTCCTTATGTCATTGAATTGAATGAAAACGCATTACAACCGAATTATCTTTTTCAAGTTCTTTATATGAGATGCATAACAAAGATACATATCAAAAGTCATTAAGTTTTGTGGAAACCATAAGCGTTGACAAGGCACTCATCACTATGAAACGCATGAGATTCGTGCCAAGGATTTACTTAACGCGATTGTGACTAGCAACCTCCACTACTTGTGAATATAAGTGAATAACAATTACGTGAAACCCTCCTATATTCTAGCATCAAGTTTATGCATGCAAATTAAGTGTTAACCCACAACCCACATACATAAACCAGTTTTAATAACTTAGATAAGCAAATCACATTCATGCCTTAAGTAATAATAACCGGACGTAATCAACTCATATAAAACATATAATCATGGCTTCAAATTCTCCTCTAACTAAAGAGAAGTTAGTTCCTCATGTTCGCAAAACGCTCCACACTCCAATGGCATGCACGGCACTCCCTTGGATGGCAGATTGCACAAGTCCTCCTTTCCTTGCTTCCTTGCTTGCGGCACTAGGGTTGTTTATATAGGCTTAATTAGGCACAATTAGTGAAGGAAAAGGATTGCACAATCCCATTGAAAAAGGGTTAATTCAAGGCAAAAATCAAATGGGAATTGGAATAGGGAGTTCGGCTAGGATTTAGGGATTCTAGAAGGTTTTGGTGCGGCATGTGTATAGGGCTGAGATAAGGTTTCTAGAAGGGATGGTTTAGGGCAGATTCCTAAACCTAAAGGGCCAAGGATACATGATATTTGTGTAGGAGAAGGATTGCAATTCCTAAACCTACAAGGAATGGAGTTCTTGCGGCAATTGAGTGGATAAGGCTTCTAGAAACTGAAATAGGTGTTTAAACGTGTAATTGATTCCCCCTAATTAGCTAGGTTTAAGTCCCCACCTGATTTGGATATGATAGAATAGGATAATGTTAGAGATAGGATAGGATAAGGTTTCTAGGATAGGATAAGATAAGGTTTGGATAAGGTTGGATAAGGTTGGATAAGGTCCCTTGTTTCTTGCTTCTTCCTTATCTTCATTGGAGTAGAACTTCTTCCACCAGACTTGTAGCCTTTCCTAGCTCTTCTTGTCTTCAATTTCGTCCATCCTCTTTGCTCCATGGTTAAGCTATCCAATCCATGCCCAAAAATGCTCCAAATAGCCTTAAAATGCCCTTTATTGCTCCCTTTGCCATTAGAACCTAAAAACATACGAAAATGGCTTAAAATACTAAAACAACTATGAATTAACAACATAAATGCATTGAAACAACATAACTAAGTAGCATAAATATGCTCCTATCAGAAGACGAAGCCTTGGACATTTATGCATTCGAGTTGGAGTGTTGGAACGCTTCTAGGTGTAATCTATCTTTTGTTTTCAATGTTTAATTCTAAATTCCTTTGTTTTGTTATGAACATGAGAGGCTAAGCTCGTTTTAGCCTAGGGATGCTTTAAAGCCAGGATTACGTTTATAATATGAGTTGATCAATTTCAGTTGTGATTTCATAAATTGTGAATGCAATTTACTTAACCGTTTGATGGATAACTTATTCTTGTATGTTGATTAGGGAGCCTACTTAATTTGCATGCTTGAATTTGGTGCTAGAATATAAGGGAGTTTCACAGAATCGTTTCAACCTTATATTCACAAGTAGTTAAGGTTGTTTTCACAATCATGTTAAGTAAATTCCTAGCATGCGTATCATGATGTCATAGTTACAAGTGCTTTGTCAATACTTATGATTTCCATTGAACGTAATGATCTTTGATTGTATCTCTATTATGATGTCATGTAGGGGACTTTTGAAGAATGCTTTGGGTTGTCGTATGATGTCATCCAATCCAATAACTTAAGGGAAATCTGAGGGTTAATTAGTGATGCCACGGTTAATCTGGGGTGTTGAGGTTCATGGTTTATCGAAAAGCAACTGGAAATCAACCTATGTTTGAATGTATCATGTGTGGAGAAGTATCCCTTGGCTAGTTCATCATCCATTGGTTTCATTCAAATTCGTCCAAAAATCTGTTCTAAGTTTTAAATTACTTGTTTTCTTTTAAATTCGTCCAAAAACAAATCCCTTTTCCTTACTTGTTCCAAATCTGTCCAAAAGTGTGTTTTAGAGTCTTTTGAGTCAAAACTAATTGTATTTTCGTCCAAATTGAGTCCTAAGGCCTGAATTGAGTCTTTTTGGTTGTTTTGAGTCTTTAAAATCTGTTTTGAGTCATATAAGTTAGTTAAGAGTCTTTTGAGTTTATATTAAGTGTTTCAAAAGCTTATTTTCACAACTTTGAGTCTATTTTCATTAGGTTAGCAATCCCTCCTAATCCCCGGCCTAGAACGATCCCTACTTATATCTATACTACAATTGTCAAAAAGAGGGTTTAATTTGAGTGCTATCTTTTATCACACCAAAATCCAAAAATTTACAAAAAAATTGCAAAACAGTTTTGAAAAGCCCAAAAAGAGTTGTTTTAAAGTTGTTTTTGTGTGTTTGTTTGTGTCTTAGGTTACCTTCCAACACAATGATGAGGATTTGGTTTTTAATGTCATGACTATTAAAGAATGTTGTAAACATGGCTCGAAGTTGATTTATGCTTTGGTTTATGCTTGGTTATGGTTATAGCTTATGAATTCACATGTAATTACAAAGAGAAAATCAGTTTTTGTAACATGCTTGAAGGAAGGAACTCAAACTAACGCTACATCCTTGAGAGACTTGAGCCTATAACGTTCTTTGGAGAGTATAATCTGTGATTTCTTGTTTTCTAAAGTCGTTGTATGATCTCATCATTCTTTGCTTGGTTACTACTTGGAATGCATTTCATTATAGTTCCAAATACTAGAACTCATGCCCATTTCATTCAAAGCATGATATTGATTGCATAACATACAATAAGATGAAGTTGTTAGTCAAGCCTGATGCGAACTATATAAGCACAGAAATTAAAACCCTCTTGTGACAATTGTAGTATATGTATAAGTAGGGATCGTTCTAAACCGGGGATTAGGAGGGATTGCTAAATCACTTGGAACTGACTCAAAAACGTAAAACAAAGGTTAAAACACTAAACTAGACTCAAAGAATGCAAAACTAAACACTTAAAACACTAAAACAAATCAAAAGACTCAAAACAGCACCAAAACACTCAAAACTGCCTTAAAAACACATTCTGGGCAGTTTTGAGCACTTTGACTACTTTGGACGAATTTGAGTAATAAAATGAATCAAAACACTTAGAAACACAAACTAAGACACTTTCTAACTAAATTGGACACTAAAGTAAAGGGGGATTGAGTTTTTGACGAAATTAAATAAAATGTACAGAATGTAATTCAAACAGATTTTAACTATGAATTTGATGAAAATATGGATGAATGATAGCTAGAAGGTTCTTCTCCACACATGTCACACTTGCATACAAGATGATTTTCAGTTGGTCTTTCGATAAATTATGAAACTCAACACCCCGGGTTAATTAGGTCCGCTTAAATTAACCTTCAAGTTCTCCTTAAGTTAATGAATTGGAAGGGACAGCGCATACGCAATTCAAAACATTCTCCAAAAGTCCTTTACGTGAAAAGCACAATAAAGATACAATCAAAGATCATTAAGCATCATGAAAACTATAAGTGTTGACGAGGCATTCGTTACTATGATGAGCATGAAACTAGTGCCAAGAATTCATTTAACGCGATTGTTTATAAGCAACCTCCACTACTTGTGAATATAAGTTTGTAACTATTAGGTGAAACTCACATATACTCTAGCATCATATTCATGCATGAAAATTAAACATGCACTCTCAATAAACATACACAAATAAGTTATCAATCAAGCAGTTAAACAAATTGAATCCACAATTCATGAAATTCCAACCAAAGGTAATCAATTCATATTGCAAGCATAAACATGGTTTCGAATCACCCCCTAGCTAACTAGGGATTTAGCCTCTCATGTTCACAGAAAGAGAAGTAAAATTGAATTTAAACATAGAGAACAAAGGACTGATTACACCTAAAATGCCCAACGAATCCACTTGAATTTCTGCACGTTTAAACTCCTCTTTCTCCTTTCTTCTTGCTGCGGCAGAGAGGTTTTGTGGATGATTTGGATGTTTTTCTGGTTTAGGGATGGGTTTATGGGGATATGGTGGTGGGGCAAGGTGGTGGGATGATGTATGGAGGTGTGGATGGTGGTTGGAAGGGATATGGTGGCTGCGGCAAGGATGGGGGAAGGCTGGAATAGAGGGGGAAGGCTGCGGCAGAGAAGAATTTGGGTGATGGTGGCTGCAGATTGAAGGGAGAGAATGGGAGAGAATGGTTGCACTTGGGAGCTTGCCTTGGTCTCGGAATTGCCCTATAAACTCCGCAATCTGCCCAATTTGCTTCTCCAATTGATCCACCCTCTTTTCTTGATTTTGCATTGCTTTGGCTTGATTCTCTTGCCCCTGAGACAAATTAGTTAGTAACTTAAGAAGTGTATCATTGTCTAGGGATGTACCTGAAGCATTTGAGGCAGATTGTTGTGGAGCATGTGTGGGTGCGTATGGCTTGGTGAAGAACCTCGGGGGTTGTTGTCTAAAGCCTCCTTATTGTGGTGGTTGTTGGGGCTCCCTCCATTTGAAGTTTGGGTGGTCTCTCCAACCTGGATTATAGGTGTTAGAATACGGATCGTTCCTTAGTTGGTTTTGGCCCTGAAATCCAATTGCATTTGCGCTTTCCCATCCACCATTTTCAATGAGTTGTGGGCACTTCTCAGAAGCATGTCCTTGGATAAAACACACCCCACATACAATTGGTCCTTGCATCCTCATTCCTTCGGCCATCTGAGACACAATGGAAGTAAGATTAGCTAATTGTGAATGAATGTCGGGTGTGGAACTTACCTCATTAACTTGCTGCCGTGGGGGTCCTCTTTGGCCTACTCCTTCGTATTGTTGAGCGTTCAACGCTCGGTTAGCGATCAAGACCTTGGCAGCCATGGGTGTTGATAGGAGCATATTTATGCACCTTAGTTTAGCTTGTCTTGTGCATTTAAAGTGTTTTTCCTTAGTAAAGTAGTCTTTTAAGCTAGTTTTATGTATTTTCAGGATTTAAGGGCAAAGTATGCAAAATGATGCATTTTGGAGCAAAATTGGGCTTGGAATGGATAGCATATGCTTGGAGCAAAAGGAATGGATGAAATTGAAAGCATTCACTCTTCATAATTCACTCACATGCTCTCCCATCATCATTCCACACCTCCATTGCAGCTACCAACCAACCTAGCTGTCACCCACATGCTCTCCCATCATCATTCCCTCTTTAACCCATTCAGCCACATGCTTTCCCATTTGATTATTCAGCCACATCCATGCACTCTTCATGATGGCAGCCACCAACCAACCTAGCTGTCATATTCCCTCTTTAATCATTCAGCCACCTATAAATAAACATCCATTGCAGCCACAAACCATTCATTCATTCACCAATTCACGCCAGAAATTCATCCCCTCTCTATAACACATCCAGACTTCACCATTCTTCATATTTTCTGCCCAAAAATAAGCCTTGAAGTCCCCTACATCCATCCCTATCCTAAACACATCATTCTACACCATCCATAATCCCCAAAACTCACAACAAACCCTTATGCCGCAACAAAAAGGAGGAGAAAAGGGCTTAAACATTCATACAATTCAAGTTTGAGTTGTTGGAATTTTTAGGTGTTTTCCCCTCCTTGATTTCAATGTTTAAATTCAATTCTCTTTGTTTTGTACGTATGAGGAACTAAAACCCCCCTTGGCTAGGGGGGGATTCGAAATACATGTTTATGCTTGCGATATGATTTGATTACTTCTAATTGCGTTTCATAAGTTGTGAATTCAATTTACTTATCTATGTGAATTAAATTGATTTGTGTGTGTTGATTGAGAGTGCACGCTTAATTATCATGCATAAATTGGATGCTAGGATATAAGGAAATTTCACCTAATCGTTATGGAATTATATTCACAAGTAGTAAAGGTTGATGATCTCAATCGCGTTGAGTAAATTCTTGGCATATGTTTCATGCAATCATAGTAACAAGTGCTTCGTCAATGCTTATGGTTTTCATAGAACTTAATGATTCTTGCTTGTATCTCTATTATGCAATCATGTAGGGGACTTGTGGGGAATGTTTTGGGTTGTCGTATGCAATCATCCAATTCAATAACGTTAGGAAAATCTGAGGGTTAATTAGTGCAATTCACGATTAATCTGGGGTGTTGAGAATTCATGGGTTATTGAAAAGCAATTAGAAATCGTTTTGTGTGCAAGTATGGCATGTGTGGAGATGAACCCCTTAGCTATTCCATCATCCATATTTTCATCAAGTTCATATTTAGAATCTGCCCTTTATTATAATCTGTGCATTTAGTTTAATTTCGTCAAAACCTCAATCCCCCTTTAGTTTAGTGTCCAATTTAGTTAGAAAGTGTCTTAGTTTGTGTTTATAAGTGTTTTGATTCAATTTATTACACAAATTCGTCCAAATTCACCAAAGTGCTCAAAACTGCCCAGATTGTGTTTTTAAGGCAGTTTTGAGTGTTTTGGGGCTGTTTTGAGTCCTTTGGTTTGTTTTAGTGTTTTAAAGTTTAGTTTTGCATTCTTTGAGTCTAGTATAGTGTTTTAAACTTATTTTTACATATTTGAGTCAGTTTTCAAGTGATTTTGCAATCCCTCCTAATCCCCGGCCTAGAACGATCCCTACTTACATACTTACTACAATTGATAAAAAGAGGGTTAATTTGTGTGCTTATATATTTAACGCATCAGGTGTCTTGTCCACCAATGCTCCACCCGCCGAGGCATCGAGCATTTGACGTTCAATTGGTAGGAGCCCCTCGTAGAAGTATTGCAGAAGTAACTCCTCCTTCATCTGATGTTGTGGACAAGAAGCAACAACGGATTTAAAACGTTCATAATATGTAGGAAAAGACTCACCTTCATCTTGCTGAATTCCACTTATCCTTTTACGTAAAAGGATGATTCGAGTAGTTGGGAAAAACTTCTCCAGAAATGCCCTCTTCATACTCTCCTATGATGTGACGGTTCCGGGAGCTAAGTCATACAACCAATCTTTGGCTTTGTCCATTAAAGAGAATGGAAAAGCCTTCATCTTCAAAATACTTCCATCGACGTTGAAGGGAGTCATGCTTGAACACACCACTTCAAATTCCTTCAGATGCTTGTTCGGATCCTCCATGGAAAACCCATGGTATTTCGGAATGTGGTGGAGCAAACTTGACTTCAACTCGAACTCCTCGGTCTTGCCTTCGGCCGGTGGGGGATATTGGATACACAAAGGTGTGGCATTATCCAATCCGGAAGCCGAAAGCTCCTTAAGTGTCCGGGTGTCCACGGCCATGCCTTGTGGTTCTTCAAATACTCTTGCCGTGGCTTCTTCAAATATCCCTGCCGTGGCCTCTTCTTCCTCTTCTAGGACTTGTTCTTCAAGGTCAGGTTCCGGGCTTGGTGGATTTGATTCGTGTTGCTTCTTCTTTCGTCTCAAAGTCCTCTCAAAATCGTTGTCAAAGTCCAAGATATCCTCACGAATAGGTTGAGAACTCCGACTCATACACTAGTACCTAAAACAAGAAAAACAAAACAAGGTCAGAATCTTTAACAAACTAAAGTAAACAGAAATTAACAATCCAAGGGATTAGCAAAGTTGCTAATCCCCGGCAACGGCGCCAAAAATTTGATGCGAACTATATAAGCACAGAAATTAAAACCCTCTTGTGACAATTGTAGTATATGTATAAGTAGGGATCGTTCTAAACCGGGGATTAGGAGGGATTGCTAAATCACTTGGAACTGACTCAAAAACGTAAAACAAAGGTTAAAACACTAAACTAGACTCAAAGAATGCAAAACTAAACACTTAAAACACTAAAACAAATCAAAAGACTCAAAACTGCCTTAAAAACACATTCTGGGCAGTTTTGAGCACTTTGACTAATTTGGACGAATTTGGGTAATAAATTGAATGAAAACACTTAGAAACACAAACTAAGACACTTCCTAACTAAATTGAACACTAAAGTAAAGGGGGATTGAGTTTTTGACGAATGTAAATAAAATGCACAGATTGTAATACGGGCAGAATGTAAATACGAATTTGATGAAAATATGGATGGAATGCTAGCTAGAAGGTTCTTCTCCACACATGTTACACTTGCATACAAGATGATTTTCAGTTGGTCTTTCGATAAATTATGAAACTCAACACCCCGGGTTAATTAGGTCCGCTTAAATTAACCGTCAAGTTCTTCTTAAGTTAATGAATTGGATGGGATAGCGCATACGCAATTCAAAACATTCTCCAAAAGCCCTTTACGTGAAAAGCACAATAAAGATACAATCAAAGATCATTAAGCAACATGAAAACTATAAGTGTTGACGAGGCATTCGTTACTATGATGAGCATGAAACTAGTGCCAAGAATTCAGTTAACGCGATTGTTTATAAGCAACCAAAGGTAATCAATTCATATTGCAAGCATAAACATGGTTTCGAATCACCCCCTAGCTAACTAGGGATTTAGCCTCTCATGTTCACATAAAGAGAAATAAAATTGAATTTAAAGATAGAGAACAAAGGATTGATTACACCTAGAACGCCCAACGAATCCACTTGAATTTCTGCGCGTCTAAGCTCCTCTTTCTTCTTCTCCTTGCTGCGACAGAGATGGTTTAGGGGGTTTTTCGATGTTATTTTGCGTTAGAGATGGATTTAGGGAGGTGTGGTGTTGCGGCAAGGTGGTGGGAAGGTGTATGGAGGTGTGGATGGTGGCTGCAATGGTGGGAATGGCTGCGGCAAGGTTGGGTAATGGCTGGAATGGGTGGGAAAAGGTGCGGCTGATGGGAGAAGATGGAAAGGTTCTTGCGGCTGAGAGGTTTTGTGAGTGAATGGCTGAATATAATGAATGAGAGAATAGGCTCTAGGGTGAATTAAAAGGTACGGCTGAGATTAGAATTAGAAGGCTTAGGGTTTTCTGGATGGGAGTTACGGATTCAAGAAGAAAAATGGAAGGGTTGGTGCAGCTTATAGGTGTTGTGGCTGAAAAATATGGAAAGTGAATCAAGAGAGCAGCCCTAGGGTGCGGCTAAGTGTGTAATACCTAGGGTTTTCTGAAATTCCAACCCTAATTTATTTTGGTTAATTAAAATTAAGTTAAAAGCTTCTAGAATTAGGAAATAAAATCAGAAATTAAAAGGGATGGCTGCAAGGTGCGTCTAGGGTTAGGTTAGGAGAGGGAAATAGGGTTTAAGTGAATGACATTGGACCTAAATACCCCCCCTTGCACGGCAAGGGAAGGAAAGAAAGGGATTGGGCACGGCAAAGGGTTTTAAAGTGGGCTAGGGCCTTTGTTTTGTGTCCTAAAGTGCATACAAGGCCTTCAAACTGGCTAGAAAATACGGACGTTTAAGATTAGGAAAGGTTACCAAAACGGGAAACCTAGGGTTAACTTTCCTACTTCAAGTAGGAATCCTTGTTTGAGTAGGAATCCTCGTTTTGGTAGGAATTCATCGTTGGAGTAGGAATTTATCGTTTCTTCAAGTCTTCAACTCATTCATTCCTCTTTCGCTCCAAAAGACTCCAATTTGCATCTTCTTGCACACTTTGGCCTTATAATCTGAAAATACACAAAAGTGGCCTTCAACACTAAAATAACCAAGTAAACACAACATAAATGCGCGAGAACAAGCTAATTAAGTCGCATGAATATGCTCCTATCAAAGCCAAAGCCAAAAAGCCTATCCCTTTTCATATGTATTGTAGGATTAACCCTTTTGAGCCTTTTCAAAGCCTATTTTCTTTGTTAGCCACATTATCCTGACCTAGTTGATGCGAGAATTATACGCACACAAATTAAACCCTCTTTTTATCAATTGTAGTATAAGTATAAGTAGGGATCGTTCTTAACCGGGGATTAGGAGGGATTGCAAAATCACTTGGAAACTGACTCAAAAACGTAAAATAAAGTTTAAAACACTAAACTAGACTCAAAGAATGCAAAACTAAACATTTAAAACACTAAAACAAACCAAAGGACTCAAAACAGCCCCAAAACACTCAAAACTGCCTTAAAAACACAATCTGGGCAGTTTTGAGCACTTTGGTGAATTTGGACGAATGTGTGTAATAAATTGAATCAAAACACTTATAAACACAAACTAAGACACTTTAACACTAAACTAGACTCAAAGAACGCAAAACTAAACACTTAAAACACTAAAACAAACCAAAAGACTCAAACAGCACCCAAAACACTCAAAACTGCCTTAAAAACACTTTCTGGGCAGTTTTGAGCACTTTGACTACTTTGGACGAAATTGGGTAATAAAATGAATCAAAACACTTAGAAACACAAACTAAGACACTTTCTAACTAAGTTGGACACTAAAGCAAGGGGGGATTGAGTTTTGGACGAAATTAAACTAATTGCACAGATTCTAATTAAAACAGATTGTAAGTATGAATGTGATGGATTGCTAGCTAAGGGGTTCATCTCCACACATGTTACACTTGCATAATAAAAAGATTTCCAATTGCATTTCAATAAACCATGAATTCTCAACACCCCAAGTTAACCGTGATGCACTAATTAACCTTCAAATCTTCCTAACGTTATTGAATTGGATGATTGCATACGACAACCCAAAACATTCCCCACAAGTCCCCTACATGATTGCATAATAGAGATACAAGCAAGAATCATTACGCTCTATGAAAATTATAAGTGTTCACGAGGCATTCGTTACTATGATTGCATGAAACTTATGCCAAGAATTCGTTTAACGCGATTGTTTATAAGCAACCTCCACTACTTGTGAATATAAGTTCGTAACTATTAGGTGAAACTCACTTATATTCTAGCGTCATATTCATGCATGAAAATTAAGCGTGTACTCTCAATAAACATACATAAATAAGTTATCAATCAAACAGTTAAACAAATTGAATCCACAACTTATGAAACGCAATTAGAAGTAATCAAATCAAAATGCAAGCATAAACATATATTTCGAATCCCCCCCTAGCCAAAGGGGGGTTTAGTTCCTCATACGTACAAAACAAAGAGAATTAAAATTAAACATTGTAATCGAGGAAAAGAAACACCTAAACATTCCAACAACTCAAACTTGAATTGTATGAACGTTTAGGCACTCTTCTCCTCCTCTTCGTTGTAGCACAAGGTCTAAGGATAGTTTGATGGTGTGGATGTGTGTTTGAATGAATGAATTTCTGAAATGGAAGAATGTATGAGAATGAATGGGAATGAATGGGAATGTGGCTGCAATGGATGCTTATTTATAGGTGAAAAGGAGGGAATATGACAGCTAGGAACTTGGTGGAAATCTGGAATGGTGATGGGAGATGCATGTGGCTGATTTATGCATGTGATCAAAGGGTAATGACAGCTAGGTTATGATGATGAATGCATGTGCAAAGTTGGTTGAATGATTATGGGTGCATGTGGCTGATTTATGGTGCAATAATGAAAGGCAAAGTGCATGTGGCTGATTTGTGAAGGGAATGCATGTGGAATGAATGTGTGAATGATGGCAGATTGTGTATGTGAATGATTAGGGTGAATGTGCATGTGCTTTGACAGCTAGGTTGAATAAATTAAAGGGAGTGCATGTGGCTTGGCTGGAATGATTGGAATGCAATCTGAAATGGGATGTGTTGGTGTGAATTTCTGGTACAAAGGGCCTCCTTTGGTCTTCAATTTCGTCCATCTACTTGGCTTCAAGTATATGCAATCCATTTAACGCCCCAAACTACTCCAAAATGCACCATTTTGCATACTTTGCCCTTAGAACCTGAAAACACACAAAAGAAGCATAAAGGACTAAAATAACTAAAGAAACATAACGTAAATGCACGAGAACAAGCCATTTAAGTCGCATGAATATGCTCCTATCACTAGCCTAGATTAGGACTTTGATAGGAGCATATTTAGGCGACTTAGTTGGCTTGTTTTTGTACATTTATGTTGTTAGTTCATAGTTAATTTAGTATTTTAAGCTATTTTCGTGTGTTTATAGGTTCATATGGCTAAGGAAGCAAAAAGGTGCATTTTGGAGCAAAATTTGGCTTGGAATGGATAGCTTATGCTTGGAGCAAAAGGAATGAACGAATTTGAAGACCTAAAGATGTTAGGATTCCTAATCACAAGAGGATTCCTAATCCAAGTAGGATTCCTATTTGAAGGAGGAAAGTTAAGCCAAGGTTTCCTATTTTGGTTTAACCTTTCCTAATACTAAATATCCCTAAGTTCCAGCAACTTTGAAGGTACCTTATGTATTTTAGGACACAAATCAAAGATCCCTTGCACTATCCTAGTCCTTGCCGCATATATCCTTACCCTTTTCTTCCAAAATCTGCCATATATCTTCTTTCCGCTTTTATTCTAGTCAATGCCGCAACTTTCCTTCCCTTTTCCATTGGGATTCTGATTTGTTACCCTTTTTCCTTGAGGATTTGGAGCTAAAAACCATCCCAAATTAATTACTTATTGCCTTAACCTTTCTCCTTCTATATAAACACAATCTGCCGCACATATTGGAGATTCTAGACATCCATACGAATTATCTCTCATTCTCTACATTCATTCAGACATCATCCACCCTCTACCACCATCCAACCTATCCATCCATCACCATAATTCATACCCAAACACCCTTGTGCCGCAACAAAGAAGGAGAAAGAAGAGAGGAGAAGCCTTGGACGTTTTGGCCATTCAAGCTTGAATTGTTGGAGCGTTTCTAGGTGTATTCAATCTTTGTTTTCAATGTTTAATTTATATTCTCTTTGTTTTGTTGTAAACATGAGGAGCTAAACTTGTTTTAGCTAGGGGAGACGTTGAAACCATGATTATATTTGCAATATGAATTGATTAATTCCAGTTGTGATTTCATAAATTGTGAATGCAATTTACTTAACCGTTTGATGGATAACTTATTCTTGTTTGTTGATTAAGGGTGCACACTTAATTTGCATGGTTGAATTTGATGCTAGAATATAAGGGAGTTTCACATAATCGTTACAAACTTATATTCACAAGTAGTTAAGGTTGTTTTCACAATAATGTTAAGTAAATTCCTAGCATGAGTATCATGATGTCATAGTTACAAGTGCTTTGTCAATACTTATGATTTTCATAGAAGTAATGATCTTTGATTGTATCTCTATTATGATGTCATGTAGGGGACTTTTGAAGAATGCTTTGGGTTGTCGAATGATGTCATCCAATCCAATAACTAAAGGAGAATTTGAGGGTTAATTAGTGATGTCATGATTAATCTGGGGTGTTCAGGTTCATGGTTTATCGAAAACGCAACTGGAAATCAATTTGTGTTCGAATGTATCTTGTGTGGAAAAGTATCCTCTAGCTATCTAATCATCGATCGTTTTTCTCAAATTCGTCCAAATCCTATTGAAGTCTTTTAGTTACTTGTTTTTATCTTAAATTCGTCAACAACCCAATCCCCTTTATTTAGTTGTGTCAAATCTGTCCTAAAGTGTGTTTTTGAGTCTTTTGAGTCAAAACCAATTCTATTTTCGTCCAAATTGAGTCCTAGAGTGATGCGAGAATTATACGCACACAAATTAAACCCTCTTTTTGACAATTGTAGTATAGATATAAGTAGGGATCGTTCTTAACCGGGGATTAGGAGGGATTGCAAATCTCTTGGAAACTGACTTAAAAACGTAAAATAAAGTTTAAAACACTAAACTAAACTCAAAGAATGCGAAACTAAACGCTTAAAACACTAAAACAAACCAAAAGACTCAAACATCACCCAAAACACTCAAAACTGCCTTAAAAACACTTTCTGGGCAGTTTTGAGCACCTTGGTGAATTTGGACGAATTTGTGCAACAAATTGAATCAAAACACTTATAAACACAAACTAAGACTCAAAAACTTAAAAACAAGGTTAAAAACGTTCACAAAGACTCAAAGGACTCAAAACAAGTTCAAAAGACTCAAAACTGCCTAAAAACACTAACTAGGCAGTTTCTGACCTTAAACCTAATTTTGGACGAATTCAAGATTATGGCTTGATTCAAAACATTTTAAAACATAAACTAAACAGATTCTAAGCACTAAAGAACAAGAAAGTAAAGGGGGGTTTTGATTGGACGATAATTGAAATAACAAAACAAGTTAATAAACTAGGCAGAATTGTAAAACGAATTTGATGGAATAGAATGGATGGGATGGCTAGCTAAGGGGTTCATCTCCACACATGTTATACTTGCATACAAAACGATTTCTAATTGCTTTTCAATAAACCATGATGCTCAACACCCCAAGTTAACCGTGATGCACTAATTAACTCTCAAATTTTCCTTATGTTATTGAATTGGATGATGCATGCGACAATTCAAATCATTCTCCAATAGTTCTCAACATGAATGCATAGAAGAGATACAATGAGAGATCATTATGTTCTATGAAAATTATAAGTGTTGACGAGGCAATTGTAACTATGAATGCATGATACTCTTGCCAAGAATTCATTTAACGCGATTGTTTATAAGCAACCTCCACTACTTGTGAATATAAGTTCATAACTATTAGGTGAAACTCACTTATATTCTAGCGTCATATTCATGCATGAAAATTAAGCGTGCACTCTCAATAAACATACATAAATAAGTTATCAATCAAACAGTTAAACAAATTGAATTCACAACTTATGAAACGAAATTAGAAGTAATCAAATCATATTGCAAGCATAAACATATATTTCGAATCCCCCCCTAGCCAAGGGGGTTTTAGTTCCTCATACGTACAAAACAAAGAGAATTGAAATTAAACATTGAATTCAAAGGAAAAGAAACACCTAAACATTCCAACAACTCAAACTTGAATTGTATGAACGTTTAGGCCCGCTTCTCTTCCTCTTTGTTGTAGCACAAGGTCTAAGGATAGTTTGATGGTGTGAATGGTTTGGGGAGTGGTGAAAATGGAAGGGGGAGGCCACGACAATGGGATGATTTCTGGTGGTGTTTGGATTGGTAGGGAGGGCACGGCAAGAGTTGGTGTGTATGGATGATTTTCTGAAATGGAAGAGTGTGTGTTTTGTGGCTGCAATGGATGCTTATTTATAGGTGAAAAAGAGGGAATATGACAGCTAGGTTATGATGATGAATGCATGTGCAAAGTTGGTTGAATGATTATGAGTGCATGTGGCTGATTTATGAAGGGAATGCATGTGGATTAAAGTGGAATGACAGCTAGGTTATGATGATGAATGCATGTGCAAGGGGAGTGTTGGGTGATGGGTGCATGTGTTGATGGTTTATGGAGATGCATGTGGATTAAAGGAATGCATGTGCAATGACAGCTAGGTTAAATGATTAAAGGGTGCATGTAGGTTGGAAATGCATGTGGAATGGCTGTTTTATTTGTTGGGAAAGCATGTGAATTAAAGCTAGGGTGAATGATGATGATGGGAGAGCATGTGGGTGCAGCTATGGTGGGAATTTTGGGCAGAAAATATCCTAAGGCTTTATTACTTAGTTTAGGAAAGGATGTAACTCATTTGATTAGGAATCCTCTTCAATTTCGTCCATTCCTTTTGCTCCAAACGTAAGCTATCCATTCCAAGCCCAATTTTGCTCCAAAATGCTCCAAAATGCACCTTTTTGCTTCCTTAGCCATATGAACCTAGAAACACACGAAAATGGCATAAAGGACTAAAATAACTAAAGAAACACAACGTAAATGCACGAGAACAAGCCAATTAAGTCGCATAAATATGCTCCTATCAAATTCCCCCACATTTAGCTTTTGCTAGTCCTCGAGCAAAACAGAAAAACAAAACAAAACGAAACAAACAAAACAAACCAAAGACAATCTTAAACCTTCCAACGTTGCCTCAAGAATTTCCAATGCACATGACATGTTAAAATTCATTATCTCCACAGATTTTGGTTATCTTTACACTTAAGTACATACTTAATCATAGTCACCACATACTAGTTCACAATTAAGCATTTAAAACCATGTTTTGAATGTAGTAACATGCCTTAGAGAATTTGCTCAATTCCTTACAAGATATGCACTCAATTTTCACTCAGATTTTCTAACTACACACCCTAATCTAGTTACATGTGAGAAGATTGATGTAAACATGAAAACGAACACTCACATATATGTATCATAAAGAGAGCAATTTCTGGAGTTAACAAGCATGTTTAGGTATGACCTCATGAATGGAATGCTACTATTTAGATGCGAGAACCAGTGACACCATAAGCTCATACCAAGTTCAAACTCCACAAATTGAAACACATAACACTCAAGATAGAAGTTGCGGGTTGTAACGGGGCTAAGGGTAATGGTTTAACAAAGAAAGGTAGAGTAAACAAACGTTCTTAAAGCAATAGTGAGCAAAGTATTGAATTAGGAACTTAGAATTCCCTTTAGAACGCAGAAGTCAACTTTGATTACCCAAGGGGGAATCACACAAAACTTAGGGCCATATTCAACTTTTTGGACCCTTTTTTCAACCATCAACGCTTGTGAGTTCATTCTCACTTATTTTCACTGTTTTTCTTTCTTTTCTTCTTCTTTTTCTCACATATTTTTTTTTTTTTTTTGAATCTCAAAACATACATATAAACTTAAGAACAAACTTTTACTCCCCCACACTCATTTTCTTGCATAATGTAACTCAAAAGGAATTCATTTAAATCATGCTCACTATCTTTTAAGAACAAGGGTGTGGATTGTCCTAAACTAGGCTAGGTGAGGATAATGTGGGTTAACAAAGAATAAAGGCTAAACAAAGCTCAACGGGGGTAAAACTGACAACATATACGAAATATGGGAAGTGAGGCTATTTGGCTATGGTGGCAACTACACAACTTCATCTTGATATATGCTATGCAATTCAATGTCATGCTTTGAATGAAACGGATATAAGTTCTAGCATTTAGTTCTATCATGATACAATTGCATTCTAAGTAGCAACCAAGCAAGGAATAATGAGATCATGCAACAACTTTAGAAAACAAAGAATCACAGATTATAACTCTCCAAAGAAGGTAATGGCTCGAGTCTCACAGGGTTGTAGCGTTTGTTTGAGTTCCTTCCTTCAAGCATGTTACAAAAACGAATTTTTCTTTTATGATTGCATGTGAAGTCATACATTATAACCATAACCAAGCATATACCAAGAGTGAATCAAACTTTTCTCTATGTTTATAACTCTTTTTAACAGTCATGCAATTACAAACCAAATCCTCATCATTGTGTTGGAAGGTACCCTAAGACACAAACACACAAAAACGACTCAAAACACTCTTTTTAGGCTTTTCAAAACATGTTTTTCAAATTTTTATGTGATTTTCGGGGTTATAAAAACAAAACATACTAAAACACTTAAAAACACCTTAAAACAGCAAGGAACAACATTTGAAGTAATGGGTGATACAATCCCACGAATTTGCATTAAATATACTTAGTTACCCCCCCACACTTAAATCAAACATTGTCCTCAATGTTTTAAGCATAGATTCACACAAAACATAAGTAAACACACAAAAAGCACTTAAACATACTAAACATGGCAGAATGTAACTAACAAAGAGAAGAGTTTAGAGACGCAAATCTGGTTATGGAGTGTAAATTCCCTCTTCTCCTTGGTGATTGCATTGAGGCTTTGATCTTTGTGATTCCACAGGCTTACACTTGAACTGGGCTGGAGGATTCTTTTGGTCTCCTCCACTCGTTGATTTTCCTTTGTGCTACTCTTGAACTGGGCAGCAGGATTCTTTTGGTCTTCCCCGAAGGTCTGAGCTTCCTCCTTTTATCTGTTTCTTTGTTCAATCTTTCCAATTCGTATTAAAGAGGGTTAGAGGATAGCTCAGCATATGCAGTTGTTGCTTGTCTCCACATGCTTCAATGTATCATTTTCACTTGCCTTACTTGCTCCCCTTTGCAGAAGTGGTCCCTTCTCTGGAAGTGTATCAACCGTTGAAGATGACTACTCGAGAGCAACGCTAGGTAAGCAACTAGGGAATAGCTTCCAGGCAGTCGGCTCCAGATCGGAAGACTGACTCCAAGTGCCGGCTGATTGCTTCTTTTACTTTGCTATGCGAGTAATAACAAAGACAAAGGAAAAGACAGGGAAAGAGCATGATATGAGATACTTTTGCTTTTGACCTTGATGATATGAGATACCTTTGCTTTTGAAGAAGCGGTGAATGAATCAGCACATGTATTTGTTGTGCTGCTTCCTCCTCGGTCATCTGTACTCCAGGCATCTGGTATCATCTTTGGGGAAGAAGAAAGAATTGAGTGTTTCGAAAGGCTTTGCTGGGAGTGTGCCCTCAAAGGTGAGGAAGAGTTGGGCATTTTCTTCAGGTCTGCCTTGCCATAAAAGATGAAGGTCAACATATATAGGGATTTCCCAATAGCAAGTGGTGGTACTGTTCTTTTACCGTTGTCGACAAACGTTTTGATCCCGCAAATCCGGCTTTTTGAAATAGTGACGACTCTTCGATCTTTGAATGCGCCCCTTCGATTTCTGAACGAGGGCCACTTTTGACAAAGTTACACGCGTTTTCTGAAAAGCAAAGAAAGCGTCGCCGAACTTTGCGCTTGTCGGCTAAAGATGTGTAGTTGCGATGATGGCCTCCACGTGTCTTCAACTTTGTGATAGGAGCATATTCATGCGACTTAAATGGCTTGTTCTCGTACATTTACGTTATGTTTCTTTAGTTATTTTAGTCCTTTATGCTTCTTTTGTGTGTTTTCAGGTTCTAAGGGCAAAGTATGCAAAAGGGTGCATTTTGGTGCATTTTGGAGTAGTTTGGGGCGTTAAATGGATTGCATATACTTGAAGCCAAGTAGATGGACGAAATTGAAGACCAAAGGAGGCCCTTTGTACCAGAAATTCACACCAACACATCCCATTTCAGATTGCATTCCAATCATTCCAGCCAAGCCACATGCACTCCCTTTAATTTATTCAACCTAGCTGTCAAAGCACATGCACATTCACCCTAATCATTCACATACACAATCTGCCATCATTCACACATTCATTCCACATGCATTCATCATCATAACCTAGCTGTCATTCCACTTTAATCCACATGCATTCCCTTCACAAATCAGCCACATGCATCTCCCATCACCATTCCAGATTTCCACCAAGTTCCTAGCTATCATATTCCCTCCTTTTCACCTATAAATAAGCATCCATTGCAGCCACAATGGATTCATTCCCATTCATACACAATTCATTCACCATTCACGCCAGAAATTCATCCCCTCTCTATAACACATCCATACTTCACCATTCTTCATATTTTGGTGCCGAAATATATTAAGCACACAAATTAAACCCTCTTTTTGACAATTGTAGTAATGATGTAAGTAGGGATCGTTCTGGACCGGGGATTAGGAGGGATTGCTAATCACTTGGGTTTGACTCAAAAACGTAAAAACATAATATAAAACACTATACTAGACTCAAAGAATGCAAAACTAAACTTTAAAACATTAAAACAAATCAAAGACTCAAAATGCTTTAAAAACACAAACTAAATTGATTTCTAACTAAAATGACTTAACAAAGAAAAGGGGGATTGGTTTTGGATGAAGTTGAAAAACAAAACAAATACTTGGGAACAAAATAGATTGTAAAACGAAGAATGATGAGAAACTAGTTAGTGGGTTCCTTATCCACACATGAACATATGCATATAATCGAATCCACAGGGACTAATTGGACCTATATAATTACTTGTTTTGCAAGAACTCTTTACTAGAGAAATAAAACTAATCAATGTAGGCAGATTTGTTGTTGTAACTTAAAAGCATAAGGAAATGAAGTAAACACAAATAAATGAATCAACAACTAATAAAATGAGATAGTATCAATGGAGATGAAGCTAGGGATTCGATTTCACCATTGCTAAACCAAGTCTATGTTTGTTAAATCAGTTTATACTCAGTCATCTACCTATTTCTTGAGTTTGTTTCACTTAGATATGATCAACCATATGATGTGTGGATTTGATCAAATGTCTCTAATCATGAACCTAATTGTGATGTGCAACTTTGGTTCCTAATCAAGAATATGTAGTGCACAAGAAACTTTCATAAAACCAAAGGGAACACTCAGCAGGATGTTTGCAAAACATTCCCTTCATTCATTCACATATCCACCAAGATTATGCATGATGTGTGCTTTAATCTTGGCTAAACAACCTGTGGTTAATTCAAATGATGATCAAGCATTAAAATCAACACACTAAGTCACAATTAAATCGGAGAATGAAACAAGAAATAGATAGACTAAATGAGAATTCTGAATTAACTACATGGCAATCTTGCAAGGCTACATCGAAACCACCCCTAGCCAAAGGGGGATTTAGTTCTTTTTAACATTGAAATCAAAGAAACACCCAAACATTCCAACAACTCAAACTTGAATTGTATGAACGTTTAAGCACTCTTTTCATCCATTCCTCAAACATACAAAATAAAGAGAATTGAATTTAAACATTGAAATCAAAGAAACACCCAAACATTCCAACAACTCAAAATTGAATTGTATGAACGTTTAGGCACTCTTCTCTTCCTCTTCGTTGTGGCACAAGGTCTAAGGACATGTTTTGATGGTGTGAATGGTTTGGGGAGTGGTGGAGGAATGGAAGAATGGTGTTTGGATTGTAAGGGAGAGCACGGTAAGGTGTTGTGGTTTGATGTCTACATTCTGAAAATGGAAGAGTTTGTGACTGAAATGTGTATGAATGAGAGTGAATGAGAATGAATGCAATGGATGCTAATTTATAGGTAAAATGGGGGGGACATGACAGCTAGGAGGAGGAATATATGCATGTGCAAAGCTGGAAATGCAAGCAGAAAATGGAAGGGAATGCATGTGCACGGCAAGGAACTTTGTTTGTGTGCATGTGGATGAAATTGGATGAAATGCATGGAATTAGGCACGGCAATGATGGTGTTTTCCTGTGGTGAATCTGAAATGGGAAAGCATGTGAATGCATGTGTTGATTTATGAAGATGCATGTGCAATGAAGTGGAATGACAGCTAGGTTGAATATGCATGTGGAATGGCTTCATTTCTGAAATGTTGAATGATTACTTAGTGAGGGGATGCACGGATGGCAGATTTGTGTGGATGATATGTTTAGGGTCTTGTAAAGGTGGAAATGCATGTGGAGTGCATGACTGTTTATGATGATGTGCACGGCAAGGTTGGAGAAATGATTATGGATGCATGTGTTGAAGTGGCGATGAATGTGGATTAAAGGAGTGCATGTGCAATGGATATAGGAAAGGTTTAAATGTCCTAGAACTAAAGAGAACAAGGTTCCAACACTTTGGTCTTCAATTAGGTCTTCAATTTCATCCAACACTTTGGCTCCAAGCATAAGCTATCCATCCTTAGCCCAAAAGTGCTCCAAAAGTCTCCAAAATGCATCTTTTTGCTCCTTTAGCCCTATGGACCTACAAACACACGAAAATAGCTTAAAGTACTAAAATAACTAAAGAAACATAACGTAAATGCACGAGAACAAGCCATTTAAGTCGCATGAATATGCTCCTATCAAATACCCCCACACTTATCTTTTGCTAGTCCTCGAGCAAAACAAAATAAAAGAAACCAAAAACAAAACAAAACGAACAAAACACAACCTATACCTTCCAACAATTGTCTCAGGGGTTCCCAATGCACATGACAAGTTAAAAGTCATGATTCCCACAGATTTTAGCCATCTTTACACTTAAGTACATTCTTACTCATAGTCATCACATACTAGTTCACAATTAAGCATTTAAAACCATGTTTTGAATGTAGTAACATGCCTTAGAGAATTCCCTCAATTTCTTACTAGATGTACTCTCGTTTTTCACACAGATTTTCTGACTACACACCTTATACTAGGTATATGTGAGAAGATTGATGTAAACATGTAGACGAACACTCACATATGTTATAATAAGGAAAGCATTTTCTGGATTTACGATAATGACATGAATATGATCTCATGAATGGAATGCTACTACTTAGAATGAGAACCAGTGATTCCATAAGCTCATATCAATTCCAAACTCCACAAATTGAAACACATAACACTCAAGATAGAAGCATAAGGGTTGAAACGGGGCTAAAGGTGTTTGGCTAACAAAGAAGGGATATGGAAAACAAAGGTTCTTAACGAAATAGCGAGCAAAGCATTTGAATTAACTTAGAATTCACTTTTGAATGAAAACTCAACTTTTGAACAACAAGGGGGAACAAGCTCTCTTTTTTTTTTTCTTTCTTTTCTTTTCTGTTTTTCTTTTTCATATGTTTTTCCCAATCTTTTTCTTTTCTTTTGAATCTCAAAACATACATATACGCTTAAGAACAAACTTTCCCTCCCCCACACTCATTTTCTTGCATAATGTAACTCAAAAGGAATTCATTTAAGTCATGCTCACTATCTTTTAAGAACAAGGGTGTGGATTGTCCTAAACTAGGCTAGGTGAGGATGATGTGGGTAAACAAAGAATAAAGGCTAAATAAGGCATATACGAAATATGGAACGTAAGGCTATTTGGCTATGGTGGCAACTACACAACTTCATCTTGATATATGTTATGCAATTCAATGTCATGCTTTGAATGAAACGGATATAAGTTCTAGCATTTAGTTCTATCATGATACAATTGCATTCTAAGTAGCAACCAAGCAAGGAATGATGAGATCATGCAACGACTTTAGAAAACAAGAAATCACAGATTTATACTCTCCAAAGAACGTTATGGGCTCAAGTCTCACAAGGATGTAGCTTTAGTTAGAGTTCCTTCCTTCAAGCATGTTACAAAAACGAATTTTTTTTTTTTATGATTGCATGTGAAGTCATACATTATAACCATAACCAAGCATATACCAAGAGTAAATCAAACTTTTCTCTATGTTAATAACTCTTTTTAATAGTCATGCAATTACAAACCAAATCCTTATCATTGTGTTGGAAGGTACCCTAAGACACAAACACACAAAAATGACTCAAAACACTCTTTTTAGGCTTTTTAAAACATGTTTTTCAAATTTTTATGTGATTTTCGGAGTTATAAAAACAAAACATACTAAAACACTTTAAAACAACTTAAAAAAACACCTTAAAACAGCAAGGAACAACATTTGAAGTTATGGGTGATAAAATCCCACGAATTTGCATAAATATACTTAGTTACCCCCCCCCCCCACACTTAAATCAAACATTGTCCTCAATGTTTTAAGCATAGATTCACACAAAACATAAGTAAACACACAAAAAGCAACTAAACATACTAAACATGGCAGAATGTAATTAACAAAGAGAAGAGTTTAGAGACGCAAATCTGGTTATAGAGTGTAAATTCCATCTTCTCCTTGGTAATTGCATTGAGGCTTGGATCTTTGTGATTCCACAGGCTTACTCTTGAACTGCTCTGCTCCCATCGTTGATTTTCCTTTGTGCTACTTTTGAACTGGGCAGCAGGCTTCCTTTGGTCTCCCCCGAAGGTCTGAGCTTCCTCCTTTTATCTGTTTCTTTGTTCAATCTTTCCAATTCGTATTGAAGAGGGTTAGAGGATAGCTCAGCATAGCATGTCTCCACATGCTTCAATGTATCATTTCCACTTGCCTTACTTGCTCCCCTTTGCAGAAGTGGTCCCTTCTCTGGAAGTGTATCAACCGTTGAAGATGACTACTCGAGAGCAACGCTAGGTAAGCAATCAGGGAAGGGATTCCAGGCAGTCGGCTGATTGCTCCTTTCACTTTGCTATGCGAGTAATAACAAAGACAAAGGAAAAGACAGGGAAAGAGCATGATATGAGATACTTTTGCTTTTGACCTTGATGATATGAGATACCTTTGCTTTTGAAGAAGCGGTGAATGAATCAGCACATGTATTTGTTGTGCTGTTTCCTCCTGGGTCATCTGTACTCCAGGCATCTGGTATCATCTTTGGGGAAGAAGAAAGAATTGAGTATTTCGAAGGGCTTTGCTGGGAGTGCGCCCTCAGAGGTGAGGAAGAGTTGGGCATTTTCTTCAGGTTTGCCTTGCCATAAAAGATGAAGGTCGACATATATAGGGATTTCCCAATAGCAAGTGGTGGTATTGTTCTTTTACCCTTGTCGACAACCGTTTTGATCCCGCAAATCCGGCTTTTTGAAATAGTGACGCCTCTTCGATTTCTGAACGACGCCTCTTCGATTTCTGAGCAGGCACCCCTTCGATTTCTGAACGACGCCTCTTCGCTTCCTGAACGACACGTAGTAGTGCGGATGCGGCTCTTTTGACAAAGCTGCATGTGTTTTCTGAAAAGTAGAGAAAGCGTCGCCGAACTTTGCGCTTGTCGGCTAAAGACGTGTAGTTGCGATGATGGCCTCCACGTGTTTTCACTTTGTCAGAGATCTTTTGACAAAGTGAACGCGTTTTCTGAAAAGTCGAGGGAGCGTCGCCTTGCTTTACGCAGGAAATTCCGGCTTTTTGAATCGGTGGACGCGTCGCCTTGGCTTTTTATAGAGCTATCGATCACCACCAACATACACACTCTGAAGACTGCCCATTTTTGAAAATTGTCTCCGGCCCTTTGAAATTTAACTCCATCCACCCCTTCTCTTTGAACACCTTTGAAAAAAATGGCAAACCCATCGAACCTTAGCTTAGAATTAAGTCTCAGCAGAAGCAGTGATACGGGCGCGCCGCGTCAAGGTAACGTATAGCGCCCTTCTTTTTTCTCTTCTAACGGTCCTCTTACAGGTGAAGACTCCGTGATGCAGGACGCCACAACAGCTACAATAGTAGCTAGGAACCTCCTCACTCCAAAAGATAGTCAGTTGCTTTCAGGACGGTCCGATGAGTTGGCCGTTCAAGAGTCCTTGGCTCTTAGCGTTCAGTGCGCTGGCTCTGTGTCCAACATGGGCCAACGCCTACTTGCTCGCTCCCGTCAGGTTGAATCCTTGATGGCGGAGGTGGAGAGTCTTAAGCAGGAGATCAAACAGCTTAAGTACGAGAACCGAAGTTTGCACGTGCTTGCCAATAACTATTCGTCGGGCATGAAGAGGAAGCTTGATGAGCTTGATGACCGTCAAAGGCTTGCGGCTTTTTTTCAGAGGCACCTTTTTCCTGGGTCATCCAGCGTTCCACCCAGTATTGAGGCCTGGAATGCTCTAGCTCCGATGCCTTCTGCTCCGATGCCTTCCGCTCCGATGCCTCCTGCTCCGATGCCTCCTGCTCCGATGCCTCCTGCTCCCAGAGTTTCGCCACGTAGTGGGTCTTCACGAAAACAACCTTTGTGAAGGCCATCTTTCTCCATGTTTAGTATTTTATTTAATATAATTTTTTTTTTTTTTTTTTTTTTTTTTTTTTTTTGAACATGCATTGGGTTGCCTCCCAAGTAGCACTTTCTTTTACGTCTTGCAGCCGGACAAAGAACCCAATCACACCAGGATATGTTCACGAATCGGATGAGAACTCCGAGTCATGAACTAGTACCTAAAACAAGAAACAAAACAAAATTAAGAATCTGGAAAAAAAAAAAAACAAACGAAAATAAAACAATCCAAGGGATTAGCAAAGTTGCTAATCCCCGGCAACGGCGCCAAAATTTGGTGCCGAAATATATTAAGCACACAAATTAAACCCTCTTTTTGACAATTGTAGTAATGATGTAAGTAGGGATCGTTCTGGACCGGGGATTAGGAGGGATTGCTAATCACTTGGGTTTGACTCAAAAACGTAAAAACATAATATAAAACACTATACTAGACTCAAAGAATGCAAAACTAAACTTTAAAACATTAAAACAAATCAAAGACTCAAAATGCTTTAAAAACACAAACTAAATTGATTTCTAACTAAAATGACTTAACAAAGAAAAGGGGGATTGGTTTTGGATGAAGTTGAAAAACAAAACAAATACTTGGGAACAAAATAGATTGTAAAACGAAGAATGATGAGAAACTAGTTAGTGGGTTCCTTATCCACACATGAACATATGCATATAATCGAATCCACAGGGACTAATTGGACCTATATAATTACTTGTTTTGCAAGAACTCTTTACTAGAGAAATAAAACTAATCAATGTAGGCAGATTTGTTGTTGTAACTTAAAAGCATAAGGAAATGAAGTAAACACAAATAAATGAATCAACAACTAATAAAATGAGATAGTATCAATGGAGATGAAGCTAGGGATTCGATTTCACCATTGCTAAACCAAGTCCATGTTTTTTAAATCAGTTTATACTCAGTCATCTACCTATTTCTTGAGTTTGTTTCACTTAGATATGATCAACCATATGATGTGTGGATTTGATGAAATGTCTCTAATCATGAACCTAATTGTGATGTGCAACTTTGGTTCCTAATCAAGAATATGTAGTGCACAAGAAACTTTCATAAAACCAAAGGGAACAGTCGGCAGGTGATAGGAGCATATTTATACGACTTAGTTAGCTTGTTTTCTTGCATTTAATTAGCTAAACTATGTTAATTATAGTGTTTAAAGTTATTTTCGTGCAATTTCAGGTTTTAGTGTCAAAGTATGCAAAAAGAAGCAATTTGGAGCATTCTAGAGCATTTTTGGGCCAAGATTGGATAGTGCAAGCATGGAGGCATGAGGATGGACGAATTTGAAGGCTTGAATTCAGTTAGGGAGCTGCAAGGGGGCCTAAAAACCTTATTTCTAGAAGGCTTTATCTATTCACACATGGTGCCTAATTTCTGTATTGGAAGAACAAGCCGTCCTACCTTGTCTCCTAGCCGTCCTACCTTGTCTCCTAGCCGTCCTAGGTTGTCACAAGCCGTCCTACCTTGTCTCCTAGCCGACCTACCTTGTCTCCTAGCCGTCCTAGCTTGTCACAAGCCGTCCTAGCTTGTCTCCTAGCCGTCCTACCTTGTCTCCTAGCCGTCCTAGCTTCCTAGCTTGTCTCCTAGCCGTCCTAGCTTGTCTCCTAGCCGTCCTACCTTGTCTCCTAGCCGTCCTAGCTTGTCACAAGCTCATATCTGATTACCCTAGGGTTTTAAGTGCTTATATATACTCATATTAACCCCTAGATCAGATCATCACCTCTCATACACATTCATTCACGCCAGAAATTCATTCCCTCTCTCTAACACAGCCATACTTCACCATTCTTCATATTTTCTGCCCAAAAACACTCCTTGCCTTCCCCTACATCCATCCCTACCCTAAACACATCATTCTACATCATCCATAACCCCCAAAACTCACCAAAACCCCCTTGTGCCGCAACAACTAGAGGAGAAGAGGCTTAAAAGTTCATACAATTCAAGATTGAGTTGTTGGAATTTTTAGGTGTACTTCGATTCTTGTTTTCAATGTTTACTTTGTTATTACTCTCTAAGTTTGTGTAATCATGAGTGGCTAAACCCCCTTGGTTAGGGGGGAATTCAAAACCATGTACATGCTTGCAATATGATTTGATTACATTCAGTTGTTATTTCATAAGTTGTGGATTCGATTCGTTCATCTATTTGATAGATAACTTATTTGTGTATGTTGATTGAGAGTGCACGCTTAGTTTTCATGCATGAATATGATGCTAGATTATGAGGGAGTTTCACCTAATAGTTACAATCTTATAATCACAAGTAGTGAAGGTCGCTTGAAAACGATCGCGTTGAATGAATTCTTAGCATAAGTTTCATGCAATTCAGAGTAACGAATGCTTCGTCAATGCTTATGTTTTTCATAGAACTTAATGATTCTTGCTTGTATCTCTATTATGCAATTCATGTAGGGAACTTGTAGGGAATGTTTTGGGTTGTCGTATGCAATCATCCAACTTAATAACTTGTGGAAAAACTGAGGGTTAATTAGTGCAATTCACGGTTAATTTGGGGCGTTGAGTATTTATAATTTATTGGAAGAACAACTGAAAATCGTTTTGTTTGCAAGTGTGACATGTGTGGAGAAGAACCTCCTAACTAGCCTTTTATCCATCCTTTTTATCCAAAAACATTCTACAATCTGTTTAGTTTAAAGTTTCTGTTTTATGTTAAATTTTCATCCAAAACAAATCCCCCTTTAATTTGAAGTCTTAGATTAGTTAGAAAGTGTTTTGATTTGTGTTTCTAAGTATTTTGATTCAAGTTTTCATCCAATTTCGTCCAAATTAGTGTAGGTGCTCAAAACTGCCCAGAAAGTGGTTTTTAGGCAGTTTTGAGTCTTCTAGTTGCTGTTTTGGGTTTTAGGTTTGTTTAAGTGTTTTAACTTTTAGTTTTGCATTCTTTGAGTCGAGTTTAGTGTTTTAAACTTTGTTTTTGAGTTTTTAAGTCAGTTTCCAAGTGTTTAGCAATCCCTCCTAATCCCCGGTCTAGAACGATCCCTACTTACATCTTTACTACAATTTGACAAAAAGAGGGTTTAATTTGTGTGCGTATAATTCTCGCATCAAATTTTTGGCGCCGTTGCCGGGGATTAGCAATTTTGCTAATCCCTTGGATTGTTTTTGTTTCTTTTATTTCACTTTGTTTCTGACTTTGTTTAAGTTTCTGACCTAATTTTGTTTCTTGTTTCTTAGGTACTAATGTATGACTAGAAGCTCTCAACCGATTCGTGCGAACATCTTGGATTTTGACGACGATTTTGAGAGGAAGTTGAGAAGAGCTAGAAACCAGCAAGAACACCATCCACCAAATTCCGAATCTGACCTTGAAGAAAACGTACAAGAAGAGAAAGAGGAAGCCACGGCAGGGATATTTGAAGAAGTCCAAGGCATGGCGGTGGACAACCGTACACTCAAGGAGCTTTCCGCCTCAGGTTTGGATAATGCCGCACCCTTGTGCATTCAATACCCCACGGCTGCCCAAGGTAAGACGTATGAGTTTGAATTAAAGTCAAGTTTGCTTCATCATATTCCTAAATACCATGGCTTGTCCATGGAAGATCCTAACAAACATTTGAAAGAATTTGAAGTAGTTTGCTCTAGTATGACTCCCGTCACTGTTGACGGAAATATCTTGAAGATGAAGGCTTTTCCATTCTCTTTGATGGATAAAGCCAAAGATTGGTTATATGAGTTAGCTCCCGGCACTGTCACTTCTTGGGAGAGTATGAAGAGAGCGTACTTGGAGAAGTTCTTTCCAACTTCTCGCATCATCCTCCTACGCAAAAAGATAAGCGGAATCCAGCAAGAAGAAGGTGAGTCTTTTCCTACATATTATGAACGATTTAAATCACTTGTTGCTTCTTGTCCACAGCATCAGATGAAGGAGGAGTTGCTCTTGCAATATTTCTACGAGGGTCTCCTACCTCTAGAACGTCAAATGCTTGATGCTTCGGCGGGGGGAGCATTGGTGGACAAAACACCCATGGCTGCCAAGGTCTTGATTGCTAATAGAGCGTTGAACGCTCAACAGTACGAGGGTGTAGGCCAAAGAGGACCCCCACGGCACCAAGTACATGAGGTAAGTTCAACGTCCGATCTTCATTCACAATTGGCTAATCTTACTTCTATTGTTTCACAGATGGCCGAGGGAATGAAGATGCAAGGACCTGTGGTATGTGGCGTATGTTCTATCCAAGGACATGCCTCCGAAAAGTGTCCTCAACTCATTGAGAATGGCGGATGGGAGAGTGCGAATGCCATTGGATTTCAAAGCCAAAATCAGTCAAGACATGATCCATACTCCAACACGTATAATCCGGGGTGGCGAGACCACCCAAATTTCAAGTGGAGGGATTCCCAGCAACCTCAGAACCAAGGAGGCTTTAGGCAACAACCCCCGGGGTTCTTTCCCAAAACCTACGGCCCACCCCAAAATCAAGCCCAATCCGGCCCAAGTGCCTCAGGTACGTCTCTTGACAATGATGCACTTCTTAAGATACTAACTAAGTTGTCTAATGGGCAGGAAGATCAAGCGAAGGCTATGCAAAACCAAGATAAGAGGGTGGATCAACTTGAGAAACAAATTGGGCAGATTGCCGAGTTTGTAGGTAAGTTTCGAGATCCCGGACAACTCCCTAGTTCCACCATTCCAAATCCGAAGGGAGGTTTCGAATCAGCCAAAGCAATCACCCTAAGAAGTGGTAAGGAAGTTGGGGCAGGTCCTACATCAAAAACAGGTCATAACGAGGATGAAATTTTGCAAATGGAAGAGGAGGAAACAGGGTTGCCCACGGCAAAGGTGATTCCACCTTTGCCGCAAGTCCCTATGGTCCCAAATCTGCCCAATTTGTCCCACAAAGGTAAGAATGTGTCAAATTCGGTTCATACTAATGTTTTCCCTTCAAATGTGCCTTTTCCTAGTAGGTTCATGCAAACGAAGAAAGAAGAGGCAGAAAAGGATATCCTTGAAACCTTTAGGAAAGTTCAAGTTAACATACCTTTGTTAGATGCAATCAAGCAAGTTCCGAGGTATGCTAAGTTCTTGAAGGAGTTGTGTACCACTAGGAAGAGGATGTCGACTAAGGAAGTGGTAAAGGTAGGTGAGAATGTGTCCGCCATCTTGCAACGCAAACTACCTCCCAAATGCAAGGATCCAGGTAGCTTTACCATTCCTTGTGTCATTGGGAATATTAGATTTGAATCTGCCATGCTTGATTTAGGTGCTTCTATAAATGTTATGCCATATTCCATTTATGCATCTATGAACTTAGGAGCATTGAAAAATGATGGGGTAATAATACAATTGGCCGATAGATCTAACGCCTATCCAAAGGGAGTTTTGGAAGATGTTCTTGTGCAGGTTAATCATTTGGTCTTCCCGGCGGATTTCTATGTCCTCGAAATGGATGAATCGGACCATGCTCCTTCGCTGCCCATTCTACTTGGAAGGCCATTCATGAAGACGGCCCGGACGAAGATTGACGTGTATAGTGGAACTTTGTCCATGGAATTCGATGGGGAAGTTGTTAATTTTAATCTTTCTGATTCCATTAAATACCCTAGTGAGGACCATTCATGCTTTTCTATTGATATAATTGACTCTTTGGCGCAGGGATATTTCGACGATTTGAATGATGATGCGCTTGAAAAAGTCATTACACGAGGCATGGAACTCAAAACAAAGGGGGCAGATTGCATGCATGCCCACGGCATACAAGAGTCATCCTATGCCGTGCCCCCTAGTGAGGAATTACTTGAAGTTGTGGCTGCCCTTGAGTCCTCACCTAAGCTTGATGGTAAGTATACTAACCGTGAGTCCATTCCCATTTCGACTAACAAATTGCTTCCATCTATAATTCAGGCACCTATCCTTGAACTCAAGCCTTTGCCAAGCCATTTGAAGTACATTTTCTTGGGGGAAAATGAAACACTACCTGCCATTATTTCCTCCTCCCTCACGGCACAAGAGGAGGAGAAGTTGCTTCGAGTTTTGAAGGAATTCAAATCTGCCCTAGGTTGGACATTGGCCGATATCAAAGGTATAAGCCCTACGACTTGTATGCATCACATATTTCTTGAGGAGGGGGCTAAACCAACTAGAGAGGCTCAACGCCGTCTTAACCCTCCGATGATGGAAGTAGTGAAAAAGGAGATAATCAAACTTCTAGATTGTGGGGTGATTTATCCCATCTCCGATAGTCGTTGGGTTTCACCTATCCAATGTGTGCCTAAGAAATCCGGAGTGACAGTTGTGGAAAATGCCGAGAATGAGCTTGTACCCATGAGGATTCAAACCGGTTGGCGTGTGTGCATTGATTATAGGAAGATAAACGCCACCACAAGGAAGGATCACTTCCCTTTGCCGTTCCTAGACCAAATGTTGGAAAGGTTAGCCGGTCATTCCTTTTATTGTTTTCTTGATGGATATTCAGGTTATAACCAAATTGTCATTGCCCCCGATGATCAAGAAAAGACCACTTTTACTTGTCCCTTTGGAACGTTTGCATACCGACGCATGCCATTTGGCTTGTGCAATGCTCCTGCCACGTTTCAAAGGTGTATGGTAAGCATATTTTCGGATTATGTTGAAAAGATTATTGAGATATTCATGGATGATTTTAGTGTGTTTGGTGATTCATTTGACAAATGCTTGGATAATCTCACTTTAATCTTGAAACGTTGTGTTGAAACAAACCTTGTGTTGAATTGGGAAAAATGTCACTTTATGGTTAAACAAGGTATTGTTTTGGGTCATATAATCTCTGAAAAAGGAATTGAAGTTGATAAGTCTAAAGTAGATCTTGTACGTTACTTACCCTCTCCGACTTCGGTTAGAGAGGTTCGTTCGTTTCTTGGCCATGCAGGATTTTATCGTAGGTTTATCAAAGATTTCTCGAAGATAGCACAACCTCTTTGCCGACTCCTACAAAAAGAAGTGGCGTTTGAATTCACCAAGGAGTGCACGGAATCATTCAAACAACTCAAGGAATTGTTGACCACGGCACCCATCATTGTTCCACCGGATTGGAGTCTACCTTTCGAGCTCATGTGTGATGCGTCCGACTATGCTTTAGGAGCTGTTTTAGGACAAAGAAAGGACAAGAGGCCGCATGTCATTTACTACGCCTCCCGGACGTTGAACGATGCACAATTGAACTACTCCACTACGGAAAAAGAACTCCTTGCCGTTGTCTTTGCTTTAGATAAATTTCGATCATATCTAATTGGAACTAAAGTAATTGTTTTCACTGATCATGCAGCTCTGAAGTACTTGCTCACCAAAAAGGAGGCCAAGCCACGGCTAATTCGATGGATATTGCTACTTCAAGAGTTCGACATAGAAATTCGGGACAAGAAGGGAAGTGAAAACGTGGTGGCTGACCACCTAAGCCGAATGGTGCATAATGAGGAGTCTTTGCCGATTTTGGAGACATTCCCCGATGAACAATTGCTGTCCATGAAGGTTAGTACACCTTGGTATGCCGATATTGTTAATTTTTTGGTGTCAAAACGTATTCCAAGTGAGTTCACTAGGCACCAACGTGATAAACTTAGGCATGACGCACGGTTTTATGTGTGGGATGATCCGTACTTATGGAAATTTTGCCCCGATCAGATTATACGTCGTTGTGTGCACGATTCTGAATGTCATTCAATTTTGAGTTTTTGTCACACATATGCATGTGGAGGGCATTTTGGCACACAACGCACAGCCCTTAAGGTGTTACAATGTGGATTTTATTGGCCTAGTATTTTTAAAGATGCTAAAACTTTTTGCTTAACATGTGATAAATGCCAACGAATGGGTGGTATTAGTGCAAAGGACCAAATGCCGCAGGTTTCTATCCTAAATGTTGAAATTTTTGATGTTTGGGGTATTGATTTTATGGGTCCTTTTCCTTCTTCGTATGGTTTTACATATATTTTGCTTGCGGTTGATTATGTGTCGAAGTGGGTGGAAGCAAAGGCCACCCGGATTAATGATTCTAAAGTGGTTGCAGATTTTATTAGAACTAACATTTTTGCAAGATTCGGAATGCCACGAGTGATCATTAGTGACGGAGGGTCACACTTTTGCAATCGGACCATTGAAGCGTTATTGAGGAAATATAGTGTCACCCATAAGGTTTCTACACCTTACCATCCTCAAACGAATGGCCAAGCCGAGGTTTCCAACCGAGAGATCAAGCAAATCCTAGAGAAGACCGTTGGGCCAACAAGGAAGGATTGGAGTTTACGGTTAGATGAGGCACTTTGGGCGTATCGTACGGCGTACAAAACCCCCATTGGGATGTCCCCCTTCCAACTTGTCTATGGCAAGGCGTGCCATCTTCCTGTTGAATTGGAGCACAAAGCACTTTGGGCCATCAAGAAGTTTAACATGAACCTCGAGGAAGCAGGAAGTCAAAGGAGATTGCAATTGAATGAGCTTGATGAGATACGGCATGAGGCGTACGATAATGCAAGCATTTACAAGCAAAAGACCAAAGCTTTCCATGACAACATGATCCGTGGGAAATCATTCTCAATTGGGCAGAAAGTGCTATTGTTCAATTCCCGTTTACGTTTGTTTCCCGGTAAGTTACGTTCTAAGTGGATTGGACCGTTTGTTATTACTAACGTATCTTCTTATGGTGCCATCCAGATTCAAAGTCTCAAAACAGGTCATGAATTCCAAGTGAACGGACACCGTTTGAAGCCATATTATGAGAACTTTGTTGAACAAACCGTGGAGGATATTTCTTTGGGTGCCGTGGGCACAAATGGAGAGTGAATGGGCTTTTCGTCCGGCTGTACGACGTTAAAGAAAGCGCTACTTGGGAGGCAACCCATGCAATTCAACAAAGGAAGCCCAAGGAATCACTCCAATTCCAGATTTGCGTTCCTAAACCCTTCTCTTTGTTGTGTATTTCGTTTCTGCCATGTTTAGTATGTTAGTTGCTGTTTGTTTGTTTGTTTGTTATTTGTGTGAGTTATGCCTTAAAACATTGAGGACAATGTTTGAGTTAAGTGTGGGGGTAACCAAAGTGTTTTCTTGCAAATTCGTAGGGTTTTGTCACCCATAATTTCAAATGTTGTTTCTTGCGGTTTTTAAGTGTTTTTGAGCAGTTTTGGGGTGTTTTAGTGTGTTTTGATGCAAAAATCCGAAAATCACATAACAATTTGAAAAATTTGTTTTAAAAACCCAAAAAGAGTTGTTTTTGTGTGTTTGTTTGTGTCTTAGGGTACCTTCCAACACAATGATGAGGATTCGGTTTGTAATTACATGGCTGTTAAAGAGAGTGATTAACATGGATGAAAGTTTGATCTACTCTTTGTTTATGCTTAGTTGTGGTTATAACTTATGAATTCACATGCAATCATAAAAAATAAAAAATAAATCTGTTTTTGTAACATGCTTGAAGGAAGGAACTCAAACTAAAGCTACAACCTTGTGAGACTTGAGCCTAAACGTTTATTTGGAGAGTTAAAATCTTTGCATTCTTTGTTTTCTAAAGTCGTTGCATGATCTCATTATTCTTTGCTTGGTTGCTACTTAGAAGGCGTTTCATCATTTAGTTCCAAATGCTAGAACTCATGCCCATTTCATTCAAAGCATGTTATTGATTTGCATAACACACATTCAAGATGAAGTTGTGTAGTGACCACCACCTTAGCCAAAAAGCCGTGTGCCCTATGTCATTATGTTTTGTAGGTTTTTAACCCCATTGAGCCTTGTTAGCCGTCATTATTTGTTAACTCATGTTTTCCTCACCTAGCCTAGATTAGGACTATCCATACCCTTGTTCTTGAAGCATAGCAAAGCATGATTCAAATTGAAGTCCTTTTGATTTATGTTGGCAGAAAACAAGTGTGGGGGAAGTGTTTTTCATGAGGAATTGTGTGCTATAGGCACGAAAAAAAAAAAAAAAAAAAAAAAAAAAAAAAAAAAAAAAAATGAAGAAAAAGTTGAAAAGTTGAGAAAAAGAGTTCCAAAGTATTGTTTGTTGAAGTAAGGGTCCAAAACAATGAATTCGGCCCTAAGGAGTTGTCTAAATCTTTCCCTTGTGTTTTAAAGTTATGCAATCTAAGTGAATTCTAAGTCTCAATTTCATTGCTTTGCTTACTATTGCTTGAAGAACGTTTGTTTTCCCTATCCTTTCCTTGTTAACCAACACCCCAAGCCCCATTACAACCCTTAACTTCTATCTTGAGTGTTATGTGTTTCAATTTGTGGAGTTTGAATTTGGTATGAGCATATGGTGTCACTGGTTCTCGCATCTAAGTAGTAGCATTCCATTCATGAGATCATATCTAAACATGCTTCTTAACTCTAGAAATTGCATTCGTTGTGAAACATATATGTGAGCATTCGTTTTCATATCTACATCAATCTTCTCACATATGACTAGTATAGGGTGTGGAGTTAGAAAATCTGAGTGAAAATAGAGTGTATATCTTGTAAGGAATTGAGGGAATTCTCTAAGGCATGTTACTACATTCAAAGCATTGTTTTAATTGATTATTTGTGAACAAGTGAGTAGTGGCTTTAATTAAGTATGTGCTTGTGTAAAGAGGACTCAAATCTGTGGGGATAACGATCTTTAACATGTCATGTGCATTGGAAATCCCTGAGGCAAACGTTGGAAGGTTTAGGTTTTGTTTTGGTTAGTTTGTTTCGTTTTGTTTTCTTTCTTTTGTTTGTTTTGCTCGAGGACTAGCAAAAGCTAAGTGTGGGGGAAATTGATAGGAGCATATTTATACGACTTAGTTAGCTTGTTTTCTTGCATTTAATTAGCTAAACTATGTTAATTATAGTGTTTAAAGTTATTTTCGTGCAATTTCAGGTTTTAGTGTCAAAGTATGCAAAAAGAAGCAATTTGGAGCATTCTAGAGCATTTTTGGGCCAAGATTGGATAGTGCAAGCATGGTGGCATGAGGATGAGCGAATTTGAAAGGCTTGAATTTAGTTAGGGAGTTGCAAGGGGGCCTAAAAACCTGATTTCTAGAAGGCTACATTTCAGCCACATGCACTCCCATCCTTTAATCCATTGCAGCCACATGCACTCCCATCATTTAATCCATTGCAGCCACATGCACTTCCAACCTTTCATCATTGCATCACAAATCAGCCACATGCACTTTGCCTTTCATCATTGCACCACAAATCAGCCACATGCACTTTGCCTTTTCATCATTGCACCACAAATCAGCCACATGCACTCCCATGCTCTCCCATTAATTAATTCAAGTCCATATCTGATTTCCCTAGGGTTCTAAGTGCCTATATATACTCATATTAACCCCTAGATCAGATCACCACCTCTCATACACATTCATTCACGCCAGAAATTCATTCCCTCTCTCTAACACAGCCATACTTCACCATTCTTCATATTTTCTGCCCAAAAACACTCCTTGCCTTCCCCTACATCCATCCCTACCCTAAACACATCATTCTACATCATCCATAACCCCCAAAACTCACCAAAACCCCTTGTGCCGCAGCAACTAGAGGAGAAGAGGCTTAAACGTTCATACAATTCAAGATTGAGTTGTTGGAATTTTTAGGTGTACTTCGATTCTTGTTTTCAATGTTTACTTTGTTATTACTCTCTAAGTTTGTTGTAATCATGAGTGGCTAAACCCCCTTGGTTAGGGGGGAATTCGAAACCATGTACATGCTTGCAATATGATTTGATTACATTCAGTTGTTATTTCATAAGTTGTGGATTCAATTCGTTCATCTATTTGATTGATAACTTATTTGTGTATGTTGATTGAGAGTGCACGCTTAGTTTTCATGCATGAATATGATGCTAGATTATGAGGGAGTTTCACCTAATAGTTACAATCTTATAATCACAAGTAGTGAAGGTCGCTTGAAAACGATCGCGTTGAATGAATTCTTAGCATAAGTTTCATGCAATTCATAGTAACGAATGCTTCGTCAATGCTTATGTTTTTCATAGAACTTAATGATTCTTGCTTGTATCTCTATTATGCAATTCATGTAGGGAACTTGTAGGGAATGTTTTGGGTTGTCGTATGCAATCATCCAACTTAATAACTTGTGGAAAAACTGAGGGTTAATTAGTGCAATTCACGGTTAATTTGGGGCGTTGAGTATTTATAATTTATTGGAAGAACAACTGAAAATCGTTTTGTTTGCAAGTGTGACATGTGTGGAGAAGAACCTCCTAACTAGCCTTTTATCCATCCTTTTTATCCAAAAACATTCTACAATCTGTTTAGTTTAAAGTTTCTGTTTTATGTTAAATTTTCGTCCAAAACAAATCCCCCTTTAATTTGAAGTCTTAGATTAGTTAGAAAGTGTTTTGATTTGTGTTTCTAAGTATTTTGATTCAAGTTTTCATCCAATTTCGTCCAAATTAGTGTAGGTGCTCAAAACTGCCCAGAAAGTGGTTTTTAGGCAGTTTTGAGTCTTCTAGTTGCTGTTTTGGGTTTTAGGTTTGTTTAAGTGTTTTAACTTTTAGTTTTGCATTCTTTGAGTCGAGTTTAGTGTTAAAGTGTCTTAGTTTGTGTTTATAAGTGTTTTGATTCAATTTATTACACACATTCGTCCAAATTCACCAAAGTGCTCAAAACTGCCCAGATTGTGTTTTTAAGGCAGTTTTGAGTCTTTTGGTTTGTTTTAGTGTTTTAAGGTTTAGTTTTGCATTCTTTGAGTCTAGTAGAGTATTTTATATTGTGTTTTTACGTTTTTGAGTGAAATCCAAGTGATTAACAATCCCTCCTAATCCCCGGTCCTGAACGATCCCTACTTACATTCTATACTACAATTGTCAAAAAGAGGGTTTAATTTGTGTGCGTATAATTCTCGCATCACATGCCCATTTCATTCAAAGCATGTTATTGATTTACATAACACACATTCAAGATGAAGTTGTGTAGTGACCACCACCTTAGCCAAAAAGCCGTGTGCCCTATGTCATTATGTTTTGTAGGTTTTTAACCCCATTGAGCCTTGTTAGCCTTCATTATTTGTTAACTCATGTTTTCCTCACCTAGCCTATATTAGGACTATCCATACCCTTGTTCTTGAAGCATAGCAAAGCATGATTCAAATTGAAGTCCTTTTGATTTATGTTGGCAGAAAACAAGTGTGGGGGAAGTGTTTTTCATGAGGAATTGTGTGCTATAGGCACAGGAAAAAAAAAAAAAAAAAAAAGGAAAAAAATTCGTGGAAAAAGAAAAAAAATGAAGAAAAAGTTGAAAAGTTGAGAAAAAGAGTTCCAAAGTATTGTTTGTTGAAGTAAGGGTCCAAAACAATGAATTCGGCCCTAAGGAGTTGTCTAAATCTTTCCCTTGTGTTTTAAAGATAATTTCTGCAATCTAAGTGAATTCTAAGTCTCAATTTCATTGCTTTGCTTACTATTGCTTGAAGAACGTTTGTTTTCCCTATCCTTTCCTTGTTAACCAACACCCCAAGCCCCATTACAACCCTTAACTTCTATCTTGAGTGTTATGTGTTTCAATTTGTGGAGTTTGAATTTGGTATGAGCATATGGTGTCACTGGTTCTCGCATCTAAGTAGTAGCATTCCATTCATGAGATCATATCTAAACATGCTTCTTAACTCTAGAAATTGCATTCGTTGTGAAACATATATGTGAGCATTCGTTTTCATATCTACATCAATCTTCTCACATATGACTAGTATAGGGTGTGGAGTTAGAAAATCTGAGTGAAAATAGAGTGTATATCTTGTAAGGAATTGAGGGAATTCTCTAAGGCATGTTACTACATTCAAAGCATTGTTTTAATTGATTACTTGTGAACAAGTGAGTAGTGGCTTTAATTAAGTATGTGCTTGTGTAAAGAGGACTCAAATCTGTGGGGATAACGATCTTTAACATGTCATGTGCATTGGAAATCCCTGAGGCAAACGTTGGAAGGTTTAGGTTTTGTTTTGGTTAGTTTGTTTCGTTTTGTTTTCTTTCTTTTGTTTGTTTTGCTCGAGGACTAGCAAAAGCTAAGTGTGGGGGAAATTGATAGGAGCATATTTATACGACTTAGTTAGCTTGTTTTCTTGCATTTAATTAGCTAAACTATGTTAATTATAGTGTTTAAAGTTATTTTCGTGCAATTTCAGGTTTTAGTGTCAAAGTATGCAAAAAGAAGCAATTTGGAGCATTCTAGAGCATTTTTGGGCCAAGATTGGATAGTGCAAGCATGGAGGCATGAGGATGGACGAATTTGAAGGCTTGAATTCAGTTAGGGAGCTGCAAGGGGGCCTAAAAACCTTATTTCTAGAAGGCTTTATCTATTCACACATGGTGCCTAATTTCTGTATTGGAAGAACAAGCCGTCCTACCTTGTCTCCTAGCCGTCCTACCTTGTCTCCTAGCCATCCTAGCTTGTCTCCTAGCCGTCCTACCTTGTCTCCTAGCCGTCCTACCTTGTCTCCTAGCCGTCCTAGCTTCCTACCTTGTCTCCTAGCCGTCCTAGCTTGTCTCCTAGCCGTCCTAGCTTGTCTCCTAGCCGTCCTACCTTGTCTCCTAGCCGTCCTAGCTTGTCACAAGCTCATATCTGATTACCCTAGGGTTTTAAGTGCTTATATTTACTCATATTAACCCCTAGATCAGATCATCACCTCTCATACACATTCATTCACGCCAGAAATTCATTCCCTCTCTCTAACACAGCCATACTTCACCATTCTTCATATTTTCTGCCCAAAAACACTCCTTGCCTTCCCCTACATCCATCCCTACCCTAAACACATCATTCTACATCATCCATAACCCCCAAAACTCACCAAAACCCCTTGTGCCGCAACAACTAGAGGAGAAGAGGCTTAAAAGTTCATACAATTCAAGATTGAGTTGTTGGAATTTTTAGGTGTACTTCGATTCTTGTTTTCAATGTTTACTTTGTTATTACTCTCTAAGTTTGTTGTAATCATGAGTGGCTAAACCCCCTTGGTTAGGGGGGAATTCGAAACCATGTACATGCTTGCAATATGATTTGATTACATTCAGTTGTTATTTCATAAGTTGTGGATTCGATTCGTTCATCTATTTGATAGATAACTTATTTGTGTATGTTGATTGAGAGTGCACGCTTAGTTTTCATGCATGAATATGATGCTAGATTATGAGGGAGTTTCACCTAATAGTTACAATCTTATAATCACAAGTAGTGAAGGTCGCTTGAAAACGATCGCGTTGAATGAATTCTTAGCATAAGTTTCATGCAATTCAGAGTAACGAATGCTTCGTCAATGCTTATGTTTTTCATAGAACTTAATGATTCTTGCTTGTATCTCTATTATGCAATTCATGTAGGGAACTTGTAGGGAATGTTTTGGGTTGTCGTATGCAATCATCCAACTTAATAACTTGTGGAAAAACTGAGGGTTAATTAGTGCAATTCACGGTTAATTTGGGGCGTTGAGTATTTATAATTTATTGGAAGAACAACTGAAAATCGTTTTGTTTGCAAGTGTGACATGTGTGGAGAAGAACCTCCTAACTAGCCTTTTATCCATCCTTTTTATCCAAAAACATTCTACAATCTGTTTAGTTTAAAGTTTCTGTTTTATGTTAAATTTTCATCCAAAACAAATCCCCCTTTAATTTGAAGTCTTAGATTAGTTAGAAAGTGTTTTGATTTGTGTTTCTAAGTATTTTGATTCAAGTTTTCATCCAATTTCGTCCAAATTAGTGTAGGTGCTCAAAACTGCCTAGAAAGTGGTTTTTAGGCAGTTTTGAGTCTTCTAGTTGCTGTTTTGGGTTTTAGGTTTGTTTAAGTGTTTTAACTTTTAGTTTTGCATTCTTTGAGTCGAGTTTAGTGTTTTAAACTTTGTTTTTGAGTTTTTAAGTCAGTTTCCAAGTGTTTAGCAATCCCTCCTAATCCCCGGTCTAGAACGATCCCTACTTACATCTTTACTACAATTTGACAAAAAGAGGGTTTAATTTGTGTGCTTATCTATTTCGCATCAGCAGGATGTTTGCAAAACATTCCCTTCATTCATTCACATATCCACCAAGATTATGCATGATGTGTGCTTTAATCTTGGCTAAACAACCTGTGGTTAATTCAAATGATGATCAAGCATTAAAATCAACACACTAAGTCACAATTAAATCGGAGAATGAAACAAGAAATAGATAGACTAAATGAGAATTCTGAATTAACTACATGGCAATCTTGCAAGGCTACATCGAAACCACCCCTAGCCAAAGGGGGATTTAGTTCTTTTTAACATTGAAATCAAAGAAACACCCAAACATTCCAACAACTCAAACTTGAATTGTATGAACGTTTAAGCACTCTTTTCATCCATTCCTCAAACATACAAAACAAAGAGAATTGAATTTAAACATTGAAATCAAAGAAACACCCAAACATTCCAACAACTCAAAATTGAATTGTATGAACGTTTAGGCACTCTTCTCTTCCTCTTCGTTGTGGCACAAGGTCTAAGGACATGTTTTGATGGTGTGAATGGTTTGGGGAGTGGTGGAGGAATGGAAGAATGGTGTTTGGATTGTAAGGGAGAGTCACGGCCAAAGGTGTTGTGGTTTGATGTCTACATTCTGAAAATGGAAGAGTTTGTGACTGAAATGTGTATGAAATGAGAGTGAATGAGAATGAATGCAATGGATGCTTATTTATAGGTAAAATGGGGGGGACATGACAGCTAGGAGGAGGAATATATGCATGTGCAAAGCTGGAAATGCAAGCAGAAAATGGAAGGGAATGCATGTGCACGGCAAGGAACTTTGTTTGTGTGCATGTGGATGAAATTGGATGAAATGCATGGAATTAGGCACGGCAATGATGGTGTTTTCCTGTGGTGAATCTGAAATGGGAAAGCATGTGAATGCATGTGTTGATTTATGAAGATGCATGTGCAATGAAGTGGAATGACAGCTAGGTTGAATATGCATGTGGAATGGCTTCATTTCTGAAATGTTGAATGATTACTTAGTGAGGGGATGCACGGATGGCAGATTTGTGTGGATGATATGTTTAGGGTCTTGTAAAGGTGGAAATGCATGTGGAGTGCATGACTGTTTATGATGATGTGCACGGCAAGGTTGGAGAAATGATTATGGATGCATGTGTTGAAGTGGTGATGAATGTGGATTAAAGGAATGCATGTGCAATGGATATAGGAAAGGTTTAAATGTCCTAGAACTAAAGAGAACAAGGTTCCAACACTTTGGTCTTCAATTAGGTCTTCAATTTCGTCCAACACTTTGGCTCCAAGCATAAGCTATCCATCCTTAGCCCAAAAGTGCTCCAAAAGTCTCCAAAATGCATCTTTTTGCTCCTTTAGCCCTATGGACCTACAAACACACGAAAATAGCTTAAAGTACTAAAATAACTAAAGAAACATAACGTAAATGCACGAGAACAAGCCATTTAAGTCGCATGAATATGCTCCTATCATATTTTCTGCCCAAAAAGAAGCCTTGAGGTCCCCTACATCCATCCCTATCCTAAACACATCATTCTACACCATCCATAACTCCCCATCCCTCCAAACCTATCCTTAGACCTTGTGCTACAACGAAGAGGAGGAGAAGAGTGCCTAAACGTTCATACAATTCAAGTTTGAGTTGTTGGAATGTTTAGGTGTTTCTTTTCCTCGATTCCAATGTTTAATTTCAATTTTCTTTGTTTTGTACGTATGAGGAACTAAACCCCCCCCCCTTGGCTAGGGGGGGATTCGAAATATATGTTTATGCTTGCATTTTGATTTGATTACTTCTAATTGCGTTTCATAAGTTGTGGATTCAATTTGTTTAACTGTTTGATTGATAACTTATTTATGTATGTTTATTGAGAGTATACGCTTAATTTTCATGCATGAATATGACGCTAGAATATAAGTGAGTTTCACCTAATAGTTACGAACTTATATTCACAAGTAGTGGAGGTTGCTTATAAACAATCGCGTTAAACGAATTCTTGGCATAAGTTTCATGCAATCATAGTAACGAATGCCTCGTCAACACTTATAATTTTCATAGAGCGTAATGATTCTTGCTTGTATCTCTATTATGCAATCATGTAGGGGACTTGTGGGGAATGTTTTGGGTTGTCGTATGCAATCATCCAATTCAATAACGTTAGGAAGATTTGAAGGTTAATTAGTGCATCACGGTTAACTTGGGGTGTTGAGAATTCATGGTTTATTGAAATGCAATTGGAAATCTTTTTATTATGCAAGTGTAACATGTGTGGAGATGAACCCCTTAGCTAGCCATCCCATCCATTCAATTCCATCACATTCATCTTTACAATCTGTTTTTAAATACAATCTGTACATTTTAGTTAATTTCGTCAAAAACTCAATCCCCCTTTACTTTTGATAGGAGCATATTTATGCACCTTAGTTTAGCTTGTTCTTGTGCATTTATAGTGTTTTTCCTTAGTAAAGTAGTATTTTAAGCTAGTTTTATGTATTTTCAGGTTTTAAGGGCAAAGTATGCAAAAGGATGCATTTTGGAGCCTTTTGGAGCAAATTAGAGCTTGGAATGGACATCATATGCTTGGAGCCAAGAGGATGGACGAAAATGAAGATTTGAAGATGATGTTTCCTACTTGAACAAGGTTTCCTAGTTGAAGTAGGAAAGCCCCTAATGGAAATAGGTTTCCTAGTTGAATTAGGATTCCTAGAAGAATGAAGATTCCTACTCAAATAAGGTTTCCTACTTGAAGTAGGAAAGTCAAAATCCAAATGGTTTCAAGAGAAGCAACAAAGAAGTTTTCCAAGTCCAAGAAGGAAAAGGAGTCCAAGATGAAGAAGGAATGATGAAGACAAGGTTTCCTAATCCTAATAGGCAAAGTTTCCAAGTACAATGAGGAGTCCTTATCCATTTAGGGCACCTTATCCATTTAGGACACCCTATCCTATCCTTGCCGTGGGTTTTATCCAATTCCCCTTAGTTTTAGGCTTTCTAGAAGCCCTAAACATTATCCCTAAGAAGGTGCCGCACCCTTATCCCTTTTTCCCTACAAATTTGGCACTTAAAGCATGATTTTAGGAACCTTATCTTATCTCCTACAAAGGTGGCGCCCAAACCCTTCTAGAAATCTGATTTCCCTTGCCTTGCAAGGCATTCTAGAAACCTTATCACCTTATCCCATACCTGCCACACCTAGGAAGCATTATCCCTCTCTATTTCTGATTTCTAAGCCTATTTCCTAGTTGATTTGGGTTATTCAAGTCCATATCTGATTAGCCTAGGGTTTTAAGTGCCTATATATACTCATATTAACCCCTAGATCAGATCACCACCTCTCATACACCTTCATTCACTCCAGAAATTCGTCCAAACTTCTCCACACACTTGCCGCAGCCACCAAACACCTTTCTCCCTAGTTTTAGACCTTTGCCGCACCATCCCCTTCCCCTAAACACTACTACATCCCTCCATAACCATACATCCATACACCTAAGGCCCTAAAACCTGTCCCTAGACCCTTGCCGCACCAAGGAGGAGGAGAAGGAAGCTCGGAAGTTCATGCAATTCAAGTTTGCGTCGCTGGAATTTCTAGGTGTTTCTTTTCCTTTGATTTCAATGTTTAATTTCAATTCTCTTTGTTTTGTGCATATGAGGAACTAAACCCCCCCTTGGCTAGGGGGGGATTCGAAACACATGTTTATGCTTGCGATATGATTTGATTACTTCTAATTGCGTTTCATAAGTTGTGAATTCAATTTACTTATCTATGTGAATTACATTGATTTGTGTGTGTTGGTTGAGAGTGCACGCTTAATTTTCATGCATAAATTGGATGCTAGGATATAAGGAAATTTCACCTAATCGTTATGGAATTATATTCACAAGTAGTAAAGGTTGATGATCTCAATCGCGTTAAGTAAATTCTTGGCATAAGTTTCATGCAATCATAGTAACAAGTGCTTCGTCAATGCTTATGGTTTTCATAGAACTTAATGATTCTTGCTTGTATCTCTATTATGCAATCATGTAGGGGACTTGTGGGGAATGTTTTGGGTTGTCGTATGCAATCATCCAATTCAATAACGTTAGGATAATCTGAGGGTTAATTAGTGCAATTCACGGTTAATCTGGGGCGTTGAGAATTCATGGTTTATTGAAAAGCAATTAGAAATCATTTTGTGTGCAAGTATAACATGTGTGGAGATGAACCCCTTAGCTAGCTTCCATCCCATTCATTAAATCCAAATTCGTTTTAAAATCTGTTCGTGTTACAAAGTTTTAAGTTTTGTTTTTAAAATCGTCCAAAACCAATCCCCCTTTACTTTGAGTGTCAAATTAGTTAGATATCAATTTAGTTTGTGTTTTTAAGTGTCTTAGGTCAAGTTAAAACCAATTTTCGTCCAAAGTTGTGTCTTGTGTTCAAAACTGCCCAGATTGTGTTTTTTAGGCAGTTTTGAGTGTTTTGGGGCTGTTTTGAGTCTTTTGGTTTGTTTTGGTGTTTTAAAGTTTAGTTTTGCATTCTTTGAGTCTAGTATAGTGTTTTAAACTTGTTTTTACGTATTTGAGTCAGTTTCCAAGTGATTAACAATCCCTCCTAATCCCCGGTCCAGAACGATCCCTACTTACATTCTTCACTACAATTGATAAAAAGAGGGTTTAATTTGTGTGCGTATAATTCTCACATCAACTTTATTGTCAAATTAGTTAGAAATCAATTTAGTTTGTGTTTTTAAGAGTCTTGAGTCAAGTTACAACTTAAATTCGTCCAAAATTGGGTTTAAGGTCAGAAACTGCCTAGTTAGTGTTTTTAGGCAGTTTTGAGTCTTTTGAACTTGTTTTGAGTCCTTTGAGTCTTTGTATTGTCCAAATTAGTTAGAAAGTGTTTTAGTTTGTGTTTATAAGTGTTTTGATTCAATTTGTTACCCAAATTCGTCCAAAGTACTCAAAGTGCTCAAAACTGCCCAGAAAGTGTTTTTAAGGCAGTTTTGAGTGTTTTGGTGCTGTTTTGAGTCTTTTGGTTTGTTTTAGTGCTTTAAAGTTTAGTTTTGCATTCTTTGAGTCTAGTATAGTGTTTTATATTGTGTTTTTACGTTTTTGAGTGAAATCCAAGTGATTAACAATCCCTCCTAGTCCCCGGTCCTGAATGCTCCTTACATACTTACTACAATTGTCAAAAGGAGGGTTTAATTTGTGTGCGTATAATTCTCGCATCAAATTTTGGTGCCGTTGCCGGGGATTAGCAAATTTGCTAATCTCTTGGATTGTTCGTTTCTGTTATGTATTTTAGTTTTAGTTTTTGATTTGTGTTTTGTTTGTTGATTTCAAGTACTAGAGAAGCACAACATGGCACTTGATAATGCTTCTCTTTTGTCACAGCTCATGGAAAGGTCCCAAATGCAAAGCGTTGATATATTTGATCTTCAATCAAGGAATAACGTGTTTTCCAATACTTACAATTCGGATTGGAGTGATCATTCAACTTCTATGTGGTGGGAACCTCAAAATGTTCAACAAGAAGGATATTGGCAGCCACCTCATATTCAATATGCCCAACCAAACTCAAGTTCGTCAATAGATTATAATCAAAAGCTTAATGAATTAATTTGTTTGGTGCAGGGCTCACAAAACCAACTTGAGGAGGCTCAACAAGGAGAATATTGGCAACCATATGAGGAGTTCTATACAACGCCTATACAGCCACCACAACCTGCCCAAAGTAATGAAGGTAATTCAAGTGATAATGATACGATTTTTCAATTACTTACTACTTTGACGCAGGAAGTCCAAACTCAAAACAAGGACGAACAAAATCAAGACAAGAAGTTGGGTAAATTGGAGGAGCAAATTGGGCAGATTATGGGGTTCATGAAACAAATTCAAGAGCAAAGTGAACTCTCCAACTCAACTATTGAGAACTCGAAGGAAGATTTTGAAATCCATAATGCTATCACTTTGGGAAATGCTATGGAGGTTGGAGCTGAGCTAAAAATGTCCAAACATAGCCTAGAAGTGGATGAGGAGCTGCTAATTGAGGAAGAGGAACACACGCAACCTATGGCAAAGGTGGAAACACCTTTGCCGCAGGCACCTATTGCTCCTACGCCATCAAATTCAGGTAAGGTTGTTCCAAAGTTAATTATTTCTAACCCCGTTCCACTGAATGTCCCTATTCCTTGCAGGATCATGCAATCCAAGGAAGAAGAGGGTGAGAAAGGCATCTTCGAATCCTTTCCAAAGAATCAAGAGCAAGATGTGACGGGGGAATTCGTCAAAGAGGACATATTTGAAACCACAAAACCCAAAGAAGTTGAATTTGACGACATTGGACAAGTCATAACCATCACATGCAATCTGGCCAAGTCCAATATCCCTGAAACTTTCAAGGGAGTGGTGTTTGTCATTGAGTTCTTGTCGTAGCACACAGGTAAGCCGCCTCCCCGAATTTCAATTTTCTTTTATACTAATATGTTGTTAATGATCCAGGCACCCACTTTAGAATTTGAACCATTACCGGATCATCTCAAGTATCACCCCCCATTCAGAGATAAATTCCATGTCATGGGTCCTAAATGAGCCTAAGAAGGTCTCGTCCGGCTGCAAGACGTAAAAGAAAGCGCTACTTGGGAGGCAACCCAATACAGTGAATAAAACAAAGCTTGTTCATTAATTTTCGAGAAATTACAATTGTATCTAAACATGGCAGAAAGATGGAGCCTTCACAAAGGTTGTGTACGTGAGGCCCCACTACGTGGCAACACGCTCAGAACAGAAGGCATCGGAGCGGAAGGCATCGGAGCAGGAGTCATCGAAGCAGAAGGCATCGGAGCGAGAGGCATAGGAGCGGGTGGCATAGGAGCGGGAGGAACTGAAGATAGATCATTCAAGGCCCCAATCCTTGGTGGAACGCTAGATAATCCTGGAAAGAGGTGCCTCTGGAAGAAAGCTGCAAGCCTTTGACGGTCATCAAGCTCATCAAGCTTCCTTTTCATGCCTGTCGAATAATTGTTGGCAAGCACGTGCAAACTTCGGTTCTCGTACTTAAGCTGTTTGATCTCCTGCTTAAGACTCTCCACCTCCGCCATCAAGGATTCAACCTAACGGGAGCGAGCAAGAAGGTGTTCGCCCATGTTGGACACAGAGCCAGCGCACTGAAAGCTAAGAGCCAAGGACTCTTGAACGGCCAACTCATCGGACCGTCCTGAAAGCAACTGACTGTCTTTGGGAGTGAGGAGGTTCCGAGCTACTATCGTAGCCGTTGTTGCATCTGTCATCACAGAGTCCTCATCTGTAAGAGGGCCATGAGAAGATAAGAAAGACGGGCACCATACCTTACCCTGACGATGCGCGACCGGATCACTGCTTAGACTCAAATCTAAGCAAATGTTCGATGGGTTAGATGAGCTAGCCATTTTTCAAGAAGTTAAAAGAGAAGGATTGGATGGAGTGAAATCTCGACAGGCCGGAGACGATTTCTGGGAAATTTTCAAGTGTGCATGATAGAGGTGATCGATCACCTCTATTAAAGGAGAGGCGTTCACTGATTCAGAAATGAAGAGACACCACTCTTCAAAACCGGAATTTCCAGCGTAAAGATCGCCAGCTCATCAGACGCAATCCCGGCTTTCCAGAAAGCGTGTGTAACTTTGTCAAAAGCTCCCAGCTTTTCAGAAGACGCGTGGAAGGCGAGAAATCAGCTGCACACTTTTGCCGACAAGCGTGGGAGACAAAGCCGAAAGCTCCCGGCTTTCCAGAAAGCAAGTGCAACTTTGTCAAAAGCTCCCGGCTTTTCAGAAAACGCGTGCCATTTTGTCAAAAGCTCTCTGACAAGCTGAAGACGCGTGGAGGTAATTTCCGCATCCGCATTGCCACTTGCCATTACAATTCTTATATACATCAACATTCATGGCAAGGCATACACCCAGAAGCGCATGACTTTCCTTCTCGGCCGAAAATGTAAGCTGCAACCAACCCGCACAAACATGCTCAATTTTCTCCTTCTCTTGAGAACACAATTTCAACCATGGATGTATCCCCCAAAGAAGATACCAAATGCCTGGAGTACAAAGGAGGCAAGAGGAAACGGTGGATCGAAGCATGTGGATTCATTCGCTGCCTCTTCGAAAGCAAAGGTATCTCATATCATGCTCTTTCCCTGTCTTTTCCTTTGTCCTTGATATTACCTGCATGGCAAAGTGAAAGAAGCAATCAGCCGGCACTTGGAGTCTACCTGGACTCTATTCCCTGGTTGCTTACCTAGCGTTGCTCTCGAGTAGTCATCTTCAACGGTTGATACACTTCCAGAGAAGGGACCACTTCTGCAAAGGGGAGCAAGTAAGGCAAAGGAAAATGATACATTGAAGCATGAGGAGACAAGCATATGCTGAGCTATCCTCTAACCCTCTTCAATACGAATTGGAGAGATTGAACAAAGAAACAGATAAAAGGAGTAAGCTCAGACCTTCGGGGGAGACCAAAAGAATCCTGCTGCCCAGTTCAAGAGTAGCACAAAGGAAAATCAACGATCGGAGGAAACCAAAAGAATCTCCAGCTCAGTTCAAGAGTAGCCTGTGGAAAAACTCAAGATCAAGCCTCACTGCAATCACCAAGGAGAAGATGGAATTTACACTCCATAACCAGATTTGCATCACTAAACTCTTCTCTTTGTTAGATACATTCTGCCATGTTTAGTATGTTTAATTGCTGTTTATATGTTTGCTTGTGTTTAGTGTGGTTTTAAGCTTAAAACATTGAGGACAATGTTTGATTTAAGTGTGGGGGAGTTACTAAAGTGTTTTGATGCAAATTCGTAGGGTTTTATCCACCATAACTTCAAATGTTGTTTCTTGCTGTTTTTAAGTGTGTTTAGTGTGTTTTGACTTAAAAATTCGAAAATCACATAAAAATTTGAAAAACATGTTTTGAAAAGCCTAAAAAGAGTGTTTTGAGTCGTTTTTGTGTCGTAGGTCACCTTCCAACACAATGATAAGGATTTGGTTTTTAATTGCATGACTGTTAAAAAGAGTTATAAACATGGAGAAAAGTTTGATTTACTCTTGGTATATGCTTGGTTATGGTTATAATGTATGACTTCACATGCAATCATAAAAGAAAAATTGGTTTTTGTAACATGCTTGAAGGAAGGAACTCAAACAAACGCTACAACCTTGTGAGACTTGAGCCTAAACGTTATCTGGAGAGTTAAAATCTGTGCATTATTGTTTTCCAAAGTCGTTGCATGATCTCATTATTCTTTGCTTGGTTACTACTTAGAAGGCGTTTCATCATATAGTTCCAAATGCTAGAACTCATGCCCATTTCATTCAAAGCATGTTATTGATGCGAGAATTATACGCACACAAATTAAACCCTCTTTTTGTCAAATTGTAGTAAGTATGTAAGTAGGGATCGTTCTGGACCGGGGATTAGGAGGGATTGTTAATCACTTGGATTTCACTCAAAAACGTAAAAACACAATATAAAACACTCTACTAGACTCAAAGAATGCAAAACTAAACTTTAAAACACTAAAACAAACCAAAAGACTCAAAACAGCACCAAAACACTCAAAACTGACTTAAAAACACTTTCTGGGCAGTTTTGAGCACTTTGAGTACTTTGGACGAATTTGGGTAACAAATTGAATCAAAACACTTATAAACACAAACCAAAACACTTTCTAACTAATTTGAACAATACAAAGACTCAAAGGACTCAAAACAAGTTCAAAAGACTCAAAACTGCCTAAAAACACTAACTAGGCAGTTTCTGACCTTAAACCCAAATTTGGACGAAATTAAGTTGTAACTTGACTCAAGACTCTTAAAAACACAAACTAAATTGATTTCTAACTAATTTGGACATTAAAGTAAGGGGGGATTGAGTTTTGGACGAAATTAAACTAATTGCACAGATTCTAATTAAAAACAGAATGTAAATATGAATGTGATGGATTTGAATGGATGGGATGACTAGCTAAGGGGTTCATCTCCACACATGTTACACTTGCATAATAAAAAGATTTCCAATTGCATTTCAATAAACCATGAATTCTCAACGCCCCGGGTTAATTAGGTCCGCTTAAATTAACCGTCAAGTTTTCCTTAAGTTAATGAATTGGATGATTGCATACGACAACCCACGAGGCATTCGTTACTATGATTGCATGAAACTTATGCCAAGAATATGTTTAACGCGATTGTTTATAAGCAACCTCCACTAATTGTGAATATAAGTTCATAACTATTACGTGAAACTCACTTATATTCTAGCGTCAAATTCATGCATGAAAATTAAGCGTGAACTCTCAATAAGCATACATAAATAGGTTATCAATCAAATAGTTAAACAAATTGAATTCACAACTTATGAAACGCAATTAGAAGTAATCAAATCAAAATGCAAGCATAAACATATATTTCGAATCCCCCCCTAACCAGGGGGGTTTTAGTTCCTCATGATACAAAACAAAGAGAATCAAAGAAACGCCTAAACATTCCAACAACTCAAACTTGAATTGTATGAACGTTTAGGCCCTCTTCTCTTCCATTCCTCATTCGTACAAAACAAAGGGTATTGAAATTAAACATTGAAATCAAAGAAACACCTAAACATTCCAACAACTCAAACTTGAATTGTATGAACGTTTAGGCACTCTTCTCCTCCTCTTCGTTCTAGCACAAGGTCTAAGGTGAGTTTTTGTGTGTTGAATGGATTGGGGAATTATGGAAAAGGATGAGGGAGGCCACGGCACTAGTTGGTGTGTATGGATTATTTTCTGAAATGGAAGAGTGAATGAGAATGAATGGGAATGAATTGTGTATGCAATGGATGCTTATTTATAGTTGAAAAGGAGGGAATATGACAGCTAGGAACTTGGTGGAAATCTGGAATGGTGATGGGAGATGCATGTGGCTGATTTATGCATGTGATTAAAGGGTAATGACAGCTAGGTTATGATGATGAATGCATGTGCAAAGTTGGTTGAATGATTATGGGTGCATGTGGCTGATTTATATGAAGGGAATGCATGATTGTTTACATGTGAATTAAAGCTATATGTGGCTGCAATGATGAAATGGATGGGAGTGCATGTGCTTTGACAGCTAGGTTGAATAAATTAAAGGGAGTGCATGTGGCTTGGCTGGAATGATTGGAATGCAATCTGAAATGGGATGTGTTGGTGTGAATTTCTGGTACAAAGGGCGTCCTTTGGTCTTCAATTTCGTCCATCTACTTGGCTTCAAGTATATGCAATCCATTTAACGCCCAAAAGTGCTCCAAAAGTCTCCAAAATGCATCTTTTTGCTCCTTTAGCCCTTTGGACCTACAAACACACGAAAATAGCTTAAAATACTAAAATAACTAAAGAAACATAACGTAAATGACGAGAACAAGCCATTTAAGTCGCATGAATATGCTCCTATCAAATACCCCCACACTTAGCTTTTGCTAGTCCTCGAGCAAAACAGAATAAAAACAAATAAACAAAACGACACTAAACACGTAAAACACAACCTAAACCTTCCAACAACCGTCTTAGGGATTTCCAATGCACATGACATGTTAAAAATCATCATTCTCACAGATTTTAGTCATCTTCACACTTAAGTACATTCTTAATCATAGTCACCACATACTATTTCACAATTAAGCATTTAAAACCATGTTTTGAATGTAGTAACATGCCTTAGAGAATTTGCTCAATTCCTTACAAGATATGCACTCGATTTTCACTCAGATTTTCTAACTACACACCCTAATCTAGTCATATGTGAGAAGATTAATGAAAACGAACACTCACATATATATATATCACAAAGAGAGCAATTTCCGGAGTTAAGAAGCATGTTTAGATATGATCTCATGAATGGAATGCTACCACTTAGATGCGAGAACCAGTGACACCATATGCTCATACCAAGTTCAAACTCCACAAATTGAAACACATAACACTCAAGATTGAAGTCACGGGTTGTAATGGGGCTTGGGGCGTGTGGGTAACAAAGAAGGGATATGGAAAACAAAGGTTCTTAAAGAAATAGTGAGCAAAGCACTTGAATCAACTTAGAATTCACTTTTGAATGAAAACTCAACTTTTGAACAAAAAGGGAGAATTTAGACAATTTACGGCCAGAATTGGTGTTTTGGACCCTTTCTTCAATCACTCATTCTTTCATTTTTTTCAAGCTCTTTTTTCTTTCTTTCTTTCTTTTCTTTTTTTTTTTCTTTTCTTTTGAATCTCAAAACATACATAAACACTTAAACATTCTCTCCCCCACACTCATTTTCTTGCATAATGTAACTCAAAAGGAATTCATTTAAGTCATGCTCATTATCTTTTTAAGACAAGGGTATGGAATGTCCTAATCTAGGCTAGGTGAGGAAAATGTGGGTTAACAAAGAATAAAGGCTAAACAAAGCTCAACGGGGGTAAAACTTACAACAAATACGAAATATGGGAAGTGAGGCTATTTGGCTATGGTGGCAACTACACAACTTCATCTTGATATATGTTATGCAAATCAATAACATGCTTTGAATGAAATGGGCATGAGTTCTAGCATTTGGAACTATATGATGAAACGCCTTCTAAGTAGTAACCAAGCAAAGAATAATGAGATCATGCAACGACTTTAGAAAACAAGAAATCACATATTATACTCTCCAAAGAACGTTATAGGCTCAAGTCTCTCAGGGTTGTAGCGTTTGTTTGAGTTCCTTCCTTCAAGCATGTTACAAAAACGAATTTTTCTTTTATGATTGCATGTGAAGTCATACATTATAACCATAACCAAGCATATACCAAGAGTAAATCAAACTTTTCTCTATGTTTATAACTCTTTTTAACAGTCATGCACTTACAAACCAAATCCTTATCATTGTGTTGGAAGGTGACCTACGACACAAAAACGACTCAAAACACTCTTTTTAGGCTTTTCAAAACATGTTTTTCAAATTTTTATGTGATTTTCGAATTTTTAAGTCAAAACACACTAAACACACTTAAAAACAGCAAGAAACAACATTTGAAGTTATGGTGGATAAAACCCTCCGAATTTGCATCAAAACACTTTAGTTACCGCCAAAATTTGATGCGTGAATTATACGCACACAAATTAAACCCTCTTTTTGACAATTGTAGTATAGATATGTAAGTAGGGATCGTTCTGGACCGGGGATTAGGAGGGATTGTTAATCACTTGGATTTGACTCAAAAACGTAAAAACACAATATACAACACTATACTAGACTCAAAGAATGCAAAACTAAACTTTAAAACACTAAAACAAATCAAAAGACTCAAAACAGCACCAAAACACTCAAAACTGACTTAAAAACACTTTCTGGGCAGTTTTGAGCACTTTGAGTACTTTGGACGAATTTGGGTAACAAATTGAATCAAAACACTTATAAACACAAACCAAAACACTTTCTAACTAATTTGAACAATACAAAGACTCAAAGGAGTCAAAACAAGTTCAAAAGACTCAAAACTGCCTAAAAACATTAACTAGGCAGTTTCTGACCTTAAACCCAAATTTGGACGAAATTAAGTTGTAACTTGACTCAAGACTCTTAAAAACACAAACTAAATTGATTTCTAACTAATTTGGACATTAAAGTAAGGTGGGATTGAGTTTTGGACGAAATTAAACTAATTGCACAGATTCTAATTAAAAACAGAATGTAAATATGAATGTGATGGATTTGAATGGATGGGATGACTAGCTAAGGGGTTCATCTCCACACATGTTACACTTGCATAATAAAAAGATTTCCAATTGCATTTCAATAAACCATGAATTCTCAACGCCCCGGGTTAATTAGGTCCGCTTAAATTAACCGTCAAGTTTTCCTTAAGTTAATGAATTGGATGATTGCATACGACAACCCACGAGGCATTCGTTACTATGATTGCATGAAACTTATGCCAAGAATATGTTTAACGCGATTGTTTATAAGCAACCTCCACTAATTGTGAATATAAGTTCATAACTATTACGTGAAACTCACTTATATTCTAGCGTCAAATTCATGCATGAAAATTAAGCGTGAACTCTCAATAAGCATACATAAATAGGTTATCAATCAAATAGTTAAACAAATTGAATTCACAACTTATGAAACGCAATTAGAAGTAATCAAATCAAAATGCAAGCATAAACATATATTTCGAATCCCCCCCTAACCAGGGGGGTTTTAGTTCCTCATGATACAAAACAAAGAGAATCAAAGAAACGCCTAAACATTCCAACAACTCAAACTTGAATTGTATGAACGTTTAGGCCCTCTTCTCTTCCATTCCTCATTCGTACAAAACAAAGGGTATTGAAATTAAACATTGAAATCAAAGAAACACCTAAACATTCCAACAGACTCAAACTTGAATTGTATGAACGTTTAGGCACTCTTCTCCTCCTCTTCGTTGTTGCACAAGGTCTAAGGTGAGTTTTGGTGTGTTGAATGGATTGGGGAATTATGGAAATGGATGAGGGAGGCCACGGCACTAGTTGGTGTGTATGGATGATTTTCTGAAATGGAAGAGTGAATGAGAATGAATCGGAATGAATTGTGTATGCAATGGATGCTTATTTATAGGTGAAAAGGAGGGAATATGACAGCTAGGAACTTGGTGGAAATCTGGAATGGTGATGGGAGATGCATGTGGCTGATTTATGCATGTGATTAAAGGGTAATGACAGCTAGGTTATGATGATGAATGCATGTGCAAAGTTGGTTGAATGATTATGGGTGCATGTGGCTGATTTATATGAAGGGAATGCATGATTGTTTACATGTGAATTAAAGCTATATGTGGCTGCAATGATGAAATGGATGGGAGTGCATGTGCTTTGACAGCTAGGTTGAATAAATTAAAGGGAGTGCATGTGGCTTGGTTGGAATGATTGGAATGCAATCTGAAATGGGATGTGTTGGTGTGAATTTCTGGTACAAAGGGCGTCCTTTGGTCTTCAATTTCGTCCATCTACTTGGCTTCAAGTATATGCAATCCATTTAACGCCCAAAAGTGCTCCAAAAGTCTCCAAAATGCATCTTTTTGCTCCTTTAGCCCTTTGGACCTACAAACACACGAAAATAGCTTAAAATACTAAAATAACTAAAGAAACATAACGTAAATGACGAGAACAAGCCATTTAAGTCGCATGAATATGCTCCTATCAGTTATTGATTTGCATAATACATATTCAAGATGAAGTTGTGTAGTGACCACCATCAAAGCTAAATAGCCATGTGCCCTTCATTCATTTTATGTTTAAGTTAACCCCGTTGAGCCTTGTTAAGCCTTTATTCCTTGTTAACCCACATTATCCTCACCTAGCCTAGTTTAGGACAGTCCACACCCTTGTTCTTAAAAGATAGTGAGCATGACTTAATTGAATTCCTTTTGAGTTACATTATGAAAGAAAATGAGTGTGGGGGAGAGAATGTTTAAGTGTTTAAGTATGTTTGAGATTCAAAAGAAAAGAAAAACAGAAAAGAAAAGAAAGAAAGAAAGAAAAAAAGAGCTTGAAAAAAAATGAAAGAATGAGTGATTGAAGAAAGGGTCCAAAACACCAATTCTGGCCGTAAATTGTCTAAATTCTCCCTTTTTGTTCAAAAGTTGAGTTTTCATTCAAAAGTGAATTCTAAGTTGATTCAAGTGCTTTGCTCACTATTTCTTTAAGAACCTTTGTTTTCCATATCCCTTCTTTGTTATCCACACGCCCCGAACCCCATTACAACCCGTGACTTCAATCTTGAGTGCTATGTGTTTCAATTTGTGGAGTTTGAACTTGGTATGAGCATATGGTGTCACTGGTTCTCGCGTCTAAGTAGTAGCATTCCATTCATGAGATCATATCTAAACATGCTTATTAACTCCAGAAATTGCGTTCTTTGTGATACATATATGTGAGTGTTCGGTTTCATGTTTACATCAATCTTCTCACATATACTTAGTGTAGGGTGTGTAGTCAGAAAATCTGAGTAAAAATTGAGTGCATATCTTGTGAGGAATTGAGCAAATTCTCCAAGGCATGTTACTACATTCAAAACATGGTTTTAAATGCTTAATTGTGAAATAGTATGTGGTGACTGTGATTAAGAATGTAATTAAGTGTGAAGATGACTAAAATCTGTGGGAATGATGATTTTTAACATGTCATGTGCATTGGAAATCCCTAAGACGATTGTTGGAAGGTTTAGGTTGTGTTTTACTTGTTTTGTTTCGTTTCGTTTTGTTTTGTTTTTCTTTCTGTTTTGCTCGAGGACTAGCAAAAGATAAGTGTGGGGGTTTGTGATAGGAGCATATTCATGCGACTTAAATGGCTTGTTCTCGTACATTTACGTTATGTTTCTTTAGTTATTTTAGTCCTTTATGCTTCTTTTGTGTGTTTTCAGGTTCTAAGGGCAAAGTATGCAAAAGGGTGCATTTTGGTGCATTTTGGAGTAGTTTGGGGCGTTAAATGGATTGCATATACTTGAAGCCAAGTAGATGGACGAAATTGAAGACCAAAGGAGGCCCTTTGTACCAGAAATTCACACCAACACATCCCATTTCAGATTGCATTCCAATCATTCCAGCCAAGCCACATGCACTCCCTTTAATTTATTCAACCTAGCTGTCAAAGCACATGCACATTCACCCTAATCATTCACATACACAATCTGCCATCATTCACACATTCATTCCACATGCATTCATCATCATAACCTAGCTGTCATTCCACTTTAATCCACATGCATTCCCTTCACAAATCAGCCACATGCATCTCCCATCACCATTCCAGATTTCCACCAAGTTCCTAGCTATCATATTCCCTCCTTTTCACCTATAAATAAGCATCCATTGCAGCCACAATGGATTCATTCCCATTCATACACAATTCATTCACCATTCACGCCAGAAATTCATCCCCTCTCTATAACACATCCATACTTCACCATTCTTCATATTTTCTGCCCAAAAAGAAGCCTTGAGGTCCCCTACATCCATCCCTATCCTAAACACATCATTCTACACCATCCATAACTCCCCATCCCTCCAAACCTATCCTTAGACCTTGTGCTACAACGAAGAGGAGGAGAAGAGTGCCTAAACGTTCATACAATTCAAGTTTGAGTTGTTGGAATGTTTAGGTGTTTCTTTTCGTCGATTCCAATGTTTAATTTCAATTCTCTTTGTTTTGTACGTATGAGGAACTAAACCCCCCCCTTGGCTAGGGGGGGATTCGAAATATATGTTTATGCTTGCATTTTGATTTGATTACTTCTAATTGCGTTTCATAAGTTGTGGATTCAATTTGTTTAACTGTTTGATTGATAACTTATTTATGTATGTTTATTGAGAGTATACGCTTAATTTTCATGCATGAATATGACGCTAGAATATAAGTGAGTTTCACCTAATAGTTACGAACTTATATTCACAAGTAGTGGAGGTTGCTTATAAACAATTGCGTTAAACGAATTCTTGGCATAAGTTTCATGCAATCATAGTAACGAATGCCTCGTCAATACTTATAATTTTCATAGAGCGTAATGATTCTTGCTTGTATCTCTATTATGCAATCATGTAGGGGACTTGTGGGGAATGTTTTGGGTTGTCGTATGCAATCATCCAATTCAATAACGTTAGGAAGATTGGAAGGTTAATTAGTGCATCACGGTTAACTTGGGGTGTTGAGAATTCATGGTTTATTGAAATGCAATTGGAAATCTTTTTATTATGCAAGTGTAACATGTGTGGAGATGAACCCCTTAGCTAGCCATCCCATCCATTCAATTCCATCACATTCATCTTTACAATCAGTTTTTAAATACAATCTGTGCATTTTAGTTAATTTCGTCAAAAACTCAATCCCCCTTTACTTTATTGTCAAATTAGTTAGAAATCAATTTAGTTTGTGTTTTTAAGAGTCTTGAGTCAAGTTACAACTTAAATTCGTCCAAAATTGGGTTTAAGGTCAGAAACTGCCTAGTTAGTGTTTTTAGGCAGTTTTGAGTCTTTTGAACTTGTTTTGAGTCCTTTGAGTCTTTGTATTGTCCAAATTAGTTAGAAAGTGTTTTAGTTTGTGTTTATAAGTGTTTTGATTCAATTTGTTACCCAAATTCGTCCAAAGTACTCAAAGTGCTCAAAACTGCCCAGAAAGTGTTTTTAAGGCAGTTTTGAGTGTTTTTGTGCTGTTTTGAGTCTTTTGGTTTGTTTTAGTGTTTTAAAGTTTAGTTTTGCATTCTTTGAGTCTAGTATAGTGTTTTATATTGTGTTTTTACGTTTTTGAGTGAAATCCAAGTGATTAACAATCCCTCCTAATCCCCGGTCCTGAACGATCCCTACTTACATACTTACTACAATTGTCAAAAAGAGGGTTTAATTTGTGTGCGTATAATTCTCGCATCACTTTGTCAGAGATCTTTTGACAAAGTTGAACGCATTTTCTGAAAAACCGAGAGAGCGTCGCCGAACTTTACGCAGGAAATTCCGGCTTTTTGAATCGGTGGACGCGTCGCCTTGGCCTTTTATAAAGCTATCGATCACCACCAACATACACACTCTGAAGACTGCCCATCTGTGAAAATCGTCTCCGGCCCTTTGAAATTTAACTCCATCCAGCCCTTCTCTTTGAACACTTTTGAAAAATGGCAAACCCATCGAACCTTAGTTTAGAATTGAGTCTCAGCAGCGATCCGGTTGCGCCCCGTCAAGGTAATGTATGGTGCCCTTCTTTCTTATCTTCTAACGGTCCTCTTTCAGGTGAAGACTCCATGATGACGGATGCAACAACAGCTACGATAGTAGCTCGGAACCTCCTCACTCCCAAAGATAGTCTGCTGCTTTCAGGACGATCCGATGAGTTGGCCGTTCAAGAGTCCCTGGCTCTCAGTGTTCAGTGCGCAGGCTCTGTGTCCAACATGGGCCAACGCCTGCTTGCTCGCTCCCGTCAGGTTGAATCATTGATGGCAGAGGTGGAAAATCTCAAGCAGGAGATCAAACAGCTTAACCACGAGAATAGAAGTTTGCACGTGCTTGCCAATAATTATTCGACAGGCATGAAGAGGAAGCTTGATGAGATGCAAGAATCTCAAGGTCGAATGCAAAGTGACCGTCAAAGGCTTGCGTCTTTCTTCCAAACGCACCTTTTTCCTGGGTCATCCAGCGTTCCGCCAAGTATTGAGGCCTCGAATGCTCTATCTCCGATGCCTCTTGCTCCGATGCCTTCTGCTCCGATGCCTCCTGCTCCGAGAGTGTTGCCACGTAGTGGGGCTTCACGTACACAACCTTTGTGAAGGCTACATTCTTTTATTTTTCTTTTTTTTTTTTTTTTTTTTTTTTTTTTTATTTCGAATCAAACGGCATGGAATTGATCTTTGAATGGGGGGTGATACTTGAGATGATCCGGTAATGATTTAAATTCTAAAGTGGGTGCCTGGATCATTAACAACATATTAGTATAAAAGAAAATTGAAATTCGGGGAGGCGGCTTACCTGTGTGCTCCGACAAGAACTCAATGACAAACACCACTCCCTTGAAAGTTTCAGGGATATTGGACTTGGCCAGATTGCATGTGATGGTTATGACTTGTCCAATGCCATCAAATTCAACTTCTTTGGGTTTTGTGGTTTCAAATATGTCCTCTTTGATGCCTTCTACATCTTCTCCAGCCACTACCTTCTCTTGAATCATTCTTCTTGGTGTACAAAGTCCTTTGAAGAATTCAACACCATCTAAAACTTGCTGTGTTGCACCAAGAATTGGAATAGCATTTTGCACCTTTGGGAAGGCTTCCACCATGTCCTTTTTACTCTCTTCTTGGTTGGGAATCAAAAACCTGCTAGGAAAAGGGACATTGGGTGGAATAACATCAGAATAACATGGAATTGGGACGTCCTTACTTGTGGTGGGTGGTTTAGAGGGCTTAGGGGGTTGCGGCAAGGGTTGTTCTACCCTTGCCGTGTGCATGTCTTCTTCCTCCTCCTCAATTAGCAGCTCCTCATCCACTTCTAGGCTATGTTTGGACATTTTTAGGTCAGCTCCAACCTCCATAGCACTTCCCAAAGTGATAGCATTATGGATTTCAAAATCTTCCTTCGAGTTTTCAATAGTTGAGTTGGAGAGTTCACTTTGCTCTTGAATTTGTTTCATGAACTCCATAATCTGCCCAATTTGCCCCTCCAAGTTGTCCAACCTTTTGTCTTGATTTTGCCTTGCTTTGTCTTGAGTTTGGATTTCATTACTTTGGGCAGGTTGTGGTGGCTGCATAGGCGTTGAATAGAACTCCTCATATGGCTGCCAATATTCTCCTTGTTGAGCCTCATTAGCTTGATTTTGTGAGCCCTGCACCAAAAAAATTAATTCATTAAGCTTTTGATTATAATCTATTGACGAACTTGAGTTTGGTTGGGCATATTGAATATGAGGTTGTGGTGGGTGCATAGGTTTTGAATAGAACTCCTCATATGCCTGTCAATATCCTTCTTCTTGAACATGTTGAGGTTCCCACCATATAGAGTTTGAATGATCACTCCAATCTGAATTGTAAGTATTGGAAAACACGTTATTCCTTGATTGAAGATCAAATATATCAACGCTTTGCATTTGGGACCTTTCCATGAGCTGTGACAATAGAGAAGCATTATCAAGTACCATGTTGTGCTTCTCTAGTACTTGAATTCAACAAACAAAACACAAATAAAAAAAACTAAAACTAAAATACATAACAGAAACGAACAATCCAAGGGATTAGCAAATTTGCTAATCCCCTGCAACGGCGCCAAAATTTGATGCGAGAATTATACACACACAAATTAAACCCTCTTTTTGACAATTGTAGTATAGATATAAGTAGGGATCGTTCTTAACCGGGGATTAGGAGGGATTGCAAATCTCTTGGAAACTGGCTTATGTTGTTATACTCCTTCCTAATGCTAAAATATGTTTAGTATAATGGCACAAGCAAGGGTGTCGAATCCACAGGGACTAATTGGACCTATACAATTACTTGTTTTGCAAGAACTCTATGAAATGAATAAAACTAATCAAATTAGGCAGATTTGTTGTTGTAACTTGAAAGCACCAGAAAATGAAGTAAACACAATTAAATGAATCAACAACTAATAAAATGGGATAGCACCAATGTAGATGAAGCTAGGGATTCTGTTTCACCATTGCTAAACCAAGTCCATGTTTGTTAAGTTAGTTTATACTCAGCCATCTACCTATTTCTTGAGTTTGTTTCACTTAGATATGATCAACCATATGATGTGTGGATTTGATCACATGTTCCTAATCATGAGCCTAGTTGTGATGTGCAACTTTGGTTCCTAATCAAGAAGGTGTTACGCACAAGAAACTTTCATAAAACTAAAGGTAACACTTGGCAGGTTGTTTGCAAAGTATTCCCTTCATCCATTCACATATCTACCAAGAATATGCATGATGTGTGCCCTAATCTTGGCTAAACAACCTGTGGTTAATTCAAATGGTGATCAAACATTAAAATCAACTCACAAAGTCACAATTAAATCAGAGAATGAAACAAGAAATAGATGGACAAACTGAGCATTCTAACTTGACTACATGGCAAACTTTGCAAGGCTACATCGAATCCCTAGAGAGAGATTAGTTACACTTCATGTTTACAAAAGGTTTGACATAAAAATATAAAACATGAGTGAACATAGAATTAATAAGAAGAAACCCTTGAAGCAAAACTGATGTCGAAATCCCTTAAGAGTGGCCTTCGGTGTTGGTTCTCCAAGTGTGATGTAAATGAAGGTAGATCGGCTATGGTTGAATGGTTTCTGCAAATGGGAGAGCAAATGGACATAGATGGATCGGCTATGTGTGTGAATAATGGGATGATGGAACCAGAACAAAAGAAGTGATGTTGCATGGTTTTTATAGAAGGGAAATGCAGCTGCCAACATTAAGAATGGAGCTGGAATGCAAATGTGAGCTGGAAGTGTAAGTGCAAGCACGGCAAGGTCTCTAAATGATAGGAGCATATTCATGCGACTTAAATGGCTTGTTCTCGTGCATTTACGTTATGTTTCTTTAGTTATTTTAGTCATTTATGCTTCTTTTGTGTGTTTTCAGGTTCTAAGGGCAAAGTATGCAAAATAGTGCATTTTGGTGCATTTTGGAGTAGTTTGGGGCGTTAAATGGATTGCATATACTTGAAGCCAAATAGATGGACGAAATTGAAGACCAAAGGAGGCCCTTTGTACCAGAAATTCACACCAACACATCCCATTTCAGATTGCATTCCAATCATTCCAGCCAAGCCACATGCACTCCCTTTAATTTATTCAACCTAACTGTCAAAGCACATGTACATTCACCCTAATCATTCACATACACAATCTGCCATCATTCACACATTCATTCCACATGCATTCCCTTCACAAATCAGCCACATGCACTTTGCCTTTCATCATTGCACCATAAATCAACCACATGCACCCATAATCATTCAACCAACTTTGCACATGCATTCATCATCATAACCTAGCTGTCATTACCCTTTAATCACATGCATAAATCAGTCACATGCATCTCCCATCACCATTCCAGATTTCCACCAAGTTCCTAGCTGTCATATTCCCTCCTTTTCACCTATAAATAAGCATCCATTGCAGCCACAATTCATTGATTCCCATTCATTCTCATTCATTCTTCCATACACATTTCAGTCACAAACACAAACCATTCACACCATCAAACTATCCTTAGACCTTGTGCTACAACGAAGAGGAAGATAAGAGGGCCTAAACGTTCATCCAATTCAAGTTTGAGTTGTTGGAATGTTTAGGTGTTTCTTTGATTTCAATGTTTAATTTCAATACTCTTTGTTTTGTACGAATGAGGAATGGAAGAGAAGAGGGCCTAAACGTTCATACAATTCAAGTTTGAGTTGTTGGAATGTTTAGGTGTTTCTTTGATTCTCTTTGTTTTGTATCATGAGGAACTAAACCCCCCCTTGGCTAGGGGGGATTCGAAATATATGTTTATGCTTGTATGTTTATTGAGAGTGTACGCTTAATTTTCATGCATGAATATGACGCTAGAATATAAGTGAGTTTCACCTAATAGTTACGAACTTATATTCACAAGTAGTGGAGGTTGCTTATAAACAATCGCGTTAAACGAATTCTTGGCATAAGTTTCATGCAATCATAGTAACGAATGCCTCGTCAACACTTATAATTTTCATAGAGCGTAATGATTCTTGCTTGTATCTCTATTAGCAATCATGTAGGGGACTTGTGGGGAATGTTTTGGGTTGTTGTTGATAGGAGCATATTCATGCGACTTAAATGGCTTGTTCTCGTGCATTTACGTTATGTTTCTTTAGTTATTTTAGTACTTTAAGCTATTTTCGTGTGTTTGTAGGTCCAAAGGGCTAAAGGAGCAAAAAGATGCATTTTGGAGACTTTTGGAGCACTTTTGGGCTAAGGATGGATAGCCTATGCTTGGAGCCAAAGTGTTGGACGAAATTGAAGACCTAATTGAAGACCAAAGTGTTGGAACCTTGTTCCCTTTAGTTTTAGGACATTTAAACCTTTCCTATATCCTTAGCCGTGCATAACATTCCAACATTCCACTCCTTCATTTCAGCCACACTCCCACATATCATTACTTATCATCACCACTTATCACTTATCATAATCACATATCATTACTTATCATCACCACTTATCACTTATCATAAATCATTACTTATCATCACCACTTATCACTTATCATAATCACATATCATACACTTATCATCACCACTTATCACTTATCATAAATCATTACTTATCATCACCACTTATCACTTATCATAAATCATTACTTATCATCACCACTTATCACTTATCATAATCACATATCATACACTTATCATCACCACTTATCACTTATCATAATCACCCATAATCATTCACATAAATCAGCCACATGCATTCACTCTTCATAATTCAACCTAGCTGTCATGTTTCCCTTTTCATCATTCCCTCACATTCTTTAATTCAGCCAACACATGCTTACACATGCATTTTCAGCACCAAAGAATCATTGCACATGCATTTCCAACCCACATGCATCATTTAATCATTCAAACATGCAGCCACATTCACTTTACCTAGCTGTCATGTTCCCTCTCCCATCCATTTTCAGATTTCCACCAACCAATCTAGTTGTCATTACACATGCATTCCCTTCTTTAATCATTCCTAGCTGCCATTCACATGTTCTCCCATCCCTTCTCTCCCTATAAAACCATGCATTTCATTCCAAAAATTTGATGCTAACTAAGTAAGCACACAAATTAAAACCCTCTTGTGACAATTGTAGTATATAAATAAGTAGGGATCGTTCTTAACCGGGGATTAGGAGGGATTGCAAAATCACTTGGAAACTGACTCAAAAACGTAAAATAAAGTTTGAAACACTAAACTAGACTCAAAGAATGCAAAACTAACAATAAAAACACTCAAACAAATCAAAAGACTCAAAGAATACAAAACACTTATAAACACAAACTAAGACACTTTCTAACTAAATTAGACACTAAGGTAAAGGGGGATTGTGGTTTTGACGAAAATAAACTAAATGCAACGATTGTAATTTAAAGGCAGAATGTAAATATGAATGTGATGAAAATATGGAATGAATGCTAGCTAGAAGGTTCTTCTCCACACATGTCACACTTGCATACACTTTGATTTTCAGTTGGTCTTTCGATAAATTATGAAACTCAACGCCCCAAATTAACCGTGAATTGCACTAATTAACCCTCAGTTTTTCCACAAGTTATTAAGTTGGATGATTGCATACGACAACCCAAAACATTCCCTACAAGTTCCCTACATGAATTGCATAATAGAGATACAAGCAAGAATCATTAAGTTCTAAGAAAAACATAAGCATTGACGAAGCATTCGTTACTATGAATTGCATGAAACTTATGCTAAGAATTCATTCAACGCGATCGTTTTCAAGCGACCTTCACTACTTGTGATTATAAGATTGTAACTATTAGGTGAAACTCCCTCATAATCTAGCATCATATTCATGCATGAAAACTAAGCGTGCACTCTCAATCAACATACACAAATAAGCTATCAATCAAATAGATGAACGAATTGAATCCACAACTTATGAAATTCCAACCAAAAGTAATCAATTCATATTGCAAGCATAAACATGGTTTCGAATCACCCCCTAGCTAACTAGGGGGATTTAGCCTCTCATGTTCACAACAAGAAAAATAAAATTGAATTTAAACATAAAGAACAAAGGATGGATTACACCTAGAACGCCCAACGAATCCACTTGAATTTCTGCGCGATTTTAAGTCCTCTTCCTCCTTTCTTCTTGCTGCGGCAGAGAAGGTTTATTGTGTTTTTGGGTGATTTTCTGGTTTAGGAATGGGTTTAGGGAAGTGTGGTGGTGCGGCAAGGTTGTGAGGTGGTGTAGGAAGGTGTGGAAAATGGCTGGGAAGGTGGAGGAAGCTGCGGCAGAGAAGAAAAACTGGGTGAAGGTGTTGCGGCTGGATAGGGAAAATGGAAAGGTTCTTGCGGCTGGAATGAATTTTATGGGATGGTGGCGGCTGGATTAGAATATGGAATATGGTGGCTCGGTTTTTGGGGGGAATAAGGGTGAATGATTTATGCGGCTAAAAGACAAAGGAATGGTGGCTGCGCTGGAATGAATTCAAAATATGGAAGTTGGTGTTGCGGCTGTGATGGGGAAAGCTGCGGCTGTTTGTGTTTTTTTTATGGGAGCACCGCTTAGAATGAAAATTAGGGTGGAGAATGGATAGAATTAGGTTGTGGTTTTTTGGTGAATGAATGGTGTGAAGGTGCGGCTTTTTGAGAGAATCAGGGGATAATGGATGAATGGAAAACATGCATGAATCACGGCTTGGGAATTATGGGAAAAAGTGATTAATGGCTGAGATTGTTTTATCAAATAAATGGATGGGATTGTGACGGCTAAAGATGTAAAACCTAGGGTTTTAAATATGTTTGGTTCCTAGCTTATTTTTATTAACGAAAATAAATTCAAAGGCTTCTAGAATTAGGAAATAAAATCAGAAATTAAAGAGGGAAAGATTAAAGGGTGTGGCTAGGGCCTTGGTTTTGTGTCCTAAAGCGCCTACAAGGAATTCAAAGTGGCAAGAAAATACGGATGTTTAAGATTAGGAAAGGTTACCAAAACGGGAAACTTAGGGTTAACTTTCCTAAAATAGGAAACCTTGTTTGAATAGGATTCCTCGTTTTGGTAAGAATTCATCGTTGGCATAGGAATTCATCGTTTCTTCACGTCTTCAACTCATTCATTCCTCTTTTGCTCCAAAAGGCTCCAATTTGCATCTTCTTGCACACTTTGGCCTTATAATCTGAAAATACACAAAAATGGCCTTAAACACTAAAATAACTAAGTAAACACAACATAAATGCACGAGAACAAGCTAATTAAGTCGCATGAATATGCTCCTATCAAATTCCCCCACACTTAACTTTTGCTAGTCCTCGAGCAAAACAGAACACTTAAAGAAAATAAGACGAAACAAAACAAACAAAACATAACCTAAACCTTCCAACGTTTGCCTCAGGGATTTCCAATGAAACATGACAAGTCAAAAATCATTACTCACATAGCTTTTAGTCTTACTTCCCCTTAAGCACATACTTAATCATAGTCACCATTCACTAGTTCACATTTAATCAATTAAAACACATTTTGAATGTAGTAACATGCCTTAGAGAATTCCCTCAATTCCTCACTAGTTATGCACTCAATTTTCACTCAGATTTTCTGACTACACACCCTATACTAGTTATATGTGAGAAGATTGATTTAAACATGAAAGACTAGTACTCACATATGTTATAATAAAGAATCGCAATTTCTGGAGTAATTAAACGTGTTTGGATATGATCTCATGAATGGAATGCTACTACTTAGATGCGAGAACCAGTGACACCATATGCTCATACCAAATTCAAACTCCACAATTGAAATGCACAACACTCAAGATAGAAGTCAAGGTTTGTAACGGGGCTTGGGGTTTTGGCTAACAAGGGTAGGTAAGGAATAACAAACGTTCTTTAAGCAATAATAAGTAAAGTAATGAAATTAAGACCTAGAATTCCCTTAGAATGCAGAAATCAACTTTTAAACAAATAGGGGAGATTCAAACAACTCTTAGGGCCTAATTCATTGTTTTGGGCCCTTACTTCAACAACCAATACTTTTCAACTATTTTCAACTCTTTTTCCATTTTTTTTTTCTTTTCTTTTTCTTTCTTTCTTTCTTTTTTTTTTTTCTCTCTTTTTTTTTTTTTTTTTTTTTTTTTTTTTTTTTTTTTTTTTTCTAACCGTGCCTATGGCACAAAAACTCACATGAATACACTTTCCCCCACACTTATTTTCTGCACACATTAATCAAAGGGAATTCATTCATGCTTACTATGCTTCAAGAACAAGGGTACGGATGGTCCTAATCTAGGCTAGGTGAAGATAATGTGGGTTAACAAAGAAAGTAGGCTACACAAGGCTCAACGGGGTTAAATCCTACAAAACAAATGAAAAGGGAAATATGGCAATTTGGCTATGGTGTTCACTACACAACTTCATCTTGAATACGTGTTATGCAAATCAATGACATGCTTTGAATGAAATGGGCATGAGTTCTAGCATTTGGAACTAAGTGATGAAACGCCTTCTAAGTAATAACCAAGCAAAGAATAATGAGATCATGCAACGACTTAAGAAAACAATGATGAACAGATTATAACTCTCCAAATAACGTTTAGGCTCAAGTCTCACAAGGATGTAGCGTTAGTTTGAGTTCATTCCTTCAAACATGTTACAAAAACTAATTTTTTCCTTTGTGATTACATGTGAATTCGTAAACTATAACTACAAACAAGCATAAACCAAAGAGTATATCAAACGTCCAACCATGTTTGTAACTTTCTTTAACCATCATGCAATTAAAAACCAAATCCTCATCATTGCGTTGGAAGGTACCTACGACACAAGCAAACACACACAAACAACTCTTTTTGGGTTTTTCAAAACAATTTTTCAAATTTTTATGGAATTTTCGGATTTTTAAGTCAACACACACTCAAACACTCTAAAATAGCTTAAAAACACATAAAAACAGTGGGAAACAAGTTTAGACATGTTAGGTGGTAAAACCCTACGAATTTCATGCACACAATCTCAAAACAGAATGTTACCCCCCCACACTTAAACTAAACATTGTCCTCAATGTTTTAGACACAATTAAAAAAACATTACACAAAGCATAAAGTAAGCAACAAAGGGAAGGGTTTAGGGACGCAAATCTGAGTGTGGAGCGATTCCCAAGTTCTTCCTTTGTTGATTGCATGGGTTGCCTTCCACGAAGCGCTTGCTTTAACGTCTTCCAGCCGGACGAAACCTTCTTCACTCCTTACTAGGGCCCACGGCTTCCAAGAGTATGTCATCCACGGCATGCTCCACAAAGGTGTCATAATAGGGCTTCAAACGATGCCCGTTCACCTTGAATTCATGTCCCGCTTTCAAGCTTTGGATTTGGACTGCACCATGAACAAAAACATTAGTAATAACAAATGGTCCAATCCACTTAGAACGTAACTTACCAGGAAACAAACGTAAACGGGAATTGAACAATAGCACTTTCTGCCCAATTGAGAATGATTTCCCACGGATCATGTTGTCATGGAAAGCTTTAGTCTTTTGCTTGTAAATGCTTGCATTATCATACGCCTCGTGCCTTATCTCATCAAGCTCATTTAATTGCCATCTCCTTTGACTTCCTGCTTCATCAAGGTTCATGTTAAACTTCTTGATGGCCCAAAGTGCTTTGTGCTCCAATTCAACGGGAAGATGGCACACCTTGCCATAGACAAGTCGAAAGGGTGACATCCCAATGGGAGTTTTGTACGCCGTACGATACGCCCAAAGTGCATCATCTAACCGTAAGCTCCAATCCTTCCTTGTTGGCCCAACAGTCTTCTCGAGTATTTGCTTAATCTCTCGGTTGGAAACCTCGGCTTGGCCATTCGTTTGAGGATGGTAAGGTGTAGAAACCTTATGGGTGACATGGTATTTCCTTAATAACGCTTCAATGGTCCGATTGCAAAAGTGTGACCCTCCATCACTAATGATCACTCGTGGCATTCCAAACCTTGCAAAAATGTTAGTTCTAATAAACTCTGCAACCACTTTAGAATCATTAGTCCGGGTGGCTTTGGCTTCCACCCATTTTGACACATAATCAACCGCAAGCAAAATATACATGAAACCATACGATGAAGGGAAGGGACCCATAAAATCAATACCCCAGACATAAAAAATTTCAACATTTAGGATAGAAACCTGCGGCATTTGGTCCTTTGCACTAATGCCACCCATTCTTTGGCATTTATCACATGTTAAGCAAAACCTTCTAGCATCCTTGAAAATACTAGGCCAATAAAATCCACATTGTAACACTTTGAGGGCCGTGCGTTGTGTGCCAAAGTGCCCTCCACATGCATATGTATGACAAAAACTCAAGATTGAATGACATTCAGAATCATGCACACAACGACGTATAATCTGATCGGGACAAAATTTCCATAAGTATGGATCATCCCACACATAAAATCGTGCATCATGCCTAAGTTTGTCACGTTGGTGCCTATTGAACTCACTTGGAATACGTTTTGACACCAAAAAATTAACTATATCGGCATACCAAGGCTCACTTACCTGGATAGACATTAATTGTTCATCGGGAAATGTCTCTGCAATGGGTAGGGACTCCTCATTATGCACCATTCGGCTTAGGTGGTCAGCCACCACATTATCCACGCCCTTCTTATCCCGAATCTCAATGTCAAACTCTTGTAAGAGCAAAAGCCATCGAATTAGTCTAGGCTTGGCCTCCTTCTTCGTGAGCAAATACTTGAGAGCTGCATGATCAGTAAAAATAATAACTTTAGTCCCAAGTAAGTATGACCGAAACTTATCTAATGCAAATACCACAGCAAGTAATTCTTTTTCAGTGGTTGAGTAATTTAATTGAGCATCATTTAATGTTCTAGATGCATAATAAATAACATGAGGTTGTTTGTCCTTTCGCTGCCCCAAAACAGCACCAATCGCATAGTCCGAAGCATCGCACATCAACTCGAATGGAAGGCTCCAATCTGGAGGTGTGATAATGGGAGCCGAAGTGAGAGCCTCCTTGAGATGCTTGAATGCCGTGGAGCATGCATCATCAAACTCAAACGCCACCTCCTTTTGCAGCAGTCGGCAGAGTGGCTGTGCAATCTTTGAGAAATCCTTAATGAACCGCCTATAAAAACCTGCATGACCAAGAAACGAACGAACCTCTCTAACCGAAGTTGGAGCGGGTAAGTGACGAACAAGGTCTACCTTAGATTTATCTACTTCAATGCCTTTTTCAGAAATAATATGTCCTAAAACAATACCTTGTTTAACCATGAAGTGACATTTTTCCCAATTAAGCACAAGATTTGTTTCAACACAACGGTTCAAAATCAAACTAAGATTACTCAAACAACCATCAAATGAATTACCAAACACACTGAAATCATCCATAAAAACCTCAATGATTTTCTCGACATAATCCGAAAATATGCTCATCATGCATCTTTGAAATGTAGCAGGTGCATTACATAAACCAAATGGCATGCGACGATAAGCAAATGTACCAAAGGGGCATGTAAAAGTAGTCTTTTCTTGATCATCCGGGGCAATAACAATTTGATTATAACCAGAATATCCATCAAGAAAACAATAAAATGAATGACCCGCTAACCTTTCCAACATTTGATCTAGGAACGGCAATGGGAAGTGGTCCTTCCTCGTGGTGGCGTTTATCTTCCTATAATCCGTGCACACGCGCCAACCGGTTTGGACTCGAGTGGGCACTAGCTCATTCTCTGCGTTCTCCACAACTGTCACTCCAGATTTCTTCGGCACGCATTGGATAGGCGAAACCCACTTACTATCCGAGATAGGATAGATAACTCCACAATCTAACAGCTTGATTATCTCCTTCTTCACCACTTCCATCATCGGAGGGTTAAGACGGCGTTGAGCCTCTCTAGTTGGTTTGGCCCCCTCCTCAAGAAATATGTGATGCATACACGTAGCGGGACTAATACCTTTGATATCGGCCAACGTCCAACCCAGGGCAGATTTGAACTCCTTCAAAACACGCACTAGTTTCTCCTCTTCTTGTGCCGTGAGTGATGAAGAAATGATGGCCGGTAATGTCTCCTCTTCCCCCAAGAAAATGTACTTCAAATGGCCCGGTAATGGTTTGAGATCAAGGGTAGGTGCCTGAATTATAGATGGAAGCAATTTGTTAGTCGAAATGGGAATGGACTCACGGGTAGTGTACTTACCATCAAGCTTAGGTGAGGACTCAAGGGCAGCCACAACTTCAAGTAATTCCTCACTAGGGGGCACGGCATGGAGTAGAGAGTGTGTGCCGTGGGCATGCATGCAATCTGTCCCCTTTGTTTTGAGTTCCATGCCTCGTGTAATGACTTTTTCAAGCGCATCGTCATTCAAATCGTCAAGATATCCCTGCGCCAAAGAGTCAATTATATCAATAGAAAAGCATGAATGGTCCTCACTAGGGTATTTAATGGAATCAGAAAGATTAAAATTAACAACTTCCCCATCGAATTCCATGGACAAAGTTCCACTATACACGTCAATCTTCGTCCGGGCCGTCTTCATGAATGGCCTTCCAAGTAGAATGGGCAGCGAAGGAGCATGGTCCGATTCATCCATTTCAAGGACATAGAAATCCGCCGGGAAGACCAAATGATTAACCTGTACAAGAACATCTTCCAAAACTCCCTTTGGATAGGCGTTAGATCTATCGGCCAATTGTATTATTACCCCATCATTTTTCAATGCTCCTAAGTTCATAGATGCATAAATGGAATATGGCATAACATTTATAGAAGCACCTAAATCAAGCATGGCAGATTCAAATCTAGTATTCCCAATGACACAAGGAATGGTAAAACTACCTGGATCCTTGCATTTGGGCGGTAGTTTGCGTTGCAAGATGGCGGACACATTCTCACCTACCTTTACCACTTCCTTGGTCGACATCCTCTTCCTAGTGTTGCAAAGCTCCTTTAAGAACTTGGCATACCTCGGGACTTGCTTTATTGCATCCAACAGGGGTATGTTCACTTGAACTTTACGAAACGTCTCAAGGATGTCCTTTTCAGCTTCTTTTTTCTTCGTTTGCCTGAACCTACTAGGAAAAGGAACATTCGAAGGGAAAACACTAGTAGGAACTGAATTTAACACATTTTTACCTTTATTGGCCGAATTGGGCAGATTTGGGACCATAGGGACTTGTGGCGATGATGGGATCACCTTTGCCGTGGGCAACCTTGTTTCTTCCTCTTCGATTCTTCGTTTTTCATCCTCTTCGGGGCTTGATGGTGATGGTGTAGGACATGCCCCGACTTCTTTTCCACTTCTCAATTGTATGGCCTTTGCGCTTTCGAAACCTCCCTTCGGATTTGGAATGGTGGAACTAGGGAGTTGTCCGGGATCTCGAAACTTACCTACAAACTCGGCAATCTGCCCAATTTGTTTCTCAAGTTGATCCACCCTCTTATCTTGGTTTTGCATAGCCTTCGCTTGATCTTCCTGCCCATTAGACAACTTAGTTAGTATTTTAAGAAGTGCATCATTGTCAAGAGACGTACCTGAGGCACTTGGGCCGGATTGGGCTTGACTTTGGGGTGGGCCGTAGGGTTTGGGAAAGAACCCCGGGGGTTGTTGCCTAAAGCCTCCTTGGTTCTGAGGTTGCTGGGAATCCCTCCACTTGAAATTTGGGTGGTCTCGCCACCCCGGATTATACGTGTTGGAGTACGGATCATGTCTTGACTGATTTTGGCTTTGAAACCCAATGGCATTCGCACTCTCCCATCCGCCATTCTCGATGAGTTGAGGACACTTTTCGGAGGCATGTCCTTGAATAGAACATACGCCACATACCACAGGTCCTTGCATCTTCATTCCCTCGGCCATCTGTGAAACAATAGAAGTAAGATTAGCCAATTGTGAATGAAGATCGGACGTTGAACTTACCTCATGTACTTGGTGCCGTGGAGGTCCTCTTTGGCCTACTCCCTCATACTGTTGAGCATTCAATGCTCGGTTCGCAATCAAAACCTTGGCCGCCATGGGTGTCTTGTCCACCAATGCTCCACCCGCCGATGCGTCAAGCATTTGTCGTTCAATTGGCAGGAGCCCCTCGTAGAAGTATTGCAGAAGCAACTCCTCCTTCATCTGGTGCTGTGGACAAGAAGCAACAAGAGATTTAAAACGTTCGTAATACGTAGGAAAAGACTCACCATCTTCTTGCTGTATACCACTTATCCTTTTTCGTAAAAGGATGATTCGAGAAGTTGGGAAAAACTTCTCCAGAAAGGCCCTCTTCATGCTCTCCCACGATGTGACGGTTCCGGGAGCTAACTCATATAACCAATCTTTGGCTTTATCCATCAAAGAGAATGGAAAAGCCTTCATCTTCAATATGCTTCCATCGACGTTGACGGGAGTCATACTAGAGCAAACTACTTCAAATTCTTTCAAATGTTTGTTAGGATCTTCCATGGACAAGCCATGGTATTTAGGAATATGATGAAGTAAACTTGACTTTAATTCAAACTCATCCGTCTTACCTTGGGCAGCCGTGGGGTATTGAATGCACAAGGGTGCGGCATTATCCAAACCTGAGGCGGAAAGCTCCTTGAGTGTACGGTTGTCCACCGCCATGCCTTCGACTTCTTCAAATATCCCTGCCGTGGCTTCCTCCTCCTCCTCTAGGACGTGTTCCTCGAGGTCAGATTCCGGGCTTGGTGGATTTGGTTCGTGTTGCTTCCTCGTCCGTCTCAAGGTCCTCTCAAAATCGCTGTCAAAATCTGAGATATGCTCACGAATCGGTTGAGAACTCCGAGTCATGCACTAGTACCTAAAACAAGGAAAACGAAACAAAATCAGAAACTTTAACAAAATAAATAAATAAACAAAAATTAAACAATCCAAGGGATTAGCAAAGTTGCTAATCCCCGGCAACGGCGCCAAAAATTTGATGCTAACTAAGTAAGCACACAAATTAAAACCCTCTTGTGACAATTGTAGTATATAAATAAGTAGGGATCGTTCTTAACCGGGGATTAGGAGGGATTGCAAAATCACTTGGAAACTGACTCAAAAACGTAAAATAAAGTTTGAAACACTAAACTAGACTCAAAGAATGCAAAACTAACAATAAAAACACTCAAACAAATCAAAAGACTCAAAGAATACAAAACACTTACAAACACAAATTAAGACACTTTCTAACTAAATTAGACACTAAGGTAAAGGGGGATTGTGGTTTTGACGAAAATAAACTAAATGCAACGATTGTAATTTAAAGGCAGAATGTAAATATGAATGTGATGAAAATATGGAATGAATGCTAGCTAGAAGGTTCTTCTCCACACATGTCACACTTGCATACACTTTGATTTTCAGTTGGTCTTTCGATAAATTATGAAACTCAACGCCCCAAATTAACCGTGAATTGCACTAATTAACCCTCAATTTTTCCACAAGTTATTAAGTTGGATGATTGCATACGACAACCCAAAACATTCCCTACAAGTTCCCTACATGAATTGCATAATAGAGATACAAGCAAGAATCATTAAGTTCTAAGAAAAACATAAGCATTGACGAAGCATTCGTTACTATGAATTGCATGAAACTTATGCTAAGAATTCATTCAACGCGATCGTTTTCAAGCGACCTTCACTACTTGTGATTATAAGATTGTAACTATTAGGTGAAACTCCCTCATAATCTAGCATCATATTCATGCATGAAAACTAAGCGTGCACTCTCAATCAACATACACAAATAAGCTATCAATCAAATAGATGAACGAATTGAATCCACAACTTATGAAATTCCAACCAAAAGTAATCAATTCATATTGCAAGCATAAACATGGTTTCGAATCACCCCCTAGCTAACTAGGGGGATTTAGCCTCTCATGTTCACAACAAGAAAAATAAAATTGAATTTAAACATAAAGAACAAAGGATGGATTACACCTAGAACGCCCAACGAATCCACTTGAATTTCTGCGCGATTTTAAGTCCTCTTCCTCCTTTCTTCTTGCTGCGGCAGAGAAGGTTTATTGTGTTTTTGGGTGATTTTCTGGTTTAGGAATGGGTTTAGGGAAGTGTGGTGGTGCGGCAAGGTTGTGAGGTGGTGTAGGAAGGTGTGGAAAATGGCTGGGAAGGTGGAGGAAGCTGCGGCAGAGAAGAAAAACTGGGTGAAGGTGTTGCGGCTAGATGGGGAAAATGGAAAGGTTCTTGCGGCTGGAATGAATTTTATGGGATGGTGGCGGCTGGATTAGAATATGGAATATGGTGGCTCGGTTTTTGGGGGGAATAAGGGTGAATGATTTATGCGGCTAAAAGACAAAGGAATGGTGGCTGCGCTGGAATGAATTCAAAATGTGGAAGTTGGTGTTGCGGCTGTGATGGGGAAAGCTGCGGCTGTTTGTGTTTTTTTTATGGGAGCACCGCTTAGAATGAAAATTAGGGTGGAGAATGGATAGAATTAGGTTGTGGTTTTTTGGTGAATGAATGGTGTGAAGGTGCGGCTTTTTGAGAGAATCAGGGGATAATGGCTGAATGGAAAACATGCATGAATCACAGCTTGGGAATTATGGGAAAAAGTGATTAATGGCTGAGATTGTTTTATCAAATAAATGGATGGGATTGTGACGGCTAAAGATGTAAAACCTAGGGTTTTAAATATGTTTGGTTCCTAGCTTATTTTTATTAACGAAAATAAATTCAAAGGCTTCTAGAATTAGGAAATAAAATCAGAAATTAAAGAGGGAAAGATTAAAGGGTGTGGCTAGGGCCTTGGTTTTGTGTCCTAAAGCGCCTACAAGGAATTCAAAGTGGCAAGAAAATACGGATGTTTAAGATTAGGAAAGGTTACCAAAACGGGAAACTTAGGGTTAACTTTCCTAAAATAGGAAACCTTGTTTGAATAGGATTCCTCGTTTTGGTAAGAATTCATCGTTGGCATAGGAATTCATCGTTTCTTCACGTCTTCAACTCATTCATTCCTCTTTTGCTCCAAAAGGCTCCAATTTGCATCTTCTTGCACACTTTGGCCTTATAATCTGAAATACACAAAAATGGCCTTAAACACTAAAATAACTAAGTAAACACAACATAAATGCACGAGAACAAGCTAATTAAGTCGCATGAATATGCTCCTATCAATTTCATTCATTCAATTCATTCATTCTTCCATACACATTTCAGTCACAAACACCAACCATTCCCTTGTGCCATGCTCTCTCCCTAATAATCCAAACACCACACCAGAAATCATCCCATTGCCGTGGCCTCCTCCTTCCATTTTCACCACTCCCCAAACCATTCACACCATCAAACTATCCATTAGACCTTGTGCTACAACGAAGAGGAAGATAAGAGGGCCTAAACGTTCATACAATTCAAGTTTGAGTTGTTGGAATGTTTAGGTGTTTCTTTGATTTCAATGTTTAATTTCAATACTCTTTGTTTTGTACGAATGAGGAATGGAAGAGAAGAGGGCCTAAACGTTCATACAATTCAAGTTTGAGTTGTTGGAATGTTTAGGTGTTTCTTTGATTCTCTTTGTTTTGTATCATGAGGAACTAAACCCCCCCTTGGCTAGGGGGGGATTCGAAATATATGTTTATGCTTGCGTTTTGATTTGATTACTTCTAATTGCATTTCATAAGTCGTGGATTCAATTTGTTTAACTGTTTGATTGATAACTTATTTATGTATGTTTATTGAGAGTGCACGCTTAATTTTCATGCATGAATATGACGCTAGAATATAAGTGAGTTTCACCTAATAGTTACGAACTTATATTCACAAGTAGTGGAGGTTGCTTATAAACAATCGCGTTAAACGAATTCTTGGCATAAGTTTCATGCAATCATAGTAACGAATGCCTCGTCAACACTTATAATTTTCATAGAGCGTAATGATTCTTGCTTGTATCTCTATTATGCAATCATGTAGGGGACTTGTGGGAAATGTTTTGGGTTGTCGTATGCAATCATCCAATTCAATAACGTTAGGAAGATTTGAAGGTTAATTTAAGCGGACCTAATTAACCCGGGGTGATGAGTTTCATAATTTATTGAAATGCAATTGGAAATCTTTTTATTATGCAAGTGTAACATGTGTGGAGATGAACCCCTTGGCTAGCATCCATTCATTCCATTTCATCAATTTTATATTTACATTCTGTCTAGTTTATTAACTTGTTTCGTTATTTCAATTTTCCTCCAAAACAAATCCCCCTTTAATTTGAAGTCTTAGATTAGTTAGAAAGTGTTTTGATTTGTGTTTCTAAGTATTTTGATTCAAGTTTTCATCCAATTTCGTCCAAATTAGTGTAGGTGCTCAAAACTGCCCAGAAAGTGGTTTTTAGGCAGTTTTGAGTCTTCTAGTTGCTCTTTTGGGTTTTAGGTTTGTTTAAGTGTTTTAACTTTTAGTTTTGCATTCTTTGAGTCTAATTTAGTGTTAAAGTGTCTTAATTTGTGTTTTAAAGTGTTTTGAATCAACCTTTAATCTTAAATTCGTCCAAATTTGTGTTTAAGGTCAGAAACTGCCTAGTTAGTGTTTTTAGGCAGTTTTGAGTCTTTTGAACCTGTTTTGAGTCCTTTGAGTCTTTGTGAATGTTTTAAACTTTGTTTTTATGTTTTTGAGTCAATTTAGAGGTTTTAGCAAGCCCTCCTAATCCCCGGTCTAGAATGATCCCTACTTGCATCCTTACTACAATTTGACAACAAGAGGGTTAATTTGTGTGCGTATAATTCTCGCATCAAATTTTGGCGCCGTTGCCGGGGATTAGCAACTTTGCTAATCCCTTGGATTGTTTTATTTTCGTTTATTTTTATTTTTCCAGATTCTTAAATTTGTTTTGTTTCTTGTTTTAGGTACTAGTTCATGACTCGGAGTTCTTATCCGATTCGTGAACATATCCTGGAGTGATTGGGTTCTTCGTCCGGCTGCAAGACGTAAAAGAAAGCGCTACTTGGGAGGCAACCCAATGCACTGAATAAAACAAAGCATGTTCATTAAAAAAAAAAAAAAAAAAAAAAAAAAAAAAAAAGATACTAAACATGGAGAAAGATGGAGCCTTCACAAAGGATGTTTACGTGAAGCCCCACTACGAGGCATCGGAGCAGAAGGCATCGGAGCGGAAGGCATTGGAGCGGAAGGCATCGGAGCGGAAGGCATCGGAGCAGGAGGCATCGGAGCTAGAGCATTCCAGGCCTCAATACTGGGTGGAACGCTAGATGACCCAGGAAAAAGGTGCCTCTGGAAGAAAGACGCAAGCCTTTGACGGTCACTTTGAACGCGACCTTGAGATTCTTGCAGCTCATCAAGCTTCCTCTTCATGCCCGACGAATAGTTATTTGCAAGCACATGCAAACTTCTATTCTCGTACTTAAGCTGTTTGATCTCCTGCTTAAGATTTTCCACCTCTGCCATCAATGATTCCACTTGACGGGACCGAGCAAGCAGGCGTTGGCCCATGTTGGACACAGAGCTCGCACACTGAACACTAAGTGCGAGGGATTCTTGAACGGCCAACTCATCAGACCGTCCTGAAAGCAGCTGACTATCTTTGGGAGTGAGGAGGTTCCTAGCTACTATTGTAGCTGTTGTGGCATCCTGCATCACGGAGTCTTCACCTGTAAGAGGACCGTTAGAAGATAAGAAAGAAGGGTGCCATACGTTACCTTGACGCGGCGCGCCCGTATCATTGCTGAGACTCAATTCTAAGCTAAGGTTCGATGGGTTTCCCATTTTTCAAAGGTGTTCAAGAGAAGGGGTGGATGGAGTTAAATTTCAAAGGGCCGGAGACAATTTTCAAAAATGGGCAGTCTTCAGAGTGTGTATGTTTGAGGTGATCGGTAGCTCTATAAAAAGCCAAGGCGACGCGTCCACCAATTCAAAAAGCCGGAATTTCCTGCGCAAAGTTCGGCGACGCTTTCTCTACTTTTCAAAAAACGCGTTCACTTTGTCAAAAGATCTCTGACAAAGTGAAAACACGTGGAGGCCATCATCGCAACTACACATCTTTAGCCGACAAACGCAAAGTTCGACGACGCTTTCTCTACTTTTCAGAAAACGCATGCAGCTTTGTCAAAAGAGCCGCATCCGCACTACTACGTGTCGTTCAGAAAGCGAAGGGGCGTCGCTCAGAAATCGAAGGGGCGCCTGCTCAGAAATCGAAGAGGCGTCGTTCAGAAATCGAAGAGGCGTCACTATTTCAAAAAGCCGGATTTGCGGGATCAAAACGTTGTCGACAAGGGTAAAAGAACAATACCACCACTTGCTATTGGGAAATCCCTATATATGTCGACCTTCATCTTTTATGGCAAGGCAAACCTGAAGAAAATGCCCAACTCTTCCTCACTTTTGAGGGCGCACTCCCAGCAAAGCCTTTCGAAATACTCAATTCTTTCTTCTTCCCCAAAGATGATACCAGATGCCTAGAGTACAAATGACCCAGGAGGAAACAGCACAACAAATACATGTGCTGATTCATTCACCGCTTCTTCAAAAGCAAAGGTATCTCATATCATCAAGGTCAAAAGCAAAAGTATCTCATATCATGCTCTTTCCCTATCTTTTCCTTTGTCTTTGTTATTACTCGCATAGCAAAGTAAAAGAAGCAATCAGCCGGCACTTGGAGTCAGTCTTCCGACGGCCGGGAATCCCTTTCCTGATTGCTTACCTAGCGTTGCTCTCGAGTAATCATCTTCAACGGTTGATACACTTCCAGAGAAGGGACCACTTCTGCAAAGGGGAGCAAGTAAGGCAAGTGAAAATGACACATTGAAGCATGTGGAGACAAGCAACAACTGCATATGCTGAGCTATCCTCTAACCCTCTTCAATACGAATTGGAGAGATTGAACAAAGAAACGGATAAAAGGAGGAAGCTCAGACCTTCGGAGGAGACCAAAGGAAGCCTGCTGCCCAGTTCAAGAGTAGCAAAAAGGAAAATCAACGATGGGAGCAGCGCAGTTCAAGAGTAAGCCTGTGGAATCACAAAGATCCAAGCCTCAATGCAATTACCAAGGAGAAGATGGAATTTACACTCTATAACCAGATTTGCGTCTCTAAAGTCTTCTCTTTGTTAACTACATTCTGCCATGTTTAGTATGTTTAGTTGTTTTTTGTGTGTTTACTTATGTTTTGTGTGAATCTATGCTTAAAACATTGAGGACAATGTTTGATTTAAGTGTGGGGGGGTAACTAAGTATATTTATGCAAATTCGTGGGATTTTATCACCCATAACTTCAAATGTTCTTCCTTGCTGTTTTAAGGTGTTTTTAAGTTGTTTTAAAGTGTTTTAGTATGTTCTGTTTTTATAACTCCGAAAATCACATAAAAATTTGAAAAACATGTTTTGAAAAGCCTAAAAAGAGTGTTTTGAGTCGTTTTTGTGTGTTTGTGTCTTAGGGTACCTTCCAACACAATGATAAGGATTTGGTTTGTAATTGCATGACTGTTAAAAAGAGTTGTAAACATAGAGAAAAGTTTGATTTACTCTTGGTATATGCTTGGTTATGGTTATAATGTATGACTTCACATGCAATCATAAAAGAAAATTTCGTTTTTGTAACATGCTTGAAGGAAGGAACTCAAACAAACGCTACAACCCTGTGAGACTCGAGCCATTACCTTCTTTGGAGAGTTATAATCTGTGATTCTTTGTTTTCTAAAGTTGTTGCATGATCTCATTATTCCTTGCTTGGTTGCTACTTAGAATGCAATTATATCATGATAGAACTAAATGCTAGAACTTATATCCGTTTCATTCAAAGCATGACATTGAATTGCATAACATATATCAAGATGAAGTTGTGTAACCACCACCATAGCCAAATAGCCTTACTTCCCATATTTCGTATATGTTGTAAGTTTTAACCCCGTTGAGCCTTGTTTAGCCTTTATTCTTTGTTTACCCACATTTTCCTCACCTAGCCTAGAGTAGGACTTTCCTATACCCTTGTTCTTAAAGTATAGTGAGCATGACTTAAATGAATTCCTTTTGAGTTACATTATGCAAGAAAATGAGTGTGGGGGAGTAAAAGTTTGTTCTTACGTTTATATGTATGTTTTGAGATTCAAAAAAGAAAAGAACAAGAAAAGAAGAAGAAAAGAAAAAAAAAAAAAAAAAAAAAAAGAGTGAAAATAAGTAAGAATGAACTCACGAGCGTTGATGGTTGAAGAAAGGGTCCAAAAAGTTGAATATGGCCCTAAGTTTTGTGTGACTTTCCCTTGGGTGTTCAAAGTTGACTTCTGCGTTCTTAAGGGAATTCTAAGTGCCTAATTCAATACTTTGCTCACTATTGCTTTAAGAATGTTTGTTTATCCTTCACCTTTCATTGTTAGCCAATACCCTAGCCCCGTTACAACCCTTTGACTTCTATCTTGAGTGTTATGTGTTTCAAAATGTGGAGTTTGGAATTGATATGAGCTTATGGAATCACTGGTTCTCATTCTAAGTAGTAGCATTCCATTCATGAGATCATATTCATGTCATTATCGTAAATCCAGAAAATGCTTTCTTTGTTATAACATATGTGAGGTACTAGCCTTTCATGTTTACATCAATCTCTCACATATAACTAGTGTAGGGTGTGTAGTCAGAAAATCTGTGTGAAAATAGAGTGCATTCTAGTAAGGAATTGAGGAAATTCTCTAAGGCATGTTACTACATTCAAATCATGGTTTTAAATGCTTAATTGTGAACTAGTATGTGGTGACTATGATTAAAAATGTACTTAAGTGTAAAGATGGCTAAAATCTGTGGGAATAATGATTTTTAACTTGTCATGTACATTGGAAATCCCTGAGACGATTGTTGGAAGGTTTAGGTTGTGTTTTTCTTGTTCAGTGTCGTTTTGTTTTTGGTTTCTTTTGTTTTGTTTTGCTCGAGGACTAGCAAAAGCTAAGTGTGGGGGTATTTGATAGGAGCATATTCATGCGACTTAAATGGCTTGTTCTCGTGCATTTACGTTATGTTTCTTTAGTTATTTTAGTACTTTAAGCTATTTTCGTGTGTTTGTAGGTCCAAAGGGCTAAAGGAGCAAAAAGATGCATTTTGGAGACTTTTGGAGCACTTTTGGGCTAAGGATGGATAGCCTATGCTTGGAGCCAAAGTGTTGGACGAAATTGAAGACCTAATTGAAGACCAAAGTGTTGGAACCTTGTTCCCTTTAGTTTTAGGACATTTAAACCTTTCCTATATCCTTAGCCGTGCATAACAATCCAACATTCCACTCCTTCATTTCAGCCACACTCCCACATATCATTACTTATCATCACCACTTATCACTTATCATAATCACATATCATTACTTATCATCACCACTTATCACTTATCATAAATCATTACTTATCATCACCACTTATCACTTATCATAATCACATATCATACACTTGTCATCACCACTTATCACTTATCATAAATCATTACTTATCATCACCACTTATCACTTATCATAATCACCCATAATCATTCACATAAATCAGCCACATGCATTCACTCTTCATAATTCAACCTAGCTGTCATGTTTCCCCTTTCATCATTCCCTCACATTCTTTAATTCAGCCAACACATGCTTACACATGCATTTTCAGCACCAAAGAATCATTGCACATGCATTTCCAACCCACATGCATCATTTAATCATTCAAACATGCAGCCACATTCACTTTACCTAGCTGTCATGTTCCCTCTCCCATCCATTTTCAGATTTCCACCAACCAATCTAGTTGTCATTACACATGCATTCCCTTCTTTAATCATTCCTAGCTGCCATTCACATGTTCTCCCATCCCTTCTCTCCCTATAAAACCATGCATTGCATTCATTCAATTCATTCATTCTTCCATACACATTTCAGTCACAAACACCAACCATTCCCTTGTGCCATGCTCTCTCCCTAATAATCCAAACACCACACCAGAAATCATCCCATTGCCGTGGCCTCCTCCTTCCATTTTCACCACTCCCCAAACCATTCACACCATCAAACTATCCATTAGACCTTGTGCTACAACGAAGAGGAAGATAAGAGGGCCTAAACGTTCATACAATTCAAGTTTGAGTTGTTGGAATGTTTAGGTGTTTCTTTGATTTCAATGTTTAATTTGAATACTCTTTGTTTTGTACGAATGAGGAATGGAAGAGAAGAGGGCCTAAACGTTCATACAATTCAAGTTTGAGTTGTTGGAATGTTTACGTGTTTCTTTGATTCTCTTTGTTTTGTATCATGAGGAACTAAACCCCCCCTTGGTGATGCGAGAATTATACGCACACAAATTAAACCCTCTTTTTATCAATTGTAGTATAAGTATAAGTAGGGATCGTTCTTAACCGGGGATTAGGAGGGATTGCAAAATCACTTGGAAACTGACTCAAAAACGTAAAATAAAGTTTAAAACACTAAACTAGACTCAAAGAATGCAAAACTAAACATTTAAAACACTAAAACAAACCAAAGTACTCAAAACAGCCCCAAAACACTCAAAACTGCCTTAAAAACACAATCTGGGCAGTTTTGAGCACTTTGGTGAATTTGGACGAATGTGTGTAATAAATTGAATCAAAACACTTATAAACACAAACTAAGACACTTTAACACTAAACTAGACTCAAAGAATGCAAAACTAAACACTTAAAACACTAAAACAAACCAAAAGACTCAAACAGCACCCAAAACACTCAAAACTGCCTTAAAAACACTTTCTGGGCAGTTTTGAGCACTTTGACTACTTTGGACGAAATTGGGTAATAAAATGAATCAAAACACTTAGAAACACAAACTAAGACACTTTCTAACTAAGTTGGACACTAAAGCAAGGGGGGATTGAGTTTTGGACGAAATTAAACTAATTGCACAGATTCTAATTAAAACAGATTGTAAGTATGAATGTGATGGATTGCTAGCTAAGGGGTTCATCTCCACACATGTTACACTTGCATAATAAAAAGATTTCCAATTGCATTTCAATAAACCATGAATTCTCAACACCCTAAGTTAACCGTGATGCACTAATTAACCTTCAAATCTTCCTAACATTATTGAATTGGATGATTGCATACGACAACCCAAAACATTCCCCACAAGTCCCCTACATGATTGCATAATAGAGATACAAGCAAGAATCATTACGCTCTATGAAGATTGTAAGTGTTGACGAGGCATTCGTTACTATGATTGCATGAAACTTATGCCAAGAATTCGTTTAACGCGATTGTTTATAAGCAACCTCCACTACTTGTGAATATAAGTTCGTAACTATTTCGTGAAACTCACTTATATTCTAGCGTCATATTCATGCATGAAAATTAAGCGTGTACTCTCAATAAACATACATAAATAAGTTATCAATCAAACAGTTAAACAAATTGAATCCACAACTTATGAAACGCAATTAGAAGTAATCAAATCAAAATGCAAGCATAAACATATATTTCGAATCCCCCCCTAGCCAAAGGGGGGTTTAGTTCCTCATACGTACAAAACAAAGAGAATTGAAATTAAACATTGTAATCGAGGAAAAGAAACACCTAAACATTCCAACAACTCAAACTTGAATTGTATGAACGTTTAGGCACTCTTCTCCTCCTCTTCGTTGTAGCACAAGGTCTAAGGATAGTTTGATGGTGTGGATGTGTGTTTGAATGAATGAATTTCTGAAATGGAAGAAAGTATGAGAATGAATGGGAATGCCTAAATTGTGGCTGCAATGGATGCTTATTTATAGGTGAAAAGGAGGGAATATGACAGCTAGGAACTTGGTGGAAATCTGGAATGGTGATGGGAGATGCATGTGGCTGATTTATGCATGTGATTAAAGGGTAATGACAGCTAGGTTATGATGATGAATGCATGTGCAAAGTTGGTTGAATGATTATGGGTGCATGTGGCTGATTTGTGAAGGGAATGCATGTGGAATGAATGTGTGAATGATGGCAAATTGTGTATGTGAATGATTAGGGTGAATGTGCATGTGCTTTGACAGCTAGGTTGAATAAATTAAAGGGAGTGCATGTGGCTTGGTTGGAATGATTGGAATGCAATCTGATATGGGATGTGTTGGTGTGAATTTCTGGTACAAAGGGCCTCCTTTGGTCTTCAATTTCGTCCATCTACTTGGCTTCAAGTATATGCAATCCATTTAACGCCCCAAACTACTCCAAAATGCACCATTTTGCATACTTTGCCCTTAGAACCTTAAAACACACAAAAGAAGCATAAAGGACTAAAATAACTAAAGAAACATAACGTAAATGCACGAGAACAAGCCATTTAAGTCGCATGAATATGCTCCTATCAAATACCCCCACACTTATCTTTTGCTAGTCCTCGAGCAAAACAGAATAAAAACAAATAAACAAAACGACACTAAACACGTAAAACACAACCTAAACCTTCCAACAACCGTCTTAGGGATTTCCAATGCACATGACATGTTAAAAATCATCATTCTCACAGATTTTAGTCATCTTCACACTTAAGTACATTCTTAATCATAGTCACCACATACTATTTCACAATTAAGCATTTAAAACCATGTTTTGAATGTAGTAACATGCCTTAGAGAATTTGCTCAATTCCTTACAAGATATGCACTCTATTTTCACTCAGATTTTCTAACTACACACCCTAATCTAGTCATATGTGAGAAGATTAACGAAAACGAACACTCACATATATATATCACAAAGAGAGCAATTTCTGGAGTTAATAAGCATGTTTAGATATGATCTCATGAATGGAATGCTACTACTTAGACGCGAGAACCAGTGACACCATATGCTCATACCAAGTTCAAACTCCACAAATTGAAACACATAACACTCAAGATTGAAGTCACGGGTTGTAATGGGGTTCGGGGCGTGTGGATAACAAAGAAGGGATATGGAAAACAAAGGTTCTTAAAGGAATAGTGAGCGAAGCACTTGAATCAACTAGGAATTCACTTTTGAATGAAAACTCAACTTTTGAACAAAAAGGGAGAATTTAGACAATTTACGGCCAGAATTGGTGTTTTGGACCCTTTCTTCAATCACTCATTCTTTCATTTTTTTCAAACTCTTTTTTTTTTTCTTTCTTTCTTTTTTTTTTTTTTTTTTTTTGAATCTCAAAACATACATAAACACTTAAACATTCTCTCCCCCACACTTATTTTCTTTCATAATGTAACTCAAAAGGAATTCAATTAAGTCATGCTCACTATCTTTTAAGAACAAGGGTGGGGATTGTCCTAAACTAGGCTTGGTGAGGAAAATGTGGGTAAACACAGAATAAAGGCTAAAGAAGGCTCAACGGGGTTAAAACTTACAACATATACGAAATATGGGAAGTAAGGCTATTTGGCTATGGTGGTGGTTACACAACTTCATCTTGATATATGTTATGCAATTCAATGTCATGCTTTGAATGAAACAGATATAAGTTCTAGCATTTAGTTCTATCATGATATAATTGCATTCTAAGTAGCAACCAAGCAAGGAATAATGAGATCATTCAACAACTTTAGAAAACAAAGAATCACAGATTATAACTCTCCAAAGAAGGTAATGGCTCGAGTCTCACAGGGTTGTAGCGTTTGTTTGAGTTCCTTCCTTCAAGCATGTTACAAAAACGAATTTTTCTTTTATGATTGCATGTGAAGTCATACATTATAACCATAACCAAGCATATACCAAGAGTAAATCAAACTTTTCTCTATGTTTATAACTCTTTTTAACAGTCATGCAATTACAAACCAAATCCTTATCATTGTGTTGGAAGGTATCCTAAGACACAAACACACAAAAACGACTCAAAACACTCTTTTTAGGCTTTTCAAAACATGTTTTTCAAATTTTTATGTGATTTTCGGAGTTATAAAAAAAACATACTAAAACACTCTAAAACATCTTAAAAACACCTTAAAACAGCAAGGAACAACATTTGAAGTTATGGGTGATAAAATCCCACGAATTTGCATCAAATATACTTAGTTACCCCCCCACACTTAAATCACACATTGTCCTCAATGTTTTAAGCATAGATTTACATAAAACATAAGTAAACACACAAACAGCATTTATACATACTAAACATGGCAGAATGTAACTAACAAAGAGAAGAGTTTAGGGATGCAAATCTGGAATTGGAGTGCTTTCTCGGTCTTCCTTTGTTGAATGGATGGGTTGATCTTTGGTGATTCCACAGGCTTACTCTTGAACTGGGCTGGAGGATTCTTTTTGGTCTCCTACACTCGTTGATTTTCTTTTGTGCTACTCTTGAACCGAGCAGCAGGATTCTTTTGGTCTCCCCCGAAGGTCTGAGCTTCCTCCCTTTTTTCTGTTTCTTTGTTCTATCTCTCCAATTCGTATTGAAGAGGGTTAGAGGATAGCTCAGCATACGCAGTTGTAGCTTGTCTCCACATGCTTCAATGTATCATTTTCACTTGCCTTACTTGCTCCCCTTTGCAGAAGTGGTCCCTTCTCTGGAAGTGTATCAACCGTTGAAGATGACTACTCGAGAGCAACGCTAGGTAAGCAATCAGGGAAGGGATTCCAGGCAGTTGGTTCCAGATCGGAAGACTGACTCCAAGTGCCGGCTGATTGCTTCTTTCACTTTGCCATGCGAGTAAGAACAAGGACAAAGAAAAGGACAGGGAAAGAGCATGATATGAGATACTTTTGCTTTTGACCTTGATGATATGAGATACCTTTGCTTTTGAAGAAGCGGTGAATGAATCAGCACATGCTTCCATCTACCGTTTCCTCCTGGGTCATCTGTACTCCAGGCATCTGGTATCATCTTTGGGGAAGAAGAAAAAATTGAGTATTTCGAAAGGCTTTGCTGGGAGTGCGCCCTCAAAAGTGAGGAAGAGGTGGGCATTTTCTTCAGGTTTGCCTTGCCATAAAAGATGAAGGTCGACATATATAGGGATTTCCCAATAGCATGTGGTGGTATTGTTCTTTTACCCTTGTCGACAAACGTTTTGATCCCGCAAATATAGCTTTTTGAAATAGTGACGCCTCTTCGATTTCTGAACGACGCCTCTTCGATTTCTGAGCAGGCGCCCCTTCGATTTCTGAGCGACGCCCCTTCGCTTTCTGAACGACACGTAGTAGTGCGGATGCGGCTCTTTTGACAAAGCTGCATGCGTTTTCTGAAAAGTAGAGAAAGCGTCGTCGAACTTTGCGTTTGTCGGCTAAAGATGTGTAGTTGCGATGATGGCCTCCACGTGTTTTCACTTTGTCAGAGATCTTTTGACAAAGTGAACGCGTTTTCTGAAAAGCCGAGAGATCGTCGCCGAACTTTGCGCAGGAAATTCCGGCTTTTTGAATTGGTGGACGCGTCGCCTTGGCTTTTTATAGAGCTACCGATCACCTCAAACATACACACTCTGAAGACTGCCCATTTTTGAAAATTGTCTCCGGCCCTTTGAAATTTAACTCCGTCCACCTCTTCTCTTGAACACCTTTGAAAAATGGCAAACCCATCGAACCTTAGTTTGGAATTGAGTCTCAGCAGTGATATGGGCGCGCCGCGTCAAGGTAACGTATGGCGCCCTTCTTTCTTATCTTCTAACGATCCTCTTACAGGTGAAGACTCCGTGATGCAGGATGCCACAACAGCTACAATAGTAGCTAGGAACCTCCTCACTCCCAAAGATAGTCAGCTGCTTTCAGGACGGTCCGATGAGTTGGCCGTTCAAGAATTGGTGTGAGAATTATACGCACACAAATTAAACCCTCTTTTTATCAATTGTAGTGAAGAATGTAAGTAGGGATCGTTCTGGACCGGGGATTAGGAGGGATTGTTAATCACTTGGAATTGACTCAAAAACGTAGAAACACAATATAAAACACTTTACTAGACTCAAAGAATGCAAAACTAAACTTTAAAACACCAAAACAAACCAAAAGACTCAAAACAGCCCCAAAACACTCAAAACTGCCTTAAGAACACAATCTGGGCAGTTTTGAACACTAGACACAACTTTGGACGAAAATTGGTTTTAACTTGACCTAAGATACTTAAAAACACAAACTAAATGGATTTCTAACTAATTTGACACTCTAAGTAAAGGGGGATTTTGATTTTGACGAATTTGAAAACAAAACTTAAAACTTTGTAAAACGAACAGATTTAAAACGAATTTGGATTTAATGAATGGATGGGAAGTTAGCTAAGGGGTTCATCTCCACACATGTTATACTTGCACACAAAACGATTTCTAATTGCTTTTCAATAAACCATGAATTCTCAACGCCCCAGATTAACCGTGAATTGCACTAATTAACCCTCAGATTTTCCTAACGTTATTGAATTGGATGATTGCATACGACAACCCAAAACATTCCCCACAAGTCCCCTACATGATTGCATAATAGAGATACAAGCAAGAATCATTAAGTTCTATGAAAACCATAAGCATTGACGAAGCACTTGTTACTATGATTGCATGAAACTTATGCCAAGAATTTACTTAACGCGATTGAGATCATCAACCTTTACTACTTGTGAATATAATTCCATAACGATTAGGTGAAATTTCCTTATATCCTAGCATCCAATTTATGCATGATAATTAAGCGTGCACTCTCAACCAACACACACAAATCAATGTAATTCACATAGATAAGTAAATTGAATTCACAACTTATGAAACGCAATTAGAAGTAATCAAATCATATTGCAAGCATAAACATGTGTTTCGAATCCCCCCCTAGCCAAGGGGGGGGGTTTAGTTCCTCATACGCACAAAACAAAGAGAATTGAAATTAAACATTGAAATCAAAGGAAAAGAAACACCTAGAAATTCCAGAGACGCGAACTTGAATTGCATGAACTTCCGAGCTTCCTTCTCCTCCTCCTTGGTGCGGCAAGGGTCTAGGGACAGGTTTTAGGGCCTTAGGTGTATGGATGTATGGTTATGGAGGGATGTAGTAGTGTTTAGGGGAAAGGGATGGTGCGGCCAAGGTCTAAAACTAGGGAGAAGGGTGTTTGGTGGCTGCGGCAAGGGTGTGGAGAGGTTTGGACGAATTTCTGGTATGAATGAATGTGTATGAGAGGTGGTGATCTGATCTAGGGGTTATTATGAGTATATATAGGCACTTAAAACCCTAGGGTAATCAGATATGGACTTGAATAACCCAAATCCACTAGGAAATAGGCTTAGAAATCAGAAATAGAGAGGGATAATGCTTCCTAGGTGTGGCAGGTATGGGATAAGGTGATAAGGTTTCTAGAATGCCTTGCAAGGCAAGGGAAATCAGATTTCTAGAAGGGTTTGGGCGCCACCTTTGTAGGAGATAAGATAAGGTTCCTAAAATCATGCTTTAAGTGCCAAATTTGTAGGGAAAAAGGGATAAGGGTGCGGCAAAGCTTAGGGATAATGTTTAGGGCTTCTAGAAAGCCCTAAAACTAAGGGGAATTGGATAAAACCCACGGCAAGGATAGGATAGGGCATCTAAGGCTTCTAGAAACCCTCCAAGATAAGGTAAAGTGCATGGCATCCCTATAGGATTAGGATAAGGTGTCCTAAATGGATAAGGACTCCTCATTGTACTTGGAAACTTTGCCTATTAGGATTAGGAAACCTTGTCTTCATCATTCCTTCTTCATCTAGGACTCCTTTTCCTTCTTGGACTTGGAAAACTTCTTTGTTGCTTCACTTGAGACCATATGGATTTTGACTTTCCTACTTCAAGTAGGAAACCTTATTTGAGTAGGAATCTTCATTCTTCTAGGAATCCATCTTCAACTAGGAAACCCATTTTCATTAGGGACTTTCCTACTTCAACTAGGAAACCTTGCTCAAGTAGGAATCATCATCTTCAAGTCTTCAATTTCGTCCATCCTCTTGGCTCCAAGCATATGATGTCCATTCCAAGCTCTAATTTCCTCCAAAAGGCTCCAAAATGCATCCTTTTGCATACTTTGCCCTTAAAACCTGAAAATACATAAAACTAGCTTAAAAGACTACTTTACTAAGAAAAAAACACTATAAATGCAAAAGAACAAGCTAAACTAAGGTGCATAAATATGCTCCTATCAAGTGGAATCATTGATGGCAGAGGTGGAAAATCTTAAGCAGGAGATCAAACAGCTTAAGTACGAGAATAGAAGTTTGCATGTGCTTGCAAATAACTATTCGTCGGGCATGAAGAGGAAGCTTGATGAGCTGCAAGAATCTCAAGGTCGCGTTCAAAGTGACCGTCAAAGGCTTGCGTCTTTCTTCCAGAGGCACCTCTTTCCTGGGTCATCCAGCGTTCCACCAAGGTTTGGGGCCTTGAATGATCTATCTTCGGTGCCTCCCGCTCCTATGCCTTCTGCTCCGATGCCTCCTGCTCTGATGCCTCCTGCTCCGATGCCTTCCGCTCCGATGCCTTCCGCTCCGAGAGGTTCGCCACGTAGTGGGTCTTCACGTAAACTACCTTTGTGAAGGCTACATTCTTTTATTTTTATTTTTTTTTTTTTCTTCTTCTTCTTTTTTTTTTTTTTTTTTTTTTTTTTTTTTTTTTTTTTTTTTTGAATCAAACGGCATAGACTTGATCTTTGAATGGAAGGTGATACTTGAAATGATCCGGTAATGGTTTAAATTCTAAAGTGGGTGCCTGAATCATTAACAACATATTAGTATAAATCAAAATTGAAATTCGGGGAGGTGGCTTACCTGTGTGCTCCGACATAAACTCAAGAATAAACACCCCTTCGAAAGTTGTAAGACTAGAAATTTCAGCTAGATTTGGTGTTTTGAGCGTTATGACTTGTCCTGTGTCATGAAATCCAATTTCCTTGCGAATTGTTGTCTCAAGTATATCCTCTTTGATGAATTCTAGACATTCCCCAGTCACATCTTGCTCTTGATTCTTTGGAAAGGCTTCGAAGATGCCTTTCTCACCCTCTTCTTCCTTGGATTGCATGAGCCTGCAAGGAATAGGGACATTCAGTGGAACGGGGTTAGAAATAATTAACTTTGGAACAACTATACCTGAATTGGATGGCGTAGGTGCAATAGGTGCCTGCGGCAAAGGTGTTTCCTCCCTTGCTGTGGCTTGGGTGTGTTCCTCTTCCTCAAATTGCAGTCCTTCATCCTCCTTCGGATTTGCCATGGTTGAAATAGGGAGTTTGCCTTGGTCTTGAAATTGTCCTATGAACTCCGCTATCTGCCCAATTTGCTTTTCCAAGTGGTCCAACCTTTTGTCTTGATTTTGCCTTGCTTTGTTTTGATCTTCTTGCCCCTGAGACAAATTGGTGAGTAACTTACTAACCGTATCATTATACAAAGACTCACTTGAATTTGTTTGGGTAGGTTGTGGTGGCTGCATAGGTGTTGTATAGAACTCCTCATATGGTTGCCAATATTCTCCTTGTTGAGCCTCCTCGAGTTGATTTTGTGAGCCCTGCACCAAACAAATTAATTCATTAAGCTTTTCATTATAATCTATTGACGAACTTGAGTTTGGTTGGGCATATTGAATATGAGGTGGCTGCCAATATCCTTCTTGTTGAACATTTTGAGGTTCCCACCACATAGAAGTTGAATGATCACTCCAATCCGAATTGTAAGTATTGGAAAACATGTTATTCCTTGATTGAAGATCGAATATATCAACGCTTTGCATTTGGGACCTTTCCATGAGCTGTGACAAAAGAGAAGCATTATCAAGTGCCATGTTGTGTTTCTCTAGTACTTGAAATCAACAAACAAAACACAAATCAAAAACTAAAACTAAAATACATAACAGAAACGAACAATCCAAGGGATTAGCAAATTTGCTAATCCCCGGCAACGGCGCCAAAATTTGATGCGAGAATTATACGCACACAAATTAAACCCTCTTTTTATCAATTGTAGTATAAGTATAAGTAGGGATCGTTCTTAACCGGGGATTAGGAGGGATTGCAAAATCACTTGGAAACTGACTCAAAAACGTAAAATAAAGTTTAAAACACTAAACTAGACTCAAAGAATGCAAAACTAAACATTTAAAACACTAAAACAAACCAAAGGACTCAAAACAGCCCCAAAACACTCAAAACTGCCTTAAAAACACAATCTGGGCAGTTTTGAGCACTTTGGTGAATTTGGACGAATGTGTGTAATAAATTGAATCAAAACACTTATAAACACAAACTAAGACACTTTAACACTAAACTAGACTCAAAGAATGCAAAACTAAACACTTAAAACACTAAAACAAACCAAAAGACTCAAACAGCACCCAAAACACTCAAAACTGCCTTAAAAACACTTTCTGGGCAGTTTTGAGCACTTTGACTACTTTGGACGAAATTGGGTAATAAAATGAATCAAAACACTTAGAAACACAAACTAAGACACTTTCTAACTAAGTTGGACACTAAAGCAAGGGGGGATTGAGTTTTGGACGAAATTAAACTAATTGCACAGATTCTAATTAAAACAGATTGTAAGTATGAATGTGATGGATTGCTAGCTAAGGGGTTCATCTCCACACATGTTACACTTGCATAATAAAAAGATTTCCAATTGCATTTCAATAAACCATGAATTCTCAACACCCCAAGTTAACCGTGATGCACTAATTAACCTTCAAATCTTCCTAACATTATTGAATTGGATGATTGCATACGACAACCCAAAACATTCCCCACAAGTCCCCTACATGATTGCATAATAGAGATACAAGCAAGAATCATTACGCTCTATGAAGATTATAAGTGTTGACGAGGCATTCGTTACTATGATTGCATGAAACTTATGCCAAGAATTCGTTTAACGCGATTGTTTATAAGCAACCTCCACTACTTGTGAATATAAGTTCGTAACTATTTGGTGAAACTCACTTATATTCTAGCGTCATATTCATGCATGAAAATTAAGCGTGTACTCTCAATAAACATACATAAATAAGTTATCAATCAAACAGTTAAACAAATTGAATCCACAACTTATGAAACGCAATTAGAAGTAATCAAATCAAAATGCAAGCATAAACATATATTTCGAATCCCCCCCTAGCCAAAGGGGGGTTTAGTTCCTCATACGTACAAAACAAAGAGAATTGAAATTAAAATTGTAATCGAGGAAAAGAAACACCTAAACATTCCAACAACTCAAACTTGAATTGTATGAACGTTTAGGCACTCTTCTCCTCCTCTTCGTTGTAGCACAAGGTCTAAGGATAGTTTGATGGTGTGGATGTGTGTTTGAATGAATGAATTTCTGAAATGGAAGAATGTATGAGAATGAATGGGAGTGCCTAAATTGTGGCTGCAATGGATGCTTATTTATAGGTGAAAAGGAGGGAATATGACAGCTAGGAACTTGGTGGAAATCTGGAATGGTGATGGGAGATGCATGTGGCTGATTTATGCATGTGATTAAAGGGTAATGACAGCTAGGTTATGATGATGAATGCATGTGCAAAGTTGGTTGAATGATTATAGGTGCATGTGGCTGATTTATGGTGCAATGATGAAAGGCAAAGTGCATGTGGCTGATTTGTGAAGGGAATGCATGTGGAATGAATGTGTGAATGATGGCAAATTGTGTATGTGAATGATTAGGGTGAATGTGCATGTGCTTTGATAGCTAGGTTGAATAAATTAAAGGGAGTGCATGTGGCTTGGTTGGAATGATTGGAATGCAATCTCAAATGGGATGTGTTGGTGTGAATTTCTGGTACAAAGGGCCTCCTTTGGTCTTCAATTTCGTCCATCTACTTGGCTTCAAGTACATGCAATCCATTTAACGCCCCAAACTACTCCAAAATGCACCATTTTGCATACTTTGCCCTTAGAACCTGAAAACACACAAAAGAAGCATAAAGGACTAAAATAACTAAAGAAACATAACGTAAATGCACGAGAACAAGCCATTTAAGTCGCATGAATATGCTCCTATCACTTGCGTTTTGATTTTGATTACTTCTAATTGCATTTCATAAGTCGTGGATTCAATTTGTTTAACTGTTTGATTGATAACTTATTTATGTATGTTTATTGAGAGTGCACGCTTAATTTTCATGCATGAATATGACGCTAGAATATAAGTGAGTTTCACCTAATAGTTACGAACTTATATTCACAAGTAGTGGAGGTTGCTTATAAACAATCGCGTTAAACGAATTCTTGGCATAAATTTCATGCAATCATAGTAACGAATGCCTCGTCAACACTTATAATTTTCATAGAGCGTAATGATTCTTGCTTGTATCTCTATTATGCAATCATGTAGGGGACTTGTGGGAAATGTTTTGGGTTGTCGTATGCAATCATCCAATTCAATAACGTTAGGAAGATTTGAAGGTTAATTTAAGCGGACCTAATTAACCCGGGGTGATGAGTTTCCTAATTTATTGAAATGCAATTGGAAATCTTTTTATTATGCAAGTGTAACATGTGTGGAGATGAACCCCTTGGCTAGCATCCATTCATTCCATTTCATCAATTTTATATTTACATTCTGTCTAGTTTATTAACTTGTTTCGTTATTTCAATTTTCCTCCAAAACAAATCCCCCTTTAATTTGAAGTCTTAGATTAGTTAGAAAGTGTTTTGATTTGTGTTTCTAAGTATTTTGATTCAAGTTTTCATCCAATTTCGTCCAAATTAGTGTAGGTGCTCAAAACTGCCCAGAAAGTGGTTTTTAGGCAGTTTTGAGTCTTCTAGTTGCTGTTTCGGGTTTTAGGTTTGTTTAAGTGTTTTAACTTTTAGTTTTGCATTCTTTGAGTCTAGTTTAGTGTTAAAGTGTCTTAATTTGTGTTTTAAAGTGTTTTGAATCAACCTTTAATCTTAAATTCGTCCAAATTTGTGTTTAAGGTCAGAAACTGCCTAGTTAGTGTTTTTAGGCAGTTTTGAGTCTTTTGAACCTGTTTTGAGTCCTTTGAGTCTTTGTGAACGTTTTAAACTTTGTTTTTATGTTTTTGAGTCAATTTAGAGGTTTTAGCAAGCCCTCCTAATCCCCGGTCTAGAACGATCCCTACTTGCATCCTTACTACAATTTGACAACAAGAGGGTTAATTTGTGTGCGTATAATTCTCGCATCAGTTGTATGCAATCATCCAATTCAATAACGTTAGGAAGATTTGAAGGTTAATTAGTGCATCACGGTTAACTTGGGGTGTTGAGAATTCATGGTTTATTGAAATGCAATTGGAAATCTTTTTATTATGCAAGTGTAACATGTGTGGAGATGAACCCCTTGGCTAGCATCCATTCATTCCAATTCATCCATTTCATATTTACATTCTGTTTTAATTGCAATTTGTTCATTTAGTTTAATTTCGTCAAACCCTAAATCCCCCTTTACTTTATTGTCAAATTAGTTAGAAATCAATTTAGTTTGTGTTTTTAAGAGTCTTGAGTCAAGTTACAACTTAAATTCGTCCAAAATTGGGTTTAAGGTCAAAAACTGCCTAGTTAGTGTTTTTAGGCAGTTTTGAGTCTTTTGAACTTGTTTTGGTGCTGCTTTGAGTCTTTTGGTTTGTTTTAGTGTTTTAAAGTTTAGTTTTGCATTCTTTGAGTCTAGTAGAGTGTTTTATATTGTGTTTTTACGTTTTTGAGTGAAATCCAAGTGATTAACAATCCCTCCTAATCCCCGGTCCTGAACGATCCCTACTTACATTCTATACTACAATTGTCAAAAAGAGGGTTTAATTTGTGTGCGTATAATTCTCGCATCAAATTTTGGCGCCGTTGCCGGGGATTAGCAACTTTGCTAATCTCTTAGATTGTTTTATTTTCGTTTGTGTGTATATATTTTTAGTTTTATTTTGTTGATTTTAGACGCAAGACATGGCACTTGATAATGCTTCCCTTTTGTCAAAGCTTATGGAAGAGTACCAAATGCAAAGAGTTGGTACATTTGATCATAATCAATCAAGGAACGACGTGTTTTCCAATAATTACAATTCGGATTGGAGTGATCATTCAAACTCTACGTGGTGGGAACCTCAACATATTCAACAAGAAGGATATTGGCAGCCCTATGAGGAGTTCTATTCAACGTCTATGCATCCACCACAACCTCATATACAATATTCCCAACCAAACCAAGGTTTGTCAATAGATTATAATCAAGCTCTTAATGAATTAATTTCTTCGGTGCAGGGCTCACAAAACCAAGTCGAGGAGGCTCAACAAGGAGAATATTGGCAACCATATGAGGAGTTCTATACAGCACCTATGCAGCCACCACAACCTGCCCAAAGCAATGTAAGTAATTCAAGTGATAATGATACGATTTTTCAATTACTTACTACTTTGACGCAGGAAGTTGATAGGAGCATATTTATGCACCTTAGTTTAGCTTGTTCTTGTGCATTTATAGTGTTTTTCCTTAGTAAAGTAGTCTTTTAAGCTAGTTTTATGTATTTTCAGGTTTTAAGGGCAAAGTATGCAAAAGGATGCATTTTGGAGCCTTTTGGAGCAAATTAGAGCTTGGAATGGACATCATATGCTTGGAGCCAAGAGGATGGACGAAATTGAAGATTTGAAGATGATATTTCCTACTTGAACAAGGTTTCCTAGTTGAAGTAGGAAAGCCCTAGTGGAAATGGGTTTCCTAGTTGAATTAGAAGAATGAAGATTCCTACTCAAACAAGGTTTCCTACTTGAAGTAGGAAAGTCAAAATCCAAATGATCTCAAGTGAAGCAACAAAGAAGTTTTCCAAGTCCAAGAAGGAAAAGGAGTCCAAGATGAAGTAGGAATGATGAAGACAAGGTTTCCTAATCCTAATAGGCAAAGTTTCCAAGTACAATGAGGAGTCCTTATCCATTTAGGGCACCTTATCCATTTAGGACACCCTATCCTATCCTTGCCGTGGGTTTTATCCAATTCCCCTTAGTTTTAGGGCTTTCTGGAAGCCCTAAACATTATCCCTAGGCTTTGCCGCACCCTTATCCCTTTTTCCCTACAAATTTGGCACTTAAAGCATGATTTTAGGAACCTTATCTTATCTCCTACAAAGGTGGCGCCCAAACCCTTCTAGAAATCTGATTTCCCTTGCCTTGCAAGGCATTCTAGAAACCTTATCACCTTATCCCATACCTGCCACACCTAGGAAGCATTATCCCTCTCTATTTCTGATTTCTAAGCCTATTTCCTAGTGGATTTGGGTTATTCAAGTCCATATCTGATTACCCTAGGGTTTTAAGTGCCTATAAATACTCATATTAACCCCTAAATCAGATCACCACCTCTCATACCCATTCATTCACTCCAGAAATTCGTCCAAACCTCTCCACACCCTTGCCGCAGCCACCAAACACCCCTTTCCTTAGTTTTAGACCTTGGCCGCACCATCCCCTTCCCCTAAACACTACTACATCCCTCCATAACCATACATCCATACACCTAAGGCCCTAAAACCTGTCCCTAGACCCTTGCCGCACCAAGGAGGAGGAGAAGGAAGCTCGGAAGTTCATGCAATTCAAGTTCGTGTCGCTGGAATTTCTAGGTGTTTCTTTTCCTTTGATTTCAATGTTTAATTTCAATTCTCTTTGTTTTGTGCGTATGAGGAACTAAACCCCCCCCCTCGGCTAGGGGGGGATTCGAAATACATGTTTATGCTTGCAATATGATTTGATTACTTGTAATTGCGTTTCATAAGTTGTGAATTCAATTTACTTATCTATGTGAATTACATTGATTTGTGTGTGTTGGTTGAGAGTGCACGCTTAATTTTCATGCATAAATTGGATGCTAGGATATAAGGAAATTTCACCTAATCGTTATGGAATTATATTCACAAGTAGTAAAGGTTGATGATCTCAATCGCGTTAAGTAAATTCTTGGCATAAGTTTCATGCAATCATAGTAACAAGTGCTTCGTCAATGCTTATGGTTTTCATAGAACTTAATGATTCTTGCTTGTATCTCTATTATGCAATCATGTAGGGGACTTGTGGGGAATGTTTTGGGTTGTCGTATGCAATCATCCAATTCAATAACGTTAGGAAAATCTGAGGGTTAATTAGTGCAATTCACGGTTAATCTGGGGCGTTGAGAATTCATGGTTTATTGAAAAGCAATTAGAAATCGTTTTGTGTGCAAGTATAACATGTGTGGAGATGAACCCCTTAGCTAGCTTCCCATCCATTCAATTCCATCAAATTCGTTTTTACAATCTGTTCTAATTCAAAAAGTTTGTTTTGTTTTTAAATTCGTCCAAAACCAATCCCCCTTTACTTTGTTGAGTCATAGTAGTTAGAAATCACTTTAGTTTGTGTTTTTAAGTGTCTTTGGTCAAGTTAAAACCAATTTTCGTCCAAAGTTGTGTCTAGTGTTCAAAACTGCCCAGATTGTGTTTTTAAGGCAGTTTTGAATGTTTTGGTGCTGTTTTGAGTCTTTTGGTTTGTTTTGGTGTTTTAAAGTTTAGTTTTGCATTCTTTGAGTCTAGTATAGTGTTTTAAACTTGTTTTTACGTATTTGAGTCAGTTTCCAAGTGATTAACAATCCCTCCTAATCCCCGGTCCAGAACGATCCCTACTTACATTCTTCACTACAATTGATAAAAAGAGGGTTTAATTTGTGTGCGTATAATTCTCACACCAGAAGTCCAAACTCAAAACAAGGACGAACAAAATCAAGAAAAGAAGTTGGGTAAATTGGAGGAGCAAATTAGGCAGATTATGGAGTTCATGAAACAAATTCAAGAGCAAAGTGAACTCTCCAACTCAACTATTGAAAACTCGAAGGAAGATTTTGAAATCCATAATGCTATCACTTTGGGAAATGCTATGGAGGTTGGAGCTGACCTAAAAATGTCCAAACATAGCCTAGAAGTGGATGAGGAGCTGCTAATTGAGGAAGAGGAAACACCTTTGCCGCAGGCACCTATTGCTCCTACGCCATCCAATTCAGGTAAGGTTGTTCCAAAGTTAATTATTTCTAACCCCGTTCCACTGAATGTCCCTATTCCTTGCAGGATCATGCAATCCAAGGAAGAAGAGGGTGAGAAAGGCATCTTCGAATCCTTTCCAAAGAATCAAGAGCAAGATGTGACGGGGGAATATCAAGAATTCGTCAGAGAGGACATATTTGAAACCACAAAACCCAAAGAAGTTGAATTTGACGACATTGGACAAGTCATAACCATCACATGCAATCTGGCCAAGTCCAATATCCCTGAAACTTTCAAGGGAGTGGTGTTTGTCATTGAGTTCTTGTCGGAGCACACAGGTAAGCCGCCTCCCCGAATTTCAATTTTGTTTTATACTGATATGCTGTTAATGATCCAGGCACCCACTCTAGAATTTAAACCATTACCGGATCATCTCAAGTATCACCCCCCATTCAAAGATAAATTCCATGCCGTGGGTTCCAATTGAGCCTAAGAAGGCTTCGTCCGGCTGCAAGACGTAAAAGAAAGCGCTACTTGGGAGGCAACCCAATACAGTGAATAAAACAAAGCTTGTTCATTGATAGGCGCATATTCATGCGACTTAATTAGCTTGTTCTCGTGCATTTATGTTGTGTTTACTTATCTATTTCAGTGTTTAAGGCCACTTTTGTGTATTTTCAGATTATAAGGCCAAAGTGTGCAAGAAGATGCAAATTGGAGTCTTTTGGAGCGAAAGAGGAATGAATGAGTTGAAGACTTGAAGAAACGACGAATTCCTACGCCAACGATGAATTCTTACCAAAACGAAGAATCCTACTCAAACAAGGCTTCCTATTTTAGGAAAGTTGACCCTAAGTTTCCCGTTTTGGTAACCTTTCCTAATCTTAAACGTCCGTATTTGCTAGCCACTTTGAAGTCCTTGTAGGCGCTTTAGGACACAAAACCAAGGCCCTAGCCGCACCATTTTAATCTTCCCCCTTTAATTTCTGATTTTTCCTAAATTCTAGAAGCCTTTGAATTTATTTTAGTTAATAAAAATAAGCTAGGGATTAATTTCTGGAACAAAAACATTTTTCAAACCCTAGGTTCTACCATCTTAGCCGCATCTCCCATTGCTCCATTATTCATATTAGCCACCATAAAATAATTTCCATTTAGGCCGTGACCCCCATTCATTCACCCTAAATCTGCCCATTAATCCCCTAAGCCGTGACTACACACATAACCCTAAAATTCCATATATAATCAGCCACCATATAATTCTTTTCTTAGCCGCCACCATCCCATATTTCTCCCATTCTTTCCTTGCCGTGACATCTCTCATATTTTATTCCCTAAAGTTTCCAGCCGCATAATTCCCATTATTCAGCCGCAAAAGCCATTCATTCCATTACCTAAAATCCCATTCATGCCATATTTTATTCAGCCACCATATCCCATTTTTAATAACACCCGTGCACACATATTCCCATTATTAAGAACCCTAACCCGTGCACTACCATTCTCCCCAAAAACCAATTCCAGCCGCAACTTCACACCATTTTTCAATAATCAGCCGCCACCATCCCATAAAATTCCTTACAGCCGCATATTTTCCAAAACCGTGCAGCACCATCCCATATTTTCCCCAACCTGCCGCAACCCTACACCACCCCATAGCCTTGCCGCATCCCTAAACCACCTTAAATCTATCCCTAACCCAGAAAACCATCCAAAAACCACTCATAACCAATCGGCCGCAGGAGGAGAAGAGGAAAGAGGAGCTTCGACGCGCATCAATTCACGTGGATTCGTTGGGCGTTTTAGGTGTAATCAATCCTTTGTTCTTTATGTTTAAATTCATTTGTAATTCTCTTTTTGTGAACATGAGAGACTAAATCCCCCTAGTTAGCTAGGGGGTGATTCGAAACCATGTTTATGCTTGCAATATGAATTGATTATTTTTGGTTGGAATTTCATAAATGGTGAATTCAATTTGTTTAACTGCTTGTTTGATAACTTATTTATGTATGTTGATTGAGAGTGCACGCTTAATTTTCATGCATGAATATGATGCTAGAGTATAAGTGAATTTCACCTAATAGTTATGAACTTATATTTACAAGTAGTGGAGGTTGCTTATAAACAATCGCGTTAAATGAATTCTTGGCACTAGTTTCATGCTCATCATAGTAACGAATGCCTCGTCAACACTTATAGTTTTCATGATGCTTAATGATCTTTGATTGTATCTTTATTGTGCTTTTCACGTAAAGGACTTTTGGAGAATGTTTTGAATTGCGTTGCGCTAACCCATCCAATTCATTAACTTAAGGAGAACTTGACGGTTAATTTAAGCGGACCTAATTAACCTGGGGTGTTGAGTTTCATAATTTATCGAAAGACCAACTGAAAATCATTTTGTATGCAAGTGTAACATGTGTGGAGAAGAACCTTCTAGCTAGCATTCATTCCATATTTCATCACATTCATATTTAAATTCTGCCTTAAATTTACAATCCGTGCATTTAATTTATTTTCGTCAAAACCTCAATCCCCCTTTATCTTAGTGTCTAATTTAGTTAGAAAGTGTCTTAATTTGTGTTTATAAGTGTTTTGTATTCTTTGAGTCTAGTTTAGTGTTTTTAACGTTTGTTTTACGTTTTTGAGTCAGTTTCCAAGTGATTTAGTAATCCCTCCTAATCCCCGGTCTAGAACGATCCCTACTTGCATCTTTACTACAATTGTCACAAGAGGGTTTTAATTTGTGTGCTTACTTAGTTTGCATCATTCATTGATTTTTCGAGAAATTACAATTGTATCTAACAAAGAAAGAGAAAGATGGAGCCTTCACAAGGGTTGTGTACGTGAGGCCCCACTACGTGGCAACACTCTCGGAGCAGGAGGCATCGGAGCAGGAGGCATCGGAGCAGAAGGCATCGGAACAAGAGGCATAGGAGCGGGAGGCACCGAAGATAGATCATTCAAGGCCCCAATCCTTGGTGGAACGCTGGATGACCCAAGAAAAAGGTGCCTCTGGAAGAAAGCTACAAGCCTTTGACGGTCATCAAGCTCATCAAGCTTCCTCTTCATGCCTGTCGAATAATTGTTGGCAAGCATGTGCAAACTTCGGTTCTCGTACTTAAGCTGTTTGATCTCCTGCTTAAGACTCTCCACCTCCGCCATCAAGGATTCAACCTGACGGGAGCGAGCAAGAAGGCGTTGGCCCATGTTGGACACAGAGCCAGCGCACTGAACGCTAAGAGCCAAGGACTCTTGAACGGCCAACTCATCGGACCGTCCTGAAAGCAACTGACTATCTTTGGGAGTGAGGAGGTTCCGAGCTACTATCGTAGCCGTTGTTGCATCCGTCATCACAGAGTCCTCACCTGTAAGAGGGCCACGAGAAGATAAGAAAGACGGGCACCATACCTTATCCTGACGCGGCGCAACCAGATCATTGCTTAGACTCAAATGTAAGCAAATGTTCGATGGGTTAGATTAGCTAGCCATTTTTCAAGAAGTTAAAAGAGAAGGGTTAGATGGAGTGAAATCTCGACGGGCCGGAGACGATTTCTGGGTAATTTTCAGAGTGTGCATGATAGAGGTGATCGATCACCTCTATTAAAGGAGAGGCGTTCACCGATTCAGAAATGAAGAGACACCACTCATCAAAACCGGAATTTCCGGCGTAAAGATCGCCAGCTCGTCAGACGCAATCCCAGCTTTTCAGAAAGCGTGTGTAACTTTGTCAAAAGCTCCCAGCTTTTCAGAAGACGCGTGGAAGGCGAGAAATCAGCTGCACACTTTTGCCGACAAGCGTGGGAGACAAAGCCGAAAGCTCCCGGCTTTTTCAGAAAGCGTGTGCCACTTTGTCGAAAGCTCCCGGCTTTTCAGAAAACGCGTGCCATTTTGTCAAAAGCTCTCTGACAAAGCTGAAGACGCGTGGAGCTAATTTCCGCATCCGCATTGCCACTTGCCATTACAATTCCTATATACATCAACATGCATGGCAAGGCATACACCTAGAAGCGCATGACTTTCCTTCTCGGCCGAGAATGTAAATGCAACCAACCCTCTCAAACATGCTCAGTTTTCTCCTTCTCTTGAGAACACACTTTCAACCATGGATGTATCCCCCAAAGAAGATACCAAATGCCTGGAGTACAAATGAGGCAAGAGGAAACGGTGGATCGAAGCATGTGGATTCATTCGCTGCCTCTTCGAAAGCAAAGGTATCTCATATCATCAAGGGCGAAAGCAAAGGTATCTCATATCATGCTCTTTCCCTGTCTTTTCCTTTGTCCTTGATATTATTTGCATGGCAAAGTGAAAGAAGCAATCAGCCGGCACTTGGAGTCTATCTGGACTCTATTCCCTGGTTGCTTACCTAGCGTTGCTCTCGAGTAGTCATCTTCAACGGTTGATACACTTCCAGAGAAGGGACTACTTCTGCAAAGGGGAGCAAGTAAGGCAAAGGAAAATGATACATTGAAGCATGAGGAGACAAGCATATGCTGAGCTATCCTCTAACCCTCTTCAATACGAATTGGAGAGATTGAACAAAGAACAGATAAAAGGAGTAAGCTCAGACCTTCGGGGGAGACCAAAAGAATCCTGCTGCCCAGTTCAAGAGTAGCACAAAGGAAAATCAACGATCGGAGGAAACCAAAAGAATCTCCAGCTCAGTTCAAGAGTAGCCTGTGGAAAAACTCAAGATGAAGCCTCACTGCAATCACCAAGGAGAAGATGGAATTTACACTCCATAACCAGATTTGCATCCCTAAACTCTTCTCTTTGTTAGATACATTCTGCCATGTTGAGTATGTTTAGTTGCTTTTTATATCTTTACTTTTGTTTGGTGTGTTTGATAGGAGCATATTCATGCGACTTAAATGGCTTGTTCTCGTACATTTACGTTATGTTTCTTTAGTTATTTTAGTCCTTTATGCTTCTTTTGTGTGTTTTCAGGTTCTAAGGGCAAAGTATGCAAAAGGGTGCATTTTGGTGCATTTTGGAGTAGTTTGGGGCGTTAAATGGATTGCATATACTTGAAGCCAAGTAGATGGACGAAATTGAAGACCAAAGGAGGCCCTTTGTACCAGAAATTCACACCAACACATCCCATTTCAGATTGCATTCCAATCATTCCAGCCAAGCCACATGCACTCCCTTTAATTTATTCAACCTAGCTGTCAAAGCACATGCACATTCACCCTAATCATTCACATACACAATCTGCCATCATTCACACATTCATTCCACATGCATTCCCTTCATATAAATCAGCCACATGCACCCATAATCATTCAACCAACTTTGCACATGCATTCATCATCATAACCTAGCTGTCATTCCACTTTAATCCACATGCATTCCCTTCACAAATCAGCCACATGCATCTCCTATCACCATTCCAGATTTCCACCAAGTTCCTAGCTGTCATATTCCCTCCTTTTCACCTATAAATAAGCATCCATTGCAGCCACAATGGATTCATTCCCATTCATACACAATTCATTCACCATTCACGCCAGAAATTCATCCCCTCTCTATAACACATCCATACTTCACCATTCTTCATATTTTCTGCCCAAAAAGAAGCCTTGAGGTCCCCTACATCCATTCCTATCCTAAACACATCATTCTACACCATCCATAACTCCTCATCCCTCCAAACCTATCCTTAGACCTTGTGCTAGAACGAAGAGGAGGAGAAGAGTGCCTAAACGTTCATACAATTCAAGTTTGAGTTGTTGGAATGTTTAGGTGTTTCTTTTCCTCGATTCCAATGTTTAATTTCAATTCTCTTTGTTTTGTACGTATGAGGAACTAAACCCCCCCCTTGGCTAGGGGGGGATTCGAAATATATGTTTATGCTTGCATTTTGATTTGATTACTTCTAATTGCGTTTCATAAGTTGTGGATTCAATTTGTTTAACTATTTGATTGATAACGTATTTATGTATGTTTATTGAGAGTTGACGCTTAATTTTCATGCATGAATTTGACGCTAGAATATAAGTGAGTTTCACGTAATAGTTATGAACTTATATTCACAAGTAGTGGAGGTTGCTTATAAACAATCGCGTTAAACGAATTCTTGGCATAAGTTTCATGCAATCATAGTAACGAATGCCTCGTCAACACTTATAATTTTCATAGAGCGTAATGATTCTTGCTTGTATCTCTATTATGCAATTCATGTAGGGAACTTGTGAGGAATGCTTTGGGTTGTCGTATGCAATCATCCAATTCATTAACTTAAGGAAAACTTGACGGTTAATTTAAGCGGACCTAATTAACCCGGGGCGTTGAGAATTCATGGTTTATTGAAATGCAATTGGAAATCTTTTTATTATGCAAGTGTAACATGTGTGGAGATGAACCCCTTAGCTAGCCATCCCATCCATTCTATTCCATCAAATTCGTTTTACAATCTACCTAGTTTGTTACTTTGTTTTGTTATTTCAATTTTCGTCAAAACAAAACCCCCCTTTACTTTCTTGTTCTATAGTGTTTAGAATCTGTTTAATTTGTGTTTTAAAGTGTTTTGAATCAACCTATAATCTTAAATTCGTCCAAATTTGTGTTTAAGGTCAGAAACTGCCTAGTTAGTGTTTTTAGGCAGTTTTGAGTCTTTTGAACCTGTTTTGAGCCCTTTGAATTTTTGTATTGTCCAAATTAGTTAGAAAGTGTTTTAGTTTGTGTTTATAAGTGTTTTGATTCAATTTGTTATACAAATTCGTCCAAATTCACCAAAGTGCTCAAAACTGCCCAGAAAGTGTTTTTAAGGCAGTTTTGAGTGTTTTGGGTGATGTTTGAGTCTTTTGGTTTGTTTTAGTGTTTTAAAGCGTTTAGTTTCGCATTCTTTGAGTTTAGTTGAGTGTTTTGAACTTTATTTTACGTTTTTAAGACAGTTTCCAAGAGATTTGCAATCCCTCCTAATCCCCGGTTAAGAACGATCCCTACTTATAGCTATACTACAATTGTCAAAAAGAGGGTTTAATTTGTGTGCGTATTCTCGCATCAAATTTTGGCGCCGTTGCCGGGGATTAGCAAATTTGCTAATCCCTTGGAATCTTCGTTTCTGTTATGTATTTTAGTTTTAGTTTTTGATTTGTGTTTTGTTTGTTGATTTCAAGTACTAGAGAAACACAACATGGCACTTGATAATGCTTCTCTTTTGTCACAGCTCATGGAAAGGTCCCAAATGCAAAGCGTTGATATATTCGATCTGCAATCAAGGAATAACGTGTTTTCCAATACTTACAATTCGGATTGGAGTGATCATTCAACTTCTATGTGGTGGGAACCTCAAATTGTTCAACAAGAAGGATATTGGCAGCCACCTCATATTCAATATGCCCAACCAAACTCAAGTTCGTCAATAGATTATAATGAAAAGCTTAATGAATTAAATTGTTTGGTGCAGGGCTCACAAAATCAACTCGAGGAGGCTCAACAAGGAGAATATTGGCAACCATATGAGGAGTTCTATACAACACCTATGCAGCCACCACAACCTACCCAAACAAATTCAAGTGAGTCTTTGTATAATGATACGGTTAGTAAGTTACTCACCAATTTGTCTCAGGGGCAAGAAGATCAAAACAAAGCAAGGCAAAATCAAGACAAAAGGTTGGACCACTTGGAAAAGCAAATTGGGCAGATAGCGGAGTTCATAGGACAATTTCAAGACCAAGGCAAACTCCCTATTTCAACCATGGCAAATCCGAAGGAGGATGAAGGACTGCAATTTGAGGAAGAGGAACACACCCAAGCCACGGCAAGGGAGGAAACACCTTTGCCGCAGGCACCTATTGCACCTACGCCATCCAATTCAGGTATGGTTGTTCCAAAGATAATTATTTCTAACCCCGTTCCACTGAATGTCCCTATTCCTTGCAGGCTTATGCAATCCAAGGAAGAAGAGGGTGAGAAAGGCATCTTCGAATCCTTTCCAAAGAATCAAGAGCAAAATGTGACTGGGGAATGTCTAGAATTCATCAAAGAGGATATACTTGAGACAACAATTCGCAAGGAAATTGGATTTCATGACACAGGACAAGTCATAACGCTCAAAACACCAAATCTAGCTGAAATTTCTAGTCTTACAACTTTCGAAGGGGTGTTTATTCTTGAGTTTATGTCGGAGCACACAGGTAAGCCACCTCCCCGAATTTCAATTTTGATTTATACTAATATGTTGTTAATGATTCAGGCACCCACTTTAGAATTTAAACCATTACCGGATCATTTCAAGTATCACCTTCCATTCAAAGATCAAGTCCATGCCGTTTGATTTAAAAAAAAAAAAAAAAAGAAAAAAAAAAAAAAATAAAAGAATGTAGCCTTCACAAAGGTTGTGTACGTGAAGACCCACTACGTGGCGAAACTCTCGGAGCGGAAGGCATCAGAGCGGAAGGCATCCGAGCAGGAGGCATCGGAGCGGGAGGCATCGGAGCTAGAGCATTCCAGGCCTCAATACTGGGTGGAACGCTGGATGACCCAGGAAAAAGGTGCCTCTAGAAGAAAGACGCAAGCCTTTGACGGTCACTTTGCATTCGACCTTGAGATTCTTGCAGCTCATCAAGCTTCTTCTTCATGCCCGACGAATAGTTATTTGCAAGCACGTGCAAACTTCTATTCTCGTACTTAAGCTGGTTGATCTCCTGCTTAAGATTTTCCACCTCTGCCATCAACGATTCCACTTGGCGGGACCGAGCAAGCAGGCGTTGGCCCATGTTGGACACAGAGCCCGCACACTGAACACTGAGAGCGAGGGACTCTTGAACGGCCAACTCATCGGACCGTCCTGAAAGCAGCTGACTATCTTTGGGAGTGAGGAGGTTCCTAGCTACTATTGTAGCTGTTGTTGCATCCTGCATCACTGAGTCTTCACCTGTAAGAGGACCGTTAGAAGATAAGAAAGAAGGGCGCCCTACGTTACCTTGACGCGGCGCGCCCGTATCACTGCTGAGACTCAATTCTAAGCTAAGGTTCGATGGGTTTGCCATTTTTCAAAAGTGTTCAAAGAGAAGGGCTGGATGGAGTTAAATTTCAAAGGGCCGAAGACGATTTTCACAGATGGGCAGTCTTCAGAATGTGTATGTTGGTGGTGATCGATAGCTCTATAAAAAGCCAAGGCGACGCGTCCACCGAGTCAAAAAGCCGGAATTTCCTGCGTAAATTTCGGCGACGCTCTCTCGGCTTTTCAGAAAACGCGTTCAACTTTGTCAAAAGATCTCTGACAAAGTTGAAGACACGTGGAGGCCATCATCGCAACTACACATCTTTAGCCGACAAGCGTAAAGTTCGGCGACGCTTTCTCTGCTTTTCAGAAAACGCGTGCAACTTTGTCAAAAGAGCCGCATCCGCACTACTACGTGTCGTTCAGAAAGCGAAGGGGCGTCGTTCAGAAATTGAAGGGGCGCCTGCTCAGAAATCGAAGAGGCGTCGTTCAGAAAGCAAATAGGCGTATTCAAAGATCGAAGAGTCGTCACTATTTCAAAAAGCCGGATTTGCGGGATCAAAACGTTTGTCGACAAGGGTAAAAGAACAACACTTGCTATTGGGAAATCCCTATATATGTCGACCTTCATCTTTTATGGCAAGGCAGACCTGAAGAAAATGCCCAACTCTTCCTCACCTCTGAGGGCGCACTCCCAGCAAAGCCTTTCGAAATACTCAATTTTTTCTTCTTCCCCAAAGATGATACCAGATGCCTGGAGTACAGATGACCCAGGAGGAAACGGTAGATGGAAGCATGTGCTGATTCATTCACCGCTTCTTCAAAAGCAAAGGTATCTCATATCATCAAGGTCAAAAGCAAAAGTATCTCATATCATGCTCTTTCCTTGTCCTTTTCTTTGTCCTTGTTCTTACTCACATGGCAAAGTGAAAGAAGCAATCAGCCGGCACTTGGAGTCAGTCTTCCGATCTGGAACCAACTGCCTGGAATCCCTTCCTTGATTGCTTACCTAGCGTTGCTCTCGAGTAGTCATCTTCAACGGTTGATACACTTCCAGAGAAGGGACCACTTCTGCAAAGGGGAGCAAGTAAGGTAAGTGAAAATGATACATTGAAGCATGTGGAGACAAGCTACAACTACATATGCTGAGCTATCCTCTAACCCTCTTCAATACGAATTGGAGAGATTGAACAAAGAAACAGATAAAAGGAGGAAGCTCAGACCTTCGGGGGAGACCAAAAGAATCCTGCTGCTCAGTTCAAGAGTAGGACAAAGGAAAATCAACGAGTGGAGGAGACCAAAAAGAATCCTCCAGCCCAGTTCAAGAGTAAGCCTGTGGAATCACCAAGATCAACCCATGCATTCAACAAAGGAAGACCGAGAAAGCACTCCAATCCAGATTTGCGTCCCTAAAACTCTTCTCTTTGTTAGTTACATTCTGCCATGTTTAGTATGTATAAATGCTGTTTGTGTTTTTACTTATGTTTTATGTAAATCTATGCTTAAAACATTGAGGACAATGTGTGATTTAAGTGTGGGGGGGGTAACTAAGTATATTTGATGCAAATTCGTGGGATTTTATCACCCATAACTTCAAATGTTGTTCCTTGCTGTTTTAAGGTATTTTTAAGTTGTTTTAGAGTGTTTTAGTATGTTTTGTTTTGATAACTCTGAAAATCACATAAAAATTTGAAAAACATATTTTGAAAAGCCTAAAAAGAGTGTTTTGAGTCATTTTTGTGTGTTTGTGTCGTAGGTCACCTTCCAACACAATGATAAGGATTTGGTTTTTAATTGCATGACTGCTAAAAAGAGTTATAAACATGGAGAAAAGTTTGATTTACTCTTGGTATATGCTTGGTTATGGTTATAATGTATGACTTCACATGCAATCATAAAAGAAAAAATTAGTTATGTAACATGCTTGAAGGAAGGAACTCAAACAAACGCTACAACCCTGAGAGACTTGAGCCTATAACGTTCTTTGGAGAGTATAATCTGTGATTTCTTGTTTTCTAAAGTCGTTGCATGATCTCATTATTCTTTGCTTGGTTACTACTTAGAAGGCGTTTCATCATATAGTTCCAAATGCTAGAACTCATGCCCATTTCATTCAAAGCATGTTATTGATTTGCACAACACATATTCAAGAAGAAGTTGTGTAGTGACCACCACCATAGCCAAATAGCCTTACTTCCCATATTTCGTATATGTTGTAAGTTTTAACTCCGTTGAGCCTTGTTTAGCCTTTATTCTTTGTTAACCCACATTTTCCTCACCTAGCCTAGATTAGGACATTCCATACCCTTGTCTTAAAAAGATAATGAGCATGACTTAAATGAATTCCTTTTGAGTTACATTATGCAAGAAAATGAGTGTGGGGGAGAGAATGTTCAAGTGTTTATGTATGTTTTGAGATTCAAAAGAAAAGAAAAAAAAAAAGAAAAGAAAGAAAGAAAGAAAAAAGAGCTTGAAAAAAATGAAAGAATGAGTGATTGAAGAAAGGGTCCAAAACACCAATTCTGGCCGTAAATTGTCTAAATTCTCCCTTTTTGTTCAAAAGTTCAGTTTTCATTCAAAAGTGAATTCTAGGTTGATTCAAGTGCTTTGCTCACTATTTCTTTAAGAACCTTTGTTTTCCATATCCCTTCTTTGTTATCCACACGCCCCAAGCCCCATTACAACTCGTGACTTCAATCTTGAGTGTTATGTGTTTCAATTTGTGGAGTTTGAACTTGGTATGAGCATATGGTGTCACTGGTTCTCGCATCTAAGTGGTAGCATTCCATTCATGAGATCATATCTAAACATGCTTATTAACTCCGGAAATTGCTCTCTTTGTGATACATATATGTGAGTGTTCGGTTTCATGTTTACATCAATCTTCTCACATATACTTAGTGTAGGGTGTGTAGTCAGAAAAACTGAGTAAAAATTAAGTGCATATCTTGTGAGGAATTGAGCAAATTCTCTAAGGCATGTTACTACATTCAAAACATGGTTTTAAATGCTTAATTGTGAAATAGTATGTGGTGACTGTGATTAAGAATGTAATTAAGTGTGAAGATGACTAAAATCTGTGGGAATGATGATTTTTAACATGTCATGTGCATTGGAAATCCCTAAGACGATTGTTGGAAGGTTTAGGTTGTGTTTTACTTGTTTTGTTCGTTTCGTTTTGTTTTGTTTTTCTTTCTGTTTTGCTCGAGGACTAGCAAAAGATAAGTGTGGGGGTATTTGATAGGAGCATATTCATGCGACTTAAATGGCTTGTTCTCGTACATTTACGTTATGTTTCTTTAGTTATTTTAGTCCTTTATGCTTCTTTTGTGTGTTTTCAGGTTCTAAGGGCAAAGTATGCAAAAGGGTGCATTTTGGAGTAGTTTGGGGCGTTAAATGGATTGCATATACTTGAAGCCAAGTAGATGGACGAAATTGAAGACCAAAGGAGGCCCTTTGTACCAGAAATTCACACCAACACATCCCATTTCAGATTGCATTCCAATCATTCCAGCCAAGCCACATGCACTCCCTTTAATTTATTCAACCTAGCTGTCAAAGCACATGCACATTCACCCTAATCATTCACATACACAATCTGCCATCATTCACACATTCATTCCACATGCATTCCCTTCATATAAATCAGCCACATGCACCCATAATCATTCAACCAACTTTGCACATGCATTCATCATCATAACCTAGCTGTCATTCCACTTTAATCCACATGCATTCCCTTCACAAATCAGCCACATGCATCTCCTATCACCATTCCAGATTTCCACCAAGTTCCTAGCTGTCATATTCCCTCCTTTTCACCTATAAATAAGCATCCATTGCAGCCACAATGGATTCATTCCCATTCATACACAATTCATTCACCATTCACGCCAGAAATTCATCCCCTCTCTATAACACATCCATACTTCACCATTCTTCATATTTTCTGCCCAAAAAGAAGCCTTGAGGTCCCCTACATCCATCCCTATCCTAAACACATCATTCTACACCATCCATAACTCCCTATCCCTCCAAACCTATCCTTAGACCTTGTGCTAGAACGAAGAGGAGGAGAAGAGTGCCTAAACGTTCATACAATTCAAGTTTGAGTTGTTGGAATGTTTAGGTGTTTCTTTTCCTCGATTCCAATGTTTAATTTCAATTCTCTTTGTTTTGTACGTATGAGGAACTAAACCCCCCCCTTGGCTAGGGGGGGATTCGAAATATATGTTTATGCTTGCATTTTGATTTGATTACTTCTAATTGCGTTTCATAAGTTGTGGATTCAATTTGTTTAACTATTTGATTGATAACGTATTTATGTATGTTTATTGAGAGTTGACGTTTAATTTTCATGCATGAATTTGACGCTAGAATATAAGTGAGTTTCACGTAATAGTTATGAACTTATATTCACAAGTAGTGGAGGTTGCTTATAAACAATCGCGTTAAACGAATTCTTGGCATAAGTTTCATGCAATCATAGTAACGAATGCCTCGTCAACACTTATAATTTTCATAGAGCGTAATGATTCTTGCTTGTATCTCTATTATGCAATTCATGTAGGGAACTTGTGAGGAATGCTTTGGGTTGTCGTATGCAATCATCCAATTCATTAACTTAAGGAAAACTTGACGGTTAATTTAAGCGGACCTAATTAACCCGGGGCGTTGAGAATTCATGGTTTATTGAAATGCAATTGGAAATCTTTTTATTATGCAAGTGTAACATGTGTGGAGATGAACCCCTTAGCTAGCCATCCCATCCATTCTATTCCATCAAATTCGTTTTACAATCTACCTAGTTTGTTACTTTGTTTTGTTATTTCAATTTTCGTCAAAACAAAACCCCCCTTTACTTTCTTGTTCTATAGTGTTTAGAATCTGTTTAATTTGTGTTTTAAAGTGTTTTGAATCAACCTATAATCTTAAATTCGTCCAAATTTGTGTTTAAGGTCAGAAACTGCCTAGTTAGTGTTTTTAGGCAGTTTTGAGTCTTTTGAACCTGTTTTGAGCCCTTTGAGTTTTTGTATTGTCCAAATTAGTTAGAAAGTGTTTTAGTTTGTGTTTATAAGTGTTTTGATTCTATTTGTTATACAAATTCGTCCAAATTCACCAAAGTGCTCAAAACTGCCCAGAAAGTGTTTTTAAGGCAGTTTTGAGTGTTTTGGGTGATGTTTGAGTCTTTTGGTTTGTTTTAGTGTTTTAAAGCGTTTAGTTTCGCATTCTTTGAGTTTAGTTTAGTGTTTTGAACTTTATTTTACGTTTTTAAGACAGTTTCCAAGAGATTTGCAATCCCTCCTAGTCCCCGGTTAAGAACGATCCCTACTTATATCTATACTACAATTGTCAAAAAGAGGGTTTAATTTGTGTGCGTATAATTCTCGCATCATGTTTTAAGCTTAAAACATTGAGGACAATGTTTGATTGAAGTGTGGGGGGGGGGGGGTAACTAAGTATGTTGATACAAATTCGTTGGATTTTATCACCCATAACTTCAAGTGTTGTTCCTTGCTGTTTTAAAATGTTTTTAAACTGTTTTAGCGTGTTTTGACTTAAAAATTCGAAAATCCCATAAAAATTTGAAAAATTGTTTTGAAAAACCCAAAAAGAGTTGTTTTAAAGTTGTTTTTGTGTGTGTGTTTGTGTCTTAGGGTACCTTCCAACACAATGATAAGGATTTGGTTTGTAAGTGCATGACTGTTAAAAAGAGTTATAAACATAGAGAAAAGTTTGATTTACTCTTGGTATATGCTTGGTTATGGTTATAATGTATGACTTCACATGCAATCATAAAAGAAAAATTCGTTTTTGTAACATGCCTGAAGGAAGGAACTCAAACAAACGCTACAACCCTGAGAGACTTGAGCCTATAACGTTCTTTGGATAGTATAATGTGTGATTTCTTGTTTTCTAAAGTCGTTGCATGATCTCATTATTCTTTGCTTGGTTACTACTTAGAAGGCGTTTCATCATATAGTTCCAAATGCTAGAACTCATGCCCATTTCATTCAAAGCATGTTATTGATTTGCATAACACATATTCAAGAAGAAGTTGTGTAGTGACCACCACCATAGCCAAATAGCCTTACTTCCCATATTTCGTATATGTTGTAAGTTTTAACCCCGTTGAGCCTTGTTTAGCCTTTATTCTTTGTTTACCCACATTTTCTTCACCTAGCCTAGTTTAGGACAATTCCCACCCTTGTTCTTAAAAGATAGTGAGCATGACTTAATTGAATTCCTTTTGAGTTACATTATGAAAGAAAATGAGTGTGGGGGAGAGAATGTTTAAGTGTTTATGTATGTTTTGAGATTCAAAAGAAAAGAAAAAAAAAAAAAAAGAAAAGAAAGAAAGAAAGAGAAAAAAAAAACTTGAAAAAAATGAAAGAATGAGTGATTGAAGAAAGGGTCCAAAACACCAATTCTGGCCGTAAATTGTCTAAATTCTCCCTTTTTGTTCAAAAGTTCAGTTTTCATTCAAAAGTGAATTCTAAGTTGATTCAAGTGCTTTGCTCACTATTTCTTTAAGAACCTTTGTTTTCCATATCCCTTCTTTGTTATCCACACGCCCCGAACCCCATTACAACCCGTGACTTCAATCTTGAGTGTTATGTGTTTCAATTTGTGGAGTTTGAACTTGGTATGAGCATATGGTGTCACTGGTTCTCGCGTCTAAGTAGTAGCATTCCATTCATGAGATCATATCTAAACATGCTTATTAACTCCAGAAATTGCGTTCTTTGTGATACATATATGTGAGTGTTCGGTTTCATGTTTACATCAATCTTCTCACATATACTTAGTATAGGGTGTGTAGTCAGAAAATCTGAGTAAAAATTGAGTGCATATCTTGTGAGGAATTGAGCAAATTCTCTAAAGCATGTTACTACATTCAAAACATGGTTTTAAATGCTTAATTGTGAAATAGTATGTGGTGACTGTGATTAAGAATGTAATTAAGTGTGAAGATGACTAAAATCTGTGGGAATGATGATTTTTAACATGTCATGTGCATTGGAAATCCCTAAGACGATTGTTGGAAGGTTTAGGTTGTGTTTTACTTGTTTTGTTTTTCTTTCTGTTTTGCTCGAGGACTAGCAAAAGATAAGTATGGGGGTATTTGATAGGAGCATATTCATGCGACTTAAATGGCTTGTTCTCGTGCATTTACGTTATGTTTCTTTAGTTATTTTAGTCCTTTATGCTTCTTTTGTGTGTTTTCAGGTTCTAAGGGCAAAGTATGCAAAATGGTGCATTTTGGTGCATTTTGGAGTAGTTTGGGGCGTTAAATGGATTGCATATACTTGAAGCCAGGTAGATGGACGAAATTGAAGACCAAAGGAGGCCCTTTGTACCAGAAATTCACACCAACACATCCCATTTCAGATTGCATTCCAATCATTCCAGCCAAGCCACATGCACTCCCTTTAATTTATTCAACCTAGCTGTCAAAGCACATGCACATTCACCCTAATCATTCACATACACAATCTGCCATCATTCACACATTCATTCCACATGCATTCCCTTCACAAATCAGCCACATGCACTTTGCCTTTCATCATTGCACCATAAATCAGCCACATGCACCCATAATCATTCAACCAACTTTGCACATGCATTCATCATCATAACCTAGCTGTCATTACCCTTTAATCACATGCATAAATCAGCCACATGCATCTCCCATCACCATTCCAGATTTCCACCAAGTTCCTAGCTGTCATATTCCCTCCTTTTCACCTATAAATAAGCATCCATTGCAGCCACAATTCATTGATTCCCATTCATTCTCATTCATTCTTCCATACACATTTCAGTCACAAACACAAACCATTCACACCATCAAACTATCCTTAGACCTTGTGCTACAACGAAGAGGAAGATAAGAGGGCCTAAACGTTCATACAATTCAAGTTTGAGTTGTTGGAATGTTTAGGTGTTTCTTTGATTTCAATGTTTAATTTCAATACTCTTTGTTTTGTACGAATGAGGAATGGAAGAGAAGAGGGCCTAAACATTTATACAATTCAAGTTTGAGTTGTTGGAATGTTTAGGTGTTTCTTTGATTCTCTTTGTTTTGTATCATGAGGAACTAACCCCCCCTTGGCTAGGGGGGGATTCGAAATATATGTTTATGCTTGCATTTTGATTTGATTACTTCTAATTGCGTTTCATAAGTTGTGGATTCAATTTGTTTAACTGTTTGATTGATAACTTATTTATGTATGTTTATTAAGAGTAGACGCTTAATTTTCATGCATGAATATGACGCTAGAATATAAGTGAGTTTCACCTAATAGTTACGAACTTATATTCACAAGTAGTGGAGGTTGCTTATAAACAATCGCGTTAAACGAATTCTTGGCATAAGTTTCATGCAATCATAGTAATGAATGCCTCGTCAACACTTATAATTTTCATAGAGCGTAATGATTCTTGCTTGTATCTCTATTATGCAATCATGTAGGGGACTTGTGGGGAATGTTTTGGGTTGTCGTATGCAATCATCCAATTCAATAACGTTAGGAAGATTTGAAGGTTAATTAGTGCATCACGGTTAACTTGGTGTGTTGAGAATTCATGGTTTATTGAAATGCAATTGGAAATCTTTTTATTATGCAAGTGTAACATGTGTGGAGATGAACCCCTTGGCTAGCATCCATTCATTCCAATTCATCCATTTCATATTTACATTCTGTTTTAATTGCAATTTGTTCATTTAGTTTAATTTCGTCAAACCCTAAATCCCCCTTTACTTTATTGTCAAATTAGTTAGAAATCAATTTAGTTTGTGTTTTTAAGAGTCTTGAGTCAAGTTACAACTTAAATTCGTCCAAAATTGGGTTGAAGGTCAGAAACTGCCTAGTTAGTGTTTTTAGGCAGTTTTGAGTCTTTTGAACTTGTTTTGAGTCCTTTGAGTCTTTGTATTGTCCAAATTAGTTAGAAAGTGTCTTAGTTTGTGTTTATAAGTGTTTTGATTCAATTTGTTACCCAAATTCGTCCAAAGTACTCAAAATGCTCAAAACTGCCCAGAAAGTGTTTTTAAGGCAGTTTTGAGTGTTTTGGTGCTGTTTTGAGTCTTTTGGTTTGTTTTAGTGTTTTAAAGTTTAGTTTTGCATTCTTTGAGTCTAGTAGAGTGTTTTATATTGTGTTTTTACGTTTTTGAGTGAAATCCAAGTGATTAACAATCCCTCCTAATCCCCGGTCCTGAACGATCCCTACTTACATTCTATACTACAATTGTCAAAAAGAGGGTTTAATTTGTGTGCGTATAATTCTCGCATCAGTAAACATGCATGTGAATGCGTGTTTTGGTGCTGGAATGGGTGGATTTCTGGGATGATGGATGCATGGCCCCAGGGAATATGCAAGCATGTGGTTTATTTAATTAAGATGCATGTGGATGTCTGCAAGGATAAAGTGGACAACCTGGAATTGGTTGTACAAATCTGGAAAGGATATGAAAGTGCACGGCATGGTTGTGTTTGTTGGTGTAAATATGGCTGAGTGAATTAAGTAATGGAAGTGCATGTTCTTGGTGCAAAAGGGAGCTGGAAAGGTAATGGAATGCACGGCACAAGGTGTGTGGAAGCTGTTTTAGTGCTAGAAGTGCATAAGTGAGCTGGAACCACATGGGACTGCACGGCAAGGTTGTAAACATGCATGTGAATGCATGTTTTGGTGTTGGAACCACCTAATCTGACTTCAATGTTTTTGCCTTGTTTAGAATCACCCAATATGGCCGAATTGCACCACTTAACACTTCCACATCTTTTCCTGAAATTCTAGCAGCCAAATGTTTCCTAGATTCTTCATTTGGACTTCAATTTAACTCCCTAGAATCCTCTCCACGTTTGGAATAATGCTCAGCTACCAAAAGGAATGTTTTTACTTCATTTGCCTTCCCATTGATCCAAATTCACACTTGGCTGCACACTAACACCAAATAATGTAAAATGCAACTAGTTTAATCCAAAAACATCACAAAGACGCCAAATAAGGAAGATATAAATGCATGCAAAATGTGACTTATCAAATACCCCCAAACCTGGTTTTTGCTAGTCTTCGAGCAAACTTGAAACTACAACACGCAAAACACTATCATCTTACTAAACCACTTTCGCTGGCCAAACGATTGCACTGAGCATGTGCAACAAGCCTTTGAACCCCTAGGTGTCCCTAGTTGGAGGAGTTGTGGCTCCTGAGGGTTTACGGTGATGACACCCACAAACATCTACAAAATCTGCAAACAATTTGGCTAATACATGCTTTAAACAAACTAATAAGAACCAATGAAGATTTTGTCATACATTCAAACTCAAAAGTTTGCCACTTCAAAGAATCGTATCAATTGTAACGTATAAAGATATTTCTCCATGTCCTACAACTTCAAGGTCACCATACCCAAATGCTTAAGATAGAATTCGCCTCAACTCTACTCCTCACAGCTTCCACTCAAGTTCTCACTCAGATCCTAAGGTTTAGTCTCTCCACAACATATATGAGTGAAATTATGTAAAGGGAATCAAAATTCTCACATATGAAATCTGAAATGGAAGCACAGTTTCTGAGTAGATCTCATGAAATGAATCAAATGCTAAGAATATAGATAACACACACACTTACCATCACCCATGAATACATCCTCAACGATCAGTTAGGTCTTTCTCAAGATTGTAATGCAAGGCTTAGGTTATAGGTTACGAAAGAAGTGATATGAAATACTAGAGCTTGGGGCATACCAAAGTGTCCTTGAGGATCATGCTCTTCACTTGCGTTTGTCTTCTTTCTTCTTTGTTTTTGGCGTCCAGGCCCTATGTCTTATAATGAGGCGATTTGGAACTTGTATCCACTTTGATCCTCTTTTTTTAGAAACATCTTCAACATAGGTGCCCTCGGTACACGCCACAATCTTGTTCTAAAGCTCAATTTACCTTTAGTCTTCATCACATTGGTATTCCCCAAACTATAAGGTATGGCTTGTAATGAGCTAGAATGGGTAGAGTATGGTGTGGGTGATGAAAGAATTAAGCTCAAGTGTTTGGTTGCAACAAGGGTGAATGGAGCACACAAATGGGTAGGATTTAAGCCTTTTAGTAGTTAAAACATGCATAGCCTAACATCGTCTCATTGAGTTCATTCATGACTGATACTAAACACATGGTATCTGCAAAGGAGAGTAATTCTTAGTATCCAAACAAAATAGAAGTAATGAGATCATTTAAAGTGAAATTGAAAGAAAAAGATAGGAGTAGAAACACTTTAAACCCTCTCAAAGAAGCAATTAGGCTCAAAATAACTCACTAGGGTAGTCTCCACTATTCTTCTTCCAGCATTTGAGTATGGTACCTCTATCATCATAATTCCAAGAGTTACAGCTTTATAAATGACAACAAGATGCAACACTTTTTATAGCAACCCAATCGTTTGTTTTCAAACATAGTCCCCATATACATTCGTATTAGCAAGCAAAAACACACTTAACCAAACAAAAACACAAAAACAAACACCTTCCATCCCACACCCCCAAACCTAACCTAAGCATTGTCCTCGATGCTTAAAATTATATGCAATGCAAGTAGGCAAAGAATATGGAATGGTAACAACATAAACACAACGTAAAGAAAGAACACAAACCACACTAGGTTGCCTCCTAGCAAGTGCTTTATTTAATGTCTAGGCAAGACATGGTAGCTTGTTCACGGTGTTGTAAACTCAAGGAAATCTACAACTTGATACACTTGCTCTTCCTCCACTTTCTCCAAATATGGTTTCAATCGCTGCCCATTGACTTTAAAAGAGGTGCCATTCTTCATGTTCTCTATCTCCACAGCTCCGTGGGGAAATGTTTGCAGCACTTTGAATGGTCCCACCCACCTAGACTTCAATTTACCTGGAAAAAGTCTCAAACGTGAGTCATACAAAAGTACTTTCATACCTTGGTGAAACTCCTTCCTTAGGATGGCCTTGTCATGATAGAGCTTAGTCCGTTCCTTGTAGATTTTGGCATTCTCATATGCCTCATTTCTAAGTTCTTCCAACTCATTAAGTTGGAGTTTCCTTGCTACTCCAGCTTCCTTTTAATCAAAGTTGAACTTCTTGATGGCCCAATATGCACGGTGTTCAAGCTCTATTGGCAAATGACAAGCTTTCCCAAACACAAGGCGATAAGGACTCATGCCAATGGGGGTCTTGTATGCTGTTCTATATGCCCATAGTGCATCATTTAACCTCAATGACCAATCCTTCCTTGTAGGGCTCACAGTCTTCATCAAAATGTTCTTGATCTCCCTGTTGCTAATCTCCACTTGTCCTGAGGTTTGAGGATGGTACGGGGTTGCCACTTTGTGGTTGATGTTGTACTTCTTCATTAAGGATTCAAAGGGTTTGTTGCAGAAATGGCTGCCACCATCACTAATAATAGCTCTTGGGGTTCCAAACCTACAAAAAATCACATCTTTAAGAAAATTCAAAACAACCTTATGATCATTAGTTCTTGTAGCAATGGCTTCAACCCATTTGGATACATAATCTACTACCACTAATATGTATAAGTGGCCAAAAGAAGATGGAAATGGTCCCATGAAATCGATTCCCCAAACATCAAAGAGCTCCACCACCAAAATGTTGTTCAATGGCATCTCATTTCTTCGGCTAATGTTCCCCATTTTCTGGCACCTATCACACTTAGAACAAAAATCAAAAGAATCTTTGAATAAAGTAGGCCAAAAGAAACCAGATTGTAAAACCTTTAGAGATGTCTTTTTGGCACCAAAATGTCCTCCACATGCCAATGTATGGCTGAATGTTAGAATGCTTTGTTGCTCACTCTCTGGGACACATCTCCTAATGATTTGGTCAGGGCAATATTTAAACAAATATGGTTCGTCCCAAACGTAGTGCTTTACCATGGCAAGGAACTTCTTTCTTTCCTGAAAAGAAAGGTCATTTCTAATTATACCACAAGCAAGATAATTAACAAAATCCGCATACCATGGTTCTTTTTCTTGAATGACAAGGAGTTGTTCATCTGGAAATGATTCATTTAGAGGCAAAGGTTGTCCAACTCCATGGTTTTCATTAAGCCTTGACAAATGGTCAGCCACAACATTATCACTTCCCTTCTTATCTCGAATTTCCAAGTCAAACTCTTATAGTAAGAGTATCCATCTAATTAAGCGTGGTTTAGCATCCTTTTTTGTCATCAAGTACCTAAGGGCTGCATGATCAGAAAACACAATAACTTTAGATCCCACAAGATATGACCGAAACTTCTCTAAGGCAAAAACAATAGCAAGCAACTCCTTTTCAGTTGTGGAATAGTTAAGTTGAGCATCATGTAGAGTCCGGCTTGCATAGTAGATCACATGTGGAAGCTTGTTCACCCTTTGCCCCAAAACTGCACCAATAGCATAGTCAGAGGCATCACACATTAATTCAAAAGGTAAAGACCAATCTGGTGCCATAATAATAGGGGCCGAGGTTAGTTCATATTTCAAAGCATTGAATGCATCCATACAAGCTTTATCAAAATGAAATACAACATCTTTAGCTAACAGATTGCATAATGGACGAGTGATCATTGAAAAGTTCTTAATGAAACGACGATAAAACCCGCATGTCCCAAAAAACTTCTTACTCCCTTCACAGTGGTGGGAGCTACCATATTGGTGATGACGTCAATTTTGGCTTTGTCCACCTCAATTCCTTTGCTAGAGATTACATGTCCTAACACAATTCCTTGTTTCACCATAAATTGGCACTTTTCCCAATTGAGAACCAAATTTGTTTCCTGACATCTTTGAAGTACTAAAGAGAGATGGTTAAGACATTCATCAAAAGAGGAACCAAACACTGAGAAGTCATCCATAAATACCTCAATGAATCTTTCTACCATGTCAGAAAAGATTGCCAACATGCATCTTTGGAATGTTGCTGGAGCATTGCAAAGTCCAAAAGGCATTCTCCTATATGCAAATGTGCCAAATGGGCAAGTAAAGGTTGTTTTCTCTTGATCCTCCGGAGCAATTGCAATTTGATTGTAACCTGAGTAACCATCAAGAAAACAATAGTGTGAGTAACCTGCCAATCTCTTAAGCATTTGATCTATGAAAGGCATAGGAAAGTAATCTTTTCTAGTGCTAGAATTCAACTTCCTGTAATCGGTGCAAACACGCCAACTAGCCGTGGGCTTTGTGGGCACAAGCTCATTGTTTTCATTCCTCATCACTGTGATTCCCACCTTCTTAGGTACCACTTGAATAGCACTCACCCATTTGCTATCAGAAATGGGATATATGATCCCCACATCTAACAATTTCAACACCTCATTCCTAACAACTTCCTTCATGTGTGGATTGAGCCTTCTTTGTGGTTCACGGGTTGACTTTGCTCCTTCCTCCAAAAGAATCCTATGCATGCACATGGTAGGGCTGATTCCCTTGATATCTGCAATAGACCAACCAAACGCTGATTTGAACTCTTTTAACACCCTAATTAGTTTATCTTCTTCATTTGGGGTGAGGTCAGAAGCTATGATAACTGGAAGAGTTTCAAATTCAGCTAGATATGCATATTTTAGATGTGGTGGAAGTGGTTTAAGTTCAAGTTTTGGTGCCTTAACAGTAGAAGGAGTTAGATGTGACATTGATGATTCTAAAGGCTCTAAAAGAGGTGAAACATTCAAAGGATACGGTGCCAATGCTTCCAAGGCAGCTACCTCTTCCATGAGTGCATTTTCTTCATCAAACTCATCTTGAGATTGACTCAAAACAGTTTGTAATGGTTCATTAGATTGTGCCTGCAAGAACTTAGAGAAAACAAGTGAATCAAGCACATCAATGGCATAACAATCAAGAGATGAAGAAGGATGAGAAAGAGACTCAAACACTTTGAATTGAACTGTTTCTCCTAACACTGTCATAGTGAGGAGTCCATTTTGTACATCAATGATGGTCTTGGCCGTGGCCATAAAAGGTCTCCCAAGCAATATAGGCAACTCTCGGTCATGTATAGGAGCTTCTTCCATGTCCAACACTACAAAATCTGCAGGCAAGATTAGTTTATCAACTTGAACTAGAATATCTTCTACTATACCTCTTGGATATTTCACGGATCTGTCTGCAAGTTGTAATGAAATGATGGTGCCTTTCAAATCTCCCAAACCTAGTTAAAGGTACACGGAACAAGGCATTAAGTTGATGCTAGCACCCAAATCAGGCATCGCCTTCTCTACTTTCTTGTCCCCTATGGTGATGTTGATAGAGAAACTTCCTGGATCCTTGAGCTTTGGTGGAAGTTTTCTTTGCAAAACTGCACTCACATTCTCGGACACCACTACCTTCTCATGTGGTCCATACTTCCTTTTGTAGCTGTTTAACTCCTTGAAGAACTTCCCATATGCCGGCATGTTCCTAATGACATCAAGCAAAGGTAAGTTAACATTCACTTTGCTTAGTATATCAAAAATTTCCTTAAATGACTTATCCTGCTTGCTCTTGGCAAGTCTTCCAGGGAATGGTATTGGTGGAGTGTAAGGTTTCTCGGCCTTGTGAAGATTTGGTGCTTCAAGTGAGGAAGTAGCATGGTTTGGTTCCTCATTTGGTTTCTCATTTTCTCCTTGAGTAACACCTGCATTCACCTGATCATATTCATTAGTAACTTCATTGCCAACTCTATTATTAATAACCTTACCACTTCTAAGTGTAGTAATTGCTTTGGCTTGCTCTTGGTTCCTTTGAAGTATCACGGGTTGGCTTGGAAACTTTCCAACCTCTCTTTGGTTCAAGGCCTCTGCAATCTGCCCCAATTGTGTCTCCATTTTGGTTAGAGCCGCCGAATGTTGCTGGAGAGTGCTGTTTGTGGAATGTTGGAATTGCAAGGTATTTTGGGCTAACAACTTAACCGTATCCTCAAGAGTAGTGGCAGGTTTTGGTTGAAAATTTTGGAATTGATTGTTGTTCTTCCATGAAAGGTTGGGATGATCTCTCCAACTTGAGTTATATGTATTGGAATACACATCATTCCTTGGCCTTTGATTGTAAGAATTCATGAGGTTCACTTGCTCTTGAACATACTCGGGGTAAGCCTCCCTAGATGGACATTGATGAGTAGGATGGCTTGGTATGTTGCAAATGGCACACACTTCATTTTCTTTTGGCACCATGTTGAGCACGGATTCAAGCTTCCTTTCTAGGTTAGCTACCTGCAACAAAAGATCATGATTAAAGCTTGTTTCATAGACTCCAACTTTCTTACCCCTTAAATCTTTGTGTTGAGCATTAGACCCCAACATCTCATAAATGTTATATGACTCTTGAGCATTCTTTTTCTTCAAAGCTCCACCTGCTGCATTATCAACAGTTGATTGACATGTTTGGGTTAGTCCATCATAGAAAATTTGCATTTGTAAGTGAAAAGTTAACCCATGGTGTGGACATTGCAGCAAAAGGCCTTTAAAGCGCTCCCAACACTCATTGAAAGATTCTCCATCATCTTGTCTGAAGTTGAAGATTTGTCCCCTTAATGTGGCTGTCTTTTGAGTGGAAAAGAACTTCTCCAAGAACTTCTTAGCCACGGCATCCCATGTGGTGAGGGAACCTGGTGTTTTGATTCAAATTAGTTAGAAAGTGTCTTAGTTTGTGTTTATAAGTGTTTTGATTCAATTTGTTACCCAAATTCGTCCAAAGTACTCAAAGTGCTCAAAACTGCCCAGAAAGTGTTTTTAAGGCAGTTTTGAGTGTTTTGGGTGCTGTTTGAGTCCTTTGGTTTGTTTTATTGTTTTAAAGTTTAGTTTTGCATTCTTTGAGTCTAGTATAGTGTTTTATATTGTGTTTTTACGTTTTTGAGTGAAATCCAAGTGATTAACAATCCCTCCTAATCCCCGGTCCTGAACGATCCCTACTTACATACTTACTACAATTGTCAAAAAGAGGGTTTAATTTGTGTGCGCATAATTCTCGCATCAACGGCATCCCATGTGGTGAGGGAACCTGGTGTTAGAGTCATCAACCAACTCTTGGCCCTATCTTTCAAGGTGTAAGGAAACACTCTCATCCTCAAATTTGCTTCACTTACTCCCTGCAAAGGCAAACCACTCACAACATTGTAAAACTCTTTAATATGAGCTAAAGGGTCTTCATTAGGTAAGCCATAAAAAGAGGGAAACATATGGAAATGTGAAGATTTAAGATCATAGTTTCTAGCTTCTGTGGGCAGCAAGATGCATGAAGGTGAATTTGGTATGATTGGTTGAGCAAAGTCCTCCAAAGCTCGAAGCTCATCTTGGTTGCCCGCCATCTCTTCTTCTCTTTCCCAATTAAAGTGCTCAGATCCTTTACTTGTTGAACTAGGTGAATTCTCTTCCTCTTCTTCACGGATAATGGAGGAACTTGATGGCACAAAGTTGTCCAAAGTGTTGCCCTTTAACCGTTCAATTCTTTGGCCTAACTCAACAAGTCTATTTGACATATACTACCTGAAACAAAATAACACAAGTTTGAATGAAAATCAGAAATCTACCTACAATGAAAAGAACAAAGTTTAACTAGCAAACAAGCAATTACAAGGGACTGAAATCAGTCCCCGGCAACGGCGCCATTTTTGTTGTTATATTCCTTCCTAATGCTAAAATATGTTTAGTATAATGGCACAAGCAAGGGTGTCGAATCCACAGGGACTAATTGGACCTATACAATTACTTGTTTTGCAAGAACTCTATGAAATGAATAAAACTAATCAAATTAGGCAGATTTGTTGTTGTAACTTGAAAGCACCAGAAAATGAAGTAAACACAATTAAATGAATCAACAACTAATAAAATGGGATAGCACCAATGAAGATGAAGCTAGGGATTCTGTTTCACCATTGTTAAACCAAGTCCATGTTTGTTAAGTTAGTTTATACTCAGCCATCTACCTATTTATTGAGTTTGTGATGCGAGATTTATACGCACACAAATTAAACCCTCTTTTTGACAATTGTAGTATAGATATAAGTAGGGATCATTCTTAACCGGGGATTAGGAGGGATTGCAAATCACTTGGAAACTGACTCAAAAACGTAAAATAAAGTTTAAAACACTAAACTAAACTCAAAGAATGCGAAACTAAACGCTTAAAACACTAAAACAAACCAAAAGACTCAAACATCACCCAAAACACTCAAAACTGCCTTAAAATCACTTTCTGGGCAGTTTTGAGCACTTTGGTGAATTTGGACGAATTTGTGTAACAAATTGAATCAAAACACTTATAAACACAAACTAAGACACTTTCTAACTAATTTGGACAATACAAAGACTCAAAGGACTCAAAACAAGTTCAAAAGACTCAAAACTGCCTAAAAACACTAACTAGGCAGTTTCTGACCTTAAACACAAATTTGGACGAATTTAAGATTATAGATTGATTCAAAACACTTTAAAACACAAATTAAACAGATTCTAAACACTATAGAACAAGAAAGTAAAGGGGGGTTTTGTTTTGACGAAAATTGAAATAACAAAACAAAGTAACAAACTAGGCAGATTGTAAAACGAATTCCTTGAAAACAAGATGATGGATGGATTAGCTAAGGGGTTCATCTCCACACATGTTACACTTGCATAATAAAAAGATTTCCAATTGCATTTCGATAAACCATGAATTCTCAACACCCCAAGTTAATTAGGTCCGCTTAAATTAACCTTCAAATCTTCCTAACGTTATTGAATTGGATGATTGCATACGACAACCCAAAACATTCCCCACAAGTCCCCTACATGATTGCATAATAGAGATACAAGCAAGAATCATTACGCTCTATGAAAATTATAAGTGTTGACGAGGGATTCGTTACTATGATTGCATGAAACTTATGCCAAGAATTCGTTTAACGCGATTGTTTATAAGCAACCTCCACTACTTGTGAATATAAGTTCATAACTATTACGTGAAACTCCCTTATATTCTAGCGTCATATTCATGCATGAAAATTAAGTGTGCACTCTCAATAAACATACATAAATAGGTTATCAATCAAATAGTTAAACAAATTGAATTCACAACTTATGAAACGCAATTAGAAGTAATCAAATCAAAATGCAAGCATAAACATATATTTCGAATTCCCCCCTAGCCAAGGGGGGGTTTAGTTCCTCATGATACAAAACAAAGAGAATCAAAGAAACACCTAAACATTCCAACAACTCAAACTTGAATTGTATGAACGTTTAGGCCCTCTTCTCTTCCATTCCTCATTCGTACAAAACAAAGAGTATTGAAATTAAACATTGAAATCAAAGAAACACCTAAACATTCCAACAACTCAAACTTGAATTGTATGAACGTTTAGGCCCTCTTATCTTCCTCTTCGTTGTAGCACAAGGTCTAAGGATAGTTTGATGGTGTGAATGGTTTGGGGAGTGGTGAAAATGGAAGGAGGAGGCCACGGCACAAGGGAATGGTTGGTGTTTGTGACTGAAATGTGTATGGAAGAATGAGATGAATTGAATGAATGCAATGCATGGTTTTATAGGGAGAGAAGGGATGGGAGAACATGTGAATGGCAGCTAGGAATGATTAAAGAAGGGAATGCATGTGTAATGACAACTAGATTGGTTGGTGGAAATCTGAAAATGGATGGGAGAGGGAACATGACAGCTAGGTAAAGTGAATGTGGCTGCATGTTTGAATGATTAAATGATGCATGTGGGTTGGAAATGCATGTGCAATGATTCTTTGGTGCTGAAAATGCATGTGTAAGCATGTGTTGGCTGAATTAAAGAATGTGAGGGAATGATGAAAGGGGAAACATGACAGCTAGGTTGAATTATGAAGAGTGAATGCATGTGGCTAATTTATGTGAATGATTATTGATAGGAGCATATTCATGCGACTTAAATGGCTTGTTCTCGTGCATTTACGTTATGTTTCTTTAGTTATTTTAGTACTTTAAGCTATTTTCGTGTGTTTGTAGGTCCAAAGGGCTAAAGGAGCAAAAAGATGCATTTTGGAGACTTTTGGAGCACTTTTGGGCTAAGGATGGATAGCCTATGCTTGGAGCCAAAGTGTTGGACGAAATTGAAGACCTAATTGAAGACCAAAGTGTTGGAACCTTGTTCCCTTTAGTTTTAGGACATTTAAACCTTTCCTATATCCTTAGCCGTGCATAACATTCCAACATTCCACTCCTTCATTTTAGCCACACTCCCACATATCATTACTTATCATCACCACTTATCACTTATCATAATCATATATCATTACTTATCATCACCACTTATCACTTATCATAAATCATTACTTATCATCACCACTTATCACTTATCATAATCACATATCATACACTTATCATCACCACTTATCACTTATCATAATCACCCATAATCATTCACATAAATCAGCCACATGCATTCACTCTTCATAATTCAACCTAGCTGTCATGTTTCCCCTTTCATCATTCCCTCACATTCTTTAATTCAGCCAACACATGCTTACACATGCATTTTCAGCACCAAAGAATAATTGCACATGCATTTCCAACCCACATGCATCATTTAATCATTCAAACATGCAGCCACATTCACTTTACCTAGCTGTCATGTTCCCTCTCCCATCCATTTTCAGATTTCCACCAACCAATCTAGTTGTCATTACACATGCATTCCCTTCTTTAATCATTCCTAGCTGCCATTCACATGTTCTCCCATCCCTTCTCTCCCTATAAAACCATGCATTGCATTCATTCAATTCATTCATTCTTCCATACAGATTTCAGTCACAAACACCAACCATTCCCTTGTGCCGTGGCCTCCTCCTTCCATTTTCACCACTCCCCCAAACCATTCACACCATCAAACTATCCTTAGACCTTGTGCTACAACGAAGAGGAAGATAAGAGGGCCTAAACGTTCATACAATTCAAGTTTGAGTTGTTGGAATGTTTAGGTGTTTCTTTGATTTCAATGTTTAATTTCAATACTCTTTGTTTTGTACGAATGAGGAATGGAAGAGAAGAGGACCTAAACGTTCATACAATTCAAGTTTGAGTTGTTGGAATGTTTAGGTGTTTCTTTGATTCTCTTTGTTTTGTATCATGAGGAACTAAACCCCCCCTTAGCTAGGGGGGATTCGAAATATATGTTTATGCTTGCATTTTGATTTGATTACTTCTAATTGCGTTTCATAAGTTGTGGATTCAATTTGTTTAACTATTTGATTGATAACTTATTTATGTATGTTTATTGAGAGTGTACACTTAATTTTCATGCATGAATATGACGCTAGAATATAAGTGAGTTTCACCTAATAGTTACGAACTTATATTCACAAGTAGTGGAGGTTGCTTATAAACAATCGCGTTAAACGAATTCTTGGCATAAGTTTCATGCAATCATAGTAACGAATGCCTCGTCAACACTTATAATCTTCATAGAGCGTAATGATTCTTGCTTGTATCTCTATTATGCAATCATGTAGGGGACTTGTGGGGAATGTTTTGGGTTGTCGTATGCAATCATCCAATTCAATAACGTTAGGAAGATTTGAAGGTTAATTTAAGCGGACCTAATTAACCCGGGGTGTTGAGCATCATGGTTTATTGAAAAGCAATTGGAAATCGTTTTATTATGCAAGTGTAACATGTGTGGAGATGAACCCCTTAGCTAGCCATCCCATCCATTCAATTCCATCACATTCATCTTTACAATCTGTTTTTAATTACAATCTGTGCATTTTAGTTAATTTCGTCAAAAAACTCAATCCCCCTTTACTTTAGTGTCCAATATAGTTAGAAAGTGTCTTAGTTTGTGTTTCTAAGTGTTTTGATTCAAGTTATTACCCAAATTCGTCCAAAGTACTCAAAGTGCTCAAAACTGCCCAGAAAGTGTTTTTAAGGCAGTTTTGAGTGTTTTGGTGCTGTTTGAGTCTTTTGGTTTGTTTTAAGTGTTTTAAGTGTTTAGTTTTGCATTCTTTGAGTCTAGTTTAGTGTTAAAGTGTCTTAATTTGTGTTTTAAAGTGTCTTGAATCAACCTATAATCTTAAATTCGTCCAAATTTGTGTTTAAGGTCAGAAACTGCCTAGTTAGTGTTTTTAGGCAGTTTTGAGTCTTTTGAACCTGTTTTGAGTCCTTTGACTCTTTGTGAACGTTTTTAACTTTGTTTTTATGTTTTTGAGTCAATTTAGAGGTTTTAGCAAGCCCTCCTAATCCCCGGTCTAGAACGATCCCTACTTGCATCCTTACTACAATTTGACAACAAGAGGGTTAATTTGTGTGCGTATAATTCTCGCATCAATTTTTGGCGCCGTTGCCGGGGATTAGCAACTTTGCTAATCTCTTGGATTGTTTTATTATCGTTTGTGTGTATATATTTTTAGTTTTATTTTGTTGATTTTAGAAGCAAGACATGGCACTTGATAGTGCTTCGCTTTTGTCACAGCTTATGGAAGAGTACCAAACGCAAAGAGTTGGTACATTTGATCATAATCAATCAAGGAACGACGTGTTTTCCAATACTTACAATTCGGATTGGAGTGATCATTCAAACTCTATGTGGTGGGAACCTCAACATATTCAACAAGAAGGATATTGGCAACCATATGAGGAGTTCTATACAACACCTATGCAGCCACCACAACCTGCCCAAACAAATTCAAGTGAGTCTTTGTATAATGATACGGTTAGTAAGTTACTCACCAATTAGTCTCAGGGGCAAGAAGATCTAAACAAAGCAAGGCAAAATCAAGACAAAAGGTTGGACTACTTGGAAAAGCAAATTGGGCAGATCGCGGAGTTCGTAGGACAATTTCAAGACCAAGGCAAACTCCCTATTTCAACCCTTGCAAATCCGAAGGAAGGATTTGAAACTGCCTTGAGAAGTAGCAAGGAGGTTGGAACGGACCCTCAACCATCAAAATCAAATCACAAGGAAGAGGAATACACCCAACCCACGGCAAGAGTGGAAACACCTTTGCCGGAGGCACCTATTGCTCCTACGCCATCTAATTCAAGTAAGGTTGTTCCAAATTTAATTAGTTCTAACCCCATTCCACCTAATATCCCTATTCCTTGCAGGTTCATGAATTCCAAGGAAGAAGAAAGTGAAAAAGACACCTTGGAAGCCCTTCCAAAGGTGAAAAGTAGGGAATATCATGAATTCATCAAAGAGGACGTTCTTGAGATAAACAACCCCAAAGAAGTTGAATTTTATGACACAAGACAAGGACCAATCCTCACATCAAATCTAACCAAGTGCAAAGTCCCTGAAATGTTCAAAGAAGGGATTCAGGCAAAGTCCCTGAAACGTTCAAAGAAGGGATTCACATCAAATCCTCACATCAAGTTTATTCTTGAGTTCTTATTGGATCACATAAGTAAGCCACCTCCTCCAATTTCAATTTTCTTTTATACTAACATGTTGTTAATGATTCAGGCATCCAATCTTGAATTTAAACCATTACCGGATCATTTCAAGTATCACCTTCCATTCAAAGATCAATTCCATGCCGTTTGATTCAAATAAAAAATAAAAAAATAAAAAAAAAAATAAAAAAAAATAAAAAAAAGAAAGAAAAATAAAAGAATGTAGCCTTCACAAAGGTAGTTTACGTGAAGACCCACTACGTGGCGAAACTCTCAGAGCGGAAGGCATCGGAGCGGAAGGCATCGGAGCAGGAGGCATCGGAGCAGGAGGCATCGGAGCAGAAGGCATAGGAGCGGGAGGCACCGCAGATAGATCATTCAAGGCCCCAAACCTTGGTGGAACGCTGGATGACCCAGGAAAGAGATGCCTCTGGAAGAAAGACGCAAGCCTTTGACGGTCAGTTTGAACGCGACCTTGAGATTCTTGCAGCTCATCAAGCTTCCTCTTCATGCCCGACGAATAGTTATTTGCAAGCACATGCAAACTTCTATTCTCGTACTTAAGCTGTTTGATCTCCTGCTTAAGATTTTCCATCTCTGCCATCAATGATTCCACTTGACGGGACCGAGCAAGCAGGCGTTGGCCCATGTTGGACACAGAGCTCGCACACTGAACACTAAGTGCGAGGGATTCTTGAACGGCCAACTCATCGGACCGTCCTGAAAGCAGCTGACTATCTTTGGGAGTGAGGAGGTTCCTAGCTACTATTGTAGCTGTTGTGGCATCCTGCATCACGGAGTCTTCACCTGTAAGAGGACCGTTAGAAGATAAGAAAGAAGGGCACCATACGTTACCTTGACGCGGCGCGCCCGTATCACTGCTGAGACTCAATTCCAAGCTAAGGTTCGATGGGTTTGCCATTTTTCAAAGGTGTTCAAGAGAAGGGGTGGATGGAGTTAAATTTCAAAGGGCCGGAGACAATTTTCAAAAATGGGCAGTCTTCAGAGTGTGTATGTTTGAGGTGATCGGTAGCTCTATAAAAAGCCAAGGCGACGCGTCCACCAATTCAAAAAGCCAGAATTTCCTGCGCAAAGTTCGGCGACGATCTCTCGGCTTTTCAGAAAATGCGTTCACTTTGTCAAAAGATCTCTGACAAAGTGAAAACACGTGGAGGCCATCATCGCAACTACACATCTTTAGCCGACAAAACCAAAGTTCGACGACGCTTTCTCTACTTTTCAGAAAACGCATGCAGCTTTGTCAAAAGAGCCGCATCCGCACTACTACGTGTCGTTCAGAAAGCGAAGGGGCGCCGCTCAGAAATCGAAGGGGCGCCTGCTCAGAAATCGAAGAGGCGTCGTTCAGAAATCGAAGAGGCGTCACTATTTCAAAAAGCCGGATTTGCGAGATCAAAACGTTTGTCGACAAGGGTAAAAGAACAATACCACCACTTGCTATTGGGAAATCCCTATATATGTCGACCTTCATCTTTTATGGCAAGGCAAACCTGAAGAAAATGCCCAACTCTTCCTCACTTTTGAGGGCGCACTCCCAGCAAAGCCTTTCGAAATACTCAATTTTTTCTTCTTCCCCAAAGATGATACCAGATGCCTGGAGTACAGATGACCCAGGAGGAAACGGTAGATGGAAGCATGTGCTGATTCATTCACCGCTTCTTCAAAAGCAAAGGTATCTCATATCATCAAGGTCAAAAGCAAAAGTATCTCATATCATGCTCTTTCCCTGTCCTTTTCTTTGTCCTTGTTCTTACTCGCATGGCAAAGTGAAAGAAGCAATCAGCCGGCACTTGGAGTCAGTCTTCCGATCTGGAACCAACTGCCTGGAATCCCTTCCCTGATTGCTTACCTAGCGTTGCTCTCGAGTACTCATCTTCAACGGTTGGTACACTTCCAGAGAAGGGACCACTTCTGCAAAGGGGAGCAAGTAAGGTAAGTGAAAATGATACATTGAAGCATGTGGAGACAAGCTACAACTGCGTATGCTGAGCTATCCTCTAACCCTCTTCAATACGAATTGGAGAGATTGAACAAAGAAACAGAAAAAAGGGAGGAAGCTCAGACCTTCGGGGGAGACCAAAAGAATCCTGCTGCTCAGTTCAAGAGTAGCACAAAGGAAAATCAACGAGTGGAGGAGACCAAAAAGAATCCTCCAGCCCAGTTCAAGAGTAAGCCTGTGGAATCACCAAAGATCAACCCATCCATTCAACAAAGGAAGACCGAGAAAGCACTCCAATTCCAGATTTGCGTCCCTAAACTCTTCTCTTTGTTAGTTACATTCTGCCATGTTTAGTATGTATAAATGTTGTTTGTGTGTTTACTTATGTTTTATGTAAATCTATGCTTAAAACATTGAGGACAATGTGTGATTTAAGTGTGGGGGGGGGGGGGGGGTAACTAAGTATATTTGATGCAAATTCGTGGGATTTTATCACCCATAACTTCAAATGTTGTTCCTTGCTGTTTTATGGTGTTTTTAAGATATTTTAGAGTGTTTTAGTATGTTTTGTTTTATAACTCCGAAAATCACATAAAAATTTGAAAAACATGTTTTGAAAAGCCTAAAAAGAGTGTTTTGAGTCGTTTTTGTGTGTTTGTGTCTTAGGATACCTTCCAACACAATGATAAGGATTTGGTTTATAATTGCATGACTGTTAAAAAGAGTTATAAACATAGAGAAAAGTTTGATTTACTCTTGGTATATGCTTGGTTATGGTTATAATGTATGACTTCACATGCAATCATAAAAGAAAATTTCGTTTTTGTAACATGCTTGAAGGAAGGAACTCAAACAAACGCTACAACCCTGTGAGACTCGAGCCATTACCTTCTTTGGAGAGTTATAATCTGTGATTCTTTGTTTTCTAAAGTTGTTGCATGATCTCATTATTCCTTGCTTGGTTGCTACTTAGAATGCAATTATATCATGATAGAACTAAATGCTAGAACTTATATCCGTTTCATTCAAAGCATGACATTGAATTGCATAACATATATCAAGATGAAGTTGTGTAACCACCACCATAGCCAAATAGCCTTACTTCCCATATTTCGTATATGTTGTAAGTTTTAACCCCGTTGAGCCTTGTTTAGCCTTTATTCTTTGTTTACCCACATTTTCCTCACCTAGCCTAGAGTAGGACTTTCCTATACCCTTGTTCTTAAAGTATAGTGAGCATGACTTAAATGAATTCCTTTTGAGTTACATTATGCAAGAAAATGAGTGTGGGGGAGTAAAAGTTTGTTCTTACGTTTATATGTATGTTTTGAGATTCAAAAAAGAAAAGAAGAAGAAAAGAAAAAAGAAAAAAAAAAAAAAAAAAAAAAAGAGTGAAAATAAGTAAGAATGAACTCACGAGCGTTGATGGTTGAAGAAAGGGTCCAAAAAGTTGAATATGGCCCTAAGTTTTGTGTGACTTTCCCTTGGGTGTTCAAAGTTGACTTCTGCGTTCTTAAGGGAATTCTAAGTGCCTAATTCAATACTTTGCTCACTATTGCTTTAAGAATGTTTGTTTATCCTTCACCTTTCATTGTTAGCCAATACCCTAGCCCCGTTACAACCCTTTGACTTCTATCTTGAGTGTTATGTGTTTCAAAATGTGGAGTTTGGAATTGATATGAGCTTATGGAATCACTGGTTCTCATTCTAAGTAGTAGCATTCCATTCATGAGATCATATTCATGTCATTATCGTAAATCCAGAAAATGCTTTCTTTGTTATAACATATGTGAGGTACTAGTCTTTCATGTTTACATCAATCTCTCACATATAACTAGTGTAGGGTGTGTAGTCAGAAAATCTGTGTGAAAATAGAGTGCATTCTAGTAAGGAATTGAGGAAATTCTCTAAGGCATGTTACTACATTCAAATCATGGTTTTAAATGCTTAATTGTGAACTAGTATGTGGTGACTATGATTAAAAATGTACTTAAGTGTAAAGATGGCTAAAATCTGTGGGAATAATGATTTTTAACTTGTCATGTACATTGGAAATCCCTGAGACGATTGTTGGAAGGTTTAGGTTGTGTTTTTCTTGTTCAGTGTCGTTTTGTTTTTGGTTTCTTTTGTTTTGTTTTGCTCGAGGACTAGCAAAAGCTAAGTGTGGGGGTATTTGATAGGAGCATATTCATGCGACTTAAATGGCTTGTTCTCGTGCATTTACGTTATGTTTCTTTAGTTATTTTAGTACTTTAAGCTATTTTCGTGTGTTTGTAGGTCCAAAGGGCTAAAGGAGCAAAAAGATGCATTTTGGAGACTTTTGGAGCACTTTTGGGCTAAGGATGGATAGCCTATGCTTGGAGCCAAAGTGTTGGACAAAATTGAAGACCTAATTGAAGACCAAAGTGTTGGAACCTTGTTCCCTTTAGTTTTAGGACATTTAAACCTTTCCTATATCCTTAGCCGTGCATAACATTCCAACATTCCACTCCTTCATTTCAGCCACACTCCCACATATCATTACTTATCATCACCACTTATCACTTATCATAATCACATATCATTACTTATCATCACCACTTATCACTTATCATAAATCATTACTTATCATCACCACTTATCACTTATCATAATCACATATCATACACTTATCACTTATCATAATCACCCATAATCATTCACATAAATCAGCCACATGCATTCACTCTTCATAATTCAACCTAGCTGTCATGTTTCCCCTTTCATCATTCCCTCACATTCTTTAATTCAGCCAACACATGCTTACACATGCATTTTCAGCACCAAAGAATCATTGCACATGCATTTCCAACCCACATGCATCATTTAATCATTCAAACATGCAGCCACATTCACTTTACCTAGCTGTCATGTTTCCTCTCCCATCCATTTTCAGATTTCCACCAACCAATCTAGTTGTCATTACACATGCATTCCCTTCTTTAATCATTCCTAGCTGCCATTCACATGTTCTCCCATCCCTTCTCTCCCTATAAAACCATGCATTGCATTCATTCAATTCATTCATTCTTCCATACAGATTTCAGTCACAAACACCAACCATTCCCTTGTGCCGTGGCCTCCTCCTTCCATTTTCACCACTCCCCCAAACCATTCACACCATCAAACTATCCTTAGACCTTGTGCTACAACGAAGAGGAAGATAAGAGGGCCTAAACGTTCATACAATTCAAGTTTGAGTTGTTGGAATGTTTAGGTGTTTCTTTGATTTCAATGTTTAATTTCAATACTCTTTGTTTTGTACGAATGAGGAATGGAAGAGAAGAGGACCTAAACGTTCATACAATTCAAGTTTGAGTTGTTGGAATGTTTAGGTGTTTCTTTGATTCTCTTTGTTTTGTATCATGAGGAACTAAACCCCCCCTTAGCTAGGGGGGGATTCGAAATATATGTTTATGCTTGCATTTTGATTTGATTACTTCTAATTGCGTTTCATAAGTTGTGGATTCAATTTGTTTAACTATTTGATTGATAACTTATTTATGTATGTTTATTGAGAGTGCACACTTAATTTTCATGCATGAATATGACGCTAGAATATAAGTGAGTTTCACCTAATAGTTACGAACTTATATTCACAAGTAGTGGAGGTTGCTTATAAACAATCGCGTTAAACGAATTCTTGGCATAAGTTTCATGCAATCATAGTAACGAATGCCTCGTCAACACTTATAATCTTCATAGAGCGTAATGATTCTTGCTTGTATCTCTATTATGCAATCATGTAGGGGACTTGTGGGGAATGTTTTGGGTTGTCGTATGCAATCATCCAATTCAATAACGTTAGGAAGATTTGAAGGTTAATTTAAGCGGACCTAATTAACCCGGGGTGTTGAGCATCATGGTTTATTGAAAAGCAATTGGAAATCGTTTTATTATGCAAGTGTAACATGTGTGGACATGAACCCCTTAGTTAGCCATCCCATCCATTCAATTCCATCACATTCATCTTTACAATCTGTTTTTAATTACAATCTGTGCATTTTAGTTAATTTCGTCAAAAACTCAATCCCCCTTTACTTTAGTGTCCAATATAGTTAGAAAGTGTCTTAGTTTGTGTTTCTAAGTGTTTTGATTCAAGTTATTACCCAAATTCGTCCAAAGTACTCAAAGTGCTCAAAACTGCCCAGAAAGTGTTTTTAAGGCAGTTTTGAGTGTTTTGGTGCTGTTTGAGTCTTTTGGTTTGTTTTAAGTGTTTTAAGTGTTTAGTTTTGCATTCTTTGAGTCTAGTTTAGTGTTAAAGTGTCTTAATTTGTGTTTTAAAGTGTCTTGAATCAACCTATAATCTTAAATTCGTCCAAATTTGTGTTTAAGGTCAGAAACTGCCTAGTTAGTGTTTTTAGGCAGTTTTGAGTCTTTTGAACCTGTTTTGAGTCCTTTGACTCTTTGTGAACGTTTTTAACTTTGTTTTTATGTTTTTGAGTCAATTTAGAGGTTTTAGCAAGCCCTCCTAATCCCCGGTTGATGCGAGAATTATACGCACACAAATTAAACCCTCTTTTTATCAATTGTAGTATAAGTATAAGTAGGGATCGTTCTTAACCGGGGATTAGGAGGGATTGCAAAATCACTTGGAAACTGACTCAAAAACGTAAAATAAAGTTTAAAACACTAAACTAGACTCAAAGAATGCAAAACTAAACATTTAAAACACTAAAACAAACCAAAGGACTCAAAACAGCCCCAAAACACTCAAAACAGCCTTAAAAACACAATCTGGGCAGTTTTGAGCACTTTGGTGAATTTGGACGAATGTGTGTAATAAATTGAATCAAAACACTTATAAACACAAACTAAGACACTTTAACACTAAACTAGACTCAAAGAATGCAAAACTAAACACTTAAAACACTAAAACAAACCAAAAGACTCAAACAGCACCCAAAACACTCAAAACTGCCTTAAAAACACTTTCTGGGCAGTTTTGAGCACTTTGACTACTTTGGACGAAATTGGGTAATAAAATGAATCAAAACACTTAGAATCACAAACTAAGACACTTTCTAACTAAGTTGGACACTAAAGTAAAGGGGGATTGAGTTTTTGACGAAATTAACTAAAATGCACAGATTGTAATTAAAAACAGATTGTAAAGATGAATGTGATGGAATTGAATGGATGGGATGGCTAGCTAAGGGGTTCATCTCCACACATGTTACACTTGCATAATAAAAAGATTTCCAATGGCATTTCAATAAACCATGAATTCTCAACACCCCAAGTTAACCGTGATGCACTAATTAACCTTCAAATCTTCCTAACGTTATTGAATTGGATGATTGCATACGACAACCCAAAACATTCCCCACAAGTCCCCTACATGATTGCATAATAGAGATACAAGCAAGAATCATTACGCTCTATGAAAATTATAAGTGTTGACGAGGCATTCGTTACTATGATTGCATGAAACTTATGCCAAGAATTCGTTTAACGCGATTGTTTATAAGCAACCTCCACTACTTGTGAATATAAGTTCGTAACTATTAGGTGAAACTCACTTATATTCTAGCGTCATATTCATGCATGAAAATTAAGCGTATACTCTCAATAAACATACATAAATAAGTTATCAATCAAACAGTTAAACAAATTGAATCCACAACTTATGAAACGCAATTAGAAGTAATCAAATCAAAATGCAAGCATAAACATATATTTCGAATCCCCCCCCTAGCCAAGGGGGGGTTTCGTTCCTCATACGTACAAAACAAAGAGAATTGAAATTAAACATTGGAATCGAGGAAAAGAAACACCTAAACATTCCAACAACTCAAACTTGAATTGTATGAACGTTTAGGCACTCTTCTCCCCCTCTTCGTTGTAGCACAAGGTCTAAGGATAGGTTTGGCGGGATGGGGAGTTATGGATGGTGTAGAATGATGTGTTTAGGATAGGGATGGATGTAGGGGACCTCAAGGCTTCTTTTTGGGCAGAAAATATGAAGAATGGTGAAGTATGGATGTGTTATAGAGAGGGGATGAATTTCTGGCGTGAATGGTGAATGAATTGTGTATGAATGGGAATGAATCAATTGTGGCTGCAAAGGATGCTTATTTATAGGTGAAAAGGAGGGAATATGACAGCTAGGAACTTGGTGGAAATCTGGAATGGTGATGGGAGATGCATGTGGCTGATTTATGCATGTGATTAAAGGGTAATGACAGCTGGGTTATGATGATGAATGCATGTGCAAAGTTGGTTGAATGATTATGGGTGCATGTGGCTGATTTGTGAAGGGAATGCATGTGGAATGAATGTGTGAATGATGGCAGATTGTGTATGTGAATGATTAGGGTGAATGTGCATGTGCTTTGACAGCTAGGTTGAATAAATTAAAGGGAGTGCATGTGGCTTGGCTGGAATGATTGGAATGCAATCTGAAATGGGATGTGTTGGTGTGAATTTCTGGTACAAAGGGCCTCCTTTGGTCTTCAATTTCGTCCATCTACTTGGCTTCAAGTATATGCAATCCATTTAACGCCCCAAACTACTCCAAAATGCACCAAAATGCACCATTTTGCATACTTTGCCCTTAGAACCTGAAAACACACAAAAGAAGCATAAAGGACTAAAATAACTAAAGAAACATAACGTAAATGCACGAGAACAAGCCACTTAAGTCGCATGAATATGCTCCTATCAAATACCCCCACACTTATCTTTTGCTAGTCCTCGAGCAAAACAGAAAGAAAAACAAAACAAAACGAAACGAAACAAAACAAGTAAAACACAACCTAAACCTTCCAACAATCGTCTTAGGGATTTCCAATGCACATGACATGTTAAAAATCATCATTCCCACAGATTTTAGTCATCTTCACACTTAATTACATTCTTAATCACAGTCACCACATACTATTTCACAATTAAGCATTTAAAACCATGTTTTGAATGTAGTAACATGCCTTAGAGAATTTGCTCAATTCCTCACAAGATATGCACTCAATTTTTACTCAGATTTTCTGACTACACACCCTACACTAAGTATATGTGAGAAGATTGATGTAAACATGAAACCGAACACTCACATATATGTATCACAAAGAACGCAATTTCTGGAGTTAATAAGCATGTTTAGATATGATCTCATGAATGGCATGCTACTACTTAGACGCGAGAACCAGTGACACCATATGCTCATACCAAGTTCAAACTCCACAAATTGAAACACATAACACTCAAGATTGAAGTCACAGGTTGTAATGGGGTTTGGGGCGTGTGGATAACAAAGAAGGGATATGGAAAACAAAGGTTCTTAAAGAAATAGTGAGCAAAGCACTTGAATCAACTTAGAATTCACTTTTGAATGAAAACTCAACTTTTGAACAAAAAGGGAGAATTTAGACAATTTACGGCCAGAATTGGTGTTTTGGACCCTTTCTTCAATCACTCATTCTTTCATTTTTTTCAAGTTTTTTTTTTTTTTTTTTTTCTTTTTCTTTTCTTTTTTTTTTTTTTTTTTTTTTCTTTTCTTTTGAATCTCAAAACATACATAAACACTTAAACATTCTCTCCCCCACACTCATTTTTTTTCATAATGTAACTCAAAAGGAATTCAATTAAGTCATGCTCACTATCTTTTAAGAACAAGGGTGGGGATTGTCCTAAACTAGGCTAGGTGAAGAAAATGTGGGTAAACAAAGAATAAAGGCTAAACAAGGCTCAACGGGGTTAAAACTTACAACATATATGAAATATGGGAAGTAAGGCTATTTGGCTATGGTGGTTACCCAACTTCATCTTGATATGTGTTATGCAATTCAATGTCATGCTTTGAATGAAACGGATATAAGTTCTAGCATTTAGTTCTATCATGATATAATTGCATTCTAAGTAGCAACCAAGCAAGGAATAATGAGATCATGCAACAACTTTAGAAAACAAAGAATCACAGATTATAACTCTCCAAAGAAGGTAATGGCTCGAGTCTCACAGGGTTGTAGCGTTTGTTTGAGTTCCTTCCTTCAAGCATGTTACAAAAACGAATTTTTCTTTTATGATTGCATGTGAAGTCATACATTATAACCATAACCAAGCATATACCAAGAGTAAATCAAACTTTTCTCTATGTTTATAACTCTTTTTAACAGTCATGCAATTATAAACCAAATCTTTATCATTGTGTTGGAAGGTATCCTAAGACACAAACACACAAAAACGACTTAAAACACTCTTTTTAGGCTTTTCAAAACATGTTTTTCAAATTTTTATGTGATTTTCGGAGTTATAAAACAAAACATACTAAAACACTCTAAAACATCTTAAAAACACCTTAAAACAGCAAGGAACAACATTTGAAGTTATGGGTGATAAAATCCCACGAATTTGCATCAAATATACTTAGTTACCCCCCCCCCCCCACACTTAAATCAAACATTGTCCTCAATGTTTTAAGCATAGATTCACACAAAACATAAGTAAACACACAAAAAGCAACTAAACATACTAAACATGGCAGAATGTAGTTAACAAAGAGAAGAGTTTAGAGACGCAAATATGGTTATAGAGTGTAAATTCCATCTTCTCCTTGGTAATTGCATTGAGGCTTGGATCTTTGTGATTCCACAGGCTTACTCTTGAACTGCGCTGCTCCCATCGTTGATTTTCCTTTGTGCTACTCTTGAACTGGGCAGCAGGCTTCCTTTGGTCTCCCCCGAAGGTCTGAGCTTCCTCCTTTTATCTGTTTCTTTGTTCAATCTCTCCAATTCGTATTGAAGAGGGTTAGAGGATAGCTCAGCATATGCAGTTGTTGCTTGTCTCCACATGCTTCAATGTGTCATTTTCACTTGCCTTACTTGCTCCCCTTTGCAGAAGTGGTCCCTTCTCTGGAAGTGTATCAACCGTTGAAGATGACTACTCGAGAGCAACGCTAGGTAAGCAATCAGGAAAGGGATTCCCGGCCATCGGAAGACTGACTCCAAGTGCCGGCTGATTGCTTCTTTTACTTTGCTATGCGAGTAATAACAAAGACAAAGGAAAAGACAGGGAAAGAGCATGATATGAGATACCTCTGCTTTTGACCTTGATGATATGAGATACCTTTGCTTTTGAAGACGCGGTGAATGAATCAGCACATGTATTTGTTGTGCTGTTTCCTCCTGGGTCATCTGTACTTCAGGCATCTGGTATCATCTTTGGGGAAGAAGAAAGGATTGAGTATTTCGAAAGGCTTTGCCGGGAGTGCGCCCTCAAAAGTGAGGAAGAGTTGGGCATTTTCTTCAGGTTTGCCTTGCCATAAAAGATGAAGGTCGACATATATAGGGATTTCCCAATAGCAAGTGGTGGTGTTGTTCTTTTACCCTTGTCGACAAACGTTTTGATCCCGCAAATCCGGCTTTTTGAAATAGTGACGCCTTTTCGATTTCTGAACGACGCCTCTTCGATTTATGAGCAGGCGCCCCTTCGATTTCTGAGCGATGCCCCTTCGCTTTCTGAACGACACGTAGTAGTGCGGATGCGGCTCTTTTGACAAAGCTGCATGCGTTTTCTGAAAAGTAGAGAAAGCGTCGCCGAACTTTGCGCTTGTCGGCTAAAGATGTGTAGTTGCGATGATGGCCTCCACGTGTTGACAAAGTTGAACGCGTTTTCTGAAAAGCCGAGAGAGCGTCGCCGAACTTTAAGCAGGAAATTCCGGCTTTTTGAATCGGTGGACGCGTCGCCTTGGCTTTTTATAGAGCTATCGATCACCACCAACATACACACTCCGAAAACTGCCCATTTTTGAAAATTGTCTCCGGCCCTTTGAAATTTAACTCCATCCACCCCTTCTCTTTGAACACCTTTGAAAAAATGGCAAACCCATCGAACCTTAGCTTAGAATTGAGTCTCAGCAGAAGCAGTGATACGGGCGCGCCGCGTCAAGGTAACGTATGGCGCCCTTCTTTTTTATCTTCTAACGGTCCTCTTACAGGTGAAGACTCCGTGATGCAGGACGCCACAACAGCTACAATAGTAGCTAGGAACCTCCTCACTCCAAAAGATAGTCAGTTGCTTTCAGGACGGTTCGATGAGTTGGCCGTTCAAGAGTCCTTAGCTCTTAGCGTTCAGTGCGCTGGCTCTGTGTCCAACATGGGCCAACGCCTACTTGCTCGCTCCTGTCAGGTTGAATCCTTGATGGCGGAGGTGGAGAGTCTTAAGCAGGAGATCAAACAGCTTAAGTATGAGAATAGAAGTCTGCATGTGCTTGCAAATAACTATTCGTCGGGCATGAAGAGGAAGCTCGATGAGATGCAAGAATCTCAAGGTCGAATGCAAAGTGACCGTCAAAGACTTGCGTCTTTCTTCCAGAGGCACCTTTTTCCTGGGTCATCCAGCGTTCCGCCAAGTATTGAGGCCTGGAACGCTCTATCTCCGATGCCTCCTGCTCTGATGCCTTCCGCTCTGATACCTTCTGCTCCGATGCCTTCCGCTCCGATGCCTTCCGCTCCGATGCCTCCTGCCCTGATGCCTTCTGCTCCGATGCCTTCCTCTCCGATGCCTTCCGCTCCGATGCCTCCTAGTGGGGCTTCACGTAAACATCCTTTGTGAAGGCTCCATCATTCTGCCATGTTCTTTTATTTTATTTAATATATGAAATTTTTTTTTTTTTTTTTTTTTTTTTTTTTTTTTTTTTTCTATTTGAATCAAACGGCATGGAATTGATCTTTGAATGGAAGGTGATACTTGAAATGATCCGGTAATGGTTTAAATTCGAGATTGGATGCCTGAATCATTAACAACATGTTAGTATAAAAGAAAATTGAAATTGGAGGAGGTGGCTTACTTATGTGATCCAATAAGAACTCAAGAATAAACACCCCTTCTTTGAACGTTTCAGGGACTTTGCACTTGGTTAGATTTGATGTGAGGATTGGTCTTTGTCTTGTGTCATAAAATTCAACTTCTTTGGGGTTGTTTATCTCAAGAACGTCCTCTTTGATGAATTCATGATATTCCCTACTTTTCACCTTTGGAAGGGCTTCCAAGGTGTCTTTTTCACTTTCTTCTTCCTTGGAATTCATGAACCTGCAAGGAATAGGGATATTAGGTGGAATGGGGTTAGAACTAATTAAATTTGGAACAACCTTACTTGAATTAGATGGCGTAGGAGCAATAGGTGCCTCCGGCAAAGGTGTTTCCACTCTTGCCGTGGGTTGGGTGTATTCCTCTTCCTTGTGATTTGATTTTGATGGTTGAGGGTCCGTTCCAACCTCCTTGTCACTTCTCAAGGCAGTTTCAAATCCTTCCTTCGGATTTGCAATGGTTGAAATAAGGAGTTTGCCTTGGTCTTGAAATTGTCCTACGAACTCCGCGATCTGCCCAATTTGCTTTTCCAAGTAGTCCAACCTTTTGTCTTGATTTTGCCTTGCTTTGTTTAGATCTTCTTGCCCCTGAGACAAATTGGTGAGTAACTTACTAACCGTATCATTATACAAAGACTCACTTGAATTTGTTTGGGCAGGTTGTGGTGGCTGCATAGGTGTTGTATAGAACTCCTCATATGGCTGCCAATAACCTTCTTGTTGAGCCTCATTGTCTTGATTTTGTGAGCCCTGCACCAAACAAAGTAATTCATTAAGCTTTTGATTATAATCTATTGACGAACTTGAGTTTGGTTGGGCATATTGAATATGAGGTTGTGGTGGATGCATAGATGTTGAGTAGAACTCCTCATAAGGCTGCCAATATCCTTCTTGTTGAATATGTTGAGGTTCCCACCACATAGAGTTTGAATGATCACTCCAATCCGAATTGTAAGTATTGGAAAACACGTCGTTCCTTGATTGATTATGATCAAATGTACCAACTCTTTGCGTTTGGTACTCTTCCATAAGCTGTGACAAAAGAGAAACACTATCAAGTGCCATGTCTTGCGTCTAAAATCAACAAAATAAAACTAAAAATATATACACACAAACGAAAATAAAACAATCCAAGAGATTAGCAAAGTTGCTAATCCCCGGCAACGGCGCCAAAATTTGATGCGAGAATTATACGCACACAAATTAAACCCTCTTTTTATCAATTGTAGTATAAGTATAAGTAGGGATCGTTCTTAACCGGGGATTAGGAGGGATTGCAAAATCACTTGGAAACTGACTCAAAAACGTAAAATAAAGTTTAAAACACTAAACTAGACTCAAAGAATGCAAAACTAAACATTGAAAACACTAAAACAAACCAAAGGACTCAAAACAGCCCCAAAACACTCAAAACAGCCTTAAAAACACAATCTGGGCAGTTTTGAGCACTTTGGTGAATTTGGACGAATGTGTGTAATAAATTGAATCAAAACACTTATAAACACAAACTAAGACACTTTAACACTAAACTAGACTCAAAGAATGCAAAACTAAACACTTAAAACACTAAAACAAACCAAAAGACTCAAACAGCACCCAAAACACTCAAAACTGCCTTAAAAACACTTTTTGGGCAGTTTTGAGCACTTTGACTACTTTGGACGAAATTGGGTAATAAAATGAATCAAAACACTTAGAATCACAAACTAAGACACTTTCTAACTAAGTTGGACACTAAAGTAAAGGGGGATTGAGTTTTTGACGAAATTAACTAAAATGCACAGATTGTAATTAAAAACAAATTGTAAAGATGAATGTGATGGAATTGAATGGATGGGATGGCTAGCTAAGGGGTTCATCTCCACACATGTTACACTTGCATAATAAAAAGATTTCCAATGGCATTTCAATAAACCATGAATTCTCAACACCCCAAGTTAACCGTGATGCACTAATTAACCTTCAAATCTTCCTAATGTTATTGAATTGGATGATTGCATACGACAACCCAAAACATTCCCCACAAGTCCCCTACATGATTGCATAATAGAGATACAAGCAAGAATCATTACGCTCTATGAAAATTATAAGTGTTGACGAGGCATTCGTTACTATGATTGCATGAAACTTATGCCAAGAATTCGTTTAACGCAATTGTTTATAAGCAACCTCCACTACTTGTGAATATAAGTTCGTAACTATTAGGTGAAACTCACTTATATTCTAGCGTCATATTCATGCATGAAAATTAAGCGTATACTCTCAATAAACATACATAAATAAGTTATCAATCAAACAGTTAAACAAATTGAATCCACAACTTATGAAACGCAATTAGAAGTAATCAAATCAAAATGCAAGCATAAACATATATTTCGAATCCCCCCCTAGCCAAGGGGGGGTTTAGTTCCTCATACGTACAAAACAAAGAGAATTGAAATTAAACATTGGAATCGAGGAAAAGAAACACCTAAACATTCCAACAACTCAAACTTGAATTGTATGAACGTTTAGGCACTCTTCTCCTCCTCTTCGTTGTAGCACAAGGTCTAAGGATAGGTTTGGAGGGATGGGGAGTTATGGATGGTGTAGAATGATGTGTTTAGGATAGGGATGGATGTAGGGGACCTCAAGGCTTCTTTTTGGGCAGAAAATATGAAGAATGGTGAAGTATGGATGTGTTATAGAGAGGGGATGAATTTCTGGCGTGAATGGTGAATGAATTGTGTATGAATGGGAATGAATCAATTGTGGCTGCAATGGATGCTTATTTATAGGTGAAAAGGAGGGAATATGACAGCTAGGAACTTGGTGGAAATCTGGAATGGTGATGGGAGATGCATGTGGCTGATTTATGCATGTGATTAAAGGGTAATGACAGCTAGGTTATGATGATGAATGCATGTGCAAAGTTGGTTGAATGATTATGGGTGCATGTGGCTGATTTATGGTGCAATGATGAAAGGCAAAGTGCATGTGGCTGATTTGTGAAGGGAATGCATGTGGAATGAATGTGTGAATGATGGCAGATTGTGTATGTGAATGATTAGGGTGAATGTGCATGTGCTTTGACAGCTAGGTTGAATAAATTAAAGGGAGTGCATGTGGCTTGGCTGGAATGATTGGAATGCAATCTGAAATGGGATGTGTTGGTGTGAATTTCTGGTACAAAGGGCCTCCTTTGGTCTTCAATTTCGTCCATCTACTTGGCTTCAAGTATATGCAATCCATTTAACGCCCCAAACTACTCCAAAATGCACCAAAATGCACCATTTTGCATACTTTGCCCTTAGAACCTGAAAACACACAAAAGAAGCATAAAGGACTAAAATAACTAAAGAAACATAACGTAAATGCACGAGAACAAGCCATTTAAGTCGCATGAATATGCTCCTATCACCGGTCTAGAACGATCCCTACTTGCATCCTTACTACAATTTGACAACAAGAGGGTTAATTTGTGTGCGTATAATTCTCGCATCAATTATGGGTGATTATGATAAGTGATAAGTGGTGATGATAAGTGTATGATATGTGATTATGATAAGTGATAAGTGGTGATGATAAGTGTATGATATGTGATTATGATAAGTGATAAGTGGTGATGATAAGTAATGATATGTGATTATGATAAGTGATAAGTGGTGATGATAAGTAATGATATGTGGGAGTGTGGCTGAAATGAAGGAGTGGAATGTTGGAATGTTATGCACGGCTAAGGATATAGGAAAGGTTTAAATGTCCTAAAACTAAAGGGAACAAGGTTCCAACACTTAGGTCTTCAATTAGGTCTTCAATTTCGTCCAACACTTTGGCTCCAAGCATAGGCTATCCATCCTTAGCCCAAAAGTGCTCCAAAAGTCTCCAAAATGCATCTTTTTGCTCCTTTAGCCCTTTGGACCTACAAACACACGAAAATAGCTTAAAGTACTAAAATAACTAAAGAAACATAACGTAAATGCACGAGAACAAGCCATTTAAGTCGCATGAATATGCTCCTATCAGTTTGTTTCACTTAGATATGATCAACCATATGATGTGTGGATTTGATCACATGTTCCTAATCATGAGCCTAGTTGTGATGTGCAACTTTGGTTCCTAATCAAGAAGGTGTTACGCACAAGAAACTTTCATAAAACTAAAGGTAACACTTGGCAGGTTGTTTGCAAAGTATTCCCTTCATCCATTCACATATCTACCAAGAATATGCATGATGTGTGCCCTAATCTTGGCTAAACAACCTGTGGTTAATTCAAATGGTGATCAAACATTAAAATCAACTCACAAAGTCACAATTAAATCAGAGAATGAAAGAAGAAATAGATGGACAAACTGAGCATTCTAACTTGACTACATGGCAAACTTTGCAAGGCTACATCGAATCCCTAGAGAGAGATTAGTTACACTTCATGTTTACAAAAGGTTTGACATAAAAATATAAAACATGAGTGAACATAGAATTAATAAGAAGAAACCCTTGAAGCAAAACTGATGTCGAAATCCCTTAAGAGTGGCCTTCGGTGTTGGTTCTCCAAGTGTGATGTAAATGAAGGTAGATCGGCTATGGTTGAATGGTTTCTGCAAATGGGAGAGCAAATAGACAGAGATGGAGCGGCTATGTGTGTGAATAATGGGATGATGGAACCAGAACAAAAGAAGTGATGTTGCATGGTTTTTATAGAAGGGAAATGCAGCTGCCAACATTAAGAATGGAGCTGGAATGCAAATGTGAGCTGGAAGTGTAAGTGCAAGCACGGCAAGGTGTGTAAACATGCATGTGAATGCATGTTTTGGTGCTGGAATGGGTGGATTTCTGGGATGGTGGATGCACGGCCCCAGGGAATATGCAAGCATGTGGTTTATTTAATTAAGATGCATGTGGATGTCTGCAAGGATGAAGTGGACAACCTGGAATTGGTTGTACAAATCTGGAAAGGATATGAAAGTGCACGGCATGGTTGTGTTTGTTGGTGTAAATATGGCTAAGTGAATTAAGTAATGGAAGTGCATGTTCTTGGTGCAAAAGGGAGCTGGAAAGGTAATGGAATGCACGGCACAAGGTGTGTGGAAGCTGTTTTAGTGCTAGAAGTGAATAAGTGAGCTGGAACCACATGGGACTGCACGGCAAGGTTGTAAACATGCATGTGAATGCATGTTTTGGTGTTGGAACCACCTAATCTGACTTCAATGTTTTTGCCTTGTTTAGAATCACCCAATATGGCCGAATTGCACCACTTAACACTTCCACATCTTTTCCTGAAATTCCAGCAGCCAAATGTTTCCTAGATTCTTCATTTGGACTTCAATTTAACTCCCTAGAATCCTCTCCACGTTTGGAATAATGCTCAGCTACCAAAAGGAATGTTTTTACTTCATTTGCCTTCCCATTGATCCAAATTCACACTTGGCTGCACACTAACACCAAATAATGTAAAATGCAACTAGTTTAATCCAAAAACATCACAAAGACGCCAAATAAGGAAGATATAAATGCATGCAAAATGTGACTTATCAACTTAAAAACGTAAAATAAAGTTTAAAACACTAAACTAAACTCAAAGAATGCGAAACTAAACGCTTAAAACACTAAAACAAACCAAAAGACTCAAACATCACCCAAAACACTCAAAACTGCCTTAAAAACACTTTCTGGGCAGTTTTGAGCACCTTGGTGAATTTGGACGAATTTGTGCAACAAATTGAATCAAAACACTTATAAACACAAACTAAGACTCAAAAACATAAAAACAAAGTTAAAAACGTTCACAAAGACTCAAAGGACTCAAAACAAGTTCAAAAGACTCAAAACTGCCTAAAAACACTAACTAGGCAGTTTCTGACCTTAAACCTAATTTTGGACGAATTTAAGATTATGGCTTGATTCAAAACATTTTAAAACATAAACTAAACAGATTCTAAGCACTAAAGAACAAGAAATTAAAGGGGGGTTTTGATTTGACGATAATTGAAATAACAAAACAAGTTAATAAACTAGGCAGAATTGTAAAACGAATTTGATGGAATAGAATGGATGGGATGGCTAGCTAAGGGGTTCATCTCCACACATGTTATACTTGCATACAAAACGATTTCTAATTGCTTTTCAATAAACCATGATGCTCAACACCCCAAGTTAACCGTGATGCAATAATTAACTCTCAAATTTTCCTTATGTTATTGAATTGGATGATGCATGCGACAATTCAAATCATTCTCCAATAGTTCTCAACATGAATGCATAGAAGAGATACAATGAGAGATCATTATGTTCTATGAAAATTATAAGTGTTGACGAGGCAATTGTAACTATGAATGCATGATACTCTTGCCAAGAATTCATTTAACGCGATTGTTTATAAGCAACCTCCACTACTTGTGAATATAAGTTCATAACTATTAGGTGAAACTCACTTATATTCTAGCGTCATATTCATGCATGAAAATTAAGCGTGCACTCTCAATAAACATACATAAATAAGTTATCAATCAAACAGTTAAACAAATTGAATTCACAACTTATGAAACGAAATTAGAAGTAATCAAATCATATTGCAAGCATAAACATATATTTCGAATCCCCCCCTAGCCAAGGGGGTTTTAGTTCCTCATACGTACAAAACAAAGAGAATTGAAATTAAACATTGAATTCAAAGGAAAAGAAACACCTAAACATTCCAACAACTCAAACTTGAATTGTATGAACGTTTAGGCCCGCTTCTCTTCCTCTTTGTTGTAGCACAAGGTCTAAGGATAGTTTGATGGTGTGAATGGTTTGGGGAGTGGTGAAAATGGAAGGGGGAGGCCACGGCAATGGGATGATTTCTGGTGGTGTTTGTTGATGTATATTTCCTTCCTAATGCTAGAATATATTTAGTATAATGGCACAAGCAAGGGTGTCGAATCCACAGGGACTAATTGGACCTATGTAACTACTTGTTTTGCAAGAACTCTAAGAAATGGATCAAACTAATCAAACTAGGCTAATTTGGAAATGAATCAAACTAGTCTAAATAGGCAGATTTGGAAATGAATCAAAATAGTCTAAATAGGCAGATTTGTTGTTGTAACTTGAAAGCATAAGAAAATGAAATAAACACAAATCAATGAATCAACAACTAATATATTGGGATAGTATCAATGGAAATGAAGCTAGGGATTCGATTTCACCATTGCTCAACTAAATCCATGTTTGTTAAGTTAGTTTGTACTCATTCATCTACCTATTTCTTGAGTTTGTTTCACTTGGACATGATCAACCATATGATGTGTGGATTTGATCAAATGTCTCTAATCATGAACCTAATTGTGATGTGCAACTTTGGTTCATAATCTAGAGTATGTAATGCACAAGAAACTTTCATAAAACCAAAGGGAATAACTCGGCAGGATGTTTGCTAAACATTCCCTTCATTCATTCACATATCTACCAAGATTATGCATGATGTGTGTTTTGATCTTGGCTACACAACTTTGTGATTAATTCAAATGATGATCAAACATTAAAATCAACACTAAGTTACCATTAAATCAGAGAATGAAACAAGAAATAGATGGACAAACTGAGCATTCTAACTTAATTACATGGCAAACTTTGCAAGGTTACATCGAATCCCTAGAGGAAGATTAGTTACACTTCATGTTTACAAAGGTTTAACATAAAAATAAATAACATGAGTGAACATAAGATTAAGAAGGAGAAACCCTTGAAGCAAAACTGATGTTGAAGTCCTTGAAGAGTTCCTTGGTGTTGCTTCTCCAAATGTGGTGCGGATGAAGGTAGAATGGTTATGTTTGAATGGTTTCTGCCCTTGGGACAGAAATGGACAGAGAATGGAGTGAAATGGGCAGAGAATGGAGGGGAAATGGAGTGGCTATCTGTGTGTATAATGGACTGAATGAAGAAGGAAAAAAATGCGGAACCTCTTATGTGTGAAGTATGCTTAGTATAATAGGAATGAATCTTGTTGCCAACCTTCAGATTGGATCTTGAATATGTTTAAATCAGATGGCAGTGCATAAGTCAGCTGGAATGATGGATTTCTGAGGTAGTGGACGCACGGCCCTTAGGGGAATATGCATGAATGTTCATTGTTTAATTGAGCTACATGTGCACTTGCTGCCACAAGTGAGTGGTAAATCTGCAAAGCTGAAATGACACCCTGGAAAGGGTATCAAAGTGCACGGCATAGACAAGGATGAACTGAAATCACATGGAATGATGGGGTGATCGGATTTCTGGAATAATGGATGCAAGGAATGGACATGATCTGCAGGTATGTGGTATATTTAATCAATATGCATGTGGAGAAAGGTAATGGAATGCATAATCTGACTTGCAATCACATGGGAGTGCACGGCATGGAATGATTGTGTTTGTTGGTGTCAAAATGGCTGAAATGAATTAAGTGATGGAAATGGGATTGTGAGGAATCTGATTTGGTGCTAGAAGTGCATAAAATGATGGGATGATATGGGAACACACGGCCAAGGTTGTGACATGCATGTGAATGCATGTTTTGGTGTTGGAACACACATAGTTAACTTCAATGATTTTGCCTTGTTTAGAATCACCCAATATGGCCGAATTGCATTTCTTAACACTTCACATCTTTTCTGGAATGTTTTTACTTCATTTGCCTTCCCATCGATCCAAATTCACCCTTGGCTGCACACTAACACCAAATAATGTAAAATGCAACTAGTTTAATCCAAAACAATCACAAAGACGCCAAATAAAGAAGATATAAATGCATGCAAAATGTGACTTATCAAATACCCCCAAACCTGGTTTTTGCTAGTCCTCGAGCAAACTTAAAACTAAAACACACAAAACACAAACATCTAACTAAACCACTTTCGCTGGCTAAACGATTGCACTGAGCATGTGCAACAAGCCTTTGAACTCCTAGGTGTCCCTAGTTGGAGGAGTTGTGTCTCCTGAGGGTTTACAGTGATGACACCCACAACATCTACAAACACTGCAAACAATTTGGCTAATACATGCTTTAAACAAACTAATAAGAACCAATGAAGATTTTGTCATTCATTCAACTCAAAAGTTTGCCATTTCAAAGAATCGTATCAATTGTAACGTATAAAGATATTTCTCCATATCTTACAACTTCAAGGTCACCATACCCAAACGCTTAAGATAGAATTCGCCTCAACTCTACTCCTCACAGCTTCCACTCAAGTTCTCACTCAGATCTTAAGGTTTAGTCTCTCAACAACATATATGAGTGAAATTATGTAAATGGAATCAAAATTCTCACATATGAAATCTGAAATGGAAGCACAGTTTCTGAGTAGATCTCATGAAATGAATCAAATGCTAAGAATATAGATAACACACACACTTACCATCACCCATGAATACATCCTCAATGATCAGCTATGTCTTTCTCAAGGTTGTAATGCAAGGCTTAGGGTATAGGTTATGAAAGACTTGATATGAAATGCTAGAGTTTGGGGCATACCAAGGTGTCTTTGAGGCTCTTCACTGGCATTTGTCTTCTTTTGTTTTTGGCGTCCAGGCCCTATGCTTTATAATTAGGCGATTTGGAATTTGTATCCACTTTGATCCTCTTTTTTTTTTCTTTTCTTTTTTTTTTTAGAAACATTTTCAACATAGGTGCCCTCGGTACACGCCACAATCTTGCTTTATAACTCAATCTGCCCTTAGTCTTCATCACATTGGTATTTCCCCAAACTATAAGGTATGGCTTGTAATGGGCTAGAATGGGTAGATTATGGTGTGGGTGATGAAAGAATTAGGCTAAAGTGTTTGGTTGCAACAAGGGTGAATGGAGCACACAAATGGGTAGGATTTAAGCCTTTTAGTAGTTAAACATGCATAGCCTAACATCATCTCATTGAGTTCATTCCTGAATGACACTAAACACATGGTATCTGCAAAGGAGAATGATTCTTAGTATCCAAACAAAATAGAAGTAATGAGATCATTTAGAGTGAAATTGAAAGAAAAAGATAGGAGTAGAAACACTTTAAACCCTCTCAAAGAAGCAATTAGGCTCAAAATAACTCACTAGGGTAGTCTCCACTATTCTTCTTCCAGAATTTAAGTATGGTACCTCTATCATCATAATTCCAAGAGTTAAAGCTTTATACATGACAACAAGATGCAACACTTTTTCACAGCAACCCAATCGTTTATTTTCAAACATAACCCTCATATACATTCATATTAGTAAGCAAAGCACACTTAACTAAAACAAACCCACACAAATTGAACAAAATAAAAGCAAAACACACTTAACTAAAACAAACACATAAAACAACACAACACACAAACTTTCCATCCCACACCCCCAAACCTAACCTAAGCATTGTCCTCGATGCTTAAAATTGTATGCAAAGTAAATAGGCAAAGAATATGGAATGGAAATAACATAAACACAAAATAAGGAAAGAACACAAACCACACTAGGTTGCCTCCTAGCAAGCGCTTTATTTAATGTCTAGGCAAGACATGGTAGCTTGTTCATGGTGTTGTAAACTCAAGAAAATCTACCACTTGATACACTTGCTCTTCCTCCCCTTTCTCCAAGTATGGTTTCAATCGCTGCCCATTGACTTTAAAAGAAGTGCCATTCTTCATGTTCTCTATCTCCACAGCTCCGTGGGGAAATGTTTGTAACACTTTAAATGGTCCCACCCACCTAGACTTCAGTTTTCCTGGAAAAAGTCTCAAACGTGAGTCATACAAAAGTACTTTCATACCTTGGTGAAACTCCTTCCTTAGGATGGTCTTGTCATGATAGAGCTTAGTCCGTTCCTTGTAGATTTTGGCATTCTCATATGCCTCATTTCTAAGCTCTTCCAACTCATTAAGTTGGAGCTTCCTTGCTATTCCAGCATCCTTGTAATCAAAGTTGAACTTCTTGATGGCCCAATATGCACGGTGTTCAAGCTCCATTGGCAAATGACAAGCTTTCCCAAACACAAGGCGATAAGGACTCATTCCTATGGGGGTCTTGTATGCTGTTCTATATGCCTATAGTGCATCATTCAACCTCAATGACCAATCCTTCCTTGTAGGACTCACAGTCTTCATCATAATGTTCTTGATCTCCCTGTTGCTAATCTCCACTTGTCCTGAGGTTTGAGGATGGTATGGGGTTGCCACTTTGTGGTTGATGTTGTACTTCTTCATCAAGGATTCAAAAGGTTTGTTGCAGAAATGGCTGCCACCATCACTAATAATAGCTCTTGGGGTTCCAAACCTACAAAAAATCACATCTTTAAGAAAATTCAACACAACCTTATGATTATTAGTTCTTGTAGCAATGGCTTCAACCCATTTGGATACGTAATCCACTGCCACTAATATGTATAAGTAGCCAAAAGAGGATGGAAATGGTCCCATAAAATCTATTCCCCAAACATCAAAGAGCTCCACCACCAAAATGTTGTTCAATGGCATTTCATTTCTTCGACTAATGTTCCCCATTTTCTGGCACCTATCACACTTAGAACAAAAGTCAAAAGCATCTTTGAATAAAGTGGGCCAAAAGAAACCAGATTGTAAAACCTTTAGAGACGTCTTTTTGGCACCAAAATGTCCTCCACATGCCAATGTATGGCTAAATGTTAGAATGCTTTGTTGCTCACTCTCTGGGACACATCTCCTAATGATTTGATCATGGCAATATTTAAACAAATATGGTTCGTCCCAAACGTAGTGCTTTACCATGGCCAGGAACTTCTTTCTTTCCTGAAAAGAAATGTCATTTCTCATTACACCACAAGCCAGATAATTAACAAAATCAGCATACCATGGCTCTTGTTCTTGAACAACAAGAAGTTGTTCATCTGGAAATGATTCATTTAGGGGCAAGGGTTGCCCCACTCCATGGTTTTCATTAAGCCTGGACAAATGGTCAACCACAACATTATCACTGCCCTTCTTATCTCGAATTTCCAAGTCAAACTCTTGTAGTAATAGTATCCATCTAATCAAGCGTGGTTTAGCATCTTTCTTTGTCATCAAGTACCTAAGGGCTGCATGATCAGAAAACACAATAACTTTAGATCCCACAAGATATGACCTAAACTTTTCTAATGCAAAAACAACAGCAAGCAACTCCTTTTCAGTTGTGGAATAGTTAAGTTGAGCATCATGCAGAGTCCGGCTTGCATAGTAGATCACATGTGGAAGTTTGTTCACCCTTTGCCCTAAAACTGCACCAACAGCATAGTCAGAGGCATCACACATTAATTCAAAAGGTAACGACCAATCTGGTGCCATAATAATAGGGGCCGAGGTTAGTTCATTTTTCAAAGTATTGAATGCATCCATACAAGCCTTATCAAAATGAAATACAACATCTTTAGCTAACAGATTGCATAATGGACGAGTGATCATTGAAAAGTTCTTAATGAAACGACGATAAAAACCCGCATGGCCCAAAAAACTTCTTACTCCCTTCACAGTGGTGGGGGCTACCATATTGGTGATGACGTCAATTTTGGCTTTGTCTACCTCCATTCCTTTGCTAGAGATTACATGCCCCAACACAATTCCTTGTTTCACCATTAATTGGCACTTTTCCCAATTGAGAACCAAATTTGTTTCCTGACATCTTTGAAGTACTAACGATAGATGGTTAAGACATTCATCAAAAGAGGAACCAAACACTGAGAAGTCATCCATAAATACCTCAATGAACCTTTCTACCATGTCAGAAAAGATGGCCAACATGCATCTTTGGAATGTTGCTGGAGCATTGCAAAGTCCAAAAGGCATTCTCCTATATGCAAATGTGCCAAAGGGGCAAGTAAAGGTTGTTTTCTCTTGATCCTCCGGAGCGATTGCAATTTGATTGTAACCTGAGTAACCATCCAGAAAACAATAATGTGAGTAACCTGCCAATCTCTCAAGCATTTGATCTATGAAAGGCATAAGAAAGTAATCTTTTCTAGTGCTAGAATTCAACTTCCTGTAATCGGTGCAAACACGCCAACTAGCTGTGGGCTTTGTGGGCACAAGTTCATTGTTTTCATTCTTCATCACTGTGATTCCCACCTTCTTAGGCACCACTTGAATGACACTCACCCATTTGCTATCAGAAATGGGATATATGATCCCCACATCTAACAATTTCAACACCTCATTCCTAACAACCTCCTTCATGTGTGGATTGAGTCTTCTTTGTGGCTCACGGGTTGACTTTGCCCCTTCCTCCAAGAGAATCCTATGCATGCACATGGTAGGGCTTATTCCCTTGATATCTGCAATAGACCAACCAAAAACTGATTTGAACTCTTTTAACACCCTAATTAGTTTATCTTCTTCAATTGGGGTGAGATCACAAGCTATGATAATTGGAAGAGTTTCAAATTCAGCTAGATATGCATATTTTAGATGTGGTGGAAGTGGTTTAAGTTTAAGTTTTGGTGCCTTAACAGTGGAAGGAGTTAGATGTGACATTGATGATTCTAAAGGCTCTAAAAGAGGTGAAACATTCAAAGGATACAATGCTAATGTATCCAAGGCAGCTACTTCTTCCATGAGTGCATCTTCTTCATCAAACTCATCTTGAGATTGACTCAAAACAGTTTGTAATGGTTCATTCGATTGTGCCTGCAAGAACTTAGAGAATACAAGTGAATCAAGCACATCAATGGCATAACAATCAAGGGATGAAGAAGGATGAGAAAGAGATTCAAACACTTTGAATTGAACTGTCTTTCCTAACACTGTCATAGTGAGGAGTCCATTTTGCACATCAATGATGGTCTTGGCCGTGGCCATGAAAGGTCTCCCAAGCAATATAGGCAACTCACGATCATGTATAGGAGCTTCTTCCATGTCCAACACTACAAAATCTGCAGGCAAGATTAGTTTATCAACTTGAACCAGAATATCTTCTACTATACCTCTTGGATATTTAACTGATCTGTCTGCAAGTTGTAATGAAATGGTGGTGGCTTTCAAATCTCCCAAACCTAGTTGAAGGTACACTGAATAGGGCATTAAGTTGATGCTAGCACCCAAATCCAGCATTGCCTTCTCTACTTTCTTGTCCCCTATGGTGATGTTGATAGAGAAACTTCCTGGATCCTTGAGCTTTGGTGGAAGTTTTCTTTGCAAAACTGTACTCACATTCTCAGACACCACTACCTTCTCATGTGGGCCATACTTCTTTTTGTAGCTGTTTAACTCCTTGAAGAACTTCCTATATGCTGGCATGTTCCTAATGACATCAAGCAAAGGTAAGTTAACATTCACTTTGCTTAGTATATCAAAAATTTCCTTAAATGACTTATCCTGCTTGCTCTTGGCAAGTCTTCCAGGGAATGGTATTGGTGGAGTGTATGGTTTCTCAGCCTTGTGAAGATTTGGTGCTTCAAGTGAGGAAGTAGCATGGCTTGGTTCCTCGTTTGGTTTCTCATTGCCTCCTTGAGTAACACCTGCATTCACATAATCATATTCATTAGTAACTTCATTGCCAACCCTATTATCAATAACCTTACCACTTCTAAGTGTAGTAATTGCTTTGGCTTGCTCTTGGTTCCTTTGGAGTATCACGGGTTGGCTTGGAAACTTTCCAACTTCTCTTTGGTTCAAAGCATCTGCAATCTGCCCCAATTGTGTTTCCATTTTGGTTAGGGCTGCTGAATGTTGTTGGAGAGTGCTATTTGTGGAATGTTGGAATTGCAAAGTGTTTTGGGCTAACAATTTAACTGTGTCCTCAAGGGTAGGGGCAGGTTTTGGTTGGAAATTTTGGAATTGATTGTTGTTCTTCCATGAAAGGTTGGGATGATCTCTCCAACTTGAGTTATATGTGTTGGAATACACATCATTCCTTGGCCTTTGGTTGTAAGAATTCATGAGATTCACTTGTTCTTGAACATACTCGGGGTAAGCCTCCCTAGATGGACATTGGTGAGTAGGATGGCTTGGTATGTTGCAAATGGCACACACTTCATTAGTTTTTGGCACCATATTGAGCACGGATTCAAGCTTCCTTTCTAGGTTAGCTACCTGCAACAAAAGCTCATGGTTAGAACTTGTTTCATAGACTCCAACTTTCTTACCCCTTAAATCTTTGTGTTGAGCATTAGACCCCAACATCTCATAAATGTTGTATGACTCTTGAGCATTCTTTTTCTTCAATGCTCCACCTGCTGCATTATCAACAGTTGATTGACAATTTTGGGTTAGTCCATCATAGAAAATTTGCATTTGTAAGTGAAAAGGTAACCCATGATGTGGACATTGCAACAAGAGGCCCTTAAAACGCTCCCAACACTCATTGAAAGGTTCACCATCATCTTGTTTGAAGTTGAAGATTTGTCCCCTTAATGTGGCTGTCTTTTGAATGGAAAAGAACTTCTCCAAGAACTTCTTAGCCACGGCATCCCATGTGGTGAGGGAACCTGGTGTTAGAGTCATCAACCAACTCTTGGCCTTATCTTTCAAGGTGTAAGGAAAGACTCTCATCCTCAAGTTTGCTTCACTTACTCCCTGCAAAGGTAAACCACTCACAACATTGTAAAACTCTTTAATATGAGCTAAAGGGTCTTCATTAGGTAAGCCATAAAATGAGGGAAACATATGAAAATGTGAAGATTTGAGATCATAGTTTCTAGCTTCTGTGGGCAGCAAGATGCATGAAGGTGAATTTGGTATGATTGGTTGAGCAAAGTTCTCCAAAGCTCGAAGCTCATCTTGGTTGCCCGCCATCTCCTCTTCTCTTTCCCAATCAAGGTGCTCAGATCCTTTACTTGTTGAATTAGGTGAAATCCTTTCCTCTTCCTCACGGATAAAGGATGAACTTGATGGCACAAAGTTGTCCAAAGTGTGGCCCTTTAACCTTTCAATTCTTTGGCCTAACTCAACAAGTCTATTTGACATATACTACCTGAAACAAAGTAACACAAGTGTGAATGAAAGTCAAGAAGCAAACAACAATGAAAAGAACAAAGATCAACTAGCAAACAACAATGAAATGAACAAGAATAAACTTAAAAACGTTTGAAAAGACTCAAGGGACTCAAAACAGATTCACAAGACTCAAAACAAGCTAAAAACTATCAAAACTGCCTAAAAACACAAACTGGGCAGTTTTGACACTAAACTCAACTTTGGACGAAAATTAGGTTTGGACTTGACTCAAAATGCTTCAAAACACAAGATAAGACAGATTCTAAGCCTAAGACTTAACAAAATATGGGGGGGGGGGGTTTGTATTTGGACGAAATTCAATTACATGGACAGATTATAAAGAAAATAGGTTATAAAGCAAATTGATGTAAACCAATGGATAATGGAATGGCTAAGGGATTCTTTTCCACCCATGAAATATATGCAACTTAACTCAACTTCCAGTTATCAACTCGACAAGTTATGAACCTCGACACTAATCAAAATAGCAAACAAGCAAACAAGCAATTACAAGGGACTGAAATCAGTCCCCGGCAACGGCGCCATTTTTGTTGATGTATATTTCCTTCCTAATGCTAGAATATATTTAGTATAATGGCACAAGCAAGGGTGTCGAATCCACAGGGACTAATTGGACCTATGTAACTACTTGTTTTGCAAGAACTCTAAGAAATGGATCAAACTAATCAAACTAGGCTAATTTGGAAATGAATCAAACTAGTCTAAATAGGCAGATTTGGAAATGAATCAAAATAGTCTAAATAGGCAGATTTGTTGTTGTAACTTGAAAGCATAAGAAAATGAAATAAACACAAATCAATGAATCAACAACTAATATATTGGGATAGTATCAATGGAAATGAAGCTAGGGATTCGATTTCACCATTGCTCAACTAAATCCATGTTTGTTAAGTTAGTTTGTACTCATTCATCTACCTATTTCTTGAGTTTGTTTCACTTGGACATGATCAACCATATGATGTGTGGATTTGATTAAATGTCTCTAATCATGAACCTAATTGTGATGTGCAACTTTGGTTCATAATCTAGAGTATGTAATGCACAAGAAACTTTCATAAAACCAAAGGGAATAACTCGGCAGGATGTTTGCTAAACATTCCCTTCATTCATTCACATATCTACCAAGATTATGCATGATGTGTGTTTTGATCTTGGCTACACAACTTTGTGATTAATTCAAATGATGATCAAACATTAAAATCAACACACTAAGTTACCATTAAATCAGAGAATGAAACAAGAAATAGATGGACAAACTGAGCATTCTAACTTAATTACATGGCAAACTTTGCAAGGTTACATCGAATCCCTAGAGGAAGATTAGTTACACTTCATGTTTACAAAGGTTTAACCTAAAAATAAATAACATGAGTGAACATAAGATTAAGAAGGAGAAACCCTTGAAGCAAAACTGATGTTGAAGTCCTTGAAGAGTTCCTTGGTGTTGCTTCTCCAAATGTGGTGCGGATGAAGGTAGAATGGTTATGTTTGAATGGTTTCTGCCCTTGGGACAGAAATGGACAGAGAATGGAGTGAAATGGGCAGAGAATGGAGGGGAAATGGAGTGGCTATCTGTGTGTATAATGGACTGAATGAAGAAGGAAAAAAATGTGGAACCTCTTATGTGTGAAGTATGCTTAGTTTAATAGGAATGAATCTTGTTGCCAACCTTCAGATTGGATCTTGAATATGTTTAAATCAGATGGCAGTGCATAAGTCAGCTGGAATGATGATTTCTGAGGTAGTGGACGCACGGCCCTTAGGGGAATATGCATGAATGTTCATTGTTTAATTGAGCTACATGTGCACTTGCTGCCACAAGTGAGTGGTAAATCTGCAAAGCTGAAATGACACCCTGGAAAGGGTATCAAAGTGCACGGCATAGACAAGGATGAACTGAAATCACATGGAATGATGGGGTGATCGGATTTCTGGAATAATGGATGCAAGGAATGGACATGATCTGCAGGTATGTGGTATATTTAATCAATATGCATGTGGAGAAAGGTAATGGAATGCATAATCTGACTTGCAATCACATGGGAGTGCACGGCATGGAATGATTGTGTTTGTTGGTGTCAAAATGGCTAAAATGAATTAAGTGATGGAAATGGGATTGTGAGGAATCTGATTTGGTGCTAGAAGTGCATAAAATGATGGGATGATATGGGAACACACGGCCAAGGTTGTGACATGCATGTGAATGCATGTTTTGGTGTTGGAACACACATAGTTGACTTCAATGATTTTGCCTTGTTTAGAATCACCCAATATGGCCGAATTGCATTTCTTAACACTTCACATCTTTTCTGGAATGTTTTTACTTCATTTGCCTTCCCATCGATCCAAATTCACCCTTGGCTGCACACTAACACCAAATAATGTAAAATGCAACTAGTTTAATCCAAAACAATCACAAAGACGCCAAATAAAGAAGATATAAATGCATGCAAAATGTGACTTATCAGTGTTTGGATTGGTAGGGAGGGCACGGCAAGAGTTGGTGTGTATGGATGATTTTCTGAAATGGAAGAGTGTGTGTTTTGTGGCTGCAATGGATGCTTATTTATAGGTGAAAAAGAGGGAATATGACAGCTAGGTTATGATGATGAATGCATGTGCAAAGTTGGTTGAATGATTATGAGTGCATGTGGCTGATTTATGAAGGGAATGCATGTGGATTAAAGTGGAATGACAGCTAGGTTATGATGATGAATGCATGTGCAAGGGGAGTGTTGGGTGATGGGTGCATGTGTTGATGGTTTATGGAGATGCATGTGGATTAAAGGAATGCATGTGCAATGACAGCTAGGTTAAATGATTAAAGGGTGCATGTGGGTTGGAAATGCATGTGGAATGGCTGTTTTATTTGTTGGGAAAGCATGTGAATTAAAGCTAGGGTGAATGATGATGATGGGAGAGCATGTGGGTGCAGCTATGGTGGGAATTTTGGGCAGAAAATATCCTAAGGCTTTATTACTTAGTTTAGGAAAGGATGTAACTCATTTGATTAGGAATCCTCTTCAATTTCGTCCATTCCTTTTGCTCCAAACGTAAGCTATCCATTCCAAGCCCAATTTTGCTCCAAAATGCTCCAAAATGCACCTTTTTGCTTCCTTAGCCATATGAACCTAGAAACACACGAAAATGGCATAAAGGACTAAAATAACTAAAGAAACACAACGTAAATGCACGAGAACAAGCCAATTAAGTCGCATAAATATGCTCCTATCAAATTCCCCCACATTTAGCTTTTGCTAGTCCTCGAGCAAAACAGAAAAACAAAACAAAACGAAACGAACAAAACAAACCAAAGACAATCTTAAACCTTCCAACGTTGCCTCAAGAATTTCCAATGCACATGACATGTTAAAATTCATTATCTCCACAGATTTTGGTTATCTTTACACTTAAGTACATACTTAATCATAGTCACCACATACTAGTTCACAATTAAGCATTTAAAACCATGTTTTGAATGTAGTAACATGCCTTAGAGAATTTGCTCAATTCCTTACAAGATATACACTCAATTTTCACTCAGATTTTCTAACTACACACCCTAATCTAGTTACATGTGAGAAGATTGATGTAAACATGAAAACGAACACTCACATATATGTATCATAAAGAGAGCAATTTCTGGAGTTAACAAGCATGTTTAGGTATGACCTCATGAATGGAATGCTACTACTTAGATGCGAGAACCAGTGACACCATAAGCTCATACCAAGTTCAAACTCCACAAATTGAAACACATAACACTCAAGATAGAAGTTGCGGGTTGTAACGGGGCTAAGGGTAATGGTTTAACAAAGAAAGGTAGAGTAAACAAACGTTCTTAAAGCAATAGTGAGCAAAGTATTGAATTAGGCACTTAGAATTCCCTTTAGAACGCAGAAGTCAACTTTGATTACCCAAGGGAGAATCACACAAAACTTAGGGCCATATTCAACTTTTTGGACCCTTTCTTCAACCATCAACGCTTGTGAGTTCATTCTCACTTATTTTCACTGTTTTTCTTTCTTTTCTTCTTCTTTTTCTCACATTTTTTTTTTTTTTTTTTTTTTTGAATCTCAAAACATACATATAAACTTAAGAACAAACTTTTACTCCCCCACACTCATTTTCTTGCATAATGTAACTCAAAAGGAATTCATTTAAATCATGCTCACTATCTTTTAAGAACAAGGGTGTGGATTGTCCTAAACTAGGCTAGGTGAGGATAATGTGGGTTAACAAAGAATAAAGGCTAAACAAAGCTCAACGGGGGTAAAACTGACAACATATACGAAATATGGGAAGTGAGGCTATTTGGCTATGGTGGCAACTACACAACTTCATCTTGATATATGTTATGCAATTCAATGTCATGCTTTGAATGAAACGGATATAAGTTCTAGCATTTAGTTCTATCATGATACAATTGCATTCTAAGTAGCAACCAAGCAAGGAATAATGAGATCATGCAACAACTTTAGAAAACAAAGAATCACAGATTATAACTCTCCAAAGAAGGTAATGGCTCGAGTCTCACAGGGTTGTAGCGTTTGTTTGAGTTCCTTCCTTCAAGCATGTTACAAAAACGAATTTTTCTTTTATGATTGCATGTGAAGTCATACATTATAACCATAACCAAGCATATACCAAGAGTAAATCAAACTTTTCTCTATGTTTATAACTCTTTTTAACAGTCATGCAATTACAAACGAAATCCTCATCATTGTGTTGGAAGGTACCCTAAGACACAAACACACAAAAACGACTCAAAACACTCTTTTTAGGCTTTTCAAAACATGTTTTTCAAATTTTTATGTGATTTTCGGAGTTATAAAAACAAAACATACTAAAACACTTAAAAACACCTTAAAACAGCAAGGAACAACATTTGAAGTAATGGGTGATACAATCCCACGAATTTGCATTAAATATACTTAGTTACCCCCCCACACTTAAATCAAACATTGTCCTCAATGTTTTAAGCATAGATTCACACAAAACATAAGTAAACACACAAAAAGCACTTAAACATACTAAACATGGCAGAATGTAACTAACAAAGAGAAGAGTTTAGGGACGCAAATCTGGTTATGGAGTGTAAATTCCCTCTTCTCCTTGGTGATTGCATTGAGGCTTTGATCTTTGTGATTCCACAGGCTTACACTTGAACTGGGCTGGAGGATTCTTTTGGTCTCCTCCACTCGTTGATTTTCCTTTGTGCTACTCTTGAACTGGGCAGCAGGATTCTTTTGGTCTTCCCCGAAGGTCTGAGCTTCCTCCTTTTATCTGTTTCTTTGTTCAATCTTTCCAATTCGTATTGAAGAGGGTTAGAGGATAGCTCAGCATATGCAGTTGTTGCTTGTCTCCACATGCTTCAATGTATCATTTTCACTTGCCTTACTTGCTCCCCTTTGCAGAAGTGGTCCCTTCTCTGGAAGTGTATCAACCGTTGAAGATGACTACTCGAGAGCAACGCTAGGTAAGCAACCAGGGAATAGCTTCCAGGCAGTCGGCTCCAGATCGGAAGACTGACTCCAAGTGCCGGCTGATTGCTTCTTTTACTTTGCTATGCGAGTAATAACAAAGACAAAGGAAAAGACAGGGAAAGAGCATGATATGAGATACTTTTGCTTTTGACCTTGATGATATGAGATACCTTTGCTTTTGAAGAAGCGGTGAATGAATCAGCACATGTATTTGTTGTGCTGCTTCCTCCTCGGTCATCTGTACTCCAGGCATCTGGTATCATCTTTGGGGAAGAAGAAAGAATTGAGTGTTTCGAAAGGCTTTGCTGGGAGTGTGCCCTCAAAGGTGAGGAAGAGTTGGGCATTTTCTTTAGGTCTGCCTTGCCATAAAAGATGAAGGTCGACATATATAGGGATTTCCCAATAGCAAGTGGTGGTACTGTTCTTTTACCGTTGTCGACAAACGTTTTGATCCCGCAAATCCGGCTTTTTGAAATAGTGACGACTCTTCGATCTTTGAATGCGCCCCTTCGATTTCTGAACGACGCCTCTTCGATTTCTGAACGAGCGCCACTTTTGACAAAGTTACACGCGTTTTCTGAAAAGCAGAGAAAGCGTCGCCGAACTTTGCGCTTGTCGGCTAAAGATGTGTAGTTGCGATGATGGCCTCCACGTGTCTTCAACTTTGTCAGAGATCTTTTGACAAAGTTGAACGCGTTTTCTGAAAAACCGAGAGAGCGTCGCCGAACTTTACGCAGGAAATTCCGGCTTTTTGAATCGGTGGACGCGTCGCCTTGGCCTTTTATAGAGCTATCGATCACCACCAACATACACACTCTGAAGACTGCCCATCTGTGAAAATCGTCTCCGGCCCTTTGAAATTTAACTCCATCCAGCCCTTCTCTTTGAACACTTTTGAAAAATGGCAAACCCATCGAACCTTAGCTTAGAATTGAGTCTCAGCAGCGATCCGGTTGCGCCCCGTCAAGGTAATGTATGGCGCCCTTCTTTCTTATCTTCTAACGGTCCTCTTTCAGGTGAAGACTCCATGATGACGGATGCAACAACAGCTACGATAGTAGCTCGGAACCTCCTCACTCCCAAAGATAGTCAGCTGCTTTCAGGACGGTCCGATGAGTTGGCCGTTCAAGAGTCCCTAGCTCTCAGTGTTCAGTGCGCAGGCTCTGTGTCCAACATGGGCCAACGCCTGCTTACTCGCTCCCGTCAGGTTGAATCATTGATGGCAGAGGTGGAAAATCTCAAGCAGGAGATCAAACAGCTTAAGCACGAGAATAGAAGTTTGCACGTGCTTGCCAATAATTATTCGACAGGCATGAAGAGGAAGCTTGATGAGATGCAAGAATCTCAAGGTCGAATGCAAAGTGACCGTCAAAGGCTTGCGTCTTTCTTCCAAACGCACCTTTTTCCTGGGTCATCCAGCGTTCCGCCAAGTATTGAGGCCTCGAATGCTCTATCTCCGATGCCTCTTGCTCCGATGCCTTCTGCTCCGATGCCTCCTGCTCCGAGAGTGTTGCCACGTAGTGGGGCTTCACGTACACAACCTTTGTGAAGGCTACATTCTTTTATTTTTCTTTTTTTTTTTTTTATTTTTTTATTATTTCGAATCAAACGGCATGGAATTGATCTTTGAATGGGGGGTGATACTTGAGATGATCCGGTAATGGTTTAAATTCTAAAGTGGGTGCCTGGATCATTAACAACATATTAGTATAAAAGAAAATTGAAATTCGGGGAGGCGGCTTACCTGTGTGCTCCGACAAGAACTCAATGACAAACACCACTCCCTTGAAAGTTTCAGGGATATTGGACTTGGCCAGATTGTATGTGATGGTTATGACTTGTCCAATGCCATCAAATTCAACTTCTTTGGGTTTTGTGGTTTCAAATATGTCATTTTTGATGCCTTCTACATCTTCTCCAGCCACTACCTTCTCTTGAATCATTCTTCTTGGTGTACAAAGTCCTTTGAAGAATTCAACACCATCTAAAACTTGCTGTGTTGCACCAAGAATTGGAATAACATTTTGCACCTTTGGGAAGGCTTCCACGATGTCCTTTTTACTCTCTTCTTGGTTGGGAATCAAAAACCTGCTAGGAAAAGGGACATTGGGTGGAATAACATCAGAATAACATGGAATTGGGACGTCCTTGCTTGTGGTGGGTGGTTTAGAAGGCTTAGAGGGCTGCGGCAAGGGTTGTTCTACCCTTGCCGTGTTCATGTCTTCTTCCTCCTCCTCAATTAGCAGCTCCTCATCCACTTCTAGGCTATGTTTGGACATTTTTAGGTCAGCTCCAACCTCCATAGCACTTCCCAAAGTGATAGCATTATGGATTTCAAAATCTTCCTTCGAGTTTTCAATAGTTGAGTTGGAGAGTTCACTTTGCTCTTGAATTTGTTTCATGAACTCCATAATCTGCCCAATTTGCTCCTCCAAGTTGTCCAACCTTTTGTCTTGATTTTGCCTTGCTTTGTCTTGAGTTTGGATTTCATTGCTTTAGGCAGGTTGTGGTAGCTGCATAGGCGTTGAATAGAACTCCTCATATGGCTGCCAATATTCTCCTTGTTGAGCCTCATTAACTTGATTTTGTGAGCCCTGCACCAAAAAAATTAATTCATTAAGCTTTTGATTATAATCTATTGACGAACTTGAGTTTGGTTGGGCATATTGAATATGAGGTTGTGGTGGGTGCATAGGTTTTGAATAGAACTCCTCATATGCCTGCCAATATCCTTCTTCTTGAACATGTTGAGGTTCCCACCATATAGAGTTTGAATGATCACTCCAATCTGAATTGTAAGTATTGGAAAACACGTTATTCCTTGATTGAAGATCAAATATATCAACGCTTTGCATTTGGGACCTTTCCATGAGCTGTGACAATTGAGAAGCATTATCAAGTGCCATGTTGTGCTTCTCTAGTACTTGAATTCAACAAACAAAACACAAATAAAAAAAACTAAAACTAAAATACATAACAGAAACGAACAATCCAAGGGATTAGCAAATTTGCTAATCCCCGGCAACAGCGCCAAAATTTGATGCGAGAATTATACGCACACAAATTAAACCCTCTTTTTGACAATTATAGTATAGATATAAGTAGGGATCGTTCTTAACCGGGGATTAGGAGGGATTGCAAATCTCTTGGAAACTGACTTATGTTGTTATATTCCTTCCTAATGCTAAAATATGTTTAGTATAATGGCACAAGCAAGGGTGTCGAATCCACAGGGACTAATTGGACCTATACAATTACTTGTTTTGCAAGAACTCTATGAAATGAATAAAACTAATCAAATTAGGCAGATTTGTTGTTATAACTTGAAAGCACCAGAAAATGAAGTAAACACAATTAAATGAATCAACAACTAATAAAATGGGATAGCACCAATGGAGATGAAGCTAGGGATTCGGTTTCACCATTGCTAAACCAAGTCCATGTTTGTTAAGTTAGTTTATACTCAGCCATCTACCTATTTCTTGAGTTTGTTTCACTTAGATATGATCAACCATATGATGTGTGGATTTGATCACATGTTCCTAATCATGAGCCTAGTTGTGATGTGCAACTTTGGTTCCTAATCAAGAAGGTGTTACGCACAAGAAACTTTCATAAAACTAAAGGTAACACTTGGCAGGTTGTTTGCAAAGTATTCCCTTCATCCATTCACATATCTACCAAGAATATGCATGATGTGTGCCCTAATCTTGGCTAAACAACCTGTGGTTAATTCAAATGGTGATCAAACATTAAAATCAACTCACAAAGTCACAATTAAATCAGAGAATGAAACAAGAAATAGATGGACAAACTGAGCATTCTAACTTGACTACATGGCAAACTTTGCAAGGCTACATCGAATCCCTAGAGAGAGATTAGTTACACTTCATGTTTACAAAAGGTTTGACATAAAAATATAAAACATGAGTGAACATAGAATTAATAAGAAGAAACCCTTGAAGCAAAACTGATGTCGAAATCCCTCAAGAGTGGCCTTCGGTGTTGGTTCTCCAAGTGTGATGTAAATGAAGGTAGATCGGCTATGGTTGAATGGTTTCTGCAAATGGGAGAGCAAATGGACAGAGATGGAGCGGCTATGTGTGTGAATAATGGAATGATGGAAGAAGACCAAGAGAAGTGATGTTGCATGGTTTTTATAGAAGGGAAATGCAGCTGCCAACATTAAGAATGGAGCTGGAATGCAAATGTGAGCTGGAAGTGTAAGTGCAAGCACGGCAAGGTGTGTAAACATGCATGTGAATGCATGTTTTGGTGCTGGAATGGGTGGATTTCTGGGATGGTGGATGCACGGCCCCAGGGAATATGCAAGCATGTGGTTTATTTAATTAAGATGCATGTGGATGTCTGCAAGGATCAAGTGGACAACCTGGAATTGGTTGTACAAATCTGGAAAGGATATGAAAGTGCACGGCATGGTTGTGTTTGTTGGTGTAAATATGGCTGAGTGAATTAAGTAATGGAAGTGCATGTTCTTGGTGCAAAAGGGAGCTGGAAAGGTAATGGAATGCACGGCACAAGGTGTGTGGAAGCTGTTTTAGTGCTAGAAGTGCATAAGTGAGCTGGAACCACATGGGACTGCACGGCAAGGTTGTAAACATGCATGTGAATGCATGTTTTGGTGTTGGAACCACCTAATATGACTTCAATGTTTTTGCCTTGTTTAGAATCACCCAATATGGCCGAATTGCACCACTTAACACTTCCACATCTTTTCCTGAAATTCCAGTAGCCAAATGTTTCCTAGATTCTTCATTTGGACTTCAATTTAACTCCCTAGAATCCTCTCCACGTTTGGAATAATGCTCAGCTACCAAAAGGAATGTTTTTACTTCATTCGCCTTCCCATTGATCCAAATTCACACTTGGCTGCACACTAACACCAAATAATGTAAAATGCAACTAGTTTAATCCAAAAACATCACAAAGACGCCAAATAAGGAAGATATAAATGCATGCAAAATGTGACTTATCAAATACCCCCAAACCTGGTTTTTGCTAGTCCTCGAGCAAACTTGAAACTACAACACACAAAACACTATCATCTTACTAAACCACTTTCGCTGGCCAAACGATTGCACTGAGCATGTGCAACAAGCCTTTGAACCCCTAGGTGTCCCTAGTTGGAGGAGTTGTGGCTCCTGAGGGTTTACGGTGATGACACCCACAAACATCTACAAAATCTGCAAACAATTTGGCTAATACATGCTTTAAACAAACTAATAAGAACCAATGAAGATTTTGTCATACATTCAAACTCAAAAGTTTGCCACTTCAAAGAATCGTATCAATTGTAACGTATAAAGATATTTCTCCATGTCCTACAACTTCAAGGTCACCATACCCAAATGCTTGAGATAGAATTCGCCTCAACTCTACTCCTCACAGCTTCCACTCAAGTTCTCACTCAGATCCTAAGGTTTAGTCTCTCCACAACATATATGAGTGAAATTATGTAAAGGGAATCAAAATTCTCACATATGAAATCTGAAATGGAAGCACAGTTTCTGAGTAGATCTCATGAAATGAATCAAATGCTAAGAATATAGATAACACACACACTTACCATCACCCATGAATACATCCTCAACGATCAGTTAGGTCTTTCTCAAGATTGTAATGCAAGGCTTAGGTTATAGGTTACGAAAGAAGTGATATGAAATACTAGAGCTTGGGGCATACCAAAGTGTCCTTGAGGATCATGCTCTTCACTTGCGTTTGTCTTCTTTCTTCTTTGTTTTTGGCGTCCAGGCCCTATGTCTTATAATGAGGCGATTTGGAACTTGTATCCACTTTGATCCTCTTTTTTTAGAAACATCTTCAACATAGGTGCCCTCGGTACACGCCATAATCTTGTTCTAAAGCTCAATTTACCTTTAGTCTTCATCACATTGGTATTCCCCAAACTATAAGGTATGGCTTGTAATGAGCTAGAATGGGTAGAGTATGGTGTGGGTGATGAAAGAATTAAGCTCAAGTGTTTGGTTGCAACAAGGGTGAATGGAGCACACAAATGGGTAGGATTTAAGCCTTTTAATAGTTAAAACATGCATAGCCTAACATCGTCTCATTGAGTTCATTCATGAATGATACTAAACACATGGTATCTGCAAAGCAGAGTAATTCTTAGTATCCAAACAAAATAGAAGTAATGAGATCATTTAAAGTGAAATTGAAAGAAAAAGATAAGAGTAGAAACACTTTAAACCCTCTCAAAGAAGCAATTAGGCTCAAAATAACTCACTAGGGTAGTCTCCATTATTCTTCTTCCAGAATTTGAGTATGGTACCTCTATCATCATAATTCCAAGAGTTACAGCTTTATAAATGACAACAAGATGCAACACTTTTTATAGCAACCCAATCGTTTGTTTTCAAACATAGTCCCCATATACATTCGTATTAGCAAGCAAAAACACACTTAACCAAACAAAAACACAAAAACAAACACCTTCCATCCCACACCCCCAAACCTAACCTAAGCATTGTCCTCGATGCTTAAAATTATATGCAATGCAAGTAGGCAAAGAATATGGAATGGTAACAACATAAACACAACGTAAAGAAAGAACACAAACCACACTAGGTTGCCTCCTAGCAAGCGCTTTATTTAATGTCTAGGCAAGACATGGTAGCTTGTTCACGGTGTTGTAAACTCAAGAAAATCTACAACTTGATACACTTGCTCTTCCTCCACTTTCTCCAAATATGGTTTCAATCGCTGCCCATTGACTTTAAAAGAGGTGCCATTCTTCATGTTCTCTATCTCCACAGCTCCGTGGGGAAATGATTGCAGCACTTTGAATGGTCCCACCCACCTAGACTTCAATTTACCTGGAAAAAGTCTCAAACGTGAGTCATACAAAAGTACTTTCATACCTTGGTGAAACTCCTTCCTTAGGATGGCCTTGTCATGATAGAGCTTAGTCCGTTCCTTGTAGATTTTGGCATTCTCATATGCCTCATTTCTAAGTTCTTCCAACTCATTAAGTTGGAGTTTCCTTGCTACTCCAGCTTCCTTGTAATCAAAGTTGAACTTCTTGATGGCCCAATATGCACAGTGTTCAAGCTCCATTGGTAAATGACAAGCTTTCCCAAACACAAGGCGATAAGGACTCATGCCAATGGGGGTCTTGTATGCTGTTCTATATGCCCATAGTGCATCATTTAACCTCAATGACCAATCCTTCCTTGTAGGGCTCACAGTCTTCATCAAAATGTTCTTGATCTCCCTGTTGCTAATCTCCACTTGTCCTGAGGTTTGAGGATGGTACGGGGTTGCCACTTTGTGGTTGATGTTGTACTTCTTCATTAAGGATTCAAAGGGTTTGTTGCAGAAATGGCTGCCACCATCACTAATAATAGCTCTTGGGGTTCCAAACCTACAAAAAATCACATCTTTAAGAAAATTCAAAACAACCTTATGATCATTAGTTCTTGTAGCAATGGCTTCAACCCATTTGGATACATAATCTACTGCCACTAATATGTATAAGTGGCCAAAAGAGGATGGAAATGGTCCCATGAAATCGATTCCCCAAACATCAAAGAGCTCCACCACCAAAATGTTGTTCAATGGCATCTCATTTCTTCTGCTAATGTTCCCCATTTTCTGGCACCTATCACACTTAGAACAAAAATCAAAAGCATCTTTGAATAAAGTAGGCCAAAAGAAACCAGATTGTAAAACCTTTAGAGATGTCTTTTTGGCACCAAAATGTCCTCCACATGCCAATGTATGGCTGAATGTTAGAATGCTTTGTTGCTCACTCTCTGGGAAACATCTCTTAATGATTTGGTCAGGGCAATATTTAAACAAATATGGTTCGTCCCAAACGTAGTGCTTTACCATGGCAAGGAACTTCTTTCTTTCCTGAAAAGAAAGGTCATTTCTAATTATACCACAAGCAAGATAATTAACAAAATCCGCATACCATGGTTCTTTTTCTTGAATGACAAGGAGTTGTTCATCTGGAAATGATTCATTTAGAGGCAAAGGTTGTCCAACTCCATGGTTTTCATTAAGCCTTGACAAATGGTCAGCCACAACATTATCACTTCCCTTCTTATCTCGAATTTCCAAGTCAAACTCTTGTAGTAAGAGTATCCATCTAATTAAGCGTGGTTTAGCATCCTTTTTTGTCATCAAGTACCTAAGGGCTGCATCATCAGAAAACACAATAACTTTAGATCCCACAAGATATGACCGAAACTTCTCTAAGGCAAAAACAATAGCAAGCAACTCCTTTTCAGTTGTGGAATAGTTAAGTTGAGCATCATGTAGAGTCCGGCTTGCATAGTAGATCACATGTGGAAGCTTGTTCACCCTTTGCCCCAAAACTGCACCAATAGCATAGTCAGAGGCATCACACATTAATTCAAAAGGTAAAGACCAATCTGGTGCCATAATAATAGGGGCCGAGGTTAGTTCATATTTCAAAGCATTGAATGCATCCATACAAGCTTTATCAAAATGAAATACAACATCTTTAGCTAACAGATTGCATAATGGACGAGTGATCATTGAAAAGTTCTTAATGAAACGACGATAAAAACCCGCATGTCCCAAAAAACTTCTTACTCTCTTCACAGTGGTGGGAGCTACCATATTGGTGATGACGTCAATTTTGGCTTTGTCCACCTCAATTCCTTTGCTAGAGATTACATGTCCCAACACAATTCCTTGTTTCACCATAAATTGGCACTTTTCCCAATTGAGAACCAAATTTGTTTCCTGACATCTTTGAAGTACTAAAGAGAGATGGTTAAGACATTCATCAAAAGAGGAACCAAACACTGAGAAGTCATCCATAAATACCTCAATGAATCTTTCTACCATGTCAGAAAAGATTGCCAACATGCATCTTTGGAATGTTGCTGGAGCATTGCAAAGTCCAAAAGGCATTCTCCTATATGCAAATGTGCCAAATGGGCAAGTAAAGGTTGTTTTCTCTTGATCCTCCGGAGCAATTGCAATTTGATTGTAACCTGAGTAACCATCAAGAAAACAATAGTGTGAGTAACCTGCCAATCTCTTAAGCATTTGATCTATGAAAGGCATAGGAAAGTAATCTTTTCTAGTGCTAGAATTCAACTTCCTGTAATCGGTGCAAACACGCCAACTAGCCGTGGGCTTTGTGGGCACAAGCTCATTGTTTTCATTCCTCATCACTGTGATTCCCACCTTCTTAGGTACCACTTGAATAGCACTCACCCATTTGCTATCAGAAATGGGATATATGATCCCCACATCTAACAATTTCAACACCTCATTCCTAACAACTTCCTTCATGTGTGGATTGAGCCTTCTTTGTGGTTCACGGGTTGACTTTGCTCCTTCCTCCAAAAGAATCCTATGCATGCACATGGTAGGGCTGATTCCCTTGATATCTGCAATAGACCAACCAAACGCTGATTTGAACTCTTTTAACACCCTAATTAGTTTATCTTCTTCATTTGGGGTGAGGTCAGAAGCTATGATAACTGGAAGAGTTTCAAATTCAGCTAGATATGCATATTTTAGATGTGGTGGAAGTGGTTTAAGTTCAAGTTTTGGTGCCTTAACAGTAGAAGGAGTTAGATGTGACATTGATGATTCTAAAGGCTCTAAAAGAGGTGAAACATTCAAAGGATACGGTGCCAATGCTTCCAAGGCAGCTACCTCTTCCATGAGTGCATTTCTTCATCAAACTCATCTTGAGATTGACTCAAAACAGTTTGTAATGGTTCATTAGATTGTGCCTGCAAGAACTTAGAGAAAACAAGTGAATCAAGCACATCAATGGCATAACAATCAAGAGATGAAGAAGGATGAGAAAGAGACTCAAACACTTTGAATTGAACTGTCTCTCCTAACACTGTCATAGTGAGGAGTCCATTTTGTACATCAATGATGGTCTTGGCCGTGGCCATAAAAGGTCTCCCAAGCAATATAGGCAACTCTCGGTCATGTATAGGAGCTTCTTCCATGTCCAACACTACAAAATCTGCAGGCAAGATTAGTTTATCAACTTGAACTAGAATATCTTCTACTATACCTCTTGGATATTTCACGGATCTGTCTGCAAGTTGTAATGAAATGATGGTGCCTTTCAAATCTCCCAAACCTAGTTAAAGGTACACGGAACAAGGCATTAAGTTGATGCTAGCACCCAAATCAAGCATTGCCTTCTCTACTTTCTTGTCCCCTATGGTGATGTTGATAGAGAAACTTCCTGGATCCTTGAGCTTTGGTGGAAGTTTTCTTTGCAAAACTGCACTCACATTCTCGGACACCACTACCCTCTCATGTGGTCCATACTTCCTTTTGTAGCTGTTTAACTCCTTGAAGAACTTCCCATATGCCGGCATGTTCCTAATGACATCAAGCAAAGGTAAGTTAACATTCACTTTGCTTAGTATATCAAAAATTTCCTTAAATGACTTATCCTGCTTGCTCTTGGCAAGTCTTCCAGGGAATGGTATTGGTGGAGTGTAAGGTTTCTAGGCCTTGTGAAGATTTGGTGCTTCAAGTGAGGAAGTAGCATGGTTTGGTTCCTCATTTGGTTTCTCATTTTCTCCTTGAGTAACACCTGCATTCACCTGATCATATTCATTAGTAACTTCATTGCCAACTCTATTATTAATAACCTTACCACTTCTAAGTGTAGTAATTGCTTTGGCTTGCTCTTGGTTCCTTTGAAGTATCACAGGTTGGCTTGGAAACTTTCCAACCTCTCTTTGGTTCAAGGCCTCTGCAATCTGCCCCAATTGTGTCTCCATTTTGGTTAGAGCCGCCGAATGTTGCTGGAGAGTGCTGTTTGTGGAATTTTGGAATTGCAAGGTATTTTGGGCTAACAACTTAACCGTATCCTCAAGAGTAGTGGCAGGTTTTGGTTGAAAATTTTGGAATTGATTGTTGTTCTTCCATGAAAGGTTGGGATGATCTCTCCAACTTGAGTTATATGTATTGGAATACACATCATTCCTTGGCCTTTGATTGTAAGAATTCATGAGGTTCACTTGCTCTTGAACATACTCGGGGTAAGCCTCCCTAGATGGACATTGATGAGTAGGATGGCTTGGTATGTTGCAAATGGCACACACTTCATTTGCTTTTGGCACCATGTTGAGCACGGATTCAAGCTTCCTTTCTAGGTTAGCTACCTGCAACAAAAGATCATGATTAGAGCTTGTTTCATAGACTCCAACTTTCTTACCCCTTAAATCTTTGTGTTGAGCATTAGACCCCAACATGTCATAAATGTTATATGACTCTTGAGCATTCTTTTTCTTCAAAGCTCCACCTGCTGCATTATCAACAGTTGATTGACATGTTTGGGTTAGTCCATCATAGAAAATTTGCATTTGTAAGTGAAAAGGTAACCCATGGTGTGGACATTGCAGCAAAAAGCCTTTAAAGCACTCCCAACACTCATTGAAAGATTCTCCATCATCTTGTCTGAAGTTGAAGATTTGTCCCCTTAATGTGGCTGTCTTTTGAGTGGAAAAGAACTTCTCCAAGAACTTCTTAGCCACGGCTGATAGGAGCATATTCATGCGACTTAAATGGCTTGTTCTCGTGCATTTACGTTATGTTTCTTTAGTTATTTTAGTCCTTTATGCTTCTTTTGTGTGTTTTCAGGTTCTAAGGGCAAAGTATGCAAAAGGGTGCATTTTGGTGCATTTTGGAGTAGTTTGGGGCGTTAAATGGATTGCATATACTTGAAGCCAAGTAGATGGACGAAATTGAAGACCAAAGGAGGCCCTTTGTACCAGAAATTCATACCAACACATCCCATTTCAGATTGCATTCCAATCATTCCAGCCAAGCCACATGCACTCCCTTTAATTTATTCAACCTAGCTGTCAAAGCACATGCACATTCACCCTAATCATTCACATACACAATCTGCCATCATTCACACATTCATTCCACATGCATTCCCTTCATATATATCAGCCACATGCACCCATAATCATTCAACCAACTTTGCAAATGCATTCATCATCATAACCTAGCTGTCATTCCACTTTAATCCACATGCATTCCCTTCACAAATCAGCCACATGCATCTCCCATCACCATTCCAGATTTCCACCAAGTTCCTAGCTGTCATATTCCCTCCTTTTCACCTATAAATAAGCATCCATTGCAGCCACAATGGATTCATTCCCATTCATACACAATTCATTCACCATTCACGCAAGAAATTCATCCCCTCTCTATAACACATCCATACTTCACCATTCTTCATATTTTCTGCCCAAAAAGAAGCCTTGAGGTCCCCTACATCCATCCCTATCCTAAACACATCATTCTACACCATCCATAACTCCCCATCCCTCCAAACCTATCCTTAGACCTTGTGCTACAACGAAGAGGAGGAGAAGAGTGCCTAAACGTTCATACAATTCAAGTTTGAGTTGTTGGAATGTGTAGGTGTTTCTTTTCCTCGATTCCAATGTTTAATTTCAATTCTCTTTGTTTTGTACGTATGAGGAACTAAACCCCCCCCCTTGGCTAGGGGGGGATTCGAAATATATGTTTATGCTTGCATTTTGATTTGATTACTTCTAATTGCGTTTCATAAGTTGTGGATTCAATTTGTTTAACTGTTTGATTGATAACTTATTTATGTATGTTTATTGAGAGTATACGCTTAATTTTCATGCATGAATATGACGCTAGAATATAAGTGAGTTTCACCTAATAGTTACGAACTTATATTCACAAGTAGTGGAGGTTGCTTATAAACAATCGCGTTAAACGAATTCTTGGCATAAGTTTCATGCAATCATAGTAACGAATGCCTCGTCAACACTTATAATTTTCATAGAGCGTAATGATTCTTGCTTGTATCTCTATTATGCAATCATGTAGGGGACTTGTGGGGAATGTTTTGGGTTGTCGTATGCAATCATCCAATTCAATAACGTTAGGAAGATTTGAAGGTTAATTAGTGCATCACGGTTAACTTGGGGTGTTGAGAATTCATGGTTTATTGAAATGCAATTGGAAATCTTTTTATTATGCAAGTGTAACATGTGTGGAGATGAACCCCTTAGCTAGCCATCTCATCCATTCAATTCCATCACATTCATCTTTACAATCTGTTTTTAAATACAATCTGTGCATTTTAGTTAATTTCGTCAAAAACTCAATCCCCCTTTACTTTATTGTCAAATTAGTTAGAAATCAATTTAGTTTGTGTTTTTAAGAGTCTTGAGTCAAGTTACAACTTAAATTCGTCCAAAATTGGGTTTAAGGTCAGAAACTGCCTAGTTAGTGTTTTTAGGCAGTTTTGAGTCTTTTGAACTTGTTTTGAAAGAAGCAATCAGCCAGCACTTGGAGTCTACCTGGACTCTATTCCCTGGTTGCTTACCTAGCGTTGCTCTCGAGTAGTCATCTTCAACGATTGATACACTTCCAGAGAAGGGACCACTTCTGCAAAGGGGAGCAAGTAAGGCAAAGGAAAATGATACATTGAAGCATGAGGAGACAAGCATATGCTGAGCTATCCTCTAACCCTCTTCAATACGAATTGGAGAGATTGAACAAAGAAACAGATAAAAGGAGTAAGCTCAGACCTTCGGGGGAGACCAAAAGAATCCTGTTGCCCAGTTCAAGAGTAGCACAAAGGAAAATCAACAATCGGAGGAAACCAAAAGAATCTCCAGCTCAGTTCAAGAGTAACCTGTGGAAAAACTCAAGATGAAGCCTCACTGCAATCACCAAGGAGAAGATGGAATTTACACTCCATAACCAGATTTGCATCTCTAAACTCTTCTCTTTGTTAGATACATTCTGCCATATTTAGTATGTTTAGTTGCTTTTTATATGTTTACTTTTGTTTGGTGTGTTTTAAGCTTAAAACATTGAGTACAATGTTTGATTGAAGTGTGGGGGGGTAACTAAGTATGTTGATGCAAATTCGTTGGATTTTATCACCCATAACTTCAAGTGTTGTTCCTTGCTGTTTTAAAATGTTTTTAAACTGTTTTAGTGTGTTTTGACTTAAAAATTCGAAAATCCCATAAAAATTTGAAAAATTGTTTTGAAAAACCCAAAAAGAGTTGTTTTAAAGTTGTTTTTGTGTGTGTGTGTTTGTGTCTTAGGGTACCTTCCAACACAATGATAAGGATTTGGTTTGTAAGTGCATGACTGTTAAAAAGAGTTATAAACATAGAGAAAAGTTTGATTTACTCTTGGTATATGCTTGGTTATGGTTATAATGTATGACTTCACATGCAATCATAAAAGAAAAATTCGTTTTTGTAACATGCCTGAAGGAAGGAACTCAAACAAACGCTACAACCCTGAGAGACTTGAGCCTATAACGTTCTTTGGAGAGTATAATCTGTGATTTCTTGTTTTCTAAAGTCGTTGCATGATCTCATTATTCTTTGCTTGGTTACTACTTAGAAGGCGTTTCATCATATAGTTCCAAATGCTAGAACTCATGCCCATTTCATTCAAAGCATGTTATTGATTTGCATAACACATATTCAAGAAGAAGTTGTGTAGTGACCACCACCATAGCCAAATAGCCTTACTTCCCATATTTCGTATATGTTGTAAGTTTTAACCCCGTTGAGCCTTGTTTAGCCTTTATTCTTTGTTTACCCACATTTTCTTCACCTAGCCTAGTTTAGGACAATCCCCACCCTTGTTCTTAAAAGATAGTGAGCATGACTTAATTGAATTCCTTTTGAGTTACATTATGAAAGAAAATGAGTGTGGGGGAGAGAATGTTTAAGTGTTTATGTATGTTTTAAGATTCAAAAGAAAAGAAAAAAAAAAGAAAAGAAAAGAAAGAAAGAAAGAGAAAAAAAAAAAACTTGAAAAAAATGAAAGAATGAGTGATTGAAGAAAGGGTCCAAAACACCAATTCTGGCCGTAAATTGTCTAAATTCTCCCTTTTTGTTCAAAAGTTGAGTTTTCATTCAAAAGTGAATTCTAAGTTGATTCAAGTGCTTTGCTCACTAGTTCTTTAAGAACCTTTGTTTTCCATATCCCTTCTTTGTTATCCACATGCCCCGAACCCCATTACAACCCGTGACTTCAATCTTGAGTGTCATGTGTTTCAATTTGTGGAGTTTGAACTTGGTATGAGCATATGGTGTCACTGGTTCTCGCGTCTAAGTAGTAGCATTCCATTCATGAGATCATATCTAAACATGGTTATTAACTCCAGAAATTGCGTTCTTTGTGATACATATATGTGAGTGTTCAGTTTCATGTTTACATCAATCGTCTCACATATACTTAGTGTAGGGTGTGTGGTCAGAAAATCTAAGTAAAAATTGAGTGCATATCTTGTGAGGAATTGAACAAATTCTCTAAGGCATGTTACTACATTCAAAACATGGTTTTAAATGCTTAATTGTGAAATAGTATGTGGTGACTGTGATTAAGAATGTAATTAAGTGTGAAGATGACTAAAATCTGTGGGAATGATGATTTTTAACATGTCATGTGCATTGGAAAAGATAACATGTCATGTGCATTGGAAATGATGGTTTTAAATGCTTAATTGTTTTGTTTCGTTTCGTTTTGTTTTGTTTTTCTTTTTGTTTTGCTCGAGGACTAGCAAAAGATAAGTGTGGGGGTATTTGATAGGAGCATATTCATGCGACTTAAATGGCTTGTTCTCGTGCATTTACGTTATGTTTCTTTAGTTATTTTAGTCCTTTATGCTTCTTTTGTGTATTTTCAGGTTCTAAGGGCAAAGTATGCAAAAGGGTGCATTTTGGAGTAGTTTGGGGCATTAAATGGATTGCATATACTTGAAGCCAAGTAGATGGACGAAATTGAAGACCAAAGGAGGCCCTTTGTACCAGAAATTCATACCAACACATCCCATTTCAAATTGCATTCCAATCATTCCAGCCAAGCCACATGCACTCCCTTTAATTTATTCAACCTAGCTGTCAAAGCACATGCACATTCACCCTAATCATTCACATACACAATCTGCCATCATTCACACATTCATTCCACATGCATTCCCTTCATATAAATCAGCCACATGCACCCATAATCATTCAACCAACTTTGCACATGCATTCATCATCATAACCTAGCTGTCATTCCACTTTAATCCACATGAATTCCCTTCACAAATCAGCCACATGCATCTCCCATCACCATTCCAGATTTCCACCAAGTTCCTAGCTGTCATATTCCCTCCTTTTCACCTATAAATAAGCATCCATTGCAGCCACAATGGATTCATTCCCATTCATACACAATTCATTCACCATTCACGCCAGAAATTCATCCCCTCTCTATAACACATCCATACTTCACCATTCTTCATATTTTCTGCCCAAAAAGAAGCCTTGAGGTCCCCTACATCCATCCCTATCCTAAACACATCATTCTACACCATCCATAACTCCCCATCCCTCCAAACCTATCCTTAGACCTTGTGCTACAACGAAGAGGAGGAGAAGAGTGCCTAAACGTTCATACAATTCAAGTTTGAGTTGTTGGAATGTTTAGGTGTTTCTGATGCGAGAATTATACGCACACAAATTAAACCCTCTTTTTGTCAAATTGTAGTAAAGATGTAAGTAGGGACCGTTCTAGACCGGGGATTAGGAGGGATTGCTAAACACTTGGAAACTGACTTAAAAACTCAAAAACAAAGTTTAAAACACTAAACTCGACTCAAAGAATGCAAAACTAAACTTTAAAACACTAAAACAAACCAAAAGACTCAAAACAGCACCAAAACACTCAAAACTGCCTTAAAAACACTTTCTGGGCAGTTTTGAGCACTTTGAGTACTTTGGAAGAATTTGGGTAACAAATTGAATCAAAACACTTATAAACACAAACCAAAACACTTTCTAACTAATTTGAACAATACAAAGACTCAAAGGACTCAAAACAAGTTCAAAAGACTCAAAACTGCCTAAAAACACTAACTAGGCAGTTTCTGACCTTAAACCCAAATTTGGACGAAATTAAGTTGTAACTTGACTCAAGACTCTTAAAAACACAAACTAAAGGGGGATTGAGTTTTGGACTAAATTAAACTAATTGCACAGATTCTAATTAAAAACAGAATGTAAATATGAATGTGATGGATTTGAATGGATGGGATGACTAACTAAGGGGTTCATCTCCACACATGTTACACTTGCATAATAAAAAGATTTCCAATTGCATTTCAATAAACCATGAATTCTCAACGCCCCGGGTTAATTAGGTCCGCTTAAATTAACCGTCAAGTTTTCCTTAAGTTAATGAATTGGATGATTGCATACGACAACCCAAAGCATTCCTCACAAGTTCCCTACATGAATTGCATAATAGAGATACAAGCAAGAATCATTAAGCAACATGAAAACTATAAGTGTTGACGAGGCATTCGTTACTATGATTGCATGAAACTTATGCCAAGAATATGTTTAACGCGATTGTTTATAAGCAACATCCACTACTTGTGAATATAAGTTCATAATTATTACGTGAAACTCACTTATATTCTAGCGTCAAATTCATGCATGAAAATTAAGCGTGAACTCTCAATAAGCATACATAAATAGGTTATCAATCAAATAGTTAAACAAATTGAATTCACAACTTATGAAACGCAATTAGAAGTAATCAAATCAAAATGCAAGCATAAACATATATTTCGACTCCCCCCCTAGCCAAAGGGGGGTTTAGTTCCTCATACGTACAAAACAAAGAGAATTGAAATTAAACATTGTAATTGAGGAAAAGAAACACCTAAACATTCCAACAACTCAAACTTGAATTGTATGAACGTTTAGGCACTCTTCTCCTCCTCTTCGTTGTAGCACAAGGTCTAAGGATAGTTTGATGGTGTGGATGTCTGTTTGAATGAATGAATTTCTGAAATGGAAGAATGTATGAGAATGAATGGGAATGAATGAATTGTGGCTGCAATGGATGCTTATTTATAGGTGAAAAGGAGGGAATATGACAGCTAGGAACTTGGTGGAAATCTGGAATGGTGATGGGAGATGCATGTGGCTGATTTATGCATGTGATTAAAGGGTAATGACAGCTAGGTTATGATGATGAATGCATGTGCAAAGTTGGTTGAATGATTATGGGTGCATGTGGCTGATTTATGGTGCAATGATGAAAGGCAAAGTGCATGTGGCTGATTTGTGAAGGGAATGCATGTGGAATGAATGTGTGAATGATGGCAGATTGTGTATGTGAATGATTAGGGTGAATGTGCATGTGCTTTGACAGCTAGGTTGAATAAATTAAAGGGAGTGCATGTGGCTTGGCTGGAATGATTGGAATGCAATCTGAAATGGGATGTGTTGGTGTGAATTTCTGGTACAAAGGGCCTCCTTTGGTCCTCAATTTCATCCATCTACTTGGCTTCAAGTATATGCAATCCATTTAACGCCCCAAACTACTCCAAAATGCACCAAAATGCACCATTTTGCATACTTTGCCCTTAGAACCTGAAAACACACAAAAGAAGCATAAAGGACTAAAATAACTAAAGAAACATAACGTAAATGCACGAGAACAAGCCATTTAAGTCGCATGAATATGCTCCTATCAAATACCCCCACACTTATCTTTTGCTAGTCCTCGAGCAAAACAGAAAGAAAAACAAAACAAAACGAAACGAAACAAAACAAGTAAAACACAACCTAAACCTTCCAACAATCGTCTTAGGGATTTCCAATGCACATGACATGTTAAAAATCATCATTCCCACAGATTTTAGTCATCTTCACACTTAATTACATTCTTAATCACAGTCACCACATACTATTTCACAATTAAGCATTTAAAACCATGTTTTGAATGTAGTAACATGCCTTAGAGAATTTGCTCAATTCCTCACAAGATATGCACTCAATTTTTACTCAGATTTTCTGACGACACACCCTACACTAAGTATATGTGAGAAGATTGATGTAAACATGAAACCGAACACTCACATATATGTATCACAAAGAACGCAATTTCTGGAGTTAATAAGCATGTTTACATATGATCTCATGAATGGAATGCTACTACTTAGACGCGAGAACCAGTGACACCATATGCTCATACGAAGTTCAAACTCCACAAATTGAAACACATAACACTCAGGATTGAAGTCACGGGTTGTAATGGGGTTCGGGGCGTGTGGATAACAAAGAAGGGATATGGAAAACAAAGGTTCTTAAAGAAATAGTGAGCAAAGCACTTGAATCAACTTAGAATTCACTTTTGAATGAAAACTCAACTTTTGAACAAAAAGGGAGAATTTAGACAATTTACGGCGAGAATTGGTGTTTTGGACCCTTTCTTCAATCACTCATTCTTTCGTTTTTTTCAAGTTTTTTTTTTTTTTTCTCTTTCTTTCTTTCTTTTCTTTTCTTTTTTGTTCTTTTCTTTTGAATCTCAAAACATACATAAACACTTAAACATTCTCTCCCCCACACTCATTTTCTTTCATAATGTAACTCAAAAGGAATTCAATTAAGTCATGCTCACTATCTTTTAAGAACAAGGGTGGGGATTGTCCTAAACTAGGCTAGGTGAAGAAAATGTGGGTAAACAAAGAATAAAGGCTAAACAAGGCTCAACGGGGTTAAAACTTACAACATATACGAAATATGGGAAGTAAGGCTATTTGGCTATGGTGGTGGTCACTACACAACTTCTTCTTGAATATGTGTTATGCAAATCAATAACATGCTTTGAATGAAATGGGCATGAGTTCTAGCATTTGGAACTATATGATGAAACACCTTCTAAGTAGTAACCAAGCAAAGAATAATGAGATCATGCAACGACTTTAGAAAACAAGAAATCACAGATTATACTCTCCAAAGAACGTTATAGGCTCAAGTCTCTCAGGGTTGTAGCGTTTGTTTGAGTTCCTTCCTTCAGGCATGTCACAAAAACGAATTTTTCTTTTATGATTGCATGTGAAGTCATCCATTATAACCATAACCAAGCATATACCAAGAGTAAATCAAACTTTTCTCTATGTTTATAACTCTTTTTAACAGTCATGCACTTACAAACCAAATCCTCATCATTGAGTTGGAAGGTGACCTACGACACAAAAACGACTCAAAACACTCTTTTTAGGCTTTTCAAAACATGTTTTTCAAGTTTTTATGTGATTTTCGAATTTTTAAGTCAAAACACACTAAACACACTTAAAAACAGCAAGAAACAACATTTGAAGTTATGGTGGATAAAACCCTCCGAATTTGCATCAAAACACTTTAGTTATCCCCCCACACTTCAATCAAACATTGTCCTCAATGTTTAAAACACACCAAACAAAAGTAAACACATAAACAGCAACTAAATATACTAAATATGGCAGAATGTATCTAAAAGAGAAGAGTTTAGAGATGGAAATCTGGTTATGGAGTGTAAATTCCATCTTCTCCTTGGTGATTGCAGTGAGGCTTCATCTTGAGTTTTTCCACAGGCTACTCTTAAACTAAGCTGGAGATTCTTTTGGTTTCCTCCGATCGTTGATTTTCCTTTGTGCTACTCTAAAACTGGGCAGCAGGATTCTTTTGGTCTCCCCCGAAGGTCTGAGCCTACTCCTTTTATCTGTTTCTTTGTTCAATCTCTCCAATTCGTATTGAAGAGGGTTAGAGGATAGCTCAGCATATGCTTGTCTCCTCATGCTTCAATGTATCATTTTCCTTTGCCTTACTTGCTCCCCTTTGCAGAAGTGGTCCCTTCTCTGGAAGTGTATCAACCGTTGAAGATGACTACTCGAGAGCAACGCTAGGTAAGCAACCAGGGAATAGAGTCCAGGTAGACTCCAAGTCCCGACTGATTGCTTCTTTCACTTTGCCATGCAGGTAATATCAAGGACAAAGGAAAAGACAGGGAAAGAGCATGATATGAGATACCTTTGCTTTCGCCCTTGATGATATGAGATACCTTTGCTTTCAAAGAGGCAGCGAATGAATCCGCATGCTTCGATCCACTGTTTCCTCTTGCCTCCTTTGTACTCCAGGCATTTGGTATCTTCTTTGGGGGATACATCCATGGTTGAAAATGTGTTCTCAAGAGAAGGAGAAAACTGAGCATGTTTGTGCGGGTTGGTTGCAGCTTACATTTTCGGCCGAGAAGGAAAGTTATGCGTTTGTGGGTGTATGCCTTGCCATGAATGTTGATGTATATAGGAATTGTAATGGCAAATGGCAGTGCGGATGCGGCAATGTCTTCCACGCGTCTTCTGAAAAGCCGGGAGCTTTTGACAAAGTGGCACGCGTCTTCTGAAAAGTCAGGAGCTTTTGACAAAGTTGCACTCGCTTTCTGGAAAGCCGGGAGCTTTCGGCTTTGTCACCCACGTTTGTCGGCTAAAGTGTGCAGCTGATTTCTCGCCTTCCACGCGTCTTCTGAAAAGCCGGGAGCTTTTGACAAAGTGGCACACGCTTTCTGAAAAGCCTGGATTGCGTCTGAAGAGCTGGAGATCTTTACGCCGGAAAATCTGGCTTTGAAGAGTGGTGTCTCTTCATTTCTGAATCGGTGAATGCCTCTTGATAGGAGCATATTTATACGACTTAGTTAGCTTGTTTTCTTGCATTTAATTAGCTAAACTATGTTAATTATAGTGTTTAAAGTTATTTTCGTGCAAATTCAGGTTTTAGTGTCAAAGTATGCAAAAAGAAGCAATTTGGAGCATTCTAGAGCATTTTTGGGCCAAGATTGGATAGTGCAAGCATGGAGGCATGAGGATGGACGAATTTGAAAGGCTTGAATTCAGTTATGGAGTAGTTTGGGGCATTAAATGGATTGCATATGCTTAAAGCCATTCCACAACTTTTCCTAGCTGTTTTGCACATGCATTCCCTTCAAATAAATCAGCCACATGCACCCATAATCATTCAACCAACTTTGCACATGCATTCATCATCATAACCTAGCTGTCATTCCACTTTAATCACATGCATAAATCAGCCACATGCATCTCCCATCACCAATCCAGATTTCCACCAAGTTCCTAGCTGTCATATTCCCTCCTTTTCACCTATAAATAAGCATCCATTGCAGCCACAATGGATTCATTCTCATGCATTCTTCCATTTTCAGAAATTCACCAAAGAGAGCCCTTTGTGTCGTGAGTCTCCCTACCAATCCAAACACCACCAGAAATTCAGCCATTCACCACTCCCTATCCTACCACCCCACTCCATTCTACATCATCCATAATCCCAAAAACTCACCTTAGACCTTGTGCTACAACAAAGAGGAAGAGAAGCGGGCCTAAACGTTCATACAATTCAAGTTTGAGTTGTTGGAATGTTTAGGTGTTTCTTTTCCTTTGATTTTAATGTTTAATTTCAATTCTCTTTGTTTTGTACGTATGAGGAACTAAACCCCCCTTTGGCTAGGGGGGGATTCGAAATATATGTTTATGCTTGCATTTTGATTTGATTACTTCTAATTGCGTTTCATAAGTTGTGGATTCAATTTGTTTAACTATTTGATTGATAACTTATTTATGTATGTTTATTGAGAGTGCACACTTAATTTTCATGCATGAATATGACGCTAGAATATAAGTGAGTTTCACCTAATAGTTACGAACTTATATTCACAAGTAGTGGAGGTTGCTTATAAACAATCGCGTTAAACGAATTCTTGGCATAAGTTTCATGCAATCATAGTAACGAATGCCTCGTCAACACTTATAATTTTCATAGAGCGTAATGATTCTTGCTTGTATCTCTATTATGCAATCATGTAGGGGACTTGTGGGGAATGTTTTGGGTTGTCGTATGCAATCATCCAATTCAATAACGTTAGGAAGATTTGAAGGCTAATTAGTGCATCACGGTTAACTTGGGGTGTTGAGAATTCATGGTTTATTGAAATGCAATTGGAAATCTTTTTATTATGCAAGTGTAACATGTGTGGAGATGAACCCCTTAGCTAGCCATCCCATCCATTCAATTCTATCACATTCATCTTTACAATTTGTTTTTAAATACAATCTGTGCATTTTAGTTAATTTCGTCAAAAACTCAATCCCCCTTTACTTTATTGTCAAATTAGTTAGAAATCAATTTAGTTTGTGTTAGAAATCAATTTAGTTAGAAATCAAAGTTGCTAATCCCCGGCAACGGCGCCAAAATTTGATGCGAAATTTATACGCACACAAATTAAACCCTCTTTTTGACAATTGTAGTATAAGTATGAGTAGGGATCGTTCTTAACCGGGGATTAGGAGGGATTGCAAATCTCTTGGAAACTGACTCAAAAACGTAAAATAAAGTTTAAAACACTAAACTAGACTCAAAGAATGCGAGACTAAACGCTTAAAACACTAAAACAAACCAAAAGACTCAAACATCACCCAAAACACTCAAAACTGCCTTAAAAACACTTTCTGGGCAGTTTTGAGCACCTTGGTGAATTTGGACGAATTTGTGCAACAAATTGAATCAAAACACTTATAAACACAAACTAAGACACTTTCTAACTAATTTGGACAATACAAAGACTCAAAGGACTCAAAACAAGTTCAAAAGACTCAAAACTGCCTAAAAACACTAACTAGGCAGTTTCTGACCTTAAACCCAATTTTGGACGAATTTAAGTTGTAACTTGACTCAAGATTCTTAAAAACACAAACAAAATTGATTTCTAACTAATTTGACAATAAAGTAAAGGGGGATTTAGGGTTTGACGAAAATTGAAATAACAAAACAAAGTAACAAACTAGGTAGATTGTAAAACGAATTCCTTGAAAACAAGATGATGGATGGATTAGCTAAGGGGTTCATCTCCACACATGTTACACTTGCATAATAAAAAGATTTCCAATTGCATTTCAATAAACCATGAATTCTCAACACCCCAAGTTAACCGTGATGCACTAATTAACCTTCAAATCTTCCTAACGTTATTGAATTGGATGATTGCATACGACAACCCAAAACATTCCCCACAAGTCCCCTACATGATTGCATAATAGAGATACAAGCAAGAATCATTACGCTCTATGAAAATTATAAATGTTGACGAGGCATTCGTTACTATGATTGCATGAAACTTATGCCAAGAATTCGTTTAACGCGATTGTTTATAAGCAACCTCCACTACTTGTGAATATAAGTTCGTAACTATTACGTGAAACTCACTTATATTCTAGCGTCATATTCATGCATGAAAATTAAGTGTGCACTCTCAATAAACATACATAAATAAGTTATCAATCAAATAGTTAAACAAATTGAATCCACAACTTATGAAACGCAATTAGAAGTAATCAAATCAAAATGCAAGCATAAACATATATTTCGAATCCCCCCCTAGCCAAAGGGGGGTTTAGTTCCTCATACGTACAAAACAAAGAGAATTGAAATTAAACATTAAAATCAAAGGAAAAGAAACACCTAAACATTCCAACAACTCAAACTTGAATTGTATGAACGTTTAGGCCCGCTTCTCTTCCTCTTTGTTGTAGCACAAGGTCTAAGGTGAGTTTTTGGGATTATGGATGATGTAGAATGGAGTGGGGTGGTAGGATAGGGAGTGGTGAATGGCTGAATTTCTGGTGGTGTTTGGATTGGTAGGGAGACTCACGACACAAAGGGCTCTCTTTGGTGAATTTCTGAAAATGGAAGAATGCATGAGAATGAATCCATTGTGGCTGCAATGGATGCTTATTTATAGGTGAAAAGGAGGGAATATGACAGCTAGAAACTTGGTGGAAATCTGGAATGGTGATGGGAGATGCATGTGGCTGATTTATGCATGTGATTAAAGTGGAATGACAGCTAGGTTATGATGATGAATGCATGTGCAAAGTTGGTTGAATGATTATGGGTGCATGTGGCTGATTTATTTGAAGGGAATGCATGTGGATTAAAGTGGAATGACAGCTAGGTTATGATGATGAATGCATGTGCAAAGTTGGTTGAATGATTATGGGTGCATGTGGCTGATTTATTTGAAGGGAATGCATGTGCAAAACAGCTAGGAAAAGTTGTGGAATGGCTTTAAGCATATGCAATCCATTTAATGCCCCAAACTACTCCATAACTGAATTCAAGCCTTTCAAATTCGTCCATCCTCATGCCTCCATGCTTGCACTATCCAATCTTGGCCCAAAAATGCTCTAGAATGCTCCAAATTGCTTCTTTTTGCATACTTTGACACTAAAACCTGAATTTGCATGAAAATAACTTTAAACACTATAATTAACATAGTTTAGCTAATTAAATGCAAGAAAACAAGCTAACTAGGTCGTATAAATATGCTCCTATCAAATTCCCCCACACTTAGCTTTTGCTAGTCCTCGAGCAAAACAAAACAAAAGAAACCAAAAACAAAACAAAACGAACAAAACACAACCTACACCTTCCAACATTTGCCTCAGGGATTTCCAATGCACATGACATGTTAAAAATCATCATTGCCACGGATTTTAGTCATCTTCACACTTAAATACATTCTTAATCATAGTCACCACATACTAGTTCACAATTAAGCATTTAAAACCATGTTTTGAATGTAGTAACATGCCTTAGAGAAATTCCTCAATTCCTCACTAGAATGCACTCTATTTTCACACAGATTTTCTAACTTCACACCCTACACTAGGTATATGTGAGAAGATTGATGTAAATATGAATTCTAACACTCACATATGTTATATCAAAGAAAGCATTTCTGGATTTACGACAATGACATGAATATGATCTCATGAATGGAATGCTACTACTTAGAACGAGAACCAGTGATTCCATAAGCTCATACCAAGTTCAAACTCCACAAATTGAAACACATAACACTCAAGATAGAAGTCACGGGTTGTAATGGGCTTGGGGTGTTTGGCTAACAAAGAAGGGATATGGAAAACAAAGGTTCTTAAAGAAATAGTGAGCAAAGCACTTGAATCAACTTAGAATTCACTTTTGAATGAAAACTCAACTTTTGAACAAAAAGGGAGAATTTAGACATTTTACGGCCAGAATTGGTGTTTTGGACCCTTTCTTCAATCACTCATTCTTTCATTTTTTTCAAGCTCTTTTTTCTTTCTTTCTTTCTTTTCTTTTTTTTTTTTTTTTTTCTTTTCTTTTGAATCTCAAAACATACATAAACACTTAAACATTCTCTCCCCCACACTCATTTTCTTTCATAATGTAACTCAAAAGGAATTCAATTAAGTCATGCTCACTATCTTTTAAGAACAAGGGTATAGGAAAGTCCTACTCTAGGCTAGGTGAGGAAAATGTGGGTAAACAAAGAATAAAGGCTAAACAAGGCTCAACGGGGTTAAAACTTACAACATATACGAAATATGGGAAGTAAGGCTATTTGGCTATGGTGGTGGTTACACAACTTCATCTTGATATATGTTATGCAATTCAATGTCATGCTTTGAATGAAACGGATATAAGTTCTAGCATTTAGTTCTATCATGATATAATTGCATTCTAAGCAGCAACCAAGCAAGGAATAATGAGATCATGCAACAACTTTAGAAAACAAAGAATCACAGATTATAACTCTCCAAAGAAGGTAATGGCTCGAGTCTCACAGGGTTGTAGCGTTTGTTTGAGTTCCTTCCTTCAAGCATGTTACAAAAACGAATTTTTCTTTTATGATTGCATGTGAAGTCATACATTATAACCATAACCAAGCATATACCAAGAGTAAATCAACTTTTCTCTATGTTTATAACTCTTTTTAACAGTCATGCAATTACAAACCAAATCCTTATCATTGTGTTGGAAGGTATCCTAAGACACAAACACACAAAAACGACTCAAAACACTCTTTTTAGGCTTTTCAAAACATGTTTTTCAAATTTTTATGTGATTTTCGGAGTTATAAAACAAAACATACTAAAACACTCTAAAACATCTTAAAAACACCTTAAAACAGCAAGGAACAACATTTGAAGTTATGGGTGATAAAATCCCACGAATTTGCATCAAATATACTTAGTTACCCCCCCACACTTAAATCACACATTGTCCTCAATGTTTTAAGCATAGATTTACATAAAACATAAGTAAACACACAAACAGCATTTATACATACTAAACATGGCAGAATGTAACTAACAAAGAGAAGAGTTTAGGGACGCAAATCTGGAATTGGAGTGCTTTCTCGGTCTTCCTTTGTTGAATGGATGGGTTGATCTTTGGTGATTCCACAGGCTTACTTTTGAACTGGGCTGGAGGATTCTTTTTGGTCTCCTCCACTCGTTGATTTTCCTTTGTGCTATGATAGGAGCATATTCATGCGACTTAATTAGCTTGTTCTGGTGCATTTATGTTGTGTTTATTTAGCTATTTTAGTGTTTAAAGCCACTTTTGTGTATTTTCAGAGTATAAGGCCAAAATGTGCAAGAAGATGCAAATTGGAGTCTTTTGGAGCGAAAGAGGAATGAATGAGTTGAAGATTTGAAGAAACGACGAATTCCTACGCCAACGATGAATTCTTACCAAAACGAGGAATCCTACTCAAACAAGGTTTCCTACTTGAAGTAGGAAAGTTAACCCTAAGTTTCCCGTTTTGGTAACCTCTCCTAAACTTAAACGTCCGTATTTTCTAGCTACTTTGAAGGCCTTGTAAGCACTTTAGGACACAAAACCAAGGCCCTAGCCACACCCTTTAATCTTTCCCTCTTTAATTTCTGATTTTATTTCCTAAATTCTAGAAGCCTTTGAATTTATTTTCGTTAATAAAAATAAGCTAGGAACCAAACATATTTAAAACTCTAGGTTTTACATACTTAGCCGCACCTTTCCATATCCTCCCCTTTAATTCGTAGCCTTCCATTTTATTTTCATTTTTATAATAAAACAAAACAGCCACAAAAATCCCATTAGCCTTACAAGGCCGTGGCCCCCCCCATTTATCAAAAACCCTAATAAACCATATAAAAATTCCCACCTTTGCCGTGCATTTGATGACCCAAAAAACATCCAGCCACAAATCCCATTCATTCCATTTTTAATTAGCACCATATCATTTTTTTATTCTTCTTATCATACACATTCACACCATATTGCCGTGCATGCCATAACCCTAATCATTCAGCCACTTTTTCCCATCAAAAACCCAATCTTCACGCAGCCACCAATTATTAAAAAGCCAAACTAACCCGTGCATTCCAAATCATTAACCCCTTAATTTCCAGCCCCCTTCACACATATAAACATCAGCCGCACCATCTCCCCTGCCATTCCAAATCTGCCGCAGCACCACCATCCATTCTCCCTCCATTACAAACCTTCCAACACCACCCCACAACCTTGCCGCACCATTAAACCACCATAAATCCATTCCCAAACCAGAAACTCATCCAAAAACCACCCACAACCAATCTGCCGCAGAAGGAGAAGAGGAAAGAGGAGCTTCGACGCGCACCAATTCACGTGGATTCGTTGGGCGTTCTAGGTGTAATCAATCCTTTGTGCTTTATGTTTAAATTCATTTGTAATTCTCTTTTTGTGACCATGAGAGGCTAAATCCCCCTAGTTAGCTAGGGGGTGATTCGAAACCATGTTTATGCTTGCAATATGAATTGATTACTTTTGGTTGGAATTTCATAAGTTGTGGATTCAATTCGTTCATCTATTTGATTGATAACTTATTTGTGTATGTTGATTGAGAGTGCACGCTTAGTTTTCATGCATGAATATGATGCTAGATTATGAGGGAGTTTCACCTAATAGTTACAATCTTATAATCACAAGTAGTGAAGGTTGCTTGAAAACGATCGCGTTGAATGAATTCTTAGCATAAGTTTCATGCAATTCATAGTAACGAATGCTTCGTCAATGCTTATGTTTTTCATAGAACTTAATGATTCTTGCTTGTATCTCTATTATGCAATTCATGTAGGGAACTTGTAGGGAATGTTTTGGGTTGTCGTATGCAATCATCCAACTTAATAACTTGTGGAAAAACTGAGGGTTAATTAGTGCAATTCACGGTTAATTTGGAGCGTTGAGTTTCATAATTTATCGAAAGACCAACTGAAAATCAAAGTGTATGCAAGTGTGACATGTGTGGAGAAGAACCTTCTAGCTAGCATTCATCCATATTTTCATCACATTCATATTTACATTCTGCCTTAAATTTACAATCTGTGCATTTAATTTATTTTCGTCAAAACCACAATCCCCCTTTACCTTAGTGTCTAATTTAGTTAGAAAGTGTCTTAATTTGTGTTTATAAGTGTTTTGTATTCTTTGAGTCTTTTGATTTGTTTGAGTGTTTTTATTGTTAGTTTTGCATTCTTTGAGTCTAGTTTAGTGTTTCAAACTTTATTTTACGTTTTTGAGTCAGTTTCCAAGTGATTTTGCAATCCCCCCTAATCCCCGGTTAAGAACGATCCCTACTTATTTATATACTACAATTGTCACAAGAGGGTTTTAATTTGTGTGCTTACTTAGACAGCATCATGCTACTCTTGAACTGAGCAGCAGGATTCTTTTGGTCTCCCCCGAAGGTCTGAGCTTCCTCCATTTTTTCTGTTTCTTTGTTCAATCTCTCCAATTCGTATTGAAGAGGGTTAGAGGATAGCTCAGCATACGCAGTTGTAGCTTGTCTCCACATGCTTCAATGTATCATTTTCACTTGCCTTACTTGCTCCCCTTTGCAGAAGTGGTCCCTTCTCTGGAAGTGTATCAACCGTTGAAGATGACTACTCGAGAGCAACGCTAGGTAAGCAATCAGGGAAGGGATTCCAGGCAGTTGGTTCCAGATCGGAAGACTGACTCCAAGTGCCGGCTGATTGCTTCTTTCACTTTGCCATGCGAGTAAGAACAAGGACAAAGAAAAAGACAGGGAAAGAGCATGATATGAGATACTTTTGCTTTTGACCTTGATGATATGAGATACCTTTGCTTTTGAAGAAGCGGTGAATGAATCAGCACATGCTTCCATCTACCGTTTCCTCCTGGGTCATCTGTACTCCAGGCATCTGGTATCATCTTTGGGGAAGAAGAAAAAATTGAGTATTTCGAAGGGCTTTGCTGGGAGTGCGCCCTCAGAGGTGAGGAAGAGTTGGGCATTTTCTTCAGGTCTGCCTTGCCATAAAAGATGAAGGTCGACATATATAGGGATTTCCCAATAGCAAGTGTTGTTCTTTTACCCTTGTCGATAAACGTTTTGATCCCGCAAATCCGGCTTTTTGAAATAGTGACGACTCTTCGATCTTTGAATACGCCTATTTGCTTTCTGAACGACGCCTCTTCGATTTCTGAGCAGGCGCCCCTTCGATTTCTAAACGACGTCCCTTCGCTTTCTGAACAACACGTAGTAGTACGGATGCGGCTCTTTTGACAAAGCTGTACGCGTTTTCTGAAAAGCAGAGAAAGCGTCGCCGAACTTTGCGCTTGTCGGCTAAAGATGTGTAGTTGCGATGATGGCCTCCACGTGTCTTCAACTTTGTCAGAGATCTTTTGACAAAGTTGAACGCGTTTTCTGAAAAGCCGAGAGAGCGTCGCCGAAATTTACGCAGGAAATTCTGGCTTTTTGACTCGGTGGACGCGTCGCCTTGGCTTTTTATAGAGCTATCGATCACCACCAACATACACATTCTGAAGACTGCCCATCTGTGAAAATCGTCTCCGGCCCTTTGAAATTTAACTCCATCCAGCCCTTCTCTTTGAACACTTTTAAAAAATGGCAAACCCATCGAACCTTAGCTTAGAATTGAGTGTCAGCAGTGATACGGGCGCGCCGCGTCAAGGTAACGTATGGCGCCCTTCTTTCTTATCTTCTAACGGTCGTCTTACAGGTGAAGACTCAGTGATGCAGGATGCAACAACAGCTACAATAGTAGCTAGGAACCTCCTCACTCCCAAAGATAGTCAGCTGCTTTCAGGACGGTCCGATGAGTTGGCCGTTCAAGAGTCCCTCGCTCTCAGTGTTCAGTGTGCGGGCTCTGTGTCCAACATGGGCCAACGCCTGCTTGCTCGGTCCCGCCAAGTGGAATCGTTGATGGCAGAGGTGGAAAATCTTAAGCAGGAGATCAAACAGCTTAAGTACGAGAATAGAAGTTTGCACGTGCTTGCAAATAACTATTCGTCGGGCATGATGAGGAAGCTTGATGAGCTGCAAGAATCTCAAGGTCGAATGCAAAGTGACCGTCAAAGGCTTGCGTCTTTCTTCCAGAGGCACCTTTTTCCTGGGCATCCAGCGTTCCACCCAGTATTGAGGCCTGGAATGCTCTAGCTCCGATGCCTCTCGCTCCGATGCCTCCTGCTCCGATGCCTTCCGCTCCGAGAGTTTCGCCACGTAGTGGGTCTTCACGTACACAACCTTTGTGAAGGCTACATTCTTTTATTTTATTTTATTTTTATTTTTTTATTTTTTTAAATCAAACGGCATGGACTTGATCTTTGAATGGAAGGTGATACTTGAAATGATCCGGTAATGGTTTAAATTCTAAAGTGGGTGCCTGAATCATTAACAACATATTAGTATAAATCAAAATTGAAATTCGGGGAGGTGGCTTACCTGTGTGCTCCGACATAAACTCAAGAATAAACACCCCTTCGAAAGTTGTAAGACTAGAAATTTCAGCTAGATTTGGTGTTTTGAGCGTTATGACTTGTCCTGTGTCATGAAATCCAATTTCCTTGCGAATTGTTGTCTCAAGTATATCCTCTTTGATAAATTCTAGACATTCCCCAGTCACATCTTGCTCTTGATTCTTTGGAAAGGATTCGAAGATGCCTTTCTCACCCTCTTCTTCCTTGGATTGCATGAGCCTGCAAGGAATAGGGACATTCAGAAATAATTAACTTTGGAACAACCATACCTGAATTGGATGGCGTAGGTGCAATAGGTGCCTGCGGCAAAGGTGTTTCCTCCCTTGCCGTGGCTTGGGTGTGTTCCTCTTCCTCAAATTGCAGTCCTTCATCCTCCTTCGGATTTGCCATGGTTGAAATAGGGAGTTTGCCTTGGTCTTGAAATTGTCCTATGAACTCCGCTATCTGCCCAATTTGCTTTTCCAAGTAGTCCAACCTTTTGTCTTGATTTTGCCTTGCTTTGTTTAGATCTTCTTGCCCCTGAGACAAATTGGTGAGTAACTTACTAACCGTATCATTATACAAAGACTCACTTGAATTTGTTTGGGCAGGTTGTGGTGGCTGCATAGGTGTTGTATAGAACTCCTCATATGGTTGCCAATATCCTTCTTGTTGAATATGTTGAGGTTCCCACCACATAGAGTTTGAATGATCACTCCAATCCGAATTGTAAGTATTGGAAAACACGTCGTTCCTTGATTGATTATGATCAAATGTACCAACTCTTTGCGTTTGGTACTCTTCCATAAGCTGTGACAAAAGAGAAGCACTATCAAGTGCCATGTCTTGCTTCTAAAATCAACAAAATAAAACTAAAAATATATACACACAAACGAAAATAAAACAATCCAAGAGATTAGTAAAGCTGCTAATCCCCGGCAACGGCACCAAAATTTGATGCGAGAATTATACGCACACAAATTAAACCCTCTTTTTGTCAAATTGTAGTAAAGATGTAAGTAGGGATCGTTCTAGACCGGGGATTAGGAGGGATTGCTAAACACTTGGAAACTGACTTAAAAACTCAAAAACAAAGTTTAAAACACTAAACTCGACTCAAAGAATGCAAAACTAAAAGTTAAAACACTTAAACAAACCTAAAACCCAAAACAGCAACTAGAAGACTCAAAACTGCCTAAAAACCACTTTCTGGGCAGTTTTGAGCACCTACACTAATTTGGACGAAATTGGATGAAAACTTGAATCAAAATACTTAGAAACACAAATCAAAACACTTTCTAACTAATCCAAGACAATACAAAGACTCAAAGGACTCAAAACAAGTTCAAAAGACTCAAAACTGCCTAAAAACACTAACTAGGCAGATTCTGACCTTAAACACAAATTTGGACGAATTTAAGATTATAGGTTGATTCAAAACACTTTAAAACACAAATTAAACAGATTCTAAACACTATAGAACAAGAAAGTAAAGGGGGGGTTTTGTTTTGACGAAAATTGAAATAACAAAACAAAGTAACAAACTAGGCAGATTGTAAAACGAATTCCTTGAAAACAAGATGATGGATGGATTAGCTAAGGGGTTCATCTCCACACATGTTACACTTGCATAATAAAAAGATTTCCAATTACATTTCAATAAACCATGAATTCTCAACGCCCCGGGTTAATTAGGTCCGCTTAAATTAACCGTCAAGTTTTCCTTAAGTTAATGAATTGGATGATTGCATACGACAACCCAAAGCATTCCTCACAAGTTCCCTACATGAATTGCATAATAGAGATACAAGCAAGAATCATTAAGCATCATGAAAACTATAAGTGTTGACGAGGCATTCGTTACTATGATTGCATGAAACTTATGCCAAGAATTTGTTTAACGCGATTGTTTATAAGCAACCTCCACTACTTGTGAATATAAGTTCATAACTATTACGTGAAACTCACTTATATTCTAGCGTCATATTCATGCATGAAAATTAAGTGTGCACTCTCAATAAACATACATAAATAAGTTATCAATCAAATAGTTAAACAAATTGAATCCACAACTTATGAAACGCAATTAGAAGTAATCAAATCAAAATGCAAGCATAAACATATATTTCGAATCCCCCCCTAGCCAAGGGGGGGTTTAGTTCCTCATGATACAAAACAAAGAGAATCAAAGAAACACCTAAACATTCCAACAACTCAAACTTGAATTGTATGAACGTTTAGGCCTTCTTCTCTTCCATTCCTCATTCGTACAAAACAAAGAGTATTGAAATTAAACATTGAAATCAAAGAAACACCTAAACATTCCAACAACTCAAACTTGAATTGTATGAACGTTTAGGCCCTCTTATCTTCCTCTTCGTTGTAGCACAAGGTCTAAGGATAGTTTGATGGTGTGAATGGTTTGGGGAGTGGTGAAAATGGAAGGAGGAGGCCACGGCACAAGGGAATGGTTGGTGTTTGTGACTGAAATGTGTATGGAAGAATGGATGAATGTTGTGTGAAGTGTGTATGGTTTTTATAGGGAGAGAATGGATGGAAGAGCATGTGCATGGCAGGGATTTGAATGATTATGGAGGGATGTGGCTGAAATAGCATGTGGAATAGCTGGAAATGCAATGGAACCCACGACATGGATGTTTGTGTGTTGTGGCTGATTTGTTTGTTGGTTAAAGCTTGTGATTGAATGATTACATATGCATGTGGATGAATTATATAATGGGAAAGTATGTGATTGACAACTAGGGTGAATGGTGGCTGCAATGATGAAATGGATGGGAGAGGGAACATGACAGCTAGGTAAAGTGAATGTGGCTGCATGTTTGAATGATTAAATGATGCATGTGGGTTGGAAATGCATGTGCAATGATTCTTTGGTGCTGAAAATGCATGTGTAAGCATGTGTTGGCTGATTTAAAGAATGTGAGGGAATGATGAAAGGGGAAACATGACAGCTAGGTTGGTTGGTGGCTGCCATGGATTAAAGGGTGAATGCATGTGGCTAATTTAAGTAAATGATTATGGGTGATTATGATAAGTGATAAGTGGTGATGATAAGTGTATGATATGTGATTATGATAAGTGATAAGTGGTGATGATAAGTAATGATATGTGATTATGATAAGTGATAAGTGGTGATGATAAGTAATGATATGTGGGAGTGTGGCTGAAATGAAGGAGTGGAATGTTGGAATGTTATGCACGGCTAAGGATATAGGAAAGGTTTAAATGTCCTAAAACTAAAGGGAACAAGGTTCCAACACTTTGGTCTTCAATTAGGTCTTCAATTTCGTCCAACACTTTGGCTCCAAGCATAGGCTATCCATCCTTAGCCCAAAAGTGCTCCAAAAGTCTCCAAAATGCATCTTTTTGCTCCTTTAGCCCTTTGGACCTACAAACACACGAAAATAGCTTAAAGTACTAAAATAACTAAAGAAACATAACGTAAATGCACGAGAACAAGCCATTTAAGTCGCATGAATATGCTCCTATCACCTCTCCTTTAATAGAGGTGATCGATCACCTCTATCATGCACACTCTGAAAATTGCCCAGAAATCGTCTCCGGCCCGTCGAGATTTCACTCCATCCAACCCTTCTCTTTTAACTTCTTGAAAAATGGCTAGCTCATCTAACCTATCGAACATTTGCTTAGATTTGAGTCTAAGCAATGATCCGGTTGCGCCGCGTCAGGATAAGGTATGGTGCCCGTCTTTCTTATCTTCTCATGGCCCTCTTACAGGTGAGGACTCTGTGATGACGGATGCAACAACGGCTATGATAGTAGCTCGGAACCTCATCACTCCCAAAGATAGTCAGTTGCTTTCAGGACGGTCCGATGAGTTGGCCGTTCAAGAGTCCTTGGCTCTTAGCGTTCAGTGCGCTGGCTCTGTGTCCAACATGGGCCAACGCCTTCTTGCTCGCTCCCGTCAGGTTGAATCCTTGATGGCGGAGGTGGAGAGTCTTAAGCAGGAGATCAAACAGCTTAAGTATGAGAACCGAAGTTTGCACGTGCTTGCCAACAATTATTCGACAGGCATGAAGAGGAAGCTTGATGAGCTTGATGACCGTCAAAGGCTTGCAGCTTTCTTCCAGAGGCACCTTTTTCCTCGGTTATCCAGCGTTCCACCAAGGATTGGGGCCTTGAATGATCTATCTTCGGTGCCTCCCGCTCCTATGCCTCTTGCTCCGATGCCTTCTGCTCCGATGCCTCCTGCTCCGATGGTGTTGCCACGTAGTGGGGCCTCACGTACACAACCCTTGTGAAGGCTCCATCTTTCTCTTTCTTTGTTAGATACAATTGTAATTTCTCGAAAAATCAATGAACAAGCTTTGTTTTATTCACTGTATTGGGTTGCCTCCCAAGTAGCGCTTTCTTTTACGTCTTGTAGCCGGACGAAGCCTTCTTAGGCTCAATTGGAACCCACGGCATGGAATTTATCTTTGAATGGGGGGTGATACTTGAGATGATCCGGTAATGGTTTAAATTCTAGAGTGGGTGCTTGGATCATTAACAGCATATCAGTATAAAACAAAATTGAAATTCGGGGAGGCGGCTTACCTGTGTGCTCTGACAAGAACTCAATGACAAACACCACTCCCTTGAAAGTTTCAGGGATATTGGACTTGGCCAGATTGCATGTGATGGTTATGACTTGTCCAATGTCGTCAAATTCAACTTCTTTGGGTTTTGTGGTTTCAAATATGTCCTCTTTGATGAATTCTTGATATTCCCCCGTCACTTCTTGCTCTTGATTCTTTGAAAAGGATTCGAAGATGCCTTTCTCACCCTCTTCTTCCTTGGATTGCATGATCCTGCAAGGAATAGGGACATTCAGTGGAACGGGGTTAGAAATAATTAACTTTGGAACAACCTTACCTGAATTGGATGGCGTAGGAGCAATAGGTGCCTGCGGCAAAGGTGTTTCCTCTTCCTCAATTAGCAGCTCCTCATCCACTTCTAGGCTATGTTTGGACATTTTTAGGTCAGCTCCAACCTCCATAGCATTTTCCAAAGTGATAGCATTATGGATTTCAAAATCTTCCTTCGAGTTTTCAATAGTTGAGTTGGAGAGTTCACTTTGCTCTTGAATTTGTTTCATGAACTCCATAATCTGCCCAATTTGCTCCTCCAATTTACCCAACTTCTTTTCTTGATTTTGTTCGTCCTTGTTTTGAGTTTGGACTTCCTGCGTCAAAGTAGTAAGTAATTGAAAAATCGTATCATTATCACTTGAATTACTTACATTGCTTTGGGCAGGTTGTGGTGGCTGCATAGGTGCTGTATAGAACTCCTCATATGGTTGCCAATATTCTCCTTGTTGAGCCTCCTCGACTTGGTTTTGTGAGCCCTGCACCGAAGAAATTAATTCATTAAGAGCTTGATTATAATCTATTGGCAAACCTTGGTTTGGTTGGGCATATTGTGTATGAGGTTGTGGTGGATGCATAGACGTTGAATAGAACTCCTCATAGGGCTGCCAATATCCTTCTTGTTGAATATGTTGAGGTTCCCACCACGTAGAGTTTGAATGATCACTCCAATCCGAATTGTAATTATTGGAAAACACGTCGTTCCTTGATTGATTATGATCAAACGTACCAACTCTTTGCATTTGGTACTCTTCCATAAGCTGTGACAAAAGGGAAGCATTATCAAGTGCCATGTCTTGCGTCTAAAATCAACAAAATAAAACTAAAAATATATACACACAAACGAAAATAAAACAATCCAAGAGATTAGCAAAGTTGCTAATCCCCGGCAACGGCGCCAAAATTTGATGCGAGAATTATACGCACACAAATTAAACCCTCTTTTTGTCAAATTGTAGTAAAGATGTAAGTAGGGATCGTTCTAGACCGGGGATTAGGAGGGATTGCTAAACACTTGGAAACTGACTTAAAAACTCAAAAACAAAGTTTAAAACACTAAACTCGACTCAAAGAATGCAAAACTAAACTTTAAAACACTAAAACAAACCAAAAGACTCAAAACAGCACCAAAACACTCAAAACTGCCTTAAAAACACTTTCTGGGCAGTTTTGAGCACTTTGAGTACTTTGGACGAATTTGGGTAACAAATTGAATCAAAACACTTATAAACACAAACCACAACACTTTCTAACTAATTTGAATAATACAAAGACTCAAAGGACTCAAACCAAGTTCAAAAGACTCAAAACTGCCTAAAAACACTAACTAGGCAATTTTTGACCTTAAACCCAAATTTGGACGAAATTAAGTTGTAACTTGACTCAAGACTCTTAAAAACACAAACTAAATTGATTTCTAACTAATTTGGACATTAAAGTAAAGGGGGATTGAGTTTTGGACTAAATTAAACTAATTGCACAGATTCTAATTAAAAACAGAATGTAAATATGAATGTGATGGATTTGAATGGATGGGATGACTAGCTAAGGGGTTCATCTCCACACATGTTACACTTGCATAATAAAAAGATTTCCAATTGCATTTCAATAAACCATGAATTCTCAACGCCCCGGGTTAATTAGGTCCGCTTAAATTAACCGTCAAGTTTTCCTTAAGTTAATGAATTGGATGATTGCATACGACAACCCAAAGCATTCCTCACAAGTTCCCTACATGAATTGCATAATAGAGATACAAGCAAGAATCATTAAGCAATATGAAAACTATAAGTGTTGACGAGGCATTCGTTACTATGATTGCATGAAACTTATGCCAAGAATACGTTTAACGCGATTGTTTATAAGCAACCTCCACTACTTGTGAATATAAGTTCATAACTATTACGTGAAACTCACTTATATTCTAGCGTCAAATTCATGCATGAAAATTAAGTGTGAACTCTCAATAAGCATACATAAATAGGTTATCAATCAAATAGTTAAACAAATTGAATTCACAACTTATGAAACGCAATTAGAAGTAATCAAATCAAAATGCAAGCATAAACATATATTTCGACTCCCCCCCTAGCCAAAGGGGGGTTTAGTTCCTCATATGTACAAAACAAAGAGAATTGAAATTAAACATTGTAATCGAGGAAAAGAAACACCTAAACATTCCAACAACTCAAACTTGAATTGTATGAACGTTTAGGCACTCTTCTCCTCCTCTTCGTTGTAGCACAAGGTCTAAGGATAGTTTGATGGTGTGGATGTGTGTTTGAATGAATGAATTTCTGAAATGGAAGAATGTATGAGAATGAATGGGAATGAATGAATTGTGGCTGCAATGGATGCTTATTTATAGGTGAAAAGGAGGGAATATGACAGCTAGGAACTTGGTGGAAATCTGGAATGGTGATGGGAGATGCATGTGGCTGATTTATGCATGTGATTAAAGGGTAATGACAGCTAGGTTATGATGATGAATGCATGTGCAAAGTTGGTTGAATGATTATGGGTGCATGTGGCTGATTTATGGTGCAATGATGAAAGGCAAAGTGCATGTGGCTGATTTGTGAAGGGAATGCATGTGGAATGAATGTGTGAATGATGGCAGATTGTGTATGTGAATGATTAGGGTGAATGTGCATGTGCTTTGACAGCTAGGTTGAATAAATTAAAGGGAGTGCATGTGGCTTGGCTGGAATGATTGGAATGCAATCTGAAATGGGATGTGTTGGTGTGAATTTCTGGTACAAAGGGCCTCCTTTGGTCTTCAATTTCGTCCATCTACTTGGCTTCAAGTATATGCAATCCATTTAACGCCCCAAACTACTCCAAAATGCACCAAAATGCACCATTTTGCATACTTTGCCCTTAGAACCTAAAAACACACAAAAGAAGCATAAAGGACTAAAATAACTAAAGAAACATAACGTAAATGCACGAGAACAAGCCATTTAAGTCGCATGAATATGCTCCTATCAGTTTCTTTTCCTCGATTCCAATGTTTAATTTCAATTCTCTTTGTTTTGTAAGTATGAGGAGCTAAACCCCCCCCCTTGGCTAGGGGGGGATTCGAAATATATGTTTATGCTTGCATTTTGATTTGATTACTTCTAATTGCGTTTCATAAGTTGTGGATTCAATTTGTTTAACTGTTTGATTGATAACTTATTTATGTATGTTTATTGAGAGTATACTCTTAATTTTCATGCATGAATATGACGCTAGAATATAAGTGAGTTTCACCTAATAGTTACGAACTTATATTCACAAGTAGTGGAGGTTGCTTATAAACAATCGCGTTAAACGAATTCTTGGCATAAGTTTCATGCAATCATAGTAACGAATGCCTCGTCAACACTTATAATTTTCATAGAGCGTAATGATTCTTGCTTGTATCTCTATTATGCAATCATGTAGACTTGTGGGGAATGTTTTGGGTTGTCGTATGCAATCATCAAATTCAATAACGTTAGGAAGATTTGAAGGTTAATTAGTGCATCACGGTTAACTTGGGGTGTTGAGAATTCATGGTTTATTGAAATGCAATTGGAAATCTTTTTATTATGCAAGTGTAACATGTGTGGAGATGAACCCCTTAGCTAGCCATCCCATCCATTCAATTCCATCACATTCATCTTTACAATCTGTTTTTAAATACAATCTGTGCATTTTAGTTAATTTCGTCAAAAACTCAATCCCCCTTTACTTTATTGTCAAATTAGTTAGAAATCAATTTAGTTTGTGTTTTTAAGAGTCTTGAGTCAAGTTACAACTTAAATTCGTCCAAAATTGGGTTTAAGGTCAGAAACTGCCTAGTTAGTGTTTTTAGGCAGTTTTGAGTCGTTTGAACTTGTTTTGAGTCCTTTGAGTCTTTGTATTGTCCAAATTAGTTAGAAAGTGTCTTAGTTTGTGTTTATAAGTGTTTTGATTCAATTTGTTACCCAAATTCGTCCAAAGTACTCAAAGTGCTCAAAACTGCCCAGAAAGTGTTTTTAAGGCAGTTTTGAGTGTTTTGGGTGCTGTTTGAGTCCTTTGGTTTGTTTTATTGTTTTAAAGTTTAGTTTTGCATTCTTTGAGTCTAGTATAGTGTTTTATATTGTCTTTTTACGTTTTTGAGTGAAATCCAAGTGATTAACAATCCCTCCTAATCCCCGGTCCTGAACGATCCCTACTTACATACTTACTACAATTGTCAAAAAGAGGGTTTAATTTGTGTGCGCATAATTCTCGCATCAACGGCATCATCCCATGTGGTGAGGGAACCTGGTGTTAGAGTCATCAACCAACTCTTGGCCCTATCTTTCAAGGTGTAAGGAAACACTCTCATCCTCAAATTTGCTTCACTTACTCCCTGCAAAGGCAAACCACTCACAACATTGTAAAACTCTTTAATATGAGCTAAAGGGTCTTCATTAGGTAAGCCATAAAAAGAGGGAAACATATGGAAATGTGAAGATTTAAGATCATAGTTTCTAGCTTCTGTGGGCAGCAAGATGCATGAAGGTGAATTTGGTATGATTGGTTGAGCAAAGTCCTCCAAAGCTCGAAGCTCATCTTGGTTGCCCGCCATCTCTTCTTCTCTTTCCCAATTAAAGTGCTCAGATCCTTTACTTGTTGAACTAGGTGAATTCTCTTCCTCTTCTTCACGGATAATGGAGGAACTTGATGGCACAAAGTTGTCCAAAGTGTTGCCCTTTAACCGTTCAATTCTTTGGCCTAACTCAACAAGTCTATTTGACATATACTACCTGAAACAAAATAACACAAGTTTGAATGAAAATCAGAAATCTACCTACAATGAAAAGAACAAAGTTTAACTAGCAAACAAGCAATTACAAGGGACTGAAATCAGTCCCCGGCAACGGCGCCATTTTTGTTGTTATATTCCTTCCTAATGCTAAAATATGTTTAGTATAATGGCACAAGCAAGGGTGTCGAATCCACAGGGACTAATTGGACCTATACAATTACTTGTTTTGCAAGAACTCTATGAAATGAATAAAACTAATCAAATTAGGCAGATTTGTTGTTGTAACTTAAAAGCACCAGAAAATGAAGTAAACACAATTAAATGAATCAACAACTAATAAAATGGGATAGCACCAATGGAGATGAAGCTAGGGATTCGGTTTCACCATTGCTAAACCAAGTCCATGTTTGTTAAGTTAGTTTATACTCAGCCATCTACCTATTTCTTGAGTTTGTTTCACTTAGATATGATCAACCATATGATGTGTGGATTTGATCACATGTTCCTAATCATGAGCCTAGTTGTGATGTGCAACTTTGGTTCCTAATCAAGAAGGTGTTACGCACAAGAAACTTTCATAAAACTAAAGGTAACACTTGGCAGGTTGTTTGCAAAGTATTCCCTTCATCCATTCACATATCTACCAAGAATATGCATGATGTGTGCCCTAATCTTGGCTAAACAACCTGTGGTTAATTCAAATGGTGATCAAACATTAAAATCAACTCACAAAGTCACAATTAAATCAGAGACTGAAACAAGAAATAGATGGACAAACTGAGCATTCTAACTTGACTACATGGCAAACTTTGCAAGGCTACATCGAATCCCTAGAGAGAGATTAGTTACACTTCATGTTTACAAAAGGTTTGACATAAAAATATAAAACATGAGTGAACATAGAATTAATAAGAAGAAACCCTTGAAGCAAAACTGATGTCGAAATCCCTTAAGAGTGGCCTTCGGTGTTGGTTCTCCAAGTGTGATGTAAATGAAGGTAGATCGGTTATGGTTGAATGGTTTCTGCAAATGGGAGAGCAAATGGACAGAGATGGAGCGGCTATGTGTGTGAATAATGGGATGATGGAACCAGAACAAAAGAAGTGATGTTGCATGGTTTTTATAGAAGGGAAATGCAGCTGCCAACATTAAGAATGGAGCTAGAATGCAAATGTGAGCTGGAAGTGTAAGTGCAAGCACGGCAAGGTGTGTAAACATGCATGTGAATGCATGTTTTGGTGTTGGAATGGGTGGATTTCTGGGATGGTGGATGCACGGCCCCAGGGAATATGCAAGCATGTGGTTTATTTAATTAAGATGCATGTGGATGTCTGCAAGGATGAAGTGGACAACCTGGAATTGGTTGTACAAATCTGGAAAGGATATGAAAGTGCACGGCATGGTTGTGTTTGTTGGTGTAAATATGGCTGAGTGAATTAAGTAATGGAAGTGCATGTTCTTGGTGCAAAAGGGAGCTGGAAAGGTAATGGAATGCACGGCACAAGGTGTGTGGAAGCTGTTTTAGTGCTAGAAGTGCATAAGTGAGCTGGAACCACATGGGACTGCACGGCAAGGTTGTAAACATGCATGTGAATGCATGTTTTGGTGTTGGAACCACCTAATCTGACTTCAATGTTTTTGCCTTGTTTAGAATCACCCAATATGGCCGAATTGCACCAGTTAACACTTCCACATCTTTCCCTGAAATTCCAGCAGCCAAATGTTTCCTAGATTCTTCATTTGGACTTCAATTTAACTCCCTAGAATCCTCTCCACGTTTGGAATAATGCTCAGCTACCAAAAGGAATGTTTTTACTTCATTTGCCTTCCCATTGATCCAAATTCACACTTGGCTGCACACTAACACCAAATAATGTAAAATGCAACTAGTTTAATCCAAAAACATCACAAAGACGCCAAATAAGGAAGATATAAATGCATGCAAAATGTGACTTATCAACTTAAAAACGTAAAATAAAGTTTAAAACACTAAACTAAACTCAAAGAATGCGAAACTAAATGCTTAAAGCACTAAAACAAACCAAAAGACTCAAACATCACCCAAAACACTCAACACTGCCTTAAAAAGACTTTCTGGGCAGTTTTGAGCACCTTGGTGAATTTGGACGAATTTGTGCAACAAATTGAATCAAAACACTTATAAACACAAACTAAGACTCAAAAACATAAAAACAAGGTTAAAAACGTTCACAAAGACTCAAAGGACTCAAAACAAGTTCAAAAGACTCAAAACTGCCTAAAAACACTAACTAGGCAGTTTCTGACCTTAAACCTAATTTTGGACGAATTTAAGATTATGGCTTGATTCAAAACATTTTAAAACATAAACTAAACAGATTCTAAGCACTAAAGAACAAGAAAGTAAAGGGGGGTTTTGATTTGACGATAATTGAAATAACAAAACAAGTTAATAAACTAGGCAGAATTGTAAAACGAATTTGATGGAATAGAATGGATGGGATGGCTAGCTAAGGGGTTCATCTCCACACATGTTATACTTGCATACAAAACGATTTCTAATTGCTTTTCAATAAACCATGATGCTCAACACCCCAAGTTAACCGTGATGCACTAATTAACTCTCAAATTTTCCTTATGTTATTGAATTGGATGATGCATGCGACAATTCAAATCATTCTCCAATAGTTCTCAACATGAATGCATAGAAGAGATACAATGAGAGATCATTATGTTCTATGAAAATTATAAGTGTTGACGAGGCAATTGTAACTATGAATGCATGATACTCTTGCCAAGAATTCATTTAACGCGATTGTTTATAAGCAACCTCCACTACTTGTGAATATAAGTTCATAACTATTAGGTGAAACTCACTTATATTCTAGCGTCATATTCATGCATGAAAATTAAGCGTGCACTCTCAATAAACATACATAAATAAGTTATCAATCAAACAGTTAAACAAATTGAATTCACAACTTATGAAACGAAATTAGAAGTAATCAAATCATATTGCAAGCATAAACATATATTTCGAATCCCCCCCTAGCCAAGGGGGTTTTAGTTCCTCATACATACAAAACAAAGAGAATTGAAATTAAACATTGAATTCAAAGGAAAAGAAACACCTAAACATTCCAACAACTTAAACTTGAATTGTATGAACGTTTAGGCCCGCTTCTCTTCCTTTTTGTTGTAGCACAAGGTCTAAGGATAGTTTGATGGTGTGAATGGTTTGGGGAGTGGTGAAAATGGAAAGGGGAGGCCACGGCAATGGGATGATTTCTGGTGGTGTTTGGATTGGTAGGGAGGGCACGGCAAGAGTTGGTGTGTATGGATGATTTTCTGAAATGGAAGAGTGTGTGTTTTGTGGCTGCAATGGATGCTTATTTATAGGTGAAAAAGAGGGAATATGACAGCTAGGTTATGATGATGAATGCATGTGCAAAGTTGGTTGAATGATTATGAGTGCATGTGGCTGATTTATGAAGGGAATGCATGTGGATTAAAGTGGAATGACAGCTAGGTTATGATGATGAATGCATGTGCAAGGGGAGTGTTGGGTGATGGGTGCATGTGGCTGATTTATGAAGGGAATGCATGTGGATTAAAGTGGAATGACAGCTAGGTTATGATGATGAATGCATGTGCAAGGGGAGTGTTGGGTGATGGGTGCATGTGTTGATGGTTTATGGAGATGCATGTGGATTAAAGGAATGCATGTGCAATGACAGCTAGGTTAAATGATTAAAGGGTGCATGTGGGTTGGAAATGCATGTGGAATGGCTGTTTTATTTGTTGGGAAAGCATGTGAATTAAAGCTAGGGTGAATGATGATGATGGGAGAGCATGTGGGTGCAGCTATGGTGGGAATTTTGGGCAGAAAATATCCTAAGGCTTTATTACTTAGTTTAGGAAAGGATGTAACTCATTTGATTAGGAATCCTCTTCAATTTCGTCCATTCATTTTGCTCCAAACGTAAGCTATCCATTCCAAGCCCAATTTTGCTCCAAAATGCACCTTTTTGCTTCCTTAGCCATATGAACCTAGAAACACACGAAAATGGCATAAAGGACTAAAATAACTAAAGAAACACAACGTAAATGCACGAGAACAAGCCAATTAAGTCGCATAAATATGCTCCTATCATAGAGTCTAGTTTGAGTCTTTTTTTTATTGTTTGGTGTTGTTTTGAGTCATATAAGTTTAGTTAAGAGTCTTTTGAGTTTGTTTAAGTGTTTTGAAGCATATTTTTGTATCTTTGAGTCAGTTTTCGTTAGATTAGCAATCCCTCCTAATCCCCGGCCTAGAACGATCCCTACTTATATCTATACTACAATTGTCAAAAAGAGGGTTTAATTTGTGTGCTATTATATATCACATCAAATTTTTGGCGCCGTTGCCGGGGATTAGCAACTTTGCTAATCCCCCGTTGTTTCCCTTTGTTTCTGTTATATATCTTAGTTTTAGTTTCTGATTTGTGTTTTGTTTTCTTTTGTTGATTTTAGGTACTAGAGAAGCACAACATGGCAATTGGTAATGCTTCTCTTTTGTCACAGCTCATGGAAAGGTCCCAAATGCAAAGAGTTGGTACATTTGATCATAATCAATCAAGGAACGATGTGTTTTCCAATACTTACAATTTGGATTGGAGTGATCATTCAAACTCTATGTGGTGGGAACCTCAACATGTTCAACAAGAAGGATATTGGCAGCCATATGAGGAGTTCTATTCAAGACCTATGCAGCCACCACAACCTCATATTCAATATGCCCAACCAAACTCAGGTTCGTCAATAGATTATAATCAAATTCTTAATGAATTAATTTTTTTGGTGCAGGGCTCACAAAATCAAGCCAAGGAGGCTCAACAAGGAGAATATTGGCAACCATATGAGGAGTTTTATACAACACCTATGCGGCCACCATAATCTGCCCAAACAAATTCAGGTATGTCTTTGTATAATGATATGCTTATTAAGTTACTCACCAATTTGTCTCAGGGGCAAGAGAATCAAAACAAAGTGATGCAAAATCAAGAAAAAGCAATGCAAAATCAAGACAAAAGGTTGGACCACTTGGAAAAGCAAATTGGGCAGATAGCGGAGTTCGTAGGACAATTTCGTGACCATGGCAAACTCCCTAGTTCAACCATTGTGAATCCGAAGAGAGGATTTGAAACCACCAATGCTATCACATTAAGAAGTGGCAAGGAGGTTGGAACGGACCCTCAACCATCAAAATCAAATCACAAGGAAGATGAAAGATTGCAATTTGAGGAAGAGGAGTTGGACAAAGCTACGGCAAGGGTGGAAACACCTTTGCCGCAGCCACCTCAAGAGTCCAATTTGTCCACCATAGGTAAGGTTGTTCCAACTTTAATTCTTTCTAACCCCATTCCACCCAATGTCCCTATTTCTTGCAGGTTCATGATTTCCAAGGAAGAAGAAAGTGAAAAAGACATCTTGGAAGCCCTTCCAAAGGTGAAAAGTAGGGAATATCAAGAATTCATCAAAGAGGATGTTCTTGAGACAAACAACCCCAAAGAAGTTGAATTTTATGACACAAGACAAGGAACAAAGCTCACACCAAATATGTCCAAGTGCAAGGTTCCTGAAATGTTCAAAGAAGATGTGTTTATCCTTGAATTCTTGTTGGAGCACATAGGTAAGCCACCTCCTCCAATTTCAATTTCGTTTTATACTAACAGGTTGTTCACGATTCAAGCACCCAATCTTGAATTTAAACCATTACCGGATCATTTCAAGTATCACCTTCTGATGTGATATATAATAGCACACAAATTAAACCCTCTTTTTGACAATTGTAGTATAGATATAAGTAGGGATCGTTCTAGACCGGAGATTAGGAGGGATTGCTAATCTAATGAAAACTGACTCAAAGATACAAAAATATGCTTCAAAACACATAAACAAACTCAAAAGACTCTTAACTAAACTTATATGACTCAAAACAAACTTAAAAGACTCAAACTAGACTCTAGGACTTACTTTGGACGAAAATTGAATTAGTTTTGACTCAAAACACTTAAAAACACACAATAGCTCAGATTCTAACCTAATTGACACTTAAAACAAAGGGGGGTTTTGGTTTTGACGAATTTGAACTAAAACAAAACAGAAACTAAACTAGACAAAGTTTTGAACGAATTTGGGGAATGTAGATGGGTGATTAGCTAGCTAGGGGCTCCTTCTCCACACATGACACACTTGCATACAAATTGATTTCCAGTTGCTTTTCGATAAACCATGAACCTCAACACCCCAGATTAATAGTGACATCACTAATTAACCCTCAGATTTCCTTAAGTTATTGGATTAGATGACATCATACGACAACCCAAAGCAATCTTCAAAAGTTCAAAAGTTCCCTACATGACATCATAATAGAGATACAATCAAAGATCATTACGTTCTATGAAAATCATAAGCATTGACAAAGCACTTGTAACTATGACATCGTAATACTCATGCTAGGAATTTACTTAACATGATTATGAAAACAACCTTAACTACTTGTGAACATAAGTTTGTAACGATTATGTGAAACCACCTTATATTCAAGCATGCAAATTAAGTGTGCACCCTTAATCAACAAACAAGAATAAGTTATCCATCAAACAGTTAAGTAAATTGCTTCACAATTTATGAAATCACAACTGAAATTAATCAATTCATATTGCAAATATAATCATGGTTTCAAAGTCTCCTCTAGCCAAAACAAAATTAGTTCCTCATGTTTACAACAAAACAAAGATTGAATACACCTAGAAACGCTCCAACAATCCAAGCTTGAATGGCCAAAACGTCCAAGGCTTCTCCTCTCTTCTTTCTCCTTCTTTGTTGCGGCACCAGGGTGTTTGGGTATGAATTATGGTGATGGATGGATAGGTTGGATGGTGGTAGAGGGTGGATGATGGCTGAATGAATGGGGAGAATGAGGAATAATTCGTATGGATCTGTATGGATGTCTAAAATCCCTCATAAGTGCGGCAGATTATGTATATATAGAGGAAAAAAGGTTAAGGCAGTAAGTAATTAATTTGGGAAGGTTTTTAGCTCCAAATCCTCAAGGAAAAAGGCTAACAAATCAGAATCCCAATGGAAAAGGGAAGGAAAGTTGCGGCATTGACTAGAATAAAAGGGGAAAGAAGATATATGGCAGATTTTGGAAGAAAAGGGTAAGAAAGGTGCGGCTCCATCTTGGACTGGGATTAGAGCTTTTAGGACATATATTTAAGTGTCCCAAATTGATTAGGAACCCCTTTTGATAGCTGGAAATTAAGTAGGAAAGATTAGGATTACGAAAGGTCAAACAAAAATAGGAAACCTTGGTTTAACTTTCCTACTTCAAGTAGTAAACCTTCTTTCACTAGGAATCCTTCTTGATTAGGAATCCTTCTTAGATTAGGAATCCTTCTTTGATTAGGAATCCTAACACCTTTAGGTCTTCAATTTCGTCCATTCCTTTTGCTCTAAGCATAAGCTATCCATTCCAAGTCCAATTTTGCTCCAAAATGCACCTTTTTGCTTCCTTAACCATATGAACCTAAAAACACACGAAAATAGCTTAAACTACGAAAATAACTATGAACTAACAACATAAATATACGAAAACAAGCTAACTAAGTCGCCTAAATATGCTCCTATCAAATTCCCCCACACTTAGCTTTTGCTAGTCCTCGAACAAAACAAAACAAAAGAAACAAAAAGAACAGAACCAAAACAAACTCTAAACCTTCCAACAATTACCTTAGGGATTTCCAATGAACATGACACATCAAAGAATATTATTCCCACGGTTTTTAGCTTTCTTTACACTTTAGCAAACACTTAACCATTGTTACCGCTTACTAGTTCGCATTTAATCAATTAAAACAACATTTTGAATGTAGTAACATGCCTTAGAGAATTCCCTCAATTCCTCACTAGAATGCTCTCAATTTCCACACAGAATTTCTAACTACACACCCTACAGTAGGTATATGTGAGAAGATTGATTTAAATATGAAGACTAACACTCACATATGTTATATCAAAGAAAGAATTTTCTGGATTTACGACAATGGCATGTTTATGATCTCATGAATGGAATGCTACTACTTAGAACGAGAACCAGTGATTCCATATGCTCATACCAAATTCAAACTCCACATATTGAACACATAACATCAAGATAGAAGTTGAGGGTTGTAACGAGGCTAAGGGTATTGGTTAACAAAGATAGGTAAAGAAAAACAAAGGTTCTTAAAGAAGTAGGAAGCAAAGTAATGAAATTGACACTTAAACTCACTTTTGATGGCAGAAATTAACTTTTAAACACAAGGGAAGATTCATGCAACAATTAGGGTCAAATTCAAACTTTTGGACCCTTTCTTCAACAACCAACACTTGTGAGATCATTCTCACTTATTGTTCAACTCTTTTTCTTTCTTTTTACCACTTTTCTTTTTTTTCTTTTTATTTTTCCACGAATTTTTTTTCTTTATTTTTCTTCTTTGTTGTGCCCTGTTACCTTCCCCCACACTTGTTTTTTGCAATATGTTGATCGAAAGGAATTCATTCTAAGTCATGCTTCACTATCCTTTAAGAACAAGGGTATGGAAGGTCCTAATCTAGGCTAGGTGAGGATGGTGTGGCTAACAAAGAAAGTAGGTTTGAAAAGGCTCGAAAGGGGTAGTCCTACAATACATATGCAAAAGGGTTAGGCTTTTTGGCTTTGGCTTGACTAACAACTTCATCTTATTGTATGTTATGCAATCAATATCATGCTTTGAATGAAATGGGCATGAGTTCTAGTATTTGGAACTATAATGATGAAATGCATTCTAAGTAGCAACCAAGCAAAGAATGATGAGATCATGCAACAACTTTAGAAAACAAGAAATCACAGATTATACTCTCCAAAGAACGTTATAGGCTCAAGTCTCTCAAGGATGTAGCTTTAGTTTGAGTTCCCTCCTTCAAGCATGTTACAAAAACTGATTTCCTCTTTGTAATTACATGTGAATTCATAAGCTATAACCATAACCAATCATAAACCAAAGCATAAATGAAACTTCCATCCATGTTTACAACATTCTTTAATAGTCATGCAATTAAAAACCAAATCCTCATCATTGTGTTGGAAGTGATAGGAACATATTTATACGACTTAGTTAGCTTGTTTTCTTGCATTTAATTAGCTAAACTATGTTAATTATAGTGTTTAAAGTTATTTTCGTGCAATTTCAGGTTTTAGTGTCAAAGTATGCAAAAAGAAGCAATTTGGAGCATTCTAGAGCATTTTTGGGCCAAGATTGGATAGTGCAAGCATGGAGGCATGAGGATGGACGAATTTGAAAGGCTTGAATTCAGTTAGGGAGTTGCAAGGGGGCCTAAAAACCTGATTTCTAGAAGGCTACATTAGAGCCACATGCACTTCCATCCTTTAATCCATTGCAGCCACATGCACTCCCATCCTTTAATCCATTGCAGCCACATGCACTCCCATCATTGCACCACAAATCAGCCATATGCACTTTGCCTTTCATCATTGCACCACAAATCAGCCACATGCACTTTGCCTTTAATCATTCACCCTAGCTGTCACTCCCATGCTCTCCCATTAATTAATTCAAGTCCATATCTGATTACCCTAGGGGTCTAAGTGCCTATATATACTCATATTAACCCCTAGATCAGAACACCACCTCTCATACACATTCATTCACGCCAGAAATTCATTCCCTCTCTCTAACACAGCCATACTTCACCATTCTTCATATTTTCTGCCCAAAAACACTCCTTGCCTTCCCCTACATCCATCCCTACCCTAAACACATCATTCTACATCATCCATAACCCCCAAAACTCACCAAAACCCCTTGTGCCGCAGCAACTAGAGGAGAAGAGGCTTAAACGTTCATACAATTCAAGATTGAGTTGTTGGAATTTTTAAGTGTACTTCGATTCTTGTTTTCAATGTTTACTTTGTTATTACTCTCTATGTTTGTTGTAATCATGAGTGGCTAAACCCCTAATTAGTTAGGGGAAAGTTTGAAGCCATGAACATGTTTGAAATATGAATTGATTTCTTCCAATTGTGATTTGTTAAGTTGTGATTGCAATTCAATTATCTGTTTATTAAAAACTTGTTTTTGTATGTTGATTAGGGATGCATACTTAGTCTTCATGCATAAACTCGATGCTAGTTTATAAACGAGTTTCACCTAATCGTCACAAGTTTATAAACATGAGTAGTGAAGGTTGCTAGTCACAACCGCGTTAATTGAATTCTTGGCAAGAGTATCATGCATTCATAGTTACAATTGCCTCGTCAACACTTATAATTTTCATAGAGCATAATGATCTCTCATTATATCTCTTCTATGCATTCATGTTGAGAACCATTGGAGAATGATTTGAATTGTCGTATGCAATCATCCAATTCAATAACATAAGGAAAATTTGAGAGTTAATTAGTGCATCACGGTTAACTTGGGGTGTTGAGCATCATAGTTAATGAAAAGCAATTGGAGAATCGATTCATATACAAATGTGTCTTGTGTGGAGAATGGACCTCTAACTAATCCATCCATTATCTTGTTTTCAAGGAATTCGTTTTACAATTCTGCCTAGTTTATTAACTTGTTTTGTTATTTCAATTTTCGTCAAATCAAAACCCCCCTTTACTTTCTTGTTCTTTAGTGCTTAGAATCTGTTTAGTTTATGTTTTAAAATGTTTTGAATCAAGCCATAATCTTAAATTCGTCCAAAATTGGGTTTAAGGTCAGAAACTGCCTAGTTAGTGTTTTTAGGCAGTTTTGAGTCTTTTGAACTTGTTTTGAGTCCTTTGAGTCTTTGTGAACGTTTTTAACCTTGTTTTTATGTTTTTGAGTCAGTTTAGAGGTTTTAGCAAGCCCTTCTAATCCCCGGTCTAGAACGATCCCTACTTGCATCCTTACTACAATTTGACAACAAGAGGGTTAATTTGTGTGCTTAACTATTTTCGCATCAGGAAGGTATCCTAAGACACAAACAAACACACAAAAACAACTTTAAAACAACTCTTTTTGGGTTTTTCAAAACTATTTTGCAATTTTTTTGTAAATTTTCGGATTTTCTGATCCAAACACATAAAAACACTTCAAAACACTCTAAAAACACTTAAAAACAGTGAGGAACAACATTAGATGTGATAGGTTATAAAATCCCACGAAAATCATGCAAAAATAGCTTGTTTACCCCCCCCCCCCCCCAATACTTAAATCAAACATTGTCCTCAATGTTTCAAACAAAGACTCACATTCAAACAAACAACATAAACTAACTATCATGACGAAATAAAAGCAATAAAAAGAGAAGTTTAGGAACACAAATCTGATTTAGTTGAATGAATTGTTGGATTGCCTAAGTCCTCTCTAGTTGAATGCATGGGTTGCCTCCCAAGAAGCACTTGCTTTAACGTCTTGCAGCCGGACGAACTCTCTTCTTAGGCTCAATTGGAACCCACGGCATGGAATTGATCTTTGAATGGAAGGTGATACTTGAAATGATCCGGTAATGGTTTAAATTCAAGATTGGGTGCCTAAATCATCAACAACCTGTTAGTATAAAAGGAAATTGAAATTGGAGGAGGTGGCTTACCGATGTCCTTCAACAAGAACTCAAGGATAAACACATCTTCTTTGAACATTTCAGGAACTTTGCCCTTGGACAGATTTGGTGTGAGGATTGTTCCTTGTCCTGTGTCATAAAATTCATCTTCTTTGGGGTTGTTTGTCTCAAGAATGTCCTCTTTGATGAATTTTTGATATTCCCTGCTTTTCACCTTTGGAAGGGCTTCCAAGATGTCTTTTTCACTTTCTTCTTCCTTGGAAATCATGAACCTGCAAGAAATAGGGACATTGGGTGGACTGGGGTTAGAATTAATTGAATTTGAACCTAGCTTACCTCTAGTGGGCGAATTGGATGAATTGGATGCATTAGGGTCCCTAGGTGGTTGCGGCAAGGGTGTTTCTACCCTTGCCGTGGCCTTGCTTGACTCCTCCTCTTCCAATTGCAGCCTTTCATCTTCATTTGGACTTGTTGTGGATGGTTTTGGATTAATGCCAACTTCTTTTCCACTCCTCAAAGTGATTGCTTTGGCAGATTTGAACCCTCCTTTTGGATTGACAACGGTTGAGCTTGGGAGCTTGCCTTGGTCTAGGAATTGCCCTACAAACTCCGCAATTTGCCCCATTTGCTTCTCTAATTGGTCCACCCTTTTGTTTTGATTTTCTTGCCCCTGAGACAAATTGGTGAGTAACTTAATAAGCATATCATTATACAAAGACGTACCTGAATTTGTTTGGGCAGGTTGTGGTGGCTGCATAGGGCTTGAATAGAACTCCTCATATGGCTGCCAATATCCTTCTTGTTGAACTTGCTGAGATTCCCACCACGTAGAGTTTGAATGATCACTCCAATTTGAATTGTAAGTGTTCTCGTTCGTCGATTGATTATGATCAAATGTACCAACTCTTTGCATTTTGATAGGAGCATATTCATGCGACTTAAATGGCTTGTTCTCGTGCATTTACGTTATGTTTCTTTAGTTATTTTAGTACTTTAAGCTATTTTCGTGTGTTTGTAGGTCCAAAGGGCTAAAGGAGCAAAAAGATGCATTTTGGAGCACTTTTGGGCTAAGGATGGATAGCCTATGCTTGGAGCCAAAGTGTTGGACGAAATTGAAGACCTAATTGAAGACCAAAGTGTTGGAACCTTGTTCCCTTTAGTTTTAGGACATTTAAACCTTTCCTATATCCTTAGCCGTGCATAACATTCCAACATTCCACTCCTTGATTTCAGCCACACTCCCACATATCATTACTTATCATCACCACTTATCACTTATCATAATCACATATCATTACTTATCATCACCACTTATCACTTATCATAATCACATATCATACACTTATCATCACCACTTATCACTTATCATAATCACCCATAATCATTCACATAAATCAGCCACATGCATTCACTCTTCATAATTCAACCTAGCTGTCATGTTTCCCCTTTCATCATTCCCTCACATTCTTTAATTCAGCCAACACATGCTTACACATGCATTTTCAGCACCAAAGAACATTGCACATGCATTTCCAACCCATATGCATCATTTAATCATTCAAACATGCAGCCACATTCACTTTACCTAGCTGTCATGTTCCCTCTCCCATCCATTTTCAGATTTCCACCAACCAATCTAGTTGTCATTACACATGCATTCCCTTCTTTAATCATTCCTAGCTGCCATTCACATGTTCTCCCATCCCTTCTCTCCCTATAAAACCATGCATTGCATTCATTCAATTCATCTCATTCTTCCATACACATTTCAGTCACAAACACCAACCATTCCCTTGTGCCGTGGCCTCCTCCTTCCATTTTCACCACTCCCCAAACCATTCACACCATCAAACTATCCTTAGACCTTGTGCTACAATGAAGAGGAAGATAAGAGGGCCTAAACGTTCATACAATTCAAGTTTGAGTTGTTGGAATGTTTAGGTGTTTCTTTGATTTCAATGTTTAATTTCAATACTCTTTGTTTTGTACGAATGAGGAATGGAAGAGAAGAGGGCCTAAACGTTCATACAATTCAAGTTTGAGTTGTTGGAATGTTTAGGTGTTTCTTTGATTCTCTTTGTTTTGTATCATGAGGAACTAAACCCCCCCTTGGCTAGGGGGGGATTCGAAATATATGTTTATGCTTGCATTTTGATTTGATTACTTCTAATTGCGTTTCATAAGTTGTGGATTCAATTTGTTTAACTATTTGATTGATAACTTATTTATGTATGTTTATTGAGAGTGCACACTTAATTTTCATGCATGAATATGACGCTAGAATATAAGTGAGTTTCACGTAATAGTTATGAACTTATATTCACAAGTAGTGGAGGTTGCTTATAAACAATCGCGTTAAACAAATTCTTGGCATAAGTTTCATGCAATCATAGTAACGAATGCCTCGTCAACACTTATAGTTTTCATGATGCTTAATGATTCTTGCTTGTATCTCTATTATGCAATTCATGTAGGGAACTTGTGAGGAATGCTTTGGGTTGTCGTATGCAATCATCCAATTCATTAACTTAAGGAAAACTTGACGGTTAATTTAAGCGGACCTAATTAACCCGGGGCGTTGAGAATTCATGGTTTATTGAAATGCAATTGGAAATCTTTTTATTATGCAAGTGTAACATGTGTGGAGATGAACCCCTTAGCTAATCCATCCATCATCTTGTTTTCAAGGAATTCGTTTTACAATCTGCCTAGTTTGTTACTTTGTTTTGTTATTTCAATAGTCGTCAAAACAAAACCCCCCTTTACTTTCTTGTTCTATAGTGTTTAGAATCTGTTTAATTTGTGTTTTAAAGTGTTTTGAATCAACCTATAATCTTAAATTCGTCCAAATTTGTGTTTATGGTCAGAAACTGCCCAGTTAGTGTTTTTAGGCAGTTTTGAGTCTTTTGAACTTGTTTTGAGTCCTTTGAGTCTTTGTATTGTCCAAATTAGTTAGAAAGTGTCGTAGTTTGTGTTTATAAGTGTTTTGATTCAATTTGTTACACAAATTCGTCCAAATTCACCAAAGTGCTCAAAACTGCCCAGAAAGTGATTTTAAGGCAGTTTTGAGTGTTTTGGGTGATGTTTGAGTCTTTTGGTTTGTTTTAGTGTTTTAAGCGTTTAGTTTCGCATTCTTTGAGTTTAGTTTAGTGTTTTAAACTTTATTTTACGTTTTTGAGTCAGTTTCCAAGTGACTGCATTTGGTTTGTAATTGCATGACTGTTAAAAAGAGTTATAAACATAGAGAAAAGTTTGATTTACTCTTGGTATATGCTTGGTTATGGTTATAATGTATGACTTCACATGCAATCATAAAAGAAAAATTCGTTTTTGTAACATGCTTGAAGGAAGGAACTCAAACAAACGCTACAACCCTGTGAGACTCGAGCCATTACCTTCTTTGGAGAGTTATAATCTGTGATTCTTTGTTTTCTAAAGTTGTTGCATGATCTCATTATTCCTTGCTTGGTTGCTACTTAGAATGCAATTATATCATGATAGAACTAAATGCTAGAACTTATATCCGTTTCATTCAAAGCATGACATTGAATTGCATAACATATATCAAGATGAAGTTGTGTAACCATCACCATAGTGATGCGAGAATTATACGCACACAAATTAACCCTCTTGTTGTCAAATTGTAGTAAGGATGCAAGTAGGGATCGTTCTAGACCGGGGATTAGGAGGGCTTGCTAAAACCTCTAAATTGACTCAAAAACATAAAAACAAAGTTAAAAACGTTCACAAAGACTCAAAGGACTCAAAACAGGTTCAAAAGACTCAAAACTGCCTAAAAACACTAACTAGGCAGTTTCTGACCTTAAACACAAATTTGGACGAATTTAAGATTAAAGGTTGATTCAAAACACTTTAAAACACAAATTAAGACACTTTAACACTAAACTAGACTCAAAGAATGCAAAACTAAAAGTTAAAACACTTAAACAAACCTAAAACCCAAAACAGCAACTAGAAGACTCAAAACTGCCTAAAAACCACTTTCTGGGCAGTTTTGAGCACCTACACTAATTTGGACGAAATTGGATGAAAACTTGAATCAAAATACTTAGAAACACAAATCAAAACACTTTCTAACTAATCTAAGACTTCAAATTAAAGGGGGATTTGTTTTGGAGGAAAATTGAAATAACGAAACAAGTTAATAGACTAGACAGAATGTAAATATGAAATTGATGAAATGGAATGAATGGATGCTAGCCAAGGGGTTCATCTCCACACATGTTACACTTGCATAATAAAAAGATTTCCAATTGCATTTCAATAAATTATGAAACTCATCACCCCGGGTTAATTAGGTCCGCTTAAATTAACCTTCAAATCTTCCTAACGTTATTGAATTGGATGATTGCATACGACAACCCAAAACATTTCCCACAAGTCCCCTACATGATTGCATAATAGAGATACAAGCAAGAATCATTACGCTCTATGAAAATTATAAGTGTTGACGAGGCATTCGTTACTATGATTGCATGAAACTTATGCCAAGAATTCGTTTAACGCGATTGTTTATAAGCAACCTCCACTACTTGTGAATATAAGTTCGTAACTATTAGGTGAAACTCACTTATATTCTAGCGTCATATTCATGCATGAAATTAAGCGTGCACTCTCAATAAACATACATAAATAAGTTATCAATCAAACAGTTAAACAAATTGAATCCACGACTTATGAAATGCAATTAGAAGTAATCAAATCAAAACGCAAGCATAAACATATATTTCGAATCCCCCCCTAGCCAAGGGGGGGTTTAGTTCCTCATGATACAAAACAAAGAGAATCAAAGAAACACCTAAACATTCCAACAACTCAAACTTGAATTGTATGAACGTTTAGGCCCTCTTCTCTTCCATTCCTCATTCGTACAAAACAAAGAGTATTGAAATTAAACATTGAAATCAAAGAAACACCTAAACATTCCAACAACTCAAACTTGAATTGTATGAAGGTTTAGGCCCTCTTATCTTCCTCTTCGTTGTAGCACAAGGTCTAATGGATAGTTTGATGGTATGAATGGTTTGGGGAGTGGTGAAAATGGAAGGAGGAGGCCACGGCAATGGGATGATTTCTGGTGTGGTGTTTGGATTATTAGGGAGAGAGCATGGCACAAGGGAATGGTTGGTGTTGTGACTGAAATGTGTATGGAAGAATGAGATGAATTGAATTAATGCAATGCATGGTTTTATAGGGAGAGAAGGGATGGGAGAACATGTGAATGGCAGCTAGGAATGATTAAAGAAAGGAATGCATGTGTAATGACAACTAGATTGGTTGGTGGAAATCTGAAAATGGATGGGAGAGGGAACATGACAGCTAGGTAAAGTGAATGTGGCTGCATGTTTGAATGATTAAATGATGCATGTGGGTTGGAAATGCATGTGCAATGATTCTTTGGTGCTGAAAATGCATGTGTAAGCATGTGTTGGCTGAATTAAAGAATGTGAGGGAATGATGAAAGGGGAAACATGACAGCTAGGTTGAATTATGAAGAGTGAATGCATGTGGCTGATTTATGTGAATGATTATGGGTGATTATGATAAGTGATAAGTGGTGATGATAAGTGTATGATATGTGATTATGATAAGTGATAAGTGGTGATGATAAGTAATGATATGTGATTATGATAAGTGATAAGTGGTGATGATAAGTAATGATATGTGGGAGTGTGGCTGAAATGAAGGAGTGGAATGTTGGAATGTTATGCACGGCTAAGGATATAGGAAAGGTTTAAATGTCCTAAAACTAAAGGGAACAAGGTTCCAACACTTTGGTCTTCAATTAGGGCTTCAATTTCGTCCAACACTTTGGCTCCAAGCATAGGCTATCCATCCTTAGCCCAAAAGTGCTCCAAAAGTCTCCAAAATGCATCTTTTTGCTCCTTTAGCCCTTTGGACCTACAAACACACGAAAATAGCTTAAAGTACTAAAATAACTAAAGAAACATAACTTAAATGCACGAGAACAAGCCATTTAAGTCGCATGAATATGCTCCTATCACATAGCCAAATAGCCTTACTTCCCATATTTCGTATATGTTGTAAGTTTTAACCCCGTTGAGCCTTGTTTAGCCTTTATTCTTTGTTTACCCACATTTTCCTCACCTAGCCTAGAGTAGGACTTTCCTATACCCTTGTTCTTAAAGTATAGTGAGCATGACTTAAATGAATTCCTTTTGAGTTACATTATGCAAGAAAATGAGTGTGGGGGAGTAAAAGTTTGTTCTTACGTTTATATGTATGTTTTGAGATTCAAAAAAAGAAAAGAAGAAGAAAAGAAAAGAAAAAAAAAAAAAAAAAAAAAAAAAAGAGTGAAAATAAGTAAGAATGAACTCACGAGCGTTGATGGTTGAGGAAAGGGTCCAAAAAGTTGAATATGGCCCTAAGTTTTGTGTGACTTTCCCTTGGGTGTTCAAAGTTGACTTCTGCGTTCTTAAGGGAATTCTAAGTGCCCAATTCAATACTTTGCTCACTATTGCTTTAAGAATGTTTGTTTATCCTTCACCTTTCATTGTTAGCCAATACCTTAGCCCCGTTACAACCCTTTGACTTCTATCTTGAGTGTTATGTGTTTCAAAATGTGGAGTTTGGAATTGATATGAGCTTATGGAATCACTCGTTCTCATTCTAAGTAGTAGCATTCCATTCATGAGATCATATTCATGTCATTATCGTAAATCCAGAAAATGCTTTCTTTGTTATAACATATGTGAGGTACTAGTCTTTCATGTTTACATCAATCTCTCACATATAACTAGTGTAGGGTGTGTAGTCAGAAAATCTGTGTGAAAATAGAGTGCATTCTAGTAAGGAATTGAGGAAATTCTCTAAGGCATGTTACTACATTCAAATCATGGTTTTAAATGCTTAATTGTGAACTAGTATGTGGTGACTATGATTAAAAATGTACTTAAGTGTAAAGATGGCTAAAATCTGTGGGAATAATGATTTTTAACTTGTCATGTACATTGGAAATCCCTGAGACGATTGTTGGAAGGTTTAGGTTGTGTTTTTCTTGTTCAGTGTCGTTTTGTTTTTGGTTTCTTTTGTTTTGTTTTGCTCGAGGACTAGCAAAAGCTAAGTGTGGGGGTATTTGATAGGAGCATATTCATGCGACTTAAATGGCTTGTTCTCGTGCATTTACGTTATGTTTCTTTAGTTATTTTAGTACTTTAAGCTATTTTCGTGTGTTTGTAGGTCCAAAGGGCTAAAGGAGCAAAAAGATGCATTTTGGAGACTTTTGGAGCACTTTTTGGCTAAGGATGGATAGCCTATGCTTGGAGCCAAAGTGTTGGACGAAATTGAAGACCTAAATGAAGACCAAAGTGTTGGAACCTTGTTCCCTTTAGTTTTAGGACATTTAAACCTTTCCTATATCCTTAGCCGTGCATAACATTACAACATTCCACTCCTTCATTTCAGCCACACTCCCACATATCATTACTTATCATCACCACTTATCACTTATCATAATCACATATCATTACTTATCATCACCACTTATCACTTATCATAATCACATATCATACACTTATCATCACCACTTATCACTTATCATAATCACCCATAATCATTCACATAAATCAGCCACATGCATTCACTCTTCATAATTCAACCTAGCTGTCATGTTTCCCCTTTCATCATTCCCTCACATTCTTTAATTCAGCCAACACATGCTTACACATGCATTTTCAGCACCAAAGAATCATTGCACATGCATTTCCAACCCACATGCATCATTTAATCATTCAAACATGCAGCCACATTCACTTTACCTAGCTGTCATGTTCCCTCTCCCATCCATTTTCAGATTTCCACCAACCAATCTAGTTGTCATTACACATGCATTCCCTTCTTTAATCATTCCTAGCTGCTATTCACATGTTCTCCCATCCCTTCTCTCCCTATAAAACCATGCATTGCATTCATTCAATTCATCTCATTCTTCCATACACATTTCAGTCACAAACACCAACCATTCCCTTGTGCCGTGGCCTCCTCCTTCCATTTTCACCACTCCCCAAACCATTCACACCATCAAACTATCCTTAGACCTTGTGCTACAACGAAGAGGAAGATAAGAGGGCCTAAACGTTCATACAATTCAAGTTTGAGTTGTTGGAATGTTTAGGTGTTTCTTTGATTTCAATGTTTAATTTCAATACTCGTTGTTTTGTACGAATGAGGAATGGAAGAGAAGAGGGCCTAAACGTTCATACAATTCAAGTTTGAGTTGTTGGAATGTTTAGGTGTTTCTTTGATTCTCTTTGTTTTGTATCATGAGGAACTAAACCCCCCCTTGGCTAGGGGGGGATTCGAAATATATGTTTATGCTTGCATTTTGATTTGATTACTTCTAATTGCGTTTCATAAGTTGTGGATTCAATTTGTTTAACTATTTGATTGATAACTTATTTATGTATGTTTATTGAGAGTGCACACTTAATTTTCATGCATGAATATGACGCTAGAATATAAGTGAGTTTCACGTAATAGTTATGAACTTATATTCACAAGTAGTGGAGGTTGCTTATAAACAATCGCGTTAAACAAATTCTTGGCATAAGTTTCATGCAATCATAGTAACGAATGCCTCGTCAACACTTATAGTTTTCATGATGCTTAATGATTCTTGCTTGTATCTCTATTATGCAATTCATGTAGGGAGCTTGTGAGGAATGCTTTGGGTTGTCGTATGCAATCATCCAATTCATTAACTTAAGGAAAACTTGACGGTTAATTTAAGCGGACCTAATTAACCCGGGGCGTTGAGAATTCATGGTTTATTGAAATGCAATTGGAAATCTTTTTATTATGCAAGTGTAACATGTGTGGAGATGAACCCCTTAGCTAATCCATCCATCATCTTGTTTTCAAGGAATTCGTTTTACAATCTGCCTAGTTTGTTACTTTGTTTTGTTATTTCAATTTTCGTCAAAACAAAACCCCCCCTTTACTTTCTTGTTCTATAGTGTTTAGAATCTGTTTAATTTGTGTTTTAAAGTGTTTTGAATCAACCTATAATCTTAAATTCGTCCAAATTTGTGTTTAAGGTCAGAAACTGCCCAGTTAGTGTTTTTAGGCAGTTTTGAGTCTTTTGAACTTGTTTTGAGTCCTTTGAGTCTTTGTATTGTCCAAATTAGTTAGAAAGTGTCTTAGTTTGTGTTTATAAGTGTTTTGATTCAATTTGTTACACAAATTCGTCCAAATTCACCAAAGTGCTCAAAACTGCCCAGAAAGTGATTTTAAGGCAGTTTTGAGTGTTTTGGGTGATGTTTGAGTCTTTTGGTTTGTTTTAGTGTTTTAAGCGTTTAGTTTCGCATTCTTTGAGTTTAGTTTAGTGTTTTAAACTTTATTTTACGTTTTTGAGTCAGTTTCCAAGTGATTTGCAATCCCTCCTGTAAACACGAATATTTCCTGAAACAAGCGACAAGAATACGTGTACAAAATATATTTTTTGTATTAATGATTTTGGGGTTACAATCTCCTTGTAATTTGGTCCTCTGATTCTATCTTCGTAGGGTGTAGGTTTGTGGATGAGTTGCTGATCCAAAGGGCCGTCGGGGGCTTGATCTGAGGATGAACAGTTGATGAATGAATCTTCAAGGGGCGTTGGGCTTGATCTTGAAGAATGGGTGTATGAGTTTGTTGAGGTTGTTGATCCAAAGGGCCGTTGGGGCTTGATCTTAGGATGAACGGATGATGAATGATGAACACTTTCTTCAAGGGGCCGTCGGGGCTTGATCTTGAGTTGGTGGGAGTTCTTCAAGGGCCGTTGGGGCTTGATCTTGAAGGTTGATGGATGAGCGGATCTTCAAGGGCTTTTGGGCTTGATCTTGAAGGTTGGTGGATGAGCGGATCTTCAAGGGCTTTTGGGCTTGATCTTGAATTGAACGGATGATGAACGATGAACACTTTCCTCAAGGGCCGTCGGGGCTTGATCTTGAAGGTTGATGGAAGTTCTTCAAGGGCCGTCGGGGCTTGATCTTGAATTGAACGGATGATGAACGATGAACACTTTCCTCAAGGGCCGTCGGGGCTTGATCTTGAAGGTTGATGGAAGTTCTTCAAGGGCCGTCGGGGCTTGATCTTGAATTGAACGGATGATGAACGATGAACACTTTCCTCAAGGGCCGTCGGGGCTTGATCTTGAATTGAACGGATGATGAACGATGAATACTTTCCTCAAGGGCCGTCGGGGCTGGATCTTGAAGGTTGATGGAAGTTCTTCAAGGGCCGTCGGGGCTTGATCTTGAAGGTTGATTTGACGAAGAACGAAGAGTGCTTTCTTGATCCTTCGGGATTTGCTTGAGAGCTTTAGAGTTCCGAAGCTTGAAGGTTTTGGTGTGATATCAATTTCCCTTCCTTTCTTCCTTCCTTCCTTCTCCTCCCCAAAATGAATGCCTTGGCCTCCTATTTATAGAATTCCAAAACTTGATTTTTGGATTTAAATAATCAGATGAAATAAATCATTTCTGCCAGGTATTGACACGTGTCCTATTTGATGACTTTTCCAATTTATTTCGATTTTTCGTTGAGTCACACGCTACATGTAAAATTTATGTGATACGTGAGCGTTGAAATTTTAATTATTGGTCAACATTCATTTCACCGAAATTTTGATGTCTACAAATGCCCCCACTTCAAGGCGCGTCGTAGACATGTGCTTGTCACGTGTAGAAGATGCGTTTTGAAGTCCCTTAATGTAGATGTCAACCCAAGGGCCGTCGAGGCTTGATCTTGAATTGGGCTGGAAATTTCTTCAAGGGCCATCGAGGCTTGATCTTGAGTTCGACTGGAAGATTTTCTGGTTTCCTCCAATCGTTGATTTTCCGCAGGCTAAATCTTGAACTGGGCTGGAGGATTCTTTTGGTCTCCTCCGAAGGTCTGAACTTACTCCTTTTATCTGGAGTTGAATTTGATTCAAGGGTGGTGAACACTTGATTTTGAATCGGACTTGTGATTTCTTCAAGGGCCATCGAGGCTTGATCTTGAACTGGGCTGGAGGATTCTTTTGGTCTCCTCCGAAGGTCTGAACTTACTCCTTTTATCTGGAGTTGAATTTGATTCAAGGGTGGTGAACACTTGATTTTGAATCGGACTTGTGATTTCTTCAAGGGCCATCGAGGCTTGATCTTGAACTGGGCTGGAGGATTCTTTTGGTCTCCCCCTATCGTTGATTTTCCTTTGTGCTACTCTTGAACTGGGCAGCAGGATTCTTTTGGTCTTCCCCGAAGGTCTGAGCTTACTCCTTTTTTTTCTGTTTCTTTGTTCAATCTTTCCAATTCGTATTGAAGAGGGTTAGAGGATAGCTCAGCATATGCAGTCGTAGCTTGTCTCCACATGCTTCAATGCATCATTTTCACTTGCCTTACTTGCTCCCCTTTGCAGAAGTGGTATTTCCTTATGCAGGTTTAGCATCTTCTCTTGTACTATTTGTTCCTGATGCAGGAGTTGAATGCAAACCTTGCATTTGAATGGACCATCACTTCTTGGTGGCAGCGCAAGTTTGAGTGGAGGTTCCGACATATTGCTTTCTCTGTCCTTGTCCTGGCAGGTGAGAACAAGGGCAAAGGAAAAGATAGGGGAAAAGCATGATATGAGATACCTTTGCTTTCGCCCTTGATGATATGAGATACTTTTGCCTTGGTGTCATTTGTTTGCAAGGGTATTCCAGGAGAGGAAGAAAACTGAGCATTTTGAGATGCTTTGCTGGGAGTGTACTCTCGGAGGTGAGGAAGAGTTGGGCATTTTTTTTTCTTGTTTGCAGGTTTGCCTTGCCATAAAAGATGAAGGTCGACATATATAGGGATTTCCCAATAGCAAGCGGCGGTACTGTTCTTTTACCCTTGTCGACAAACGTTTTGATCCCGCAAATTCGGCTTTTTGAAATAGTGACGACTCTTCGATCTTTGAATACGCCTCTTTGATTTCTGAACGACGCCTCTTCGATTTCTGAACGAGCGTCTCTTTTGACAAAGTGGCACGCGTTTTCTGAAAAGCAGAGAAAGCGTCGCCGAACTTTGCGCTTGTCAACTAAAGATGTGTAGCTGCGATGATGACCTCCACGTGATCTTTTGACAAAGTGGCACCCGTGCTCTGAAAAGCCGCGAAAGCGTCGCCAGCCTCCACGTGTTTTCAACTTTGTCGGAGATCTTTTGACAAAGTTGAACGCGTTTTCTGGAAAGCCGAGAAAGCGTCGCCTAACTTACGCCGGAAAATCCAGCTTTTGAGATTTGCAGAGCGATGTCTCTTCACTTTTGAATAAGCGGCCCTTCGATTTCTGAACCAACGCCTCTTTGATTTCTGAGCAAGCGCTTCTTCCTTTTTATAGAGGTATTGATCACCTCTAACATGCACACTTTGAAGGTTGCTCATTCCTGAAAATCATCTCCGGCCTTTTGAGTTTTAACTCCATCCACCCATCTCTTTTAACACCTTTGAAAAATGGCTAACCCATCGAACCTTAGCTTAGAATTGAGTCTCAGCAGTGATCCGGTTGCGCCGCTTCAAGGTAATGTATGGTGCCCTTCTTTCTTATCTTCTAACGGTCCTCTTACAGGTGAAGACTCCGTGATGCAGGACGCCACAACAGCTACAATAGTAGCTAGGAACCTCCTTACTCCAAAAGATAGTAGGCTGCTGTCAGGACGGTCCGATGAGTTGGCCGTTCAAGAGTCCCTCGCTCTTAGTGTTCAGTGTGCGGGCTCTGTGTCCAACATGGGCCAACGCCTGCTTGCTCGGTCCCGTCAGGTGGAATCATTGATGGCAGAGGTGGAAGATCTTAAGCAGGAGATTAAACAGCTTAAGTACGAGAATAGAAGTTTGCATGTGCTTGCAAATAACTATTCGTCGGGCATGAAGAGGAAGCTTGATGAGATGCAAGAATCTCAAGGTCGCATTCAAAGTGACCGTCAAAGGCTTGCGTCTTTCTTCCAGAGGCACATTTTTCCAGCGTCATCAAGCGTTCCACCAAGTATTGGGGCCTCGAATGATCTATCTTCGGTGCCTCCCGCTCCTGGAGTTTGGCCAAGTAGTGGGGCTTCACGTGAACAGCCTTTGTAAAAGCTCCATCTTTCTCTTTCTTTGTTAGATACATTTTTTTTTTTTTTTTTTTTTTTTTTTTCGCACTTGTAATTTCTCGAAAATCAATGAACATGCTTCGTTTTATTTAGTGTATTGTGCTAAATACAGATAAAACATATACATCACCGTTCATCACCATTTTTTTATTCTTTTCTTTGCTTTCGGTGGCGCTGATCCACCATTCATTTATATATATATATTTCAGATGGTGCCAGAAGCATCACCATCGTTTTTTTTTTCTTTTATATATATATTTTTTTCTTCTTCTTTTTTTTTTTCACATGGTTCCAGAAGCATCATTATTGCTATATTTTTTTTTATTATTCTTTTGAAAGATGCTTGCCAGCATCATCATTGCTACTTTTTTTTTTTTTTTTTTTTTTTTTTTTTCTTTTTTTTTTCTTTATATGGCCATCTGCAAGGCTGAGTTCGTGGGTGAAAACCCAGGCCGAGTCCGAGAGAAGACGGAGGAGATCTTTGGGTGTGAGTTGACAAACTTTGATTTTGTCAATCACATTCAAAGGCAGCAGCAGAGGCAAGCAGACGGATGAGATCTTTGGATGTGAGTTGACAAACTTTGTTTTTGTTGATCACATTCAAAGGCAGCAGCCATGGTGGAGGTGCAGAAACAGCCAGAGCTTGAGGCAGAGCAAAGCGTCGAGCTTCATGATCGGCTAGTCGTTTGACAACGGTCACTGAAGTTTTTCGCTGATTTTGACCACGGTGGCCAGAGTGAAGCTGAGGGACTTGCAGGCGAGGAGCTGCATGGATGGAGAGGAAGAAGTGCCTTGTCGTGTTCCGTCACTTTCTCTTAACCTCTCTTACTGACTTCATGTTCTTTTGTTGCAGAAAAAGGGAGCGGAGCTCTTGGATTTGATTGGAAATTCACAGGGTGGTGTTGGACTTGCAGCGGCGGCCATGCTGATTGGGGCAAACCGGGTCATACCTATCAACCTCCAAGGTCATAGTCTCCAAGCACTCAGCATGGTAAACATGTCCACATACCAACACAGAAACCACTGAAGTGTCGCTGCCAGCAATAATTTTCTGGCCGCTCCATGAAGATCTCTCTGTTAAGAGCTTTGAGTAGACACCACAAGACTGCAAATCTATGGAAGGAGAACACGAGAACCTGCTGCTTGATCCACTTAGGTTTCCATGGATAGAACCAAAGTGCTCACTGTCAAAAGACAATCTTTCACTTTGAGAATACGCTACGAGCTTAGAAAAGGTACGCATTGACCAGCCATCAGAAGACCCGCCTAGAGATCCAGTTGCCAATTCATTGCTGCAAGTGGAGAGTACAAATGATTGCCTTCCTTCAGAGATTGAGTTGTTATTTGGAGATTTTAATCCCAATATCCGACTATCAGAAACCTGTCTCAACAGTTGATGTCCTGGTAATTGATACCGCACTTGAACCCAGTAGGGCACCAATCCACAAACTGGATTGTTCTCTTGGTCTTGATGGTGGCCATAGCGGCATTCACATCCTTGGGAACGACATCACCATGGTACATCAAGCAGCAGGCCATGTACTTGCCATGGCGGGGATCACACTTGGCCATCATGGAAGCAGGCTCAAATGCACTGTTGGTGATCTCAGCCACCGAGAGCTGCTCGTGGTACGCCTTCTCAGCAGAGATCACCGGAGCATACGAGGAAAGCATAAAATGGATCCTGGGGTATGGAACCAAGTTAGTCTGGAACTCGGTCACATCCACATTCAGAGCTCCGTCGAACCTCAACGACGCTGTCAACGAAGAAATGACCTGAGAGACTAGGCGATTCAGATTGGTGTAGGTAGGACGCTCGATGTCGAGGGACCTGCGGCAGATGTCGTAGATGGCCTCATTGTCGAGCAACACAGACACGTCGGTGTGCTCCAGCAGAGAATGGGTGGAGAGAACACTGTTGTAAGGCTCCACAACAGATGTAGAAACCTGAGGAGAAGGGTACACAGTGAATCCCAGCTTGGATTTCTTTCCGTAGTCAACCGAAAGCCGCTCCAGAAGCAATGATCCGAGACCCGATCCGGTACCGCCACCGACGGCATTGAAGACCAAGAACCCTTGAAGACCGGTGCAGTTGTCAGCGAGTTTCCTGATGCGGTCGAGGCAGATTTTGCGAGCGCCGACGAGGGAGATGCCGTCGCCGTCCGATTTGCAGCGCCAGCCAACGTGGGTGGGGCTGGAGGCGATGTTGGTGTTGCAGAGGAATTTGATGATGGTGACCTTGGTGAGGTCAGGCGAGGTGGAAGGAGTAAGAGCAGCCGGCGCCAATCGAGATCGGAAAACCATCTGGAGAAATAGACGGTCATCCTGTTTTCAGGGGGGGAGGGTTCTCCACTTTACCATGTCATCTGATTAGATAGATGTTGACGATGATGATGGTGCTGGATTGGACCCCGTGGCAATAAGTGGCTTGAGAAATTAGGGGTGACTTTGCGTTTACTCCTCCCTCTTCACCTCAATACTTTAATCACACCACTTTGATGTTATTTGGGCCGAGAAGGAATTTATATATATATGTATATATATATATATATATTTTTTTTTATTTTTTTATTTTTTTATTTTATTTTATTTTTTTTTTATTTTTTTATTTTATTTTATTTTTTTATTTTTATTTTTTGAAACCAACAACATGTAATTTTTTGTACAAAGAACGTAATAATATTGACTTTCATTAGTCACTTTTACTACAACCTCATTTTGATGTGACTGAACTCAAAATTAAACGTTCGAGCTACCTACGTATCCTTCCAACGAAGAGATCAAGTCGAAACGTAGTTCAAACGTTTTTTTTTTTTTTTTTTTTAATAAAGAAGAAGAAACTGTAATAATAATTTTTTTTTTTTAATAATAAAGAAATTGTAATAAAATTGACTTTCTTTAATGAAACATTTATTTATTTATTTTGATGTGACTGTACTTGAAGTTTTGAAGTTTCAAGTTGCCTACGTACTCTCCCAAAGAAGAGATCAAGTCATAACGTAGTTCAAATGGGTGATGATTTTGATGATGATTTTGATGATGATTTTGCCGTACACAGTTTATGCTCTTGCGGGCCAGGAGCGTCTTGGTGCCGTTTGCATTTTCAGCTCATGCAGGCAAGGAGCGTTTTGTTGTCGCCTTTTATGCTCGTGCGGACAAGGAGCTTTGGTTGTCGCCTTTTAGGCTCGTGCGAACGAGGAGCTTTGGTTGTTGTTGTGGATTTGTCAAGCGATCTGGGAGAGGCGTTCCTCGCAATCTTCATAGGAAGGAGCCTTGACCGAGTAATTGAAGAAGTCTTCTGGGAAGAGGTCGCACATTGTGATGGGGATGGACGATCTTTGTGTCGAAATTTCATTATCTCCAACACTTTCACATTGTTCTGGAGGTTGACAAGAGCTGTTTTGCCCCCTTTTCGACTGATAAACTTGTGGACAAGATGGTTGCTGCTTGTCCAATTTCTTCGCAGCGATCTTCGAAAGGCATTCCTCACAATCTTCATAGCAAGGAGTCTTGATCGAGAAATTGAATAAGTCTTCGAGGAAGAAAAGATCCCGCATGAACGATCTTTGTGTTGAAATTTTCTTATCTTCAACATTTTCACATTGCTTTGGAGGTTGGCGAAAGCTGCTTTCCCCCCTTTCTGATTGGTGCACTTGTGGAGAAGACATATGTTTCTCGTGCAGTTTCTTCGAAGCGACATGAGTCCATCCTTCAATTTCACTTGACTTGGAGCATGCCCCCAACAGTCGAGGTGAAGACTTTGAGTCGAAAGAGCCAGAAGTGACATCTTTCTTAGGGATTTCATCTTCAGTGCCGTCCTCTTGGGTTTGTTGGCATGAAGATTTGCCAGTGTGGACGACGATGCGCCTCCTTACCTTCAGTGGTCCTTTTGTGTCGACCTCTAGGATTGCTTGGCGCTTCATCCTTGAAGGAATCAAGCTTTGAACGTCGCCTTTTTCTGCTAACCCATCGAACTTTTCTTCCTTTGGTGTTGTCTTCCTCTTTCCAAAAGGCTTCTCATTATCTTCAAATCTTTCCGAAGCTGATGGTCGCAGAGGAGAGATAGCTGTGTTGCTTTGTTTCTTAGGCTTTAACAACCTTTCAAAAACAGAGCTTTGGGATGTTGGCACGCTAAGCCTCTTGAAGACGGAGGTTCGGCCTTGACTACCAATGCGATTAAGCGCTGAAATTCTGGAGCTTGAATGGCTCATCCTATCGAAGACCGACGGTCGAGGGGTGGGTTTAGGCTCTTTTTGGTCTTGTTCAATGCTCACGCTGATGTGTTGAGCGCTAGCTTTCTTCACTTTGCTTGAAATCTTCACGGGTGCATTTGGTGTGAAGCCAAGTCCGGCTTTGTTGTTGTCAACTCCGTAACCATGCTCCTTCAACTTCTTTTGAGTTTTGGTGAGGTTACGTTCTTTGTCATTGACGGTGTTTGAAACCTTCTTTCCAAGATTTGAAGAGGAAGCAAAGTCATGCCTAGCCTTTGACATGGGTTCGTAGGCATTTGGGTTAAAGCCTTCTTCGGTCTTCTTAGTTGGAAGAGAGCTTGGTTTCATTTTGACGCCATGCTGTGCCTCCAGACGGTTGATGAGTCCGGCGGTTTGCAAGTTTTTCTCCTCTGCAGTCCGTGTGAGCTTTGTGATTGCTTCATTCATCTGAGCTAGTTGCTCCTCGATTGAAGTTGCTCCAGTGGTCATGACTTGCATGGTTGTACTGCCGCTCGAATCAGCGTCAGAGGGTAGGGACTCTGAGTATTTCCTCAGGCTTTCCCCTCTTGATGCCCTTAGCGAGGCTAGGGTGCCTTAGCGAGGCTAGGGTGATCACAGGCTCGTGCCTCAGGTGCTCTTGTTCCTTTGACAGAGTTAATGCAGGGGCAGAAGCCGCGGCAAAAAGAGCTCTTGCTTCACTTCGGGTTGTGATGCCCGAAATATCACCAGTTGCGGCGATAATGTTCTTGTTCTTCGCTTTGACTGCAGGAACAGCTTGATCCTTTCTTGATGCCATTTGCGTTTTTTGATGATTTGAGGATAGAGATGAGAGGTAGAGATAAGTCCCACTGGGCGTGCCAAATTTGTAAACACGAATATTTCCTGAAACAAGCGACAAGAATACGTGTACAAAATATATTTTTTGTATTAATGATTTTGGGGTTACAATCTCCTTGTAATTTGGTCCTCTGATTCTATCTTCGTAGGGTGTAGGTTTGTGGATGAGTTGCTGATCCAAAGGGCCGTCGGGGGCTTGATCTGAGGATGAACAGTTGATGAATGAATCTTCAAGGGGCGTTGGGCTTGATCTTGAAGAATGGGTGTATGAGTTTGTTGAGGTTGTTGATCCAAAGGGCCGTTGGGGCTTGATCTTAGGATGAACGGATGATGAATGATGAACACTTTCTTCAAGGGGCCGTCGGGGCTTGATCTTGAGTTGGTGGGAGTTCTTCAAGGGCCGTTGGGGCTTGATCTTGAAGGTTGATGGATGAGCGGATCTTCAAGGGCTTTTGGGCTTGATCTTGAAGGTTGGTGGATGAGCGGATCTTCAAGGGCTTTTGGGCTTGATCTTGAATTGAACGGATGATGAACGATGAACACTTTCCTCAAGGGCCGTCGGGGCTTGATCTTGAAGGTTGATGGAAGTTCTTCAAGGGCCGTCGGGGCTTGATCTTGAATTGAACGGATGATGAACGATGAACACTTTCCTCAAGGGCCGTCGGGGCTTGATCTTGAAGGTTGATGGAAGTTCTTCAAGGGCCGTCGGGGCTTGATCTTGAAGGTTGATGGAAGTTCTTCAAGGGCCGTCGGGGCTTGATCTTGAATTGAACGGATGATGAACGATGAATACTTTCCTCAAGGGCCGTCGGGGCTGGATCTTGAAGGTTGATGGAAGTTCTTCAAGGGCCGTCGGGGCTTGATCTTGAAGGTTGATTTGACGAAGAACGAAGAGTGCTTTCTTGATCCTTCGGGATTTGCTTGAGAGCTTTAGAGTTCCGAAGCTTGAAGGTTTTGGTGTGATATCAATTTCCCTTCCTTTCTTCCTTCCTTCCTTCTCCTCCCCAAAATGAATGCCTTGGCCTCCTATTTATAGAATTCCAAAACTTGATTTTTGGATTTAAATAATCAGATGAAATAAATCATTTCTGCCAGGTATTGACACGTGTCCTATTTGATGACTTTTCCAATTTATTTCGATTTTTCGTTGAGTCACACGCTACATGTAAAATTTATGTGATACGTGAGCGTTGAAATTTTAATTATTGGTCAACATTCATTTCACCGAAATTTTGATGTCTACACCTCCTAATCCCCGGTTAAGAACGATCCCTACTTATATCTATACTACAATTGTCAAAAAGAGGGTTTAATTTGTGTGCGTATAAATCTCGCATAACATTTGTGACAAAAGAGAAGTAAGATTCGTTATTTGAGCTTGAATATTAGCAAGTGCCATGTCTTGCTTCTCTAGTACCTAAAATCAACAAAACAAAACAAAACACAAATCAAAAACTAAAACTAAAATATATAAACAGAAACAAAGGGCAACAATGGGGGATTAGCAAAGTTGCTAATCCCCGGCAACGGCACCAAAAATTTGATGTGATATATAATAGCACACAAATTAAACCCTCTTTTTGACAATTGTAGTATAGATATAAGTAGGGATTGTTCTAGGCCGGGGATCGGGAGGGATTGCTAATCTAATGAAAACTGACTCAAAGATACTTAAATATGCTTCAAAACACTTAACCAAACTCAAAAGACTCTTAACTAAACTTATATGACTCAAAACAAACTTAAAAGACTCAAAACAACCCAAAACAATCAAAAAGACTCAAACAAACTTAAAAGACTCAAAACAACCCAAAACAATCAAAAAGACTCAAACTAGACTCTAGGACTTACTTTGGACGAAAATTGAATTAGTTTTGACTCAAAACACTTAAAAACACACAATAGCTCAAATTCTAACCTAATTGACACTTAAAACAAAGGGGGGGTTTTGGTTTTGACGAATTTGAACTAAAACAAAACAGAAACTAAACTAGACAAAGTTTTGAACGAATTTGGGGAATATGGATGGGTGATTAGCTAGCTAGGGGGTCCTTCTCCACACATGACACACTTGCATACAAATTGATTTCCAGTTGCTTTTTGATAAACCATGAACCTCAACACCCCAGATTAATCGCGACATCACTAATTAACCCTCAGATTTTCCTTAAGTTATTGGATTGGATGACATCATACGACAACCCAAAGCATTCTTCAAAAGTTCCCTACATGACATCATAATAGAGATACAATCAAAGATCATTACGTTCTATGAAAATCATAAGCATTGACAAAGCACTTGTAACTATGACATCATGATACTCATCCTAGGAATTTACTTAACATGATTGTGAAAACAACCTTAACTACTTGTGAACATAAGTTTGTAACGATTATGTGAAACTCCCTTATATTCTAGCACCAAATTCAAGCATGCAAATTAAGTGTGCACCCTTAATCAACAAACAAGAATAAGTTATCCATCAAACGGTTAAGTAAATTGCTTCACAATTTATGAAATCACAACTGAAATTAATCAATTCATATTGCAAATATAATCATGGTTTCAAAGTCTCCTCTAGCCAAAACAAAATTAGTTCCTCATGTTTACAACAAAACAAAGAGAATATAAATTAAACATTAAAACAAAGATTGAATACACCTAGAAACGCTCCAACAATCCAAGCTTGAATGGCCAAAACGTCCAAGGCTTCTCCTCTCTTCTTTCTCCTTCTTTGTTGCGGCACAAGGGTGTTTGGGTATGAATTATGGTGATGGATGGATAGGTTGGATGGTGGTAGAGGGTGGATGATGGCTGAATGAATGGGGAGAATAAGGAATAATTCGTATGGATCTGTATGGATGTCTAAAATCCCTCATAAGTGTGGCAGATTATGTATATATAGAGGAAGAAAGGTTAAGGCAGTAAGTAATTAATTTGGGAAGGTTTTTAGCTCCAAATCCTCAAGGAAAAAGGCTAACAAATCAGAATCCCAATGGAAAAAGGAAGGAAAGTTGCGGCATTGACTAGAATAAAAGGGGAAAGAAGATATATGGCAGATTTTGGAAGAAAAGGGTAAGAAAGGTGCGGCTCCATCTTGGACTGGGATTAGAGCTTTTAGGACATATATTTAAGTGTCCCAAATTGATTAGGAACCCCTTTTGATAGCTGGAAATTAAGTAGGAAAGATTAGGATTAGGAAAGGTTAAACAAAAATAGGAGACCTTGGCTTAACTTTCCTACTTCAAGTAGGAAACCTTCTTTCACTAGGAATCCTTCTTTGATTAGGAATCCTTCTTTGATTAGGAATCCTTCTTAGATTAGGAATCCTTCTTTGATTAGGAATCCTAACACCTTTAGGTCTTCAATTTCGTCCATTCCTTTTGCTCTAAGCATAAGCTATCCATTCCAAGTCCAATTTTGCTCCAAAATGCTCCAAAATGCACCTTTTTGCTTCCTTAACCATATGAACCTAAAAACACACGAAAATAACTTAAACTACTAAAATAACTATGAACTAACAACATAAATGTACGAAAACAAGCTAACTAAGTCGCCTAAATATGCTCCTATCACCTTCCATTCAAAGATCAATTCCATGCCGTGGGTTCCAATTGATGCTAAGAAGAGAGTTCGTCCGGCTGCAAGCGTTCTTGGGAGGCAACCCATGCATTCAACTAGAGAGGACTTAGGCAATTCAACAATTCTTTCCACAAAATCAGATTTGCGTTCCTAACTCTCTCTTTGTTTATTGTTTTTATTTCGTCATGTTAGTTAGTTTGTGTTACTTGTTTGAATGTGAGTCTTTGTTTGAAACATTGAGGACAATGTTTGATTTAAGTGCCGGGGGGGGGGGGGGTAAACAAGTTGCTTTTGCATGATTTTACATGATTTTCGTGGGATTTTATCACCTATCACTTATAATGTTGTTTCTCACTGTTTTTAAGTGTTTTTAGTGTGTTTTGAAGTGATTTCATGTGTTTGGATCAGAAAATACGAAAATTTACAAAAAAATTGCAAAACAGTTTTGAAAAACCCAAAAAGAGTTGTTTTAAAGTTGTTTTTGTGTGTTTGTTTGTGTCTTAGGATACCTTCCAACACAATGATGAGGATTTGGTTCTTAATTGCATGACTATTGAAGAATGTTGTAAACATGGCTGGAAGTTTGATTTATGCTTGGTTATGGTTATAGCTTATGAATTCACATGTAATTACAAAGAGAAAATTAGTTTTTGTAACATGCTTGAAGGAAGGAACTCAAACTAATGTTACATCCTTGAGAGACTTGAGCCTATAACGTTCTTTGGAGAGTATAATCTGTGATTTCTTGTTTTCTAAAGTCGTTGCATGATCTTATCATTCTTTACTTGGTTGCTACTTGGAATGCATTTCATTATAGTTCCAAATACTAGAACTCATGCCCATTTCATTCAAAGCATGATATTGATTGCATAACATACAATAAGATGAAGTTGTTTAGTTAAGCCAAGGCCAAAAAGCCTAACCCTTTTTGCATATGTATTCTAGGATTGCCCCTTTTGAGCCTTTTCAAGCCTATTTTCTTTGTTAACCACATTATCCTTACCTAGCCTAGATTAGAACTTTCCATACCTTTGTTCTTAAAGGATAGTGAAGCATGACTTAGAATGAACTCCTTTTGATCAATATATTGCAGAAAATGAGTGTGGGGGAAGATGATAGGGCACGGCAAAAGAAGGAAATAAAGAAAAAAAAAATTCGTGGAAAAATAAAAAGAAAATAGAAAAGTGATTAAAAGAAAGAAAAAGAGTTGAAAAATAAGTGAGAAACTCACTAGTGTTGGTTATTGAAGGTAGGGTCCAAAAGAGTGAATTTGACCCTAAATGTTGCATGAATCTTCCCTTGTGTTAAAAGTTAATTTATGCCATCAAAAGTGAGTTTAAGTGTCAAATTCATTACTTTGCTTCCTATTGCTTTAAGAACCTTTGTTTATCCTTTACCTTTCTTTGTTAACCAATACCCTTAGCCACGTTACAACCCTCAACTTCTATCTTGATGTTATGTGTTCAATATGTGGAGTTTGAATTTGGTATGAGTGATAGGAGCATATTTAGGCGACTTAACTGGCTTATTCTTGTGCATATATGCTATTATTTCTTAATTAATGTCGCATTACAACTCAATTTCGTGTGTTTGTAGGTCCTATGGGGTAAAGTATCAAGAAAGGGCATTTTGGTGCATTTTGGAGCAATTTTGGACACTATGTGGATAGCTTACATATGGGCCAACATGGATGGACGAATTTGGACTTCAAGAGGCTAGAAATGTGATAAGAAGAGGAAGGAATAAGCTTGGGACAAAGTGGATAAGGTAGGAGCTCAAAAGAGGAAACATTATCCAAAAACCTTATCTAACCTTATCCAACATTATCCAAAACCTTATCTAACCTTATCCGACATTATCCAAAACCTTATCTAACCTTATCCAACCTTATCCTATCTTATCCTAACCTAATCTTGTTCCACCTTAATCCTAGCTGCAAGTGGACCTAAAAACCTAATTTCTAGAAGCCTTATCTAACCCTAAAAGGGTGCCACACTGTTCCCCCTTTTATTTCTTCTAGAAAACCCAAAATCATCCACAAAACACTTAGTTTCTAGATGGCCCAATTTTGGACGAATTTCCTAAACCTTTTTCCTTTTGGATTCTGATTTGTTAGGCCTTAATCCTTGTGGATTTGGGTATACAAATCCTTTTATGAAACTAATTGGGCCAAACCCTCTCCTAAGTGGATTTAACTTGCTTGTGCCAAACCCTAGGGCCCTAATCCATAAAATCTGCTAAGTGTAACCCTAATCTACTTAACCCTAGGACTATATAAACCTAAATTCAGCCAAAAATTCGTACCACACCCTATGCTAGACAGAAAACCCTTGTGCTGCACCTCCATTCTCCATTCTTGACCTCCATACACCTTCCTACACATCCATACACCTCTGCCGCACCTTCCCCACCATAATCAACCATCCTCCATCCCTCTCAACAAGGAAACACCATCCCAAAACCACCAATTCCAGCACCTACACCTTGTGCCGCAGCAAGGAGGAGGAAGAGGAGTCAATCTGTGCATCGAATCCATCTTGGAATTGCTGAGCATTTAGGTGTAATCTTTCCTATGATTTCAATGTTTAAATTCAATACTTTTTGTTGTGCAAGCATGAGGAACTAATCCCCCCTTTGGCTAGGGGGGAATTTCGAAACCATGGTTGTATTTGCATGATGATTTGATTACTTTCAGTTGTGATTTCATGAATGATGAATTCAATTTGCTTATCTATTTTAATTAAAACTTGCTTATGTATATGAATTAAGAGTGCACGCTTGATTTGCATGCATAAACATGATGCTAGGGTATGAGGGAACTTCACCTAATCGTTGGGAACTTATATTCATGAGTAGTTAAGATTGTTGGTCACAATTATGATAAGTGAATTCTTGGCATAAGTATCATGCGCTTTCATAGTTACGAATGCCTCGTCAACACCTATGATTTCCATAGAATCTAATGATCTTTGATTGTCTTTCTTTTATGCGCTTTCATATAGGAAACTTTTAAGGAATAATTTGATTGCAATGCGCTAATTCCATTCAATTCAATGACCTAAGGGAAATCTGAGAGTTAATTTAAGCGTACCTAATTAACTTGGGGTGTTGAGGTTCATAAATTCATTGATTAAGCAACTGGAAATTGTATTATGTGCAAGTATGCCATGTGTGGAGAAGAACCTCCTAGCCATCTCACCATCCACTTAATTCCATCAAATTCGTCCAAATCTGCCTAGTTTACTTTCTTGTTTTGTTTTGTTTATTTTCGTCCAAAACCAAATCCCCAATTGTCTTAGACTGTCTAATTGGTCCAAATATGTTTTAGATTGTGTTTTTAAGAGTTTTGAGTCAAGTTAGAACCAATTTTCGTCCAAGTTTCAAAACTGCCCAGATTGTGTTTTTAAGGCAGTTTTGAGTGTTTTTAGCCTATTTTGAGTCTTGTGAACGTAGTTGAGCCTTTTTACGTGAGTTTAAGTGTTTGAAAGGTTAATTTTAGTTATTTGAGTCAGTTTAGAGTGTTTAGCAGGCCCTCCTAATCCCCGGTGTAAGAACGATCCCTACTTATTTATATGCTACAATTGTCAAAAGAGGGTTAATTTGTGTGTGAAGTTAATTTTCGCATCAATGAGCATATGGAATCACTGGTTCTCATTCTAAGTAGTAGCATTCTATTCATGAGATCATATAAATATCATTGTCATAATTCCAGAAAATGCTTTCTTTGTTATAACATATGTGAGTGTTAGTCTATGATAAGTCACATTTTGCATGCATTTATATCTTCCTTATTTGGTGTCTTTGTGATTGTTTTGGATTAAACTAGTTGCATTTTACATTATTTGGTGTTAGTGTGCAGCCAAGTGTGAATTTGGATCAATGGGAAGGCAAATGAAGTAAAAACATTCCAGAAAAGATGTGAAGTGCTAAGAGATGCAATTCGGCCATATTGGGTGATTTTAAACAAAGCAAAAACATGGAAGTTAGCTATGTGGTTCCAACATCAAAACATGCATTCAAATGCAAGTTCACACTTTGTGCCGTGCAAACCACATGCTTGCACATTTCCCTTTTGCACCAAAAACATCCACTTCCATCAATTAATCCACTCAGCCACATTTTCACCATGATCACAACCTAGCCGTGCAGATTCCATGTTCTAACACCAAAACATCATTCACATGCATGACTCACAATCTGACCTTGCATTCCATTACCTTTCTCCACTTCATCTTTGCAGAAATTCACATGCATTTTGATTAAACAAACCACTCCTTGCAGCCATCATTTCAGAAATCCATTTCATCCCATCATCCCATGTGATTCCAGCACCCTTTGTCCATGCCGTGTGCCTTATTCCCCTTTCCAAATTTGTACAAACAATTTCTGGTGGTCCAATTCACCTTTGCAGGTTCCACTCACTTGTTGCAGCAAGGGCACATGCTTCTTTGAATACATTAACAAATACTTGCAGATTTTGTCCATGCCATGCGTCCACTACCTCAGAAACCCATCATTCCATCACTTATGCACTGCCATCTGAGTTAAACATATTCAAGATCCAATCTGATTGTTGGAGACACATTCTTTTCTATAAAACAAGTCTCACTTCACACAACAAGGGGTTCCGCAATTTTTCTTCTTCATTCAGTCCATTACACACACTTAACCTCTCCCATTTTCACTCCATTCTCTGTCCATTTCTGTCCCAAGGGCAGAAACCATTCAAGCATAACCATTCTACCTTCATCCGCACCACATTTGGAGAAGCAACACCAAGGCACTCTTCAAGGACTTCAACATCAGTTTTGCTTCAAGGGTTTCTCCTTCTTAATCTTATGTTCACTCATGTTATTTATTTTTATGTTAAACCTTTGTAAACATGAAGTGTAACTAATCTTCCTCTAGGGATTCGATGTAACCTTGCAAAGTTTGCCATGTAATTAAGTTAGAATGCTCAGTTTGTCCATCTATTCCTTGTTTCATTCTCTGATTTAATGGTGACTTAGTGTGTTGATTTTAATGTTTGATCATCATTTGAATTAATCACAAAGTTGTGTAACCAAGATTAAAACACACATCATGCATAATCTTGGTAGATATGTGAATGAATGAAGGGAATGTTTAGCAAACATCCTGCCGAGTTATTCCCTTTGGTTTTATGAAAGTTTCTTGTGCATTACATACTCTAGATTATGAACCAAAGTTGCACATCACAATTAGGTTCATGATTCGAGACATTTGATCAAATCCACACATCATATGGTTGATCATGTCCAAGTGAAACAAACTCAAGAAATAGGTAGATGAATGAGTACAAACTAACTTAACAAACATGGACTTAGTTGAGCAATGGTGAAATCGAATCCCTAGCTTCATTTCCATTGGAACTATCTCATTGTATTAGTTGTTGATTCATTTATTTGTGTTTACTTCATTTTCTTATACTTTCAAGTTACAACAACAAATCTGCCTATTTAGACTAGTTTGATTCATTTCCAAATCTGCCTATTTAGACTAGTTTGATTCATTTCATAGAGTTCTTGCAAAACAAGTAATCACATAGGTCCAATTAGTCCCTGTGGATTCGACACCCTTGCTTGTGCCATTATACTAAATATATTCAAGCATTAGGAAGGAAATATACATCAACAAAAATGGCGCCGTTGCCGGGGACTGATTTCAGTCCCTTGTAATTGCTTGTTTGCTATTTAAACTTTGTGTTTTTCATTGTTGTGTGCTAGTTAAACTTTGCTCTTTTCATTTTAGGTAGATTCTTGATTTTCATTCAAACTTGTGTTACTTTGTTTCAGGTAGTATATGTCAAATAGACTTGTTGAGTTAGGCCAAAGAATTGAAAGGTTAAAGGGCCACACTTTGGACAACTTTGTGCCATCAAGTTCATCCTTTATCCGTGAGGAAGAGGAAAGGATTTCACCTAGTTCAACAAGTAAAGGATCTGAGCAATTTAATTGGGAAAGAGAGGAAGAGATGGCGGGCAACCAAGATGAACTTCGAGCTTTGGAGGACTTTGCTCAACCAATCATACCAAATTCACCTTCATGCATCTTGCTGCCCACAGAAGCTAGAAACTATGATCTCAAATCTTCACATTTTCATATGTTTCCCTCATTTTATAGCTTACCTAATGAAGACCCTTTAGCTCATATTAAAGAGTTTTACAATGTTGTGAGTGGTTTACCTTTGCAGGGAGTAAGTGAAGCAAATTTGAGGATGAGAGTGTTTCCTTACACTTTGAAAGATAAGGCCAAGAGTTGGTTGATGACTCTAACACCAGGTTCCTTCACCACATGGGATGCCGTGGCTAAGAAGTTCTTGGAGAAGTTCTTTTCCACTCAAAAAACAGCCACATTAAGGGGACAAATCTTCAACTTCAAACAAGATGATGGTGAACCTTTCAATGAGTGTTGGGAGCGTTTTAAGGGCCTCTTGTTGCAATGTCCACATCATGGGTTACCTTTTCACTTACAAATGCAAATTTTCTATGATGGACTAACCCAAAATTGTCAATCAACTGTTGATAATGCAGCAGGTGGAGCATTGAAGAAAAAGAATGCTCAAGAGTCATATAACATTTATGAGATGTTGGGGTCTAATGCTCAACACAAAGATTTAAGGGGTAAGAAAGTTGGAGTCTATGAAACAAGTTCTAATCATGAGCTTTTGTTGCAGGTAGCTAACCTAGAAAGAAAGCTTGAATCCGTGCTCAACATGGTGCCAAAAGCTAATGAAGTGTGTGCCATTTGCAACATACCAAGCCATCCTACTCACCAATGTCCATCTAGGGAGGCTTACCCCGAGTATGTTCAAGAACAAGTGAACCTCATGAATTCTTACAATCAAAGGCCAAGGAATGATGTGTATTCCAATACATATAACTCAAGTTGGAGAGATCATCCCAACCTTTCATGGAAGAACAACAATCAATTCCAAAATTTCCAACCAAAACCTGCCCCTACCCTTGAGGACACGGTTAAATTGTTAGCCCAAAACACCTTGCAATTCCAACATTCCACCAATAGCACTCTCCAACAACATTCAGCAGCCCTAACCAAAATGGAAACACAATTGGGACAGATTGCAGATGCTTTGAACCAAAGAGAAGTTGGAAAGTTTCCAAGCCAACCCGTGATACTCCAAAGGAACCAAGAGCAAGCCAAAGCAATCACTACACTTAGAAGTGGTAAGGTTATTGATAATAGAGTTGGCAATGAACTTACTGATGAATATGATCATGTGAATGCAGGTGTTACTCAAGGAGACAATGAGAAACCAAATGAGGAACCAAGCCATGCTACTTCCTCATTTGAAGCACCAAATCTTCACAAGGCCGAGAAACCATACACTCCACCAATACCATTCCCTGGAAGACTTGCCAAGAGCAAGCAGGATAAGTCATTCAAAGAAATTTTTGATATACTAAGCAAAGTGAATGTTAACTTACCTTTGCTTGATGTCATTAGGAACATGTCAGCATATGGGAAGTTCTTCAAGGAGCTAAACAGCTACAAAAGGAAGTATGGACCACATGAGAAGGTAGTGGTGTCTGAGAATGTGAGTGCAGTTTTGCAAAGAAAACTTCCACCAAAGCTCAAGGATCCAGGAAGTTTCTCTATCAACATCACCATAGGGGACAAGAAAGTAGAGAAGGCAATGCTTGATTTGGGTGCTAGCATCAACTTAATGCCTTATTCAGTGTACCTTCAACTAGGTTTGGGAGATTTGAAAGCCACCACCATTTCATTACAACTTGCAGACAGATCTGTGAAATATCCAAGAGGTATAGTAGAAGATATTCTAGTTCAAGTTGATAAACTAATCTTGCCTGCAGATTTTGTAGTGTTGGACATGGAAGAAGCTCCTATACATGATCGAGAGTTGCCTATATTGCTTGGGAGACCTTTCATGGCCACGGCCAAGACCATCATTGATGTGCAAAATGGACTCCTCACTATGACAGTGTTAAGAGAGACAGTTCAATTCAAAGTGTTTGAATCTCTTTCTCATCCTTCTTCATCCCTTGATTGTTATGCCATTGATGTGCTTGATTCACTTGTATTCTCTAAGTTCTTGCAGGCACAATCGAATGAACCATTACAAACTGTTTTGAGTCAATCTCAAGATGAGTTTGATGAAGAAGATCCACTCATGGAAGAAGTAGCTGCCTTGGAAGCATTAGCATTGTATCCTTTGAATGTTTCACCTCTTTTAGAGCATTTAGAATCATCAATGTCACATCTAACTCCTTCCACTGTTAAGGCACCAAAACTTGAACTTAAACCACTTCCACCACATCTAAAATATGCATATCTAGCTGAATTTGAAACTCTTCCAATTATCATAGCTTCTGATCTCACCCCAAATGAAGAAGATAAACTAATTAGGGTGTTAAAAGAGTTCAAATCAGTTTTTGGTTGGTCTATTGCAGATATCAAGGGAATAAGCCCTACCATGTGCATGCATAGGATTCTTTTGGAGGAAGGGGCAAAGTCAACCCGTGAACCACAAAGAAGGCTCAACCCACACATGAAGGAAGTTGTTAGGAATGAAGTGTTGAAATTGTTAGATGTGGGGATCATATATCCCATTTCTGATAGCAAATGGGTGAGTGCTATTCAGGTGGTGCCTAAGAAGGTGGGAATCACTGTGATGAGGAATGAAAACAATGAGCTGGTGCCCACAAAGCCCACTGCTAGTTGGCGTGTTTGCACCGATTATAGGAAGTTGAATTCTAGCACTAGAAAAGATTATTTTCCTATGCCTTTCATAGATCAAATGCTTGAGAGATTGGCAGGTTACTCACATTATTGTTTTCTGGATGGTTACTCAGGTTACAATCAAATTGCAATCGCTCCGGAGGATCAAGAGAAAACAACCTTTACTTGCCCCTTTGGCACATTTGCATATAGGAGAATGCCTTTTGGACTTTGCAATGCTCCAGCAACATTCCAAAGATGCATGTTAGCCATCTTTTCTGACATGGTAGAAAGGTTCATTGAGGTATTTATGGATGACTTCTCAGTGTTTGGTTCCTCTTTTGATGAATGTCTTAACCATCTATCGTTAGTACTTCAAAGATGTCAGGAAACAAATTTGGTTCTCAACTGGGAAAAGTGCCAATTTATGGTGAAACAAGGAATTGTGTTGGGGCATGTAATCTCTAGCAAAGGAATGGAGGTAGACAAAGCCAAAATTGACGTCATCACCAATATGGTAGCCCCCACCACTGTGAAGGGAGTAAGAAGTTTTTTGGGCCATGCGGGTTTTTATCGTCGTTTCATTAAGAACTTTTCAATGATCACTCGTCCATTATGCAATCTGTTAGCTAAAGATGTTGTATTTCATTTTGATAAGGCTTGTATGGATGCATTCAATACTTTGAAAAATGAACTAACCTCGGCCCCTATTATTATGGCACCAGATTGGTCGTTACCTTTTGAATTAATGTGTGATGCCTCTGACTATACTATTGGTGCAGTTTTAGGGCAAAGGGTGAACAAACGTCCACATGTGATCTACTATGCAAGCCGGACTCTGCATGATGCTCAACTTAACTATTCCACAACTGAAAAGGAGTTGCTTGCTGTTGTTTTTGCCTTAGAAAAGTTTAGGTCATATCTTGTGGGATCTAAAGTTATTGTGTTTTCTGATCATGCAGCCCTTAGGTATTTGATGACAAAGAAGGATGCTAAACCACGCTTGATTAGATGGATACTCTTACTACAAGAGTTTGACTTAGAAATTCGAGATAAGAAGGGCAGTGATAATGTTGTGGCTGACCATTTGTCCAGGCTTAATGAAAACCATGGAGTGGGGCAACCCTTGCCCCTAAATGAATCATTTCCAGATGAACAACTTCTTGTTGTTCAAGAACAAGAGCCATGGTATGCTGATTTTGTTAATTATCTGGCTTGTGGTGTAATGAGAAATGACATTTCTTTTCAGGAAAGAAAGAAGTTCCTGGCCATGGTAAAGCACTACGTTTGGGACGAACCATATTTGTTTAAATATTGCCCTGATCAAATCATTAGGAGATGTGTCCCAGAGAGTGAGCAACAAAGCATTCTAACATTTAGCCATACATTGGCATGTGGAGGACATTTTGGTGCCAAAAAGACATCTCTAAAGGTTTTACAATTTGGTTTCTTTTGGCCCACTTTATTCAAAGATGCTTTTGACTTTTGTTCTAAGTGTGATAGGTGCCAGAAAATGGGGAACATTAGTCGAAGAAATGAAATGCCATTGAACAACATTTTGGTGGTGGAGCTCTTTGATGTTTGGGGAATAGATTTTATGGGACCATTTCCATCCTCTTTTGGCTACTTATACATATTAGTGGCAGTGGATTACGTATCCAAATGGGTTGAAGCCATTGCTACAAGAACTAATGATCATAAGGTTGTGTTGAATTTTCTTAAAGATGTGATTTTTTGTAGGTTTGGAACTCCAAGAGCTATTATTAGTGATGGTGGCAGCCATTTCTGCAACAAACCCTTTGAATCCTTGATGAAGAAATACAACATCAACCACAAAGTGGCAACCCCATACCATCCTCAAACCTCAGGACAAGTGGAGATTAGCAACAGGGAGATCAAGAACATTCTGATGAAGACTGTGAGTCCTACAAGGAAGGATTGGTCATTGAGGTTGAATGATGCACTATGGGCATATAGAACAGCATACAAGACCCCCATTGGCATGAGTCCTTATCGCCTTGTGTTTGGGAAAGCTTGTCATTTGCCAATGGAGCTTGAACACCGTGCATACTGGGCCATCAAGAAGTTCAACTTTGATTACAAGGATGCTGGAATAGCAAGGAAGCTCCAACTTAATGAGTTAGAAGAACTTAGAAATGAGGCATATGAGAATGCCAAAATCTACAAGGAACGGACTAAGCTTTATCATGACAAGGCCATCCTAAGGAAGGAGTTTCACCAAGGTATGAAAGTACTTTTGTATGACTCACGTTTGAGACTTTTTCCAGGAAAACTGAAGTCTAGGTGGGTGGGACCATTCAAAGTACTGCAAACATTTCCCCATGGAGCTGTGGAGATAGAGAACATGAAGAATGGCACCTCTTTTAAAGTCAATGGGCAGCGATTGAAACCATATTTGGAGAAAGTAGAGGAGGAGCCAGTGTATCAAGTTGTAGATTTTCTTGAGTTTACAACACCATGAACAAGCTACCATGTCTTGCCTAGACATTAAATAAAGCGCTTGCTAGGAGGCAACCTAGTGTGGTTTGTGTTCTTTCCTTATTTTGTGTTTATGTTATTTCCATTCCATATTCTTTGCCTATTTACTTTGCATACAATTTTAAGCATCGAGGACAATGCTTAGTTTAGGTTTGGGGGTGTGGGATGAAAGTTTGTGTTTGTATTTGTTTGATGTGTTAGTTTGGTTAAGAGTGTTTTGCTTTCATTTTGTTCAATTTATGTGGGTTTGTTTTAGTTAAGTGTGTTTTGCTTACTAATATGAATGTATATGAGGGCTATGTTTGAAAATAAACGATTGGGTTGCTATGAAAAAGTGTTGCATCTTGTTGTCATGTATAAAGCTTTAACTCTTGGAATTATGATGATAGAGGTACCCTACTTAAATTCTGAAAGAAGAATAGTGGAGACTACCCTAGTGAGTTATTTTGAGCCTAATTGCTTCTTTGAGAGGGTTTAAAGTGTTTCTACTCCTATCTTTTTCTTTCAATTTCACTCTAAATGATCTCATTACTTCTATTTTGTTTGGATACTAAGAATCATTCTCCTTTGCAGATACCATGTGTTTAGTATCATTCATGAATGAACTCAATTAGATGATGTTAGGCTATGCATGTTTAACTACTAAAAGGCTTAAATCCTACCCATTTGTGTGCTCCATTCACCCTTGTTGCAGCCAAACACTTTAGCCTAATTCTTTCATCACCCACACCATAATCTACCCATTCTAGCCCATTACAAGCCATACCTTATAGTTTGGGGAATACCAATGTGATGAAGACTAAGGGCAGATTGAGTTATAGAGCAAGATTGTGGCGTGTACCAAGGGCACCTATGTTGAAAATGTTTCTAAAAAAAAAAAAGAAAAAAAAAGAGAGGATCAAAGTGGATACAAATTCCAAATCGCCTCATTATAAAGCATAGGGCCTGGACGCCAAAAACAAAAGAAGACAAATGCCAGTGAAGAGCCTCAAAGACACCTTGGTATGCCCCAAGCTCTAGTATTTCATATCACTTCTTTCGTAACCTATACCCTAAGCCTTGCATTACAATCTTGAGAAAGACCTAGCTGATCATTGAGGATGTATTCATGGGTGATGGTAAGTGGGTGTGTTATCTGTATTCTTAGCATTTGATTCATTTCATGAGATCTATTCAGAAACTGTGCTTCCATTTCAGATTTCATATGTGAGAATTTTGATTCCCTTTACATAATTTCACTCATATATGTTGTTGAGAGACTAAACCTTAAGATCTGAGTGAGAACTTGAGTGGAAGCTGTGAGGAGTAGAGTTGAGGCGAATTCTATCTTAAGCATTTGGGTATGGTGACCTTGAAGTTGTAAGACATTGAGAAATATCTTTATACGTTACAATTGATACGATTCTTTGAAGTGGCAAACTTTTGAGTTGAATGAATGACAAAACCTTCATTGGTTCTTATTAGTTTGTTTAAAGCATGTATTAGCCAAATTGTTTGCAATGTTTGTAGATGTTTGTGGGTGTCATCACTGTAAACCCTCAGGAGACACAACTCCTCCAACTAGGGACACCTAGGGGTTCAAAGGCTTGTTGCACATGCTCAGTGCAATCGTTTAGCCAGCGAAAGTGGTTTAGTTAGATGTTTGTGTTTTGTGTGTTTTAGTTTTAAGTTTGCTCGAGGACTAGCAAAAACCAGGTTTGGGGGTATTTGATAAGTCACATTTTGCATGCATTTATATCTTCCTTATTTGGTGTCTTTGTGATTGTTTTGGATTAAACTAGTTGTATTTTACATTATTTGGTGTTAGTGTGCAGCCAAGTGTGAATTTGGATCAATGGGAAGGCAAATGAAGTAAAAACATTCCAAAAAAGATGTGAAGTGCTAAGAGATGCAATTCGGCCATATTGGGTGATTTTAAACAAAGCAAAAACATGGAAGTTAGCTATGTGGTTCCAACATCAAAACATGCATTCACATGCAAGTTCACACTTTGTGCCGTGCAAACCACATGCTTGCACATTTCCCTTTTGCACCAAAAACATCCACTTCCATCAATTAATCCACTCAGCCACATTTTCACCATGATCACAACCTAGCCGTGCAGATTCAATGTTCTAACACCAAAACATCATTCACATGCATGGCTCACAATTTGACCTTGCATTCCATTACCTTTCTCCACTCCATCTTTGCAGAAATTCACATGCATTTTGATTAAACAAACCACTCCTTGCAGCCATCATTTCAGAAATCCATTTCATCCCATCATCCCATGTGATTCCAGCACCCTTTGTCCATGCCGTGTGCCTTATTCCCCTTTCCAGATTTGTACAAACAATTTCTGGTGGTCCAATTGATGCGAGAATTATACGCACACAAATTAACCCTCTTGTTGTCAAATTGTAGTAAGGATGCAAGTAGGGATCGTTCTAGACCGGGGATTAGGAGGGCTTGCTAAAACCTCTAAATTGACTCAAAAACATAAAAACAAAGTTAAAAACGTTCACAAAGACTCAAAAGACTCAAAACAGGTTCAAAAGACTCAAAACTGCCTAAAAACACTAACTAGGCAGTTTCTGACCTTAAACACAAATTTGGACGAATTTAAGATTAAAGGTTGATTCAAAACACTTTAAAACACAAATTAAGACACTTTAACACTAAACTAGACTCAAAGAATGCAAAACTAAAAGTTAAAACACTTAAACAAACCTAAAACCCAAAACAGCAACTAGAAGACTCAAAACTGCCTAAAAACCACTTTCTGGGCAGTTTTGAGCACCTACACTAATTTGGACGAAATTGGATGAAAACTTGAATCAAAATACTTAGAAACACAAATCAAAACACTTTCTAACTAATCTAAGACTTCAAATTAAAGGGGGATTTGTTTTGGAGGAAAATTGAAATAACGAAACAAGTTAATAAACTAGACAGAATGTAAATATGAAATTGATGAAATGGAATGAATGGATGCTAGCCAAGGGGTTCATCTCCACACATGTTACACTTGCATAATAAAAAGATTTCCAATTGCATTTCAATAAATTATGAAACTCATCACCCCGGGTTAATTAGGTCCGCTTAAATTAACCTTCAAATCTTCCTAACGTTATTGAATTGGATGATTGCATACGACAACCCAAAACATTTCCCACAAGTCCCCTACATGATTGCATAATAGAGATACAAGCAAGAATCATTACGCTCTATGAAAATTATAAGTGTTGACGAGGCATTCGTTACTATGATTGCATGAAACTTATGCCAAGAATTCGTTTAACGCGATTGTTTATAAGCAACCTCCACTACTTGTGAATATAAGTTCGTAACTATTAGGTGAAACTCACTTATATTCTAGCGTCATATTCATGCATGAAAATTAAGCGTGCACTCTCAATAAACATACATAAATAAGTTATCAATCAAACAGTTAAACAAATTGAATTCACGACTTATGAAATGCAATTAGAAGTAATCAAATCAAAACGCAAGCATAAACATATATTTCGAATCCCCCCCTAGCCAAGGGGGGGTTTAGTTCCTCATGATACAAAACAAAGAGAATCAAAGAAACACCTAAACATTCCAACAACTCAAACTTGAATTGTATGAACGTTTAGGCCCTCTTCTCTTCCATTCCTCATTCGTACAAAACAAAGAGTATTGAAATTAAACATTGAAATCAAAGAAACACCTAAACATTCCAACAACTCAAACTTGAATTGTATGAACGTTTAGGCCCTCTTATCTTCCTCTTCGTTGTAGCACAAGGTCTAAGGATAGTTTGATGGTGTGAATGGTTTGGGGAGTGGTGAAAATGGAAGATGATTTTTGGATTGTAAGGGAGAGCACGGCAAGGTGTTGTGGTTTGATGTCTACATTATGAAAATGGAAGAGTTTGTGACTGAAATGTGTATGAATGAGAATGACCCCATTGTGGCTGAAATGCATGCTTATTTATAGGTAAATAAGAGGGAACATGACAGCTAGGAGGTGGGTGGAAATCTGAAATGGTGATGGGAGATGCATGTGGCTGATTTATGCATATGATTAAAGGTTGGGAGTGCATGTGCTTTGATAGAAATGAAAGGGATAATGCACGGTTTTGAGAGGATTTCTGGAATGTTGAATGTGCATGTGAATTAAAGCTAGAGTGATGATGATGAATGCATGTGGAATGGCTGAAATGCAAGGAGAATGTGCAGGTTGTGTATGTGAATGATTAGGGTGAATGTGCATGTGCTTTGACAGCTAGGATGAATTAATTAAAGGGAGTGCATGTGGCTTGGCTGGAATGAATGGAATGCAATCTGAAATGCATGTGAATTAAAGCTATGCGAATGATTATGGTGAATGTGCATGTGAAATCTGCCAAGATGCATGTGTTGAATGATTTCTTGGTGAGGGATGTGGAAGATTGAATGTGGATTAAAGGGGTGTGAATGATTATAGGATGCTGGAAATCTGGAGGAGGAGCCACGGCACAAAGGGGAAATATGAATGCATGTGGCAGATTTAATTGAAGATGCATGTGATTAAATTAAAGGATGGAATGCATGTGAAATGTCTGCAATGATTAAATGGAATGCTGGAAATGAAGAGAACTCACGGCAATGATGATTTCTGGTGGTGTTTGGGTGTATGTTTGAATGTTGCATGTGGGTGAAGGTGTGGCTGCATGGTTCAATGATTAAAGGGTGTGGAAGATGGCTGGAAAGTGTATGAAAGGTGGAGGAAAGGTGGAAGTGCATGTGGAATGTGATGGGAATGTAAAAGGGGGGAGCTGGAAATGCATGTGTGATGCACGGCTTTTGGGCAGATTGTTGGTGAAAATGTGTTGATGGTTTATGGAGATGCATGTGCAATGGATAAAGAAAAGATTTAAATGTCCTAGAACTAAAGGGAACAAGGTTCCAACACTTTGGTCTTCAATTAGGTCTTCAATTTCGTCCAACACTTTGGCTCCAAGCATAAGCTATCCATCCTTAGCCCAAAAGTGCTCCAAAAGTCTCCAAAATGCATCTTTTTGCTCCTTTAGCCCTTTGGACCTACAAACACACGAAAATAGCTTAAAGTACTAAAATAACTAAAGAAACATAACGTAAATGCACGAGAACAAGCCATTTAAGTCGCATGAATATGCTCCTATCACCAATTCACCTTTGCAGGTTCCACTCACTTGTTGCAACAAGGGCACATACTTCTTTGAATACATTAACACATACTTGCAGATTTTGTCCATGCCATGCGTCCACTACCTCAGAAACCCATCATTCCATCACTTATGCACTGCCATCTGAGTTAAACATATTCAAGATCCAATCTGATTGTTAGAGACACATTCTTTTCTATAAAACAAGTCTCACTTCACACAACAAGGGGTTCCGCAATTTTTCTTTTTCATTCAGTCCATTACACACACTCAACCTCTCCCATTTTCACTCCATTCTCTGTCCATTTCTGTCCCAAGGGTAGAAACCATTCAAGCATAACCATTCTACCTTCATCCGCACCACATTTGGAGAAGCAACACCAAGGCACTCTTCAAGGACTTCAACATCAGTTTTGCTTCAAGGGTTTCTCCTTCTTAATCTTATGTTCACTCATGTTATTTATTTTTATGTTAAACCTTTGTAAACATGAAGTGTAACTAATCTTCCTCTAGGGATTCGATGTAACCTTGCAATGTTTGCCATGTAATTAAGTTAGAATGCTCAGTTTGTCCATCTATTCCTTGTTTCATTCTCTGATTTAATGGTGACTTAGTGTGTTGATTTTAATGTTTGATCATCATTTGAATTAATCACAAAGTTGTGTAACCAAGATTAAAACACACATCATGCATAATCTTGGTAGATATGTGAATGAATGAAGGGAATGTTTAGCAAACATCCTGCCGAGTTATTCCCTTTGGTTTTATGAAAGTTTCTTGTGCATTACATACTCTAGATTATGAACCAAAGTTGCACATCACAATTAGGTTCATGATTCGAGACATTTGATCAAATCCACACATCATATGGTTGATCATGTCCAAGTGAAACAAACTCAAGAAATAGGTAGATGAATGAGTACAAACTAACTTAACAAACATGGACTTAGTTGAGCAATGGTGAAATCGAATCCCTAGCTTCATTTCCATTGGAACTATCTCATTGTATTAGTTGTTGATTCATTTATTTGTGTTTACTTCATTTTCTTATACTTTCAAGTTACAACAACAAATCTGCCTATTTAGACTAGTTTGATTCATTTCCAAATCTGCCTATTTAGACTAGTTTGATTCATTTCCAAATCTGCCTATTTAGACTAGTTTGATTCATTTCATAGAGTTCTTGCAAAACAAGTAATCACATAGGTCCAATTAGTCCCTGTGGATTCGACACCCTTGCTTGTGCCATTATACTAAATATATTCAAGCATTAGGAAGGAAATATACATCAACAGTCTATATGTTTACATGAATCTTCTCACATATACTTAGTGTAGGGAGTGTAGTTAGAAAATCTATGTGAAAATAGACAGCATTCTAGTGAGGAATTGAGGGAATTCTCAAAGGCATGTTACTACATTCAAAACGTTGTTTTAATTGATTAAATGTGAACTAGTAAGTGGTAACTATGGTTAAGTGTTTGCTAAAGTGTAAAGAAAACCAAAAACCGTGGGAATGATGTTCTTTGATGTGTCATGTTCGTTGGAAATCCCTGAGGTACATGCTGGAAGGTCTAGAGTTGTTTTGGTTGTTGTTTCTTTTATTTTGTTTTGCTCGAGGACTAGCAAAAGCTAAGTGTGGGGGAATTTGATAGGAGCATATTTAGGCGACTTAGTTGGCTTGTTTTCGTATATTTATGTTGTTAGTTCATAGTTATTTTCGTATTTTAAGCTATTTTCGTGTGTTTATAGGTTCATATGGCTAAGGAAGCAAAAAGGAGCATTTTGGAGCAAAATTGGGCTTGGAATGGATAGCTTATGCTTGGAGCAAAAGGAATGGACGAATTTGAAGACCTAAAGATGTTAGGATTCTTAATCACAAGAGGATTCCTAATCACAAGAGGATTCCTAATCAAAGTAGGATTCCTAATCAAAGTAGGTGATAGGAGGATATTCATGCGACTTAAATGGCTTGTTCTCGTGTATTTACGTTATGTTTCTTTAGTTATTTTAGTCCTTTATGCTTCTTTTGTGTGTTTTCAGGTTCTAAGGGCAAAGTATGCAAAAGGGTGCATTTTGGTGCATTTTGGAGTAGTTTGGGGTGTTAAATGGATTGCATATACTTGAAGCCAAGTAGATGGACGAAATTGAAGACCAAAGGAGGCCCTTTGTACCAGAAATTCACACCAACACATCCCATTTCAGATTGCATTCCAATCATTCCAGCCAAGCCACATGCACTCCCTTTAATTTATTCAACCTAGCTGTCAAAGCACATGCACATTCACCCTAATCATTCACATACACAATCTGCCATCATTCACACATTCATTCCACATGCATTCATCAACATATCTAGCTGTCAAAGCACATGCACATTCACCCATAATCATTCAACCAACTTTGCACATGCACTCATCATCATAACCTAGCTGTCATTCCACTTCATTGCACATGCACTCACTTAACCTAGCTGTCATGTTCCCTCTCCCATCCATTCATCTCCCTATAAAAACCATACACACTTCACACAATTCATTCATTCTTCCATTTTCAGAAATTCACCATTCACGCCAGAAATTCATCCCCTCTCTATAACACATCCATACTTCACCATTCTTCATATTTTCTGCCCAAAAATAAGCCTTGAAGTCCCCTACATCCATCCCTATCCTAAACACATCATTCTACACCATCCATAACCCCCAAAACCTATCCTTAGACCTTGTGCCGCAACAAAGAGGAGGAGAAGGGCCTAAACGTTCATACAATTCAAGTTTGAGTTGTTGGAATTTTTAGGTGTTTCTTTTCCTTGATTTCAATGTTTAATTTCAATTCTCTTTGTTTTCTGCGTATGAGGAACTAAACCCCCTCTTAGCTAGGGGGGGATTCGAAATATATGTTTATGCTTGCAATATGATTTGATTACTTCTAATTACGTTTCATAAGTTGTGAATTCAGTTTGTTTAACTGTTTGATTGATAACTTATTTATGTATGTTTATTGAGAGTGCACGCTTAATTTTCATGCATGAATATGACGCTAGAATATAAGTAAGTTTCACCTAATAGTTATGAACTTATATTCACAAGTAGTGGAGGTTGCTTATAAACAATCGCGTTAAATGAATTCTTGGCATAAGTTTCATGCAATCATAGTAACGAATGCCTCGTCAACACTTATAATTTTCATAGAGCGTAATGATTCTTGCTTGTATCTCTATTATGCAATCATGTAGGGGACTTGTGGGGAATGTTTTGGGTTGTCGTATGCAATCATCCAATTCAATAACGTTAGGAAGATTTGAAGGTTAATTAATGCATCACGGTTAACTTGGGGTGTTGAGAATTAATGGTTTATTGAAACGCAATTGGAAATCGTTTTATTATGCAAGTGTAACATGTATGGAGATGAACCCCTTAGCTAGCAATCCATCACATTCATACTTACAATCTGTTTTAATTAGAATCTGTGCAATTAGTTTAATTTCGTCCAAAACTCAATCCCCCCTTAATTTAATGTCCAAATTAGTTAGAAAGTGTTTTAGTTTGTGTTTATAAGTGTTTTGATTCAATTTGTTATACAAATTCGTCCAAATTCACCAAAGTGCTCAAAACTGCCCAGAAAGTGTTTTTAAGGCAGTTTTGAGTGTTTTGGGTGATGTTTGAGTCTTTTGGTTTGTTTTAGTGTTTTAAGCATTTAGTTTCGCATTCTTTGAGTTTAGTTTAGTGTTTTAAACTTTATTTTACATTTTTAAGTCAGTTTCCAAGAGATTTGCAATCCCTCCTAATCCCCGGTTAAGAACGATCCCTACTTATATCTATACTACAATTGTCAAAAAGAGGGTTTAATTTGTGTGCGTATAATTCTCGCATCAGTAGGATTCCTAGTCATAGAAGGATTCCTATTTGAAGTAGGAAAGTTAAGCCAAGGTTTCCTATTTTGGTTAAACCTTTCCTAATCCTAAACATCCCTAAGTTCCAGCAACTTTGAAGGTACCTTATGTAGTTTAGGACACAAACCAAAGATCCCTTGCACTATCCTAGTCCTTGCCACATATATCCTTACCCTTTTCTTCTAAAATCTGCCATATATCTTCTTTCCCCTTTTATTCTAGTCAATGCCGCAACTTTCCTTCCCTTTTCCATTGGGATTCTGATTTGTTACCCTTGTTCCTTGAGGATTTGGAGCTAAAAACCTTCCCAAATTAATTACTTATTGCCTTAACCTTTCTCCTTCTATATAAACACAATCTGCCGCACATATTGGAGATTCTAGACATCCATACGAATTATCTCTCATTCTCTATTCATTCAGCCATCATCCACCCTCTACCACCATCCAACCTATCCATCCATCACCATAATTCATACCCAAACACCCTTGTGCTGCAACAAAGAAGGAGAAAGAAGAGAGGAGAAGCCTAGGACGTTTTGGCCATTCAAGCTTGAATTGTTGGAGCGTTTCTAGGTGTATTCAATCTTTGTTTTCAATGTTCAATTTATATTCTCTTTGTTTTGTTGTAAACATGAGGAGCTAAACTTGTTTTAGCTAGGGGAGACGTTGAAACCATGATTATATTTGCAATATGAATTGATTAATTCCAGTTGTGATTTCATAAATTGTGAATGCAATTTACTTAACCGTTTGATGGATAACTTATTCTTGTTTGTTGATTATGGGTGCACACTTAATTTGCATGCTTGAATTTGGTGCTAGAATATAAGGGAGTTTCACATAATTGTTACAAACTTATATTCACAAGTAGAAGGTTGTTTTCACTATCATGTTAAGTAAATTCCTAGCATGAGTATCATGATGTCATAGTTACAAGTGCTTTGTCAATACTTATGATTTTCATAGAACGTAATGATCCTTGATTGTATCTCTATTATGATGTCATGTAGGGGACTTTTGAAGAATGCTTTGGGTTGTCGAATGATGTCATCCAATCCAATAACTAAAGGAGAATTTGAGGGTTAATTAGTGATGTCAGGATTAATCTGGGGTGTTGAAGTTCATGGTTTATTGAAAAAGCAACTGGAAATCAATTTGTGTTCGAATGTATCTTGTGTGGAAAATTATCCTCTAGCTATCTAATCATCCGTCGTTTTTCCCAAATTCGTCCAAATCCTATTTAAGTCTTTTAGTTACTTGTTTTTATCTTAAATTCGTCAAAAACCCAATCCCCTTTATTTAGTTGTGTCAAATCAGTCCTAAAGTGTGTTTTTGAGTCTTTTGAGTCAAAACCAATTCTATTTTCGTCCAAATTGAGTCCTAGAGTCTAGTTTGAGTCTTTTTTTTATTGTTTGGTGTTGTTTTGAGTCTTTTAAGTTTATTTTGAGTCATATAAGTTTAGTTAAGAGTCTTTTGAGTTTGTTTAAGTGTTTTGAAGCATATTTTTTGTATCTTTGAGTCAGTTTTCATTAGATTTGCAATCCCTCCTAATCCCCGGCCTAGAACGATCCCTACTTATATCTATACTACAATTGTCAAAAAGAGGGTTTAATTTGTGTGCTATTATATATCACATCAGACTTTCCATACCTTTGTTCTTCAAGGATAGTGAAGCACCACTTAGAATGAACTCCTTTGATCAATATATGGCAGAAAATGAGTGTGGGGGAAGATGATAGGGCACGGCAAAAGAAGGAAATAAAGAAGAGGAAAAAAATAAAATAAAATAAAAAGAAAATAGAAAAGTGTTGGAAAGAAAGAAAAAAAAGTTGAAAAATAAGTGAGAATGAACTCACAAGTGTTGGATATTGAAGGAAGGGTCCAAAAGAGTGAAGTTGACCCTAAATGTTGCATGAATCTTCCCTTGTGTTTAAAAGTTGATTTCTGCCATTAAAAGTGAGTTTAAGTGTCAATTTCATTACTTTGCTTCCTATTGCTTTAAGAACCTTTGTTATCCTTTGCCTTTCCTTGCTAGCCATTACCCTTAACCCCGTTACAACCCTCAACTTCTATCTTGATGTTATGTGTTCAATATGTGGAGTTTGAATTTGGTATGAGCATATGGAATCACTGGTTCTCGTTCTAAGTAGTAGCATTCCATTCATGAGATCATATTCATGTCATTGTCGTAAATCCAGAAAATGCTTTCTTTGATATAACATATGTGAGTGTTAGTCTTCATATCTACATCAATCTTCTCACATATACCTAGTGTAGGGTGTGAAGTTAGAAAATTTGTGTGAAAATAAAGTGCATTCTAGTGAGGAATTGAGGGAATTCTCTAAGGCATGTTACTACATTCAAAACATTGTTTTAATTGATTAAATGTGAACTAATAAGTAGTAACTATGATTAAGTGTTTGTTGAAGTGTAAAGAAAGCTAAAAACCGAGGGAATGATGTTCTTTAATGTGTCATGTTCATTGGAAATCCCTGAGGTACATGTTGGAAGGTCTAGAATGTGTTTTGTTTGTTTTGTTTATTTCGTTTTGCTCGAGGACTAGCAAAAGCTAAGTGTGGGGGAATTTGATAGGAGCATATTTATGCTACTTAGTTATGTTGTTTCCTTGCATTTAGGGAGTTAATTACTTTTTATTTCAGTCTTTTAAGTTATTTTCGTATGTTTTTAGGTCCTAATGGCAAAAGGCGCAAGAAAGGGCATTTTGGAGCTAAATGGAGCATTTTTGGGCATGGATTGGATAGCTTAACCATGGAGTAAAGAGGATGGACGAAATTGAAGTCAAGAAGGGCTAGGAAACGTTACAAATCTGGTGGAAGAAGTCAAAATGCAAGGAAGATAAGAAAGAAGCAAGAAACAAGGAACCTTATCCAACCTTATCTTATCCTATCCTAACAAAACTTATCCTTTCCTAACTCTAACATTACCCTATCTTATCCTATCCAAATTAGGTTGTGCCTTAAATCTACCTAATTAGAAGGGATTAGGTGCATATTTAAACACTTAGAACAATTTCTAGAAGCTTATCCATTTGTTTTGCCGCATAAACACCATTCCATATAGGTTTAGGAATTGCAATCCTTCTTCTACACTTATATCATATGTCCTTGGCCCTTTAGGTTTAGGAATCTGCCCTAAACCATTCCTTCTAGAAACCTTATCTCATCCCTACAAAGATGCCGCACCTAACCTTCTAGAATTCCCTAAATCCTAGCCGTGCATTACCTAGTCCATTCCCCCTTTGGTTTCTGCCTTGAATTAACCCTTTTTCAATAGGATTGTGCAATCCTTCTCCTTCACTAAGTGTGCCTAATTAGCCTATATAAACAGCCCAACGCCGCACCATTTAATCACCATTCCACACAACATTCATTGATTCATTTAGAAATCTATCCTTTTGCCTCAGCCTCCCATCCAACCTTTCACCATTCCCCTACTTCTAAGCATTCATCCAAGCCTCCAAACACCACCCATAACCCTTGCCGCACCACCCTACCTTCCTAAATCCATCCAAAACCCAGAAAATCATCCACAAAACCACCCTAGACTCTTGTGCCGTGACTTAGCAAGGAAGAGGAGAAGGAAGACGAAGCCTTGGACGTTTGAGCATTCGAGTTGGAGTGTTGGAACGTTTTTAGGTGTAATCTATCTTTTATTTTCAATGTTTAATTCTATTTTCCTTTGCTTTGTTATGAACATAAGAGGCTAAACTCGTTTTAGCCTAGGGATGCTTTGAAACCATCATTACGTTTATAATATGAGTTGATAAATTCCAGTTGTGATTTCATAAATTGTGAATACAATTTACTTAACCGTTTGAAGGATAACTGATGCGAAATATTTAAGCACACAAATTAAAACCCTCTTTTGACAATTGTAGTATGTGTATAAGTAGGGATCGTTCTAAACCGAGGATTAGGAGGGATTGCTAAATCACTTGAAAACTGACTCAAAAACGTAAAACAAAGGTTAAAACACTAAACTAGACTCAAAGAATGCAAAACTAAACACTAAAACACTAAAACAAACCAAAAGACTCAAAACAGCAACAAAACACTCAAAACTGCCTTAAAAACACAATCTGGGCAGTTTTGAACACCTAACACTAATTTGGACGAATTTGGGTTATAACTTGAATCAAAACACTTAGAAACACAAACTAAGACACTTTCTAACTAAATTGAAACACTAAAGTAAAGGGGGATTTAGTTTTGACGAAATTAAAATAAAGAAGACAGATTGCAATAAAAACAGATTGTAAAAACGAATTTGATGAAAATATGGATGGAATGCTAGCTAGAAGGTTCTTCTCCACACATGTCACACTTGCATACAAGATGATTTTCAGTTGGTCTTTCGATGAATCATGAAACTCAACACCCCAGGTTAATTAGGTTCGCTTAAATTAACCTTCAAGTTCTCCTTAAGTTAATGAATTGGATGGGAAAACGCATACAACAATTCAAAACATTCTCCAAAAGTCCTTTACGTGAAAAGCACAATAAAGATACAATCAAAGATCATTAAGCAACATGAAAACTACAAGTGTTGACGAGGCATTCGTTACTATGATGAACATGAAACTAGTGCCAAGAATTCATTTAACACGATTGTTTATAAGCAACCTCCACTACTTGTGAATATAAGTTTGCAACTATTAGGTGAAACTCCCTTATATTCTAGCATCATATTCATGCATGAAAACTAAGTGTGCACTCTCAATAAACATACACGAAGAAGTTATCAAACAAGCAGTTAAACAAATTGAATCCACAACTCATGAAATTTCAACTGAAGGTAATCAATTTATATTGCAAGCATATACATGGTTTTGAATCACCCCCTAGCTAACTAGGGGTTTAGCCTCTCATGTTCACAGAAAGAGAAACAAAATTGAAATTAAACATAAAGAACAAAAGATTGATTACACCTAGAACGCCCAACGATTCCACTTTGAATTTCTGCACGTTCAAGCTCCTTTTTCTTCTTCTCCTTGCTGCGGCAGAGAGGTTTTGGGGTGATTTTGGATGGGATTTTGGTTTAAGAAGGGATTTAGGATGGTAAAAGGGTGCGGCTAGGAGGTGGAAGGTGGCTGCAATGGTGTGGAAGTGTATGGAGGTGTAGAATGGTGGCTGCAATGGATGGAAAGTTGCGGCAGAGAAGGTAGAAGGTTGATGGTGGCTACGGCAGATATAGAATGATGAATGAATGATATAATTTCTCCCTAGGGTGCGGCTTATATATGAAGGTTTTCAGAAATTAAAACCCTAACTTATTTTTGGTTAATTAAAATTAAGTCAAAGGCTTCTAGAATTAGGAAATCAAATCAGAAAATTAAAAGGAAATTGGTTAAGAGGTGTGGCTAGGGTTTTATTTGAAAGGGAAATATGTTTAAGTGCAGAAATTGAAGGGAAAGGTGCGGCAAGGAAAAGGGTTAGGGTTTAGGAGGTGCGGCTAGGGTTTTAGGAGAGGTAAAGTGTCCTAAAACTGAAGGGAAAAGGGGTCCCTTGCACGGCAAGGGATGGGGAGAAAGGGAAAGGTGCGGCAAAGGTCCCTAAGGGGTCTAGGGCTTTTGTTTTGTGTCCTAAAGTGCATACGAGGCCTTCAAAGTGGCTAGAAAATAAGGAATTTCAAGATTAGGAAAGGTTACCAAAATGGGAAACCTTAGCTTAACTTTCCTACATCAAGGAGGAATCCTTGTTGGAGTAGGACTCCTTGTTCTTCTAGGAATCCTTATGTGAGTAGGAATCCATCTTCAATTAGGAATTCATATTTCTTCAAGTCTTCAACTCATTCATTCCTCTTTTACTCCAAAAGACTCCAATTTGTATCTTCTTGCACACTTTGGCTTTATAATCTGAAAACACACAAAAGTGACTTTAAACACTAAAATAACTAAGGAAACACAACATAAATGCACGAGAACAAGTGATAGGAGCATATTCATGCGACTTAAATGGCTTGTTCTCGTACATTTATGTTATGTTTCTTTAGTTATTTTAGTACTTTAAGCTATTTTCGTGTGTTTGTAGGTCCAAAGGGCTAAAGGAGCAAAAAGATGCATTTTGGAGACTTTTGGAGCACTTTTGGGCTAAGGATGGATAGCTTATGCTTGGAGCCAAAGTGTTGGACGAAATTGAAGACCTAATTGAAGACCAAAGTGTTGGAACCTTGTTCCCTTTAGTTCTAGGACATTTAAACCTTTCCTATATCCATTGCACATGCATTCCTTTAATCCACATGCATCTCCATAAATCATCCAACACACTTTCTCTCCCAAAAACCGTACACACCATTCACCCTAGATTCTAATCAGCCATTCACCAAAACCATTTCCCTTTGTGCCGTGCACATGCATACACACTTCATTTCAGCCACATGCAACCATTAAACATTCAATCATTTCACTCCACTTAATGCCGTGAGTTCCCATCAGATTTCCAACCTAATTCACATGCATTCCATCCTTTAATTCACCCACATGCACTCATAATCATTCACACCTTGCATTCACATGCATTTCCAACCTAATCACTCACCCACACAATCTGCCATCATTCACACAAACACCATCATTGCCGTGCATCCCATTCCATCTCCCATTTCAGATTGCATTCCATTCATTCCAGCCAAGCCACATGCACTCCCTTTAATTAATTCATCCTAGCTGTCAAAGCACATGCACATTCACCCTAATCATTCACATAGCTTTAATTCACATGCAAACACATTGCATTACCATTCACCACCAGAAAATCACCATCATTGCCGTGAGTTTCATACACTTTCCAGCCATTCCACATGCCATTGTTGATGCGAGAATTATACGCACACAAATTAAACCCTCTTTTTGTCAAATTGTAGTAAAGATGTAAGTAGGGATCGTTCTAGACCGGGGATTAGGAGGGATTGCTAAACACTTGGAAACTGACTTAAAAACTTAAAAACACAATATAAAACACTAAACTCGACTCAAAGAATGCAAAACTAAACTTTAAAACACTAAAACAAACCAAAAGACTCAAAACAGCACCAAAACACTCAAAACTGCCTTAAAAACACTTTCTGGGCAGTTTTGAGCACTTTGAGTACTTTGGACGAATTTGGGTAACAAATTGAATCAAAACACTTATAAACACAAACCAAAACACTTTCTAACTAATTTGAACAATACAAAGACTCAAAGGACTCAAAACAAGTTCAAAAGACTCAAAACTGCCTAAAAACACTAACTAGGCAGTTTCTGACCTTAAACACAAATTTGGACGAATTTAAGATTATAGGTTGATTCAAAACACTTTAAAACACAAATTAAACAGATTCTAAACACTATAGAACAAGAAAGTAAAGGGGGGTTTTGTTTTGACGAAAATTGAAATATAAAACAGAAACTTTAAACTAAACAGATTGTAGAATGTTTTTGGATAAAAAGGATGGATAAAAGGCTAGTTAGGAGGTTCTTCTCCACACATGTCACACTTGCAAACAAAACGATTTTCAGTTGTTCTTCCAATAAATTATAAATACTCAACGCCCCAAATTAACCGTGAATTGCACTAATTAACCCTCAGTTTTTCCTCAAGTTATTAAGTTGGATGATTGCATACGACAACCCAAAACATTCCCTACAAGTTCCCTACATGAATTGCATAATAGAGATACAAGCAAGAATCATTAAGTTCTATGAAAAACATAAGCATTGACGAAGCATTCGTTACTATGAATTGCATGAAACTTATGCTAAGAATTCATTCAACGCGATCGTTTTCAAGCGACCTTCACTACTTGTGATTATAAGATTGTAACTATTAGGTGAAACTCCCTCATAATCTAGCATCATATTCATGCATGAAAACTAAGCGTGCACTCTCAATCAACATACACAAATAAGTTATCAATCAAATAGATGAACGAATTGAATCCACAACTTATGAAATAACAACTGAATGTAATCAAATCATATTGCAAGCATGTACATGGTTTCGAATTCCCCCCTAACCAAGGGGGTTTAGCCACTCATGATTACAACAAACTTAGAGAGTAATAACAAAGTAAACATTGAAAACAAGAATCGAAGTACACCTAAAAATTCCAACAACTCAATCTTGAATTGTATGAACGTTTAAGCCTCTTCTCCTCTAGTTGCTGCGGCACAAGGGGTTTTGGTGAGTTTTGGGGGTTATGGATGATGTAGAATGATGTGTTTAGGGTAGGGATGGATGTAGGGGAAGGCAAGGAGTGTTTTTGGGCAGAAAATATGAAGAATGGTGAAGTATGGCTGTGTTAGAGAGAGGGAATGAATTTCTGGCGTGAATGAATGTGTATGAGAGGTGGTTTGTGTATGTGAATGATTAGGGTGAATGTGCATGTGCTTTGACAGCTAGGTTGAATAAATTAAAGGGAGTGCATGTGGCTTGGCTGGAATGATTGGAATGCAATCTGAAATGGGATGTGTTGGTGTGAATTTCTGGTACAAAGGGCCTCCTTTGGTCTTCAATTTCGTCCATCTACTTGGCTTCAAGTATATCCAATCCATTTAACGCCCCAAACTACTCCAAAATGCACCAAAATGCACCATTTTGCATACTTTGCCCTTAGAACCTGAAAACACACAAAAGAAGCATAAAGGACTAAAATAACTAATGAAACATAACGTAAATGCACGAGAACAAGCCATTTAAGTCGCATGAATATGCTCCTATCAAATACCCCCACACTTATCTTTTGCTAGTCCTCGAGCAAAACAGAAAGAAAAACAAAACAAAACGAAACGAAACAAAACAAGTAAAACACAACCTAAACCTTCCAACAATCGTCTTAGGGATTTCCAATGCACATGACATGTTAAAAATCATCATTCTCACAGATTTTAGTCATCTTCACACTTAAGTACATTCTTAATCATAGTCACCACATACTATTTCACAATTAAGCATTTAAAACCATGTTTTGAATGTAGTAACATGCCTTAGAGAATTTGCTCAATTCCTTACAAGATATGCACTCGATTTTCACTCAGATTTTCTAACTACACACCCTAATCTAGTCATTTGTGAGAAGATTAATGAAAACGAACACTCACATATATATATATCACAAAGAGAGCAATTTCTGGAGTTAATAAGCATGTTTAGATATGATCTCATGAATGGAATGCTACTACTTAGACGCGAGAACCAGTGACTCCATAAGCTCATATCAATTCCAAACTCCACATTTTGAAACACATAACACTCAAGATAGAAGTCAAAGGGTTGTAACGGGGCTAGGGTATTGGCTAACAATGAAAGGTGAAGGATAAACAAACATTCTTAAAGCAATAGTGAGCAAAGTATTGAATTAGGCACTTAGAATTCCCTTAAGAACGCAGAAGTCAACTTTGAACACCCAAGGGAAAATCACACAAAACTTAGGGCCATATTCAACTTTTTGGACCCTTTCTTCAACCATCAACGCTCGTGAGTTCATTCTTACTTATTTTCACTCTTTTCTTTTTTTTTTTTTTTTTTTTTTTTTTTTCTTCTTTTCTTTTTTTTTTTTGAATCTCAAAACATACATATAAACGTAAGAACAAACTTTTACTCCCCCACACTCATTTTCTTGCATAATGTAACTCAAAAGGAATTCATTTAAGTCATGCTCACTATACTTTAAGAACAAGGGTATAGGAAAGTCCTACTCTAGGCTAGGTGAGGAAAATGTGGGTAAACAAAGAATAAAGGCTAAACAAGGCTCAACGGGGTTAAAACTTACAACATATATGAAATATGGGAAGTAAGGCTATTTGGCTATGGTGGTGGTTACACAACTTCATCTTGATATGTGTTATGCAATTCAATGTCATGCTTTGAATGAAACGGATATAAGTTCTAGCATTTAGTTCTATCATGATATAATTGCATTCTAAGTAGCAACCAAGCAAGGAATAATGAGATCATGCAACAACTTTAGAAAACAAAGAATCACAGATTATAACTCTCCAAAGAAGGTAATGGCTCGAGTCTCACAGGGTTGTAGCGTTTGTTTGAGTTCCTTCCTTCAAGCATGTTACAAAAACGAATTTTTCTTTTATGATTGCATGTGAAGTCATACATTATAACCATAACCAAGCATATACCAAGAGTAAATCAAACTTTTCTCTATGTTTATAACTCTTTTTAACAGTCATGCAATTACAAACCAAATCCTTATCATTGTGTTGGAAGGTATCCTAAGACACAAACACACAAAAACGACTTAAAACACTCTTTTTAGGCTTTTCAAAACATGTTTTTCAAATTTTTATGTGATTTTCGGAGTTATAAAACAAAACATACTAAAACACTCTAAAACATCTTAAAAACACCTTAAAACAGCAAGGAACAACATTTGAAGTTATGGGTGATAAAATCCCACGAATTTGCATCAAATATACTTAGTTACCCCCCCACACTTAAATCAAACATTGTCCTCAATGTTTTAAGCATAGATTCACACAAAACATAAGTAAACACACAAAAAGCAACTAAACATACTAAACATGGCAGAATGTAGTTAACAAAGAGAAGAGTTTAGAGACGCAAATCTGGTTATATAGTGTAAATTCCATCTTCTCCTTGGTAATTGCATTGAGGCTTGGATCTTTGTGATTCCACAGGCTTACTCTTGAACTGCGCTGCTCCCATCGTTGATTTTCCTTTGTGCTACTCTTGAACTGGGCAGCAGGCTTCCTTTGGTCTCCCCCGAAGGTCTGAGCTTCATTCTCTTATCTGTTTCTTTGTTCAATCTCTCCAATTCGTATTGAAGAGGGTTAGAGGATAGCTCAGCAAAGCTAGGTAAGCAACCAGGGAATAGAGTCTAGATAGACTCCAAGTGCCGGCTGATTGCTTCTTTCACTTTGCCATGCAAGTAATAACAAAGACAAAGGAAAAGACAGGGAAAGAGCATGATATGAGATACCTTTGCTTTTGACCTTGATGATATGAGATACCTTTGCTTTTGAAGAAGCGGTGAATGAATCAGCACATGTATTTGTTGTGCTGCTTCCTCCTGGGTCATCTGTACTCCAGGCATCTGGTATCATCTTTGGGGAAGAAGAAAGAATTGAGTGTTTCGAAAGGCTTTGCTGGGAGTGCGCCCTCAGAGGTGAGGAAGAGTCGGGCATTTTCTTCAGGTTTGCCTTGCCATAAAAGATGAAAGTCGACAAATATAGGGATTTCCCAATAGCAAGTGGTGGTACTGTTCTTTTACCCTTGTCGACAAACGTTTTGATCCCGCAAATCCAGCTTTTTGAAATAGTGACGACTCTTCGATCTTTGAAGACGCCTCTTCGATTTCTGAGCAGGCGCTTTCTGAAAAGCAGAGAAAGCGTCGCCGAACTTTGCGCTTGTCGGCTAAAGACGTGTAGTTGTGATGGTGGCCTCCACGTGTCGAACGCGTTTTCTGAAAAAGCCGAGGGAGCGTCGCCGAACTTTACGCCTCAAATTCCGACTTTTTGAATCGGTGGACGCGTTGCCTTGGCTTTTTATAGAGCTATCGATCACTGCCAACTTACACACTCTGAAGATTTCCCATTCTTGATACTCGTCTCCGGCCCTTTTGAAAATTTACTCCGTCCACCCCTTCTCTTTGAACACTTTTGAAAAATGGCAAACCCATCGAACCTTAGCTTAGAATTGAGTCTCCGCAGTGATACGGGCGTGCCGCGTCAAGGTAATGTATGGCGCCCTTCTTTCTTATCTTCTAACGGTCCTCTTACAGGTGAAGACTCCGTGATGCAGGACGCCACAACAGCTACGATAGTAGCTCGGAACCTCCTCACTCCCAGAGATAGTCAGCTGCTTTCAGGACGGTCCGATGAGTTGGCCGTTCAAGAGTCCCTGGCTCTCAGCGTTCAGTGCGCAGGCTCTGTGTCCAACATGGGCCAACGCCTCCTTGCTCGCTCCCGTCAGGTTGAATCTTTGATGGCGGAGGTGGAGAACCTGAAACAAGAGATCAAACAACTTAAGTACGAGAATAGAACTTTGCATGTGCTTGCCAATAACTATTCGTCGGGCATGAAGAGGAAGCTTGATGAGATGCAAGAATCTCAAGGTCGGATGCAAAGTGACCGTCAACGGCTTGCGTCTTTCTTCCAGGGGCACCTTTTTCCTGGGTCATCCAGCGTTCCGCCAAGTATTGGGGCCTGGAATGCTCTATATCCGATGCCTCCCGCTCCTATGCCTCTCACTCCGATGCCTCTTGCTCCGATGCCTCTCACTCCGATGCCTCTTGCTCCGATGCCTCCTACTTCGATGCCTCCTGCTTCGATGACTTCCGCTTCTAGAGTTTTGCCTCGTGGTGGGTCTTCACGCAAACAAAAACAAAAACAACCTTTGTGAAGCTCCATTTGTTAGATACATTTATAATTTCTCGAAAATTAATGAAAAAGCTTTGTTTTATTCACTGTATTGGGTTGCCTCCCAAGTAGCGCTTTCTTTAACGTCTTGCAGCCGGACGAAGAACACAATCATGCCTTAATGGAACCCACGGCATGGAGTTGATCATTGAATGGATGATGATACTTGAAATGTTCCGGCAATGGTTGAATTTCAAGAGTGGGTGCTCTAATCATTGACATCAACAACATATTAGTCAAAAACGACTTTGGATTTTGAGTTGGTGGCTTACCTACATGCTCTTTGTATGGAGTGGAATAGAGATCTGTCCTAAGATCCATGTAAACTCTTTCACCAAATTGGATTTGAGTAGGTGCCTGCAATGAAGAATGTAACACACGATTAATTGAAGTGGGAATTGGAATTTGAGTTGGTGGCTTACCTATGGGCTGCAATATTGGCTCTAAAGTCGCAGCACATTCAACAAATGCACAAGGGATGTTTTCATTCAGATTGGACATTCTGAAGGTTGTGGCTGTGTGATCCACTCCAATTTCCTCCTTGATGAATTCAAGATGCTCCTCAACCACTTTTTCCTCGTGAATTGTTGGAAAGGTGTCCAAGATGTCTTTCTTCCCCTCATCTTTCATGGATTGCATGAACCTGCCAGGGAAGGGTGCATTTGGGGGAACAAAGTTAGAAATAATTAAATTTGGAACAACCTTACTTGAATGGGGTGGTGTAGGAATATTGGGAGGTTGCGGCAAGGGTTGTTCTTCCCTTGCCGTGCCTTGTGCATCCTCCTCCTCTTCGAGCAGTAGCAATTCATCCATGGGCTCATCTTCAACCATTTGTTCTTGAATTTGTTCCATGCATTCTGCATTCTGCCTAAATTGACTGTTCCACTCAGCCAACTTTTTTGCTTGATAGAAATCCTCAATTGGTCGCCAAAATGCGTCTTGTTGAAATGGTTGAGCTTCCCTGCCCTGCTCCACAGAATTCAGTTGTTGAATAACTTCCTTATAATAATTTGATATACCTGAATTTGGATGTGAAGATTGAGGGGAAGGCTGTGGTGGTGCATATGAATCCTCATATGGTTGCCAATATGTTTCTTGGTGAGTCTCCTTAGCTTGATTTTGTGAACCCTGCACCAAAGAGTTTAATTCATTAAGAATTTGATTATAATCTATTGACGAATTTGAGTTTGGTTGGGCATATTGAATATGAGGTGGCTCCCAATATCTTTCTTGTTGAATATTTTGAGGTTCCCACCACATAGAAGTTGAATGATCACTCCAATCCGAATTGTAAGTATTGGAAAACACGTTATTCCTTGATTGAAGATCAACTATATCAACGTTTTGCATTTGGGACCTTTCCATGAGCTGTGACAAAAGATAAGCATTATCAAGTGCCATGTTGTGCTTCTAAAATCAACAAAATAAAACTAAAAATATATACACACAAACGAAAATAAAACAATCCAAGAGATTAGCAAAGTTGCTAATCCCCGGCAACGGCGCCAAAATTTGATGCGAGAATTATACGCACACAAATTAAACCCTCTTTTTGTCAAATTGTAGTAAAGATGTAAGTAGGGATCGTTCTAGACCGGGGATTAGGAGGGATTGCTAAACACTTGGAAACTGACTTAAAAACTTAAAAACACAATATAAAACACTAAACTCGACTCAAAGAATGCAAAACTAAACTTTAAAACACTAAAACAAACCAAAAGACTCAAAACAGCACCAAAACACTCAAAACTGCCTTAAAAACACTTTCTGGGCAGTTTTGAGCACTTTGAGTACTTTGGACGAATTTGGGTAACAAATTGAATCAAAACACTTATAAACACAAACCAAAACACTTTCTAACTAATTTGAACAATACAAAGACTCAAAGGACTCAAAACAAGTTCAAAAGACTCAAAACTGCCTAAAAACACTAACTAGGCAGTTTCTGACCTTAAACACAAATTTGGACGAATTTAAGATTATAGGTTGATTCAAAACACTTTAAAACACAAATTAAACAGATTCTAAACACTATAGAACAAGAAAGTAAAGGGGGGTTTTGTTTTGACGAAAATTGAAATATAAAACAGAAACTTTAAACTAAACAGATTGTAGAATGTTTTTGGATAAAAAGGATGGATAAAAGGCTAGTTAGGAGGTTCTTCTCCACACATGTCACACTTGCAAACAAAACGATTTTCAGTTGTTCTTCCAATAAATTATAAATACTCAACGCCCCAAATTAACCGTGAATTGCACTAATTAACCCTCAGTTTTTCCTCAAGTTATTAAGTTGGATGATTGCATACGACAACCCAAAACATTCCCTACAAGTTCCCTACATGAATTGCATAATAGAGATACAAGCAAGAATCATTAAGTTCTATGAAAAACATAAGCATTGACGAAGCATTCGTTACTATGAATTGCATGAAACTTATGCTAAGAATTCATTCAACGCGATCGTTTTCAAGCGACCTTCACTACTTGTGATTATAAGATTGTAACTATTAGGTGAAACTCCCTCATAATCTAGCATCATATTCATGCATGAAAACTAAGCGTGCACTCTCAATCAACATACACAAATAAGTTATCAATCAAATAGATGAACGAATTGAATCCACAACTTATGAAATAACAACTGAATGTAATCAAATCATATTGCAAGCATGTACATGGTTTCGAATTCCCCCCTAACCAAGGGGGTTTAGCCACTCATGATTACAACAAACTTAGAGAGTAATAACAAAGTAAACATTGAAAACAAGAATCGAAGTACACCTAAAAATTCCAACAACTCAATCTTGAATTGTATGAACGTTTAAGCCTCTTCTCCTCTAGTTGCTGCGGCACAAGGGGTTTTGGTGAGTTTTGGGGGTTATGGATGATGTAGAATGATGTGTTTAGGGTAGGGATGGATGTAGGGGAAGGCAAGGAGTGTTTTTGGGCAGAAAATATGAAGAATGGTGAAGTATGGCTGTGTTAGAGAGAGGGAATGAATTTCTGGCGTGAATGAATGTGTATGAGAGGTGGTTTGTGTATGTGAATGATTAGGGTGAATGTGCATGTGCTTTGACAGCTAGGTTGAATAAATTAAAGGGAGTGCATGTGGCTTGGCTGGAATGATTGGAATGCAATCTGAAATGGGATGTGTTGGTGTGAATTTCTGGTACAAAGGGCCTCCTTTGGTCTTCAATTTCGTCCATCTACTTGGCTTCAAGTATATCCAATCCATTTAACGCCCCAAACTACTCCAAAATGCACCAAAATGCACCATTTTGCATACTTTGCCCTTAGAACCTGAAAACACACAAAAGAAGCATAAAGGACTAAAATAACTAATGAAACATAACGTAAATGCACGAGAACAAGCCATTTAAGTCGCATGAATATGCTCCTATCAATTGTCATTCCACTTCATTTCACCTTGCATTTTCAGATTATTCCTTCATCATTGCACCACACATGCAGCCACTTATTGCACATGCTTTCACATTCAATTTCAGCACAATTCCTCTCAAAGCCGTGCATTATCCCTTTCATTTCTGTCAAAGCACATGCATCTCCCATCACAATTCCAGCTTTCCAACCTAGCCACATCCACATGCATTCACTCATAATCATTCACCATCATTGCAGCCACATTTCCACTCACTTCCTAGCTGTCATGTTCCCTCTTATTTACCTATAAATAAGCATCCATTTCAGCCACAACATCATCTCATTTTCATACACAACACACCACAAACACTTCCATCCTTTCCTTTGCCGTGGCTTCCCATCTCTCCCTTATAATCCAAACACCAATCCTCTTCCATTTACACCACTCCTCATCCATCTCCATAATTCCCCAATCCATTCAACACACCAACAACATCCCTTAGACCTTGTGCCACAATAAAGAGGAAGAGAAGAGGGCCTAAACGTTCATACAATTCAAGTTTGAGTTGTTGGAATGTTTAGGCGTTTCTTTGATTTCAATGTTTAATTTCAATTCTCTTTGTTTTGTACGTATGAGGAACTAAACCCCCCTTGGCTAGGGGGGGATTCGAAATATATGTTTATGCTTGCATTTTGATTTGATTACTTCTAATTGCGTTTCATAAGTTGTGGATTCAATTCGTTTAACCGTTTGATTGATAACTTATTTATGTATGTTTATTGAGAGTGCACACTTAATTTTCATGCATGAATATGACGCTAGAATATAAGTAAGTTTCACATAATAGTTACGAACTTATATTCACAAGTAGTGGAGGTTGCTTATAAACAATTGCGTTAAATGAATTCTTGGCAAGAGTATCATGCATTCATAGTTACAATTGCCTCGTCAACACTTATAATTTTCATAGAACCTAATGATCTCTCATTGTATCTCTTCTATGCATTCATGTTGAGAACCATTGGAGAATGATTTGAATTGTCGCATGCATCATCCAATTCAATAACATAAGGAAAATTTGACGGTTAATTTAAGCGGACCTAATTAACCCGGGGCGTTGAGCATCATGGTTTATTGAAATGCAATTGGAAATCTTTTTATTATGCAAGTGTAACATATGTGGAGATGAACCCCTTGGCTAGCATCCATACATTCCATTTCATCAATTTCATATTTACATTCTGTTTTAATTGCAATTTGTTCATTTAGTTTAAGTTCGTCAAACCCTAAATCCCCCTTTACTTTATTGTCAAATTAGTTAGAAATCAATTTAGTTTGTGTTTTTAAGAGTCTTGAGTCAAGTTACAACTTAATTTCGTCCAAATTTGGGTTTAAGGTCAGAAACTGCCTAGTTAGTGTTTTTAGGCAGTTTTGAGTCTTTTGAACTTGTTTTGAGTCCTTTGAGTCTTTTGAACCTGTTTTGAGTCCTTTGAGTCTTTGTATTGTCCAAATAAGTTAGAAAGTGTCTTAGTTTGTGTTTTTAAGTGTTTTGATTCAAGTTATTACCCAAATTCGTCCAAAGTACTCAAAGTGCTCAAAACTGCCCAGAAAGTGTTTTTAAGGCAGTTTTGAGTGTTTTGGTGCTGTTTTGAGTCTTTTGGTTTGTTTTGGTGTTTTAAAGTTTAGTTTTGCATTCTTTGAGTCTAGTATAGTGTTTTATATTGTGTTTTTACGTTTTTGAGTCAAATCCAAGTGATTAACAATCCCTCCTAATCCCCGGTCCAGAACGATCCCTACTTATACTTATACTACAATTGATAAAAAGAGGGTTTAATTTGTGTGCGTATAATTTGCGCATCAACAAGCCAATTAAGTCGCATAAATATGCTCCTATCAATAACTTATTCTTGTATGTTGATTAGGGAGGCCTACTTAATTTGCATGCTTGAATTTGGTGCTAGAATATAAGGGTGTTTCACATAATCGTCACAAACTTATATTCACAAGTAGTTAAGGTTGTTTTCACAATCATGTTAAGTAAATTCCTAGCATGAGTATCATGATGTCATAGTTACAAGTGCTTTGTCAATTCTTATGATTTCTATTGAACGTAATGATCTTTGATCGTATCTCTATTATGATGTCATGTAGGGGACTTTTGAAGAATGCTTTAGGTTGTCGTATGATGTCATCCAATCCACTAACTTAAGGGAAATCTGAGGATTAATTAGTGATGTCACGGTTAATCTAGGGTGTTAAGGTTCATGGTTTATCGGAAAAGCAACTAGAAATCAATTTATGTTCGAATGTATCATGTGTGGAGAAGTATCCCTTGGCTATCCCATCATCCATTGGTTTTTCTTAAATTCGTCCAAAATCTGTTTTAAAGTTTTAAGTTACTTGTTTTTCTTTTAAATTCGTCCAAAATCAAACCCCCTTTTCTTACTTGTTCCAAATCTGTCCAAAAGAGTCTTTTTGAGTCTTTAGAGTCAAAACTAATTGTATTTTCGTCCAAATTGAGTCCTAAAGTCTAAATTGAGTCTTTTTGGTTGTTTTGAGTTGTTTTGAGTCTTTAAAGCTTGTTTTGAGTCATACAAGTTAGTTAAGAGTCTTTCGAGTCTATTTAAGTGTTTTAAAGCATATTTTCACATCTTTGAGTTGATTTTCATTAGATTAGCAATCCCTCCTAATCCCCGACCTAGAACGATCCCTACTTATATCTATACTACAATTGTCAAAAAGAGGGTTTAATTTGAGTGCTATCTTTTATTACATCAATGATCTTTCATTTTATCTCTATTATGAAGTTCATGTAGGGAATTTGATAAGAATAATTTGATTGTCGATGCGTATTCCATCCAATTCAATGAAACTAGGAAAATCTGAAAGTTAATTTGTGCTTTTCACAATTAATTTGGGGCATTGTCATTCATGTTTTAAAAGGGATAAAATCTGGAAATCAATTTATGTTACATATGTGCATGTGTGGAGAAGGACCCCCTAACTAGTCATTTTCCCATTCAATTCACCTAGTTTAGCGCCTAATCTGTTTAATTTACAATCTGTCCATTTTAATTAATTTCGTCCAAATCAAGTCCCCATTTTATTAAGTGTGTTAGATTAGTTAGAAAAGTGTTTGAATCTGTCCAAATTAGTATTTTGAGTCTAAGTTAGTTAAATTTCATCCAAATCACCCTTTAGAGTCTAGTTTGAGTCTATTTGAGTGTTTTGGGCTGTTTTGAGTCTTTTTAAGTTGTTTTGAGTCATAGTCTAGGTGAGTGTTTTAAAGTTTAATTTTGTGTTTTCAAGTCAGTTTAGAGTAGATTAGCATCCCTAGTTAATCCCCGGTTAGAACGATCCCTACTTGCATATATACTACAATTGTCACAAATAGGGTTTAATTTGTGTGTCAACATAATTTTCACACCAACGGTTAAGTAAATTGCATTCACAATTTATGAAATCACAACTGGAATTAATCAACTCATATTATAAATGTAATCATGGTGTCAAAGCATCCCCTAGCTAAAACGAGTTTAGCCTCTCATGTTCACAACAAAATGAAGGAAAATAGAATGAAACATTGAAAACAAAAGATAGATTACACCTAAAAACGTTCCAACACTCCAACTTGAATGCACAAACGTCCAAGGCTTCTTCTTTCTTCTCTTCTTCCTTGCAAAGTCACGGCACAAGAGGTCTAGGCTAGGTTTGTGGATGATTTTCTGGTTTTTGAATGGATTTAGGTTGGTAGGGTGGTGCGGCAAAGGTTGGGGATGGTGTATGGAGGCTTGGATGAAGGTATGGAGTTGTATGAATGATGGAATGACGGTTAGAAGGCTGCAGCAAAAGAAGGGTTTCTGTGTGAATGAGGCAGATTGTATGGAAGAGTGATTATGGATTTATGAAAGGTGCGGCCTTGGTATTTATATGGAAGAAAGAATCCTAAGGTTTTATTACATAGTTTAGGAAAGGATTTAACCCCAAATCCTTAAGGAAAAGGAAACACAAAGTCAGAAATCAAAGGGAAAGGGAAGGTAACCTGCGGCATTGGATTGCAAGAAAGGGAATGTGATTTAAATGCTAGAATTAGGCAAGGATTTGAGATAGAAAAGGTATGTGAGGTGCGGCATTGACTAGAATGAAATAGGAATGTGGTTTAATGACTTAGAATAGGCAACAATGGACCTCCCTTGCACGGCAAGGAAGGGAGACACTAAGGAAGGCCACGGCAAGGAACTTAGGTTGCAAGGGAAGCTTTATTTGTGTCCTAAAATACATAAGGTGCCTTCAAACTTGCTGGAATTTAAGGACATTTAGGATTAGGAAATGTTAAACCAAAATAGGAAACCTTGGCTTAACTTTCCTACTTCAAGTAGGAAACCTTCTTTGACTAGGATTCCTCATTTGATTAGGAATCCTCTTGTGATTAGGAATCCTAACACCTTTAGGTCTTCAATTTCGTCCATTCCTTTTGCTCCAAGCATAGGCTATCCATTCCAAGTCCAATTTTGCTCCAAAATGCTCCAAAATGCACCTTTTTGCTTCCTTAGCCATATGAACCTAAAAACACACGAAAATAGCTTAAACTACTAAAATAACTATGAACTAACTACATAAATGTACGAAAACAAGCCAATTAAGTCGCCTAAATATGCTCCTATCAATTTCCCTAGGGTTTAAGCCCTATAAATACAACTCTATGCCACACCATTCAAATCATCAATTCACTCAGTCATTCATTCATACATTGAGCCATTGATGTGAAAATTACTTAACACACAAATTAAACCCTCTTGTTGACAATTGTAGTAGATATGTAAGTAGGGATCGTTCTTAAACCGGGGATTAGGAGGGATTGCTAAACACTCTAAACTGACTCAAAATCGTAAAAATAAAGTTTAAACACTAAACTAGACTCAAAGAATGCAAAACTAAACTATAAAACACCAAAACAAACCAAAAGAATCAAAACAGCAAACAAACACTCAAAACTGCCTTAAAAACACTTTCTGGGCAGTTTTGAACACTATACTCAAATCTGGACGAAATTAAGTTATCACTTCACTCAAAACACTTAAAAACATCAACTAAATTGATTTCTAACTAATCTAACACTTTAAATTAATGGGAGAATTGGTTTTGACGAAAATTAAGTAAATTAAGACAAGGACAAAGAAAACAGATTCTTTAGACTAAATTAGGTGAATTGATGAATGATGAGCTAACTAGAGGGTTCTTCTCCACACATGACACACTTGCATTCAAATTGATTTCCAATTGCTTCTTTCAATAAATCATGAAACTCAATACCCCAAGTTAACCGTGAACAGCACTTTTTTAACTTTCAAGTTTTCCTTAAGTTATTGAATTGGATGGGAATGCGCATACAACAACTCAAAACATTCTCTAAAAGTCCCTTACGTGAAAAGCACAATAAAGATACAATCAAAGATCATTAAGTTTCATGAAAACTATAAGTATTGACGAGGCAATTGTTACTATGAAAAGCATGAAACTTTTGCCAAGAATTCACTTAACGCAATCGTCGATAAACGACCTCCACTACTAGCAAATATAAGGTTATAACTATTAGGTGAAATTCCCTTATATTTTAGCTTCAAATCCCTGCATGAAAAACTAAGTGGCCACCTTAATCAACACACAAGAATGAGTTATCAATCAAACAGTTAAGCAAATTGAATTCACAACTTATGAAATAACAATTGGATGTAATCAATTCATCTTGCAAGCATAATCATGGTATTGAATAGCCCCCTAGCCAAAAGGCTTAGTTCCTCATGTTCACAAAACAAAGGAAAACAGATTTATACATTGTAAATATAAGAAAGAGGACACCTAAATACTCCAACGATCCAATGTTGAATAGCTAGAATCTTCAAGCAATCTTCTTCCTCTCCTTTGCTACGGCTGATAAGAGCATATTTATGCGACTTAATTGGCTTGTTCTCGTGCATTTACGTTGTGTTTCTTTAGTTATTTTAGTCCTTTATGCCATTTTCGTGTGTTTCTAGGTTCATATGGCTAAGGAAGCAAAAAGGTGCATTTTGGAGCATTTTGGAGCAAAATTGGGCTTGGAATGGATAGCTTACGTTTGGAGCAAAAGGAATGGACGAAATTGAAGAGGATTCCTAATCAAATGAGGAATCTTAGTCAAAGAAGGTTTCCTACTTCAAGTAGGAAAGTTAAGCCAAGGGTTCCTATTTTGGGTTTAATCTTTCCTAGAGCCTTAATGACTCCATATTTCAGCAATATCAAAGGTTCCTACCTATTCTAGGTCACAAAACTTGCAACCTTAAGCCATGTCGTGAGTCCCTTTGTGTCTCCCTTCCTTGCCGTGCAAGGAAGGGCCTTGTTTCCTGTTTTAAACCATTTAAACACATTCTTTTTTTCATACCAAGCTCAGCCATAATTCACATACCCTTTTCTATACCAAATTTCTTCCCTAATTTTGTGAGCCTTTGATTTAATAAGCTAGGGTTTTATTTTCTATAACCCTATATAAACTAACTTCCAACCGCACCCTAGCTCTATTATTCATTCCATCTCAGATTTTCACCCTTTATTTTCACCCTAGCCGACCTAATTCATGCCATCCATTCATTCATCAAACCATCTCAGCCATTCACTAAAAAAAACCCTAAACTACAACCTTGCAGCCGCACCACATGCTCTCCCATCATCATTCCACACCTCCATTGCAGCCACATGCTCTCCCATCATCATTCCACACCTCCATTGCAGCCACCAACCAACCTAGCTGTCACCCACATGCTCTCCCATCATCATTCCTTCTTTAATCCATTCAGCCACATCCATGCACTCTTCATGATGGCAGCCACATTCTCTCCCTAGCTGTCATATTCCCTCTTTAATCATTCATCCACCTATAAATAAACATCCATTGCAGCCACAATCATTCACCATTCACGCCAGAAATTCATCCCCTCTCTATAACACCTCCATACTTCACCATTCTTCATATTTTCTGCCCAAAAATAAGCCTTGCGGTCCCCTACATCCATCCCTATCCTAAACACATCATTCTACACCATCCATAACCCCCAAAATTCACAACAACCCTTGTGCCGCAACAAAGAGGAGGAGAATAGGGCTTAAACGTTCATACAATTCAAGTTTGAGTTGTTGGAATTTTTAGGTGTTTTCCTCTCCTTGATTTCAATGGTTAAATTTACTTATCTTTGTCTTGTACGTATGAGGAACTAAACCCCCCTTGGCTAGGGGGGGATTCGAAACCATGATCATGCTTGCTATATGATTTGATTACCTCTAATTGCGTTTCATAAGTTGTGAATTCAATTTACTTATCTATTTGAATTAAACTGATTTGTGTGTGTTGGTTGATAGTGCACGCTTAATTATCATGCGTAAATCTAATGCTAGGATATAAGGAAGTTTCACCTAATCGTTACAAACTTATATTCACAAGTAGTAAAAGTTGATGACCTCAATTGCGTTAAGTAAATTCTTGGCATAAGTTTCATGCAATTCATAGTAACGAGTGCTTCGTCAAAGCTTATGGTTTTCAAAGAACTTAATGATTCTTGCTTGTATCTCTATTATGCAATTCATGTAGGGAACTTGTGGGGAATGCTTTGGGTTGTCGTATGCAATCATCCAATTCAATAACGTTAGGAAAATCTGAGGGTTAATTAGTGCAATTCACGGTTAATCTGGGGCGTTGAGAATTCATGGGTTATTGAAAAGCAATTAGAAATTGTTTTGTGTGCAAGTATGGCATGTGTGGAGATGAACCCCTTAGCTATTCCATCATCCATATTTTCATCAAATTCATATTTAGAATCTGCCCTTTATTACAATCTGTGCATTTAGTTTAATTTCGTCAAAGCCTCAATCCCCCTTTACTTTAGTGTCCAATTTAGTTAGAAAGTGTCTTAGTTTGTGTTTATAAGTGTTTTGATTCAATTTATTACACAAATTCGTCCAAATTCACCAAAGTGCTCAAAACTGCCCAGATTGTGTTTTTAAGGCAGTTTTGAGTGTTTTGGGGCTGTTTTGAGTCCTTTGGTTTGTTTTAGTGTTTTATTGTTTAGTTTTGCATTCTTTGAGTCTAGTTTAGTGTTTTAAACTTTATTTTATGTTTTTGAGTCAGTTTCCAAGTGATTTTGCAATCCCTCCTAATCCCCGGTTAAGAACGATCCCTACTTATACTTATACTACAATTGTCACAAGAGGGTTTTAATTTGTGTGCTTATTTAGTAAGCATTAACGGCACAAGAGGTTCTAGTGAGTTTAGGGGGTTATGGACGATGTAGAATGATGGATTTAGGTTTGGGATGGATGTAGGGGACGGCAAGGGTTGGTTTTGGGCAGAAATTATGGAGAATGGTGAAGTATGGATGTGTTAGAGGGATGGGATGATTTTGTAGCGTGAATGGTGAATGAATCCCCCTTGTGGCTGCAACAAGGATGTTTATTTATAGGATTTCAGGAGTTAAAACCCTAGGTTATTTAGGTAAACAGAAATTAAGTCAAAAGCTTCTAGAAATAGGAAATCAAATCAGAAATTTAAGGGAAACTAACTAAAAGTTGCGGCAATGGCATAAAACACAAAAGGAATGTGTTTTAATGCAAGGAAATAGGAAAGAACCATCTCCCTTGCACGGCAAGGAAGAGGAAAGGTCAAGGGAGGTGCGGATGTGATATAGGAAAGGTTTAAATGTCCTAAAACTAAAGGAAACAAGGTTCCCTTGCACGGCAAGGGATGATGATAAAGGGGAAGTTGACATGGTGCACGGCAAGGGAAGGAAAAAATGCAAGAGACCTTTGTTTTGTGTCCTAGAATGCATATGAAGTCTTCAAAGTGTTTGGGACATAAGGACAATTAGAATTTAGGAAATGTCAAACCAAGATAGGAAACCCTGGGCTTAACTTTCCTGCTTCAAATAGGAATCCTTGTGTGATTAGGAATCCTCATGTGAGTGGGAAACCTCATTCAATTTGGAAACCTTCTCGTGATAGGAATCCTTGTCGACTTCAAGTCTTCAATTATGTCCAATCCTTGTGCTCGAAGCATGTGATGATCATTCCAAACCCAATTTTGCTCCAAAAAGGCACCAAAATGCATCTTTTCACCAACTCCATCATATGAACCTGAAAACACACAAAAGAAGCATAAAGGACTAAAATAACTAAGGAAACACAACGTAAATGCACGAGAACAAGCCAATTAAGTCGCATAAATATGCTCCTATCAAATTCCCCCACACTTAGCTTTTGCTAGTCCTCGAGCAAAACAAACAAACTAAACAAAACGAAACAAAACAAAACAAACAAAAGACAATCTGAACCTTCCAACGTTGCCTCAGGGATTTCCAATGCACATGACATGTTAAAATTCATTATCTCCACAGATTTTAGTCATCTTCACACTTAAGTACATTCTTAATCATAGTCACCACATACTAGTTCACAATTAAGCATTTAAAACCATGTTTTGAATGTAGTAACATGCCTTAGAGAATTTGCTCAATTCCTTACAAGATATGCACTCAATTTTCACTCAGATTTTCTAACTACACACCCTAATCTAGTTATATGTGAGAAGATTGATGTAAACATGAAAACGAACACTCACATATATGTATCACAAAGAAAGCAATTTCTGAAGTTAATAAGCCTGTTTAGATATGATCTCATGAAAGGAATGCTACTACTTAGACGCGAGAACCAGTGACACCATATGCTCATACCAAATTCAAACTCCACAAATGGAAACACATAACACTCAAGATTGAAGTCAAGGATTGTAATGGGGCTTGGGGTATTGGTTAACAATGGAAAGATAGGGATAACAAACATTCTTAAAGCAATAGCAAGCAAAGTAATGAAATTGAGACTTAGTGATGCGTTAATTATACGCACACAAATTAAACCCTCTTTTTATCAATTGTAGTAAGTATGTAAGTAGGGATCGTTCTAGGCCGGGGATTAGAAGGGATTGCAAAATCACTTGAAAACTGACTCAAATACGTAAAAACAAGTTTAAAACACTATACTAGACTCAAAGAATGCAAAACTAAACTTTAAAACACTAAAACAAACCAAAGGACTCAAAACAGCCCCAAAACACTCAAAACTGCCTTAAAAACACAATCTGGGCAGTTTTGAGCACTTTGGTGAATTTGGACGAATTTGTGTAATAAATTGAATCAAAACACTTATAAACACAAACTAAGACACTTTCTAACTAAATTGGACACTAAAGTAAAGGGGGATTGAGGTTTTGACGAAATTAAACTAAATGCACAGATTGTAATAAAGGGCAGATTCTAAATATGAATTTGATGAAAATATGGATGATGGAATAGCTAAGGGGTTCATCTCCACACATGCCATACTTGCACACAAAACGATTTCTAATTGCTTTTCAATAACCCATGAATTCTCAACGCCCCAGATTAATCGTGTATTGCACTAATTAACCCTCAGATTTTCCTAACGTTATTGAATTGGATGATTGCATACGACAACCCAAAACATTCCCCACAAGTCCCCTACATGATTGCATAATAGAGATACAAGCAAGAATCATTAAGTTCTATGAAAACCATAAGCATTGACGAAGCACTTGTTACTATGATTGCATGAAACTTATGCCAAGAATTTACTCAACGCGATTGAGATCATCAACCTTTACTACTTGTGAATATAATTCCATAACGATTAGGTGAAATTTCCTTATATCCTAGCATCCAATTTATGCATGATAATTAAGCGTGCACTCTCAACCAACACACACAAATCAATTTAATTCACATAGATAAGTAAATTGAATTCACAACTTATGAAACGCAATTAGAAGTAATCAAATCATATCGCAAGCATAAACATGTATTTCGAATCCCCCCCTAGCCAAGGGGGGGGGTTTAGTTCCTCATACGTACAAAACAAAGAGAATTGAATTTAAACATTGAAATCAAGGAGGGGAAAACACCTAAAAATTCCAACAACTCAAACTTGAATTGTATGAACGTTTAAGCCCTTTTCTCCTCCTCTTTGTTGCGGCATAAGGGTTTGTTGTGAGTTTTGAGGATTATGGATGGTGTAGAATGATGTGTTTAGGATAGGGATGGATGTAGGGGACTTCAAGGCTTATTTTTGGGCAGAAAATATGAAGAATGGTGAAGTATGGATGTGTTATAGAGAGGGGATAAATTTCTGGCGTGAATGGTGAATGAATGAATGTTTTGTGGCTGCAATGAATGTTTATTTATAGGTGGCTGAATGATTAAAGAGGGAATATGACAGCTAGGTTGGTTGGTGGCTGCCATCATGAAGAGTGCATGGATGTAGCTGAATAATCAAATGGGAAAGCATGTGGCTGAATGGGTTAAAGAGGGAATGATGATGGGAGAGCATGTGGGTGACAGCTAGGTTGGTTGGTGGCTGCAATGGAGGTGTGGAATGATGATGGGAGAGCATGTGAGTGAATTATGAAGAGTGAATGCTTTCAATTTCGTCCATTCCTTTTGCTCCAAGCATATGCTATCCATTCCAAGCCCAATTTTGCTCCAAAATGCTCCAAAATGCATCCTTTTGCATACTTTGCCCTTAAATCCTGAAAATACATAAAACTAGCTTAAAAGACTACTTTACTAAGGAAAAACACTTTAAATGCACAAGACAAGCTAAACTAAGGTGCATAAATATGCTCCTATCACTTAGCATTCACTTTAAAACACAGAAATCAACTTTTAACACAAAGGGAAGATCTAAGCAACACTCAGGGCCATATTCAACATTTTGGACCCTTTCTTCAACTACCACAAACATGTGAACTTATTTTCATTTATTTCATACTCTTTTTTCTTTCTTTTCACAACTTTTTCTTTTCTTTTTCTTTTTCCACGAATTTTTTTTTTCTTTTCCACCTGTGCCTATGGCACACTAACTCACATGAGAAATACTTCCCCCACACTTGTCTTCTGCCATACATTAATCAAAAGGAGTTCAATTCAAATCATGCTTTGCTATGCTTCAAGAATAAGGGTATGGATGGTCCTAATCTAGGCTAGGTGAGGATAATGTGGGTTAACAAAGAATGTAAGCTTAACAAGGCTCAATGGGGTTAACTTAAACATATAATGAAGTAGGATACACGGCAATTTGGCTTTGGTGGTGGTCACTACACAACTTCTTCTTGAATATGTGTTATGCAAATCAATAACTGATGCGAAAATTATACGCACACAAATTAACCCTCCTGTTGTCAAATTGTAGTATAGATATAAGTAGGGATCGTTCTTAACCGGGGATTAGGAGGGATTGCAAAATCACTTGGAAACTGACTCAAAAACGTAAAATAAAGTTTAAAACACTAAACTAGACTCAAAGAATGCAAAACAAAACATTTAAAACACTAAAACAAACGAAAGGACTCAAAACAGCCCCAAAACACTCAAAACTGCCTTAAAAACACTTTCTGGGCAGTTTTGAGCACTTTGGTGAATTTGGACGAATGTGTGTAATAAATTGAATCAAAACACTTATAAACACAAACTAAGACACTTTAACACTAAACTAGACTCAAAGAATGCAAAACAAAAAGTTAAAACACTAAAACAAACCAAAAGACTCAAACAGCACCCAAAACACTCAAAACTGCCTTAAAAACACTTTCTGGGCAGTTTTGAGCACTTTGACTACTTTGGACGAAATTGGGTAATAAAATGAATCAAAACACTTATAAACACAAACTAAGACACTTTAACACTAAACTAGACTCAAAGAATGCAAAACTAAAAGTTAAAACACTAAAACAAACCAAAAGACTCAAACAGCACCCAAAACACTCAAAACTGCCTTAAAAACACTTTCTGGGCAGTTTTGAGCACTTTGACTACTTTGGACGAAATTGGGTAATAAAATGAATCAAAACACTTAGAAACACAAACTAAGACACTTTCTAACTAAGTTGGACACTAAAGTAAGGGGGGATGAGTTTTTGACGAAATTAACTAAAATGCACAGATTGTAATTAAAAACAGATTGTAAAGATGAATGTGATGGAATTGAATGGATGGGATGGTTAGCGAAGGGGTTCATCTCCACACATGTTACACTTGCATAATAAAAAGATTTCCAATTGCATTTCAATAAACCATGAATTCTCAACGCCCCAGGTTAATTAGGTCCGCTTAAATTAACCGTCAAGTTTTCCTTAAGTTAATGAATTGGATGATTGCATACGACAACCCAAAGCATTCCTCACAAGTTCCCTACATGAATTGCATAATAGAGATACAAGCAAGAATCATTAAGCAACATGAAAACTATAAGTGTTGACGAGGCATTCGTTACTATGATTGCATGAAACTTATGCCAAGAATATGTTTAACGCGATTGTTTATAAGCAACCTCCACTACTTGTGAATATAAGTTCATAACTATTACGTGAAATTCACTTATATTCTAGCGTCAAATTCATGCATGAAAATTAAGCGTGAACTCTCAATAAGCATACATAAATAGGTTATCAATCAAATAGTTAAACAAATTGAATTCACAACTTATGAAACGCAATTAGAAGTAATCAAATCAAAATGCAAGCATAAACATATATTTCGAATCCCCCCCTAACCAGGTGGGGTTTAGTTCCTCATACGTACAAAACAAAGAGAATTGAAATTAAACATTGGAATCGAGGAAAAGAAACACCTAAACATTCCAACAACTCAAACTTGAATTGTATGAACGTTTAGGCACTCTTCTCCTCCTCTTCGTTGTAGCACAAGGTCTAAGGATAGGTTTGGAGGGATGGGGAGTTATGGATGGTGTAGAATGATGTGTTTAGGATAGGGATGGATGTAGGGGACCTCAAGGCTTCTTTTGGGCAGAAAATATGAAGAGTGGTGAAGTATGGATGTGTTATAGAGAGGGGATGAATTTCTGGCGTGAATGGTGAATGAATTTTTGTATGAATGGGAATGAATGCTTATTTATAGGTGAATGAAGGAAGAAAAGAGGGAATATGACAGCTAGGTTGTGATGATGAATGCATGTGGGAGTGTGGCTGAAATGATTATGAAGCATGTGGCTGATTTATGAAGGGAATGCATGTGGATTAAAGTGGAATGACAGCTAGGTTAAATGATGAATGCATGTGCAAAGTTGGTTGAATGATTATGAAGCATGTGGGTGGAAATGCATGTGGAATGGCTGTTTGTTTATGATGATGAATGCATGTGGAATAGGTTGGAATTGCATGTGGAATGGCTTAAAGGATGGAAGTGCATGTGGCTCTAAGGTAGCCTTCTAGAAATCAGGTTTTTAAGCCCCCTTGCAACTCCCTAACTGAATTCAAGCCTTTCAAATTCGTCCATCCTCATGCCTCCATGCTTGCACTATCCAATCTTGGCCCAAAAATGCTCTAGAATGCTCCAAATTGCTTCGTTTTGCATACTTTGACACTAAAACCTGAAATTGCACGAAAATAACTTTAAACACTATAATTAACATAGTTTAGCTAATTAAATGCAAGAAAACAAGCTAACTAAGTCGTATAAATATGCTCCTATCAAATTCCCCCACACTTAGCTTTTGCTAGTCCTCGAGCAAAACAAAACAAAAGAAACCAAAAACAAAACAAAACGAACAAAACACAACCTACACCTTCCAACATTTGCCTCAGGGATTTCCAATGCACATGACATGTTAAAAATCATCATTCCCACAGATTTTAGTCATCTTCACACTTAAATACATTCTTAATCATAGTCACCACATACTAGTTCACAATTAAGCATTTAAAACCATGTTTTGAATGTAGTAACATGCCTTAGAGAATTTGCTCAATTCCTTACAAGATATGCACTCAATTTTCACTCAGATTTTCTAACTACACACCCTAATCTAGTTACATGTGAGAAGATTGATGTAAACATGAAAACGAACACTCACATATATTTATCACAAAGAAAGCAATTTCTGGAGTTAATAAGCATGTTTAGGTATGATCTCATGAATGGAATGCTACTACTTAGATGCGAGAACCAGTGACACCATATGCTCATACCAAGTTCAAACTCCGCAAATTGAAACACATAACACTCAAGATTGAAGTCACGGGTTGTAACGGGGCTTGGGGTGTGTGGATAACAAAGAAGGGATATGGAAAACAAAGGTTCTTAAAGAAATAGTAAGCAAAGCAATGAAATTGAGACTTAGAATTCACTTAGATTGCAGAAATTAACTTTAAAACACAAGGGAAAGATTTAGACAACTCCTTAGGGCCGAATTCATTGTTTTGGACCCTTACTTCAACAAACAATACTTTGGAACTCTTTTTCTCAACTTTTCAACTTTTTCTTCATTTTTTTTTTCTTTTTCCACGAATTTTTTTTTTTCGTGCCTATAGCACACAATTCCTCATGAAAAACACTTCCCCCACACTTGTTTTCTGCCAACATAAATCAAAAGGACTTCAATTTGAATCATGCTTTGCTATGCTTCAAGAACAAGGGTATGGATAGTCCTAATCTAGGCTAGGTGAGGAAAACATGAGTTAACAAATAATGACGGCTAACAAGGCTCAATGGGGTTAAAAACCTACAAAACATAATGACATAGGGCACACGGCTTTTTGGCTAAGGTGGTGGTCACTACACAACTTCATCTTGAATGTGTGTTATGCAAATCAATAACATGCTTTGAATGAAATGGATATAAGTTCTAGCATTTAGTTCTATCATGATACAATTGCATTCTAAGTAGCAACCAAGCAAGGAATAATGAGATCATGCAACAACTTTAGAAAACAAAGAATCACAGAAAATAACTCTCCAAAGAACATTTAGGCTCAAGTCTCACAAGGTTGTAGCGTTTGTTTGAGTTCCTTCCTTCAAGCATGTTACAAAAACAATTTTTTTCTTTTATGATTGCATGTGAAGTCATACATTATAACCATAACCAAGCATATACCAAGAGTAAATCAAACTTTTCTCTATGTTTATAACTCTTTTTCACAGTCATGCAATTACAAACCAAATCCTTATCATTGTGTTGGAAGGTATCCTAAGACACAAACACACAAAAACGACTCAAAACACTCTTTTTAGGCTTTTCAAAACATGTTTTTCAAATTTTTATGTGATTTTCGGAGTTATAAAACAAAACATACTAAAACACTCTAAAACATCTTAAAAACACCTTAAAACAGCAAGGAACAACATTTGAAGTTATGGGTGATAAAATCCCACGAATTTGCATCAAATATACTTAGTTACCCCCCCCACACTTAAATCACACATTGTCCTCAATGTTTTAAGCATAGATTTACATAAAACATAAGTAAACACACAAACAGCATTTATACATACTAAACATGGCAGAATGTAACTAACAAAGAGAAGAGTTTAGGGACGCAAATCTGGAATTGGAGTGCTTTCTCGGTCTTCCTTTGTTGAATGGATGGGTTGATCTTTGGTGATTCCACAGGCTTACTCTTGAACTGGGCTGGAGGATTCTTTTTGGTCTCCTCCACTCGTTGATTTTCCTTTGTGCTACTCTTGAACTGAGCAGCAGGATTCTTTTGGTCTCCCCCGAAGGTCTGAGCTTCCTCCCTTTTTTCTGTTTCTTTGTTCAATCTCTCCAATTCATATTGAAGAGGGTTAGAGGATAGCTCAGCATACGCAGTTGTAGCTTGTCTCCACATGCTTCAATGTATCATTTTCACTTGCCTTACTTGCTCCCCTTTGCAGAAGTGGTCCCTTCTCTGGAAGTGTATCAACTGTTGAAGATGACTACTCGAGAGCAACGCTAGGTAAGCAATCAGGGAAGGGATTCCAGGCAGTTGGTTCCAGATCGGAAGACTGACTCCAAGTGCCGGCTGATTGCTTCTTTCACTTTGCCATGCGAGTAAGAACAAGGACAAAGAAAAGGACAGGGAAAGAGCATGATATGAGATACTTTTGCTTTTGACCTTGATGATATGAGATACCTTTGCTTTTGAAGAAGCGGTGAATGAATCAGCACATGCTTCCATCTACCGTTTCCTCCTGGGTCATCTGTACTCCAAGCATCTGGTATCATCTTTGGGGAAGAAGAAAGAATGGAGTATTTCGAAAGGCTTTGCTGGGAGTGCGCCCTCAGAGGTGAGGAAGAGTTGGGCATTTTCTTCAGGTTTGCCTTGCCATAAAAGATGAAGGTCGACATATATAGGGATTTCCCAATAGCAAGTGGTGGTATTGTTCTTTTACCCTTGTCGACAAACGTTTTGATCCCGCAAATCCGGCTTTTTGAAATAGTGACGCCTCTTCGATTTCTGAACGACTTTCTGAGCAGGCGCCCCTTCGATTTCTGAGCGACGCCCCTTCGCTTTCTGAACGACACGTAGTAGTGCGGATGCGGCTCTTTTGACAAAGCTGCATCCGTTTTCTGAAAAGTAGAGAAAGCGTCGTCGAACTTTGCGTTTGTCGGCTAAAGATGTGTAGTTGCGATGATGGCCTCCACGTGTTTTCACTTTGTCAGAGATCTTTTGACAAAGTGAACGCGTTTTCTGAAAAGCCGAGAGATCGTCGCCGAACTTTGCGCAGGAAATTCCGGCTTTTTGAATTGGTGGACGCGTCGCCTTGGCTTTTTATAGAGCTACCGATCACCTCAAACATACACACTCTGAAGACTGCCCATTTTTGAAAATTGTCTCCGGCCCTTTGAAATTTAACTCCATCCACCCCTTCTCTTAAACACCTTTGAAAAATGGCAAACCCATCGAACCTTAGCTTGGAATTGAGTCTCAGCAGTGATACGGGCGCGCCGCGTCAAGGTAACGTATGGCGCCCTTCTTTCTTATCTTCTAACGGTCCTCTTACAGGTGAAGACTCCGTGATGCAGGATGCCACAACAGCTACAATAGTAGCTAGGAACCTCCTCACTCCCAAAGATAGTCAGCTGCTTTCAGGACGGTCCGATGAGTTGGCCGTTCAAGAATCCCTCTCACTTAGTGTTCAGTGTGCGAGCTCTGTGTCCAACATGGGCCAACGCCTGCTTGCTCGGTCCCGTCAAGTGGAATCATTGATGGCAGAGGTGGAAAATCTTAAGCAGGAGATCAAACAGCTTAAGTACGAGAATAGAAGTTTGCATGTGCTTGCAAATAACTATTCGTCGGGCATGAAGAGGAAGCTTGATGAGCTACAAGAATCTCAAGGTCGCGTTCAAAGTGACCGTCAAAGGCTTGCGTCTTTCTTCCAGAGGCACCTTTTTCCTGGATCATCTAGCGTTCCACCCAATATTGAGGCCTGGAATGCTCTAGCTCCGATGCCTTCCGCTCCGATGCCTTCCGCTCCGATGCCTTCTGCTCCGATGCCTCCCGCTCCGAGAGTTTCGCCACGTAGTGGGTCTTCACGTAAACTACCTTTGTGAAGGCTACATTCTTTTATTTTTCTTTCTTTTTTTTTTTTTTTTTTTTTTTTTTTTTTTTTTATTTGAATCAAACGGCATGGAATTGATCTTTGAATGGAAGGTGATACTTGAAATGATCCGGTAATGGTTTAAATTCAAGATTGGATGCCTGAATCATTAACAACATGTTAGTATAAAAGAAAATTGAAATTGGAGGAGGTGGCTTACTTATGTGATCCAATAAGAACTCAAGAATAAACACCCCTTCCTTGAACGTTTCAGGGACTTTGCACTTGGTTAGATTTGATGTGAGGATTGGTCCTTGTCTTGTGTCATAAAATTCAACTTCTTTGGGGTTGTTTATCTCAAGAACGTCCTCTTTGATGAATTCATGATATTCCCTACTTTTCACCTTTGGAAGGGCTTCCAAGGTGTCTTTTTCACTTTCTTCTTCCTTGGAATTCATGAACCTGCAAGGAATAGGGATATTAGGTGGAATGGGGTTAGAACTAATTAAATTTGGAACAACCTTACTTGAATTAGATGGCGTAGGAGCAATAGGTGCCTCCGGCAAAGGTGTTTCCACTCTTGCCGTGGGTTGGGTGTATTCCTCTTCCTTGTGATTTGATTTTGATGGTTGAGGGTCCGTTCCAACCTCCTTGCTACTTCTCAAGGCAGTTTCAAATCCTTCCTTCGGATTTGCAAGGGTTGAAATAAGGAGTTTGCCTTGGTCTTGAAATTGTCCTACGAACTCCGCGATCTGCCCAATTTGCTTTTCCAAGTAGTCCAACCTTTTGTCTTGATTTTGCCTTGCTTTGTTTAGATCTTCTTGCCCCTGAGACAAATTGGTGAGTAACTTACTAACCGTATCATTATACAAAGACTCACTTGAATTTGTTTGGGCAGGTTGTGGTGGCTGCATAGGTGTTGTATAGAACTCCTCATATGGTTGCCAATATCCTTCTTGTTGAATATGTTGAGGTTCCCACCACATAGAGTTTGAATGATCACTCCAATCCGAATTGTAAGTATTGGAAAACACGTCGTTCCTTGATTGATTATGATCAAATGTACCAACTCTTTGCGTTTGGTACTCTTCCATAAGCTGTGACAAAAGAGAAGCACTATCAAGTGCCATGTCTTGCTTCTAAAATCAACAAAATAAAACTAAAAATATATACACACAAACGATAATAAAACAATCCAAGAGATTAGCAAAGTTGCTAATCCCCGGCAACGGCGCCAAAATTTGATGCGAAAATTATACGCACACAAATTAACCCTCCTGTTGTCAAATTGTAGTATAGATATAAGTAGGGATCGTTCTTAACCGGGGATTAGGAGGGATTGCAAAATCACTTGGAAACTGACTCAAAAACGTAAAATAAAGTTTAAAACACTAAACTAGACTCAAAGAATGCAAAACAAAAAGTTAAAACACTAAAACAAACCAAAAGACTCAAACAGCACCCAAAACACTCAAAACTGCCTTAAAAACACTTTCTGGGCAGTTTTGAGCACTTTGACTACTTTGGACGAAATTGGGTAATAAAATGAATCAAAACACTTATAAACACAAACTAAGACACTTTAACACTAAACTAGACTCAAAGAATGCAAAACTAAAAGTTAAAACACTAAAACAAACCAAAAGACTCAAACAGCACCCAAAACACTCAAAACTGCCTTAAAAACACTTTCTGGGCAGTTTTGAGCACTTTGACTACTTTGGACGAAATTGGGTAATAAAATGAATCAAAACACTTAGAAACACAAACTAAGACACTTTCTAACTAAGTTGGACACTAAAGTAAGGGGGGATGAGTTTTTGACGAAATTAACTAAAATGCACAGATTGTAATTAAAAACAGATTGTAAAGATGAATGTGATGGAATTGAATGGATGGGATGGTTAGCTAAGGGGTTCATCTCCACACATGTTACACTTGCATAATAAAAAGATTTCCAATTGCATTTCAATAAACCATGAATTCTCAACGCCCCAGGTTAATTAGGTCCGCTTAAATTAACCGTCAAGTTTTCCTTAAGTTAATGAATTGGATGATTGCATACGACAACCCAAAGCATTCCTCACAAGTTCCCTACATGAATTGCATAATAGAGATACAAGCAAGAATCATTAAGCAACATGAAAACTATAAGTGTTGACGAGGCATTCGTTACTATGATTGCATGAAACTTATGCCAAGAATATGTTTAACGCGATTGTTTATAAGCAACCTCCACTACTTGTGAATATAAGTTCATAACTATTACGTGAAATTCACTTATATTCTAGCGTCAAATTCATGCATGAAAATTAAGCGTGAACTCTCAATAAGCATACATAAATAGGTTATCAATCAAATAGTTAAACAAATTGAATTCACAACTTATGAAACGCAATTAGAAGTAATCAAATCAAAATGCAAGCATAAACATATATTTCGAATCCCCCCCTAACCAGGTGGGGTTTAGTTCCTCATACGTACAAAACAAAGAGAATTGAAATTAAACATTGGAATCGAGGAAAAGAAACACCTAAACATTCCAACAACTCAAACTTGAATTGTATGAACGTTTAGGCACTCTTCTCCTCCTCTTCGTTGTAGCACAAGGTCTAAGGATAGGTTTGGAGGGATGGGGAGTTATGGATGGTGTAGAATGATGTGTTTAGGATAGGGATGGATGTAGGGGACCTCAAGGCTTCTTTTTGGGCAGAAAATATGAAGAGTGGTGAAGTATGGATGTGTTATAGAGAGGGGATGAATTTCTGGCGTGAATGGTGAATGAATTTTTGTATGAATGGGAATGAATGCTTATTTATAGGTGAATGAAGGAAGAAAAGAGGGAATATGACAGCTAGGTTGTGATGATGAATGCATGTGGGAGTGTGGCTGAAATGATTATGAAGCATGTGGCTGATTTATGAAGGGAATGCATGTGGATTAAAGTGGAATGACAGCTAGGTTAAATGATGAATGCATGTGCAAAGTTGGTTGAATGATTATGAAGCATGTGGGTGGAAATGCATGTGGAATGGCTGTTTGTTTATGATGATGAATGCATGTGGAATAGGTTGGAATTGCATGTGGAATGGCTTAAAGGATGGAAGTGCATGTGGCTCTAAGGTAGCCTTCTAGAAATCAGGTTTTTAAGCCCCCTTGCAACTCCCTAACTGAATTCAAGCCTTTCAAATTCGTCCATCCTCATGCCTCCATGCTTGCACTATCCAATCTTGGCCCAAAAATGCTCTAGAATGCTCCAAATTGCTTCGTTTTGCATACTTTGACACTAAAACCTGAAATTGCACGAAAATAACTTTAAACACTATAATTAACATAGTTTAGCTAATTAAATGCAAGAAAACAAGCTAACTAAGTCGTATAAATATGCTCCTATCAATAACATGCTTCGAATGAAATGGGCATGAGTTCTAGCATTTGGAACTATATGATGAAACACCTTCTAAGTAGTAACCAAGCAAAGAATAATGAGATCATGCAACGACTTTAGAAAACAATAATGCACAGATTTTAACTCTCCAAATAACGTTTAGGCTCAAGTCTCACAAGGTTGTAGCGTTTGTTTGAGTTCCTTCCTTCAAGCATGTTACAAAAACTAATTTTTCTTTTATGATTGCATGTGAAGTCATACATTATAACCATAACCAAGCATATACCAAGAGTAAATCAAACTTTTCTCCATGTTTATAACTCTTTTTTAATAGTCATGCAATTAAAAACCAAATCCTCATCATTGTGTTGGAAGGTACCCTAAGACACAAACACACAAAAACGACTCAAAACACTCTTTTTAGGCTTTTCAAAACATGTTTTTCAAATTTTTATGTGATTTTCGGAGTTATAAAACAAAACACACTAAAACACTCCAAAACAGCTTAAAAACACTTTAAAATAGCAAGGAACAACACTTGAAGTTATGGGTGATAAAATCCCACGAATTTGCATCAAATATACTTAGTTACCCCCCCCCCCCCCCAACACTTAAATCAAACATTGTCCTCAATGTTTTAAACATAAATTCACACAAAACACAAGTAAACACACAAACAGCAACTAACAACATAACATGGCAGATTAGAAACAACAACAAAGAGAAGGGTTTGAGGAATGCAAATCTGGAATTTGGGGGATTCCTAGGGCTTCCTTTGTTGAATGGATGGGTTGCCTCCCACATAGCACTTGCTTTAACGTCGTACAGCCGAACGAAGAACACCTTCACTCCAATTTGGAACCCACGGCATGCAAGGGAATCTCTTCCACAACATGCTCCACAAAGTTCTCATAGTATGGCTTCAATCTATGTCCGTTCACCTTGAATTCTTGCCCTGTTCTCAAACTCTTAATTTGGACTGCACCATGCACAAAAAGATAAGTAATAACAAATGGACCATCCCACTTGGAACGTAACTTACCAGGGAAGAGACAAAGACGGGAGTTGAACAACACTTTCTGCCCTATTGTAAAAGTCTTGCCTCTAATCATCTTGTCATGGAATGCCGTGGTCTTCTCTTTGTAAATTCTAGCATTCTCATAAGCTTCATGCCTTATTTCATCAAGTTCACATAATTGAAGCTTCCTATGAATTCCAACTTGGTCCACATTCAAATTGAATGTTTTGATAGCCCAATGAGCTCTATGTTCTAATTCCACAGGGAGATGACATGGTTTACCATAAACAAGACGAAAAGGAGACATACCAATGGGAGTTTTGTACGCTGTTCTATATGCCCAAAGAGCATCATCCAAACGCAAGCTCCAATCTTTTCTATTTGGCCCAACAGTCTTCTCCAAAATCTGTTTGATCTCTCTATTGGACACCTCGGCTTGGCCATTGGTTTGGGGGTGGTAAGGTGTGGAAACCTTATGCATCACATGGTACTTCTTGAGTAAGGCTTTAATGGTACGATTGCAAAAGTGAGACCCCCCATCACTGATTAGCACCCTAGGCATCCCAAATCTTGAAAAGATACTAGTTTTCACAAAATCTGCCACAACTTTAGAATCATTAGTTCGAGTGGCTTTCGCTTCCACCCACTTTGAAACATAATCAACTGCAAGTAATATGTAATTGAAACCAAAAGATGAAGGAAACGGACCCATAAAATCAATTCCCCACACATCAAAAATTTCAACAACAACAATGGGTACCTGCGACAATTGATCTCTTTGGCCTATATTACCTGTCCTTTGGCATCGATCACAAGCTAAACAAAAGGTTCTTGCATCTTTAAACAAAGTAGGCAAATAAAAACCACATTCAAGAACTTTTAAAGCTGTCCTTTGGGTGCCAAAATGACCCCCACAAGCTTATGTGTGACAAAAACTTAAAATTGAATGAAAATTTGATTCATGCACACATCTCCTTATAATCTGATCTGGGCAATGTTTCCACAAGTATGGGTCATCCCAAACATAAAATTTACCATCCTTTTTAAGTTTATCATGTTGGAATTTGTTTAGGGTGCTAGGAACTTGCCTAGATACCAAATAATTGACCAAATCGGCATACCAAGGGGTACTTACCTGAATGGACAGAAGTTGCTCATCCGGAAACGTTTCTAAAATGGGGATGGGCTCTTCCTCACGCACCATTCTACTTAGGTGGTCAGCCACCATGTTTTCACACCCTTTCTTGTCCCTAATTTCAATATCGAACTCTTGAAGTAGGAGCATCCAACGAATGAGTCTTGGTTTGGCCTCCTTTTTGGTGGGAAGATACTTCAAGGCTACATGGTCAGTGAAAACAATTACTTTAGTGCCAAGTAGATATGATCTAAACTTATCTAATGCAAATACAACCGCCAAAAGTTCTTTTTCAGTTGTAGAATAATTCAATTGAGCATCATTTAAAGTGCATGAAACATAATAAATAACATGTGGCTGCTTGTTTTTCCTTTGGCCCAAAACAGCTCCAAGTGCATAATCCGATGCATCACACATTAGTTCGAAGGGAATGGACCAATCTGGTGGAGTTATAATTGGTGCCGTGGTGAGGAGTTCTTTGAGATGGTTGAATGCTTTCTCACACGCCTCGTTGAACTTGAAAGGCACTTCCTTTTGGAGGAGACGGCATAGGGGCTGTGCAATCTTGGAAAAGTCCTTGATAAATTGTCGATGGAATCCTGCATGACCAAGAAAAGAACGAACCTCCCTCACCGAAGTAGGAGAGGGTAAGTAGCATACAAGATCTATTTTAGACTTATCAACTTCAATTCCTTTTTCAGAGATTATATGACCCAAAACAATACCTTGTTTAACCATAAAATGGCATTTCTCCCAATTTAACACAAGGTTTGTTTCAACACAATGTTTCAAGATTAAAGTGAGATTATCCAAGCAATTATCAAATGAACTACCAAATACACTAAAATCATCCATGAATATTTCAATAATCCTTTCAACATAATCAGAAAAGATGCTAACCATACACCTTTGAAACGTGGCTGGAGCATTGCACAAACCGAATGGCATGCGTCGATATGCAAACGTTCCAAAGGGACAAGTAAAAGTGGTCTTTTCTTGATCATCCGGGGCAATAACAATTTGATTATAACCAGAGTATCCATCAAGAAAACAATAAAAGGAATAACCTGCTAACCTTTCAAGCATTTGATCCAAGAACGGCAGTGGGAAGTGATCCTTCCTTGTGGTGGCATTTATCTTCCTATAATCAATGCATACTCTCCAACCGGTTTGAATGCGAGTAGGTACAAGCTCATTCTCGACATTTTCCACAACCGTCACATCGGATTTCTTAGGCACACATTGGATAGGTGAAACCCACTTACTATCCGAGATTGGATAGATGACTCCACAATCTAGAAGTTTGATTATCTCATTTTTCACAACTTCCATCATCGGAGGGTTAAGACGGCGTTGAGCCTCTCTAGTTGGTTTGGCCCCCTCCTCAAGAAATATGTGATGCATGCATGTTGTAGGGCTTATACCTTTGATATCGGCCAATGTCCATCCTAGGGCAGATTTGAACTCTTTCAAAACTTGAACTAGTTTCTCCTCTTCTTGTGCCGTGAGGGATGAGGAGATGATGGCAGGTAGGGTCTCATCTTCTCCCAAGAAAATGTACTTCAAATGGCTTGGTAATGGTTTTAGTTCAAGGCCGGGTGCCTGAATTATGGACGGAAGCAACTTGTTAGTCGAAATAGGAATTGACTCACGATTAGGAAACTTCCCTAATCTTTTCCTACCTAAGTTTCAGCTGCCAAAAAGGGTTCCTAATTAATTCAGGACACTTAAATATATGTCTAGAAGACTTAGTCCTACTTCCTAATCCATGCCGCACATATCCCTTTTAATTCCCCATTCCTTGCCGTGCAAATCACCTTTCCCTTTCTCCCTAGGTGCTGCCACACCTTTTCCTTCCCTTTTCCTCTTAGGATTTGGAGTCTTAAAACCTTCCCCAATTAATTACTTAATGTTTTAACCTTTCTCCCTCTATATATACACAATCTGCCACACAAAATAAGGCTCCCTCATTCTCTCCATTCATTCAGCCATCACCCACCTCCTACCACCATCCAACCTATCCATCCATCACCATAATTCATACCCAAACACCCTTGTGCGCCAACAAAGAAGGAGAAAGAAGAGAGGAGAAGCCTTGGACGTTTTGGCCATTCAAGCTTGGATTGTTGGAGTGTTTCTAGGTGTATTCAATCTTTACTTTCAATGTTTAATTTATATTCTCTTTGTTTTGCTGTAAACATGAGGAGCTACACTTGTTTTAGCTAGGGGAGGCTTTGAAACCATGATTATGTTTGTGATATGAATTGATTAATTCCAGTTGTGATTTCATAAATTGTGAATGCAATTTACTTAACCGTTTGATGGATAACTTATTCTTGTATGTTTATTAGGGAGGCCTACTTAATTTGCATGCATGAATTTGGTGCTAGAATATAAGGGAGTTTCACATAATCGTTACAAACTTATATTCACAAGTAGTTAAGGTTGTTTTCACAATCATGTTAAGTAGATTCCTAGCATGAGTATCATGATGTCATAGTTACAAGTGCTTTGTCAATACTTATGATTTTCATAGTGATGTGATATATAATAACACACAAATTAAACCCTCTTTTTGACAATTGTAGTATAGATATAAGTAGGGATCGTTCTAGGCCGGGGATTAGGAGGGATTGCTAATCTAATGAAATTTGACTCAAAGATACAAAAATAAGCTTCAAAACACTTAAACAAACTCAAAAGACTCTTAACTAAACTTATAATGACTCAAAACAAACTTTAAAGACTCAAACTAGACTCTAAGACTTACTTTGGACGAAAATTGAATTAGTTTTGACTCAAAACACTTAAAAACAAACAATAGCTCAGATTCTAACCTAATTGACACTTGAAACAAAGGGGGGTTTTGGTTTTGACGAATTTGAATTAAAACAAAACAGAAACTAAACTAGACAAAGTTATGAACGAATTTGGGTATATGGATGGGTGATTAGCTAGCTAGAGGGTCATTCTCCACACATGACACACTTGCATACAAATTGATTTCCAGTTGCTTTTCGATAAACCATGAACCTCAACACCCCAGATTAACCGTGACATCACCAATTAACCCTCAAATTTTCCTTATGTTATTGGATTGGATGACATCATACGAAAACCCAAAACATTGTTCAAAAGTTCCCTACATGACATCATAATAGAGATACAATCAAAGATCATTACGTTCTATGAAAATCATAAGTATTGACAAAGCACTTGTAACTATGACATCATGATACTCATGCTAGGAATTTACTTAACATGATTGTGAAAACAACCTTAACTACTTGTGAATATAAGTTTGTAACGATTATGTGAAACTCCCTTATATTCTAGCACCAAATTCAAGCATGCAAATTAAGTGTCACCCTTAATCAACAAACAAGAATAAGTTATCCATCAAACGGTTAAGTAAATTGCATTCACACTTTATGAAATCACAATTGGAATTAATCAATTCATATTGCAAATATAATCATGGTTTCAAAGTCTCCCCTAGCTAAAACAAGTTTAGCTCCTCATGTTTACAACAAAACAAAGAGAATATAAATTAAACATTAAAACAAAGATTGAATACACCTAGAAACGCTCCAACAATCCAAGCTTGAATGGCCAAAACGTCCAAGGCTTCTCCTCTTTTCTTTCTCCTTCTTTGTTGCGGCACAAGGTTGTTTGGGTATGAATTATGGTAATGGATGGATAGGTTGGATGGTGGTAGGGGGTGGATGATGGCTGAATGTATGGAGATAATGAGGAATAATTCGTATGGATGTGTATGGATGTCTAGAATCTCCAATATGTGCGGCAGATTATGTATATATAGAGGGAGAAAGGTTAAGGCAATAAGTAATTAATTTGGGAAGGTTTTTAGATCCAAATTCTCAAGGAAAAAGGGTGATAGGAGCATATTCATGCGACTTAAATGGCTTGTTCTCGTGTATTTACGTTATGTTTCTTTAGTTATTTTAGTCTTTATGCTTCTTTTGTGTGTTTTCAGGTTCTAAGGGCAAAGTATGCAAAAGGGTGCATTTTGGTGCATTTTGGAGTAGTTTGGGGCGTTAAATGGATTGCATATACTTGAAGCCAAGTAGATGGACGAAATTGAAGACCAAAGGAGGCCCTTTGTACCAGAAATTCACACCAACACATCCCATTTCAGATTGCATTCCAATCATTCCAGCCAAGCCACATGCACTCCCTTTAATTTATTCAACCTAGCTGTCAAAGCACATGCACATTCACCCTAATCATTCACATACACAATCTGCCATCATTCACACATTCATTCCACATGCATTCATCAACATATCTAGCTGACACTCACATGCATTCCCTTCATATAAATCAGCCACATGCACCCATAATCATTCAACCAACTTTGCACATGCACTCATCATCATAACCTAGCTGTCATTCCACTTCATTGCACATGCACTCACTTAACCTAGCTGTCATGTTCCCTCTCCCATCCATTCATCTCCCTATAAAAACCATACCACCTCTCATACACATTCATTCACGCCAGAAATTCATTCCCTCTCTCTAACACAGCCATACTTCACCATTCTTCATATTTTCTGCCCAAAAACACTCCTTGCCTTCCCCTACATCCATCCCTACCCTAAACACATCATTCTACATCATCCATAACCCCCAAAACTCACCAAAACCCCTTGTGCCGCAGCAACTAGAGGAGAAGAGGCTTAAACGTTCATACAATTCAAGATTGAGTTGTTGGAATTTTTAGGTGTACTTTGATTCTTGTTTTCAATGTTTACTTTGTTATTACTCTCTAAGTTTGTTGTAATCATGAGTGGCTAAACCCCTAATTAGTTAGGGGAAAGTTTGAAGCCATGAACATGTTTGAAATATGAATTGATTTCTTCCAATTGTGATTTGTTAAGTTGTGATTGCAATTCAATTATCTGTTTATTAAAAACTTGTTTTTGTATGTTGATTAGGGATGCATACTTAGTCTTCATGCATAAACTCGATGCTAGTTTATAAACGAGTTTCACCTAATCGTCACAAGTTTATAAACATGAGTAGTGAAGGTTGCTAGTCACAACCGCGTTAATTGAATTCTTGGCAAGAGTATCATGCATTCATAGTTACAATTGCCTCGTCAACACTTATAATTTTCATAGAGCATAATGATCTCTCATTGTATCTCTTCTATGCATTCATGTTGAGAACCATTGGAGAATGATTTGAATTGTCGCATGCATCATCCAATTCAATAACATAAGGAAAATTTGAGAGTTAATTAGTGCATCACGGTTAACTTGGGGTGTTGAGCATCATAGTTAATGAAAAGCAATTGGAGAAACAATTCATATACAAATGTGTCTTGTGTGGAGAATGGACCTCTAACTAATCCATCCATTATCTTGTTTTCAAGGAATTCGTTTTACAATTCTGCCTAGTTTATTAACTTGTTTTGTTATTTCAATTTTCGTCAAATCAAAACCCCCCCTTTACTTTCTTGTTCTTTAGTGCTTAGAATCTGTTTAGTTTATGTTTTAAAATGTTTTGAATCAAGCCATAATCTTAAATTCGTCCAAAATTGGGTTTAAGGTTAGAAACTGCCTAGTTAGTGTTTTTAGGCAGTTTTGAGTCTTTTGAACTTGTTTTGAGTCCTTTGAGTCTTTGTATTGTCCAAATTAGTTAGAAAGTGTCTTAGTTTGTGTTTATAAGTGTTTTGATTCAATTTGTTGCACAAATTCGTCCAAATTGACCAAGGTGCTCAAAACTGCCCAGAAAGTGTTTTTAAGGCAGTTTTGAGTGTTTTGGGTGATGTTTGAGTCTTTTGGTTTGTTTTAGTGTTTTAAGCGTTTAGTCTCGCATTCTTTGAGTCTAGTTTAGTGTTTTAAACTTTATTTTACATTTTTGAGTCAGTTTCCAAGTGATTTGCAATCCCTCCTAATCCCCGGTTAAGAACGATCCCTACTTACATACTTACTACAATTGATAAAAAGAGGGTTTAATTTGTGTGCGTATAATTCTCGCATCAAAGTTTGGCGCCGTTGCCGGGGATTAGCAAATTTGCTAATCCCTTGGATTGTTCGTTTCTGTTATGTATTTTAGTTTTAGTTTTTTTTATTTGTGTTTTGTTTGTTGAATTCAAGTACTAGAGAAGCACAACATGGCACTTGATAATGCTTCTCTATTGTCACAGCTCATGGAAAGGTCCCAAATGCAAAGCGTTGATATATTTGATCTTCAATCAAGGAATAACGTGTTTTCCAATACTTACAATTCAGATTGGAGTGATCATTCAAACTCTATATGGTGGGAACCTCAACATATTCAACAAGAAGGATATTGGCAGCCCTGTGAGGAGTTCTATTCAACGTCTATGCATCCACCACAACCTTATGTACAATATGCCCAACCAAACTCAGGTTTGTCAATAGATTATAATCAAGCTCTTAATGAATTAATTTCTTTGGTGCAGGGCTCACAAAACCAACTCAAGGAGGCTCAACAAGGAGAATATTGGCAACCATATGAGGAGTTCTATACAACACCTATGCAGCCACCACAACCTGGCCAAACAAATTCAAGTGAGTCTTTGTATAATGATACGGTTAGTAAGTTACTCACCAATTTGTCTCAGGGGCAAGAAGATCAAAACAAAGCAAGGCAAAATCAAGACAAAAGGTTGGACCACTTGGAAAAGCAAATTGGGCAGATAACGGAGTTCGTAGGACAATTTCAAGACCAAGGCCAACTCCCTATTTCAACCATGGCAAATCCGAAGGAAGGATTTGAAACTGCCAAGGAAATCATCTTGAGAAATGGCAAGGAGGTTGGAACGGACCCTCAACCATCAAAATCAAATCACAAGAAGGATGAAAGATTGCAATTTGAGGAAGAGGAACACACCCAACACACGGCAAGGGAGGAAACACCTTTGCCGCAGGCACCTATTGCACCTACGCCATCCAATTCAGGTAAGGTTGTTCCAAAGTTAATTATTTCTAACCCCGTTCCACTGAATGTCCCTATTCCTTGCAGGCTCATGCAATCCAAGGAAGAAGAGGGTGAGAAAGACATATTCGAATCCTTTCCAAAGAATCAAGAGCAAGATGTGACTGGGGAATGTCTAGAATTCATCAAAGAGGATATACTTGAGACAACAATTCGCAAAGAAATTGGATTTCATGACACAGGACAAGTCATAACGCTCAAAACACCAAATCTAGCTGAAATTTCTAGTCTTACAACTTTCGAAGGGGTGTTTATTCTTGAGTTTATGTCGGAGCACACAGGTAAGCCACCTCCCCGAATTTCAATTTTGGTTTATACTAATATGTTGTTAATGATTCAGGCACCCACTTTAGAATTTAAACCATTACCGGATCATCTCAAGTATCACCCCCATTCAAAGATAAATTCCATGCCGTGGGTTCCAATTGAGCCTAAGAAGGTCTCGTCCGGCTGCAAGACGTAAAAGAAAGCGCTACTTGGGAGGCAACCCAATACAGTGAATAAAACAAAATATGAAGAAAAAAAAAAAACATGGCAGAAAGATGGAGCCTTCACAAAGGTTGTGTACGAGAAGCCCCACTACGTGGCAACACTCTCGGAGCAGGAGGCATCGGAGCAGGAGGCATCGGAGCAGAAGGCATCGGAGCAAGAGGCATCGGAGATAGAGCATTCGAAGCCTCAATACTTGGCGGAACGCTGGATGACCCAGGAAAAAGGTGCCTCTGGAAGAAAGACGCAAGCCTTTGACGGTCACTTTGCATTCGACCTTGAGATTCTTGCATCTCATCAAGCTTCCTCTTCATGCCTGTCGAATAATTATTGGCAAGCACGTGCAAACTTCTATTCTCGTGCTTAAGCTGTTTGATCTCCTGCTTAAGACTTTCCACCTCCGCCATCAATGATTCAACCTGACGGGAGCGAGCAAGTAGGCGTTGGCCCATGTTGGACACAGAGCCAGCGCACTGAACACTGAGAGCCAGGGACTCTTGAACGGCCAACTCATCGGACCGTCCTGAAAGCAGCTGACTATCTTTGGGAGTGAGGAGGTTCCGAGCTACTATTGTAGCTGTTGTGGCATCCTGCATCATGGAGTCTTCACCTGTAAGAGGACCGTTAGAAGATAAGAAAAAAGGGCGCCATACGTTACCTTGACGCGGCGCGCCCGTATCACTGCTGAGACTCAATTCTAAGCTAAGGTTCGATGGGTTTGCCATTTTTCAAAAGTGTTCAAAGAGAAGGGCTGGATGGAGTTAAATTTCAAAGGGCCGGAGACGATTTTCACAGATGGGCAGTCTTCAGAGTGTGTATGTTGGTGGTGATCGATAGCTCTATAAAAAGCCAAGGCGACGCGTCCACCAATTCAAAAAGCCGGAATTTCCTGCGTAAAGTTCGGCGACGCTCTCTCGACTTTTCAGAAAATGCGTTCAACTTTGTCAAAAGATCTCTGACAAAGTTGAAGACACGTGGAGGCCATCATCGCAACTACACATCTTTAGCCGACAAGCGCAAAGTTCGGCGACGCTTTCTCTGCTTTTCAGAAAACGCGTGTAACTTTGTCAAAAGTGGCGCTCGTTCAGAAATCGAAGAGGCGTCGTTCAGAAATCGAAGGGGCGCATTCAAAGATCGAAGAGTCGTCACTATTTCAAAAAGCCGGATTTGCGGGATCAAAACGTTTGTCGACAACGGTAAAAGAACAGTACCACCACTTGCTATTGGGAAATCCCTATATATGTCGACCTTCATCTTTTATGGCAAGGCAGACCTGAAGAAAATGCCCAACTCTTCCTCACCTTTGAGGGAACACTCCCAGCAAAGCCTTTCGAAACACTCAATTCTTTCTTCTTCCCCAAAGATGATACCAGATGCCTGGAGTACAGATGACCCAGGAGGAAGCAGCACAACAAATACATGTGCTGATTCATTCACCGCTTCTTCAAAAGCAAAGGTATCTCATATCATCAAGGTCAAAAACAAAAGTATCTCATATCATGCTCTTTCCCTGTCTTTTCCTTTGTCTTTGTTATTACTCGCATAGCAAAGTAAAAGAAGCAATCAACCGGCACTTGGAGTCAGTCTTCCAATCTGGAGCCGACTGCCTGGAAGCTATTCCCTGGTTGCTTACCTAGCGTTGCTCTCGAGTAGTCATCTTCAACAGTTGATACACTTCCAGAGAAGGGACCACTTCTGCAAAGGGGAACAAGTAAGGCAAGTGAAAATGATACATTGAAGCATGTGGAGACAAGCAACAACTGCATATGCTGAGCTATCCTCTAACCCTCTTCAATACGAATTGGAAAGATTGAACAAAGAAACAGATAAAAGGAGGAAGCTCAGACCTTCGGGGAAAACCAAAAGAATCCTGCTGCCCAGTTCAAGAGTAGCACAAAGGAAAATCAACGAGTGGAGGAGACCAAAAGAATCCTCCAGCCCAGTTCAAGTGTAAGCCTGTGGAATCACAAAGATCAAAGCCTCAATGCAATCACCAAGGAGAAGAGGGAATTTACACTCCATAACCAGATTTGCGTCCCTAAACTCTTCTCTTTGTTAGTTACATTCTGCCATGTTTAGTATGTTTAAGTGCTTTTTGTGTGTTTACTTATGTTTTGTGTGAATCTATGCTTAAAACATTGAGGACAATGTTTGATTTAAGTGTGGGGGGGGGGGGGGGTAACTAAGTATATTTAATGCAAATTCATGGGATTGTATCACCCATTACTTCAAATGTTGTTCCTTGCTGTTTTAAGGTGTTTTTAAGTGTTTTAGTATGTTTTGTTTTTATAACTCCGAAAATCACATAAAAATTTGAAAAACATGTTTTGAAAAGCCTAAAAAGAGTGTTTTGAGTCGTTTTTGTGTGTTTCTGTCTTAGGGTACCTTCCAACACAATGATGAGGATTTGGTTTGTAATTGCATGACTGTTAAAAAGAGTTATAAACATAGAGAAAAGTTTGATTTACTCTTGGTATATGCTTGGTTATGGTTATAATGTATGACTTCACATGCAATCATAAAAGAAAAATTCGTTTTTGTAACATGCTTGAAGGAAGGAACTCAAATAAACGCTACAACCCTGTGAGACTCGAGCCATTACCTTCTTTGGAGAGTTTTAATCTGTGATTCTTTGTTTTCTAAAGTTGTTGCATGATCTCATTATTCCTTGCTTGGTTGCTACTTAGAATGCAATTGTATCATGATAGAACTAAATGCTAGAACTTATATCCATTTCATTCAAAGCATGACATTGAATTGCATAACATATATCAAGATGAAGTTGTGTAGTTGCCACCATAGCCAAATAGCCTTACTTCCCATATTTCGTATATGTTGTAAGTTTACCCCCGTTGAGCTTTGTTTAGCCTTTATTCTTTGTTAACCCACATTATCCTCACCTAGCCTAGTTTAGGACAATCCACACCCTTGTTCTTAAAAGATAGTGAGTATGACTTAAATGAATTCCTTTTGAGTTACATTATGCAAGAAAATGAGTGTGGGGGAAGGAATGTTTGTTCTTAAGTTTATATGTATGTTTTGAGATACAAAAGAAAAAAAAAAATTGTGAAAAACATATGAACAAGAAAAACAGAAAAGAAAAGAAAGAAAGAAAGGAAAAAGAGCTTGTTCCCCATGTTTGTTCAAAAGTTGAGTTTTCATTCAAAAGTGAATTCTAAGTTAATTCAAATGCTTTGCTCGCTATTTCTTTAAGAACCTTTGTTTTCCTTATCCCTTTTTTGTTAGCCAAACACCTTTAGCCCCGTTTCAACCCTTATGCTTCTATCTTGATCGTTATGTGTTCAATAATGTGGAGTTTGGAATTGATATGAGCTTATGAAATCACTGGTTCTCATTCTAAGTAGTAGCATTCCATTCATGAGATCATATTCATGTCATTATCGTAAATCCAGAAAATGCTTTCTTTTGTTATAACATATGTGAGATACTAGTCTTTCATGTTTACATCAATCTCTCACATATAACTAGTGTAGGGTGTGTAGTCAGAAAATCTGTGTGAAAAACGAGAGTACATCTAGTAAGGAATTGAGGGAATTCTCTAAGGCATGTTACTACATTCAAAACATGGTTTTAAATGTTTAATTGTGAACTAGTATGTGGTGACTATGATTAAGAATGTACTTAAGTGTAAAGATGGCTAAAATCTGTGGGAATAATGATTTTTAACTTGTCATGTGCATTGGAAATCCCTGAGACGATTATTGGAAGGTGTAGGTTGTGTTTTGTTCATTTTGATTTGTTTTTGGTTTCTTTTGTTTTGTTTTGCTCGAGGACTAGCAAAAGCTAAGTGTGGGGGAATTTGATAGGAGCATATTCATGCGACTTAAATGGCTTGTTCTCGTGTATTTACGTTATGTTTCTTTAGTTATTTTAGTCCTTTATGCTTCTTTTGTGTGTTTTCAGGTTCTAAGGGCAAAGTATGCAAAAGGGTGCATTTTGGTGCATTTTGGAGTAGTTTGGGGCGTTAAATGGATTGCATATACTTGAAGCCAAGTAGATGGACGAAATTGAAGACCAAAGGAGGCCCTTTGTAGCAGAAATTCACACCAACACATCCCATTTCAGATTGCATTCCAATCAGTCCAGCCAAGCCACATGCACTCCCTTTAATTTATTCAACCTAGCTGTCAAAGCACATGCACATTCACCCTAATCATTCACATACACAATCTGCCATCATTCACACATTCATTCCACATGCATTCATCAACATATCTAGCTGACACTCACATGCATTCCCTTCATATAAATCAGCCACATGCACCCATAATCATTCAACCAACTTTGCACATGCACTCATCATCATAACCTAGCTGTCATTCCACTTCATTGCACATGCACTCACTTAACCTAGCTGTCATTTCCCTCTCCCATCCATTCATCTCCCTATAAAAACCATACCACCTCTCATACACATTCATTCACGCCAGAAATTCATTCCCTCTCTCTAACACAGCCATACTTCACCATTCTTCATATTTTCTGCCCAAAAACACTCCTTGCCTTCCCCTACATCCATCCCTACCCTAAACACATCATTCTACATCATCCATAACCCCCAAAACTCACCAAAACCCCTTGTGCCGCAGCAACTAGAGGAGAAGAGGCTTAAACGTTCATACAATTCAAGATTGAGTTGTTGGAATTTTTAGGTGTACTTCGATTCTTGTTTTCAATGTTTACTTTGTTATTACTCTCTAAGTTTGTTGTAATCATGAGTGGCTAAACCCCTAATTAGTTAGGGGAAAGTTTGAAGCCATGAACATGTTTGAAATATGAATTGATTTCTTCCAATTGTGATTTGTTAAGTTGTGATTGCAATTCAATTATCTGTTTATTAAAAACTTGTTTTTGTATGTTGATTAGGGATGCATACTTAGTCTTCATGCATAAACTCGATGCTAGTTTATAAACGAGTTTCACCTAATAATCACAAGTTTATAAACATGAGTAGTGAAGGTTGCTAGTCACAACCGCGTTAATTGAATTCTTGGCAAGAGTATCATGCATTCATAGTTACAATTGCCTCGTCAACACTTATAATTTTCATAGAGCATAATGATCTCTCATTGTATCTCTTCTATGCATTCATGTTGAGAACCATTGGAGAATGATTTGAATTGTCGCATGCATCATCCAATTCAATAACATAAGGAAAATTTGAGAGTTAATTAGTGCATCACGGTTAACTTGGGGTGTTGAGCATCATAGTTAATGAAAAGCAATTGGAGAATCGATTCATATACAAATGTGTCTTGTGTGGAGAATGGACCTCTAACTAATCCATCCATTATCTTGTTTTCAAGGAATTCGTTTTACAATTCTGCCTAGTTTATTAACTTGTTTTGTTATTTCAATTTTCGTCAAATCAAAACCCCCCCTTTACTTTCTTGTTCTTTAGTGCTTAGAATCTGTTTAGTTTATGTTTTAAAATGTTTTGAATCAAGCCATAATCTTAAATTCGTCCAAAATTGGGTTTAAGGTTAGAAACTGCCTAGTTAGTGTTTTTAGGCAGTTTTGAGTCTTTTGAACTTGTTTTGAGTCCTTTGAGTCTTTGTATTGTCCAAATTAGTTAGAAAGTGTCTTAGTTTGTGTTTATAAGTGTTTTGATTCAATTTGTTGCACAAATTCGTCCAAATTCACCAAGGTGCTCAAAACTGCCCAGAAAGTGTTTTTAAGGCAGTTTTGAGTGTTTTGGGTGATGTTTGAGTCTTTTGGTTTGTTTTAGTGTTTTAAGCGTTTAGTCTCGCATTCTTTGAGTCTAGTTTAGTGTTTTAAACTTTATTTTACATTTTTGAGTCAGTTTCCAAGTGATTTGCAATCCCTCCTAATCCCCGGTTAAGAACGATCCCTACTTACATACTTACTACAATTGATAAAAAGAGGGTTTAATTTGTGTGCGTATAATTCTCGCATCAAAGGGTAACAAATCAGAATCCCAATGGAAAAGGGAAAGAAAGTTGCGGCATTGACTAGAATAAAAGGGGAAAGAAGATATATGGCAGATTTTGGAAGAAAAGGGTAAGAAAGGTGTGGCATAGACTAGGATAGTGCAAGGAATCTTTGGCTTGTGTCCTAAAATGCATATGATACCTTCAAAGTTGCTGGAACTTAGGGATATTTAGGATTAGGAAAGGTTAAACCAAAATAGGAATCCTTGGCTTAACTTTCCTACTTTGATTAGGAATCCTTCTTTCATTAGGAATCCTACTTTGATTAGGAATCCTACTTTGATTAGGAATCCTTCTTTGAATAGGAATCCTACTTTGATTAGGAATCCTACTTTGATTAGGAATCCTAACATCTTTAAGTCTTCAATTTCGTCCATTCCTTTTGCTCCAAGCATAAGCTATCCATTCCAAGTCCAATTTTGCTCCAAAATGCTCCAAAATGCACCTTTTTGCTTCCTTAGCCATATGAACCTAAAAACACATGAAAATAGCTTAAACTACTAAAATAACTATGAACAAACAACATAAATGTACGAAAACAAGCTAACTAAGTTGCCTAAATATGCTCCTATCAAATTCCCCCACACTTAGCTTTTGCTAGTCCTCGAGCAAAACAAAACAAACAAAACTAACAAAACTAACAAGACAAAACAAAACACACTATAGACCTTCCAACATATACCTCAGGGATTTCCAACGAACATGACACATTAAAGAACATCATTCCCACGATTTTTAGCTTTCTTTACACTTGAGCAAACACATAACCATAGTTACCACTTACTAGTTCACATTTAATCAATTAAAACAATGTTTTGGAAGTAGTAACATGCCTTAGAGAATTCCCTCAATTCCTCACTAGAATACTCTCTATTTTCACACAGATTTTCTGACTGCACTCCCTACACTAGGTACATGTGAGAAGATTGATGTAAACATGTAGACTAACACTCACATATGTTATAACAAAGAAAGCATTTTCTAGAATTATGACAATGACATGTATATGATCTCATGAATGAAATGCTACTACTTAGAAAGAGAACCAGTGATTCCATATGCTCATACCAAATTCAAACTCCACATATTGAACACATAACATCAAGATAGAAGTTGAGGATTGTAACGTGGCTAAGGGTAATGGCTAACAAAGAAGGGTAAAGGATAAACAAAGGTTCTTAAAGCAATAGGAAGCAAAGTAATGAAATTGACACTTAAACTCACTTTTGATGGCAGAAATTAACTTTTAAACACAAGGGAAGATTCATGCAACATTTAGGGTCAAATTCAAACTTTTGGACCCTTTCTTCAACAACCAACACTAGTGAGATCATTCTCACTTATTTTTCAACTCTTTTTCTTTCTTTTCACCACTTTTCTCTTCTCTTTTTATTTTTCCACGAATTTTTTTTTTATTTCTTCTTTGCCATGCCCTATTATCTTCCCCCACACTTGTTTTCTGCAATATTGTGATCAAAAGGAATTCATTCTAAGTCATGCTTCACTATCCTTTAAGAACAAGGGTATGGAAAGTCCTAATCTAGGCTAGGTAAGGATAATGGGGCTAACAAAGAAAATAGGCTTGAAAAGGCTCAAAAGGGATACTCCTACAATACATATGCAAAATGGTTAGGCTTTTTGGCTTTGGTTTAACTAAACAACTTCATCTTATTGTATGTTATGCAATCAATATCATGCTTTGAATGAAATGGGCATGAGTTCTAGTACTTGGAACTATAATGAAATGCATTCCAAGTAGCAACCAAGCAAAGAACAATGAGATCATGCAACGACTTTAGAAAACAAGAAATCACAGATTATACTCTCCAAAGAACGTTTTAGGCTCAAGTCTCTCAGGAATGTAGCATTAGTTTGAGTTCCTTTCTTCAAGGATGTTACAAAAACTGATTTTCTCTTTGTGATTACATGTGACTTCGTAAACTATAACCATAACCAAGCATAAACCAAAGCGTAAATCAAACTTCCATCCATGTTTACAACATTCTTTAATAGTCATGCAATTAAAAACCAAATCCTCATCATTGTGTGATGCGAAAATTACTTGACACTCAAATTAAACCCTCGTTTGACAATTGTAGTAGAATGGATAAGTGAGGGATCGTTCTAGACCGGGGATTAGGAGGGCTTGCTAAAACCTTCTAAATTGACTTAAAAACGTAAAAACAATATAAAACACTAAACTAGACTCAAAGAATGTGAAACTAAACGTTAAAACACTAAGACAAACCAAAAGAATCAAAATGCTTTAAAAACACAAACTAAATTGATTTCTAACTATATTGAACATTAAAGCAAAAGGGGGATTGAGGTTTGACGAAAATTGAAATAACGAAACAAGTTAATAACTAGACAGAATGTAATTGATGAAATAAGATGGTTGGTGAATTAGCTAGAGGTTCTTTCTCCACACATGATATTTATGCATATGAATCAATTTCCAGTTATTCCTTCATTTAATTATGAACGACAATGCCCCAAATTAACCGTGACATCACTAGTTAACCCTCAGATTTTCCTTATATTATTGGATTGGATGGCATCATTCGACAACCCAAAATATTCTCAAAAGTTCCCTACATGTCATCATAATAGAGATACAATCGAAGATCATTAAGAATAATGAAAACCATAAGCATTGACAAAGCATTTGCAACTATGACATCATGTTACTCATGCTAAGAATTAAACTTAACGCGATCGTGACAAGCGACCTTCACTACTTTCAAGTATAAGTTAGTAACGATTATGTGAAACCTTCTTAAACTTTAGCCACATATTCATGCATGCTAATTAAGTGTCGACCCTCAATCAACAAACACAAATAAGTTAATCATCAAATAGTTAAGCCAATTGCATTCACGAATCAAGAGTTCATAACCGGAATTCATCAATTCATATTACATAAATAATCATGGTATTGAAATCACCCCTAGCCAAAAAGGGTTTAGTTCCTCATAACTTTGAAATCAAAGAAACACCTAAACATTCCAACAACTCAAACTTGAATTGTATGAACGTTTAGGCACTCTTCTCTTCCATTCCTCATATTACAAAACAAAGAGAATTGAATTTAAACATTGAAATCAAAGAAACGCGTAAACATTCCAACAACTCAAACGTGAATTGTATGAACGTTTAGGCCCTCTTATCTTCCTCTTTATTGTGGCACAAGGACTAAGGGATGTTGTTGGTGTGTTGAATGGATTGGGGGATTATGGAAATGGATGAGGAGTGGTGGAGAAAATGGTGCAGAAAATGGAGAGAAACTCACGGCTAAGGAAGAAAATGGAAGTGTTTGTGGTGTGTTGTGTTGTGAATGAGATGATATTAATGAATGGGAATGCAAGGGTATTTATAGGAGGAGTGGAGGGAACATATGGCTGTTTGTTTAAGCATTTGTGTGGAGGAATGATGGAAAAACAGCTAGGACACATGTGAAAACTGGAATTGCACAAGGGGAGCAAAGGGAACCCACGGCATGGATGGATTTGTGCATGTGGTGGCTGATTTGTTTGTTGGGGAAGCATGTGTTTGAATTGGTGGTGCAATGATGAAAGAATAAGTGCATGTGGGTTGATTGAATGAATGCAAAGTGAATGAATAATGAAATGAGAAATGTTGGAAAGTGATGGTAGTAATGCACGGCATTGTTGTTGTTGGTGTGTTGATGGTTGTTGTTTTGCATGTGAAGTGTGTGTGAATGTATGTGGGTTAAATGATTAAAGGTGGTGGAAGATGGCTGAATGATGGATTGAATAATGAGGCTCTAGGGTGGAATAATTGGTGATGCATGAGATGGAATGATGAATGAATGGAATGAAGTGTGTATGCACGGTTTTGGTTGGTTTTTGATTATTTAAAATGTTGATGCATGATGAAGAGTTAATAAATAATGCATGTAGGCTTAGCTAGGTTGTGTGATGATGAGTGTATGTGGAATAAAGAATGAATGGTGGGTGAATTAAAGGAGTGTAATGGCTGAAAATTGGATGGATTTGCAAGGGCCACGGCAAAGGATGTTTTGATGGTGCATGTGACATTGTTTTGTGACAAAGAAGGGATAGGGTGAATGATTATATGGCTACATGTTTGAATGATTAAAGTGCTTGTGGGTTGAAGAATGAGATTGTGGAGATGCACGGCATGGGGTGTTTGTTTGTGTGATGTGTTTGCATGTGGATGTCAACTAGGAAAGTGGGAATGCATGTGGAAGAAATTGCATGTGGAAAGGTTGGAAATGGGATGGGATAAAGGATGGGAGTGCATGTGGAAGATTGTTGTTGTGATAAGTGATAAGTGATAGGTGTATGGTTATGATAAGGAGATGAGTGTATGGTTATGATAAGGAGATGAATGAATGATATGTGGTGAGTGATAAGTAAATGGTAGTGATAAGTGATAAGTGAATGGAAGTGATAAGTGAATGGTTTGATAAGTGAATGATATGATAAGTGAATGATTCAAGTGTTTAAAATAGGGAACAAAGCCCTTCCTTGCATGGCAAGGAAGGGAGACACAAGGAAACACACGACAATGTCCGAAGGTTGCAAGGAATGTTGTTTTTGTGTTCTAAATTGCGCAGGAGTCTTCAATGATGCTCAAACATGAGGTCTTTTAGGATTTAACTTTCCTACTTCAAGTCTTTAATTTCGTCCATCCTCTTGGCTCCAAGCATATGATATCCATTCCAATCTCTAATTTGCTCCAAAAGGCTCCAAAAGGCATCCTTTTGCATACCTTGCCCTTAGAACCTGAAAACACACAAAAGAAGCATAAAGGACTAAAATAACTAAAGAAACATAACGTAAATGCACGAGAACAAGCCATTTAAGTCGCATGAATATGCTCCTATCATTGTGTTGGAAGGTACCCTAGGACACAAACAAACACACAAAAACAACTTTAAAACAACTCTTTTTTGGGTTTTTCAAAACTATTTTGCAATCTTTTTGTAAATTTTCTGATTTTCTGATCCAAACACATAAAAACACTTCAAAACACACTAAAAACACTTAAAAACAATGAGAAACAACATTAGAAGTGATAGGTGATAAAATCCTACGAAAATCATGCAAAAACAACTTGTTTACCCCCCCGCACTTAAATCAAACATTGTCCTCAATGTTTAAAACAAAAACTCACATTCAAACATACAATATAAACTAACTAACATGATGAAATAAAAACAATAAAGAGAGAAGTTTAGGAACGCAAATCTGATTTAGTTGAATGAATTGTTGGATTGCCTAAGTCCTCTCTAGTTGAATGCATGGGTTGCCTCCCAAGAAGTGCTTGCTTTAACGTCTTCTAGCTGGACGAACTCTCTTGTTAGGCTCAATTGGAACCCACAACATGGAATTGATCATTGAATGGAAGGTGATACTTGAAATGATCCGGTAATGGTTTAAATTCAAGATTGGGTGCCTGAATCATCAACAACCTATTAGTATAAAACAAAATTGAAATTGGAGGAAGTGGCTTACCTATGTCCTCCAACAAGAACTCAAGGATAAACACATCTTCTTTGAACGTTTCAGGAACTTTGCACTTGGCCAGATTTGATGTGAGGATTGTTCCTTGTCCTGTGTCATAAAATTCAACTTCTTTGCAGTTGTTTGTCTCAAGAATATCCTCTTTGATGAATTCTTGATATTCCCTACTTTGCACCTTTGGAAGGGCTTCCAAGATGTCTTTTTCAATTTCTTCTTCCTTGGAAATCATGAACCTGCAAGAAATAAGGACATTGGGGGTAATGGGGTTAGAAAGAATTAAATTTGGAACAACCTTACCTATGGTGGGCGAATTGGGGTCTTGAGGTGGCTGCGGCAAAGGTGTTTCCACCCTTGCCGTGGCTTTGTCCAACTCCTCTTTGATGCGAACTAAGTAAGCACACAAATTAAAACCCTCTTGTGACAATTGTAGTATATGAATAAGTAGGGATCGTTCTTAACCGGAGATTAGGAGGGATTGCAAAATCACTTGGAAACTGACTCAAAAACGTAAAATAAAGTTTGAAACACTAAACTAGACTCAAAGAATGCAAAACTAAACAATAAAAACACTAAAACAAATCAAAAGACTCAAAACAGCCCCAAAACACTCAAAACTGCCTTAAAAACACTTTCTGGGCAGTTTTGAGCACTTTGGTGAATTTGGACGAATTTATGTTATCAAATGAATCAAAACACTTATAAACACAAACGAAGACACTTTCTAACTAAATTGGACACTAAAGTAAAGGGGGATTGAGGTTTTGACGAAAATAAATTAAATGCACACATGTTACACTTGTTACACTTGCATGCACTTTGATTTTCAGTTGGTCTTTCGATGAATTATGAAACTCAACACCCCGGGTTAATTAGGTCCGCTTAAATTAACCGTCAAGTTCTTAAGTTGATGAATTGGATGGGTTAGCGCAACGCAATTCAAAACATTCTCCAAAAGTCCTTTACGTGAAAAGCACAATAAAGATACAATTAAAGATCATTAAGCATCATGAAAACTATAAGTGTTGACGAGGCATTCGTTACTATGATGAGCATGAAACTAGTGCCAAGAATTCATTTAACGCGATTGTTTATAAGCAACCTCCACTACTTGTGAATATAAATTCATAACTATTAGGTGAAACTCACTTATATTCTAGCGTCATATTCATGCATGAAAATTAAGCGTGCACTCTCAATAAACATACATAAATAAGTTATCGATCAAACAGTTAAACAAATTGAATCCACAACTCATGAAATTCCAACCAAATGCAATCAATTCATATTGCAAGCATAAACATGGTTTCGAATCACCCCCTAGCTAACTAGGGATTTAGCCTCTCATGTTCACAAAAAGAGAAATACAATTGAATTTAAACATAAAGCACAAAGGATTGATTACACCTAGAACGCCCAACGAATCCACTTGAATTTCGGCGCGTCCAAGCTCCTCTTTCCTCTTCTCCTTGCTGCGGCAGAGGGGTTTAATGGTGTTTTGGGGTGAGTTTCTGGGTTAGGGATGGATTTATGGTGATATGGTGGTGCGGCAAGGTTATGGGGTGGTGTAGGAAGGTGTGTAGGGTGGCTGCAAGGGTGGAGATGGCTATGGCAGTGATGGGGGAAGGCTGGAATGGAAGGGAAATGCACGGATGATGGAGAAGGTGAATGATGGTGGCTGCGGATTGTAGGTTTTAGGGTTATGGTGGCTGATTAGTGTTTGTAGAATGGGAGAGAATGTATATGGTTGTGAGGGGTGACGGCTAATAGGGAATTAGGGTAAGAATGTGGATGATTTTGATGTAGGAGGCTGCGGCAAAGGTGGGAATTAGGGTGAATGCTGAATGGGAGCTACGGCTTAGGGAATGAATTGGAGAGAATGGTAGATGGTGGCTGCATGTTATGTTTTGCATGAATGAGAGAGAGCTAGGGTTAGTATAGGTGCGGCTGAGATGGGTTTTGGATGAATCAAAGGCTATGGATTCAAGGGAGAGTGACGGCTAGGTTGGTTTTTGTGGTTTAAAATCTGAAAAGAATGGATGAATAGGGTGCGGCTAGGTTGTAAAATGTGTAGGGTTTCAGAAAATAAACCCTAGCTTATTATAATTAACTAAAATTAAATTAAAGGCTGCTAGAATTAAGGATTTAAATCAGAAATTAAAGGGAATGTGGCTGCAAGGAAAAGGATTAGGGTTTAGAAGCATGGAATGGGCCTAAAATGCCCCCCCTTGCACGGCAAGGGAAGGGAATTGGGCTACAGCCCACGACAAAGGGTTTTAAGGGCCCTAGGGCCTTCGTTTTGTGTCCTAAAGCGCCTACAAGGACTTCAAAGTGGCTAGAAAATACGGACGTTTAAGATTAGGAAAGGTTACCAAAACGGGAAACTTAGGGTTAACTTTCCTACTTCAAATAGGAAACCTTGTTTGAGTAGGATTCCTCGTTTTGGTAAGAATTCATCGTTGGAGTATGAATTCGTCGTTTCTTCAAGTCTTCAACTCATTCATTCCTCTTTCGCTCCAAAAGGCTCCAAATTGCATCTTCTTGCACACTTTGGCCTTATAATCTGAAAATACACAAAAGTGGCCTTAAACACTAAAACAACTAAGTAAACACAACATAAATGCACGAGAACAAGCTAATTAAGTCGCATGAATATGCTCCTATCACTCTTCCTCAAATTGCAATCTTTCATCTTCCTTGTGATTTGATTTTGATGGTTGAGGGTCCGTTCCAACTCCTTGCCACTTCTTAACGTGATAGCATTGGTGGTTTCAAATCCTCCCTTCAGATTCACAATGGTTGAACTAGGGAGTTTGCCATGGTCACGAAATTGTCCTACGAACTCCGCTATCTGCCCAATTTGCTTTTACAAGTGGTCCAACCTTTTGTCTTGATTTTGTATTGCTTTTTCTTGATTTTGCATCACTTTGTTTTGATTCTCTTGCCCCTGAGACAAATTGGTGAGTAACTTAATAAGCATATCATTATACAAAGACATACCTGAATTTGTTTGGGCAGATTGTGGTGGCTGCATAGGTGTTGTATAAAACTCCTCATATGGTTGCTAATATTCTCCTTGTTGAGCCTCCTTGGCTTGATTTTGTGAGCCCTGCACCAAAAAAATTAATTCATTAAGAATTTGATTATAATCTATTGACGAACCTGAGTTTGGTTGGGCATATTGAATATGAGGTTGTGGTGGCTGCATTGGTCTTGAATAGAACTCCTCATATGGCTGCCAATATCCTTCTTGTTGAACATGTTGAGGTTCCCACCACATAGAGTTTGAATGATCACTCCAATCCGAATTGTAAGTATTGGAAAACACGTCGTTCCTTGATTGATTATGATCAAATGTACCAACTCTTTGCATTTGGGACCTTTCCATGAGCTATGACAAAAGAGAAGCATTATCAAGTGCCATGTTGTGCTTCTTTAGTACCTAAAATCAACAAAACAAAACACAAATCAGAAATTAAAACTAAAACTAAAATATATAACAGAAACAAAGGGAAACAACGGGGGATTAGCAAAGTTGCTAATCCCCGGCAACGGCGCCAAAAATTTGATGTGATATATAATAACACACAAATTAAACCCTCTTTTTGACAATTGTAGTATAGATATAAGTAGGGATCGTTCTAGGCCGGGGATTAGGAGGGATTGCTAATCTAATGGAATTTGACTCAAAGATACAAAAATAAGCTTCAAAACACTTAAACAAACTCAAAAGACTCTTAACTAAACTTATATGACTCAAAACAAACTTAAAAACTCAAAACAACACAAAACAATCAAAAAGACTCAAACTAAACTCTAAGACTTACTTTGGACGAAAATTGAATTAGTTTTGACTCAAAACACTTAAAAACACACAATAGCTCAGATTCTAACCTAATTGACACTTGAAACAAAGGGGGGTTTTGGTTTTGACGAATTTGAATTAAAACAAAACAGAAACTAAACTAGACAAAGTTATGAACGAATTTGGGTATATGGATGGATGATTAGCTGTCTAGTGGGTCCTTCTCCACACATGACACACTTGCATACAAATTGATTTCCAGTTGCTTTTCGATAAACCATGAACCTCAACACCCCAGATTAACCGTGACATCACCAATTAACCCTCAGATTTTCCTTAAGTATTGGATTGGATGACATTATACGACAACCCAAAGCATTCTTCAAAAGTTCCCTACATGACATCATAATAGAGATACAATCAAAGATCATTACGTTCTATGAAAATCATAAGTATTGACAAAGCACTTGTAACTATGACATCATGATACTCATGCTAGGAATTTACTTAACATGATTGTGAAAACAACCTTAACTACTTGTGAATATAAGTTTGTAACGATTATGTGAAACTCCCTTATATTCTAGCACCAAATTCAAGCATGCAAATTAAGTGTCACCCTTAATCAACAAACAAGAACAAGTTATCCATCAAACGGTTAAGTAAATTGCATTCACACTTTATGAAATCACAACCGGAATTAATCCATTCATATTGCAAATATAATCATGGTTTCAAAGTCTCCCCTAGCTAAAACAAGTTTAGCTCCTCATGTTTACAACAAAACAAAGAGAATATAAATTAAACATCAAAACAAAGATTGAATACACCTAGAAACGCTCCAACAATCCAAGCTTGAATGGCCAAAACGTCCAAGGCTTCTCCTCTCTTCTTTCTCCTTCTTTGTTGCGGCACAAGGTTGTTTGGGTATGAATTATGGTAATGGATGGATGATGCGAACTAAGTAAGCACACAAATTAAAACCCTCTTGTAACAATTGTAGTATATGAATAAGTAGGGATCGTTCTTAACCGGGGATTAGGAGGGATTGCCAAATCACTTGGAAACTGACTCAAAAACGTAAAATAAAGTTTGAAACACTAAAATAGACTCAAAGAATGCAAAACTAAACAATAAAAACACTAAAACAAAACAAAAGACTCAAAACAGCCCCAAAACACTCAAAACTGCCTTAAAATCACTTTCTGGGCAGTTTTGAGTACTTTGGTAACTTTGGACGAAATTGGGTAATAGAATGAATCAAAATGCTTAAAAACACAAACTAAGATACTTTCTAACTAAATTGGACACTAGAGTAAAGGGGGATTAAGGTTTTGACGAAAATAACTAAAATGCACTGATTGTAAATTAGGGCAGATTCTAAATATGAATGTAATGAAAATATGGATGAATGCTAGCTAGAAGGTTCTTCTCCACACATGTCACACTTGCATACACTTTGATTTTCAGTTGGTCTTTCGATGAATTATGAAACTCAACACTCCGGGTTAATTAGGTCCGCTTAAATTAACCGTCAAGTTTTCCTTAAGTTAATGAATTGGATGGGTTAGCGCAACGCAATTCAAAACATTCTCTAAAAGTCCTTTACGTGAAAAGCACAATAAAGATACAATCAAAGATCATTAAGCATCATGAAAACTATAAGTGTTGACGAGGCATTCGTTACTATGATGAGCATGAAACTAGTGCCAAGAATTCATTTAACGCGATTGTTTATAAGCAACCTCCACTACTTGTGAATATAAGTTCATAACTATTAGGTGAAACTCACTTATATTCTAGCGTCAAATTCATGCATGAACATTAAGCGTGCACTCTCAATAAACATACACAAACAAGTTATCAATCAAACAGTTAAACGAATTGAATCCAACATTCATGAAATTCCAACCAAAAGTAATCAATTCATAATGCAAGCATAAACATGGTTTCGAATCACCCCCTAGCTAACTAGGGGGATTTAGCCTCTCATGTTCACAAAAAGAGAATTACATATGAATTTAAACATAAAGCACAAAGGATTGATTACACCTAGAACGCCCAACGAATCCACGTGAATTGGTGCGCGTCGAAGCTCCTCTTTCCTCTTTTCCTTGCTGCGGCAGAGATGGTTTTGGATGGTTTTGGGTGAATTTCTGGGTTATAGATGGGTTTAGGGTGGTTTAGGGGTGCGGCAATGGTGGTAAAAGGTGGGGGATGGTGTGGAATTGTGTGATGAGTGGTGGAGATGGCTGCGGCAAGGCTTGGGAATGGCTGAATGTATTTTGACGAATTTCTGATTTTTGGAGAAGGTGATGGAATGCACGGCTTAGGGTTGAATGGGTTTTGGTGGCTGAGTGAAGATGAATAAATGGATGATGGATGGGAGATGCGGCTGCAAGGTTAAAGAATGAATAAATAGAGCATAAAGGGTGCGGCTAGGGTTATCAAATATGTAGGGTTTCAGAAAATAAATCCTAATTTATTTTGGTTAATTAAAATTAAGTTAAAAGCTTCTAGAACTAGGAAATAAAATCAGAAAATAAAAGGGATGGCTGCAAGGTAATTAGGGTGATTAGGGTTTAGGGTTTAATGCATGGATTTGGGCCTAAAATGCCCCCCCTTGCACGGCAAGGGAAAGAACTTGGGCTAAAGCCCACGGCATTGGGTGTTAAGGGCCCTAGGGCCTTCGTTTTGTGTCCTAAAGCGCCTACAAGGACTTCAAAGTGGCTAGAAAATGCGGACGTTTAAGATTAGGAAAGGTTACCAAAACAGGAAACTTAGGGTCAACTTTCCTAAAATAGGAAGCCTTGTTTGAGTAGGATTCTTCGTTTTGGTAAGAATTCATCATTGGCGTAGGAATTCGTCGTTTCTTCAAGTCTTCAACTCATTCATTCCTCTTTCGCTCCAAAAGACTCCAATTTGCATCTTCTTGCACACTTTGGCCTTATAATCTGAAAATACACAAAAGTGACCTTAAACACTAAAATAGCTAAGTAAACACAACATAAATGCACGAGAACAAGCTAATTAAGTCGCATGAATATGCTCCTATCAATGGATAGGTTGGATGGTGGTATGAATTATGGTAATGGATGAATTATGATCTTTGATTGTATCTTTATTATGATGTCATGTAGGGAACTTTGGAAGAATGCTTTGGGTTGTCGAATGATGTCATCCAATCACTAAAGGAGAATCTGAGGGTTAATTAGTGATGTCACGGTTAATCTGGGGTGTTGAGGTTCATAGTTTATCGAAAAAGCAACTGGAAATCAATTTGTGTTCCAATGTATCATGTGTGGAAAAGAATCCTCTAGCTAGTTAATCATCCATAGTTTTTCTCAAATTCGGCCAAATCTTATTTAAGTCTTTTAGTTACTTGTTTTTATCTTAAATTCGTCAAAAACCCAATCCCCTTTACTTTGTTGAGTCAAATTTGTCTTATTGTGTGTTTTTAAGTATTTTGAGTCAAAACCAATTCTATTTTCGTCCAAATCAAGTCCTAGAGTCTAGTTTGAGTCTATTTGATTGTTTTGTGTTGTTTTTAGTCTTTTGAGTTTGTTTAAGTGTTTTAAGCATATTTTTGTATCTTTGAGTCAGTTTTTATTGGATTAGCAATCCCTCCTAATCCTCGGCCTAGAACGATCCCTGCTTACATCTTTACTACAACTGTCAAAAAGAGGGTTTAATTTGAGTGCTATTATTTATCACATCAATTGTTTCTAGGTGTATTCTATCCTTAGTTTTAGTTCAATGTTTATATTAATTTGGTTTTCAATTATGATGAACATGTGGAACCAATTTCTTTTTAGTTAGAGGTGAATTCGAAGCCATGATTATATGTTTTATATGAATTGATTATATCCAGTTATTGTTTCTTGAGTCTTGAATGTGATTTGCTTATCTAAGTTATCAACACTTGTTTATGTATGTTGGTTGAGGGTTGACACTTAATTTGCATGCATGAATTTGATGCTAGAGTATAAGGGAGTTTCATGTAATAGTTATTCACTTATATTCACAAGTAGTGGAGGTTGCTAGTCATAATCGTGTTAAGTAAATCCTTGGTATGAGTCTCATGCGTTTCATGGTGATGAATGCCTTGTCATTGATTATGATTTTCATAGAACTTAATGACTTTTGATATGTATCTTTACTATGCGTTTCATAGAACTTAATTTGGTTGCTATGCGTATTCCATGCAATTCAATAAAATAAGGAAAATCTGATGGCTAGTTGTGTGATGCAATTAACTTGGGGCATTGTCATTCATAGTCTAAAGGAATAATAATTGGAAATTTGTTTATATGCATATGTCATGTTGATAGGAGCATATTTATGCTACTTAGTTATGTTGTTTCCTTGCATTTAGGGAGTTAATTACTATTTATTTCAGTCTTTTAAGTTATTTTCGTATGTTTTTAGGTCCTAATGGCAAAAGGAGCAAGAAAGGGCGTTTTGGAGCTAAATGGAGCATTTTTGGGCATGGATTGGATAGCTTAACCATGGAGTAAAGAGGATGGACGAAATTGAAGTCAAGAAGGGCTAGGAAAGGCTACAAATCTGGTGGAAGAAGTCAAAATGCAAGGAAGATAAGGAAGAAGCAAGAAACAAGGAACCTTATCCAACCTTATCTTATCCTATCCTAACAAACCTTATCCTTTCCTAACTCTAACATTACCCTATATTATCCTATCCAAATTAGGTTGTGCCTTAAATCTAGCTAATTAGAAGGGATTAGGTGCATATTTAAACACTTAGAACAATTTCTAGAAGCTTATCCATTTGTTTTGCCGCATAAATACCATTCCATATAGGTGTAGGAATTGCAATCCTCCTTCTAGAAACCTTATCTCATCCCTACAAAGATGCCGCACCTAACCTTCTAGAATTCCCTAAATCCTAGCCGTGCATTACCTAGTCCATTCCTCCTTTGGTTTCTGCCTTGAATTAACCCTTTTTCAATAGGATTGTCCAATCCTTCTCCTTCACTAAGTGTGCCTAATTAGCCTATATAAACAGCCCTATGCCGCACCATTTAATCATCATTCCACACAACATTCATTGATTCATTGAGAAATCTATCCTTTTGCCGCAGCCTCCCATCCAACCTTTCACCATTCCCCTACTTCTAAACCTTCATCCCGACCTCCATACACCACCATCAACCCTTGCCGCACCACCATACCTTCCTAAATCCGTCCAAAACCCAGAAAATCATCCACAAAACCTCCCTAGACTCTTGTGCCGTGACTTAGCAAGGAAGAGGAGAAGGAAGACGAAGCCTTGGACGTTTGAGCATACGAGTTGGAGTGTTGGAACGTTTTTAGGTGTAATCTATCTTTTATTTTCAATGTTTAATTCTATTTTCCTTTGTTTTGTTATGAACATGAGAGGCTAAACTCGTTTTAGCCTAGGGATGCTTTAAAACCATGATTACGTTTATGATATGAGTTGATAAATTCCAGTTGTGATTTCATAAATTATGAATGCAATTTACTTAACCGTTTGATGGATAACTTATTCTTGTGTGTTGATTAGGGAGGCCTACTTAATTTGCATGCTTGAATTAGGTGCTAGAATATAAGGGTGTTTCACATAATCCTCACAAACTTATATTCACAAGTAGTTAAGGTTGTTTTCACAATCATGTTAAGTAAATTCCTAGCATGAGTATCATGATGTCATAGTTACAAGTGCTTTGTCAATACTTATGATTTCTATTGAACGTAATGATCTTTGATCGTATATCTATTATGATGTCATGTAGGGGACTTTTGAAGAATGCTTTGGGTTGTCGTATGATGTCATCCAATCCACTAACTTAAGAGAAATCTGAGGGTTAATTAGTGATGTCACGGTTAATCTGGGGTGTTGAGGTTCATGGTTTATCAGAAAAGCAACTGGAAATCAATTTATGTTCGATTGTATCATGTGTGGAGAAGTATCCCTTGGCTATCCCACCATCCATTGGTTTTTCTTAAATTCGTCCAAAATCTGTTTTAAAGTTTTAAGTTACTTGTTTTTCTTTTAAATTCATCCAAAATCAAACCCCCTTTTCTTACTTGTTCCAAATCTGTCCAAAAGAGTCTTTTTGAGTCTTTAGAGTCAAAACTAATTGTATTTTCGTCCAAATTGAGTCCTAAAGTCTAAATTGAGTCTTTTTGGTTGTTTTGAGTCTTTAAAGCTTGTCTTGAGTCATACAAGTTAGTTAAGAGTCTTTTGAGTCTATTTAAGTGTTTTAAAGCATATTTACACATCTTTGAGTCGATTTTCATTAGATTAGCAATCCCTCCTAATCCCCAGCCTAGAACGATCCCTACTTATATCTATACTACAATTGTCAAAAAGAGGGTTCAATTTGAGTGCTATCTTTTATCACATCACATGTGTGGAGAAGGACCCTCTAACTAGCCTTTCACTGATGTGAGAATTATACGCACACAAATTAAACCCTCTTTTTATCAATTGTAGTATAAGTATAAGTAGGGATCTTTCTTAACCGGGGATTAGGAGGGATTGCAAAATCACTTGGAAACTGACTCAAAAACGTAAAATAAAGTTTAAAACACTAAACTAGACTCAAAGAATGCAAAACTAAACATTTAAAACACTAAAACAAACCAAAGGACTCAAAACAGCCCCAAAACACTCAAAACTGCCTTAAAAACACAATCTGGGCAGTTTTGAGCACTTTGGTGAATTTGGACGAATGTGTGTAATAAATTGAATCAAAACACTTATAAACACAAACTAAGACACTTTCTAACTAAATTGGCCACTAAAGTAAATGGGGATGGAGGTTTTGACGAAATTAAACTAAATGCACAGATTGTAATAAAGGGCAGATTCTAAATATGAATTTGATGGAATTGAATGGATGGGAAGCTAGCTAAGGGGTTCATCTCCACACATGTTATACTTTGAACACAAAACGATTTCTAATTGCGTTTCAATAAACCATGAATTCTCAACGCCCCAGATTAACCGTGAATTGCACTAATTAACCCTCAGATTTTCCTAACGTTATTGAATTGGATGATTGCATACGACAACCCAAAACATTCCCCACAAGTCCCCTACATGATTGCATAATAGAGATACAAGCAAGAATCATTAAGTTCTATGGAAACCATAAGCATTGACGAAGCACTTGTTACTATGATTGCATGAAACTTATGCCAAGAATTTACTTAACGCGATTGAGATCATCAACCTTTACTACTTGTGAATATAATTCCATAATGATTAGGTGAAATTTCCTTATATCCTAGCATCCAATTTATGCATGATAATTAAGCGTGCACTCTCAACCAACATACACAAATCAATGTAACTCACATAGATAAGTAAATTGAATTCACGACTTATGAAACGCAATTAGAAGTAATCAAATCATATCGCAAGCATAAACATGTATTTCGAATCCCCCCTAGCCAAGGGGGGGTTTAGTTCCTCATACGTACAAGACAAAGATAAGTAAATTTAATCATTGAATATCAAGGAGAGAAAACACCTAAAAATTCCAACAACTCAAACTTGAATTGTATGAACGTTTAGGCCCTCTTCTCCTCCTCTTTGTTGTGGCACAAGGTCTAAGGATAGGTTTTGGAGGGATGGGGAGTGGTTGGAGTGGCTGCAATGGAGGAGATATGGTGCAGAAATGGAAGGGGGAATGCACGGTTTTTTTGGGCAGATTGTGTGAAGTGTGTATGAATAATGGTTGATTTGTGGCTGCAATGGATGTTTATTTATAGGTGGATGAATGATTAAAGAGGGAATATGACAGCTAGGGAGAGAATGTGGCTGCCATCATGAAGAGTGCATGGCTGTGGCTGAATAATCACATGGGAAAGCATGTGGCTGAATGGATTAAAGAAGGAATTATGATGGGAGAGCATGTGGGTGACATCTAGGTTGGTTGGTGGCTGCAATGGAGGTGTGGAATGATGATGGGAGAGCATGTGGGTGCGGCTATGGTGGGAATTTTGGGCAGAAAATATCCTAAGGCTTTATTACTTAGTTTAGGAAAGGATGTAACTCCAAATCCCTAAGGAAAAGGAAACACAAAGTCAGAAATTAAAGGGAAAAACATGTAATTTGCGGCAAAGGAGTGCAAGAAAGGGAATGTGCTTTATTTCTGAAATTAGGCAAAGATTTTGGAATAGAAAAGGTATGTAAGTTGTGGCTGAGTTTGATATGAAAAGGGAATGTGTTTTAATGCTTTAGAATAGGAAACAAGGCCCTCCCTTGCACGGCAAGGAAGGGATACACTAAAGGATGCCACGGCATGGAATTTAGGTTGCAAGGGAACTTTGTTTTGTGTCTTAAAATACATAAGGTGCCTTCAAACTTGCTGGAATTCAAGGACATTTAGGATTAGGAAAGGTTAAACCAAAATAGGAAACCTTGGCTTAACTTTCCTTCTCCAAGTAGGAAGCCTTCTTTGACTAGGATTCCTCATTTAATTAGGACTCCTCTTGTGATTAGGAATCCTAACTCCTTTAGGTCTTCAATTTCGTCCATTCCTTTTGCTCCGAGCATATGCTATCCATTCCAAGCCCAATTTTGCTCCAAAATGCTCCAAAATGCACCTTTTTGCTTCCTTAGCCATATGAACCTAGAAACACACGAAAATGGCATAAAGGACTAAAATAACTAAAGAAACACAACGTAAATGCATGAGAACAAGCCAATTAAGTCGCATAAATATGCTCCTATCATTCACCCATTTAATTCACCCAAATTGGTTTTTACAAAGTGTTTTATACAAAGTTTCTGTTTTAAGTTTTAAATTCGTCAAAATCTGTTTTCTTTTAGTCTTTTGAGTCAAGTTAAGTCCTATTTTCGTCAAAATCACTTATTAGGTCTAAAATTGAGTCTTTTTGATCGTTTGTTGCTGTTTTGAGTGTTTTAAGTTAGTTTTGAGTCTATAGAGTCTAGTTTAGTGTTTTTGAGTCTTATTTGTGTTGATTAGCATGCCTAGTTAATCCCCGATCTAGAATGATGCCTACTTTCATATATACTACAATTGTCACAAATAGGGTTTAATTTGTGTGTCAAGTTAATTTTCACATCAAATTTCGGCGCCGTTGCCGAGGGTTAGCAAACTTGCTAATCCCTTTTGTTTGTGTCATGTCAAAGTGTGTAGTGTGTTTCTTTGTGTTTTTTTGTTGTGTTTGCCGTGCCCTTTAAAGTGGTTGTTGATTTGTTTTTGTTCTTTGTCTTAGGTACTAGTTTATGACTCATCGTTCTCAACCTATTCGTGCAAACATCTTGGAGTTTGATGACGATTTTGAACGAACTTTGAGAAGAAAGAGGAAGTAACCAGAACTTAATCCACCCAGTTCAAGTTCAGAGTCCGAATCTGAATTCGAAGAAGAAGAAAGCATGGTGGCAGACAATCGAACAATCAAAGAACTTTCGGCCTCGGGGTTGGACAATGTTGTGCCTATTTGCATTCAATACCCTAGGGCAGCCCCGGACAAGACCGATGAGTTTGAATTAAAGTCAAGCTTGCTGCATCATATTCCTAAATACCATGGGCTGTCCATGGAAGATCCAAACAAGCATTTAAAGGAGTTTGAAGTTGTATGCTCAAGCATGACACCCATTAATGTGGATGGTAATATTTTGAAGATGAAAGCCTTTCCATTCTCTCTTTTGGAAAAGGCTAAAGATTGGCTATACAAATTGGCGCCCGGAACCGTTACTTCTTGGGAAAGCATGAAACGAGTGTTCTTGGAGAAATTCTTCCCAACTTCAAGAGTAATTCTTTTGAGGAAGAAGATTAGTGGAATTTAACAAAACCAAGGAGAATCATTTCCAACATATTATGAGCGTTTCAAAGCCCTTGTTGCATCTTGCCCACAACACCAAATGAAGGAAGAGCTTCTAATTCAATACTTTTACGAAGGACTCCTTCCAATTGAGAGACAAATACTAGATGCCTCGGCATGAGGTGCTTTGGTTGACAAAACACTGGTGGCTACCAAGGTCCTAATTGCAAATCAAGCCTTGAATGCACAACAATACAAGGGAGTTGGACAAAGAGACCCCCCATGTAGGAGCATATTTATGCGACTTACTTAGCTTGTTCTTGTGCATTTGTGTTGTTATTTCTTAGTTAATGTAGTGTTTCAAGCTATTTTCGTGTGTTTGTAGGTCCAAAGGGTTAAAGTAGCAAGAAAGTGCATTTTGGTGCATTTTGGAGCAGTTTTGGGCACTAAATGGATAGCATATGTATGGGTCAAGATGGATGGACGAATTTGGAGTTCAAAAGGCTAGGAATCTCTTAAGAAGATGAAGAGATTAAATTCAAGACAAAGAAGATAAGGAATCAGCTCAAAAGAGGAAACATTATCCAAAACCTTATCCAACCTTATCTTATCTTATCCTATCCTAATCTTATCATGCCTTAATCTTAGTTGCAAGGGGACCTAAGTATATATTTGTAGAACCTATTTCTAGAAGCATTCTCTTCTAGAAGTCCCAAATCAGCCACAAAACATATTGTTTCTAGAAACCCTACAAAGGTGGCGCCTATTCCCTTCTAGAAAGCCTTGCCTTGCAATCCACTCTCCTTTCCCTCCAATATCTGCTGCACCCCTCTATCCCTTTTCCCTTGTGGATTCTGATTTATTAGGCCTTATTCCTTGTGGATTTGGGTTATACAAATCCTTTTTTGACATTAATTGGGCCAAACCCTCTTCTTAGTGGATTTAATTAATTGTGCCGAACCCTAGGGCTGTAATCCTTAAAATCTGCTAAGTTGTAACCCTAATCTGATTGACCTTAGGGTTGGCCAAACCTATATATACATATTTTCAGCCATAATTTCGAGAGAAACCCTTATGCCATTTAGAAAGACCTTTGCCGCAACCCTAGACATCATTCTACATCATTCATTCAATCCATTCACTTCCATATACACCTGCTGCAACTTTTCACCCTCATCAGCCATCATTCATTATCCTAAGCAAGAATAACCATTCATCGCCCCTAAAACCACCAACCACACCTTGTGCCGCAGCAAGGAAGAAGGAGGAGAGCCCTTAGATGTGCCTGCCATTCGAATTGGAGCTACTGGAACTTTTTAGGTGTAATCTTTCTTATGTTTTCAATGTTTAAATTCACTAATCTTTGTGTTGTGAGTATGAGGAACTAATCCCCTCTTAGCTAGGGGGAATTTCGAAACCATGGCTATATTTGCAATATGATTTGATTACTTCCAGTTGTGATTTCATGAATTGTGAATCCAATTTACTTATCTGTTTGAATTAAAACAAACTTCAAAGACTCAAAACAATCAAAAAGACTCAATGTAGACTCTAGGACTTAAGTTGGACGAAAATACAATTAGTTTTGACTCAAAAGACTCAAAAACACACTTTTGGACAGATTTGAAACAAGTAAGTAAAAGGGGTTTGATTTTGGACGAATTTAAAAGAAAAACAAGTAAATTAAAGACTTAAAACAGATTTTGACGAATTTGGGAAAAACGAATGGATGATTAAATAGCCAAGGGATACTTCTCCACACATGATACATTCAAACATAAATTGATTTCCAGTTGCTTTTCCGATAAACCATGAACCTCAACACCCCAGATCAACCGTGACATCACTAATTAACCCTCAGATTTCCCATAAGTTATTGGATTGGATGACATCATACGACAACCCAAAGCATTCTTCAAAAGTCCCCTACATGACATCATAATAGAGATACAATCAAAGATCATTACGTTCAATGGAAATCATAAGTATTGACAAAGCACTTGTAACTATGACGTCATGATACTCATGCTAGGAATTTACTTAACATGATTGTGAAAGCAACCTTAACTACTTGTGAATATAAGTTTGTGACGATTATGTGAAACTCCCTTATATTCTAGCACTAAATTCAAGCATGCAAATTAAGTAGGCCTCCCTAATCAACATACAAGAATAAGTTATCCATCAAACAGTTAAGTAAATTGCATTCACAATTTATGAAATCACAACTAGAATTAATCAACTCATATTATAAACGTAATCATGGTTTCAAAGCATTCCCTAGCTAAAACGAGTTTAGCCTCTCATGTTCATAACAAAACAAAGGAAAATAAAATTAAACATTGAAAACAAAAGATAGATTACACCTAAAAACGTTCCAACGCTCCAACTTGAATGCACAAACGTCCAAGGCTTCGTCTTTCTTCTCTTCTTCCTTGCTAAGTCACGACACAAGAGTCTAGGGTGGTTTTTTGGATGATTTTCTGGATTGTGAATGGATTTAGGAAGGTAGGGTGGTACGGCAAGGGTTAAGGACGGTGTATGGAGGCTTGGGTGAAGGTATGGAGGTAGGAGAATGGTGGAAGGTTTGATGGAAGGCTGCGGCAAGGTTGTGTTTCTAAGTGAATGAAGGCAGGTTGTATGGAAGGGTGATTAGGGTTCCATAAGGTTGCGGCATTGGGTATATATATGGAAGAAAGAATCCTAAGGTTTTATTACATAGTTTAGGAAAGGAATTAACCCCAAATCCCTATAGGAAAAGGAAACACAAGGTCAGAAATCAAAGGGAAAGGCATGTAACTTGCGGTATTCAATTATGAGAAGGGGAATGTGATTTATTTCTGAAATTAGGCAAGGATTTTGGAATAGAAAAAGGTATGTGAGTTGTGGCTAAGTTTAATATGAAAAGGGAATGTGTTTTAATGATTTAGAATAGGAAACAAGGCCCTCCCTTGCACGGCAAGGAAGGGAAACACTAAGGGATGCCACGGCAAGGAAGGGAGACTACAAGGGAAGCTTATTTTGTGTCCTAAAATACATAAGGTGCCTTCAAACATGCTGGAATTTAAGGACATTTAGGATTAGGAAAGGTTAAACCAAAATAGGAAACCTTGGCTTAACTTTCCTACTTCAAGTAGGAAACCTTCTTTGACTAGGATTCCTCATTTGATTAGGAATCCTCTTGTGATTAGGAATCCTAACTCCTTTAGGTCTTCAATTTCATCCATTCCTTTTGCTCCAAGCATAAGCTATTCATTCCAAGTCCAATTTTGCTCCAAAATGCACCTTTTTGCTTCCTTAGCCATGTGAACCTACAAACACACGAAAATAGCTTAAACTACTAAAATAACTACGAACTAACAAAATAAATGTACGAAAACAAGCTAACTAAGTCGCCTAAATATGCTCCTATCAATAAGCCGCGTGGGGCCCACACCCCATTTTTTCCCTCTTTCTTATGTCTCCCAATTCCCAAAAAACCCATTTTTTTTCAACTTTCTCTATTCATTTGCTGCCACCTCATCTCTCCTTCCCTCATTTCACTCTCTCTCTCTCCTCTTAGCTCCCACTCGCCTTTCTCTTTCTTTACAAGGGCAAAGAAACTGCCCGAGGCACACATCACCAAGCCATCACCCTAGCCATATATGACCATCGCTAATCCAACAAGCCTCAAAACCCAAACCATATTCCCCTCGACCCTACAAAGTTAACCCAAGCTTTAGGTTACTAAAATTCGTGCACAGTAGCTCACACAAAGCTCTGTTTGAAACCTGAGTTTTTCGACGATAATCTCGCCTTTATGGCAAAGGTAAGACATCAACGATCTTAAATTAGTACCCTATGATGTTATGAATAAATATTTGAGTTCTTATGGGTGTTTTGATGGGATTTGGTACAGAAAACATCGCGGGGGAGATTTCTCTAGATTTTTAGAACTCAGATTTGTGGTTGTCAAACCACTCTTAGATTCACTTTTAGGCTAACTCCAACCATAACACAACCTCAAATGGGTATAGACCTATTCCCTACACTCCTAGCTTCACTTAGGTTTTTTTATCACCGATTTTGGGTGAGATTTAAGATCGTTTGGAGCTCTAAAAGTCGGCCTTACAACCTGTAAATTTGCAAGCTTTGCAAAGAAAGTGAGTAGCAGTGTACTCACAGGCGCGTGGGGTGCGTTCAATGCGTCTCTGCCAGTGTAGCCACCTTGTGGCGGTGCGTGGAAGAGCCCAAAGTCCCTTCTTAGGTTTCTCGACGTGCTGATCCTGAATCCGCCGTCCATTTTCTGAAATTCGATCGTTTTAAAATAGTTCCTTTATAAGCCATACTTTGTACAAAAACACGTATTTGCGTTAATTCGTTATATATTTATGTAAATGATTTCGATTCTAGGTGAAACCCATCGTAAAGATCTTCAATGCCCATGAGGTGGGTTCGACGACATGATTTGTGGGTGACTCTTTTCTTTATTTAGTATATATATTATTTGAGTTTCCCAACATATATAAATAATGCATTTTCTACGTGATGCCATAATTAAATTAATGTTATAGGACATGTCATAATGCTGAGAGTTATGAGATCATTATAAATCCTATGGGATGCCATAGTTATATTTACCACCATGAATAGTATTATACTGACATGAATTGTTGATTTACCACTGCATGATTTTATCTACATTATCTACTCATCGTGTGCTACACTGGTGTTAATAGTTGCCTCGGCCAGGGCTAGGCTTCACGTGTGATGTGCACTTGATATGATATATTCGTTTATGTGAGATGTTGTGATTATAAAATGTTATGTGCTTATTCATGAGATCTTGTGAAATATTGCATGCTCGAGATATTGCGGTTTACAGTAAGTATTTTCTTACCATCCGTAGTATGCTATTTTGGAAACTATACTTGTTTTACGGCGAGGGGTTATTATATTTTCGAAAAGGTTTTATAAAACTTTATTTTTACGCTTAGTCACCCTTACTTTTCGCCCCTTCAGGTTTTAGTGGCAGATTTTGTGTCGACGAGGATTTCTGGCATAAAGTTGGTAATAAAGACTACTTTTGATGGTATAATTCCTATCCAACCTTTATTGTACTTGACATTACGTGTGAATTGGGTTCATTCCCACTCACATGCGCACTCTTGCATTTAGGCACTTTTAGATTTAAATTTATTCACATTTTCCACCTCACTATACTTTTTGGCTTTGACACATTTCGGGTGTCGGCCATCACATCTAGATTCGGAGTCCAGGTGGACATTTCGAGTCGATGTCATATTGGGTGTCAAAAGTACCATGTTTCTGTATTTGGAGTGCATCTGGACCGTTTTTGGCATTAATAAAAACAAACGAGCATGCACTTCATACTCATTGAAACTTAAGCAAACAAACACATATAATGCGCTACTAGGACCTTAAGAATGAGTACTCAAAATATTAAAAGCTTAATGGGTTTCCTATGTACACAGTTTTTCTATTTGGAGTGCATTTGGATTGTGATTGGGATTAATAAAAACAAAGGAGCGTGCATTTGACACTAATGGGAAGTCAAGCAAAGAAACACATATAATACGCTACTTGGACCATAAGAACAAGTACTTAAAAGATCAAAAGCTTATTATGTGTAAAAAGTACACAGTTTTTCTATTTGGAGTGCATTTTGGACAGTTTTCGGCATTAATAAAAACAAATGAGCGTGCGTTTGACACCCACTGTAACTTAAAAATAAACACATATAATGCACTAATTGGAACATAAGAATGACTACTTAAAAGATCACAAGATTATTGCCGATCAAAAGTACACAGTTTTTCTATTTGGAGTGCATTTGGACTGTTTTGGCATTAATAAAAACAAACGAGCGTGCGTTTGACCCTCATTTGAACTTAAGAAAATAAACACATATAATGTGCTACATGGACGATAAGAATGAATACTCAAAAGAGCAAAAGCTTATTGGGTCTCAAAAGTACATACTTTTTATTTGAAGTGCATTTGAACTATTTCAACATTAGTAAAAACAAACGATACGCATTTGACACCCATTGGAACATAAGCAAATAAACACATATAATGCACTACTTGGACCATAAGAATGAGTACTTGAAAGATCATGATAGGAGCATTGATAGGAGCATATTTATGCTACTTAGTTATGTTGTTTCCTTACATTTATGAAGTTAATTACTATTTATTTCAGTCTTTTAAGTTATTTTCGTATGTTTTTAGGTCCTAATGGCAAAAGGAGCAAGAAAGTGCATTTTGAGGCTATTTGGAGCATTTTTGGGCATGGATTGGATAGCTTAACCATGGAGCAAAGAGGATGGACGAAATTGAAGACAAGAAGAGCTGGGAAAGGCTACAAATCTAGTGGAAGAAGTTCTACTCCAATGAAGATAAGGAAGAAGCAAGAAACAAGGAACCTTATCCAACCTTATCCAAACCTTATCTTATCCTATCCTAGAAACCTTATCCTATCCTATCTCTAACATTATCCTATTCTATCCTATCCAAATCAGGTGGGGACTTAAACCTAGCTAATTAGGGGGAATCAATTACACATTTAAACACCTATTTCAGTTTCTAGAAGCCGTATCCACTCAATTGCCGCAAGAACTCCATTCCTTGTAGGTTTAGGAATTGCAATCCTTCTCCTACACAAATATCATGTATCCTTGGCCCTTTAGGTTTAGGAATCTGCCCTAAACCATCCCTTCTAGAAACCTTATCTCAGCCCTATACACATGCCGCACGAAAACCTTCTAGAATCCCTAAATCCTAGCCGAACTCCCTATTCCAATTCCCATTTGATTTCTGCCTTGAATTAACCCTTTTTCAATGGGATTGTGCAATCCTTTTCCTTCACTAATTGTGCCTAATTAAGCCTATATAAACAGCCCTATGCCGCACCATTCAAGCATCCACTCACACATTCATTCATTCATACTTTCATCCATCAAACACCACAATCCATTTTACAACACCCTAGTGCCGCAAGCAAGGAAGCAAGGAAAGGAGGACTTGTGCAATCTGCCATCCAAGGGAGTGCCGTGCATGCCATTGGAGTGTGGAGCGTTTTTCTTGGTTCTTTCTATCCTTAGTCTTAGTTCAATGTTTAAATTTAATTATCTTTGTTTTGCGAACATGAGGAACTAACTTCTCTTTAGTTAGAGGAGAATTTGAAGCCATGATTATATGTTTTATATGAGTTGATTACGTCCGGTTATTATTACTTAAGGCATGAATATGATTTGCTTAACTAAGTTATTAAAACTGGTTTATGTATGTGGTGTTGGAAATGTGCCCTAAAACCAATCATATGATGATACTTTATGGACATTTCACATGTTAAACTAATTGATAGGAGCATATTCATGTGACTTAAATGGCTTGTTCTCGTACATTTACGTTATGTTTCTTTAGTTATTTTAGTACTTTAAGCTATTTTCGTGTGTTTGTAGGTCCAAAGGGCTAAAGGAGCAAAAAGATGCATTTTGGAGACTTTTGGAGCACTTTTGGGCTAAGGATGGATAGCTTATGCTTGGAGCCAAAGTGTTGGACGAAATTGAAGACCTAATTGAAGGCCAAAGTGTTGGAACCTTGTTCCCTTTAGTTCTAGGACATTTAAACCTTTCCTATATCCATTGCACATGCATTCCTTTAATCCACATGCATCTCCATAAATCATCCAACACACTTTCTCTCCCAAAAACCGTACACACCATTCACCCTAGATTCTAATCAGCCATTCACCAAAACCATTTCCCTTTGTGCCGTGCACATGCATACACACTTCGTTTCAGCCACATGGAACCATTAAACATTCAATCATTTCACTCCACTTAATGCCGTGAGTTCCCATCAGATTTCCAACCTAATTCACATGCATTCCATCCTTTAATTCACCCACATGCACTCATAATCATTCACACCTTGCATTCACATGCATTTCCAACCTAATCACTCACCCACACAATCTGCCATCATTCACACAAACACCATCATTGCCGTGCATCCCATTCCATCTCCCATTTCAGATTGCATTCCATTCATTCCAGCCAAGCCACATGCACTCCCTTTAATTAATTCATCCTAGCTGTCAAAGCACATGCACATTCACCCTAATCATTCACATAGCTTTAATTCACATGCAAACACATTGCATTACCATTCACCACCAGAAAATCACCATCATTGCCGTGAGTTTCATACACTTTCCAGCCATTCCACATGCCATTGTCATTCCACTTCATTTCACCTTGCATTTTCAGATTATTCCTTCATCATTGCACCACTCATGCAGCCACATATTCATTGCACATGCTTTCACATTCAATTTCAGCACAATTCCTCTCAAAGCCGTGCATTATCCCTTTCATTTCTGTCAAAGCACATGCATCTCCCATCACAATTCCAGCTTTCCAACCTAGCCACATCCACATGCATTCACTCTTAATCATTCACCATCATTGCAGCCACATTTCCACCCACTTCCTAGCTGTCATGTTCCCTCTTATTTACCTATAAATAAGCATCCATTTCAGCCACAACATCATCTCATTTCATACACAACACTTCCATCCTTTCCTTTGCCGTGGCTTCCCATCTCTCCCTTATAATCCAAACACCAATCCTCTTCCATTTACACTACTCCTCATCCATCTCCATAATTCCCCAATCCATTCAACACACCAACAACATCCCTTAGACCTTGTGCCACAATAAAGAGGAAGAGAAGAGGGCCTAAACGTTCATACAATTCAAGTTTGAGTTGTTGGAATGTTTAGGCGTTTCTTTGATTTCAATGTTTAATTCAATTCTCTTTGTTTTGTACGTATGAGGAACTAAACCCCCCTTGGCTAGGGGGGGATTCGAAATATATGTTTATGCTTGCATTTTGATTTGATTACTTCTAATTGCGTTTCATAAGTTGTGGATTCAATTCGTTTAACCGTTTGATTGATAACTTATTTATGTATGTTATTGAGAGTGCACACTTAATTTTCATGCATGAATATGACGCTAGAATATAAGTAAGTTTCACCTAATAGTTACGAACTTATATTCACAAGTAGTGGAGGTTGCTTATAAACAATCGCGTTAAATGAATTCTTGGCAAGAGTATCATGCATTCATAGTTACAATTGCCTCGTCAACACTTATAATTTTCATAGAACCTAATGATCTCTCATTGTATCTCTTCTATGCATTCATGTTGAGAACCATTGGAGAATGATTTGAATTGTCGCATGCATCATCCAATTCAATAACATAAGGAAAATTTGACGGTTAATTTAAGCGGACCTAATTAACCCGGGGCGTTGAGCATCATGGTTTATTGAAATGCAATTGGAAATCTTTTTATTATGCAAGTGTAACATATGTGGAGATGAACCCCTTGGCTAGCATCCATACATTCCATTTCATCAATTTCATATTTACATTCTGTTTCAATTGCAATTTGTTCATTTAGTTTAAGTTCGTCAAACCCTAAATCCCCCTTTACTTTATTGTCAAATTAGTTAGAAATCAATTAAGTTTGTGTTTTTAAGAGTCTTGAGTCAAGTTACAACTTAATTTCGTCCAAATTTGGGTTTAAGGTCAGAAACTGCCTAGTTAGTGTTTTTAGGCAGTTTTGAGTCTTTTAAACTTGTTTTGAGTCCTTTGAGTCTTTTGAACCTGTTTTGAGTCCTTTGAGTCTTTGTATTGCCCAAATAAGTTAGAAAGTGTCTTAGTTTGTGTTTTTAAGTGTTTTGATTCAAGTTATTACCCAAATTCGTCCAAAGTACTCAAAGTGCTCAAAACTGCCCAGAAAGTGTTTTTAAGGCAGTTTTGAGTGTTTTGGTGCTGTTTTGAGTCTTTTGGTTTGTTTTGGTGTTTTAAAGTTTAGTTTTGCATTCTTTGAGTCTAGTATAGTGTTTTATATTGTGTTTTTACGTTTTTGAGTCAAATCCAAGTGATTAACAATCCCTCCTAATCCCCGGTCCAGAACGATCCCTACTTATACTTATACTACAATTGATAAAAAGAGGGTTTAATTTGTGTGCGTATAATTTGCGCATCAAATTTTGGCGCCGTTCCCGGGGATTAGCAACTTTGCTAATCTCTTGGATTGTTTTATTTTCGTTTGTGTGTATATATTTTTAGTTTTATTTTGTTGATTTTAGACGCAAGACATGGCACTTGATAATGCTTCCCTTTTGTCACAGCTTATGGAAGAGTACCAAATGCAAAGAGTTGGTACATTTGATCATAATCAATCAAGGAACGACGTGTTTTCCAATAATTACAATTCGGATTGGAGTGATCATTCAAACTCTATGTGGTGGGAACCTCAACATATTCAACAAGACAGATATTGGCAGCCCTATGAGGAGTTCTATTCAATGTCTATGCATCCACCACAACCTCATATACAATATGCCCAACCAAACCAAGGTTTGTCAATAGATTATAATCAAGCTCTTAATGAATTAATTTCTTCGGTGCAGGGCTCACAAAACCAAGTCGAGGAGGTTCAACAAGGAGAATATTGGCAACCATATGAGGAGTTCTATACAGCACCTATGCAGCCACCACAACCTGCCCAAAGCAATGTAAGTAATTCAAGTGATAATGATACGATTTTTCAATTACTTACTACTTTGACGCAGGAAGTCCAAACTCAAAACAAGGACGAACAAAATCAAGACATGAAGTTGGGTAAATTGGAGGAGCAAATTGGGCAGATTATGGGGTTCATGAAACAAATTCAAGAGCAAAGTGAACTCTCCAACTCAACTATTGAAAACTCGAAGGAAGATTTTGAAATCCATATTGCTATCACTTTGGGAAATCCTATGGAGGTTGGAGCTGACCTAAAAATGTCCAAACATAGTCTAGAAGTGGATGAGGAGCTGCTAATTGAGGAAGAGGAAATGATGCGAACTAAGTAAGCACACAAATTAAAACCCTCTTGTGACAATTGTAGTATATAAATAAGTAGGGATCGTTCTTAATCGGGGATTAGGAGGGATTGCAAAATCACTTGGAAACTGACTCAAAAACGTAAAATAAAGATTGAAACACTAAACTAGACTCAAAGAATGCAAAACTAAACAATAAAAACACTCAAACAAATCAAAAGACTCAAAACAGCCCCAAAACACTCAAAACTGCCTTAAAATCACTTTCTGGGCAGTTTTGAGCACTTTGGTGAAATTGGACGAATTTGTGTAATCTAATGAATCAAAACACTTAAAAACACAAACTAAGACACTTTCTAACTAAATTGGACACAAAAGTAAGGGGGGATTGAGTTTTTGACGAAATTAATTAAAATGCACAAATTATAGTTTAAGGCAGATTCTAAATATAAATTTGATGAAATATGGATGATGGAATAGCTAAGGGGTTTTTCTCCACACATGTCACACTTGCATACACTTTGATTTTCAGTTGTTCTTCCAATAAATTATAAATAGTCAACGCCCCAAATTAACCGTGAATTGCACTAATTAACCCTCAGTTTTTCCACAAGTTATTAAGTTGGATGATTGCATACGACAACCCAAAACATTCCCTACAAGTTCCCTACATGAATTGCATAATAGAGATACAAGCAAGAATCATTAAGTTCTATGAAAAACATAAGCATTGACGAAGCATTCGTTACTATGAATTGCATGAAACTTATGCTAAGAATTCATTCAACGCGATCGTTTTCAAGCGACCTTCACTACTTGTGATTATAAGATTGTAACTATTAGGTGAAACTCCCTCATAATCTAGCATCATATTCATGCATGAAAACTAAGCGTGCACTCTCAATCAACATACACAAATAAGTTATCAATCAAATAGATGAACGAATTGAATCCACAACTTATGAAATAACAACTGAATGTAATCAAATCATAGTGCAAGCATGTACATGGTTTCGAATCACCCCCTAGCTAACTAGGGGGATTTAGCCTCTCATGTTCACAAAAAGAGAATTACAAATGAATTTAAACATAAAGCATAAAGGATTGATTACACCTAGAACGCCCAACGAATCCACGTGAATTGGTGCGTGTCGAAGCTCCTCTTTCCTCTTCTCCTTGCTGCGGCAGAGATGGTTTTGGATGGTTTTGGGTGAATTTCTGGGTTATAGATGGGTTTAGGGTGGTTTAGGGGTGCGGCAATGGTGGTAGAAGGTGGGGGATGGTGTGGAATTGTGTGAGGAGTGGTGGAGATGGCTGCGGCAGGTTGGGAAATATGTGGAAGTGGTTGCACGGTTTTGGGGAGAATGGTGGCTGAATGTATGATGGTGGCTGCGGATGGAGGAGATTAGGGTGATGGGATGATACGGTTTGAAGAATGAATGAGGGAGAATGGAGAGAAAGATAGAGGGTGGCTGCGGATTCAAGAATAAAATGGGAGTGACGGCTGAATGAATGGGAATGGGTTGGTGGCTGATTATGTTAGGGTGAATGTGTATAATGCACGGATTGGGAGAGAATGGATGGTGGCTGCGGCTTAGGGAAAGAAAATGGGATGTGAAGGTGGCTGGTTACGGTTTTGAGAAGAGCTTAGGGTTAGTGGAATGCACGGCTTGAATGAATTTGGAAGGAGAGGTGCGGCTGGGGTTGATTTGAGAGGGAAATAGGTTTAAGTTTCAGAAATAGAAGGGAAAGTGGCTGCAAGGAAAAAGGGCTAGGGTTTAGAAGCATGGATTTGGCCTAAAATAACCCCCTTTGCACGGCAAGGGAAAGGACTTGGGCTAAAGCCCACGGCATTGGTTGGAATTTGGGCTAGGGCATTCGTTTTGTGTCCTAAAGCGCCTACAAGGACTTCAAAGTGGCTAGAAAATACGGACGTTTAAGATTAGGAAAGGTTACCAAAACGGGAAACTTAGGGTTAACTTTCCTAAAATAGGAAACCTTGTTTGAGTAGGATTCCTCGTTTTGGTAAGAATTCATCGTTGGAGTAGGAATTCGTCGTTTCTTCACGTCTTCAACTCATTCATTCCTCTTTTGCTCCAAAAAGCTCCAATTTGCATCTTCTTGCACACTTTGGCCTTATAATCTGAAAATACACAAAAGTGGCCTTAAACACTAAAACAACTAAGTAAACACAACGTAAATGCACGAGAACAAGCTAATTAAGTCGCATGAATATGCTCCTATCAGGAAACACCTTTGCCGCAGGCACCTATTGCTCCTACGTCATCCAATTCAGGTAAGGTTGTTCCAAAGTTAATTATTTCTAACCCCGTTCCACTGAATGTCCCTATTCCTTGCAGGATCATGCAATCCAAGGAAGAAGAGGGTGAGAAAGGCATCTTTGAATCCTTTCCAAAGAATCAAGAGCAAGATGTGACGGGGGAATATCAAGAATTCGTCAAAGAGGACATATTTGAAACCACAAAACCCAAAGAAGTTGAATTTGACGACATTGGACAAGTCCTAACCATCACATGCAATCTGGCCAAGTCCAATATCCCTGAAACTTTCAAGGGAGTGGTGTTTGTCATTGAGTTCTTGTCGGAGCACATAGGTAAGCCGCCTCCCCGAATTTCAATTTTGTTTTATACTGATATGCTGTTAATGATCCAGGCACCCACTTTAGAATTTAAGCCATTACCGGATCATCTCAAGTATCACCCCCCATTCAAAGATAAATTCCATGTCGTGGGTTCCAATTGAGCCTAAGAAGGCTTCGTCCGGCTGCAAGACGTAAAAGAAAGCGCTACTTGGGAGGCAACCCAATACGGTGAATAAAACAAAGCTTGTTCATTAATTTTCGAGAAATTACAATTGTATCTAAACATGGCAGAAAGATGGAGCCTTCACAAGGGTTGTGTACGTGAGGCCCCACTACGTGGCAACACTCTCGGAGCAGGAGGCATCGGAGCAGAAGGCATCGGAGCAAGAGGCATAGGAGCGGGAGGCACCGAAGATAAATCATTCAAGGCCCCAATCCTTGGTGGAACGCTGGATGACCCAGGGAAAATGTGCCTCTGGAAGAAAGCCGCAAGCCTTTGACGGTCATCAAGCTCATCAAGCTTCCTCTTCAAGCTTCCTCTTCTCGTACTTAAGCTGTTTGATCTCCTGCTTAAGACTCTCCACCTCCGCCATCAAGGATTCAACCTGACGGGAGCGAGCAAGTAGGCGTTGGCCCATGTTGGACACAGAGCCAGCGCACTGAACACTGAGAGCCAGGGACTCTTGAACGGCCAACTCATCGGACCGTCCTGAAAGCAGCTGACTATCTTTGGGAGCGAGGAGGTTCCGAGCTACTATCATAGCCGTTGTTGCATCCGTCATCACAGAGTCCTCATCTGTAAGAGGGCCATGAGAAGATAAGAAAGACGGGCACCATACCTTATCCTGACGCGGCGCAACAGGATCATTGCTTAGACTCAAATCTAAGCAAATGTTCGATGGGTTGGATGAGCTAGCCATTTTTCAAGAAGTTAAAAGAGAAGGGTTGGATGGAGTGAAATCTCGACGGGCCGGAGACGATTTCTGGGCAATTTTCAAGTGTGCATGCTAGAGGTGATTGATCACCTCTATTAAAGGAGAGGCGTTCACCGATTCAGAAATGAAGAGACACCACTCTTCAAAACCGGAATTTCCGGCGTAAAGATCGCCAGCTCGTCAGACGCAATCCCGGCTTTTCAGAAAGCGTGTGTAACTTTGTCAAAAGCTCCCAGCTTTTCAGAAGACGCGTGGAAGGCAAGAAATCAGCTGCACACTTTTGCCGACAAGCGTGGGAGACAAAGCCGAAAGCTCCCGGCTTTTTAGAAAGGGTGTGCCACTTTGTCAAAAGCTCCCGGCTTTTCAGAAAACGCGTGCCATTTTGTCAAAAGCTCTCTGACAAAGCTGAAGACGCGTGGAGGTAATTTCCGCATCCGCATTGCCACTTGCCATTACAATTCCTATATACATCAACATTCATGGCAAGGCATACACCCAGAAGCGCATGACTTTCCTTCTCGGCCGAGAATGTAAATGCAACCAACCCTCTCAAACATGCTCAGTTTTCTCCTTCTCTTGAGAACACACTTTCAACCATGGATGTATCCCCCAAAGAAGATACCAAATGCCTGGAGTACAAAGGAGGCAAGAGGAAACGGTGGATCGAAGCATGTGGATTCATTCGCTGCCTCTTCGAAAGCAAAGGTATCTCATATCATCAAGGGCGAAAGCAAAGGTATCTCATATCATGCTCTTTCCCTGTCTTTTCCTTTGTCCTTGATATTACTTGCATGGCAAAGTCAAAGAAGCAATCAGCCGGCACTTGGAGTCTACCTGGACTCTATTCCCTGGTTGCTTACCTAGCATTGCTCTCGAGTAGTCATCTTCAACGGTTGATACACTTCCAGAGAAGGGACCACTTCTGCAAAGGGGAGCAAGTAAGGCAAAGGAAAATGATACATTGAAGCATGAGGAGACAAGCATATGCTGAGCTATCCTCTAACCCTCTTCAATACGAATTGGAAAGATTGAACAAAGAAACAGATAAAAGGAGTAAGCTCAGACCTTCGGGGGAGACCAAAAGAATCCTGCTGCCCAGTTCAAGAGTAGCACAAAGGAAAATCAACGATCGGAGGAAACCAAAAGAATCTCCAGCTCAGTTCAAGAGTAGCCTGTGGAAAAACTCAAGATGAAGCCTCACTGCAATCACCAAGGAGAAGATGGAATTTACACTCCATAACCAGATTTGCATCCCTAAACTCTTCTCTTTGTTAGATACATTCTGCCATGTTTAGTATGTTTAGTTGCTTTTTGTGTGTTTACTTATGTTTTGTGTGAATCTATGCTTAAAACATTGAGGACAATGTTTGATTTAAGTGTGGGGGGGTAACTAAGTATATTTAATGCAAATTCGTGGGATTTTATCACCCATAACTTCAAATGTTGTTCCTTGCTGTTTTAAGGTGTTTTTAAGATGTTTTAGAGTGTTTTAATATGTTTTGTTTTTATAACTCCGAAAATCACATAAAAATTTGAAAAACATGTTTTGAAAAAGCCTAAAAAGAGTGTTTTGAGTCATTTTTGTGTGTTTGTGTCTTAGGGTACCTTCCAACACAATGATAAGGATTTGGTTTGTAATTGCATGACTGTTAAAAAGAGTTATAAACATAGATGAAAGTTTGATTTACTCTTGGTATATGCTTGGTTATGGTTATAATGTATGACTTCACATGCAATCATAAAAGAAAAAAAAAATTGTTTTTGTAACATGCTTGAAGGAAGGAACTCAAACAAACACTACAACCTTGTGAGACTTGAGCCTAAATGTTCTTTGGAGAGTTATTTTCTATGATTCTTTGTTTTCTAAAGTTGTTGCATGATCTCATTATTCCTTGCTTGGTTGCTACTTAGAATGCAATTGTATCATGATAGAACTAAATGCTAGAACTTATATCCGTTTCATTCAAAGCATGACATTGATTTGCATAACATATATCAAGATGAAGTTGTGTAGTGCCACCATAGCCAAATAGCCTTACTTCCCATATTTCGTATATATTAGTTTTAACCCCGTTGAGCCTCGTTTAGCCTATTTTCTTTGCTAACCATATCACCCCTTACCTAGCCTAGAGTAGGACTTTCCTATACCCTTGTTCTTAAAGTATAGTGAGCATGACTTAAATGAATTCCTTTTGAGTTACATTATGCAAGAAAATGAGTGTGGGGGAGTAAAAGTTTGTTCTTACATTTATATGTATGTTTTGAGATTCAAAAAAGAAAAGAAGAAGAAAAGAAGAAGAAAAGAAAAAAAAAAAAAAAAAGAGTGAAAATAAGTAAGAATGAACTCACGAGCGTTGATGGTTGAAGAAAGGGTCCAAAAAGTTGAATATGGCCCTAAGTTTTGTGTGACTTTCCCTTGGGTGTTCAAAGTTGACTTCTGCGTTCTTAAGGGAATTCTAAGTGCCTAATTCAATACTTTGCTCACTATTGCTTTAAGAATGTTTGTTTATCCTTCACCTTTCATTGTTAGCCAATACCCTAGCCCCGTTACAACCCTTTGACTTCTATCTTGAGTGTTATGTGTTTCAATTTGTGGAGTTTGAACTTGGTATGAGCATATGGTGTCACTGGTTCTCGCGTCTAAGTAGTAGCATTCCATTCATGAGATCATATCTAAACATGCTTATTAACTCCAGAAATTGCGTTCTTTGTGATACATATATGTGAGTGTTCGGTTTCATGTTTTGATAGGAGCATATTTATGCGCCTTAGTTAGCTAGTTCTTATGCATTTTTGTTATGTTTTCTTCGTTAAAGTAGTCTTTTAAGCTACTTTCATGTGTTTTCAGGTTTAAAGGACATATTACATGAAATGATGCAATTTGGAGCTTTTGGAGCAAAACTGAGCTGGAATGTGGTGTACGCAAATAGAGCACGAGGAATGGACGTCCAAAACTATGCATCACACAATCTTCCTCCTAAGCCGTGCATCCCACCATTCCTATCCATCATCCATAAACCCTAATTCCCTTTAATCCAAAACCGTGCATTAATCAGCCACCATAATTCCATAACCCTAATATTCTGTTCCCTAATCCGTAGCACCCATTCATGCCATTTTATTATCTATTCCATCACCCTAATATGCCATTATACCTTCCCACTAAACCCCCCCCCCCCCCATTTAACAAAAGAAAAGTTTCAAGCCGTGACCTCCCATTATTAATAAAAACCTAATACTCCCATTATTCATTCAGCCGCACCATCCCCTAATTCCCTTTAATCCATAGCCATCCATTTAATCCACCCAAAACCGTGCAAACCATCTCCCATTCATAAATTATTCAGCCCATTATCCCATTTACATCCTCTAATCCGTGCATTCCCATTAGCCATTAACCCTAATATTCTAATCCATCCACCATTCCACCCACACCACTTCCCATTATCCATTTCATCCGTGCATTGCCATTAGGGCTAATAAACTAATAAATCATTCTTTATTGAGCCACTTATTCCCATTATAAAACCCAAAACCGTGCATCCATTCTTCTCCACTTCCCATTAATCGTCCACTTCCCATTATCCATTATCCATGCATTGCCATTATCTCCCACTAATCTTCATCAATCCGTGCACTTCCACCTATATATACCTATCACTCATTCATGTTTAAGGGAGGAATCCGCACCATAATCTCATATTTTCCATTGTAATACACAAACACTTCCCCTTCTCCATCTTCTCCATTTCATTTCCATTCCACACTTCCATCCCCCCAACCAACTATCCCTAGACCTTATGCTACAATAAAGAGGAAGATAAGAGGGCCTAAACGTTCATACAATTCAAGATTGAGTTGTTGGAATGTTTAGGCGTTTCTTTGATTTCAATGTTTAATTTCAATTCTCTTTGTTTTGTACGTATGAGGAAATAAACCCCCTTTAGCTAGGGGGTGATTCGAAACTATGTTTATGTTTGTAATATGATTTGATTACTTTTAATTACGTTTCATAAGTTATGAATTCAATTTGTTTAACTGTTTGATTGATAACCTATTTATGTATGTTTATTAAGAATGAACGCTTAATTTTCATGCATGAATTTGACGCTAGAATATAAGTGAATTTCACGTAATAGTTATGAACTTATATTCACAAGTAGTGGAGGTTGCTTATAAACAATCGCGTTAAACATATTCTTGGCATAAGTTTCATGCAATCATAGTAACGAATGCCTCGTCAACACTTATAGTTTTCATGATGCTTAATGATTCTTGCTTGTATCTCTATTATGCAATTCATGTAGGGAACTTGTGAGGAATGCTTTGGATTGTCGTATGCAATCATCCAATTCATTAACTTAAGGAAAACTTGACGGTTAATTTAAGCGGACCTAATTAACCCGGGGCGTTGAGAATTCATGATTTATCGAAAGACCAACTGAGAATCAATTTTGTATGCAAGTATAACATGTGTGGAGATGAACCCCTTGGCTATTCCATCATCCATATTTTCATCTCATTCATATTTACGTTTTGCCTTTAATTACAATTTGTCCATTTAATTTAATCTCGTCCAAACACAATCCCCCCTTTACTTTATTGTCAAATTAGTTAGAAATCAATTTAGTTTGTGTTTTTAAAGAATTTTGAGTCTTTTGGTTTGTCTTAATGTTTTAACGTTCAGTTTCACATTCTTTGAGTCTAGTTTAGTGTTTTATATTGTTTTTACGTTTTTGAGTCAAAAATTCAAGTGATTAACAATCCCTCCTAATCCCCGGTCCAGAACGATCCCTACTTATACTTATACTACAATTGACAAAAAGAGGGTTTAATTTGAGTGTCAAGTAATTGTCACATCAAATTTTGGCGCCGTTGCCGGGGATTAGCAACTTTGCTAATCCCTTGGTTCTTTTATTTTGGTTTAGTTTGTTTTCGTTTTAGTTTCTAACTTAGTTTTATTTTCTTTGTTTGATGTTACTTTTGATATTTGCTTTAGTTCTTTTTCTTTGATTTTAGGTGCTTGAGAAGTAAGACATGGATTTTGCTAGCATTCAAGCTCAATTGGCAAATCTTACTTCTCAATTGTCGCAGATTGCTGAAAGGACCACAATACAAAATGTCCCTACATTTAGTGCGTCTTATAGGCAAGGATACCAAGCCAATCAATATCCACAAAGCGATTGGAGTGATCATTCAAACTCTATGTGGTGGGAAGCTCAACAAGTTCAACATGAAGCATATTGGCAGCCATATGAGGAGTTCTGTTCAAGACCTATGCAGCCGCCACAACCTTATATGCAATATGCTCAATCAAACTCAGGTTCGTCAATAGATTATAATCAAATTCTTAATGAATTAAACTCTTTGGTGCAGGGTTCACAAAATCAAGCTAAGGAGACTCACCAAGAAACATATTGGCAACCATATGAGGATTCATATGCACCACCACAGCCTTCCCCTCAATCTTCACATCCAAATTCAGGTATATCAAATTGTTATAAGGAAGTTATTCAACAACTGAATTCTGTGGAGCAGGGCAGGGAAGCTCAACCATTTCAACAAGACGCATTTTGGCGACCAATTGAGGATTTCTATCAAGCAAAAGAGTTGGCTGAGTGGAACAGTTAATTTAGGCAGAATGCAGAATGCATGAAACAAATTCAAGAACAAATGGTTGAAGATGAGCCCATGGATGAATTGCTACTGCTCGAAGAGGAGGAGGATGCACAAGGCACGGCAAGGGAAGAACAACCCTTGCCGCAACCTCCCAATATTCCTACACCACCCCATTCAAGTAAGGTTGTGCCAAATTTAATTATTTCTAACTTTGTTCCCCCAAATGCACCCTTCCCTGGCAGGTTCATACAATCCATGAAAGATGAGGGGAAGAAAGACATCTTGGACACCTTTCCAACAATTCACGAGGAAAAAGTGGTTGAGGAGCATCTTGAATTCATCAAGGAGGAAATTGGAGTGGATCACACAGCCACAACCTTCAAAATGTCCAATCTGAATGAAAACATCCCTTGTGCATTTGTTGAATGTGCTGCGACTTTAGAGCCAATATTGCAGCCCATATGTAAGCCACCTACTCAAATCCAATTTGGTGAAAGAGTTTACATGGATCTTAGGACAGATCTCTATTCCACTCCATACAAAGATCCAATTCTTGAATGTTTTGAGAAGCATTTCGTGGAGGATGTACTTAAGTTCTTATTGGAGCACACAGGTAAGCCGCCTCCCCGAATTTCAATTTTCTTTTATACTAATATGTTGTTAATGATCCAGGCGCCCACTTTAGAATTTGAACCATTACCGGATCATCTCAAGTATCACCCCCCATTCAAAGATAAATTCCATGCCGGGGGTCCTAAGTGAGAAAAGAAGTTCTTCGTCCGGCTGCAAGACGTAAAAGAAAGCGCTACTTGGGAGGCAACCCAATACAGTGAATAAAACAAAGCTTTTTCATTAATTTTCGAGAAATTACAAATGTATCTAACAAATAGAGCTTCACAAAGGTTGTTTTTGTTTTTGTTTGCGTGAAGACCCACCACGAGTCAAAACTCTAGAAGCAGAAGGCATCGGAGCGGAAGGCATCGGAGCAAGAGGCATCGGAGCAAGAGGCATCGGAGCAAGAGGCATAGGAGCGATAGGTATCGGAGATAGAGCATTCCAGGCCCCAATACTTGGCGGAACGCTGGATGACCCAGGAAAAAGGTGCCCCTGGAAGAAAGACGCAAGCCGTTGACGGTCATTTTGCATCCGACCTTGAGATTCTTGCATCTCATCAAGCTTCCTCTTCATGCCCGACGAATAATTGTTGGCAAGCACGTGCAAACTTCGGTTCTCGTACTTAAGCTGTTTGATCTCCTGCTTAAGACTCTCCACCTCCGCCATCAAGGATTCAACCTGTCGGGAGCGAGCAAGAAGGCGTTGGCCCATGTTGGACACAGAGCCAGTGCACTGAACACTCAGAGCCAGGGATTCTTGAACGGCCAACTCATCGGACCGTCCTGAAAGCAGCTGACTGTCTTTGGGAGTGAGGAGGTTCCGAGCCACTATCGTAGCCGTTGTGGGATCCGTCATCACAGAGTCCTCATCTGTAAGAGGGCCATGGGAAGATAAGAAAGACGGGCACCATACCTTACCCTGACGAGACGCGACCGGATCACTGCTTAGACTCAAATCTAAGCAAAGGTTCGATGGGTTGGATGAGCTAGCCATTGTTCACAAAGTTAAAAGAGAAGGGGTGGACGGAGTAGATTTTCAAACGGGCCGGAGACGATTTCTGGGCAATTTTCAAGTGTGCATGCTAGAGGTGATCAATCACCTCTATTAAAGGAGAGGCGTTCACCAATTCAGAATGAAGAGACACCACTCTTCAAAACCGGAATTTCTGGCGTAAAGATCACCAGCTCGTCAGACGCAATCCCAGCTTTTCAGAAGACGCGTGGAAGGCGAGAAATCAGCTGCACACTTTAGCCGACAAATGTGGGAGACAAAGCCGAAAGCTCCCGGCTTTCCAGAAAGCGTGTGCATATTTGTCGAAAACTCCCGGCTTTGCAGAAAACGCGTGCCACTTGTCAAAAGATCTCAGACAGAGCCACATCCGCGCTTCAGAAAGCGAAGGGCATCGTTCAGAAATCGAAGGGGCGACTACTCAGAAATCGAAGAGGCAAATTCAAAGATCGAAGAGTCGTCACTATTTCAAAAAGCTGGATTTACGGGATCAAAACGTTTGTCGACAACGGTAAAAGAACAGTACCACCACTTGCTATTGAATTCCCTATATATGTCGACCTTCATTTTTTTGGCAAAGCAGAACTGAAGAAAATGCCCAACTCTTTCTCACCTCTGAGGGCGCACTCCCAGCAAAGCCTTTCAAAATACTCAATTTTTTCTTCTTCCCCAAAGATGATACCAGATGCCTGGAGTACAGATGACCCAGGAGGAAACGGTAGATGGAAGCATGTGCTGATTCATTCACCGCTTCTTCAAAAGCAAAGGTATCTCATATCATCAAGGTCAAAAGCAAAAGTATCTCATATCATGCTCTTTCCCTGTCCTTTTCTTTGTCCTTGTTCTTACTCGCATGGCAAAGTAAAAGAAGCAATCAGCCGGCACTTGGAGTCAGTCTTCCGATCTGGAACCAACTGCCTGGAATCCCTTCCCTGATTGCTTACCTAGCGTTGCTCTCGAGTAGTCATCTTCAACGGTTGATACATTTCCAGAGAAGGGACCACTTCTGCAAAGGGGAGCAAGTAAGGCAAGTGAAAATGATACATTGAAGCATGTGGAGACAAGCTGCAACTGCATATGCGGAGCTATCCTCTAACCCTCTTCAATACGAATTGGAGAGATTGAACAAAGAAACAGATAAAAGGAGGAAGCTCAAGACCTTCGGGGGAGACCAAAAGAATTATGCTGCTCAGTTCAAGAGTAGCACAAAGGAAAATCAACGAGTGGAGGAGACCACAAAGAATCCTCCAGCCCAGTTCAAGAGTAGCACAAAGGAAGCTCAAGACCTTCGGGGGAGACCAAAGGAAGCCTCCAGCCCAGTTCAAGAGTAAGCCTGTGGAATCACCAAGATCAACCCACCCATTCAACAAAGGAAGACCGAGAAAGCACTCCAATTCCAGATTTGCGTCCCTAAACTCTTCTCTTTGTTAGTTACATTCTACCATGTTTAGTATGTTTAGTTGCTGTTTTATATGTTTTCTTTTGTTTGGTGTGTTTTAAGCTTAAAACATTGAGGACAATGTTTGATTTAAGTGTGGGGGGGTAACTAAGTATGTTGATGCAAATTTGTTGGATTTTATCACCCATAACTTCAAGTGTTGTTCCTTGCTGTTTTAAAATGTTTTTAAACTGTTTTAGTGTGTTTTGACTTAAAAATTCGAAAATCCCATAAAAATTTGAAAAATTGTTTTGAAAAACCCAAAAAAGAGTTGTTTTAAAGTTGTTTTTGTGTGTTTGTGTCGTAGGTCACCTTCCAACACAATGATGAGGATTTGGTTTTTAATTGCATGATGGTTAAAGAAAGTTACAAACATGGAAGGACGTTTGATATACTCTTTGGTTTATGCTTGGTTGTCGTTATAGTTTACGAATTCACATGTAATCACAAATGATAAAAATTAGTTTTTGTAACATGCTTGAAGGAATGAACTTAAACAAACGCTACATCCCTGTGAGACTTGAGCTTAAACGTTATTTGGAGAGTTAACATCTGTGCATTAATGTTTTCTAAAGTCGTTGCATGATTTCATTATTCTTTGCTTGGTTACTACTTAGAAGGCGTTTCATCATATAGTTCCAAATGCTAGAACTCATGCCCATTTCATTCAAAGCATGTTATTGATTTGCATAACACATATTCAAGAAGAAGTTGTGTAGTGACCACCACCATAGCCAAATAGCCTTACTTCCCATATTTCGTATATGTTGTAAGTTTTAAATCCCGTTGAGCCTTGTGTAGCCTATGTTCTTTGTTAACCCACATTCTCCTCGCCTAGCCTAGATTAGGACCTTCCGTACCCTTGTTCTTGAAGCATAGTAAGCATGAATGAATTCCCTTTGATTAATGTGTGCAGAAAATAAGTGTGGGGGAAAGTGTATTCATGTGAGTTTTTGTGCCATAGGCACGGTAAAAAAAAAAAAAAAAAAAAAAAAAAAAGAAAAGAAAAAAATGAAAAAGAGTTCCAAAGTATTGGTTGTTGAAGTAAGGGCCCAAAACAATGAATTAGGCCCTAAGAGTTGTTTGAATCTTCCCTATTTGTTTAAAAGTTGATTTTTGCATTCTAAGGGAATTCTAGGTCTTAATTTCATTGCTTTACTTGCTATTGCTTAAAGAACTTTTGTTTATCCCTACCTTCCCTTGTGAGCCAATACCCCAAGCCCCGTTACAACCCTTGACTTCTATCTTGAGTGTTGTGCATTTCAATTGTGGAGTTTGAATTTGGTATGAGCATATGGTGTCACTGGTTCTCGCATCTAAGTAATAGCATTCCATTCATGAGATCATATCCAAACACGTTTAATTACTCTAGAAATTGCTTTCTTGGTTATAACATATGTGAGTACTAGTCTTTCATGTTTACACCAATCTTCTCACATATGACTAGTGTAGGGTGTGTAGTCAGAAAATCTGAGTGAAAATTGAGTGCATAACTAGTGAGGAATTGAGGGAATTCTCTAAGGCATGTTACTACATTCAAAATGTGTTTTATTTGATTAAATGCGAACTAGTGAATGGTGACTATGATTAAGTATGTGATTGAGGGGAAGGAAGACTAAAAGCTATGTGAGTAATGATCTTTGACATGTCATGTTTCATTGGAAATCCCTGAGGCAAACGTTGGAAGGTTTAGGTTATGTTTTGTTTATTTTGTTTCGTTTTGTTTACTTTAAGTTGTTTTGTTTTGCTCGAGGACTAGCAAAAGTTAAGTGTGGGGGAATTTGATAGGAGCATATTTATGCGCCTTAGTTAGCTAGTTCTTATGCATTTTTGTTATGTTTTCTTCGTTAAAGTAGTCTTTTAAGCTACTTTCATGTGTTTTCAGGTTTAAAGGACATATTACATGAAATGATGCAATTTGGAGCTTTTGGAGCAAAACTGAGCTGGAATGTGGTGTACGCAAATAGAGCACGAGGAATGGACGTCCAAAACTATGCATCACACAATCTTCCTCCTAAGCCGTGCATCCCACCATTCCTATCCATCATCCATAAACCCTAATTCCCTTTAATCCAAAACCGTGCATTAATCAGCCACCATAATTCCATAACCCTAATATTCTGTTCCCTAATCCGTAGCACCCATTCATGCCATTTTATTATCTATTCCATCACCCTAATATGCCATTATACCTTCCCACTAAACCCCCCCCCCCCCCATTTAACAAAAGAAAAGTTTCAAGCCGTGACCTCCCATTATTAATAAAAACCTAATACTCCCATTATTCATTCAGCCGCACCATCCCCTAATTCCCTTTAATCCATAGCCATCCATTTAATCCACCCAAAACCGTGCAAACCATCTCCCATTCATAAATTATTCAGCCCATTATCCCATTTACATCCTCTAATCCGTGCATTCCCATTAGCCATTAACCCTAATATTCTAATCCATCCACCATTCCACCCACACCACTTCCCATTATCCATTTCATCCGTGCATTGCCATTATCTCCCACTAATCTTCATCAATCCGTGCACTTCCACCTATATATACCTATCACTCATTCATGTTTAAGGGAGGAATCCGCACCATAATCTCATATTTTCCATTGTAATACACAAACACTTCCCCTTCTCCATCTTCTCCATTTCATTTCCATTCCACACTTCCATCCCCCCAACCAACTATCCCTAGACCTTATGCTACAATAAAGAGGAAGATAAGAGGGCCTAAACGTTCATACAATTCAAGATTGAGTTGTTGGAATGTTTAGGCGTTTCTTTGATTTCAATGTTTAATTTCAATTCTCTTTGTTTTGTACGTATGAGGAAATAAACCCCCTTTAGCTAGGGGGTGATTCGAAACTATGTTTATGTTTGTAATATGATTTGATTACTTTTAATTACGTTTCATAAGTTATGAATTCAATTTGTTTAACTGTTTGATTGATAACCTATTTATGTATGTTTATTAAGAATGAACGCTTAATTTTCATGCATGAATTTGACGCTAGAATATAAGTGAATTTCACGTAATAGTTATGAACTTATATTCACAAGTAGTGGAGGTTGCTTATAAACAATCGCGTTAAACATATTCTTGGCATAAGTTTCATGCAATCATAGTAACGAATGCCTCGTCAACACTTATAGTTTTCATGATGCTTAATGATTCTTGCTTGTATCTCTATTATGCAATTCATGTAGGGAACTTGTGAGGAATGCTTTGGATTGTCGTATGCAATCATCCAATTCATTAACTTAAGGAAAACTTGACGGTTAATTTAAGCGGACCTAATTAACCCGGGGCGTTGAGAATTCATGATTTATCGAAAGACCAACTGAGAATCAATTTTGTATGCAAGTATAACATGTGTGGAGATGAACCCCTTGGCTATTCCATCATCCATATTTTCATCTCATTCATATTTACGTTTTGCCTTTAATTACAATTTGTCCATTTAATTTAATCTCGTCCAAACACAATCCCCCCTTTACTTTATTGTCAAATTAGTTAGAAATCAATTTAGTTTGTGTTTTTAAAGAATTTTGAGTCTTTTGGTTTGTCTTAATGTTTAACGTTCAGTTTCACATTCTTTGAGTCTAGTTTAGTGTTTTATATTGTTTTTACGTTTTTGAGTCAAAAATTCAAGTGATTAACAATCCCTCCTAATCCCCGGTCCAGAACGATCCCTACTTATACTTATACTACAATTGACAAAAAGAGGGTTTAATTTGAGTGTCAAGTAATTGTCACATCATGTTTACATCAATCTTCTCACATATACTTAGTGTAGGGTGTGTAGTCAGAAAATCTGAGTAAAAATTGAGTGCATATCTTGTGAGGAATTGAGCAAATTCTCTAAGGCATGTTACTACATTCAAAACATGGTTTTAAATGCTTAATTGTGAAATAGTATGTGGTGACTGTGATTAAGAACGTAATTAAGTGTGAAGATGACTAAAATCTGTGGGAATGATGATTTTTAACATGTCATGTGCATTGGAAATCCCTAAGACGATTGTTGGAAGGTTTAGGTTGTGTTTTACTTGTTTTGTTTCGTTTCGTTTTGTTTTGTTTTTCTTTCTGTTTTGCTCGAGGACTAGCAAAAGATAAGTGTGGGGGTATTTGATAGGAGCATATTCATGCGACTTAAATGGCTTGTTCTCGTACATTTACGTTATGTTTCTTTAGTTATTTTAGTACTTTAAGCTATTTTCGTGTGTTTGTAGGTCCAAAGGGCTAAAGGAGCAAAAAGATGCATTTTGGAGACTTTAGGAGCACTTTTGGGCTAAAGATGGATAGCTTATGCTTGGAGCCAAAGTGTTGGACGAAATTGAAGACCTAATTGAAGACCAAAGTGTTGGAACCTTGTTCCCTTTAGTTCTAGGACATTTAAACCTTTCCTATATCCATTGCACATGCATTCCTTTAATCCACATGCATCTCCATAAATCATCCAACACACTTTCTCTCCCAAAAACCGTACACACCATTCACCCTAGATTCTAATCAGCCATTCACCAAAACCATTTCCCTTTGTGTCGTGCACATGCATACACACTTCGTTTCAGCCACATGCAACCATTAAACATTCAATCATTTCACTCCACTTAATGCCGTGAGTTCCCATCAGATTTCCAACCTAATTCACATGCATTCCATCCTTTAATTCACCCACATGCACTCATAATCATTCACACCTTGCATTCACATGCATTTCCAACCTAATCACTCACCCACACAATCTGCCATCATTCACACAAACACCATCATTGCCGTGCATCCCATTCCATCTCCCATTTCAGATTGCATTCCATTCATTCCAGCCAAGCCACATGCACTCCCTTTAATTAATTCATCCTAGCTGTCAAAGCACATGCACATTCACCCTAATCATTCACATAGCTTTAATTCACATGCAAACACATTGCATTACCATTCACCACCAGAAAATCACCATCATTGCCGTGAGTTTCATACACTTTCCAGCCATTCCACATGCCATTGTCATTCCACTTCATTTCACCTTGCATTTTCAGATTATTCCTTCATCATTGTGAAGGAAGATTTGTGAAAAACATGTTCATTTAAGCAACATCAATAGCATGCAATTAACAATTAAAGGCGGAATCATGCTTGTATGCACTTAAAACAAAACATTTACCCATGAAATTCAAAGCCTAGTAGATAGGTGAACCAAGACTCAACTCAAAACAAAGTGAGTTGAGAAATCAATACCTTTGTAGATTCCTCTTTGCATAAGCAAAGGCTAATCACCCAAAGAGAGGGCCTTCATTCTTTGCATCTTAGATCCATGGATTTGGATGGATGAAAAGGTTTCTCCAAGTTCCCAAAATTGAGAACCTCTAATGATTCATCACCAAGGCATAATGAAGAAGAAATGAGTGACATTGGAGGAGTTTGATTGCTAGATGATCCCTCCAAGGTGGCCTAAATTTTAGAGAGAAAGGAGAGCTTGTGTTCTCATCCTTTCCCCAAAAATTACCATATGTAAATTTTAGGCTATAAAGTCCTTTATATAGTCCCTTCAAATAAGTGACCTAATGGACCAAAAGCCCTATTCTTCTAACATGGCAAGCCTATAGGGTTTATTGGGCTTTCAAGCCCTTTGTTTATTCAAGTTGTCATACAACTTGAGTTAATGGGCTTGACATTCAAATCCCATTGGGCCTTGCGGCCCAAAACTAACCCGAGATCTTTAACGAACTTATTCGTTTGATTAATTAACATATTAATTAATCCTAGCCTTAGATAAATAATTAAACCATTTAATTATTCTTACTCATCTCCGTTGTTTCTTCAAACTCTACCTTACTCGGTGAACGATCCATTAGGTTCCTTTTAGCGAGGCAGTGGGCGATTAAAACTCTTTCTAATCGATTGTGAATTGAAACTTACTTTTAATTCTCCCGTTAGTGATAATACACTTTTAGGGCTTCCACAAACCATGGTTGACGCCTAGCAGCATGTCATGGTTACCCAAGCTAATCAGAAGAGGTGGAGAACCTATTCAGTTTTAGGATTACAAATGCAATACGGTCTTTCTCTAATACAATACTCTTGACCACATTGTTTGGTTTGATAGTTTATTCATGTCTACTATCCAATGTGAGTCTTGTGCTTATATGATTACCTTGAATGTGATTTGGAACACATTCCTAAATCTCATTCATACTTTGGCCAAAGATTCTTAATCATATCATAGAGTATTCTCCCTCAAACAGTTTGAAGGTTAGAGATCCCTTGTTGCGCATTCACTTGCCTCCATGGCTAAGTGGCTTAACCCCAACAATGCCATGGACACCCTCCTGATGGAGTGACTTTGACATAATCAAAGATTAAGGACCTAACCACAAGATAACTGTGATGCCTCAGGTCAAAAGACTAATTTGCATTATCCCAACCATGAGTTCTCATGTGACATGAATATGAGAACTCTTCGTTGATCGTGTTCAGTGAACTCATTCTCTATTGAGCACCTACGTACTTGTCTTGATGTCACACACACCAATGACTCGAGACTAGTCACTCTCCCTGAGAGAAGACATAGCACGTACTGATCTTAACGGACTGTCAATGCCCAATTGACAATCCTATGATCAGGAACGTTTAGGATATGTCAACGAAAGAATGGTCTCATGAATCTAACTTCTTTAGATCGCATTCTTCCAATCACATATTCCTTGGACTTATCGTTTAAGCATATAACATTTATATGAGACGGCTCAAACAATAATGTTTGCCCTTTACATTTAAACTACATTAGTTTGAAATGTCCGTAAAGTATCATCATATGATTGGTTTTAGGGCACATTTCCAACACATTGCACCACACATGCAGCCACATATTCATTGCACATGCTTTCACATTCAATTTCAGCACAATTCCTCTCAAAGCCGTGCATTATCCCTTTCATTTCTGTCAAAGCACATGCATCTCCCATCACAATTCCAACTTTCCAACCTAGCCACATCCACATGCATTCACTCATAATCATTCACCATCATTGCAGCCACATTTCCACCCACTTCCTAGCTGTTATGTTCCCTCTTATTTACCTATAAATAAGCATCCATTTCAGCCACAACATCATCTCATTTCATACACAACACACCACAAACACTTCCATCCTTTCCTTTGCCGTGGCTTCCCATCTCTCCCTTATCATCCAAACACCAATCCTCTTCCATTTACACCACTCCTCATCCATCTCCATAATTCCCCAATCCATTCAACACACCAACAACATCCCTTAGACCTTGTGCCACAATAAAGAGGAAGAGAAGAGGGCCTAAACGTTCATACAATTCAAGTTTGAGTTGTTGGAATGTTTAGGCGTTTCTTTGATTTCAATGTTTAATTTCAATTCTCTTTGTTTTGTACGTATGAGGAACTAAACCCCCCTTGGCTAGGGGGGATTCGAAATATATGTTTATGCTTGCATTTTGATTTGATTACTTCTAATTGCGTTTCATAAGTTGTGGATTCAATTCGTTTAACCGTTTGATTGATAACTTATTTATGTATGTTATTGAGAGTGCACACTTAATTTTCATGCATGAATATGACGCTAGAATATAAGTAAGTTTCACCTAATAGTTACGAACTTATATTCACAAGTAGTGGAGGTTGCTTATAAACAATCGCGTTAAATGAATTCTTGGCAAGAGTATCATGCATTCATAGTTACAATTGCCTCGTCAACACTTATAATTTTCATAGAACCTAATGATCTCTCATTGTATCTCTTCTATGCATTCATGTTGAGAACCATTGGAGAATGATTTGAATTGTCGCATGCATCATCCAATTCAATAACATAAGGAAAATTTGACGGTTAATTTAAGCGGACCTAATTAACCCGGGGCGTTGAGCATCATGGTTTATTGAAATGCAATTGGAAATCTTTTTATTATGCAAGTGTAACATATGTGGAGATGAACCCCTTGGCTAGCATCCATACATTCCATTTCATCAATTTCATATTTACATTCTGTTTTAATTGCAATTTGTTCATTTAGTTTAAGTTCGTCAAACCCTAAATCCCCCTTTACTTTATTGTCAAATTAGTTAGAAATCAATTAAGTTTGTGTTTTTAAGAGTCTTGAGTCAAGTTACAACTTAATTCCGTCCAAATTTGGGTTTAAGGTCAGAAACTGCCTAGTTAGTGTTTTTAGGCAGTTCTGAGTCTTTTGAACTTGTTTTGAGTCCTTTGAGTCTTTTGAACCTGTTTTGAGTCCTTTGAGTCTTTGTATTGTCCAAATAAGTTAGAAAGTGTCTTAGTTTGTGTTTTTAAGTGTTTTGATTCAAGTTATTACCCAAATTCGTCCAAAGTACTCAAAGTGCTCAAAACTGCCCAGAAAGTGTTTTTAAGGCAGTTTTGAGTGTTTTGGTGCTGTTTTGAGTCTTTTGGTTTGTTTTGGTGTTTTAAAGTTTAGTTTTGCATTCTTTGAGTCTAGTATAGTGTTTTATATTGTGTTTTTACGTTTTTGAGTCAAATCCAAGTGATTAACAATCCCTCCTAATCCCCGGTCCAGAACAATCCCTACTTATACTTATACTACAATTGATAAAAAGAGGGTTTAATTTGTGTGCGTATAATTTGCGCATCACTAATCTAGTTTAATATTAAGGGCAAACATTATTGTTTGAGCCGTCTCATATAAATGTTATATGCTTAAACGATAAGTCCAAGGAATATGTAATTGGGAGAATGCGATCTAAAGAAGTTAGATTCATGAGACCATTCTTTCGTAGACACATCCTAAACGTTCCTGATCATAGGATTGCCAATTGGGCATTGACAGTCCGTTAAGATCAATACGTTCTATGTCTTCTCTCAGGGAGAGTGACTAGTCTCGAGTCATTGGTGTGAATGACACCAAGACAAGCATGTAGGTGCTCAATAGAGAATGAGTTTACTGAACACGATCAACAAGGAGTTCTCATATTCATGTCACATGAGAACTCATGGTTGGGATAATGCAAAGTAGTCCTTTGACCTGAGGCATCACAGCTGTCTTGTGGTTAGGTACTTGATCTTTGATTATGTCAAAGTCACTCTATCAGGGTGTCCACGGCATCGTCGGGGTTAAGCCACTTAGCCATGGAGGCAAGTGAATGCGCAACAAGGGATCTCTAACCTTCAAACTGTTTGAGGGAGAATACTCTATGATATGATTTAGAATCTCTGGCCAGAGTATGAATGAGATGTTGGAATGCGTTCCAGATCACATTCAAGGTAATCATATAAGTACAAGATTCACATTGGATAGTAGACATGAATAAACTATCAAACCAAACAATGTGGTCAAGAGTATTGTATTAGAGAAATACCGTATTGCATTTGTAATCCTAAAACTGAATAGGTTCTCCACCTCTTCTGATTAGCTTGGGTAACCATGACATGCTGCTAGGCGTCAACCATGGTTTGTGGAAGCCCTAAACGTGTATAATCACTAACGGGAGAATTGAAAGTAAGTTTCAATTCACAATTGATTAGAAAGAGTTTTTAATCGCCCACTGCCTCGCTAAAAGGAACCTAATGGATCGTACACCGTGTAAGGTAGAGATTGAAGATTCAACGGAGATGAGTAAGAATAATTAAATGGTTTAATTATTTATGGCAAGGATTAATTAATATGTTAATTAATCAAACGAATAAGTTCGTTAAAAGACTTCGGGATAGTTTTGGACCTTAAGGCTCAATGGGCTTCGAACGTCAAGTCCATTGACTTAACTTGTATGACAACTTAATGAATAATGATTCATGTTGATGTATATTTCCTTCCTAATGCTAGAATATATTTAGTATAATGGCACAAGCAAGGGTGTCGAATCCACAGGGACTAATTGGACCTATGTAAATACTTGTTTTGCTAGAACTCTAAGAAATGAATCAAACTAATCAAACTAGGCATATTAAGAAATGAATTAAACTAATCAAAATAGGCATGTTAAGAAATGAATCAAACTAATCAAAATAGGCAGATTTGTTATTGAATCAAACTAGTCTAAATAGGCAGATTTGTTGTTGTAACTTGAAAGCATAAGAAAATGAAATAAACACAAACCAATGAATCAACAACTAATATATTGGGATAGTATCAATGGAAATGAAGCTAGGGATTCGATTTCACCATTGCTCAACTAAGTCCATGTTTGTTAAGTTAGTTTGTACTCATTCATCTACCTATTTCTTGAGTTTGTTTCACTTGGACATGATCAACCATATGATGTGTGGATTTGATCAAATGTCTCTAATCATGAACCTAATTGTGATGTGCAACTTTGGTTCATAATCAAGAGTATGTAATGCACAAGAAACTTTCATAAAACTAAAGGGATTAACTTGGCAGGATGTGTGCTAAACATTCCCTTCATTCATTCACATATCTACCAAGATTATGCATGATGTGTGTTTTAATCTTGGCTACACAACTTTGTGATTAATTCAAATGATGATCAAACATTAAAATCAACACACTAAGTCACCATTAAATCAAAGAATGAAACAAGAAATAGATGGACAAACTGAGCATTCTAACTTAATTACATGGCAAACTTTGCAAGGTTACATCGAATCCTTAGAGGAAGCTTAGTTACAATTCATGTTTACAAAAGATTTGACATAAAAATATAAAACATGAATGAACATAGAATTGATAAGAATGAACCCTTGAAGTAACCCTGATGTCGAATTCCTTGAAGAGTAGCCTCGGTGGTGGTTCTCCAAATGTGGTGCGGATGAACTAGATTGGTTATGGTTGAATGGTTTCTGCCCTTAGGACAAAAATGGACATAAAATGAAGTGAAAGGGGAGAGGTTTTAGTGTGTGTAATGGACTGAAAATGAAGAAGAACATGCGGAACCCCTTGTTGTGTCAAGTGAGACTTGTTTTATGGAAAAGAATGTGTCTCCAACAATCAGATTGGATCTTGAATTCGTTTAACTCAGATGGCAGAGCATAAGTGATGGAATGATGGTTTTCTGAGGTAGTGGACGCATGGTATGGACAAGGTCTGCAAAGATGTGGTTTGTTTAATCAAAATGCATGTGCCCTTGCTGCAACAAGTGAGTGGAATCTGCAAAGGTGAATTGTTTGTACAAATTCTGGAAAGGTGAAATAGGCACACGGCATGGACAAAGGGATGAGTTGGATTTCTGAAATGATGGCTGCAAGGAGTTACTTGTTTAATCACAATGCATGTGAATTTCTGCAAAGATGAAGTGTAGAAATGTAATGGAGTGCACGGAATGGATGTGAATCATGCATATGAAGGTGTGGCTGAGTTGATTAAGTAATGGAAGTGGATAATCTGACTTGGAACCACATGGGATTTGCATGACATGATTGTGTTTGTTGGTGGAAATATGGCTGAATGTTTTAGGCAAGGGAGTACACGGCATAAGTCATGTGGAACAATAAGGAGTCCACATGTTTTTGCCTTGTTTAGAACCACCCAATGTGACTCTAATGCACCACTTTCCTAATCACATCTTCTCTTGAATTTCAGCAGCCACATTAGTCCTAGATTCCTCATATTTGGACTTCAAATTAATTCCCAAGAACCCTTTCCACGTTTGGAGTAATGCTCAGCTACCAAAAGGAATGTTTTTACTTCATTTGCCTTCTCATTGATCCAAATTCACCCTTGACTGCACACTAGCACCAAATAATGTAAAATGCAACTAGTTTAATCCAAAACAATCACAAAGACACCAAATAAGGAAGATATAAATGCATGCAAAATGTGACTTATCAAATACCCCGAAACCTGGTTTTTGCTAGTCCTCGAGCAAACTTAAAACTAAAACACACAAAACACAAACATCTAACTAAACCACTTTCGCTGGCAAAACGATTGCACTGAGCATGTGCAACAAGCCTTTGAACCCCTAGGTGTCCCTAGTTGGAGGAGTTGTGTCTCCTGAGGGTTTACAGTGATGACACCCACAAACATCTACAAACACTGCAAACAATTTGGCTAATACATGCTTTAAACAAACTAATAAGAACCAATGAAGGTTTTGTCATTCATTCAACTCAAAAGTTTGCCATTTCAAAGAATCGTATCAATTGTAACGTATAAAGATATTTCTCCATATCTTACAACTTCAAGGTCACCATACCCAAACGCTTAAGATAGAATTCGCCTCAACTCTACTCCTCACAGCTTCCACTCAAGTTTTCACTCAGATCTTAAGGTTTAGTCTCTCAACAACATATATGAGTGAAATTATGTAAAGGAAATCAAAATTCTCACATATGAAATCTGAAATGGAAGCACAGTTTCTGAGTAGATCTCATGAAATGAATCAAATGCTAAGAATATAGATAACACACACACTTACCATCACCCATGAATACATCCTCAATGATCAGCTAGGTCTTTCTCAAGGTTGTAATGCAAGGCTTAGGGTATAGGTTATGAAAGACTTGATATGAAATGCTAGAGTTTGGGGTATACCAAGGTGTCTCTGAGGCTCTTCACTGGCATTTGTCTTCTTTTGTTTTTGGCGTCCAGGCCCTATGCTTTATAATTAGGCGATTTGGAATTTGTATCCACTTTGATCCTCTCTCTTTTTTTTTTTTTTTCTTTTTTTTTTTTTTTTTTTTTTTTAAGAAACATTTTCAACATAGGTGCCCTCGGTACACGCCACAATCTTGCTTTATAACTCAATCTGCCCTTAGTCTTCATCACATTGGTATTTCCCCAAACTATAAGGTATGGCTTGTAATGGGCTAGAATGGGTAGATTATGGTGTGGGTGATGAAAGAATTAGGCTAAAGTGTTTGGCTGCAACAAGGGTGAATGGAGCACACAAATGGGTAGGATTTAAGCCTTTTAGTAGTTAAACATGCATAGCCTAACATCATCTCATTGAGTTCATTCATGAATGACACTAAACACATGGTATCTGCAAAGGAGAATGATTCTTAGTATCCAAACAAAATAGAAGTAATGAGATCATTTAGAGTGAAATTGAAAGAAAAAGATAGGAGTAGAAACACTTTAAACCCTCTCAAAGAAGCAATTAGGCTCAAAATAACTCACTAGGGTAGTCTCCACTATTCTTCTTCCAGAATTTAAGTATGGTACCTCTATCATCATAATTCCAAGAGTTAAAGCTTTATACATGACAACAAGATGCAACACTTTTTCACAGCAACCCAATCGTTTATTTTCAAACATAACCCTCATATACATTCATATTAGTAAGCAAAACACACTTAACTAAAACAAACCCACACAAATTGAACAAAATAAAAGCAAAACACACTTAACTAAAACAAACACACAACACACAAACTTTCCATCCCACACCCCCAAACCTAACCTAAGCATTGTCCTCGATGCTTAAAATTGTATGCAAAGTAAATAGGCAAAGAATATGGAATGGAAATAACATAAACACAAAATAAGGAAAGAACACAAACCACACTAGGTTGCCTCCTAGCAAGCGCTTTATTTAATGTCTAGGCAAGACATGGTAGCTTGTTCATGGTGTTGTAAACTCAAGAAAATCTACAACTTGATACACTGGCTCCTCCTCTACTTTCTCCAAATATGGTTTCAATCGCTGCCCATTGACTTTAAAAGAGGTGCCATTCTTCATGTTCTCTATCTCCACAGCTCCATGGGGAAATGTTTGCAGTACTTTGAATGGTCCCACCCACCTAGACTTCAGTTTTCCTGGAAAAAGTCTCAAACGTGAGTCATACAAAAGTACTTTCATACCTTGGTGAAACTCCTTCCTTAGGATGGCCTTGTCATGATAGAGCTTAGTCCGTTCCTTGTAGATTTTGGCATTCTCATATGCCTCATTTCTAAGTTCTTCCAACTCATTAAGTTGGAGCTTCCTTGCTATTCCAGCATCCTTGTAATCAAAGTTGAACTTCTTGATGGCCCAATATGCACGGTGTTCAAGCTCCATTGGCAAATGACAAGCTTTCCCAAACACAAAGCGATAAGGACTCATGCCAATGGGGGTCTTGTATGCTGTTCTATATGCCCATAGTGCATCATTCAACCTCAATGACCAATCCTTCCTTGTAGGACTCACAGTCTTCATCAAGATGTTCTTGATCTCCCTGTTGCTAATCTCCACTTGTCCTGAGGTTTGAGGATGGTATGGGGTTGCCACTTTGTGGTTGATGTTGTACTTCTTCATCAAGGATTCAAAAGGTTTGTTGCAGAAATGGCTGCCACCATCACTAATAATAGCTCTTGGGGTTCCAAACCTACAAAAAATCACATCTTTAAGAAAATTCAACACAACCTTATGATCATTAGTTCTTGTAGCAATGGCTTCAACCCATTTGGATACGTAATCCACTGCCACTAATATGTATAAGTAGCCAAAAGAGGATGGAAATGGTCCCATAAAATCTATTCCCCAAACATCAAAGAGCTCCACCACCAAAATGTTGTTCAATGGCATTTCATTTCTTCGACTAATGTTCCCCATTTTCTGGCACCTATCACACTTAGAACAAAAGTCAAACGCATCTTTGAATAAAGTAGGCCAAAAGAAACCAGATTGCAAAACCTTTAGGGATGTCTTTTTGGCACCAAAATGTCTTCCACATGCCAATGTATGGCTAAATGTTAGAATGCTTTGTTGCTCACTCTCTGGGACACATCTCCTAATGATTTGATCAGGGCAATATTTAAACAAATATGGTTCGTCCCAAACGTAGTGCTTTACCATGGCAAGGAACTTCTTTCTTTCCTGAAAAGAAAGGTCATTTCTCATTATACCACAAGCAAGATAATTAACAAAATCAGCATACCATGGTTCTTGTTCTTGAACAACAAGGAGTTGTTCATCTGGAAATGATTCATTTAGGGGCAAGGGTTGCCCCACTCCATGGTTTTCATTAAGTCTGGACAAATGGTCAGCCACAACATTATCACTGCCCTTCTTATCTCGAATTTCTAAGTCAAACTCTTGTAGTAAGAGTATCCATCTAATCAAGCGTGGTTTAGCATCTTTCTTTGTCATCAAGTACCTAAGGGCTGCATGATCAGAAAACACAATAACTTTAGATCCCACAAGATATGACCTAAACTTTTCTAATGCAAAAACAACAGCAAGCAACTCCTTTTCAGTTGTGGAATAGTTAAGTTGAGCATCATGCAGAGTCCGGCTTGCATAGTAGATCACATGTGGAAGTTTGTTCACCCTTTGCCCTAAAACTGCACCAACAGCATAGTCAGAGGCATCACACATTAATTCAAAAGGTAACGACCAATCTGGTGCCATAATAATAGGGGCTGAGGTTAGTTCACTTTTCAAAGTATTGAATGCATCCATACAAGCCTTATCAAAATGAAATACAACATCTTTAGCTAACAGATTGCATAATGGACGAGTGATCATTGAAAAGTTCTTAATGAAACGACGATAAAAACCCGCATGACCCAAAAAACTTCTTACTCCCTTCACAGTGGTGGGGGCTACCATATTGGTGATGACGTCAATTTTGGCTTTGTCTACCTCCATTCCTTTGCTAGAGATCACATGCCCCAACACAATTCCTTGTTTCACCATAAATTGGCACTTTTCCCAATTGAGAACCAAATTTGTTTCCTGACATCTTTGAAGTACTAACGATAGATGGTTAAGACATTCATCAAAAGAGGAACCAAACACTGAGAAGTCATCCATAAATACCTCAATGAACCTTTCTACCATGTCAGAAAAGATGGCCAGCATGCATCGTTGGAATGTTGCTGGAGCGTTGCAAAGTCCAAAAGGCATTCTCCTATATGCAAATGTGCCAAAGGGGCAAGTAAAAGTTGTTTTCTCTTGATCCTCCGGAGCGATTGCAATTTGATTGTAACCTGAGTAACCATCCAGAAAACAATAATGTGAGTAACCTGCCAATCTCTCAAGCATTTGATCTATGAAAGGCATAGGAAAATAATCTTTTCTAGTGCTAGAATTCAACTTCCTGTAATCGGTGCAAACACGCCAACTAGCAGTGGGCTTTGTGGGCACCAGCTCATTGTTTTCATTCCTCATCACAGTGATTCCCACCTTCTTAGGCACCACCTGAATAGCACTCACCCACTTGCTATCAGAAATGGGATATATGATCCCCACATCTAACAATTTCAACACTTCATTCCTAACCACTTCCTTCATGTGTGGGTTGAGCCTTCTTTGTGGTTCACGGGTTGACTTTGCCCCTTCCTCCAAAAGAATCCTATGCATGCACATGGTAGGGCTTATTCCCTTGATATCTGCAATAGACCAACCAAAAACTGATTTGAACTCTTTTAACACCCTAATTAGTTTATCTTCTTCAGTTGGGGTGAGATCAGAAGCTATGATAATTGGAAGAGTTTCAAATTCAGCTAGATATGCATATTTTAGATGTGGTGGAAGTGGTTTAAGTTCAAGTTTTGGTGCCTTAACAGTGGAAGGAGTTAGATGTGACATTGATGATTCTAAAGGTTCTAAAAGAGGTGACACATTCAAAGGATACAATGCTAATGCATCCAAGGCAGCTACTTCTTTCATGAGTGCATCTTCTTCATCAAACTCATCTTGAGATTGACTCAAAACAGTTTGTAATGGTTCATTCGATTGTACCTGCAAGAACTTAGAGAATACAAGTGAATCAAGCACATCAATGGCATAACAATCAAGGGATGAAGAATGATGAGAAAGAGATTCAAACACTTTGAATTGAACTGTCTCTCCTAACACTGTCATAGTGAGGAGTCCATTTTGCACATCAATGATGGTCTTGGCCGTGGCCATGAAAGGTCTCCCAAGCAATATAGGCAACTCACGATCATGTATAGGAGCTTCTTCCATGTCCAACACTACAAAATCTGCAGGCAAGATTAGTTTATCAACTTGAACCAGAATATCTTCTACTATACCTCTTGGATATTTAACTGATCTGTCTGCAAGTTGTAATGAAATGGTGGTGGCTTTCAAATCTCCCAAACCTAGTTGAAGGTACACTGAATAAGGCATTAAGTTGATGCTAGCACCCAAATCAAGCATTGCCTTCTCTACTTTCTTGTCCCCTATGGTGATGTTGATAGAGAAACTTCCTGGATCCTTGAGCTTTGGTGGAAGTTTTCTTTGCAAAACTGCACTCACATTCTCAGACACCACTACCTTCTCATGTGGGCCATACTTCCTTTTGTAGCTGTTTAACTCCTTGAAGAACTTCCCATATGCTGGCATGTTCCTAATGACATCAAGCAAAGGTAAGTTAACATTCACTTTGCTTAGTATATCAAAAATTTCTTTGAATGACTTATCCTGCTTGCTCTTGGCAAGTCTTCCAGGGAATGGTATTGGTGGAGTGTAAGGTTTCTCTGCCTTGTGAAGATTTGGTGCTTCAAGTGAGGAAGTAGCATGGCTTGGTTCCTCGTTTGGTTTCTCATTGTCTCCTTGAGTAACACCTGCATTCACATAATCATATTCATTAGTAACTTCATTGCCAACCCTATTATCAATAACCTTACCACTTCTAAGTGTAGTGATTGCTTTGGCTTGCTCTTGGTTCCTTTGGAGTATCACGGGTTGGCTTGGAAACTTTCCAACTTCTCTTTGGTTCAAAGCATCTGCAATCTGCCCCAATTGTGTCTCCATTTTGGTTAGAGCTGCTGAATGTTGTTGGAGAGTGCTATTGGTGGAATGTTGGAATTGCAAGGTGTTTTGGGCTAACAATTTAACCGTGTCCTCAAGGGTAGGGGCAGGTTTTGGTTGGAAATTTTGGAATTGATTGTTGTTCTTCCATGAAAGGTTGGGATGATCTCTCCAACTTGAGTTATATGTATTTGAATACACATCATTCCTTGGCCTTTGGTTGTAAGAATTCATGAGGTTCACTTGTTCTTGAACATACTCGGGGTAAGCTTCCCTAGATGGACATTGGTGAGTAGGATGGCTTGGTATGTTGCAAATGGCACACACTTCATTAGCTTTTGGCACCATGTTGAGCACGGATTCAAGCTTCCTTTCTAGGTTAGCTACCTGCAACAAAAGCTCATGGTTAGAACTTGTTTCATAGACTCCAACTTTCTTACCCCTTAAATCTTTGTGTTGAGCATTAGACCCCAACATCTCATAAATGTTATATGACTCTTGAGCATTCTTTTTCTTCAATGCTCCACCTGCTGCATTATCAACAGTTGATTGACAATTTTGGGTTAGTCCATCATAGAAAATTTGCATTTGTAAGTGAAAAGGTAACCCATGGTGTGGACATTGTATCAAAAGGCCTTTAAAACGCTCCCAACACTCATTGAAAGGTTCTCCATCATCTTGTTTGAAGTTGAAGATTTGTCCCCTTAATGTGGCTGTCTTTTGAGTGGAAAAGAACTTCTCCAAGAACTTCTTAGCCACGGCATCCCATGTGGTGAGAGAACCTGGTGTTAAAGTCATCAACCAACTCTTGGCCTTATCTTTCAAAGTGTAAGGAAACACTCTCATCCTCAAATTTGCTTCACTTACTCCCTGCAAAGGTAAACCACTCACAACATTGTAAAACTCTTTAATATGAGCTAAAGGGTCTTCATTAGGTAAGCCATAAAATGAGGGAAACATATGGAAATGTGAAGATTTGAGATCATAGTTTCTAGCTTCTGTGGGCAGCAAGATGCATGAAGGTGAATTTGGTATGATTGGTTGAGCAAAGTCCTCCAAAGCTCGAAGTTCATCTTGGTTGCCCGCCATCTCTTCCTCTCTTTCCCAATTAAATTGCTCAGATCCTTTACTTGTTGAACTAGGTGAATTCCTTTCCTCTTCCTCACGGATAAAGGATGAACTTGATGGCACAAAGTTGTCCAAAGTGTGGCCCTTTAACCTTTCAATTCTTTGGCCTAACTCAACAAGTCTATTTGACATATACTACCTGAAATAAAATAACACAAGTGTGAATGAAAATCAAGAAGCAAACAACAATGAAAAGAACAAAAATAAACTTAAAAACGTTTGAAAAGACTCAAGGGACTCAAAACAGATTCACAAGACTCAAAACAAGCTAAAAACTCTCAAAACTGCCTAAAAACACAAACTGGGCAGTTTTGACACTAAACTCAACTTTGGACGAAAATTAGGTTTGGGCTTGACTCAAAATGCTTCAAAACACAAGATAAGACAGATTCTAAGCCTAAGACTTAACAAAATATGGGGGGGATTTGTATTTGGACGAAATTCAATTAAATGGACAGATTGTAAAGAAAACAGAATGTAAAGCAAATTGATGTAAACCAATGGATAATGGAATGGCTAAGGGATTCTTTTCCACACATGAAATATATGCAACTTAAATCAACTTCCAGTTATCAATTCGACAAGTTATGAACCTCGACACTAATCAAAATAGCAAACAAGCAATTACAAGGGACTGAAATCAGTCCCCGGCAACGGCACCATTTTTGTTGATGTATATTTCCTTCCTAATGCTAGAATATATTTAGTATAATGGCACAAGCAAGGGTGTCGAATCCACAGGGACTAATTGGACCTATGTAAATACTTGTTTTGCTAGAACTCTAAGAAATGAATCAAACTAATCAAACTAGGCATATTAAGAAATGAATCAAACTAATCAAACTAGGCATATTAAGAAATGAATCAAACTAATCAAACTAGGCATGTTAAGAAATGAATTAAACTAATCAAAATAGGCATGTTAAGAAATGAATCAAACTAATCAAAATAGGCAGATTTGTTATTGAATCAAACTAGTCTAAATAGGCAGATTTGTTGTCGTAACTTGAAAGCATAAGAAAATGAAATAAACACAAACCAATGAATCAACAACTAATATATTGGGATAGTATCAATGGAAATGAAGCTAGGGATTCGATTTCACCATTGCTCAACTAAGTCCATGTTTGTTAAGTTAGTTTGTACTCATTCATCTACCTATTTCTTGAGTTTGTTTCACTTGGACATGATCAACCATATGATGTGTGGATTTGATCAAATGTCTCTAATCATGAACCTAATTGTGATGTGCAACTTTGGTTCATAATCAAGAGTATGTAATGCACAAGAAACTTTCATAAAACTAAAGGGATTAACTTGGCAGGATGTGTGCTAAACATTCCTTTCATTCATTCACATATCTACCAAGATTATGCATGATGTGTGTTTTAATCTTGGCTACACAACTTTGTGATTAATTCAAATGATGATCAAACATTAAAATCAACACACTAAGTCACCATTAAATCAGAGAATGAAACAAGAAATAGATGGACAAACTGAGCATTCTAACTTAATTACATGGCAAACTTTGCAAGGTTACATCGAATCCCTAGAGGAAGCTTAGTTACAATTCATGTTTACAAAAGATTTGACATAAAAATATAAAACATGAATGAACATAGAATTGATAAGAATGAACCCTTGAAGTAACCCTGATGTCGAATTCCTTGAAGAGTAGCCTCGGTGGTGGTTCTCCAAATGTGGTGCGGATGAACTAGATTGGTTATGGTTGAATGGTTTCTGTCCTTAGGACAGAAATGGACAGAAAATGAAGTGAAATGGGAGAGGTTTTAGTGTGTGTAATGGACTGAAAATGAAGAAGAACATGCGGAACTGATAGGAGCATATTTATACGACTTAGTTAGCTTGTTTTCTTGCATTTAATTAGCTAAACTATGTTAATTATAGTGTTTAAAGTTATTTTCGTGCAATTTCAGGTTTTAGTGTCAAAGTATGCATAAAGAAGCAATTTGGAGCATTCTAGAGCATTTTTGGGCCAAGATTGGATAGTGCAAGCATGGTGGCATGAGGATGGACGAATTTGAAAGGCTTGAATTCAGTTAGGGAGTTGCAAGGGGGCCTAAAAACCTGATTTCTAGAAGGCTACATTTCAGCCACATGCACTCCCATCCTTTAATCCATTGCAGCCACATGACTTCCATCCTTTCATCATTGCATCACAAATCAGCCACATGCACTTTGCCTTTCATCATTGCACCACAAATCAGCCACATGCACTCCCATGCTCTCCCATTAATTAATTCAAGTCCATATCTGATTTCCCTAGGGTTCTAAGTGCCTACACTTTGCCTTTCATCATTGCACCACAAATCAGCCACATGCACTTTGCCTTTTCATCATTGCACCACAAATCAGCCACATGCACTCCCATGCTCTCCCATTAATTAATTCAAGTCCATATCTGATTTCCCTAGGGTTCTAAGTGCCTATATATACTCATATTAACCCCTAGATCAGATCACCACCTCTCATACACATTCATTCACGCCAGAAATTCATTCCCTCTCTCTAACACAGCCATACTTCACCATTCTTCATATTTTCTGCCCAAAAACACTCCTTGCCTTCCCCTACATCCATCCCTACCCTAAACACATCATTCTACATCATCCATAACCCCCAAAACTCACCAAAACCCCTTGTGCCGCAACAACTAGAGGAGAAGAGGCTTAAACGTTCATACAATTCAAGATTGAGTTGTTGGAATTTTTAGGTGTACTTCGATTCTTGTTTTCAATGTTTACTTTGTTATTACTCTCTAAGTTTGTTGTAATCATGAGTGGCTAAACCCCCTTGGTTAGGGGGGGATTCGAAATATATGTTTATGCTTGCATTTTGATTTGATTACTTCCAATTGCGTTTCATAAGTTGTGGATTCAATTTGTTTAACTATTTGATTGATAACCTATTTATGTATGTTTATTGAGAGTGTACGCTTAATCTTCATGCATGAATATGACGCTAGAATATAAGTGAGTTTCACCTAATAGTTATGAACTTATATTCACAAGTAGTGGAGGTTGCTTATAAACAATCGCGTTAAATAAATTCTTGGCATGAGTTTCATGCAATCATAGTAACAAGTGCTTCGTCAATGCTTATGGTTTTCAAAGAACTTAATGATTCTTGCTTGTATCTCTATTATGCAATCATGTAGGGGACTTGTGGGAAATGTTTTGGGTTGTCGTATGCAATCATCCAATTCAATAACATTAGGAAAATCTGAGGGTTAATTAGTGCAATCACGGTTAACCTGGGGCGTTGAGAATTCATGGTTTATTGAAAAGCAATTAGAAATCGTTTTATATGCAAGTGTAACATGTGTGGAGATGAACCCCTTGGCTAATCCATCCATCATCTCGTTTTCAAGGAATTCGTTTTACAATCTGCCTAGTTTGTTACTTTGTTTTGTTATTTCAATTTTCGTCAAAACAAAACCCCCCTTTACTTTCTTGTTCTATAGTGTTTAGAATCTGTTTAATTTGTGTTTTAAAGTGTTTTGAATCAACCTATAATCTTAAATTCGTCCAAATTTGTGTTAAAGATCAGAAACTGCCTAGTTAGTGTTTTTAGGCAGTTTTGAGTCTTTTGAACCTGTTTTGAGTCCTTTGAGTCTTTGTATTGTCCAAATTAGTTAGAAAGTGTATTAGTTTGTTTTTATAAGTGTTTTGATTCAATTTGTTATACAAATTCGTCCAAATTCACCAAAGTGCTCAAAACTGCCCAGAAAGTGTTTTTAAGGCAGTTTTGAGTGTTTTGGGTGATGTTTGAGTCTTTTGGTTTGTTTTAGTGTTTTAAGCGTTTAGTTTCGCATTCTTTGAGTTTAGTTTAGTGTTTTAAACTTTATTTTACGTTTTTAAGTCAGTTTCCAAGAGATTTGCAATCCCTCCTAATCCCCGGTTAAGAACGATCCCTACTTATACTTATACTACAATTGACAAAAAGAGGGTTTAATTTGTGTGCGTATAATTCTCGCATCAAATTTTGGCGCCGTTGCCGGGGATTAGCAATTTTGCTAATCCCTTGGATTGTTTTTGTTTCTTTTATTTCACTTTGTTTCTGACTTTGTTTAAGTTTCTGACCTAATTTTGTTTCTTGTTTCTTAGGTACTAATGTATGACTAGAAGCTCTCAACCGATTCGTGCGAACATCTTGGATTTTGACGACGATTTTGAGAGGAAGTTGAGAAGAGCTAGAAACCAGCAAGAACACCATCCACCAAATTCCGAATCTGACCTTGAAGAAAACGTACAAGAAGGGAAAGAGGAAGCCACGGCAGGGATATTTGAAGAAGTCCAAGGCATGGCGGTGGACAACCGTACACTCAAGGAGCTTTCCGCCTCAGGTTTGGATAATGCCGCACCCTTGTGCATTCAATACCCCACGGCTGCCCAAGGTAAGACAGATGAGTTTGAATTAAAGTCAAGTTTGCTTCATCATATTCCTAAATACCATGGCTTGTCCATGGAAGATCCTAACAAACATTTGAAAGAATTTGAAGTAGTTTGCTCTAGTATGACTCCCGTCACTGTTGACGGAAATATCATGAAGATGAAGGCTTTTCCATTCTCTTTGATGGATAAAGCCAAAGATTGGTTATATGAGTTAGCTCCCGGCACTGTCACTTCTTGGGAGAGTATGAAGAGAGCGTACTTGGAGAAGTTCTTTCCAACTTCTCGCATCATCCTCCTACGCAAAAAGATAAGCGGAATCCAGCAAGAAGAAGGTGAGTCTTTTCCTACGTATTATGAACGATTTAAATCACTTGTTGCTTCTTGTCCACAGCATCAGATGAAGGAGGAGTTGCTCTTGCAATATTTCTACGAGGGTCTCCTACCTCTAGAACGTCAAATGCTTGATGCTTCGGCGGGGGGAGCATTGGTGGACAAAACACCCATGGCTGCCAAGGTCTTGATTGCTAATAGAGCGTTGAACGCTCAACAGTACGAGGGTGTAGGCCAAAGAGGACCCCCACGGCACCAAGTACATGAGGTAAGTTCAACGTCCGATCTTCATTCACAATTGGCTAATCTTACTTCTATTGTTTCACAGATGGCCGAGGGAATGAAGATGCAAGGACCTGTGGTATGTGGCGTATGTTCTATCCAAGGACATGTCTCCGAAAAGTGTCCTCAACTCATTGAGAATGGCGGATGGGAGAGTGCGAATGCCATTGGGTTTCAAAGCCAAAATCAATCAAGACATGATCCATACTCCAACACGTATAATCCGGGGTGGCGAGACCACCCAAATTTCAAGTGGAGGGATTCCCAGCAACCTCAGAACCAAGGAGGCTTTAGGCAACAACCCCCGGGGTTCTTTCCCAAAACCTACGGCCCACCCCAAAATCAAGCCCAATCCGGCCCAAGTGCCTCAGGTACGTCTCTTGACAATGATGCACTTCTTAAGATACTAACTAAGTTGTCTAATGGGCAGGAAGATCAAGCGAAGGCTATGCAAAACCAAGATAAGAGGGTGGATCAACTTGAGAAACAAATTGGGCAGATTGCCGAGTTTGTAGGTAAGTTTCGAGATCCCGGACAACTCCCTAGTTCCACCATTCCAAATCCGAAGGGAGGTTTCGAATCAGCCAAAGCAATCACCCTAAGAAGTGGTAAGGAAGTTGGGGCAGGTCCTACATCAAAAACAGGTCATGACGAGGATGAAATTTTGCAAATGGAAGAGGAGGAAACAAGGTTGCCCACGGCAAAGGTGATTCCACCTTTGCCGCAAGTCCCTATGGTCCCAAATCTGCCCAATTTGTCCCACAAAGGTAAGAATGTGTCAAATTCGGTTCATACTAATGTTTTCCCTTCAAATTTGCCTTTTCCTAGTAGGTTCATGCAAACGAAGAAAGAAGAGGCAGAAAAGGATATCCTTGAAACCTTTAGGAAAGTTCAAGTTAACATACCTTTGTTAGATGCAATCAAGCAAGTTCCGAGGTATGCTAAGTTCTTGAAGGAGTTGTGTACCACTAGGAAGAGGATGTCGACTAAGGAAGTGGTAAAGGTAGGTGAGAATGTGTCCGCCATCTTGCAACGCAAACTACCTCCCAAATGCAAGGATCCAGGTAGCTTTACCATTCCTTGTGTCATTGGGAATATTAGATTTGAATCTGCCATGCTTGATTTAGGTGCTTCTATAAATGTTATGCCATATTCCATTTATGCATCTATGAACTTAGGAGCATTGAAAAATGATGGGGTAATAATACAATTGGCCGATAGATCTAACGCCTATCCAAAGGGAGTTTTGGAAGATGTTCTTGTGCAGGTTAATCATTTGGTCTTCCCGGCGGATTTCTATGTCCTCGAAATGGATGAATCGGACCATGCTCCTTCGCTGCCCATTCTACTTGGAAGGCCATTCATGAAGACGGCCCGGACGAAGATTGACGTGTATAGTGGAACTTTGTCCATGGAATTCGATGGGGAAGTTGTTAATTTTAATCTTTCTGATTCCATTAAATACCCTAGTGAGGACCATTCATGCTTTTCTATTGATATAATTGACTCTTTGGCGCAGGGATATCTCGACGATTTGAATGACGATGCGCTTGAAAAAGTCATTACACGAGGCATGGAACTCAAAACAAAGGGGGCAGATTGCATGCATGCCCACGGCATACAAGAGTCATCCCATGCCGTGCCCCCTAGTGAGGAATTACTTGAAGTTGTGGCTGCCCTTGAGTCCTCACCTAAGCTTGATGGTAAGTATACTAACCGTGAGTCCATTCCCATTTCGACTAACAAATTGCTTCCATCTATAATTCAGGCACCTATCCTTGAACTCAAGACTTTGCCAAGCCATTTGAAGTACATTTTCTTGGGGGAAAATGAAACACTACCTGCCATTATATCCTCCTCCCTCACGGCACAAGAGGAGGAAAAGTTGCTTCGAGTTTTGAAGGAATTCAAATCTGCCCTAGGTTGGACATTGGCCGATATCAAAGGTATAAGCCCTACGACTTGTATGCATCACATATTTCTTGAGGAGGGGGCTAAACCAACTAGAGAGGCTCAACGCCGTCTTAACCCTCCGATGATGGAAGTAGTGAAAAAGGAGATAATCAAACTTCTAGATTGTGGGGTGATTTATCCCATCTCCGATAGTCGTTGGGTTTCACCTATCCAATGTGTGCCTAAGAAATCCGGAGTGACAGTTGTGGAAAATGCCGAGAATGAGCTTGTACCCATGAGGATTCAAACTGGTTGGCGTGTGTGCATTGATTATAGGAAGATAAACGCCACCACAAGGAAGGATCACTTCCCTTTGCCGTTCCTAGACCAAATGTTGGAAAGGTTAGCCGGTCATTCCTTTTATTGTTTTCTTGATGGATATTCAGGTTATAACCAAATTGTCATTGCCCCGGATGATCAAGAAAAGACCACTTTTACTTGTCCCTTTGGAACGTTTGCATACCGACGCATGCCATTTGGCTTGTGCAATGCTCCTGCCACGTTTCAAAGGTGTATGGTAAGCATATTTTCGGATTATGTTGAAAAGATTATTGAGATATTCATGGATGATTTTAGTGTGTTTGGTGATTCATTTGACAAATGCTTGGATAATCTCACTTTAATCTTGAAACGTTGTGTTGAAACAAACCTTGTGTTGAATTGGGAAAAATGTCACTTTATGGTTAAACAAGGTATTGTTTTGGGTCATATAATCTCTGAAAAAGGAATTGAAGTTGATAAGTCTAAAGTAGATCTTGTACGTTACTTACCCTCTCCGACTTCGGTTAGAGAGGTTCGTTCGTTTCTTGGCCATGCAGGATTTTATCGTAGGTTTATCAAAGATTTCTCGAAGATAGCACAACCTCTTTGCCGACTCCTACAAAAAGAAGTGGCGTTTGAATTCACCAAGGAGTGCACGGAATCATTCAAACAACTCAAGGAATTGTTGACCACGGCACCCATCATTGTTCCACCGGATTGGAGTCTACCTTTCGAGCTCATGTGTGATGCGTCCGACTATGCTTTAGGAGCTGTTTTAGGACAAAGAAAGGACAAGAGGCCGCATGTCATTTACTACGCCTCCCGGACGTTGAACGATGCACAATTGAACTACTCCACTACGGAAAAAGAACTCCTTGCCGTTGTCTTTGCTTTAGATAAATTTCGATCATATCTAATTGGAACTAAAGTAATTGTTTTCACTGATCATGCAGCTCTGAAGTACTTGCTCACCAAAAAGGAGGCCAAGCCACGGCTAATTCGATGGATATTGCTACTTCAAGAGTTCGACATAGAAATTCGGGACAAGAAGGGAAGTGAAAACGTGGTGGCTGACCACCTAAGCCGAATGGTGCATAATGAGGAGTCTTTGCCGATTTTGGAGACATTCCTCGATGAACAATTGCTGTCCATTAAGGTTAGTGCACCTTGGTATGCCGATATTGTTAATTTTTTGGTGTCAAAACGTATTCCAAGTGAGTTCACTAGGCACCAACGTGATAAACTTAGGCATGATGCACGGTTTTATGTGTGGGATGATCCGTACTTATGGAAATTTTGCCCCGATCAGATTATACGTCGTTGTGTGCATGATTCTGAATGTCATTCAATTTTGAGTTTTTGTCACACATATGCATGTGGAGGGCATTTTGGCACACAACGCACAGCCCTTAAGGTGTTACAATGTGGATTTTATTGGCCTAGTATTTTTAAAGATGCTAAAGCCTTTTGCTTAACATGCGATAAATGCCAACGAATGGGTGGTATTAGTGCAAAGGACCAAATGCCGCAGGTTTCTATCCTAAATGTTGAAATTTTTGATGTTTGGGGTATTGATTTTATGGGTCCTTTTCCTTCTTCGTATGGTTTTACATATATTTTGCTTGCGGTTGATTATGTGTCGAAGTGGGTGGAAGCAAAGGCCACCCGGATTAATGATTCTAAAGTGGTTGCAGATTTTATTAGAACTAACATTTTTGCAAGATTCGGAATGCCACGAGTGATCATTAGTGACGGAGGGTCACACTTTTGCAATCGGACCATTGAAGCGTTATTGAGGAAATACAGTGTCACCCATAAGGTTTCTACACCTTACCATCCTCAAACGAATGGCCAAGCCGAGGTTTCCAACCGAGAGATCAAGCAAATCCTAGAGAAGACCGTTGGGCCAACAAGGAAGGATTGGAGCTTACGGTTAGATGAGGCACTTTGGGCGTATCGTACGGCGTACAAAACCCCCATTGGGATGTCCCCCTTCCGACTTGTCTATGGCAAGGCGTGCCATCTTCCTGTTGAATTGGAGCACAAAGCACTTTGGGCCATCAAGAAGTTTAACATGAACCTCGAGGAAGCAGGAAGTCAAAGGAGATTGCAATTGAATGAGCTTGATGAGATACGGCATGAGGCGTACGATAATGCAAGCATTTACAAGCAAAAGACCAAAGCTTTCCATGACAACATGATCCGTGGGAAATCATTCTCAATTGGGCAGAAAGTGCTATTGTTCAATTCCCGTTTACGTTTGTTTCCTGGTAAGTTACGTTCTAAGTGGATTGGACCGTTTGTTATTACTAACGTATCTTCTTATGGTGCCATCCAGATTCAAAGTCTCAAAACAGGTCATGAATTCCAAGTGAACGGACACCGTTTGAAGCCATATTATGAGAACTTTGTTGAACAAACTGTGGAGGATATTTCTTTGGGTGCCGTGGGCACAAATGGAGAGTGAATGGGCTTTTCGTCCGGCTGTACGACGTTAAAGAAAGCGCTACTTGGGAGGCAACCCATGCAATTCAACAAAGGAAGCCCAAGGAATCACTCCAATTCCAGATTTGCGTTCCTAAACCCTTCTCTTTGTTGTGTATTTCGTTTCTGCCATGTTTAGTATGTTAGTTGCTGTTTGTTTGTTGTTTGTTATTTGTGTGAGTTATGCCTTAAAACATTGAGGACAATGTTTGAGTTAAGTGTGGGGGTAACCAAAGTGTTTTCTTGCAAATTCGTAGGGTTTTGTCACCCATAATTTCAAATGTTGTTTCTTGCGGTTTTTAAGTGTTTTGAGCAGTTTTGGGGTGTTTTAGTGTGTTTTGATGCAAAAATCCGAAAATCACATAACAATTTGAAAAATTTGTTTTAAAAACCCAAAAAGAGTTGTTTTTGTTTGTTTGTTTGTGTCTTAGGGTACCTTCCAACACAATGATGAGGATTCGGTTTGTAATTACATGGCTGTTAAAGAGAGTGATTAACATGGATGAAAGTTTGATCTACTCTTTGTTTATGCTTAGTTGTGGTTATAACTTATGAATTCACATGCAATCATAAAAAAAAAAAAAAAAATCAGTTTTTGTAACATGCTTGAAGGAAGGAACTCAAACTAACGCTACAACCTTGTGAGACTTGAGCCTAAACGTTTATTTGGAGAGTTAAAATCTGTGCATTCTTTGTTTTCTAAAGTCGTTGCATGATCTCATTATTCTTTGCTTGGTTGCTACTTAGAAGGCGTTTCATCATTTAGTTCCAAATGCTAGAACTCATGCCCATTTCATTCAAAGCATGTTATTGATTTGCATAACACACATTCAAGATGAAGTTGTGTAGTGACCACCACCTTAGCCAAAAAGCCGTGTGCCCTTTGTCATTATGTTTTGTAGGTTTTTAACCCCATTGAGCCTTGTTAGCCGTCATTATTTGTTAACTCATGTTTTCCTCACCTAGCCTAGATTAGGACTATCCATACCCTTGTTCTTGAAGCATAGCAAAGCATGATTCAAATTGAAGTCCTTTTGATTTATGTTGGCAGAAAACAAGTGTGGGGGAAGTGTTTTTCATGAGGAATTGTGTGCTATAGGCACGAAAAAAAAAAAAAAAAAAAAAAAAAAAAAAAAAAAATGAAGAAAAAGTTGAAAAGTTGAGAAAAAGAGTTCCAAAGTATTGTTTGTTGAAGTAAGGGTCCAAAACAATGAATTCGGCCCTAAGGAGTTGTCTAAATCTTTCCCTTGTGTTTTAAAGTTAATTTCTGCAATCTAAGTGAATTCTAAGTCTCAATTTCATTGCTTTGCTTACTATTGCTTGAAGAACGTTTGTTTTCCCTATCCTTTCCTTGTTAACCAACACCCCAATCCCCATTACAACCCTTAACTTCTATCTTGAGTGTTATGTGTTTCAATTTGTGGAGTTTGAATTTGGTATGAGCATATGGTGTCACTGGTTCTCGCATCTAAGTAGTAGCATTCCATTCATGAGATCATATCTAAACATGCTTCTTAACTCTAGAAATTGCATTCGTTGTGAAACATATATGTGAGCATTCGTTTTCATATCTACATCAATCTTCTCACATATGACTAGTATAGGGTGTGGAGTTAGAAAATCTGAGTGAAAATAGAGTGTATATCTTGTAAGGAATTGAGGGAATTCTCTAAGGCATGTTACTACATTCAAAGCATTGTTTTAATTGATTACTTGTGAACAAGTGAGTAGTGGCTTTAATTAAGTATGTGCTTGTGTAAAGAGGACTCAAATCTGTGGGGATAAAGATCTTTAACATGTCATGTGCATTGGAAATCCCTGAGGCAAACGTTGGAAGGTTTAGGTTTTGTTTTGGTTAGTTTGTTTCGTTTTGTTTTCTTTCTTTTGTTTGTTTTGCTCGAGGACTAGCAAAAGCTAAGTGTGGGGGAAATTGATAGGAGCATATTTATACGACTTAGTTAGCTTGTTTTCTTGCATTTAATTAGCTAAACTATGTTAATTATAGTGTTTAAAGTTATTTTCGTGCAATTTCAGGTTTTAGTGTCAAAGTATGCATAAAGAAGCAATTTGGAGCATTCTAGAGCATTTTTGGGCCAAGATTGGATAGTGCAAGCATGGTGGCATGAGGATGGACGAATTTGAAAGGCTTGAATTCAGTTAGGGAGTTGCAAGGGGGCCTAAAAACCTGATTTCTAGAAGGCTACATTTCAGCCACATGCACTCCCATCCTTTAATCCATTGCAGCCACATGACTTCCATCCTTTCATCATTGCATCACAAATCAGCCACATGCACTTTGCCTTTCATCATTGCACCACAAATCAGCCACATGCACTCCCATGCTCTCCCATTAATTAATTCAAGTCCATATCTGATTTCCCTAGGGTTCTAAGTGCCTACACTTTGCCTTTCATCATTGCACCACAAATCAGCCACATGCACTTTGCCTTTTCATCATTGCACCACAAATCAGCCACATGCACTCCCATGCTCTCCCATTAATTAATTCAAGTCCATATCTGATTTCCCTAGGGTTCTAAGTGCCTATATACTCATATTAACCCCTAGATCAGATCACCACCTCTCATACACATTCATTCACGCCAGAAATTCATTCCCTCTCTCTAACACAGCCATACTTCACCATTCTTCATATTTTCTGCCCAAAAACACTCCTTGCCTTCCCCTACATCCATCCCTACCCTAAACACATCATTCTACATCATCCATAACCCCCAAAACTCACCAAAACCCCTTGTGCCGCAACAACTAGAGGAGAAGAGGCTTAAACGTTCATACAATTCAAGATTGAGTTGTTGGAATTTTTAGGTGTACTTCGATTCTTGTTTTCAATGTTTACTTTGTTATTACTCTCTAAGTTTGTTGTAATCATGAGTGGCTAAACCCCCTTGGTTAGGGGGGGATTCGAAATATATGTTTATGCTTGCATTTTGATTTGATTACTTCCAATTGCGTTTCATAAGTTGTGGATTCAATTTGTTTAACTATTTGATTGATAACCTATTTATGTATGTTTATTGAGAGTGTACGCTTAATCTTCATGCATGAATATGACGCTAGAATATAAGTGAGTTTCACCTAATAGTTATGAACTTATATTCACAAGTAGTGGAGGTTGCTTATAAACAATCGCGTTAAATAAATTCTTGGCATGAGTTTCATGCAATCATAGTAACAAGTGCTTCGTCAATGCTTATGGTTTTCAAAGAACTTAATGATTCTTGCTTGTATCTCTATTATGCAATCATGTAGGGGACTTGTGGGAAATGTTTTGGGTTGTCGTATGCAATCATCCAATTCAATAACATTAGGAAAATCTGAGGGTTAATTAGTGCAATCACGGTTAACCTGGGGCGTTGAGAATTCATGGTTTATTGAAAAGCAATTAGAAATCGTTTTATATGCAAGTGTAACATGTGTGGAGATGAACCCCTTGGCTAATCCATCCATCATCTCGTTTTCAAGGAATTCGTTTTACAATCTGCCTAGTTTGTTACTTTGTTTTGTTATTTCAATTTTCGTCAAAACAAAACCCCCCTTTACTTTCTTGTTCTATAGTGTTTAGAATCTGTTTAATTTGTGTTTTAAAGTGTTTTGAATCAACCTATAATCTTAAATTCGTCCAAATTTGTGTTAAAGATCAGAAACTGCCTAGTTAGTGTTTTTAGGCAGTTTTGAGTCTTTTGAACCTGTTTTGAGTCCCTTGAGTCTTTGTATTGTCCAAATTAGTTAGAAAGTGTATTAGTTTGTTTTTATAAGTGTTTTGATTCAATTTGTTATACAAATTCGTCCAAATTCACCAAAGTGCTCAAAACTGCCCAGAAAGTGTTTTTAAGGCAGTTTTGAGTGTTTTGGGTGATGTTTGAGTCTTTTGGTTTGTTTTAGTGTTTTAAGCGTTTAGTTTCGCATTCTTTGAGTTTAGTTTAGTGTTTTAAACTTTATTTTACGTTTTTAAGTCAGTTTCCAAGAGATTTGCAATCCCTCCTAATCCCCGGTTAAGAACGATCCCTACTTATACTTATACTACAATTGACAAAAAGAGGGTTTAATTTGTGTGCGTATAATTCTCGCATCAGGAACCCCTTGTTGTGTCAAGTGAGACTTGTTTTATGGAAAAGAATGTGTCTCCAACAATCAGATTGGATCTTGAATTTGTTTAACTCAGATGGCAGAGCATAAGTGATGGAATGATGGTTTTCTGAGGTAGTGGACGCATGGTATGGACAAGGTCTGCAAAGATGTGGTTTGTTTAATCAAAATGCATGTGCCCTTGCTGCAACAAGTGAGTGGAATCTGCAAAGGTGAATTGTTTGTACAAATTCTGGAAAGGTGAAATAGGCACACGGCATGGACAAAGGGATGAGTTGGATTTCTGAAATGATGGCTGCAAGGAGTTACTTGTTTAATCACAATGCATGTGAATTTCTGCAAAGATGAAGTGTAGAAATGTAATGGAGTGCACGGAATGGATGTGAATCATGCATATGAAGGTGTGGCTGAGTTGATTAAGTAATGGAAGTGGATAATCTGACTTGGAACCACATGGGATTTGCATGACATGATTGTGTTTGTTGGTGGAAATATGGCTGAATGTTTTAGGCAAGGGAGTACACGGCATAAGTCATGTGGAACAATAAGGAGTCCACATGTTTTTGCCTTGTTTAGAACCACCCAATGTGACTCTAATGCACCACTTTCCTAATCACATCTTCTCTTGAATTTCAGCAGCCACATTAGTCCTAGATTCCTCATATTTGGACTTCAAATTAATTCCCAAGAACCCTTTCCACGTTTGGAGTAATGCTCAGCTACCAAAAGGAATGTTTTTACTTCATTTGCCTTCTCATTGATCCAAATTCACCCTTGACTGCACACTAGCACCAAATAATGTAAAATGCAACTAGTTTAATCCAAAACAATCACAAAGACACCAAATAAGGAAGATATAAATGCATGCAAAATGTGACTTATCAATTCACAAAGGCCCAAATAGCCCAATAAATCCCCTTAGGCCGGCCATGTTAGAGAAGGAGTGGTTTTGGACTTATTGACAAGTTTGCCACTCAAATGAATTAAGGAATAAGTATGACTTAATAGCCAAAATTCATTAAGGGTTGTTTTTGGGGAAAGGATGAGAACACAAGCTCTCCTTTCTCTCTAAAATTTCGGCCACCCTTGAGGAAAATATCTAGCAATCTTACTTCCTCAAGGTCACTCATTTCTTCTTCAATATGCCTTGGTGTGGAGACTTAGAGGTTCTCAATTTTGGGAACTTGGAGAAACCTTTTCATCCATCCAAATCCATGGATCTAAGATGCAAGGAATGAAGGCCCTCTCTTTGGGTGATTAGCCTTGGCTTATGCAAAGAGGAATCTACAAAGGTATTGATTTCTCAACTCACTTTGTTTTGAGTTGAGTCTTGGTTCACCTATCTACTAGGCTTTGAAGTTCATGGGTTAAGTTTTATTTTTGAGTGCATATAAACATGATTCCGCCTTTTAATTGTTAATTGCATGTTGTTGATGTTGCTCAAATGAACTTGTTTTTCACAAATTTTCCTTCAAGTGGTATCAAGAGCCTAAGTCTAGTAGTTGGTGAATCCTTTTGGGTTTTGTAGTTCATAGTTTGTGATTTGAATGTTGTAATTGTTACAAGCTTTATTCTTGCTTCTTTGAATGTAAATTTTGTTAGAAAATTTGCCATCTCAAATGTTGTAGATGTAGTTCATATGAGCATGAATTTTGGAGCTAAAATTTGGTGCCATGTTTTTGGGGAAATTCGGCCAAATCCAAAGGGTGGATTTTTGGGTTCTTGTTTGACTTGTTAAAAGTGTTTTAAAGTGACTTTTGGAACCCCTATGTACCCTAGTATGGTTGTATGTTATTTCCCTCAAGTTTGAGTGGTTTTGGTTTGTTTTTGGGTGAAGAATGTTCATGGAGCTCTTATGGGTTTTCATGGATGTTCTTCATTGTTCTTGATATGTTCTTGCCAAGAACAAAAGGTTTGGTGTTTTGATTCAAAGTTTTAATTTATTTCATAAAGTTTTTGTTTTGAAATATTTCTTATGTTTAAATATATTAGATATTTATTTTGAAAAATTAAAGAAATTTTAGTGGGTAGGTGTGTAATGATTTATTCCATTACACACACCCCACTTACAAAAACCTTGAAATTTTTTTTATTACTTTGCTTCAAAACTGGCCACCCTACTCAATTAGGGTCCTTGTGGGGCTTTTGTGCAATTATATAAAGTTTTGATACTTTTGTGTATTTGCATTTTGACCCAAAAGTTTACGTTTTTACGTAAAGGTCCAAAATCACTAAAAGGACAAATTGTTTTGCTCCTTTAATGAAGTTTTAGCTTTTGTGGAAATTTTTGGGTTCTAGTTGTAATTACATGAAGTAGTGGACTTTTGTGTTTTTACAAAGTGACCCCAAAAGTTTAAGTTTTTGCAAAATAGCCCAAAAGTTGAGGTTAATTGCACTATGGCCCAAACAAGTTGAGGTCATAGCATTTTGGCCCAAATTAGGTAGAGAACAAAATTGTTTTGTCTCTTTAAATGAGAATTGGATTTTCATTTCATTTAGCTCCATCTAAATCAATTCTATGGATACAAAAACCAAATGAAAATGTTGCATTCAAGTTTAATTAGTTAAAGCGTTAATTAATTAAAGAAAGGGTGATTATGAACCTAAGCCTACTATAATTGAGCTATGTGAAAGGCCGTTTCAAATTTGTTTGAACCATGGGAATGTGTAGATTGAATTTTGGTTGTAATTTGATATGATCAATTGTTGTAAAAGAGCATAAGCTCTTCTTTACTTTAAAGTAATTTGATTTGATCAATTGTTGTAAAAGAGCATAAGCTCTTATTTACTTTGAAGTACTCCTTTCTTGTTTTATTCGATATGCATGAAATTGGAGTAGTTGGGTCCAACGCCCAATAAGACAACACGCCTTAATGTGATTAAACGCGTAACTAAAATCAATCACCATCCCTAGACCGAGATTCAACACTAGGCTCGTGTTGAATCGAATCAAAGGTTCATAGTCATCCTAAGGCCCTAAGGCAACTATATAGTCCATCAATGAATGCAAATCTTATGTTAGTAGTATCATATACTCTTGCTTTAAAAACCGTTTTAAAAGCTTAGTGGGAGTATTATATACAACTAAATCAATCAAATGGACCAATAGTTGTAATAGGACCAAAATGTTTTAATTGGATTAAAATGTATGTTTATATGTGATGAGACCTAAAACCCTCAACAAACCATTATTAAGTTGATAAGCGAGAGATGCTTTGAATATCTCTTCGTAGGCCTTCCACCGTGGTGGGCTCCAATCGTTTGTGACTCATGCACCGGCTTCACCCTATAATGGGGAAGTACAAAGTATGTGCTTACATCCAGGAGGAGTCCATAAACATATGATGAGGTGAGTGTAGACAACGAGTATGACCAACATGATATAATTCTGAGGTTGTGCTTGAACCTCTACATAAACTAAGCATGGTGGGAATAACTTAACTAAGTGCAATGGTGCCAACATGATATAATTCTGAGGCATTCATTCTCTAGAGGCCAAACTAGATGGGTAATTACAAGAGTTGTAAATGACTAAAGTGTTATTCTCTCATCATTATTTTTGCTAACCAAAATGATATAATTCTGAGGTGGGCTTGGTAATGGTGAGTCTCCCATACCCTGCTAAGAGTTCAACAAAACTCTCGAATTCCGATGAGGGATATGGAATTTGCCAAAAATAGTGGGTGGTGCTATTTGATTTAAAGACCCGAATCAAATGGCTTAAAATCAATCAATTTATATTCGTTATGTATTTGTTTACCAATATATTTGCAAACGCTATCCAAAACTTGACAAAGAAAAGCCGAATGCTTTAATTTCCGGACTTAGTTCTACAATCCCATAGATTGTCTTTAATGGCTTGTAGATGTAACTAAGTAGTCTCATCCTCACAATCTTCCTATTGATAATGTATCATTGGAAGAATATGTTAGATAAGTCTAACATGAGAAGGACAACACTTTTAATGTCATAATTCTTTAAATACAAATTGTTGTATGAAGAAATGAGAGTTGCCTTGAACAACTCTTGAAAGTTTGTTATTATGTTTAGAACATAATGGTTGGTTGACAAAAATAGTCCATTTATATGGACTTATGATGATTTTGAATCATTGAGTGTTGAAGTGTTAAACCACTTAACGAGACGGAAACTAGGCAAGGACTTCACCTTTGTGTCCCTATCCTAATGGTTCATTAAGTTTATTGTAAACTATATAGTGAACAATAACCGCACGCTCTCCAAATCGTTTGATGTGTATAACACATTTGAAATAAGTTTCAAGAGAGATAGTGGGAGTTTAGGGACCATGACTATTGTAGTCAAAAGGGAAGTCAAATGAAGAAGGCAAAATAACTCCAAGGGAACAAACTTTCTTTATGAAAGGATGAACATTGGAAGGGGTATTTGCAAGAAATGTCTTGCAAGTGTCAAGAACACACCTTTTGAAGGTGTTGTAAAATGTTCTTGAAAAGTTCATAACAGTTGGTTCTTCTACTTGAATGCATGATTCTGTATTAGTAACTATGTTTTACAATTGTTGTAAAAGTGTGCTAATAAGAAGTAGAAGATTAATGAGAGAAGAGAAAGTACTTCGCATTCGGAAAGTGAATAAAATATAGATCTCTGCGAAAGCGGATTGTACTTACTTCCTCATATGAACTACCAAAGAAATTGGAAAATAATAAAGATTGTCTTTACATTCCAATTTTAAGGAACTTAAATTCGTCACTATAGTAGAGATGGATAAATGTTTTGTTTGACAAAACATTGTTCTTTATTAATCAATAATTAGATTATTGTAATTTAATTGGTTGTCTCTATAGTAGAGATGATGTGGTAGTTTAACTGTTTAGAATACGATGATGCTTAAAACCCAAAAGGTTGCAAGGGAGTGACTAATCCCAACTGAGTTGTGACACCTCTAAAACATAAATTACGAGTTGGTAATAGATGGATGCTTTGGATCGTTAGATCCGGATCCAATGCCTTCTTGTTAAAATTGTATAGAGGCGAAATGTTCGAATCTTTATTCTTTTTGGAAAGAAGAAAGAATCACAAAGTTGTTGAGATTAATTCACTTAGATGTTAGTGGCTCTTATCCACAACATAATACTACTCATGTTGTATGACATTCACCGAAGATCACTCTCGGTTGGACTATAGTTTATTTTGAATAAACACAAGTCCGAATACTTTGCAAAAGGTTTCAAAGAATTCAAGAAATGCGAGTTGATGAGTAAGACGTCTAAAGTATTTACCTCCTTGGATTTGATCCAAGGAAAGATAACACTTTAGATAAGTTTCCTTGAAAGATATCAAGGAAAATAGCATCATAAGATAATGAATTTCTCCATTAGGAGAAGAACGAACTTGAATAAAATTTAGTTCGTTGGATGTTATCTATTACCCATATATAGGATATATATATACTTCTAAAAACAATATGATTGTCAATTAGAAGATCTTCCAAAATTTTCATAACTCCATAAGATGTAGTTGGAAAGAAAGACAAATCTTAAACATGTTAAGATTTGGGGTTGTGTGCTAATAAGCAATATTTGTTTGATATGATCAACAAAAATAACAACCTAGTTCCTACACCACAAGCTCCAAGGTAGTCGAGAAGGATTTATAAATCGTCTCAGTTGAATGGTTTGAACTTTATGACTATGTCATAGAGTTACACCTCTTAATTCGAAAGAAATAAGAATGAAAATCCTTATTACTACACTGAGTGTATATATATGACATATACTCAAGGAAATGGTAAAGTACCATTTGAATCGAAATAATGAAACCTTAATAGCTAATCGGTAGCTTAAGGTGACTACACTAAAAGAAAATGGTTGACTTTGAAGAAACCGTCTTTGACATAGTCTTAGTTTCAATTAATTTGAAGATTGCTAGAAACAACTAAATGGTGATTCAATGTTTGGACATAATATGGGTTTCCGAAACCATTATCAAGATAGTCTTGATAATATATGTCTAAAACGAAGAATCACAAGACATATAAGTTGTAGAGATCCATCCATCATGAATCTCAGCAAATTAGTGGGAGCTATAAGCATCTTATGAGAAAAAAGGATCAAATCGTTTGATTTCTCATAAAGATGTAAAAGAATCTTTTGTTTACTAGGTTTACAAAAGATTAGTGGGAGTTAATCATATTCCTAAGTTTGAATATATATACATGATATATATTAATTTTGAAAATGAAAGGAATTCTTCATCGTTAAAGTTATGACTTTAAACATTCTATAATGATAGAATGTATATGGGAAACATAGTCTATATACATGGGATGGAAATCTATAATGATAGATTTCAAGATATAATTGGATTATATCAATCCCTAAAACAAGAGATGCTAGGAAGTTTCTCATATGATGATAAACTTCAATTAGAATGACAATACTAGTGAGACTAGGAAGTTGTTCTTCTCAAAAGGAATGTACCCTGTGACTCCCAAAGAAATAATGCGTAAATAGAATCCTTTATGCATACGCAGAAAGGTGATTTATGTATTTCATATTGTATGAAAACATTGATATAAGTTGTACCTAGAACGGTACAAGATGATATCAGTGCAAGCCCAGGATCAGAACCATGGCAACTGTCAAGTGAATCCTAAGGTATTTAAGAAATACTAAGGATGGATTCCTCAAGAATGAGGAAGAATTAGAGTAACGTAATGGAAGCGTAAATGTATTAGATTATGAATCTAATCCATCATAGAATATCTCTTCATTATGAATGAAGTGATAATGAGATCTCTCTTTATTATGACTAAAGAGATATTTGGGTGGAAACGTTAAAAGTAATGACTTTAATGTGTTCCATCAACTATGCAAAATATATTGCCATATAGAAGCTTACAACATTGTTGTTTGGATGGGAAAGTTCATTTATGAACTCTCCATTCGGTTCCAACCAGAAAGTGTATGACACTAATGGGGCGATAGCTCAAGCCAGGGAATCAAGGTCTCATCAAGGTCCGAACTCAAATGAGAGACTGAACCACATGATTGAGAATCATGTATAATGGTGACGTCGTTATTCTCAAGGTTGCTTCTATGGATAACATATAGATATCCATTGTCTAGGCCTACTACTCAGCCATTTATGAAATGACTATAGAAGAGGTATCATCACTGATGACTAAGCTGATTGGCTCTAATGCAAGTGGGAGATTGTTGGAAATGTGCCCTAAAACCAATCATATAATGATACTTTATGGACATTTCACATGTTAAACTAATCTAGTTTAATATTAAGGGCAAACATTATTGTTTGAGCCGTCTCATATAAATGTTATATGCTTAAACGATAAGTCCAAGGAATATGTAATTGGGAGAATGCGATCTAAAGAAGTTAGATTCATGAGACCATTCTTTCGTAGACACATCCTAAACGTTCCTGATCATAGGATTGCCAATTGGGCATTGACAGTCCGTTAAGATCAATACGTGCTATGTCTTCTCTCAGGGAGAGTGACTAGTCTCGAGTCATTGGTGTGAATGACACCAAGACAAGCATGTAGGTGCTTAATAGAGAATGAGTTCACTGAACACGATCAACAAGGAGTTCTCATATTCATGTCACATGAGAACTCATGGTTGGGATAATGCAAAGTAGTCCTTTGACCTGAGGCATCACAGCTGTCTTGTGGTTAGGTACTTGATCTTTGATTATGTCAAAGTCACTCTATCAGGGTGTCCACGGCATCGTCGGGGTATTGTTTGAGCCGTCTCATATAAATGTTATATGCTTAAACGATAAGTCCAAGGAATATGTAATTGGGAGAATGCGATCTAAAGAAGTTAGATTCATGAGACCATTCTTTCGTAGACACATCCTAAACGTTCCTGATCATAGGATTGCCAATTGGGCATTGACAGTCCGTTAAGATCAATACGTGCTATGTCTTCTCTCAGGGAGAGTGACTAGTCTCGAGTCATTGGTGTGAATGACACCAAGACAAGCATGTAGGTGCTTAATAGAGAATGAGTTCACTGAACACGATCAACAAGGAGTTCTCATATTCATGTCACATGAGAACTCATGGTTGGGATAATGCAAAGTAGTCCTTTGACCTGAGGCATCACAGCTGTCTTGTGGTTAGGTACTTGATCTTTGATTATGTCAAAGTCACTCTATCAGGGTGTCCACGGCATCGTCGGGGTTAAGCCACTTAGCCATGGAGGCAAGTGAATGCGCAACAAGGGATCTCTAACCTTCAAACTGTTTGAGGGAGAATACTCTATGATATGATTTAGAATCTCTGGCCAGTGTATGAATGAGATGTTGGAATGCGTTCCAGATCACATTCAAGGTAATCATATAAGTACAAGATTCACATTGGATAGTAGACATGAATAAACTATCAAACCAAACAATGTGGTCAAGAGTATTGTATTAGAGAAAGACCATATTGCATTTGTAATCCTAAAACTGAATAGGTTCTCCACCTCTTCTGATTAGCTTGGGTAACCATGACATGCTGCTAGGCGTCAACCATGGTTTGTGGAAGCCCTAAACGTGTATAATCACTAACGGGAGAATTGAAAGTAAGTTTCAATTCACAATTGACTAGAAAGAGTTTTTAATCGCCCACTGCCTCGCTAAAAGGAACCTAATGGATCGTACACCGTGTAAGGTAGAGATTGAAGATTCAACGGAGATGAGTAAGAATAATTAAATGGTTTAATTATTTATGGCAAGGATTAATTAATATGTTAATTAATCAAACGAATAAGTTCGTTAAAAGACCTCGGGATAGTTTTGGACCTTAAGGCCCAATGGGCTTCGAACGTCAAGTCCATTGACTTAAGTTGTATGACAACTTAATGAATAATGATTCACAAAGGCCCAAATAGCCCAATAAATCCCCTTAGGCCGGCCATGTTAGAGAAGGAGTGGTTTTGGACTTATTTACAAGTTTGCCACTGATGCGAGAATTATACGCACACAAATTAACCCTCTTGTTGTGAAATTGTAGTAAGGATGCAAGTAGGGATCGTTCTAGACCGGGGATTAGGAGGGCTTGCTAAAACCTCTAAATTGACTCAAAAACATAAAAACAAAGTTAAAAACGTTCACAAAGACTCAAAGGACTCAAAACAGGTTCAAAAGACTCAAAACTGCCTAAAAACACTAATTAGGCAGTTTCTGACCTTAAACACAAATTTGGACGAATTTAAGATTATAGGTTGATTCAAAACACTTTAAAACACAAATTAAGACACTTTAACACTAAACTAGACTCAAAGAATGCAAAACTAAACACTTAAAAAACTAAAACAAACCAAAAGACTCAAACAGCACCCAAAACACTCAAAACTGCCTTAAAAACACTTTCTGGGCAGTTTTGAGCACTTTGACTACTTTGGACGAAATTGGGTAATAAAATGAATCAAAACACTTAGAAACACAAACTAAGACACTTTCTAACTAAGTTGGACACTAAAGCAAAGGGGGATTGAGTTTTTGACGAATTTGAAAACAAAACTTAAAACTTTGTAAAACGAACAGATTTTAAAACGAATTTGGATTTAATGAATGGAATGGAAGCTAGCTAAGGGGTTCATCTCCACACATGTTACACTTGCATATAAAACGAATTCCAATTGCTTTTCAATAAACCATGATACTCAACACCCCAAGTTAACCGTGATGCACTAATTAACTCTCAAATTTTCCTTATGTTATTGAATTGGATGATGCATGCGACAATTCAAATCATTCTCCAATGGTTCTCAACATGAATGCATAGAAGAGATACAATGAGAGATCATTATGCTCTATGAAAATTATAAGTGTTGACGAGGCAATTGTAACTATGAATGCATGATACTCTTGCCAAGAATTCATTTAACGCGATTGTTTATAAGCAACCTCCACTACTTGTGAATATAAGTTCATAACTATTAGGTGAAACTCACTTATATTCTAGCGTCATATTCATGCATGAAAATTAAGCGTGCACTCTCAATAAACATACATAAATAAGTTATCAATCAAACAGTTAAACAAATTGAATTCACAACTTATGAAACGTAATTAGAAGTAATCAAATCATATTGCAAGCATAAACATATATTTCGAATCCCCCCCTAGCCAAGGGGGGGTTTAGTTCCTCATACGTACAAAACAAAGAGAATTGAAATTAAACATTGGAATCGAGGAAAAGAAACACCTAAACATTCCAACAACTCAAACTTGAATTGTATGAACGTTTAGGCACTCTTCTCCTCCTCTTCGTTGTAGCACAAGGTCTAAGGTGAGTTTTGGTGTGTTGAATGGATTGGGGAATTATGGAAATGGATGAGGGAGGCCACGGCAATGGGAGGATTTCTGGTGGTGTTTGGATTGGTAGGGAGGGCACGGCAAGGGTGGTTTGATGGTCTACATTCTAAATATGGAAGAGTGAATTGTGTATGAATGGGAATGAATGAATTGTGGCTGCAATGGATGCTTATTTATAGGTGAAAAGGAGGGAATATGACAGCTAGGAACTTGGTGGAAATCTGGAATGGTGATGGGAGATGCATGTGGCTGATTTATGCATGTGATTAAAGGGTAATGATAGCTAGGTTATGATGATGAATGCATGTGCAGAGTTGGTTGAATGATTATGGGTGGATGTGGCTGATTTATATGATGGGAATGCATGTGAATGACAGCTAGATATGTTGATGAATGCATGTGGAATGAATGTGTGAATGATGGCAGATTGTGTATGTGAATGATTAGGGTGAATGTGCATGTGCTTTGACAGCTAGGTTGAATAAATTAAAGGGAGTGCATGTGGCTTGGCTGTAATGATTGGAATACAATCTGAAATGGGATGTGTTGGTGTGAATTTCTGGTACAAAGGGCCTCCTTTGGTCTTCAATTTCGTCCATCTACTTGGCTTCAAGTATATGCAATCCATTTAACGCCCCAAACTACTCCAAAATGCACCAAAATGCACCCTTTTGCATACTTTGCCCTTAGAACCTGAAAACACACAAAAGAAGCATAAAGGACTAAAATAACTAAAGAAACATAACGTAAATGCACGAGAACAAGCCATTTAAGTCGCATAAATATGCTCCTATCAAATTCCCCCACACTTAGCTTTTGCTAGTCCTCGAGCAAAACAAAGCAAAAGAAACCAAAAACAAAACAAAACGACCAAAACACAACCTACACCTTCCAACAATCGTCTCAGGGATTTCCAATGCACATGACAAGTTAAAACTCATTATTCCCACAGATTTTAGCCATCTTTACACTTAAGTACATTCTTACTCATAGTCACCACATACTAGTTCACAATTAAGCATTTAAAACCATGTTTTGAATGTAGTAACATGCCTTAGAGAATTTGCTCAATTCCTCACTAGAATGCACTCTATTTTCACATAGATTTTCTGACTTCACACCCTACACTAGGTATATGTGAGAAGATTGATGTAAATATGAAGACTAACACTCACATATGTTATATCAAAGAAAGCATTTTCTGGATTTACGACAATAATATGAATATGATCTCATGAATGGAATGCTACTACTTAGAATGAGAACCAGTGATTCCATAAGCTCATACCAAGTTCAAACTCCACAAATTGAAACACATAACACTCAAGATAGAAGCATAAGGGTTGTAATGGGGCTTAGGGTGTTTGGCTAACAAAGAAGTGATATGGAAAACAAAGGTTCTTAAAGAAATAGTGAGCAAAGCAATTGAATCAACTTAGAATTCACTTTTGAATGAAAACTCAACTTTTGAACAAAAAGGGAGAATTTAGACAATTTAGGGCCAGAATCGGTGTTCTGGACCCTTTCTTCAATCACTCATTCTTTCATTTTTTTCAAGCTTTTTTTTTTTTTTTTTTTTTTTTCTTTCTTTCTTTTCTTTTCTGTTTTTCTTTTCTTTTGAATCTCAAAACATACTTAAGAACAAGCACACTCATTTTCTTTCATAATGTACTCAAAAGGAATTCATTTAAGTCATGCTCACTATCTTTTAAGAACAAGGGTGTGGACTGTCCTACACTAGGCTAGGTGAGGATAATGTGGGTAAACAAAGAATAAAGGCTAAACAAGGCTCAACGGGGTTAAAACTTACAACAAATACGAAATATGGGAAGTAAGGCTATTTGGCTATGGTGGCAACTACACAACTTCATCTTGATTTATGTTATGCAATTCAATGTCATGCTTTGAATGAAACGGATATAAGTTCTAGCATTTAGTTCTATCATGATACAATTGCATTCTAAGTAGCAACCAAGCAAGGAATAATGAGATCATGCAACAACTTTAGAAAACAAAGAATCACAGATTAAAACTCTCCAAAGAAGGTAATGGCTTGAGTCTCACAGGGTTGTAGCGTTTATTTGAGTTCCTTCCTTCAAGCATGTTACAAAAACGAATTTTTTCTTTTATGATTGCATGTGAAGTCATACATTATAACCATAACCAAGCATATACCAAGAGTAAATCAAACTTTTCTCTATGTTTATAACTCTTTTTAACAGTCATGCAATTACAAACCAAATCCTCATCATTGTGTTGGAAGGTACCCTAAGACACAAACACACAAAAACGACTCAAAACACTCTTTTTAGGCTTTTCAAAACATGTTTTTCAAATTTTTATGTGATTTTCGGAGTTATAAAAACAAAACATACTAAAACACTTAAAAACAGCAAGGAACAACATTTGAAGTAATGGGTGATACAATCCCACGAATTTGCATTAAATATACTTAGTTACCCCCCCACACTTAAATCAAACATTGTCCTCAATGTTTTAAGCATAGATTCACACAAAACATAAGTAAACACACAAAAAGCACTTAAACATACTAAACATGGCAGAATGTAACTAACAAAGAGAAGAGTTTAGGGACGCAAATCTGGTTATGGAGTGTAAATTCCCTCTTCTCCTTGGTGATTGCATTGAGGCTTTGATTTTTGTGATTCCACAGGCTTACACTTGAACTGGGCTGGAGGATTCTTTTGGTCTCCTCCACTCGTTGATTTTCCTTTGTGCTACTCTTGAACTGGGCAGCAGGATTCTTTTGGTCTTCCCCGAAGGTCTGAGCTTCCTCCTTTTATCTGTTTCTTTGTTCAATCTTTCCAATTCGTATTGAAGAGGGTTAGAGGATAGCTCAGCGTATGCAGTTGTTGCTTGTCTCCACATGCTTCAATGTATCATTTTCACTTGCCTTACTTGCTCCCCTTTGCAGAAGTGGTCCCTTCTCTGGAAGTGTATCAACCGTTGAAGATGACTACTCGAGAGCAACACTAGGTAAGCAACCAGGGAATAGCTTCCAGGCAGTCGGCTCCAGATCGGAAGACTGACTCCAAGTGCCGGCTGATTGCTTCTTTTACTTTGCTATGCGAGTAATAACAAAGACAAAGGAAAAGACAGGGAAAAAGCATGATATGAGATACTTTTGCTTTTGACCTTGATGATATGAGATACCTTTGCTTTTGAAGAAGCGGTGAATGAATCAGCACATGTATTTGTTGTGCTGCTTCCTCCTGGGTCATCTGTACTCCAGGCATCTGGTATCACCTTTGGGGAAGACGAAAGAATTGAGTGTTTCGAAAGGCTTTGCTGGGAGTGTGCCCTCAAAGGTGAGGAAGAGTTGGGCATTTTCTTCAGGTCTGCCTTGCCATAAAAGATGAAGGTCGACATATATAGGGATTTCCCAATAGCAAGTGGTGGTACTGTTCTTTTACCGTTGTCGACAAACGTTTTGATCCCGCAAATCCAGCTTTTTGAAATAGTGACGACTCTTCGATCTTTGAATGCGCCCCTTCGATTTCTGAACGACGCCTCTTCGATTTTTGACAAAGTTACACGCGTTTTCTGAAAAGCAGAGAAAGCGTCGCCGAACTTTGCGCTTGTCGGCTAAAGATGTGTAGTTGCGATGATGGCCTCCACGTGTCTTCAACTTTGTCAAAGATCTTTTGACAAAGTTGAACGCGTTTTTTGAAAAGCCGAGAGAGCGTCGCCGAACTTTACGCAGGAAATTCCGACTTTTTGAATCGGTGGACGCGTCGCCTTGGCTTTTTATAGAGCTATCGATCACCACCAACATACACACTCTGAAGACTGCCCATCTGTGAAAATCGTCTCCGGCCCTTTGAAATTTAACTTCATCCAGCCCTTCTCTTTGAACACTTTTGAAAAATGGCAAACCCATCGAACCTTAGCTTAGAATTGAGTCTCAGCAGTGATACGGGCGTGCCGCGTCAAGGTAACGTATGGCGCCCTTCTTTCTTATCTTCTAACGGTCCTCTTACAGGTGAAGACTCCGTGATGCAGGATGCCACAACAGCTACAATAGTAGCTCGGAACCTCCTCACTCCCAAAGATAGTCAGCTGCTTTCAGGACGGTCCGATGAGTTGGCCGTTCAAGAGTCCCTGGCTCTCAATGTTCAGTGCGCAGGCTCTGTGTCCAACATGGGCCAACGCCTGCTTGCTTGCTCCCGTCAGGTTGAATCATTGATGGCAGAGGTGGAAAATCTCAAGCAGGAGATCAAACAGCTTAAGCACGAGAATAGAAGTTTGCACGTGCTTGCCAATAATTATTCGACAGGCATGAAGAGGAAGCTTGATGAGATGCAAGAATCTCAAGGTCGAATGCAAAGTGACCGTCAAAGGATTGCGTCTTTCTTCCAGAGGCACCTTTTTCCTGGGTCATCCAGCGTTCGGCCAAGTATTGAGGCCTCGAATGCTCTATCTCTGATGCCTCTTGCTCCGATGCCTTCTGCTCCGATGCCTCCTGCTCCGATGCCTCCTGCTCCGAGAGTGTTGCCACGTAGTGGGGCTTCACGTACACAACCTTTGTGAAGGTTACATTCTTTCTTTTTTGTTGTTGATAATTTTTTCTTTTTTTTTTTTTTTTTTTTTTTTTTCAGTGTATTGGGTTGCCTCCCAAGTAGCGCTTTCTTTTACGTCTTGTAGCCAGACGAAGAACCTAATCACTCCAGGATATGTTCACGAATCGGATGAGAACTCCGAGTCATAAACTAGTACCTAGAACAAGAAACAAAACAAGATTAACAATCTGGAATAAAATAAAAACAAACGAAAATAAAACATTCCAAGGGATTAGCAAAGTTGCTAATCCCCGGCAACGGCGCCAAAATTTGATGCGAGAATTATACGCACACAAATTAACCCTCTTGTTGTCAAATTGTAGTAAGGATGCAAGTAGGGATCGTTCTAGACCGGGGATTAGGAGGGCTTGCTAAAACCTCTAAATTGACTCAAAAACATAAAAACAAAGTTAAAAACGTTCACAAAGACTCAAAGGACTCAAAACAGGTTCAAAAGACTCAAAACTGCCTAAAAACACTAACTAGGCAGTTTCTGACCTTAAACACAAATTTGGACGAATTTAAGATTATAGGTTGATTCAAAACACTTTAAAACACAAATTAAGACACTTTAACACTAAACTAGACTCAAAGAATGCAAAACTAAACACTTAAAACACTAAAACAAACCAAAAGACTCAAACAGCACCCAAAACACTCAAAACTGCCTTAAAAACACTTTCTGGGCAGTTTTGAGCACTTTGACTACTTTGGACGAAATTGGGTAATAAAATGAATCAAAACACTTAGAAACACAAACTAAGACACTTTCTAACTAAGTTGGACAAAAGCAAAGGGGGATTGAGTTTTTGACGAATTTGAAAACAAAACTTAAAACTTTGTAAAACGAACAAATTTTAAAACGAATTTGGATTTAATGAATGGAATGGAAGCTAGCTAAGGGGTTCATCTCCACACATGTTACACTTGCATATAAAACGAATTCCAATTGCTTTTCAATAAACCATGATACTCAACACCCCAAGTTAACCGTGATGCACTAATTAACTCTCAAATTTTCCTTATGTTATTGAATTGGATGATGCATGCGACAATTCAAATCATTCTCCAATGGTTCTCAACATGAATGCATAGAAGAGATACAATGAGAGATCATTATGCTCTATGAAAATTATAAGTGTTGACGAGGCAATTGTAACTATGAATGCATGATACTCTTGCCAAGAATTCATTTAACGCGATTGTTTATAAGCAACCTCCACTACTTGTGAATATAAGTTCATAACTATTAGGTGAAACTCACTTATATTCTAGCGTCATATTCATGCATGAAAATTAAGCGTGCACTCTCAATAAACATACATAAATAAGTTATCAATCAAACAGTTAAACAAATTGAATTCACAACTTATGAAACGTAATTAGAAGTAATCAAATCATATTGCAAGCATAAACATATATTTCGAATCCCCCCCTAGCCAAGGGGGGGTTTAGTTCCTCATACGTACAAAACAAAGAGAATTGAAATTAAACATTGGAATCGAGGAAAAGAAACACCTAAACATTCCAACAACTCAAACTTGAATTGTATGAACGTTTAGGCACTCTTCTCCTCCTCTTCGTTGTAGCACAAGGTCTAAGGTGAGTTTTGGTGTGTTGAATGGATTGGGGAATTATGGAAATGGATGAGGGAGGCCACGGCAATGGGAGGATTTCTGGTGGTGTTTGGATTGGTAGGGAGGGCACGGCAAGGGTGGTTTGATGGTCTACATTCTGAATATGGAAGAGTGAATTGTGTATGAATGGGAATGAATGAATTGTGGCTGCAATGGATGCTTATTTATAGGTGAAAATGAGGGAATATGACAGCTAGGAACTTGGTGGAAATCTGGAATGGTGATGGGAGATGCATGTGGCTGATTTATGCATGTGATTAAAGGGTAATGACAGCTAGGTTATGATGATGAATGCATGTGCAGAGTTGGTTGAATGATTATGGGTGCATGTGGCTGATTTATATGAAGGGAATGCATGTGAATGACAGCTAGATATGTTGATGAATGCATGTGGAATGAATGTGTGAATGATGGCAGATTGTGTATGTGAATGATTAGGGTGAATGTGCATGTGCTTTGACAGCTAGGTTGAATAAATTAAAGGGAGTGCATGTGGCTTGGCTGGAATGATTGGAATGCAATCTGAAATGGGATGTGTTGGTGTGAATTTCTGGTACAAAGGGCCTCCTTTGGTCTTCAATTTCGTCCATCTACTTGGCTTCAAGTATATACAATCCATTTAACGCCCCAAACTACTCCAAAATGCACCAAAATGCACCCTTTTGCATACTTTGCCCTTAGAACCTGAAAACACACAAAAGAAGCATAAAGGACTAAAATAACTAAAGAAACATAACGTAAATGCACGAGAACAAGCTATTTAAGTCGCATGAATATGCTCCTATCAGCCACTCAAATGAATTAAGGAATAAGTATGACTTAATAGCCAAAATTCATTAAGGGTTGTTTTTGGGGAAAGGATGAGAACACAAGCTCTCCTTTCTCTCTAAAATTTCGGCCACCCTTAAGGAAAATATCTAGCAATCTTACTTCCTCAAGGTCACTCATTTCTTCTTCAATATGCCTTGGTGTGGAGACTTAGAGGTTCTCAATTTTGGGAACTTGGAGAAACCTTTTCATCCATCCAAATCCATGGATCTAAGATGCAAGGAATGAAGGCCCTCTCTTTGGGTGATTAGCCTTTGCTTATGCAAAGAGGAATCTACAAAGGTATTGATTTCTCAACTCACTTTGTTTTGAGTTGAGTCTTGGTTCACCTATCTACTAGGCTTTGAAGTTCATGGGTTAAGTTTTGTTTTTGAGTGCATATAAACATGATTCCGCCTTTTAATTGTTAATTGCATGTTGTTGATGTTGCTCAAATGAACTTGTTTTTCACAAATTTTCCTTCATGTGGGTTGGGGGTTAATGATAAGAGCATATTCATGTGACTTAAATGGCTTGTTCTCGTGCATTTACGTTATGTTTCTTTAGTTATTTTAGTCCTTTATGCTTCTTTTGTGTGTTTTCAGGTTCTAAGGGCAAAGTATGCAAAAGGGTGCATTTTGGTGCATTTTGGAGTAGTTTGGGGCGTTAAATGGATTGCATATACTTGAAGCCAAGTAGATGGACGAAATTGAAGACCAAAGGAGGCCCTTTGTACCAGAAATTCACACCAACACATCCCATTTCAGATTGCATTCCAATCATTCCAGCCAAGCCACATGCACTCCCTTTAATTTATTCAACCTAGCTGTCAAAGCACATGCACATTCACCCTAATCATTCACATACACAATCTGCCATCATTCACACATTCATTCCACATGCATTCATCAACATATCTAGCTGTCACTCACATGCATTCCCTTCATATAAATCAGCCACATGCACCCATAATCATTCAACCAACTTTGCACATGCACTCCCACCCTTTAATCACATGCATAAATCAGCCACATGCATCTCCCATCACCATTCCAGATTTCCACCAAGTTCCTAGCTGTCATATTCCCTCCTTTTCACCTATAAATAAGCATCCATTGCAGCCACAATTCATTCATTCTCATTCACTCTTCCATATTCAGAATGTAGACCATCAAACCACCTCTCATACACATTCATTCACGCCAGAAATTCATTCCCTCTCTCTAACACAGCCATACTTCACCATTCTTCATATTTTCTGCCCAAAAACACTCCTTGCCTTCCCCTACATCCATCCCTACCCTAAACACATCATTCTACATCATCCATAACCCCCAAAACTCACCAAAACCCCTTGTGCCGCAGCAACAAAGAGGAAGAGAAGAGGGCCTAAACGTTCATACAATTCAAGTTTGAGTTGTTGGAATGTTTAGGTGTTTCTTTTCCTTGATTTCAATGTTTAATTTCAATTCTCTTTGGTTTGTGCGTATGAGGAACTAAACCCCCCCTTGGCTAGGGGGGGATTCGAAATATATGTTTATGCTTGCAATATGATTTGATTACTTCTAATTGCGTTTCATAAGTTGTGAATTCAATTTGTTTAACTGTTTGATTGATAACTTATTTATGTATGTTTATTGAGAGTGCACGCTTAATTTTCATGCATGAATATGACGCTAGAATATAAGTGAGTTTCACCTAATAGTTATGAACTTATATTCACAAGTAGTGGAGGTTGCTTATAAACAATCGCGTTAAATGAATTCTTGGCAAGAGTATCATGCATTCATAGTTACAATTGCCTCGTCAACACTTATAATTTTCATAGAACATAATGATCTCTCATTGTATCTCTTCTATGCATTCATGTTGAGAATCATTGGAGAATGATTTGAATTGTCGCATGCATCATCCAATTCAATAACATAAGGAAAATTTGAGAGTTAATTAGTGCATCACGGTTAACTTGGGGTGTTGAGCATCATGGTTTATTGAAAAGCAATTGGAAATCGTTTTATATGCAAGTGTAACATGTGTGGAGATGAACCCTTAGCTAGCTTCCATTCCATTCATTAAATCCAAATTCGTTTTAAAATCTGTTCATTTTACAAAGTTTTAAGTTTTGTTTTCAAATTCGTCAAAAACTCAATCCCCCTTTTCTTTAGTGTCCAACTTAGTTAGAAAGTGTCTTAGTTTGTGTTTCTAAGTGTTTTGATTCATTTTATTACCCAATTTCGTCCAAAGTAGTCAAAGTGCTCAAAATTGCCCAGAAAGTGTTTTTAAGGCAGTTTTGAGTGTTTTGGGTGCTGTTTAAGTCTTTTGGTTTGTTTTAGTGTTTTAAGTGTTTAGTTTTGCATTCTTTGAGTCTAGTTTAGTGTTAAAGTGTCTTAGTTTGTGTTTATAAGTGTTTTGATTCAATTTATTACACACATTCGTCCAAATTCACCAAAGTGCTGAAAACTGCCCAGATTGTGTTTTTAAGGCAGTTTTGAGTGTTTTGGGGCTGTTTTGAGTCTTTTGATTGGTTTTAGTGTTTTAAAGTTTAGTTTTGCATTCTTTGAGTCTAGTATAGTGTTTTAAACTTTATTTTACGTTTTTGAGTCAGTTTCCAATTGATTTGCAATCCCTCCTAATCCCCGGTTAAGAACGATCCCTACTTATACTTATACTACAATTGTCAAAAAGAGGGTTTAATTTGAGTGCGTATAATTTTCGCATCAGTTAACACTTAATTTGCATGCATAAACTTGATGCTAGAGTATAGGAGGGTTTCACGTAATTGTTATTCACTTATATTCACAAGTAGTGGAGGTTGCTAGTCACAATCGCGTTAAGTAAATCCTTGGCACGAATCTCATGCGTTTCATAGTGATGAGTGCCTTGTCAACGCTTATAGTTTTCACAAAACTTAATGACTTTTGATATGTATCTTTGTTATGCATCTCATATAAAGAACTTGAAAAAGATAATTTGGTTGTAATGCGTTTTCATTCAATTCAATGACATAAGGAGAACTTGAGGATTAGTTGTGCGATGCAACTAATTTGGGGCGTGGTCATTCATAGTCTAAAGGAGTAATAATTGGACATTGGTTTGTATGCATATATCATGTGTGGAAAAGGACCCTCTAACTAGCCTTTACCCATTTACCTAAATTCGTTTTTATAAAGTGTTTTCTACAAAGTTTTGTTTTAAGTTTTATTTTCGTCAAAAAGAATCCCCATGTTATTTAGTCTTCATATGTGAGTCAAAACTTGTTTTCCTTAAGTCTTTTGAGTCTAGTCAAGTCCTATTTTCGTCCAAAACCCTTATTGAGTCTAAAAGTGAGTCTTTTTGAGTATTGGTTGCTGTTTTAAGTGTCTAAAGTTAGTTTTGAGTCCAAAGAGTCTAATTTAGTGTTTTTGAGTCTTATTTACATAGATTAGCATCCCTAGTTAATCCCCGGTCTAGAACGATCCGTACTTACATATCTACTACAATTGTCACAAATAGGGTTTAATTTGTGTGTCAAGTTAATTTTCACATCAAGCATATTTATGCTACTTAGTTATGTTGTTTCCTTACATTTAGTTAGCTAATTACTACTTATTATAGTGTTTTAAGCGATTTTCGTGTGTTTGTAGGTCCTAATGACAAAGTTGGCAAGAAAAGGCAATTTTGTGCCTTTTAGAGCAATTTTGGGCTTATTATGGATAGCTTGTATATGGAGCAAGGTGGATGGATGAATTTGGAGTAAAAAGAGGCTAGGAGCATGCTACAAATCAGATGAGACAAGTTCAAGACAAAGAAGATAAGGAAAGAGCAAGAAATATGGAAACTTATCCTAACAACCTTATCTTATCCAAACCTTCTCCTATCTTATCCTAACCTAATCTTGTTCCACCTTAATTCTAGCTGCAAGTGGACCTAAAAACATGATTTCTAGAAGCCTTATCTGACCCTAAAAGGGTGCCATACCCTTCCCCCTTTTATTTCTTCTAGAAGAGCCAAAATCAGCCACAAAACACCTTGTTTCTAGAAGGCCCAATTTTGGGCGAATTTCCCTAACCTTTTTCCTCTTGGATTCTGATTTAAATTGGCCCTTGTCCTCTTGGATTTGGATTGTATAAGTCCATATTAGAAATTAATTGGGCTATGACTTAATTTCCAAGCCTTGCCGCACCCTAGGAACCCTAATCACTTGTTTCTGCTAAGTTTAACCTTAATTCTAATTTCCTAGGGTTTTGCCGTGCTATATCTATATATGTATCTTAATGTGCCGCACCCCCTTACACACCCTATGCAGCCATTCATCCTTCAATTCATTCATTCATTCACACCACACACCATATATTCAGAAACATAACCTTTGCCGCAACCCTAGGGAGAAGAAGGAGTTGTCATGGCTTCCATAGGAGAAAGACAACCTTGTGCCACAAGAAATCTGCATCCACTGGAGACTTTCAGAGTTCTTTCTTCCCTCGTTTCATTTCCATGTTTATTTTAATTTGCTTTTCAATTGTTATGAACATGCGTAACTAAATTTTTCTTAGTTAGAGGTGAATCAAAGCCATGGACTTATGTTTCATATGAATTGATTTCCTCCAGTTTTTGTTTCTTGAATTGTGAATGCAATTTACTTAACTAATTTATTGAAAACTTGTTCTTGTGTGTTGATTAAGGATGCATACTTAGTTTTCATGCATGAATTTGATGCTAGAATATAACGAAATTTCACCTAATCGTTATGAACTTATATTCACAAGTAGTAAAAATCACTAGTTATGATTGTGTCAATTAAATTCTAGGCAAGAGTATCATGCAATTCATAGTTACGAATGCCTAGTCAATGCTTATGGTTTTCAAAAGGCTTAATGATCTTTGATTGTATCTCTATTATACGGTTCATGTAGGGAACTTGATAAGAATAATTTGGTTGTCGATGCGTATTCCATCCAATTCAATGAAACTAGGAAAATCTGAAAGTTAATTTGTGCTTCTCACAATTAATTTGGGGCATTGTCATTCATGGTTTAAAGGGATAATAACTGGAAATTAATTTGTGTTACATATGTGCATGTGTGGAGAAGGACCCTCTAACTAGTCTTTTACCCATTCAATTCACCTAATTTAGTGTCTAATCTGTTTAGTTTACATTCTGATTAATTTAATTAATCTTGTCCAAATCAACTCCCCCTTTTATTAAGTGTGTTAGATTAATTAGAAGAGTGTTTGAATCTGTCCAATTTAGTGTTTTGAGTCTAAGTTAGTTAAAATTCGTCCAAATAACTTGTTAGGTCTAGAATTGAGTCTTTTTAATTGTTTGTTGTTGTTTTGAGTGTTTTAATTTAGTTTTGAGTATATAGAGTCTAGTTTAGTGTTTTTGAGTCTTATTTGAGTTGATTAGCATCCCTAGTTAATCCCCAGTTTCGAACGATCCCTACTTACATATATACTAAAATTGTCACAAATAGGGTTTAATTTGTGTGTCAAGTTAATTTTCAGATTGGATCAAAAGTGTGTTGCTGGTCAAAGGTGCACAATTTTTCCATTTATAGTGCATTTGGACTATTTTTGGCTTTAATAAAACAAATTTTAAAAATAAAAATGAGCGTGTATTTGGCGCCTATTGGAACTGAAGTAAATAAATACATGTAATGCGCTACTGGGACCATAAGAATGAGTATTGGAAAAAAAAATCAAAAGCTTATTGGGTGTCAAACGTACCATGCTTTTGGGCATTAACAAAAACAAACGAGCGTGCGTTTGATGCGCATTTGAATTTATGCAAATAAACACATGTAATGCACTACCATGATCATAAGAATGAGTACTCAAATGATCAAATGCTTCTTGGGTGTCAAAAGCACACAGTTTTTTTTTTTTTACTTGAAGTGCTTTTGGACTGTTTTGGCATTAATAAACACAAATGAGTGTGCGTTTCACACCCATTGGAACTTAAGAAAATAAATACATTAAAAGCACTACTTAGACCATAAGATTGAGTACACAAAAGATCAAAACTTTTGGGGCGTCAAACATACCATGTTTTCTATGTGGAGTGCATTTGGATCGTTTTCGACATTAATGATGTGAAAATTAACTTGACACACAAATTAAACCCTATTTGTGACAATTGTAGTATATATGCAAGTAGGGATCGTTCTAGACCGAGGATTAACTAGGGATGCTAATCAACACAAATAAGACTCAAAAACACCAAACTAGACTCTATAGACTCAAAACTAACTTAAAACAGCAACAAACACTCAAAAAGACTCAATTCTAGACCTAACAAGTGATTTTGGTGAAAATAAAACTTAACTTGACTCAAAAGACTAAAAGAAAACAGATTTTGACTCAAATAACAAGACTAAATGAAAAGGGGGCTTGTTTTTGACGAATTTAAAACTTAAAACAAAAACTTTGCATAAAACACTTTGTAAAAATGAATTTGGGTGAAATAAATGGGTGAAAGGCTAGTTAGAGGGTCCTTCTCCACACATGACATATGCATATAAACTAATTTCTAGTTATTATTCCTTTAGACTATGAATGACAATGCCCCAAATTAACCGTGATAGCACAAATTAACTCTCAGATTTTCCTTAAATCATTGAATTGGATGGGATACGCATCGCAACCAAATTATCCTTATCAAGTTCCCTAACTATGAAAAGCATGATAGAAAGACATATCAAAGGTCATTAAGTTCTTTGAAAACCATAAGCATTGACAAGACATTTGTAACTACGAAAAGCATGATACTCATACCAAGGATTTACTTAACACAATCATGACTAATGATTTCCACTACTTGTGAATATAAGCTCATAACAATTAGGTGAAACTCCCTTATACTTTAGCATCAAATTCATGCATGCAAATTAAGTGTTGACCCCCAATCAACATACATAAACAAGTTTTGATAACTCAGATAAGCAAATCACATTCAAGGCTTAAGAAACAATAACTGGATGTAATCAATTCATATAAAACATATAATAATGGCTTCGAATTCACCTCTAATTAAAAAGAAATTAGTTCCACATGTTCATCATAATTGAAAACCAAATTAAGTTATCTAAGTTATTAAAACTTGTTTATGTATGTGGGTTGGGGTTCGACACTTAATTTGCATGCATGAATTTGATGCTAGAGTATAAGAGGGTTTCACGTAATAGTTATTCACTTATATTCACAAGTAGTGGAGGTTGCTAGTCACAATCGTGTTAAGTAAATCCTTGGTATGAGTCTCAGGCGTTTCATAGTGATAAATGCCTTGTCAATGCTTATGGTTTTCACAAAACTTAATGACTTTTGATATGTATCTTTAATATGCGTTTCATATAAAGGACTTGAGAAAGATAATTTGGTTGTAATGCGTATTCATTCAATTCAATGAAATAAGGAAAATTTGATGGTTAGTTGATAGGAGCATATTTAGGCGACTTAACTAGCTTATTCTTGTGCATTTATGCTATTATTTCTTATTTAATGTCGCATTACAACTCAATTTCGTGTGTTTGTAGGACCTATGGGGTAAAGTATCAAGAAAGGTCATTTTGGTGCATTTTGGAGCAATTTTGGACACTATGTGGATAGCTTACATTTGGGCTAACATGGATGGACGAATTTTGACTTCAAGAGGCTAGAAATGTGATAAGAAGAGGAAGGAATAAGCTTGGGACAAAGTGGATAAGGTAGGAGCTCAAAAGAGGAAACATTATCCAAAACCTTATCTACCCTTATCCAACATTATCCAAAACATTATCCAAACCTTATCTCATCTTATCCTATCCAAACATTATCATGTCTTAATCCTAATTGCATGGGGACCTAAATGGATAATTCTAGAACCTATTTCTAGAAGAATCCTAGTCTAGAAGGCCCAAATCAGCCACAAAACCCATTCTTTCTATAAGCCCTTGAAAAGTGGCGCCCCAAACCTTTCTAGAAGGCTTGGCCTTGCCTTGCAAGCCAAGCAAACCTCTCCCCTAAATCAGCCGCACCTCCCTAGGCCCAATCCCTTTGGGATTCAGATTTCCAAGGCCTAATCCTTGTGGATTTGGGTATACAAATCCTTTTATAAAACTATGTGGGCCAAAAACCTCTTCCTAAGTGGATTTGACAACCCATGGCCGAATTCTAGGGCCCTAATCCATAAAATCTGTTCAGTCCAACCCTAATCTACTTAACCCTAGGACTATATAAGCATACTTTCAGCCAAAAATTCGTACCACCCCCTTATGCTATTCAGAAACCCTTGTGCCGCACCTCCATTCTCCATTCTAAGCCTCCATACACCTCCCTACACATCCATACACTTCTGTCGCACCCTTCCCCACCATAATCAACCATCATCCATCCCTCTAAACAAGGGAACACCATCCAAAACCACCAATTCCAGCACCTACACTTTGTGCCGCAGCAAGGAGGAGGAAGAGGAGCCAATCTGTGCATCGAATCCATCTTGGAATTGCTGAGCATTTAGGTGTAATCTTTCTTATGATTTCAATGTTTAAATTCAATACTTTTTGTTGTGCAAGCATGAGGAACTAATCCCCCCTTTGGCTAGGGGGGAATTTCGAAACCATGGTTATATTTGCATGATGATTTGATTACTTTCAGTTGTGATTTCATGAATGATGAATTCAATTTGCTTATCTATTTTAATTAAAACTTGCTTATGTATATGAATTGAGAGTGCATGCTTGATTTGCATGCATAAACATGATGCTAGGGTATGAGGGAACTTCACCTAATCGTTGGGAACTTATATTCATGAGTAGTTAAGATTGTTGGTCACAATTATGATAAGTGAATTCTTGGCATAAGTATCATGCGCTTTCATAGTTATGAATGCCTCGTCAACACCTATGATTTCAATAGAATCTAATGATCTTTGATTGTCTTTCTTTTATGCGCTTTCATATAGAAAATTTTTAAGGAATAATTTGATTGCAATGCGCCAATTCCATTCAATTCAATGACCTAAGGGAAATCGGAGAGTTAATTTAAGCGTACCTAATTAACTTGGGGTGTTGAGGTTCATGAATTCATTGATTAAGCAACTGGAAATTGTATTATGTGCAAGTATGCCATGTGTGGAGAAAAACCTCCTAGCCATCTCACCATCCACTTAATTCCATCAATTTCGTCCAAATCTGCCTAGTTTACATATTTGTTTTGTTTTGTTTATTTTCGTCCAAAACCAAATCCCCATTTATTCTAGAGTGTCTAATTGGTCCAAATATGTTTTAGATTGTGTTTTTGAGAGTTTTGAGTCAAGTTAGAACCAATTTTCGTCCAAATTTGTGTTTAGGCTCAAAACTGCCCAGATTGTGTTTTTAAGGCAGTTTTGAGTGTCTTTAGCCTATTTTGAGTCTTGTGAACGTGTTTGAGTCTTTTTACGTGAGTTTAAGTGTTTGAAAGGATAATTTTAGTTATTTGAGTTAGTTTAGAGTGTTTAGCAAGCCCTCCTAATCCCCGGTGTAAGAACGATCCCTACTTATTTATATGCTACAATTGTCAAAAGAGGGTTAATTTGTGTGTGAAGTTAATTTTCGCATCATTAGTTGTGCGATGCAACTAACTTGGGGCATTGTCATTCATAGTCTAAAGGAAAAATAACTTGAAATTGGTTTATATGCATATATCATGTGTGGAGAAGGACCCTCTAACTAGCCTTTCACCCATTTTATTCACCTAATTTCGTTTTTCAAAAGTGTTTTCTACAAAGTTTTTGTTTTAAGTTTTAAATTCATCAAAAACAATCCCCCTTTCATTTAGTCTTGTTATTTGAATCAAAATCTGTTTTCTTTGAGTCTTTTGAGTCAAGTTAAGTCCTATTTTCATCCAAATAACTTGTTAGGTCTAGAATTGAGTCTTTTTGATTGTTGGTTGCTGTTTTAAGTGTCTTTAGTGTTTTTGAGTCTTATTTGTATTGATTAGCATCCCTAGTTAATCCCCGGTCTAGAACGATCCCTACTTACATATCTACTACAATTGTCACAAATAGGGTTTAATTTGTGTGTCAAGTTAATTTTCACATCAAATTTTGGCGCCGTTGCCGGGGATTAGCAAACTTGCTAATCCCTTTTGTTTATGTCGTGTCAAAGTGTCTTTTGTGTGGCTTTGTGTCTTTTTGTTTATGGTTGCCATGCCCCTTTAAAGTGGTTACTAATTTGTTTTTGTTCTTTGTCTCAGGTACTAGTTTATGACTCATCGTTCTCAACCTATTCGTGCAAACATATTGGATTTTGACGACGATTTTGAATGAACTTTGAGAAAAAAGAAGAAGCAACCAGAACCTAATCCACCTAGTTCAAGTTCAGAGTCCGAATCTAAATTTGAAGAAGAAGAGAGTATGGCTGCGGACAATGGAACAATCAAAGAACTTTCGGCCTCGGGATTAGACAATGCCTTGCCTTTATGCATTCAATATCCTATGGCAACTCAAGGCAGGACCGATGAGTCCGAATTGAAGTCTAGCTTGTTGCATCACATTCCCAAATACCATGGGCTGTCCATGGAAGATCCAAACAAGCATCTTAAGGAGTTTGAAGTGATATGTTCAAGAAAGACACCCATCAATGTCGATGGGAACATTTTGAAGATAAAACCTTTCCATTCTCTCTTTTGGAAAAGGCTAAAGATTGGCTATACGAATTGGCACCCGGAACCTTTACTTCTTGGGAAAGTATGAAACGAGCATTCTTGGAGAAATTCTTCCCAACTTCAAGAGTGATTCTTTTGAGGAAGAAAATTAGTGGCATTCAACAAAACCAAGGGGAGTCTTTTCCAGCATATTATGAACGTTTCAAGACTCTAGTTGCGTTATGCCCTCAACATCAAATGAAGGAAGAAATTTTAATTCAATATTTCTACGAATGACTCCTTCCACTTGAGAGACAAATGCTAGATGCCTCGGCAGGGGGTGCTTTGGTTGACAAAACACCAGTGACTACCAAGGTCCTAATTGCAAATCGAGCCTTGAATGCACAACAATACGAGGGAGTTGGACAAAGAGACCCCCCATGGCAACAACAAGTGAATGAGGTAAGTGCAATTTCTGAAATTCAATCTCAATTAGCTAATCTCACTATGCTTGTGTCTCAGGTTGTTGAAGGATCCAAAATGCAAGGTGCGGCCATATGTGGAGTGTGCTCTATGTAAGGACATCGCAATGATCAATGTCCTCAATTGATAAAGAATGAAGGATGGGAGAGTGCCCATGCCATGGGGTACCAAAGTCCAAATCAACCAAGGAATGATCCATACTCAAATACATACAATCCGGGATGGAAAGATCACCCAAATTTCAAGTGAAGGGAGCCTTAACAACCTCAACAACAAGGAGGACTTCGACAACCACCCCCTAGGATATATCAAAGGCCATTTGTACAATCTCAACCTCAATCACAAACTGCCCAACAAAACTCAGGTTCGCTAAACAATAATGATCAAACTTTTCAATTACTAACTTCTACATCGTAGGGATTACAAAATCAAAATAATAGAATAACGAACCAAGAAAAAGAGATGAGTGACGTAAAAAAGAAAATAGGGTAGATTTCAGAGTTCCTTGGGCAGTTTAGAGAACAAGGCAAACTTCCTAGTACAACCGTTGTGAATCCAAAGGGAAGCTTTGAAACAGCCAAGGCCATTACGTTGAGAAGTGGTAAGGAGCTTGGAAATCATCCAAAACCATCCAAACAAGGCCTTAATAAGGAGGTAAAGCTGCTGCAAGAAGAAGAACAAGGAGCAAAGGCCATGGCAAGGGAAGCCAAAACCTTGCCTCAACCCCCTGGTGCACCAAAACCATCCCAAACCACCAAGGTAAGTCCAAATTCGAATTTGTCTAGTTCTATTCCACTAAATGTGCCCTTTCCTAGCAGGTTTATGCAATCTAAGACAGAGGTGGATGAAAAAGACATCCTGGAGACGTTTAGGAAGGTGCATGTCAATATCCCACTCCTTAATGCAATAAAGCAAATTTCGAAGTACGCTAAGTTTTTGAGGAAGATTTGTACAACAAGGAAACGGATTCGGGAGAAAGAGGTGGTACATGTAAGTGAGAATGTCTCTGCAATGTTGCAAAGAAAGCTGCCACCTAAATCCAAAGATCCAGGTAGTTTCACTATCCCTTGTGTAATTGGTAATACAAGGTTCGAACATGCTATGTTAGATTTAGGTGCATCAATTAATGTCATACCATACTCTGTTTATGCATCTATGAATCTAGGAGAGCTTAAAAATTATGGTGTTATTATTCAATTAGCCGATCGATCTAATGCATACCCGAGAGGAGTTTTGGAAGATGTTTTGGTGCAGGTAGACCACTTGATTTTTCCTACAGATTTCTATGTGCTTGACATGGAGGATTCAACCCACTCTCCACCATCGCCACTCTTACTTGGACGACCTTTCATGAAAACAACCCACACCAAGATTGACGTGGCCAAGGGAGCCTTAACTATGGAGTTTGGTGGTGATATGATTAACTTTAAAGTTTCTGAATCCATTGAGAATCCTAATGATGTTCGTTCTTGTTTTGCCATTGGTATAAGTAAAAATATAGGGCAGGAACATTCAAAACCAATCAAGAAGGATGCATCTAGAACCACCATCAAGGAAGGAATTAAATGGAGCACAAGGAGCATGCCACTGCCCTACAAACACCTAATCTGGCCGTGCCTAAGGATACCACACATGCATGCATGGTTAGAAAATTTTCAAGATTGATTACGCATACACAAGCTAGAGTAGATGAATGAAAGATCTTTACCTTTACGTGTACGAATGGAGTTCCAATTTCTGATTTCTGAGCATCTCTTTGCTTAGGGATTGAAAATGCTGATGATATGAGTTCGAATCCGTGCTAGTTTGAAGTTTGGGAGATGGCAGTGTGGTTGAGAGAGAGGGATGAGCTGAAATGAGAACACAGTGACATGCCTTCCTGTTTTCTAGAAAGAGAGGGGGTTTTGTTTTTATTTTCAACAAACCAACAGTTGTTCAGAAATGAGAGTGGTTGTAGGTGTCATTGGGAACCTAACAGGCTGATTTGAAATGAAAAGAAGAGAGCCGTTCGGCTCTGGGCTCGAGGGCACATGCAGGAATCCAATGTTGGATTAAAGGCAGCTAGGGTTTATGGTACGTGTGCGGCATGTGTGTGAGTTCCCATGTGTGCAGCCGAGTGGGCTGCTTTGTGTTACTATGCATATTTTCTCACGGCCCAATCCAGATTTTTCATGGCATCCATTGTCTACTGCACATCAGGTCCTATTTTTTTTTCTTTTTAATTTTTCTTTTATTTAGATTTTGTCTTTTGTCTTTTTATTATTTTATCTGTTTTTATTTTTTTTGTTGTTTTTAGTTTTTTTTTCTTTAGCTAGTTTTTGGTTTTGATCCGCATAACCTTTTATGTTGTCTTTTATTTATTTATTTTTATTTTTATTTTTCACACCTTGAGGACAATGTGTGATTTAAGTTTGGGGGTGGGAAATACAAAAATTTTAGGTTTTTAATTTTTGAGTTCGTTAAAAATTTTCATTCTTTTTAAGTTAATATCCATAGTTTATTTTAAACATTAGAACAAATGGACATGGTGAAGGTTAATGCCACAGTAGAGTCACTTCCATTTATCGTTGCTTAGACACTAATTCATGAGTTATACTTTGAAAACTTTGCACATTCACACCAACATGGTTTGTGGGGAGTGAGATTGAAACACTTACTTTTTGTCTAAGTGTATTTAAGTTTTGTTCTATATAAAATAAAGTTCAGTATGTGTTACTAATAAAGTAATAATTGTCTCACCCGAGACTTTGCCTAGTAACCGGGCCAGTCCTGCCTAATTAGCAGTGATTCTCGCGTCAAACGGTAGAGTTTTGGCATGGGGCAGGGTGGTTAGTTGGTTTCGTAGCCTTTCCAGCTCGGGTTAATAAGTCCTTAGGGGTGTTCTACACCTAGTGCCCTGAAGCCTTAGTGGTTTGGGAGTCATTGACCTAAAGCTTGCTACATGGGTTGGATCGAAAGCTTAAGTGAACTGACATTGCACGACCAATACTGTTACTGAAAAAGAAAAATTATAAAAAAAAAAAAAAAAAAAAAGAAGAGAATTTGAAAAAGAAAAAAAAAAGGTATATGTGAAGTTAGTATGTGTGAAGTATAAATAAAATGGACGAGAGGTAAGGGTTTTAGTCGAGTCTCTTTAACTATGATGGTTCACTTTACACCAAGGGAAGTTCATGAATTCCTTTCTAAGCAGTTGTAAATGATTTAGACTTTGTGGTGGGATTAGTTGGATCTTTTGAAAAGATGTTCTAGTTGTTAAAATTTATTATGGATTGCAATTTGAAGATGGAAGTTTTGTCTTGGTTAATTTTTAGCTAGGTGTCTAGTTTGTTAAGTTTTTATTTTTGTTTGAGTCTTGTTTCGCTTGAGGACAAGCAAAAAGCTAAGTTTGGGGGTATTTTGATGAGCGGATTTTATAGTATATATTTAACCCTATTCTTGGTATATTTTGGTTAATATTTTGAAAGAATTTTGATACTTTGAATTGTTTTTCTAATTTAGGACTTTCGACTTCCTCTGGAGAAAAACATAATTAAATGGACGAATTTTGGAGTAATTCTAGTTGGAGGATGTTCCTGAGTCACTTGGCTTGATTGTATCAAAATATCAGAATTTTCTACCAAGCGGTTATTTTCTGGCGATAAAATAAATGAGCAATGTGCAGTGCTGGAATAGTGACGTTTTGGGCTTGAATTGCATTTTTGAAGTCCAAGATGACCTCGGATGGGTTTGTGGCCTTCTGGAGATGTGTTCAGAACGTCCCGATCTTTAAAACAAGCCATTATGGGCCGGATTTGGAGGATTTCTGAGGCTAAAACGTAGCTGGACAGTTCCCTTGCAGTTTTTCCTAGTTTAATTAGGACTTTGTTTTCTAAGTATTTGATTTTATTATTGACTTCCCTAGTTGGAATAAGAGACTATATTTTAGGGTTTGTAGGGGGGCTCAGCAATTATATTGCTTGGCCGTTCTTAAATAGAGGGGGGAATTTTTGATGATTTGGGGAGAGACAAAGAGTGATTGCTAGGGTTCGTGGATATTTTCTACTTTAAGGTGTTTTCATTCCTTTGACTCATTTTGAATGATATTTCCTTTGATTTTTATTATGAGTATGCGTAACTAATTCTTTTGCTAGGGTTAGGCCATGAACCATAGCATGAATATGTAATTTTGTTAATTTTCTTATGAATGGATGCATGTTTGCTTTGAATTATTAATCACCGCGATTAAATTTATCTATATATTTTAATGATTGATCACCATTAGGGTATTTAGACAAGTTATTTGATGCAATTTCTGTTGGAACATCACCCTGAAATTGAGGAGGGCTTCTTGTGATTAGTAATTGTAAGTTCACTTAAGGCGAACATCACGCTCTTAAGGGTTGCATGGTTTTTCAAAGGGTTTTCACGAAGTTTAATGAGTCTTGCATGTTTATATTTAATCTGAACATCACAGACGGATTGCATGTTAGATATACGTTTTCGCTTGAACATCACAAGGAAAATATGCGTTAGGAAAACCTAACCTTCAAAGCATGGATGTGAAAATTTATAAGTAATTGATAGAATTGCATAGGATTGTAACGGTGACGGCTTAACCCTAGTCTTTCCCTAAATTGTTTTAATTAAAAAACGTTTTTTTCTGTTTGCTGCTTTTATTTTCTAACTTCTAGGTTCTTTAATTGTTAATTCAACATTTTCGAACTCAAAAATCTCAAATCTTTGATAAAAATCTGTTTCAATAGTTAATTAAGAGTTGTTTTAATTATGAATTAATCAAACAATCTTTGTGGACAATGACCTTGCATGAGCAATTATGCTACAATTACCTTGTATTCTTGCAAGTATTTTCAGTGATTTTAACCCTATTTGCATGTGGTAAAAATCCTATCAAGAAATTGGCGCCGTTGCCGGGGATTGTTTTAATTAATTTGTTTTTATCATATTCTTAATTAATTATTTTTGTGCAAAAAATAAAAAATAAAAAAATAATCTCTTTAATTTTAATTGTCGTTTTTTTAATTTCTTCAGATTACTGAAATTTGCGCATGGTCAGCACCAGATCACATTCTGCACAGCTTGTTCAATTTGATCCTGAGTTTGAAAGAACATTACGAAAGCAGCGGCGAGAACAGTTTTTGGCACCTGATCTTTCCCAGAAGGGCACTTTTCTGCAGCACCTAATTTTAGGCGTTTCAGAAAGTAGAGAAACAATGGCTTTTGCCATGCCCGAAGCTGGGCAACCTTTGAGACAAACACTAGCAGCCCGTGCTAACGAATTACCGAGTTGCGTTGTTTATCCAGAAGATGAAGGCGATACTTTTGAGATTAGACATCACATGTTGGAAATATTGCCTACTTTCCATGGACTAGCTCATGACGATCCTAACATGCACATTACTGAATTTCTGATGGGTTGCAAGAATATTTTGGTTAGAGGGTTTTCTGCAGAATCTATTAAGCTTCGTCTTTTTCCCTATACTTTAAAAGACAAGGCGAAAACATGGCTTTTTACACTCCCATCTGGGAGCATCACTTCCTGGGCACAGTTAAGCGAAAAGTTCTTAAGCAAGTTTTATCCAGCATCCAAGACTCTTGACATAAGAACTAAAATTCTATCTGTTGTTCAAAAGCCTAATGAAGAGTTCCATGAAGCTTGGGAGCGATTTTCAGATTTATTCAGGAAGTGTCCTCATGCTGATATTAATGGTGACACAAGAATGCAAATATTCTACAGGGGTTTAAATCCAACTACAAAGAGTTATGTGAATGCATCATCCGGAGGTTCATTTTCAGATAAAAATGCTCAACAAGCATTTCAGTTATTTGAGAAAATGGCTACAGAGACACAACAATGGGCAGCGGACCAGACACAAACCAGAGGCGTTTTTGATATGTCAATTGGAACTCCACATGTATCTGCTCAAATCGAAAAAATGGAGAGGAAACTTGAAAATTTTGACTCAAAATTTGACATGCTTTTACATAAAATAACAGTACCAGTGCAGCAGGTTGCTGTACAGCAGCCTACTGCGGCAGTTTGTAGCATCTGCAGCATGCCAAATCATGATTTTATGGGCTGCCCACACAAAGACGCCTATCCTGAACACGTGGCAGAACAAGTAAATGCATTTAACAATTTTCAGAGACTTAGAAATGATCCATATTCTAATTTTTATAACCCAGGTTGGAGGGATCACCCAAATATGAAGTGGGGAGGAAACCAGCAGGTGCAACATTTTCAGCAAAATCATGTACAGCAGCCAGTTGTGCAACCCAAACGTTCTTTGGAGGATACACTCCAAATGTTTATGCAATCTACAAAGCAGTACATAGACAAAAATGATCAGAATATGCAGAATGTACAAGCTTCAATTCAAAATCTGGAAAAGCAATTTGGACAGTTAGCAAGTCATATCACAGAAAGAGAAAAAGGCAAATTTCCTAGCCAAACAGTCCCTAATCCACGGGGTTCAGAAGAATGCAGTGCTGTTAGAATTTTGAGGTGTGGTAAAAGCTATGATAATCGTGAGAATGCAAAAAGTGAAGACAAGTCTGTAGAAAATCCTACAGAATTTGCTGCAAAACCTGCAGAACCTACCGCTGCACAACTTGCCAAAAACAATCCAGCAACAGAAAAATGCACAAAACATGTTTATGAGGCCCCAATTCCATATCCAGAACGTTTGAAGCCAACAGCAAAAGACAAGCAACTGAGGGACTTCATGCAAACTCTATCTAAAGTTCAGATTAATCTGCCACTACTTGATGCAATAAAAAACATTCCATCATATGCCAAATTTTTGAAAGATGTGTGCACTCACAAAAAGAGATTGGTTGATTTTGAAAAAGTTGTTTTGACTGAACAGTGCAGCGCAGTTCTACAGCACAAATTACCACCCAAAAAGAAAGATCCAGGGAGTTTTACAATTTCTTGCACCCCACATGCACCCTTTATTCTTCATCATTGCAACCATGGCACATTTACACCAACAAAACAACTCCCATGCCGTGGCCTACTCATATTCCCATTTCCTTTCCAACATCTCACATGCATTTCCACCTTCCTACTTCATCATTTCACCACATTCTCCCTCTTTAACTCATTTCATTATTCATTCACTTTGCATTCATTCAATTCCACCCCACATGCACCCTTTATTCTTCATCATTGCAACCATGGCACATTTACACCAACAAAACAACTCCCATGCCGTGGCCTACTTATATTCCCATTTCCTTTCCAACATCTCACATGCATTTCCACCTTCCTACTTCATCATTTCACCATATTCTCCCTCTTTAACTCACATGCATTCATCATAATACACAAACACATTAAACAAATAGCCATATACACCTCCACTCCTCCTATAAATACCCTTGCATTCATTCATTCAAGCATCATCTCATTTCATACACAACACACCACAAACACTTCCATCTTCTCCCTAGCCGTGAGTTTCTCTCCATTTCCCTTCCATTTCTCCTCCATTTCTTCCATTTCCATAATCCCCCAATCCATTCAACACACCAACAACATCCCTTAGTCCTTGTGCCACAATAAAGAGGAAGATAAGAGGGCCTAAACGTTCATACAATTCACGTTTGAGTTGTTGGAATGTTTACGCGTTTCTTTGATTTCAATGTTTAAATTCAATTCTCTTTGTTTTGTAATATGAGGAATGGAAGAGAAGAGTGCCTAAACGTTCATACAATTCAAGTTTGAGTTGTTGGAATGTTTAGGTGTTTCTTTGATTTCAAAGTTATGAGGAACTAAACCCTTTTTGGCTAGGGTGATTTCAATACCATGATTATTTATGTGATATGAATTGATGAATTCCGGTTATGAACTCTTGATTCGTGAATGCAATTGGCTTAACTATTTTATGATTAACTTATTTGTGTTTGTTGATTGAGGGTCGACACTTAATTAGCATGCATGAATATGTGGCTAAAGTTTAAGAAGGTTTCACATAATCGTTACTAACTTATACTTGAAAGTAGTGAAGGTCGCTTGTCACGATCGCGTTAAATTTAATTCTTAGCATGAGTAACATGATGTCATAGTTGCAAATGCTTTGTCAATGCTTATGGTTTTCATTATTCTTAATGATCTTCGATTGTATCTCTATTATGATGACATGTAGGGAACTTTTGAGAATGTTTTGGGTTGTCGAATGATGCCATCCAATCCAATAATATAAGGAAAATCTGAGGGTTAACTAGTGATGTCACGGTTAATTTGGGGCATTGTCGTTCATAATTCAATGAAGGAATAACTGGAAATTGATTCATATGCATAAATATCATGTGTGGAGAAAGAACCTCTAGCTAATTCACCAACCATCTAATTTCACAACACTTGTTTACAATCTGCCCATTTTTGTTTCCAAGTATCCAGTTTATTTCAATTTTCGTCAAACCTCAATCCCCCTTTTGCTTTAATGTTCAATATAGTTAGAAATCAATTTAGTTTGTGTTTTTAAAGCATTTTGATTCTTTTGGTTTGTCTTAGTGTTTTAACGTTTAGTTTCACATTCTTTGAGTCTAGTTTAGTGTTTTATATTGTTTTTACGTTTTTAAGTCAATTTAGAAGGTTTTAGCAAGCCCTCCTAATCCCCAGTCTAGAACGATCCCTCACTTATCCATTCTACTACAATTGTCAAACGAGGGTTTAATTTGAGTGTCAAGTAATTCTCGCATCAGTTGACATCTGATCCATTATTGAGTGTTTTACATAGTCCAGATACAGCACAAACAGAGGATGAAGACATTTTTGAGTATGTAACAGCATTAGACAGTGTACCAGCCCAATTACCACGTTGGAGACATGTTTACGAAAGCCTTGGAGAGCCGAAAACGCCCTTGAAACCTTCTAAATTGCAACCCCCAAAAGTGGAGCTAAAATCATTGCCAGAACATTTAAAATATGCACATCTTGGGGGAAATGAAACGCTGCCAGTTATTATTGCTTCAGATTTGACAAGCATAGAAGAGGAAAAATTACTGCGTGTTTTAAGAAAATACCAAGATGCATTGGGGTGGACCTTAGCCGATATTAAGGGTATAAGCCCAACAATTTGCATGCACAGAATATTGATGGAGGATGACGTAAAGCCGATAGTTGATGCTCAAAGAAGGTTAAATCCTATCATGAAAGAAGTTGTGCGGAACGAAGTAATGAAACTACTTGATGCAGGCATGATTTATCCAATTTCTGACAGTAAATGGGTTAGCCCTACACAAGTTGTGCCTAAGCGTGTAGGTATTACAGTGGTGAAAAATGATAATGATGAGTTAATTCCTACAAGATTGACTACAGGTTGGAGAATGTGTGTGGACTACAAAAAGCCTAACGCAGGGACAAGGAAAGACCATTTTCCATTGCCTTTCATTGACCAGATGTTGGAACGGTTAGCTGGACGAGCATTTTATTATTTTCTAGATGGGTATTCCGGGTACAATCAAATTCCAATTGCACCAGAGGATCAAGAGAAAACCACTTTCACTTGTCCATTTGGTACTTTTGCTTATCGGAGGATGCCATTTGGGCTATGTAATGCACCAGCCACCTTTCAACGGTGCATGATAAGCATATTTTCAGGCTTGGTTGAAAGAATTGTTGAGGTATTCATGGATGATTTCTCAGTTTTTGGGGATAGTTTTGATCTTTATCAACAAAATTTATCTCAAGTTCTTGAAAGATGTCAAGAAACAAACTTAGTGTTAAACTGGGAGAAGTGTCATTTTATGGTAAAACAAGGCATTGTTTTGGGACATCTTGTTTCAAACAAAGGAATTGAAGTTGACAAGGCAAAGATTGATGTTATTGCTAATTTGCCGCCTCCTACTACAGTAAAGAGCATTCGATCATTCTTAGGACATGCTGGGTTTTATCGACGGTTCATTAAGGATTTCTCCAAGATTAGCCGTCCTTTGTGCAACCTACTTGCTAAGGACGCCCCATTTAATTTTGATGCTAATTGTTTAGAGGCATTTAACAAGTTAAAGACACTTTTAACTACAACTCCTATCATTGCTGCACCTAATTGGGGTTTACCATTTGAGTTGATGTGTGATGCTTCTGATTATGCAATTGGGGCAGTTCTTGGTCAGAGAAAAGATAAAATTCCTCAAGTCATCTACTATGCTAGTAGGACATTAAATGATGCACAATTGCATTATGCAACCACTGAAAAGGAGCTATTGGCAGTTGTTTTTGCATTGGAAAAGTTTAGATCTTACTTGGTTGGGGCTAAGGTTATCATTTACAAAGACCATGCTGCATTGAAATATTTATTATCTAAAAAGGATGCCAAGCCAAGGTTAATTCGTTGGGTTTTGCTTCTGCAAGAATTTGATTTAGAAATCAGAGATAAAAAAGGCAGTGAAAACGTTGTGGCTGATCACTTATCCAGGCTGGTCAGCACCAGCCCAGCTGAAGATGATTTACTTCCTTTAAATGAGAGTTTTCCTGATGAACAACTTATGGCCATTTGCAGCAAAACTCCGTGGTTTGCAGATATTGTCAATTATTTGGCTAAGGGTATTTTGCAGCCAGATATAACTTTCCAGCAAAAGAAAAAGTTTTTAGCAACGGTTCGGTATTATTTTTGGGATGAGCCTTACCTATACAAGTATTGCCCAGACCAAATTATTCGTAGGTGTATTCCTGCAGAAGAGCAAGAAAGTGTTCTGACGTTTGCACATCAGCATGCTTGTGGTGGTCATTTTGGGGGAAAACGAACAGCAGCTAAAATATTACAAAGTGGGTTGTATTGGCCTTCTATTTTTAAAGATGCTCATGTTTGGTGTCAGGCTTGTGATAGATGTCAACGAGTGGGAAATCAGTCCAAGCGAAATGAAATGCCACAACAAAGTATTTTGGTGGTTGAATTATTCGATGTTTGGGGCATTGATTTTATGGGACCATTCCCATCATCCAATGGCAATCAGTACATATTGGTGGCCGTTGAATATGTTTCTAAGTGGGTCGAGGCCATTGCAACACCAACAAATCAAGGATCTGTGGTACTGAAATTCCTCCAGGGCATTATTTTTCCATGTTTTGGAACACCTAGGGCAATTATCAGCGATGGGGGCAAGCATTTTTTAAATAAACAATTTGCTGCATTACTTGCTAAATATGGGATAAGTCATCGGGTGGCCACTGCATACCACCCTCAAACTTCTGGGCAAGTTGAAGTTTCTAATAGAGAACTTAAGCGTATTTTAGAGAAAACAGTCAATGCCAGCCGCAAAGACTGGAGTGTTAAGTTAAATGATGTTTTATGGGCCTATAGAACAGCGTATAAAACACTGATTGGGATGTCCCCCTTTCGGCTTGTTTATGGTAAGGCGTGCCATCTACCTATGGAGCTTGAACATAAGGCTTATTGGGCAATTAAGGAGCTTAATTATGCGTATGATGCAGCTGGAGAAAAACGCAAATTGCAATTGTGCGAGTTGGAAGAACTCAGAAATGATGCATATGAGAGTGCAAAGATATACAAAGAGAAAACAAAAGCATTCCATGATAGCAAACTTCTTCACAAACAGTTTCAGTCAGGTCAAAAGGTTTTGTTTTTCAATTCAAGGTTGAAGTTATTCCCTGGAAAATTAAAATCAAGGTGGCAGGGTCCTTATATTGTTACTAAAGTTTATCCACACGGGGCTGTGGATATTAAACATGGGGAGACAGGTTTTGAGTTTAAAGTAAATGGCCATCGACTCAAACACTACTTGGAAGCACCATTTGACATTGCAGCTGAGTCAATGACTCTAAAGGAACCAGTGATTTGACCACTAACCTTCAGCAATGTCTAGCTATAGACGTTAACTAAAGCGCTAGTTGGGAGGCAACCCAACTTTCTATCCCCATTCTTTTTAGTTTCTGTTAAATTCAGTCAAGTATTTTATGGTTGTTAATGTCAGTCCTATTTGTTTCACTTATTATAAAAGTAAAAAAAAAAAAAACAAATAAAATTTGAAAAATACAAAAATATTTTGTTTTTTTTAATTTATCTTTTTATGGCAGTATCTATGCGAATCTGATACACAGGTCTACGAATGTGCAGGTTGCTTTCAAAACATGCAAGGCACAAACAAGAAACAGAATGGAAAGTGCTGGAATCATGCACCTAGCAGCAAGTCTACTTTACCATCAACCATAGCAGTTACTCAAAGCATAAATCGACGAAGGAAATATGGAGCATGTTCGGGATTATACCTATGCAAATGCGCATCTGGGAATTTCTTTTGGTTTCCCAGTACCTCCATTTGGTTGAGCCTCGCTGGACTGTACGAACCTGAAAACAATATTTGAGTATGAGATACTAATTCAACAGATCTTTATGACAGCGTTAAAGTTTGGGGGTTTCAAAGTGCAGATCTAATTCTACATCAGCGCAAAAGACGAGTTTTATACCTTCAGTTTCTTGGATCGTTGCGGTTTGGTGGACCTCCATCCTTCTACTTGCCGATTGAAGTCTTATACCTTGCATGAATACAAAAGTAGGGTCACCAGCCACTTGTAATTTGACTGGGCGTATTCACATCAATGGAGCATGCAGTTATTAAGTTCAAAACGAAGTGTGCAGTCCTGTTAGCCCTTTTGTTGTTCACATTGTTAACAGGATCTAGGGTTTTCAACGTTTTGGTTCCAAGTCACATTTGGTCTCATATTTTCTGTTCCATCCTGATCCAGATATAGGGGCCTATTTCTCACTACTGCGACTGAAATTCATTAAGTTCCGATTTCCAAACAAAAAAAAAAAAATCAAGACTAAACATTGGTGAGTGTAGATCTATACCTTTGCTTTCGGATCGACCAGCTCCAGTTGTCGTTTGCATGCGTTCATGGATCCATGACCTCACTATCGTCTCTTGCATCCTCATCTGATTTGCGAGCATGTGGTGTTCTTCGTACATTCATTTTCCGTGTCCTTGCGGATCCATGGTGCCTCTCCACAGCTAACACACATGCATGCATGGTTAGAAAATTTTCAAGATTGATTACGCATACACAAGCTAGAGCAGATGAATGAAAGATCTTTACCTTTACGTGTACGAATGGAGTTCCAATTTCTGATTTTTCATGGCATCCATTGTCTACTGCACATCAGGTCCTATTTTTTTTTCTTTTTAATTTTTCTTTTATTTAGATTTTGTCTTTTGTCTTTTTATTATTTTATCTGTTTTTATTTTTTTTGTTGTTTTTAGTTTTTTTTTCTTTAGCTAGTTTTTGGTTTTGATCCGCATAACCTTTTATGTTGTCTTTTATTTATTTATTTTTATTTTTATTTTTATTTTTCACACCTTGAGGACAATGTGTGATTTAAGTTTGGGGGTGGGAAATACAAAAATTTTAGGTTTTTAATTTTTGAGTTCGTTAAAAATTTTCATTCTTTTTAAGTTAATATCCATAGTTTATTTTAAACGTTAGAACAAATGGACATGGTGAAGGTTAATGCCACAGTAGAGTCACTTCCATTTATCGTTGCTTAGACACTAATTCATGAGTTATACTTTGAAAACTTTGCACATTCACACCAACATGGTTTGTGGGGAGTGAGATTGAAATACTTACTTTTTGTCTAAGTGTATTTAAGTTTTGTTCTATATAAAATAAAGTTCAGTATGTGTTACTAATAAAGTAATAATTGTCTCACCCGAGACTTTGCCTGGTAACCGGGCCAGTCCTGCCTAATTAGCAGTGATTCTCGCGTCAAACAGTAGAGTTTTGGCATGGGGCAGGGTGGTTAGTTGGTTTCGTAGCCTTTCCAGCTCGGGTTAATAAGTCCTTAGGGGTTGATGCGAAATAGATAAGCACACAAATTAAACCCTCTTTTTGTCAAATTGTAGTAAAGATGTAAGTAGGGATCGTTCTAGACAGGGGATTAGGAGGGATTGCTAAACACTTGGAAACTGACTTAAAAACTCAAAAACAAAGTTTAAAACACTAAACTCGACTCAAAGAGTGCAAAACTAAAAGTTAAAACACTTAAACAAACCTAAAACCCAAAACAGCTACTAGAAGACTCAAAACTGCCTAAAAACCACTTTCTGGGCAGTTTTGAGCACCTACACTAATTTGGACGAAATTGGATGAAAACTTGAATCAAAATACTTAGAAACACAAATCAAAACACTTTCTAACTAATCTAAGACTTCAAATTAAAGGGGGATTTGTTTTGGACGAAAATTTAACATAAAACAGAAACTTTAAACTAAACAGATTGTAGAATGTTTTTGGATAAAAAGGATGGATAAAAGGCTAGTTAGGAGGTTCTTCTCCACACATGTCACACTTGCAAACAAAACGATTTTCAGTTGTTCTTCCAATAAATTATAAATACTCAACGCCCCAAATTAACCGTGAATTGCACTAATTAAACCTCAGTTTTTCCACAAGTTATTAAGTTGGATGATTGCATACGACAACCCAAAACATTCCCTACAAGTTCCCTACATGAATTGCATAATAGAGATACAAGCAAGAATCATTAAGTTCTATGAAAAACATAAGCATTGACGAAGCATTCGTTACTATGAATTGCATGAAACTTATGCTAAGAATTCATTCAACGCGATCGTTTTCAAGCGACCTTCACTACTTGTGATTATAAGATTGTAACTATTAGGTGAAACTCCCTCATAATCTAGCATCATATTCATGCATGAAAACTAAGCGTGCACTCTCAATCAACATACACAAATAAGTTATCAATCAAATAGATGAACGAATTGAATCCACAACTTATGAAATAACAACTGAATGTAATCAAATCATATTGTAAGCATGTACATGGTTTCGAATTCCCCCCTAACCAAGGGGGTTTAGCCACTCATGATTACAACAAACTTAGAGAGTAATAACAAAGTAAACATTGAAAACAAGAATCGAAGTACACCTAAAAATTCCAACAACTCAATCTTGAATTGTATGAACGTTTAAGCCTCTTCTCCTCTAGTTGTTGCGGCACAAGGGGTTTTGGTGAGTTTTGGGGGTTATGGATGATGTAGAAAGATGTGTTTAGGGTAGGGATGGATGTAGGGGAAGGCAAGGAGTGTTTTTGGGCAGAAAATATGAAGAATGGTGAAGTATGGCTGTGTTAGAGAGAGGGAATGAATTTCTGGCGTGAATGAATGTGTATGAGAGGTGGTGATCTGATCTAGGGGTTAATATGAGTATATATAGGCACTTAGAACCCTAGGGAAATTAGATATGGACTTGAATTAATTAATGGGAGAGCATGGGAGTGCATGTGGCTGATTTGTGGTGCAATGATGAAAGGCAAAGTGCATGTGGCTGATTTGTGGTGCAATGATGAAAAGGCAAAGTGCATGTGGCTGATTTGTGGTGCAATGATGAAAGGATGGAAGTGCATGTGGCTGCAATGGATTAAAGGATGGGAGTGCATGTGGCTGAAATGTAGCCTTCTAGAAATCAGGTTTTTAGGCCCCCTTGCAACTCCCTAACTGAATTCAAGCCTTTCAAATTCGTCCATCCTCATGCCACCATGCTTGCACTATCCAATCTTGGCCCAAAAATGCTCTAGAATGCTCCAAATTGCTTCTTTTTGCATACTTTGACACTAAAACCTGAAATTGCACGAAAATAACTTTAAACACTATAATTAACATAGTTTAGCTAATTAAATGCAAGAAAACAAGCTAACTAAGTTGTATAAATATGCTCCTATCAATTTCCCCCACACTTAGCTTTTGCTAGTGCTCGAGCAAAACAAACGAAAGAAAGAAAACAAAACGAAACAAACTAACCAAAACAAAACCTAAACCTTCCAACGTTTGCCTCAGGGATTTCCAATGCACATGACATGTTAAAGATCGTTATCCCCACAGATTTGGGTCTTCTTTACACAAGCACATACTTAATTAAAGCCACTACTCACTTGTTCACAAGTAATCAATTAAAACAATGCTTTGAATGTAGTAACATGCCTTAGAGAATTCCCTCAATTCCTTACAAGATATACACTCTATTTTCACTCAGATTTTCTAACTCCACACCCTATACTAGTCATATGTGAGAAGATTGATGTAGATATGAAAACGAATGCTCACATATATGTTTCACAACGAATGCAATTTCTAGAGTTAAGAAGCATGTTTAGATATGATCTCATGAATGGAATGCTACTACTTAGATGCGAGAACCAGTGACACCATATGCTCATACCAAATTCAAACTCCACAAATTGAAACACATAACACTCAAGATAGAAGTTAAGGGTTGTAATGGAGCTTGGGGTGTTGGTTAACAAGGAAAGGATAGGGAAAACAAACGTTCTTCAAGCAATAGTAAGCAAAGCAATGAAATTGAGACTTAGAATTCACTTAGATTGCAGAAATTAACTTTAAAACACAAGGGAAAGATTTAGACAACTCCTTAGGGCCGAATTCATTGTTTTGGACCCTTACTTCAACAAACAACTTTTTTTTTTTTTTTTTTTTCGTGCCTATAGCACACAATTCCTCATGAAAAACACTTCCCCCACACTTGTTTTCTGCCAACATAAATCAAAAGGACTTCAATTTGAATCATGCTTTGCTATGCTTCAAGAACAAGGGTATGGATAGTCCTAATCTAGGCTAGGTGAGGAAAACATGAGTTAACAAATAATGACGGCTAACAAGGCTCAATGGGGTTAAAAACCTACAAAACATAATGACATAGGGCACACGGCTTTTTGGCTAAGGTGGTGGTCACTACACAACTTCATCTTGAATGTGTGTTATACAAATCAATAACATGCTTTGAATGAAATGGGCATGAGTTCTAGCATTTGGAACTAAATGATGAAACGCCTTCTAAGTAGCAACCAAGCAAAGAATAATGAGATCATGCAACGACTTTAGAAAACAAAGAATGCACAGATTTTAACTCTCCAAATAAACGTTTAGGCTCAAGTCTCACAAGGTTGTAGCGTTAGTTTGAGTTCTTTCCTTCAAGCATGTTACAAAAACTGATTTTTATTTTTATTTTTTATTTTTTTTTATGATTGCATGTGAATTCATAAGTTATAACCACAACTAAGCATAAACAAAGAGTAGATCAAACTTTCATCCATGTTAATCACTCTCTTTAACAGCCATGTAATTACAAACCGAATCCTCATCATTGTGTTGGAAGGTACCCTAAGACACAAACAAACACACAAAAACAACTCTTTTTGGGTTTTTAAAACAAATTTTTCAAATTGTTATGTGATTTTCGGATTTTTGCATCAAAACACCCCAAAACTGCTCAAAAACACTTAAAAACCGCAAGAAACAACATTTGAAATTATGGGTGACAAAACCCTACGAATTTGGGTGACAAAACCCTACGAATTTGCAAGAAAACACTTTGGTTACCCCCACACTTAACTCAAACATTGTCCTCAATGTTTTAAGGCATAACTCACACAAATAACAAACAAACAAACAAACAGCAACTAACATACTAAACATGGAAGAAACGAAATACACAACAAAGAGAAGGGTTTAGGAACGTAAATCTGGAAATGGAGTGATTCCTTGGGCTTCCTTTGTTGAATTGCATGGGTTGCCTCCCAAGTAGCGCTTTCTTTAACGTCGTACAGCCGGACGAAAAGCCCATTCACTCTCCATTTGTGCCCACGGCACCCAAAGAAATATCCTCCACGGTTTGTTCAACAAAGTTCTCATAATATGGCTTCAAACGGTGTCCGTTCACTTGGAATTCATGACCTGTTTTGAGACTTTGAATCTGGATGGCACCATAAGAAGATACGTTAGTAATAACAAACGGTCCAATCCACTTAGAACGTAACTTACCGGGAAACAAGCGTAAACGGGAATTGAACAATAGCACTTTCTGCCCAATTGAGAATGATTTCCCACGGATCATTGATAGGAGCATATTTAGGCGACTTACTTAGCTTGTTTTCGTGCATCTATGTTGTTAATTCATAATTGTTTTAGTAGTTTAAGCCATTTTCGTGTGTTTTTATGTTCATATGGCTAAGGAAGCAAAAAGATGCATTTTGGAGCATTTTGGAGCAAAATTGGGCTTGGAATGGATAGCATATGATTGGAGCCAAAATGTTGGACGAATTTGAAGGCCTTGTATTCACTTTGGACATAAAACAAAGGGCCTAGCCCATTCTCTCTTAAACCAACCCCAAGGCCATGCATTTTGATGCGAGAATTATACGCACACAAATTAAACCCTCTTTTTATCAATTGTAGTATAAGTATAAGTAGGGATCGTTCTTAACCGGGGATTAGGAGGGATTGCAAAATCACTTGGAAACTGACTCAAAAACGTAAAATAAAGTTTAAAACACTAAACTAGACTCAAAGAATGCAAAACTAAACATTTAAAACACTAAAACAAACCAAAGGACTCAAAACAGCCCCAAAACACTCAAAACTGCCTTAAAAACACAATCTGGGCAGTTTTGAGCACTTTGGTGAATTTGGACGAATGTGTGTAATAAATTGAATCAAAACACTTATAAACACAAACTAAGACACTTTAACACTAAACTAGACTCAAAGAATGCAAAACTAAACACTTAAAACACTAAAACAAACCAAAAGACTCAAACAGCACCCAAAACACTCAAAACTGCCTTAAAAACACTTTCTGGGCAGTTTTGAGCACTTTGACTACTTTGGACGAAATTGGGTAATAAAATGAATCAAAACACTTAGAAACACAAACTAAGACACTTTCTAACTAAGTTGGACACTAAAGCAAGGGGGGATTGAGTTTTGGACGAAATTAAACTAATTGCACAGATTCTAATTAAAACAGATTGTAAGTATGAATGTGATGGAATTGAATGGATGGGATGGCTAGCTAAGGGGTTCATCTCCACACATGTTACACTTGCATGATAAAAAGATTTCCAATTGCATTTCAATAAACCATGAATTCTCAACACCCCAAGTTAACCGTGATGCACTAATTAACCTTCAAATCTTCCTAACGTTATTGAATTGGATGATTGCATACGACAACCCAAAACATTCCCCACAAGTCCCCTACATGATTGCATAATAGAGATACAAGCAAGAATCATTACGCTCTATGAAAATTATAAGTGTTGACGAGGCATTCATTACTATGATTGCATGAAACTTATGCCAAGAATTCGTTTAACGCGATTGTTTATAAGCAACCTCCACTACTTGTGAATATAAGTTCGTAACTATTAGGTGAAACTCACTTATATTCTAGCGTCATATTCATGCATGAAAATTAAGCGTATACTCTCAATAAACATACATAAATAAGTTATCAATCAAACAGTTAAACAAATTGAATCCACAACTTATGAAACGCAATTAGAAGTAATCAAATCAAAATGCAAGCATAAACATATATTTTGAATCCCCCCCTAGCCAAGGGGGGGGGTTTAGTTCCTCATACGTACAAAACAAAGAGAATTGAAATTAAACATTGGAATCGAGGAAAAGAAACACCTAAACATTCCAACAACTCAAACTTGAATTGTATGAACGTTTAGGCACTCTTCTCCTCCTCTTCGTTGTAGCACAAGGTCTAAGGATAGGTTTGGAGGGATGGGGAGTTATGGATGGTGTAGAATGATGTGTTTAGGATAGGGATGGATGTAGGGGACCTCAAGGCTTCTTTTTGTGCAGAAAATATGAAGAATGGTGAAGTATGGATGTGTTATAGAGAGGGGATGAATTTCTGGCGTGAATGGTGAATGAATTGTGTATGAATGGGAATGAATGAATTGTGGCTGCAATGGATGCTTATTTATAGGTGAAAAGGAGGGAATATGACAGCTAGGAACTTGGTGGAAATCTGAAATGGTGATGGGAGATGCATGTGGCTGATTTATGCATGTGATTAAAGGGTAATGACAGCTAGGTTATGATGATGAATGCATGTGCAAAGTTGGATGAATGATTATGGGTGCATGTGGCTGATTTATGGTGTGCAATGATGAAAGGCAAAGTGCATGTGGCTGATTTGTGAAGGGAATGCATGTGGAATGAATGTGTGAATGATGGCAGATTGTGTATGTGAATGATTAGGGTGAATGTGCATGTGCTTTGACAGCTAGGTTGAATAAATTAAAGGGAGTGCATGTGGCTTGGCTGGAATGATTGGAATGCAATCTGAAATGGGATGTGTTGGTGTGAATTTCTGGTACAAAGGGCCTCCTTTGGTCTTCAATTTCGTCCATCTACTTGGCTTCATGTATATCCAATCCATTTAACGCCCCAAACTACTCCAAAATGCACCAAAATGCACCATTTTGCATACTTTGCCCTTAGAACCTGAAAACACACAAAAGAAGCATAAAGGACTAAAATAACTAAAGAAACATAACGTAAATGCACGAGAACAAGCCATTTAAGTCGCATGAATATGCTCCTATCAAATACCCCCACACTTATCTTTTGCTAGTCCTCGAGCAAAACAGAAAGAAAAACAAAACAAAACGAAATGAAACAAAACAAGTAAAACACAACCTAAACCTTCCAACAATCATCTCAGGGATTTCCAATGCACATGACATGTTAAAAATCATCATTCTCACAGATTTTAGTCATCTTCACACTTAAGTACATTCTTAATCATAGTCACCACATACTATTTCACAATTAAGCATTTAAAACCATGTTTTGAATGTAGTAACATGCCTTAGAGAATTTGCTCAATTCCTTACAAGATATGCACTCGATTTTCACTCAGATTTTCTAACTACACACCCTAATCTAGTCATTTGTGAGAAGATTAATGAAAACGAACACTCACATATATATATCACAAAGAGAGCAATTTCTTGAGTTAATAAGCATGTTTAGATATGATCTCATGAATGGAATGCTACTACTTAGACGCGAGAACCAGTGACTCCATAAGCTCATATCAATTCCAAACTCCACATTTTGAAACACATAACACTCAAGATAGAAGTCAAAGGGTTGTAACGGGGCTAGGGTATTGGCTAACAATGAAAGGTGAAGGATAAACAAACATTCTTAAAGCAATAGTGAGCAAAGTATTGAATTAGGCACTTAGAATTCCCTTAAGAACGCAGAAGTCAACTTTGAACACCCAAGGGAAAATCACACAAAACTTAGGGCCATATTCAACTTTTTGGACCCTTTCTTCAACCATCAACGCTCGTGAGTTCATTCTTACTTATTTTCACTCTTTTTTTTTTTTTTTTTTTTTTTCTTCTTCTTTTCTTTTTTTTTTTTTGAATCTCAAAACATACATATAAACGTAAGAACAAACTTTTACTCCCCCACACTCATTTTCTTGCATAATGTAACTCAAAAGGAATTCATTTAAGTCATGCTCACTATACTTTAAGAACAAGGGTATAGGAAAGTCCTACTCTAGGCTAGGTGAGGAAAATGTGGGTAAACAAAGAATAAAGGCTAAACAAGGCTCAACGGGGTTAAAACTTACAACATATATGAAATATGGGAAGTAAGGCTATTTGGCTATGGTGGTGGTTACACAACTTCATCTTGATATGTGTTATGCAATTCAATGTCATGCTTTGAATGAAACGGATATAAGTTCTAGCATTTAGTTCTATCATGATATAATTGCATTCTAAGTAGCAACCAAGCAAGGAATAATGAGATCATGCAACAACTTTAGAAAACAAAGAATCACAGATTATAACTCTCCAAAGAAGGTAATGGCTCGAGTCTCACAGGGTTGTAGCGTTTGTTTGAGTTCCTTCCTTCAAGCATGTTACAAAAACGAATTTTTCTTTTATGATTGCATGTGAAGTCATACATTATAACCATAACCAAGCATATACCAAGAGTAAATCAAACTTTTCTCTATGTTTATAACTCTTTTTAACAGTCATGCAATTACAAACCAAATCCTTATCATTGTGTTGGAAGGTATCCTAAGACACAAACACACAAAAACGACTTAAAACACTCTTTTTAGGCTTTTCAAAACATGTTTTTCAAATTTTTATGTGATTTTCGGAGTTATAAAACAAAACATACTAAAACACTCTAAAACATCTTAAAAACACCTTAAAACAGCAAGGAACAACATTTGAAGTTATGGGTGATAAAATCCCACGAATTTGCATCAAATATACTTAGTTACCCCCCCACACTTAAATCAAACATTGTCCTCAATGTTTTAAGCATAGATTCACACAAAACATAAGTAAACACACAAAAAGCAACTAAACATACTAAACATGGCAGAATGTAGTTAACAAAGAGAAGAGTTTAGAGACGCAAATCTGGTTATATAGTGTAAATTCCATCTTCTCCTTGGTAATTGCATTGAGGCTTGGATCTTTGTGATTCCACAGGCTTACTCTTGAACTGCGCTGCTCCCATCGTTGATTTTCCTTTGTGCTACTCTTGAACTGGGCAGCAGGCTTCCTTTGGTCTCCCCCGAAGGTCTGAGCTTCATTCTCTTATCTGTTTCTTTGTTCAATCTCTCCAATTCGTATTGAAGAGGGTTAGAGGATAGCTCAGCAAAGCTAGGTAAGCAACCAGGGAATAGAGTCTAGATAGACTCCAAGTGCCGGCTGATTGCTTCTTTCACTTTGCCATGCAAGTAATAACAAAGACAAAGGAAAAGACAGGGAAAGAGCATGATATGAGATACCTTTGCTTTTGACCTTGATGATATGAGATACCTTTGCTTTTGAAGAAGCGGTGAATGAATCAGCACATGTATTTGTTGTGCTGCTTCCTCCTGGGTCATCTGTACTCCAGGCATCTGGTATCATCTTTGGGGAAGAAGAAAGAATTGAGTGTTTCGAAAGGCTTTGCTGGGAGTGCGCCCTCAGAGGTGAGGAAGAGTCGGGCATTTTCTTCAGGTTTGCCTTGCCATAAAAGATGAAAGTCGACAAATATAGGGATTTCCCAATAGCAAGTGGTGGTACTGTTCTTTTACCCTTGTCGACAAACGTTTTGATCCCGCAAATCCAGCTTTTTGAAATAGTGACGACTCTTCGATCTTTGAAGACGCCTCTTCGATTTCTGAGCAGGCGCTTTCTGAAAAGCAGAGAAAGCGTCGCCGAACTTTGCGCTTGTCGGCTAAAGACGTGTAGTTGTGATGGTGGCCTCCACGTGTCGAACGCGTTTTCTGAAAAAGCCGAGGGAGCGTCGCCGAACTTTACGCCTCAAATTCCGGCTTTTTGAATCGGTGGACGCGTTGCCTTGGCTTTTTATAGAGCTATCGATCACTGCCAACTTACACACTCTGAAGATTTCCCATTCTTGATACTCGTCTTCGGCCCTTTTGAAAATTTACTCCGTCCACCCCTTCTCTTTGAACACTTTTGAAAAATGGCAAACCCATCGAACCTTAGCTTAGAATTGAGTCTCCGCAGTGATACGGGCGTGCCGCGTCAAGGTAACGTATGGCGCCCTTCTTTCTTATCTTCTAACGGTCCTCTTACAGGTGAAGACTCCGTGATGCAGGACGCCACAACAGCTACGATAGTAGCTCGGAACCTCCTCACTCCCAGAGATAGTCAGCTGCTTTCAGGACGGTCCGATGAGTTGGCCGTTCAAGAGTCCCTGGCTCTCAGCGTTCAGTGCGCAGGCTCTGTGTCCAACATGGGCCAACGCCTCCTTGCTCGCTCCCGTCAGGTTGAATCTTTGATGGCGGAGGTGGAGAACCTGAAACAAGAGATCAAACAACTTAAGTACGAGAATAGAACTTTGCATGTGCTTGCCAATAACTATTCGTCGGGCATGAAGAGGAAGCTTGATGAGATGCAAGAATCTCAAGGTCGGATGCAAAGTGACCGTCAACGGCTTGCGTCTTTCTTCCAGGGGCACCTTTTTCCTGGGTCATCCAGCGTTCCGCCAAGTATTGGGGCCTGGAATGCTCTATATCCGATGCCTCCCGCTCCTATGCCTCTCACTCCGATGCCTCTTGCTCTGATGCCTCTCACTCCGATGCCTCTTGCTCCGATGCCTCCTACTTCGATGCCTCCTGCTTCGATGACTTCCGCTTCTAGAGTTTTGCCTCGTGGTGGGTCTTCACGCAAACAAAAACAAAAACAACCTTTGTGAAGCTCCATTTGTTAGATACATTTGTAATTTCTCGAAAATTAATGAAAAAGCTTTGTTTTATTCACTGTATTGGGTTGCCTCCCAAGTAGCGCTTTCTTTAACGTCTTGCAGCCGGACGAAGAACACAATCATGCCTTAATGGAACCCACGGCATGGAGTTGATCTTTGAATGGAAGGTGATACTTGAAATGATCCGGTAATGGTTTAAATTCAAGATTGGATGCCTGAATCATTAACAACATGTTAGTATAAAAGAAAATTGAAATTGGAGGAGGTGGCTTACTTATGTGATCCAATAAGAACTCAAGAATAAACACCCCTTCTTTGAACGTTTCAGGGACTTTGCACTTGGTTAGATTTGATGTGAGGATTGGTCCTTGTCTTGTGTCATAAAATTCAACTTCTTTGGGGTTGTTTATCTCAAGAACGTCTTCTTTAATGAATTCATGATATTCCCTACTTTTCACCTTTGGAAGGGCTTCCAAGGTGTCTTTTTCACTTTCTTCTTCCTTGGAATTCATGAACCTGCAAGGAATAGGGATATTAGGTGGAATGGGGTTAGAACTAATTAAATTTGGAACAACCTTACTTGAATTAGATGGCGTAGGAGCAATAGGTGCCTCCGGCAAAGGTGTTTCCACTCTTGCCGTGGGTTGGGTGTATTCCTCTTCCTTGTGATTTGATTTTGATGGTTGAGGGTCCGTTCCAACCTCCTTGCTACTTCTCAAGGCAGTTTCAAATCCTTCCTTCGGATTTGCAATGGTTGAAATAAGGAGTTTGCCTTGGTCTTGAAATTGTCCTACGAACTCCGCGATCTGCCCAATTTGCTTTTCCAAGTAGTCCAACCTTTTGTCTTGATTTTGCCTTGCTTTGTTTAGATCTTCTTGCCCCTGAGACAAATTGGTGAGTAACTTACTAACCGTATCATTATACAAAGACTCACTTGAATTTGTTTGGGCAGGTTGTGGTGGCTGCATAGGTGTTGTATAGAACTCCTCATATGGTTGCCAATATCCTTCTTGTTGAATATGTTGAGGTTCCCACCACATAAAGTTTGAATGATCACTCCAATCCGAATTGTAAGTATTGGAAAACACGTCGTTCCTTGATTGATTATGATCAAATGTACCAACTCTTTGCGTTTGGTACTCTTCCATAAGCTGTGACAAAAGAGAAGCACTATCAAGTGCCATGTCTTGCTTCTAAAATCAACAAAATAAAACTAAAAATATATACACACAAACGATAATAAAACAATCCAAGAGATTAGCAAAATTGCTAATCCCCGGCAACGGCGCCAAAATTTGATGCGAGAATTATACGCACACAAATTAAACCCTCTTTTTATCAATTGTAGTATAAGTATAAGTAGGGATCGTTCTTAACCGGGGATTAGGAGGGATTGCAAAATCACTTGGAAACTGACTCAAAAACGTAAAATAAAGTTTAAAACACTAAACTAGACTCAAAGAATGCAAAACTAAACATTTAAAACACTAAAACAAACCAAAGGACTCAAAACAGCCCCAAAACACTCAAAACTGCCTTAAAAACACAATCTGGGCAGTTTTGAGCACTTTGGTGAATTTGGACGAATGTGTGTAATAAATTGAATCAAAACACTTATAAACACAAACTAAGACACTTTAACACTAAACTAGACTCAAAGAATGCAAAACTAAACACTTAAAACACTAAAACAAACCAAAAGACTCAAACAGCACCCAAAACACTCAAAACTGCCTTAAAAACACTTTCTGGGCAGTTTTGAGCACTTTGACTACTTTGGACGAAATTGGGTAATAAAATGAATCAAAACACTTAGAAACACAAACTAAGACACTTTCTAACTAAGTTGGACACTAAAGCAAGGGGGGATTGAGTTTTGGACGAAATTAAACTAATTGCACAGATTCTAATTAAAACAGATTGTAAGTATGAATGTGATGGAATTGAATGGATGGGATGGCTAGCTAAGGGGTTCATCTCCACACATGTTACACTTGCATGATAAAAAGATTTCCAATTGCATTTCAATAAACCATGAATTCTCAACACCCCAAGTTAACCGTGATGCACTAATTAACCTTCAAATCTTCCTAACGTTATTGAATTGGATGATTGCATACGACAACCCAAAACATTCCCCACAAGTCCCCTACATGATTGCATAATAGAGATACAAGCAAGAATCATTACGCTCTATGAAAATTATAAGTGTTGACGAGGCATTCATTACTATGATTGCATGAAACTTATGCCAAGAATTCGTTTAACGCGATTGTTTATAAGCAACCTCCACTACTTGTGAATATAAGTTCGTAACTATTAGGTGAAACTCACTTATATTCTAGCGTCATATTCATGCATGAAAATTAAGCGTATACTCTCAATAAACATACATAAATAAGTTATCAATCAAACAGTTAAACAAATTGAATCCACAACTTATGAAACGCAATTAGAAGTAATCAAATCAAAATGCAAGCATAAACATATATTTTGAATCCCCCCCTAGCCAAGGGGGGGGGTTTAGTTCCTCATACGTACAAAACAAAGAGAATTGAAATTAAACATTGGAATCGAGGAAAAGAAACACCTAAACATTCCAACAACTCAAACTTGAATTGTATGAACGTTTAGGCACTCTTCTCCTCCTCTTCGTTGTAGCACAAGGTCTAAGGATAGGTTTGGAGGGATGGGGAGTTATGGATGGTGTAGAATGATGTGTTTAGGATAGGGATGGATGTAGGGGACCTCAAGGCTTCTTTTTGTGCAGAAAATATGAAGAATGGTGAAGTATGGATGTGTTATAGAGAGGGGATGAATTTCTGGCGTGAATGGTGAATGAATTGTGTATGAATGGGAATGAATGAATTGTGGCTGCAATGGATGCTTATTTATAGGTGAAAAGGAGGGAATATGACAGCTAGGAACTTGGTGGAAATCTGAAATGGTGATGGGAGATGCATGTGGCTGATTTATGCATGTGATTAAAGGGTAATGACAGCTAGGTTATGATGATGAATGCATGTGCAAAGTTGGATGAATGATTATGGGTGCATGTGGCTGATTTATGGTGTGCAATGATGAAAGGCAAAGTGCATGTGGCTGATTTGTGAAGGGAATGCATGTGGAATGAATGTGTGAATGATGGCAGATTGTGTATGTGAATGATTAGGGTGAATGTGCATGTGCTTTGACAGCTAGGTTGAATAAATTAAAGGGAGTGCATGTGGCTTGGCTGGAATGATTGGAATGCAATCTGAAATGGGATGTGTTGGTGTGAATTTCTGGTACAAAGGGCCTCCTTTGGTCTTCAATTTCGTCCATCTACTTGGCTTCATGTATATCCAATCCATTTAACGCCCCAAACTACTCCAAAATGCACCAAAATGCACCATTTTGCATACTTTGCCCTTAGAACCTGAAAACACACAAAAGAAGCATAAAGGACTAAAATAACTAAAGAAACATAACGTAAATGCACGAGAACAAGCCATTTAAGTCGCATGAATATGCTCCTATCACATTTCCTTCCAATTCCAAAGCCCACAATCACTTCAAAAGCCATGCAAATCCATATTCAACACCCTAAACTACAACCATGCATCATTACACCACCTTCTCCATCTTTATTCCACATGCATTCATTATAATTCACCCCACTACCACCACTCACACACACATGCACTTATTCTTTCATCATTTCACCACAAATCATCCACATACACTCATCATCACACAACCTAGCTAACCCTACATGCATTCTTTATTCACTCTTCATCATTGCATTCATTCTCCAAACACTCCCTTGTTGCCGTGGCCTACCCTTCCTTTTCCAAGCTTTTCATCATTCCATCTCATGCATCACCATTTATTCCACCTTCCTACTTCATCATTTCACCACATTCTCCCTCTTTAACTCACATGCATTCATCATAATTCACAACACAAAACAGCCAACACATGCACCAAAACCTTCAATGCCGTGGGTTCCCTTTGAAATTCCATCATCTTCACATGTCTTTCTAGCTTTCCCTTTCATTTCCACCACTCATACTTCATCATTTCAGCCACCTACATGCATTAATTATTAAATTCTTCATCATTGCATCCAGAAAATGAGCAAGAAAGCTTCCCAAACACATGCATACACACATTGACATTCCAACACCTTCACATGCAATTCCAGCTTGCATATGCTTTCTTAGCTGTTTGTTCATCATTAATTAGCCACTTGCATGCTTAAACAAACAGCCATTTACACCTTCATTCTCCTATAAAAGCCCTTGCATTCTCATCATTCAAGGAATTCCTCATTTCATACACAAACACACCATTTCCCAAACCTTTGCCGTGCATATCCTTCTATTTCTGTGCAGTTTTTCTCCTCCATTGCAGCCACTATCCAACCACTTCCCATCCCTCCAAAACACTTCACACCATCACACAACCTATCCTTAGACCTTGTGCTACAACAACGAGGAAGAGAAGAGTGCCTAAACGTTCATACAATTCAAGTTTGAGTTGTTGGAATGTTTAGGCGTTTCTTTGATTTCAATGTTTAATTTCAATTCTCTTTGTTTTGTAAGTATGAGGAACTAAACCCCCCTTAGCTAGGGGGTGATTCGAAATATATGTTTATGCTTGCAATATGATTTGATTACTTTTAATTACGTTTCATAAGTTGTGAATTCAATTTGTTTAACTATTTGATTGATAACCTATTTATGTATGTTTATTGAGAGTCGACGCTTAATTTTCATGCATGAATTTGACGCTAGAATATAAGTGAGTTTCACGTAATAGTTATGAACTTATATTCACAAGTAGTGGAGGTTGCTTATAAACAATCGCGTTAAACAAATTCTTGGCATAAGTTTCATGCAATCATAGTAACGAATGCCTCGTCAACACTTATAGTTTTCAAAGAACTTAATGATTCTTGCTTGTATCTCTATTATCCAATTCATGTAGGGAACTTGTGAGGAATGCTTTGGGTTGTCGTATGCAATCATCCAATTCATTAACTTAAGGAAAACTTGACGGTTAATTTAAGCGGACCTAATTAACCCGGGGCGTTGAGAATTCATGGTTTATTGAAAAGCAATTAGAAATCGTTTTGTATGCAAGTATAACATGTACAGAGATGAACCCCTTAGCTATCTTCCCATCCATTCATTTCCGTCAAATCAATATTTACAATTTGTTTTGTTTCCAAGTATCCATTTTAGTTTAAATTCGTCCAAATCCAATTTCCCCCCTATTTCGTTGAAGTCTTAGTCTTAATCTTTCTTATTTTTAGTTTTGCTTTCTCCGAGCATTAAATAGTGTTTTATATTGTGTTTTTACGTTTTTAAGTCAAATCCAAGTGATTAACAATCCCTCCTAATCCCCGGTCCAGAACGATCCCTACTTATACACTTCACTACAATTGACAAAAAGAGGGTTTAATTTGTGTGCGCATAATTCTCGCATCAAATTTTGGCGCCGTTGCCGGGGATTAGCAATTTTGCTAATCTCTTGGATTGTTTCATTTTCTTTTGTTTTTATTTTATTCCAGATTTTTTAATCTTGTTTTGTTTCTTGTTTTAGGTACTAGTTTATGACTCGGAGTTCTCATCCGATTCGTGAACATATCTCGAGCTTTAACGCCGATTTCGAGCGAGAATTAAGACGAAAGAGAAAGAACTCAGAACCTAGCGAATTAAGCGAAAGCTCCGAGTCCGTTTCTGAATCTGAAGAAGAACCCAAGATAACAGTGGGTGAAGAAGACATGGCAGCAGAAAACCGAACAATCAAGGAGCTTTCCGCTTCGGGATTGGCCAATGCCGCACCATTATGCATTCAATACCCCGCGGCCGCCCAAGGCAAGACCGATGAATTCGAGTTGAAGTCAAGCTTGTTGCACCACATTCCGAAATGCCATGGGCTTTCCATGGAAGATCCCAACAAGCATCTCAAGGAGTTCGAGGTTGTTTGTTCGAGCATGACACCCATAAATGTTGACGGGAACATTCTGATGATGAAAGCTTTTCCATTCTCACTTTTGGAAAAAGCAAAGGATTGGCTTTTCGAATTAGCACCCGGAACGGTTACATCTTGGGATAGTATGAAAAGAGCTTTCTTGGAGAAGTTTTTCCCAACTTCAAGAATCATTCTCTTGAGGAAACGGATTAGTGGTATCCAACAAAATCAAGGTGAATCGTTTCCTTCTTATTATGAACGTTTTAAATCACTTGTTGCTTCTTGTCCACAGCATCAAATGAAGGAGGAGCTGCTCATTCAATACTTCTACGAAGGACTCCTCCCCATGGAACGCCAAATGCTTGATGCCTCGGCGGGAGGTGCGTTGGTGGATAAAACCCCGGGGGCTGCAAAAGTTCTAATTGCCAACCGAGCACATAATGCACAACAATACGAAGGTGTTGGACAAAGAGACCCCCCACGGCAACACCAAGTCAATGAGGTAAGTGCCATAACTGAACTTCAAAATCAAATGACTAACCTTACTACGTTGATTTCTCAGGTGGTGGAAGGTCCAAAAGTCAAAACCATAGCTTCTTGTGGCGTATGCTCCATGCAAGGACATCCTACGGACACGTGTCCTCAACTTATCGAGAATGGCGGATGGGAGAGTGCGAATGCCATTGGGTTTCAAAGCCAAAATCAGTCAAGACATAATCCATACTCCAACACATATAATCCGGGGTGGCGAGACCACCCAAATTTCAAGTGGAGGGATTCCCAGCAACCTCAGAACCAAGGAGGCTTTAGGCAACAACCCCCGGGGTTCTTTCCCAAAACCTACGACCCACCCCAAAATCAAGCCCAATCCGGCCCAAGTGCCTCAGGTACGTCTCTTGACAATGATGCACTTCTTAAGATACTAACTAAGTTGTCTAATGGGCAGGAAGATCAAGCGAAGGCTATGCAAAACCAAGATAAGAGGGTGGATCAACTTGAGAAACAAATTGGGCAGATTGCCGAGTTTGTAGGTAAGTTTCGAGATCCCGGACAACTCCCTAGTTCCACCATTCCAAATCCGAAGGGAGGTTTCGAATCAGCCAAAGCAATCACCCTAAGAAGTGGTAAGGAAGTTGGGGCAGGTCCTACATCAAAAACAGGTCATAACGAGGATGAAATTTTGCAAATGGAAGAGGAAGAAACAAGGTTGCCCACGGCAAAGGTGATTCCACCTTTGCCGCAAGTCCCTATGGTCCCAAATCTGCCCAATTCGGCCAATAAAGGTAAAAATGTGTTAAATTCAGTTCCTACTAATGTTTTCCCTTCAAATGTTCCTTTTCCTAGTAGGTTCAGGCAAATGAAGAAAGAAGAAGCCGAAAAGGACATCCTTGAAACATTTCGGAAAGTGCAAGTTAACATACCTTTGTTAGATGCGATCAAGCAAGTTCCGAGGTATGCTAAGTTCTTGAAGGAGTTGTGTACCACTAGGAAGAGGATGTCGACTAAAGAAGTGGTAAAGGTAGGTGAGAATGTGTCCGCCATCTTGCAATGCAAACTACCTCCCAAATGCAAAGATCCAGGTAGCTTTACCATTCCTTGTGTCATTGGGAATACTAGATTTGAATCTGCCATGCTTGATTTAGGTGCTTCTATAAATGTTATGCCATATTCCATTTATGCATCTATGAACTTAGGAGCATTGAAAAATGATGGGGTAATAATACAATTGGCCGATAGATCTAACGCCTATCCAAAGGGAGTTTTGGAAGATGTTCTTGCGCAGGTTAATCATTTGGTCTTCCCGGCGGATTTCTATGTCCTCGAAATGGATGAATCGGACCATGCTCCTTCGCTGCCCGTTCTACTTGGAAGGCCTTTCATGAAGACGGCCCGGACGAAGATTGATGTGTATAGTGGAACTTTGTCCATGGAATTCGATGGGGAAGTTGTTAATTTTAATCTTTCTGATTCCATGAAATACCCTAGTGAGGACCATTCATGCTTTTCTATTGATATAATTGATGATTTGGCGCAGGATTTTCTCGATTCTTTGGAGAGGGATACACTTGAAACAACAATTACACAAGGAATTGGGCAAAAATCTGGTTTTGCCGTGCCTAGAAGTGTGGAGGAGGCTGAGATAGTGGCTGCCCTTGAGTCACTACCTCAACACCATGGTAAGCCTTCTAACCCAATTTCAATTTCAGTTCCCACTAATAAGTTGTTACCCTCAGTGATTCAGGCACCCGTACTTGAGCTTAAACCAGTGCCCGATCATTTAAAGTACGTCTTTCTGGGAGACAACGAGACATTGCCCGTCATTGTCTCCTCATCACTCACGGCCCAAGAAGAAGACAAGTTGATAAGGGTGTTAAAGGAGCACAAATCTGCCATTGGATGGACCTTGGCGGATATCAAAGGCATTAGTCCCACCACGTGCATGCATCGCATCCTTTTGGAGGAGGGAGCCAAGCCATCTCGTGAAGCTCAACGTCGCCTTAATCCACCCATGTTGGAAGTAGTGAAAAAGGAGGTTATAAAATTGCTTGATTGTGGTGTTATATATCCTATTTCTGATAGTCGTTGGGTGTCACCTGTGCAGGTTGTTCCGAAGAAGTCCGGAGTCACGGTGGTGAAGAATGAAGAACAAGAGCTTGTGCCAACCCGTATCCAAACAGGTTGGCGTGTCTGTATTGATTACAGGAAGCTAAATACTGCAACAAGGAAAGATCACTTCCCTTTGCCATTCATTGATCAAATGCTTGAAAGGTTAGCCGGTCATTCTTTTTATTGCTTTCTTGATGGTTATTCGGGATATAATCAAATTGTCATAGCGCCGGATGATCAAGAAAAGACCACCTTTACTTGTCCATTTGGTACTTTTGCATATCGTCGTATGCCATTTGGTTTATGCAATGCACCAGCCACTTTTCAACGATGCATGATAAGTATATTCTCAGATTATGTTGAAAAGATAATTGAAGTATTTATGGATGATTTTAGTGTCTTCGGGGACTCATTTGATGATTGCTTGCATAATCTTACTTTAATCCTGAAAAGATGCGTGGAAACTAACCTTGTTTTAAATTGGGAAAAATGTCATTTTATGGTTAAACAAGGCATAGTTTTGGGTCATATCATCTCTGAAAAAGGAATTGAAGTTGATAAGTCTAAAATAGATCTTGTACGTTACTTACCCTCTCCTACTTCTGTTAGAGAGGTTCGTTCTTTCCTTGGCCATGCAGGATTCTATAGGCGATTTATCAAGGATTTCTCCAAGATTGCACAACCCTTATGCCGTCTCCTGCAAAAAGAAGTGACGTTTGAGTTCAACGAGGAGTGTGAGAAGGCATTCAAGCTTCTCAAGAACAAGCTTACCACGGCACCTATCATCCTTCCACCAGATTGGACGTTGCCTTTCGAGCTCATGTGTGATGCATCCGATTATGCAATAGGGGCTGTTTTGGGTCAAAGGAAGAATAAGCAATCCCACGCCATCTACTATGCTTCTAGGACCTTGAATGATGCTCAACTAAACTATTCTACCACGGAAAAAGAACTTCTTGCCGTTGTGTTTGCTTTAGATAAGTTTCGTTCATATTTACTTGGCACTAAAGTGATTGTATTTTCTGACCATGCAGCTCTTAGGTACTTATTCACTAAAAAGGAGGCTAAACCACGGCTAATTAGATGGATGCTTCTTCTCCAAGAGTTTGATATTGAAATTCGAGACAAGAAAGGGAGTGAGAACGTGGTGGCTGACCACCTAAGTCGAATGGTACATGAGGAAGTAGCGCCAATTTCTAAAACCTTTCCCGATGAGCAATTAATGTCTATCCAGGTAAGTGAGCCTTGGTATGCTGATTTGGTTAATTTTTTGGTGTCTAAGCAAGTTCCTAACACCTTAAGCAAGGCTCAACGTGATAAATTAAAAAAGGATGCACGTTTTTATGTTTGGGACGACCCTTATTTGTGGAAAATATGCCTTGATCAGATTGTGCGTCGTTGTGTTCATGAATCTGAATTTAATTCCATTTTGAGTTTTTGCCATACATATGCATGTGGTGGACACTTTGGCACACAACGCACAGCTTTTAAGGTTCTTGAGAGTGGTTTTTATTGGCCTACATTGTTTAGAGATGCTAGGGCTTTTTGCTTAACATGTGATAGATGTCAAAAGACCGGAAGTATAGGCCAAAGAGACCAAATGCCGTAAACCCCAATCCTTGTTGTTGAAATCTTTGATGTTGGGGGTATTGATTTTATGGGTCCATTCCCTATGTCTTTTGGTTTTACGTACATTTTACTTGCCGTTGATTATGTGTCAAAGTGGGTGGAAGCTAAAGCCACCCGAACTAACGATTCTAGAGTTGTTGCAGACTTTGTAAAATCTAACATTTTCTCTAGATTTGGGATGCCTCGAGTGCTCATAAGCGATGGTGGGACTCATTTTTGCAACCGCACCATTGTAGCATTGCTCAAGAAGTACAACGTGATGCATAAGGTTTCCACACCTTATCACCCCCAAACCAGTGGCCAAGCCGAAGTTTCAAATCGAGAAATCAAGCAAATCCTGGAAAAGACCGTTGGGCCGAATAGAAAAGATTGGAGCTTGCGCTTGGAGGATGCACTATGGGCCTATCGAACGGCGTACAAAACGCCCATTGGTATGTCCCCATTTCGGCTAGTCTATGGCAAGCCGTGCCATCTACCCGTAGAGCTTGAGCACAAGGCACATTGGGCGGTCAAGACCTTCAATATGGATGTGGACGCGGCTGGAAACCATAGGAAGCTACAATTGAGCGAGCTTGAAGAGATTAGGCATGAAGCGTATGAGAATGCCCGGATTTACAAGGAGAAGACCAAGGCCGTCCATGACAAGATGATTAGAGGCAAAACCTTCTCAATTGGGCAGAAAGTGTTGTTATTCAATTCTCGTCTTCGATTATTCCCCGGTAAGTTACGTTCAAAGTGGGTTGGCCCTTTTATTGTCACTAATGTTTTCTCTCATGGTGCAGTGCAAATCAAAAGTTCAAGGACGCAGCAAGAATTCAAAGTGAATGGGCATCGATTGAAGCCCTATTACGAGACGTTTGAGGAGCATGTCGTGGAGGAGGTACCCCTCCATGCCGTGGAACCTAGTCAAGCTTAAACGGAGGTACCGTCCGGCTGCAAGACGTAAAAGAAAGCGCTTCGTGGGAGGCAACCCATGCATCCGAATAGAGAAGAACTTGGAAACCCCTTTAAGAGACTTATTTTTATTCCTTTCCTTTTCTTTACTGCCTTTACTTTGCTTTCTTTATCGTATTTGTTTATTTGCTTGCTCTTTTGTGACTTTATGCTTAAAACATTGAGGACAATGTTTGATTTAAGTGTGGGGGGGGGGGGTAAACAATTTGTTTTTGCATGAATTTCGTGGGATTTATTCACCTATCACTTAGAATGTTGTTTCTTGCTGTTTTAAGCGTTTTTAGAGTGTTTTAGTGTGTTTTATAGTGTCTTGGCATAAAACTCCGAAAATTTGATAAAAATTTGAAAAAATTCTTTTGAAAAACCCAAAAAGATGTGTTTTTAGAGTCATTTGAGTCATTTTGGTGTTTGTTTGTGTCTTAGGCAACCCAATACAGTAAATAAAACAAAGCTTGTTCATTGATTTTTTTTTTTTTCGATAAATTACAATTGTATCTAAACATGGCAGAAAGATGGAGTCTTCACAAAGGTTGTGTACGTGAGGCCCCACTACGTGGCAACACTCTCGGAGCAGAAGGCATCGGAACAGGAGGTCTCGGAGCAGAAGGCATTGGAGCAAGAGGCATCGGAGTGGAAGGTATTGGAGCGGGAGGCACCAAAGATAGATCATTCAAGGCCCCAAACCTTGGTGGAACGCTGGATGAACCAGGAAAGAGGTGCCTCTGCAAGAAAGCTGCAAGCCTTTGACGGTCATCAAGCTCATCCAGTTTCCTCTTCATGCCTGTCGAATAATTGTTGGCAAGCACGTGCAAACTTCGGTTCTCGTACTTAAGCTGTTTGATCTCCTGCTTAAGACTCTCCACCTCCGCCATCAAGGATTCAACCTGACGGGAGCGAGCAAGAAGGCGTTGGCCCATGTTGGACACAGAGCCAGCGCACTGAACACTCAGAGCCAGGGATTCTTGAACGGCCAACTCATCGGACCGTCCTGAAAGCAGCTGACTGTCTTTGGGAGTGAGGAGGTTCCGAGCCACTATCGTAGCCGTTGTGGGATCCGTCATCACAGAGTCCTCATCTGTAAGAGGGCCATGGGAAGATAAGAAAGACGGGCACCATACCTTACCCTGACGAGGCGCGACCGGATCACTGCTTAGACTTAAATCTAAGCAAAGGTTCGATGGGTTGGATGAGCTAGCCATTGTTCACGAAGTTAAAAGAGAAGGGTTGGATGGAGTGAAATCTCAACGGGCCGGAGACGATTTCTGGGCAATTTTCAAGTGTGCATGCTAGAGGTGATCAATCACCTCTATTAAAGGAGAGGCGTTCACCAATTCAGAATGAAGAGACACCAATCTTCAAAACCGGAATTTCCGGCGTAAAGATCGCCAGCTCGTCAGACGCAATCCCAGCTTTTCAGAAGACGCGTGGAAGGCGAGAAATCAGCTGCACACTTTAGCCGACAAACGTGGGAGACAAAGCCGAAAGCTCCCGGCTTTCCAGAAAGCGTGTGCATATTTGTCGAAAGCTCCCGGCTTTGCAGAAAACGCGTGCCACTTGTCAAAAGATCTCAGACAGAGCCGCATCCGCGCTACTACGTGTCGTTCAGAAAGCGAAGGGCATTATTCAGAAATCGAAGGGGCGACTGCTTAGAAATCGAAGAGGCAAATTCAAAGATCGAAGAGTCGTCACTATTTCAAAAAGCCGGATTTGCGGGATCAAAACGTTTGTCGACAACGGTAAAAGAACAGTACCACCACTTGCTATTGAATTCCCTATATATGTCGACCTTCATTTTTTTTGGCAAAGCAGAACTGAAGAAAATGCCCAACTCTTTCTCACCTCTGAGGGCGCACTCCCAGCAAAGCCTTTCGAAATACTCCATTCTTTCTTCTTCCCCAAAGATGATACCAGATGCCTGGAGTACAGATGACCCAGGAGGAAACAGCACCACAAATACATGTGCTGATTCATTCACCGCTTCTTCAAAAGCAAAGGTATCTCATATCATCAAGGTCAAAAGCAAAAGTATCTCATATCATGCTCTTTCCCTGTCCTTTTCTTTGTCCTTGTTCTTACTCGCATGGCAAAGTGAAAGAAGCAATCAGCCGGCACTTGGAGTCAGTCTTCCGATCTGGAACCAACTGCCTGGAACCCTTCCCTGATTGCTTACCTAGCGTTGCTCTCGAGTAGTCATCTTCAACGGTTGATACACTACCAGAGAAGGGACCACTTCTGCAAAGGGGAGTAAGTAAGGCAAGTGAAAATGATACATTGAAGCATGTGGAGACAAGCTGCAACTGCATATGTTGAGCTATCCTCTAACCCTCTTCAATACGAATTGGAGAGATTGAACAAAGAAACAGATAAAATGAGGAAGCTCAGACCTTCGGGGGAGACCAAAGGAAGCCTGCTGCCCAGTTCAAGAGTAGCACAAAGGAAAATCAACGATGGGAGCAGCGCAGTTCAAGAGTAAGCCTGTGGAATCACAAAGATCCAAGCCTCAATGCAATTACCAAGGAGAAGATGGAACTTACACTCTATAACCAGATTTGCGTCTCTAAACTCTTCTCTTTGTTAATTACATTCTGCCATGTTTAGTATGTTTAGTTGTTTTTTGTGTGTTTACTTATGTTTTGTGTGAATCTATGCTTAAAACATTGAGGACAATGTTTGATTTAAGTGTGGGGGGGTAACTAAGTATATTTATGCAAATTCGTGGGATTTTATCACCCATAACTTCAAATGTTGTTCCTTGCTGTTTTAAGGTGTTTTTAGAGTGTTTTTAAACTGTTTTAGTGTGTTTTGACTTAAAAATTCGAAAACCACATAAAAATTTGAAAAACATGTTTTGAAAAGCCTAAAAAGAGTGTTTTGAGTTGTTTTTGTGTCGTAGGTCACCTTCCAACACAATGATAAGGATTTGGTTTCTAATTGCATGACTGTTAAAAAGAGTTAGAAACATGGAGAAAAGTTTGATTTACTCTTGGTATATGCTTGGTTATGATTATAATGTATGACTTCACATGCAATCATAAAAGAAAAAAATTAGTTATGTAACATGCTTGAAGGAAGGAACTCAAACAAACGCTACAACCTTGAGAGACTTGAGCCTATAACGTTCTTTGGAGAGTATAATCTGTGATTTCTTGTTTTCTAAAGTCGTTGCATGATCTCATTATTCTTTGCTTGGTTACTACTTAGAATGCGTTTCATCATATAGTTCCAAATGCTAGAACTCATGCCCATTTCATTCAAAGCATGTTATTGATTTGCATAACATATATCAAGATGAAGTTGTGTAGTTGCCACCATAGCCAAATAGCCTCACTTCCCATATTTCGTATATGTTGTAAGTTTTACCCCCGTTGAGCCATGTTAGCCCATGTTCTTTGTTAACCCACTTTATCTTCACCTAACCTAGAATATGACAATCCACACCCTTGTTCTTAAAAGATAGTGAGCATGACTTAAATGAATTCCTTTTGAGTTACATTATGCAAGAAAATGAGTGTGGGGGAAGGAATGCTTGTTCTTAAGTATGTTTGAGATTCAAAAGAAAAGAAAAACAGAAAAGAAAAGAAAGAAAGAAAGAAAGAAAAAAAAAAGAGAGCTTGAAAAAAAAAAAAAAAAAAAAATGAAAGAATGAGTGATTGAAGTAAGGGCTCAAAACATCAATTCTGGCCCTAAATTGTCTCCCTTTTTGTTCCAAAGTTGAGTTTTCATTCAAAAGTGAATTCTAAGTTGATTCAATTGCCTTGCTCACTATTTCTTTAAGAACCTTTGTTTTCCATATCCCTTCTTTGTTATCCACACGCCCCAAGCCCCATTACAACCCGTGACTTCTATCTTGAGTGTTGTGCATTTCAATTGTGGAGTTTGAATTTGGTATGAGCATATGGTGTCACTGGTTCTCGCGTCTAAGTAGTAGCATTCCATTCATGAGATCATATCTAAACATGCTTATTAACTCCAGAAATTGCGTTCTTTGTGATACATATATGTGAGTGTTCGTTTTCATGTTTACATCAATCTTCTCACATATGATTAGATTAGGGTGTGTAGTTAGAAATTCTGAGTGAAAATCGAGTGCATATCTTGTAAGGAATTGAGCAAATTCTCTAAGGCATGTTACTACATTCAAAACATGGTTTTAAATGCTTAATTGTGAACTAGTATATGGTGACTATGATTAAGAATGTACTTAAGTGTGAAGATGGCTAAATTCTGTGAGAATAATGATTTTTAACTTGTCATGTGCATTGGAAATCCCTAAGACTGTTGTTGGAAGGTTTAGGTTGTGTTTTACGTGTTTAGTGTCGTTTTGTTTTGTTTTTCTGTTTTGCTCGAGGACTAGCAAAAGTTAAGTGTGGGGGAGTTTGATAGGAGCATATTTAGGCGACTTACTTAGCTTGTTTTCGTGCATCTATGTTGTTAATTCATAATTGTTTTAGTAGTTTAAGCCATTTTCGTGTGTTTTTAGGTTCATATGGCTAAGGAAGCAAAAAGATGCATTTTGGAGCATTTTGGAGCAAAATTGGGCTTGGAATGGATAGCATATGATTGGAGCCAAAATGTTGGACGAATTTGAAGGCCTTGTATTCACTTTGGACATAAAACAAAGGGCCTAGCCCATTCTCTCTTAAACCAACCCCAAGGCCATGCATTTCCTTCCAATTCCAAAGCCCACAATCACTTCAAAAGCCATGCAAATCCATATTCAACACCCTAAACTACAACCATGCATCATTACACCACCTTCTCCATCTTTATTCCACATGCATTCATTATAATTCACCCCACTACCACCACTCACACACACATGCACTTATTCTTTCATCATTTCACCACAAATCATCCACATACACTCATCATCACACAACCTAGCTAACCCTACATGCATTCTTTATTCACTCTTCATCATTGCATTCATTCTCCAAACACTCCCTTGTTGCCGTGGCCTACCCTTCCTTTTCCAAGCTTTTCATCATTCCATCTCATGCATCACCATTTATTCCACCTTCCTACTTCATCATTTCACCACATTCTCCCTCTTTAACTCACATGCATTCATCATAATTCACAACACAAAACAGCCAACACATGCACCAAAACCTTCAATGCCGTGGGTTCCCTTTGAAATTCCATCATCTTCACATGTCTTTCTAGCTTTCCCTTTCATTTCCACCACTCATACTTCATCATTTCAGCCACCTACATGCATTAATTATTAAATTCTTCATCATTGCATCCAGAAAATGAGCAAGAAAGCTTCCCAAACACATGCATACACACATTGACATTCCAACACCTTCACATGCAATTCCAGCTTGCATATGCTTTCTTAGCTGTTTGTTCATCATTAATTAGCCACTTGCATGCTTAAACAAACAGCCATTTACACCTTCATTCTCCTATAAAAGCCCTTGCATTCTCATCATTCAAGGAATTCCTCATTTCATACACAAACACACCATTTCCCAAACCTTTGCCGTGCATATCCTTCTATTTCTGTGCAGTTTTTCTCCTCCATTGCAGCCACTATCCAACCACTTCCCATCCCTCCAAAACACTTCACACCATCACACAACCTATCCTTAGACCTTGTGCTACAACAACGAGGAAGAGAAGAGTGCCTAAACGTTCATACAATTCAAGTTTGAGTTGTTGGAATGTTTAGGCGTTTCTTTGATTTCAATGTTTAATTTCAATTCTCTTTGTTTTGTAAGTATGAGGAACTAAACCCTCCTTAGCTAGGGGGTGATTCGAAATATATGTTTATGCTTGCAATATGATTTGATTACTTTTAATTACGTTTCATAAGTTGTGAATTCAATTTGTTTAACTATTTGATTGATAACCTATTTATGTATGTTTATTGAGAGTCGACGCTTAATTTTCATGCATGAATTTGACGCTAGAATATAAGTGAGTTTCACGTAATAGTTATGAACTTATATTCACAAGTAGTGGAGGTTGCTTATAAACAATCGCGTTAAACAAATTCTTGGCATAAGTTTCATGCAATCATAGTAACGAATGCCTCGTCAACACTTATAGTTTTCAAAGAACTTAATGATTCTTGCTTGTATCTCTATTATCCAATTCATGTAGGGAACTTGTGAGGAATGCTTTGGGTTGTCGTATGCAATCATCCAATTCATTAACTTAAGGAAAACTTGACGGTTAATTTAAGCGGACCTAATTAACCCGGGGCGTTGAGAATTCATGGTTTATTGAAAAGCAATTAGAAATCGTTTTGTATGCAAGTATAACATGTACAGAGATGAACCCCTTAGCTATCTTCCCATCCATTCATTTCCGTCAAATCAATATTTACAATTTGTTTTGTTTCCAAGTATCCATTTTAGTTTAAATTCGTCCAAATCCAATTTCCCCCCTATTTCGTTGAAGTCTTAGTCTTAATCTTTCTTATTTTTAGTTTTGCTTTCTCCGAGCATTAAATAGTGTTTTATATTGTGTTTTTACGTTTTTAAGTCAAATCCAAGTGATTAACAATCCCTCCTAATCCCCGGTCCAGAACGATCCCTACTTATACACTTCACTACAATTGACAAAAAGAGGGTTTAATTTGTGTGCGCATAATTCTCGCATCAATCATGTTGTCATGGAAAGCTTTGGTCTTTTGCTTGTAAATGCTTGCATTATCGTACGCCTCATGCCGTATCTCATCAAGCTCATTCAATTGCAATCTCCTTTGACTTCCTGCTTCCTCGAGGTTCATGTTAAACTTCTTGATGGCCCAAAGTGCTTTGTGCTCCAATTCAACAGGAAGATGGCACGCCTTGCCATAGACAAGTCGGAAGGGGGACATCCCAATGGGGGTTTTGTACGCCGTACGATACGCCCAAAGTGCCTCATCTAACCGTAAGCTCCAATCCTTCCTTGTTGGCCCAACGGTCTTCTCTAGGATTTGCTTGATCTCTCGGTTGGAAACCTCAGCTTGGCCATTCGTTTGAGGATGGTAAGGTGTAGAAACCTTATGGGTGACACTGTATTTCCTCAATAACGCCTCAATGGTCCGATTGCAAAAGTGTGACCCTCCGTCACTAATGATCACTCGTGGCATTCCGAATCTTGCAAAAATGTTAGTTCTAATAAAATCTGCAACCACTTTAGAATCATTAATCCGGGTGGCCTTTGCTTCCACCCACTTCGACACATAATCAACCGCAAGCAAAATATATGTAAAACCATACGAAGAAGGAAAATGACCCATAAAATCAATACCCCAAACATCAAAAATTTTAACATTTAGGATAGAAACCTGCGGCATTTGGTCCTTTGCACTAATACCACCCATTCTTTGGCATTTATCACATGTTAAGCAAAAAGTTTTAGCATCTTTAAAAATACTAGGCCAATAAAATCCACATTGTAACACCTTAAGGGCTGTGCGTTGTGTGCCAAAATGCCCTCCACATGCATATGTGTGACAAAAACTCAAAATTGAATGACTTCAGAATCGTGCACACAACGACGTATAATCTGATCAGGGCAAAATTTCCATAAGTACGGATCATCCCACACATAAAACCGTGCATCATGCCTAAGTTTATCACGTTGGTGCCTAGTGAACTCACTTGGAATACGTTTTGACACCAAAAAATTAACAATATCGGCATACCAAGGTGCACTAACCTTAATGGACAGCAATTGTTCATCGGGGAATGTCTCCAAAATCGGCAAAGACTCCTCATTATGCACCATTCGGCTTAGGTGGTCAGCCACCACGTTTTCACTTCCCTTCTTGTCCCGAATTTCTATGTCAAACTCTTGAAGTAGCAATATCCATCGAATTAGCCGTGGCTTGGCCTCCTTTTTGGTGAGCAAGTACTTCAGAGCTGCATGATCAGTGAAAACAATTACTTTAGTTCCAATTAGATATGATCGAAATTTATCTAAAGCAAAGACAATGGCAAGGAGTTCTTTTTCCGTAGTGGAGTAGTTCAATTGTGCATCGTTCAACGTCCGGGAGGCGTAGTAAATGACATGCGGCCTCTTGTCCTTTCTTTGTCCTAAAACAGCTCTTAAAGCATAGTCGGACGCATCACACATGAGCTCGAAAGGTAGACTCCAATCCGGTGGAACGATGATGGGTGCCGTGGTCAACAATTCCTTGAGTTGTTTGAATGATTCCGTGCACTCCTTGGTGAATTCAAACGCCACTTCTTTCTGTAGGAGTCGGCAAAGAGGTTGTGCTATCTTCGAGAAATCTTTGATAAACCTACGATAAAATCCTGCATGGCCAAGAAACGAACGAACCTCTCTAACCGAAGTCGGAGAGGGTAAGTAACGTACAAGATCTATTTTAGACTTATCAACTTCAATTCCTTTTTCAGAGATTATATGACCCAAAACAATACCTTGTTTAACCATAAAGTGACATTTTTCCCAATTCAACACAAGGTTTGTTTCAACATTACCTTTCAAGATTAAAGTGAGATTATCCAAGCATTTGTCAAATGAATCACCAAACACACTAAAATCATCCATGAATATCTCAATAATCTTTTCAACATAATCCGAAAATATGCTTACCATACACCTTTGAAACGTGGCAGGAGCATTGCACAAGCCAAATGGCATGCGTCGGTATGCAAACGTTCCAAAGGGACAAGTAAAAGTGGTCTTTTCTTGATCATCCGGGGCAATGACAATTTGGTTATAACCTGAATATCCATCAAGAAAACAATAAAAGGAATGACCGGCTAACCTTTCCAACATTTGGTCTAGGAACGGCAAAGGGAAGTGATCCTTCCTTGTGGTGGCGTTTATCTTCCTATAATCAATGCACACACGCCAACCGGTTTGAATCCTTATGGGTACAAGCTCATTCTCGGCATTTTCCACAACTGTCACTCCGGATTTCTTAGGCACACATTGGATAGGTGAAACCCAACGACTATCGGAGATGGGATAAATCACCCCACAATCTAGAAGTTTGATTATCTCCTTTTTCACTACTTCCATCATCGGAGGGTTAAGACGGCGTTGAGCCTCTCTAGTTGGTTTAGCCCCCTCCTCAAGAAATATGTGATGCATACAAGTTGTAGGGCTTATACCTTTGATATCGTCCAATGTCCAACCTAGGGCAGATTTGAATTCCTTCAAAACTCGAAGCAACTTCTCCTCCTCTTGTGCCGTGAAGGAGGAGGAAATAATGGCAGGTAGTGTTTCATTTTCCCCCAAGAAAATGTACTTCAAATGGCTTGGCAAAGGCTTGAGTTCAAGGATAGGTGCCTGAATTATAGATGGAAGCAATTTGTTAGTCGAAATGGGAATGGACTCACGGTTAGTATACTTACCATCAAGCTTAGGTGAGGACTCAAGGGCAGCCACAACTTCAAGTAATTCCTCACTAGGGGGCACGGCATGCGATGACTCTTGTATGCCGTGGGCATGCATGCAATCTGCCCCCTTTGTTTTGAGTTCCATGCCTCATGTAATGACTTTTTCAAGCGCATCGTCATTCAAATCGTCGAGATATCCCTGCGCCAAAGAGTCAATTATATCAATAGAAAAGCATGAATGGTCCTCACTAGGGTATTTAATGGAATCAGAAAGATTAAAATTAACAACTTCCCCATCGAATTCCATGGACAAAGTTCCACTATACACGTCAATCTTCGTCCGGGCCGTCTTCATGAATGGCCTTCCAAGTAGAATGGGCAGCGAAGGAGCATGGTCCGATTCATCCATTTCGAGGACATAGAAATCCGCCGGGAAGACCAAATGATTAACCTGCACAAGAACATCTTCCAAAACTCCCTTTGGATAGGCGTTAGATCTATCGCCCAATTGTATTATTACCCCATCATTTTTCAATGCTCCTAAGTTCATAGATGCATAAATGGAATATGGCATAACATTTATAGAAGCACCTAAATCAAGCATGGCAGATTCAAATCTAATATTCCCAATGACACAAGGAATGGTAAAGCTACCTGGATCCTTGCATTTGGGAGGTAGTTTGCGTTGCAAGATGGCGGACACATTCTCACCTACCTTTACCACTTCCTTAGTCGACATCCTCTTCCTAGTGGTACACAACTCCTTCAAGAACTTAGCATACCTCGGAACTTGCTTGATTGCATCTAACAAAGGTATGTTAACTTGAACTTTCCTAAAGGTTTCAAGGATATCCTTTTCTGCCTCTTCTTTCTTCGTTTGCATGAACCTACTAGGAAAAGGCACATTTGAAGGGAAAACATTAGTATGAACCGAATTTGACACATTCTTACCTTTGTGGGACAAATTGGGCAGATTTGGGACCATAGGGACTTGCGGCAAAGGTGGAATCACCTTTGCCGTGGGCAACCTTGTTTCCTCCTCTTCCATTTGCAAAATTTCATCCTCGTTATGACCTGTTTTTGATGTAGGACTTGCCCCAACTTCCTTACCACTTCTTAGGGTGATTGCTTTGGCTGATTCCAAAACCTCCCTTCGGATTTGGAATGGTGGAACTAGGGAGTTGTACGGGATCTCGAAACTTACCTACAAACTCGGCAATCTGCCCAATTTGTTTCTCAAGTTGATCCACCCTCTTATCTTGGTTTTGCATAGCCTTCGCTTGATCTTCCTGCCCATTAGACAACTTAGTTAGTATCTTAAGAAGTGCATCATTGTCAAGAGACGTACCTAAGGCACTTGGGCCGGATTGGGCTTGATTTTGGGGTGGGCCGTAGGTTTTGGGAAAGAACCCCGGGGGTTGTTGCCTAAAGCCTCCTTGGTTCTGAGGTTGCTGGGAATCCCTCCACTTGAAATTTGGGTGGTCTCGCCACCCCGGATTATACGTGTTGGAGTATGGATCATGTCTTGACTGATTTTGGCTTTGAAACCCAATGGCATTCGCACTCTCCCATCCGCCATTCTCAATGAGTTGAGGACACTTTTTGGAGGCATGTCCTTGGATAGAACATACGCCACATACCACAGGTCCTTGCATCTTCATTCCCTCGGCCATCTGTGAAACAATAGAAGTAAGATTAGCCAATTGTGAATGAAGATCGGACGTTGAACTTACCTCATGTACTTGGTGCCGTGGGGGTCCTCTTTGGCCTACACCCTCGTACTGTTGAGCGTTCAACGCTCTATTAGCAATCAAGACCTTGGCAGCCATGGGTGTTTTGTCCACCAATGCTCCCCTCGCCGAAGCATCAAGCATTTGACGTTCTAGAGGTAGGAGACCCTCGTAGAAATATTGCAAGAGCAACTCCTCCTTCATCTGATGCTGTGGACAAGAAGCAACAAGTGATTTAAATCGTTCATAATACGTAGGAAAAGACTCACCTTCTTCTTGCTGGATTCCGCTTATCTTTTTGCGTAGGAGGATGATGCGAGAAGTTGGAAAGAACTTCTCCAAGTACGCTCTCTTCATACTCTCCCAAGAAGTGACAGTGCCGGGAGCTAACTCATATAACCAATCTTTGGCTTTATCCATCAAAGAGAATGGAAAAGCCTTCATCTTCAAGATATTTCCGTCAACAGTGACGGGAGTCATACTAGAGCAAACTACTTCAAATTCTTTCAAATGTTTGTTAGGATCTTCCATGGACAAGCCATGGTATTTAGGAATATGATGAAGCAAACTTGACTTTAATTCAAACTCATCCGTCTTACCTTGGGCAGCCGTGGGGTATTGAATGCACAAGGGTGCGGCATTATCCAAACCTGAGGCGGAAAGCTCCTTGAGTGTACGGTTGTCCACCGCCATGCCTTGGGCTTCTTCAAATATCCCTGCCGTGGCTTCCTCTTTCTCTTCTTGTACGTTTTCTTCAAGGTCAGATTCGGAATTTGGTGGATGGTGTTCTTGCTGGTTTCTAGCTCTTCTCAACTTCCTCTCAAAATCGTCGTCAAAATCCAAGATGTTCGCACGAATCGGTTGAGAGCTTCTAGTCATACATTAGTACCTAAGAAACAAGAAACAAAATTAGGTCAGAAACTTAAACAAAGTCAGAAACAAGGTGAAATAAAAGAAACAAAAACAATCCAAGGGATTAGCAAAATTGCTAATCCCCGGCAACGGCGCCAAAAATTTGATGCGAAATAGATAAGCACACAAATTAAACCCTCTTTTTGTCAAATTGTAGTAAAGATGTAAGTAGGGATCGTTCTAGACCGGGGATTAGGAGGGATTGCTAAACACTTGGAAACTGACTTAAAAACTCAAAAACAAAGTTTAAAACACTAAACTCGACTCAAAGAGTGCAAAACTAAAAGTTAAAACACTTAAACAAACCTAAAACCCAAAACAGCAACTAGAAGACTCAAAACTGCCTAAAAACCACTTTCTGGGCAGTTTTGAGCACCTACACTAATTTGGACGAAATTGGATGAAAACTTGAATCAAAATACTTAGAAACACAAATCAAAACACTTTCTAACTAATCTAAGACTTCAAATTAAAGGGGGATTTGTTTTGGACGAAAATTTAACATAAAACAGAAACTTTAAACTAAACAGATTGTAGAATGTTTTTGGATAAAAAGGATGGATAAAAGGCTAGTTAGGAGGTTCTTCTCCACACATGTCACACTTGCAAACAAAACGATTTTCAGTTGTTCTTCCAATAAATTATAAATACTCAACGCCCCAAATTAACCGTGAATTGCACTAATTAAACCTCAGTTTTTCCACAAGTTATTAAGTTGGATGATTGCATACGACAACCCAAAACATTCCCTACAAGTTCCCTACATGAATTGCATAATAGAGATACAAGCAAGAATCATTAAGTTCTATGAAAAACATAAGCATTGACGAAGCATTCGTTACTATGAATTGCATGAAACTTATGCTAAGAATTCATTCAACGCGATCGTTTTCAAGCGACCTTCACTACTTGTGATTATAAGATTGTAACTATTAGGTGAAACTCCCTCATAATCTAGCATCATATTCATGCATGAAAACTAAGCGTGCACTCTCAATCAACATACACAAATAAGTTATCAATCAAATAGATGAACGAATTGAATCCACAACTTATGAAATAACAACTGAATGTAATCAAATCATATTGCAAGCATGTAAATGGTTTCGAATTCCCCCCTAACCAAGGGGGTTTAGCCACTCATGATTACAACAAACTTAGAGAGTAATAACAAAGTAAACATTGAAAACAAGAATCGAAGTACACCTAAAAATTCCAACAACTCAATCTTGAATTGTATGAACGTTTAAGCCTCTTCTCCTCTAGTTGCTGCGGCACAAGGGGTTTTGGTGAGTTTTGGGGGTTATGGATGATGTAGAATGATGTGTTTAGGGTAGGGATGGATGTAGGGGAAGGCAAGGAGTGTTTTTGGGCAGAAAATATGAAGAATGGTGAAGTATGGCTGTGTTAGAGAGAGGGAATGAATTTCTGGCGTGAATGAATGTGTATGAGAGGTGGTGATCTGATCTAGGGGTTAATATGAGTATATATAGGCACTTAGAACCCTAGGGAAATCAGATATGGACTTGAATTAATTAATGGGAGAGCATGGGAGTGCATGTGGCTGATTTGTGGTGCAATGATGAAAGGCAAAGTGCATGTGGCTGATTTGTGGTGCAATGACGAAAGGCAAAGTGCATGTGGCTGATTTGTGATGCAATGATGAAAGGATGGAAGTGCATGTGGCTGCAATGGATTAAAGGATGGGAGTGCATGTGGCTGAAATGTAGCCTTCTAGAAATCAGGTTTTTAGGCCCCCTTGCAACTCCCTAACTGAATTCAAGCCTTTCAAATTCGTCCATCCTCATGCCACCATGCTTGCACTATCCAATCTTGGCCCAAAAATGCTCTAGAATGCTCCAAATTGCTTCTTTTTGCATACTTTGACACTAAAACCTGAAATTGCACGAAAATAACTTTAAACACTATAATTAACATAGTTTAGCTAATTAAATGCAAGAAAACAAGCTAACTAAGTCGTATAAATATGCTCCTATCAGGGGTGTTCTACACCTAGTGCCCTGAAGCCTTAGTGGTTTGGGAGTCATTGACCTAAAGCTCGCTACATGGGTTGGATCGAAAGCTTAAGTGAACTGACATTGCACGACCACTACTGTTACTGAAAAAGAAAAATTATGAAAAAAAAAAAAAAAAAAAGAAGAGAAATTTGAAAAAGAAAAAAAAAAGGTATATGTGAAGTTAGTATGTGTGAAGTATAAATAAAATGGACGAGAGGTAAGGGTTTTAGTCGAGTCTCTTTAACTATGATGGTTCACTTTACACCAAGGGAAGTTCATGAATTCCTTTCTAAGCAGTTGTAAATGATTTAGACTTTGTGGTGGGATTAGTTGGATCTTTTGAAAAGATGTTCTAGTTGTTAAAATTTATTATGGATTGCAATTTGAAGATGGAAGTTTTGTCTTGGTTAATTTTTAGCTAGGTGTCTAGTTTGTTAAGTTTTTATTTTTGTTTGAGTCTTGTTTCGCTTGAGGACAAGCAAAAAGCTAAGTTTGGGGGTATTTTGATGAGCAGATTTTATAGTATATATTTAACCCTATTCTTGGTATATTTTGGTTAATATTTTGAAAGAATTTTGATACTTTGAATTGTTTTTCTAATTTAGGACTTTCGACTTCCTCTGGAGAAAAACATAATTAAATTGACGAATTTTGGAGTAATTCTAGTTGGAGGATGTTCCTGAGTCACTTGGCTTGATCGTATCAAAATATCAGAATTTTCTACCAAGCGGTTATTTTCTGGCGATAAAATAAATGAGCAATGCGCAGTGCTGGAATAGTGACGTTTTGGGCTTGAATTGCATTTTTGAAGTCCAAGATGACCTCGGATGGGTTTGTGGCCTTCTGGAGATGTGTTCAGAACGTCCCGATCTTTAAAACAAGCCATTATGGGCCGGATTTGGAGGATTTCTGAGGCTAAAACGTAGCTGGACAGTTCCCTTGCAGCTTTTCCTAGTTTAATTAGGACTTTGTTTTCTAAGTATTTGATTTTATTATTGACTTCCCTAGTTGGAATAAGAGACTATATTTTAGGGTTTGTAGGGGGGCTCAGCAATTATATTGCTTGGCCGTTCTTAAATAGAGGGGGGAATTTTTGATGATTTGGGGAGAGACAAAGAGTGATTGCTAGGGTTCGTGGATATTTTCTACTTTAAGGTGTTTTCATTCCTTTGACTCATTTTGAATGATATTTCCTTTGATTTTTATTATGAGTATGCGTAACTAATTCTTTTGCTAGGGTTAGGCCATGAACCGTAGCATGAATATGCAATTTTGTTAATTTGCTTATGAATGGATGCATGTTTGCTTTGAATTATTAATCACCGTGATTAAATTTATCTATATATTTTAATGATTGATCACCATTAGGGTATTTAGACAAGTTATTTGATGCAATTTCTGTTGGAACATCACCCTGAAATTGAGGAGGGCTTCTTGTGATTAGTAATTGTAAGTTCACTTAAGGCGAACATCACGCTCTTAAGGGTTGCATGGTTTTTCAAAGGGTTTTCACGAAGTTTAATGAGTCTTGCATGTTTATATTTAATCTGAACATCATAGACGGATTGCATGTTAGATATACGTTTTCGCTTGAACATCACAAGGAAAATATGCGTTAGGAAAACCTAACCTTCAAAGCATGGATGTTGAAATTTATAAGTAATTGATAGAATTGCATAGGATTGTAACGGTGACGGCTTAACCCTAGTCTTTCCCTAAATTGTTTTAATTAAAAAACGTAATTTCTGTTTGCTGCTTTTATTTTCTAACTTCTAGGTTCTTTAATTGTTAATTCAACATTTTCGAACTCAAAAATCTCAAATCTTTGATAAAAATCTGTTTCAATAGTTAATTAAGAGTTGTTTTAATTATGAATTAATCAAACAATCTTTGTGGACAATGACCTTGCATGAGCAATTATACTACAATTACCTTGTATTCTTGCAAGTATTTTCAGTGATTTTAACCCTATTTGCATGTGGTAAAAATCCTATCACGTACCTAATTAACTTGGGGTGTTGAGGTTCATGAATTCATTGATTAAGCAACTGGAAATTGTATTATGTGCAAGTATGCCATGTGTGGAGAAAAACCTCCTAGCCATCTCACCATCCACTTAATTCCATCAATTTCGTCCAAATCTGCCTAGTTTACATATTTGTTTTGTTTTGTTTATTTTCGTCCAAAACCAAATCCCCATTTATTCTAGAGTGTCTAATTGGTCCAAATATGTTTTAGATTGTGTTTTTGAGAGTTTTGAGTCAAGTTAGAACCAATTTTCGTCCAAATTTGTGTTTAGGCTCAAAACTGCCCAGATTATGTTTTTAAGGTAGTTTTGAGTGTCTTTAGCCTATTTTGAGTCTTGTGAACGTGTTTGAGTCTTTTTACGTGAGTTTAAGTGTTTGAAAGGATAATTTTAGTTATTTGAGTCAGTTTAGAGTGTTTAGCAAGCCCTCCTAATCCCCGGTGTAAGAACGATCCCTACTTATTTATATGCTAGAATTGTCAAAAGAGGGTTAATTTGTGTGTGAAGTTAATTTTCGCATCAAATTTTGGCGCCATTGCCGGGGATTAGCAACTTTGCTAATCCCTTGTTATTTCTTTTTAGTTATTTTCGTGTGTTATTTGTTTGTTATTAGTTTTAGTTTCTGACTTGTTTGTTTCCTTGTTTTAGGCACTAGTTTATGACTCGGAGTTCTCAACCGGTTCATGCGAATATCTTAGACTTTGACGACGATTTTGAGCGAGCCTTGAGAAGAAAGAAGAATCCTCAACCACCTCCACCTGCACCAGACCTTGAAGAGGACGAAATACAAGTGGACGAGGAGGCCACGGCAAGGGTTGTTGAGGAAGAACAAGTTATGGCAGCCGACAACCAAACAATCAAGGAGCTTTCCGCTTCGGGATTGGTTAATGCCATGCCTCTATGCATTCAATATCCAAGGGCAGCCCCCGACAAGACTGACGAGTTCGAACTCAAGTGCAGTTTATTGCATCATATTCCTAAGTTCCATGGGTTGTCCATGGAAGATCCTAATAAACACTTGAAGGAGTTCGAGGTTGTTTGCTCAAGTATGACCCCGGTGAATGTTGATGGGAGCATTTTGAAGATGAAGGCTTTTCCCTTTTCTCTCTTGGAAAAGGCTAAAGATTGGTTGTATGAACTAGCTCCCGGAACTGTCACATCATGGGAGAGTATGAAAAGGGCGTTTTTGGAGAAGTTTTTCCCAACTTCTCGAGTCATTCTTTTACGTAAAAGAATTAGTGGCATTCAGCAAGATCAAGGTGAATCATTTCCAACTTATTATGAACGTTTTAAAACCTTTGTTGCTTCATGTCCACAGCACCAGATGAAGGAGGAGCTTCTTCTCCAATATTTCTACGAAGGGCTTCTACCAATTGAACGTCAAATGCTAGATGCCTCAGCGGGTGGAGCTTTAGTGGACAAAACACCCATGGCCGCCAAGACTCTCATTGCCAACCGAGCTTTGAATGCTCAACAATACGAAGGAGTTGGCCAAAGAGACATGCCACGGCAGCAACAAAGTGTAAATGAGGTAAGTGCAATTTCTGACATTCAATCACAATTGGCTAATCTTACTTCTCTTGTGTCTCAGGTTGTCAAGGGGTCAAAACCACAAGAAAACCAAGTGTGTGGCGTATGCTCAATGCAAGGGCATCCATCCGAGACATGCCCTCAATTGATAGAGAATGGAGGATGGGAATCTGCCAATGCCATTAGTTTCCAAGGCCAAAACCAACCCAAATATGATCCGTACTCCAACACCTACAACCCCGGATGGAGAGATCACCCTAATTTCAAGTGGAGAGAGTCCCAACAATCTGCACCACAAAGGGGATTTCAACAAAACCCCCCTGGGTTCCCACGGCCATACTAATCCAACCAACCACCATTGTCCCAAAACAACTCAGGTTCGTCTTTTGATAATTCTCAAGTTATTCAATTACTAACTATATTAGCGCAGGGGCAAGAAAAACAAGCAAAGGACATGCACAATTACGCCAATGAAGTGCAAAATCAAGCTCGAGAGGTGACTGAATTGAAGAGACAAGTGGGACAAATGGCTGAGTTCATGGGCCAATTTAGAGAGCAAGGCAAGTTGCCTAGCTCAACCATCGTCAATCCAAAATGAGGTTTTGAAACCGCTAAGGCTATCACCTTTAGAAGTGGCAAACAAGTTGGAACGGCCCCACAACCCTCTAAATCAGCCCCAACGGAGGACGAAAAGTTGCAATTTGAGGAGGGGGAGCGAGAGCAAGCCACGGCAAGGGTAACACCACCCATGCCGCAGCCACCCAACCTGCACCATTCGGCTTCCAAGGGTAAGGAGGTTCCAAATTCGATTATTTCTAATGTTATTCCTCCAAATGCACCCTTTCCTCGTAGATTCATGCAAACAAAGAAGGAGGAGGCTGAAAAGGACATTTTGGAGACATTTAGAAAAGTACAAGTCAATATACCACTTTTGGATGCAATTAAGCAAGTTCCAAGGTATGCTAAGTTTTTAAAAGAACTTTGCACTACTAGGAAGAAAATTTCGAACAAAGAGGTTGTAAAGGTAAGTGAAAATGTCTCAGCCATCTTGCAACGTAAATTGCCCCCTAAATGCAAAGATCCGGGTAGTTTTACAATTCCTTGTGTTATTGGCAATAATCGTTTTGAACATGCCATGCTAGACTTAGGTGCATCTATTAATGTTATGCCTTACTCAATTTATGCATCTATGAACCTAGGTGAGTTAAAAAATGATGGTGTGGTTATTCAATTGGCCGATAGATCTAATGCCTATCCAAAGGGTGTTTTGGAAGATGTTTTAGTGCAGGTCAATGATTTAATCTTTCCGGCTAATTTTTATGTACTTGAAATGGAAGACTCGGTTCATTCTCCACCCTTGCCACTCCTACTTGGAAGACCATTCATGAAAACAGCTCAAACAAAGATTGATGTGGCCAAGGGAGTATTAACAATGGAGTTTGGTGGTGATATAATTAAATTCAATGTTTATGACTCTATTAAGAAGCCTAATGATGTTCGTTCTTGTTTTGCCATTGATGTGCATAAGGATATAGGGCAGGAACAATCCACACCTATCAAGAAGGATGCATCAAGAACCACCATTGAAGAGGGAATTGGAGTGGTTGCCCTAAAACCATCCAATCTGGCCGAGAGTAGCCATAGTGACTTTGTTGATAGGGCTGCCACTTTTGAGCCTCCATCACAATATGTTTGTAAGTCTCCAACCCCAATTCCAATTCCCATTTCAACTAATAGGGTGTTACCTTCTTTGGTGCAGGTACCCAATCGATTTCAAGGTGGTGGGAGCATTTACATGGACTTTAGGAACCAAAACACCACAATCAGGGAGGATCACTATCCCCTCCCATTCATTGAGCCATGCAATGAACACTTTGAGAAGCATGCCGTGGAGGACAGATCCCTCCATGCTGTGGGTACTACTAGTGAAGCTTAACACGGCGTATTCGTCCGGCTGGAAGACGTTAAAGCAAGCGCTTCTTAGGAGGCAACCCATGCATTCGACAAGGAGAAGATGGAACTTTCACTCCAAACCCAGATTTGCGTTTCTAAACCCTTCTCCTTGCTGTTTATTTTATCATGCTTAGTTGTTTATTATTTGTTTGCTTTTATGGGAGTCTTTGTGTGAAACATTGAGGACAATGTTTGATGTAAGTGTGGGGGGGGTAAACAAGTGTTTTTATGCAAAATTCGTGGGATTCTATCACCTATCACTTCTAATGTTGTTTCTCACTGTTTTTAAGTGTTTTTAATGCATTTTGAGCTGTTTTGGTGTGTGTTGAAGTAAAAATCCGAAAATTTGAAAAAAATTGAAAAAAGTGTTTAGAAAAAGCCAAAAAGAGTTGTTTTTGTGTGTTTGTTTGTGTCTTAGGGTACCTTCCAACACAATGATGAGGATTTGGTTTATAATGCATGACTGTTAAAGAGAGTTACAAACAATGATGGACGTGTGATATGCTCTTTGGTTTATGCTTGGTTGTAGTTATAGTTTACGAATTCACATATAATCACAAAGGATAAAATCAGTTTTTGTGACATGCTTGAAGGAAGGAACTCAAACAAACGCTACATCCCTGAGAGACTTGAGCCTAAACGTTCTTTGGAGAGTTATTAATCTGTGCATTCTTGTTTTCTAAAGCCGTTGCATGATCTCATTATTCTTTGCTTGGTTGCTACTTAGAATGCGTTTCATCACTATAGTTCCAAATACTAGAACTCATACCCGTTTTACTCAAAGCATGAAATTGATTAGCATAATAGATAACAAGATGAAGTTGTGTAGTAGTTACCACCATAGCCAAATAGCCGAATCCACCCTTGTCATTTGTATTGTAGGTTTAAACCCCTTTGAGCCTTATTTAGCCTATTTTCTTGTTAACCACATCACCCTTACCTAGCCTAGAATAGGACTTTCCATACCCTTGTTCTTGAAGTATAGTGGAGCATAACTTAGAAGGAATTCCTTTTGAGTGACATTTGTGTAGGAAACAAGTGTGGGGGAAGGGATTTTGTGAGTGTGTGTGCCAAAGTCTTAAAAGGGGCACGGGAAAAAGAAAGAAAAAAAGAAAAAAAAAGAGAAACGAAAGAAAAAGAAAAAAAAATCGTGAAGAAAAAGAAGAAAAGAAATAAAAGGAGTGAAAATAAGTGAGAATGATCTCACAAATGTTGATTATTGAAGAAAGGGTCCAAAAAGTTGAATATGGCCCTAAGTTTTGTGTGATTTCCCCTTGGGTGTTCAAAAATTGACTTCTGCGTTCTAAAGGGAATTCTAAGTGCCTAATTCAATACTTTGCTCACTTTTGCTTTAAGAATGTTTATCCTTTACCTTTCGTTGTTAGCCAATACCCTAGCCCCGTTACAACCCTTTGACTTCTATCTTGATTGTTATGTGTTTCAATATGTGGAGTTTAGAATTGGTTTGAGCATATGGTATCCCTGGTTCTCGCGTCTAAGTAGTAGCATTCCATTCATGAGATCATATACATGTCATTGACATAATTTCAGAAAATGCTTTCCTTGTTATAACATATGTGAGTGTTTGTCTACATGTTTACATCAATCTTCTCACATATACCTAGTGTAGGGAGTTGATAGGAGCATATTTAGGCGACTTACTTAGCTTGTTTTCGTGCATCTATGTTGTTAATTCATAGTTGTTTTAGTAGTTTAAGCCATTTTCGTGTGTTTTTAGGTTCATATGGCTAAGGAAGCAAAAAGATGCATTTTGGAGCATTTTGGAGCAAAATTGGGCTTGGAATGGATAGCATATGATTGGAGCCAAAGTGTTGGACGAATTTGAAGGCCTTGTATTCATTTTGGACATAAAACAAAGGGCCTAGCCCATTCTCTCTTAAACCAACCCCAAGGCCATGCATTTCCTTCCAATTCCAAAGCCCACAATCACTTCAAAAGCCATGCAAAGAACCATCCATTCCATCAAAAACAATCCATCAATTCACATGCAAAACCACCATTAACACACATGCACCCAAACAAAGCCAACCTAGCTAACCCTACATGCATTCTTTATGCAACTCTTCATCATTCCACCATTCATTCTTTATTCCACAAACAAGTCACATGCATTTCCACCTTCCTACTTCATCATTTCACCACATTCTCCCTCTTTAACTCATTTCATTATTCATTCACTTTGCATTCATTCAATTCCACCCCACATGCACCCTTTATTCTTCATCATTGCAACCATGGCACATTTACACCAACAAAACAACTCCCATGCCATGGCCTACTCATATTCCCATTTCCCTTCCAACATCTCACATGCATTTCCACCTTCCTACTTCATCATTTCACCACATTTTCCCTTTTATTTCCACATGCAATTCTTCATCATTGCAACCACAAACACCTTAAACAAATAGCCATATACATCTCCACTCCTCCTATAAATACCCTTGCATTCATTCATTCAAGGATCATCTCATTCACAACACAACAACACACCACAAACACATTCCTTTCTCCCTTAGAATCCAAAAACCATCTTCCATTTCCACCAATCCTCATCCATTTCCATAATTCCCCAACACTTCCATCCCCCCAACCAACCTATCCTTAAACCTTGTGCTACAACAACGAGGAAGAGAAGAGTGCCTAAACGTTCATACAATTCAAGTTTTGAGTTGTTGGAATGTTTAGGTGTTTCTTTGATTTCAAAGTTTCATTTTAATTCTCTTTGTTTTGTACGTATGAGAAATGGAAGAAAAGAGTGCTTAAACGTTCATACAATTCAAGTTTTGAGTTGTTGGAATGTTTAGGTGTTTCTTTGATTTCAAAGTTATGAGGAACTAAACCCCCTTTAGCTAGGGGGTGATTCGAAACTATGTTTATGTTTGTAATATGATTTGATTACTTTTAATTACGTTTCATAAGTTATGAATTCAATTTGTTTAACTGTTTGATTGATAACCTATTTATGTATGTTTATTAAGAATGAACGCTTAATTTTCATGCATGAATTTGACGCTAGAATATAAGTGAGTTTCACGTAATAGTTATGAACTTATATTCACAAGTAGTGGAGGTTGCTTATAAACAATCGCGTTAAACATATTCTTGGCATAAGTTTCATGCAATCATAGTAACGAATGCCTCGTCAACACTTATAGTTTTCATGATGCTTAATGATTCTTGCTTGTATCTCTATTATGCAATTCATGTAGGGAACTTGTGAGGAATGCTTTGGATTGTCGTATGCAATCATCCAATTCATTAACTTAAGGAAAACTTGACGGTTAATTTAAGCGGACCTAATTAACCCGGGGCGTTGAGAATTCATGGTTTATTGAAAAGCAATTAGAAATCGATTTGTATGCAAGTATAACATGTGTGGAGATGAACCCCTTAGCTAGCTTTCCCATCCATTCATTTCCGTCAATTTCGTATTTACAATTTGTTTTCTTTGCAATCTATCCACTTTAGTTTAATCTCGTCCAAACCTAAATCCCCCCCCCCCATATTTTGTTTAAGTTTTAGTCTTAATCTTTCTTACTTTTAGTTTTGCATTCTTCGAGTTTAGTATAGTGTTTTAAACTTGTTTTTACGTTTTTGAAGTCAAATCCAAGTGGTTAACAATCCCTCCTAATCCCCGGTCCAGAACGATCCCTACTTATACTTATACTACAATTGAAAAAAGAGGGTTTAATTTGTGTGCGTATAATTCTCGCATCAAATTTTGGCGCCGTTGCCGGGGATTAGCAACTTTGCTAATCTCTTGGATTGTTTTATTTTTCGTTTGTGTGTATATATTTTTAGTTTTATTGATTTTAGAAGCAAGACATGGCACTTGATAGTGCTTCTCTTTTGTCACAGCTTATGGAAGAGTACCAAACGCAAAGAGTTGGTACATTTGATCATAATCAATCAAGGAACGACGTGTTTTCCAATACTTACAATTCCGATTGGAGTGATCATTCAAACTCTATATGGTGGGAACCTCAACATATTCAACAAGAAGGATATTGGCAGCCTTATAAGGAGTTCTATTCAACGTCTATGCATCCACCACAACCTCATATTCAATATGCCCAACCAAACTCAGGTTCGTCAATAGATTATAATCAAATTCTTAATGAATTAAACTCTTTGGTGCAGGGTTCACAAAATCAAGCTAAGGAGACTCACCAAGAAACATATTGGCAACCATATGAGGATTCATATGCACCACCACAGCCTTCCCCTCAATCTTCACATCCAAATTCAGGTATATCAAATTATTATAAGGAAGTTATTCAACAACTGAATTCTGTGGAGCAGGGCAGGGAAGCTCAACCATTTCAACAAGACGCATTTTGGCGACCAATTGAGGATTTCTATCAAGCAAAAAAGTTGGCTGAGTGGAACAGTCAATTTAGGCAGAATGCAGAATGCATGGAACAAATTCAAGAACAAATGGTTGAAGATGAGCCCATGGATGAATTGCTACTGCTCGAAGAGGAGGAGGATGCACAAGGCACGGCAAGGGAAGAACAACCCTTGCCGCAACCTCCCAATATTCCTACACCACCCCATTCAAGTAAGGTTGTTCCAAATTTAATTATTTCTAACTTTGTTCCCCCAAATGCACCCTTCCCTGGCAGGTTCATGCAATCCATGAAAGATGAGGGGAAGAAAGACATCTTGGACACCTTTCCAACAATTCACGAGGAAAAAGTGGTTGAGGAGCATCTTGAATTCATCAAGGAGGAAATTGGAGTGGATCACACAGCCACAACCTTCAGAATGTCCAATCTGAATGAAAACATCCCTTGTGCATTTGTTGAATGTGCTGCGACTTTAGAGCCAATATTGCAGCCCATAGGTAAGCCACCAACTCAAATTCCAATTCCCACTTCAATTAATCGTGTGTTACATTCTTCATTGCAGGCACCTACTCAAATCCAATTTGGTGAAAGAGTTTACATGGATCTTAGGACAGATCTCTATTCCACTCCATACAAAGATCCAATTCTTGAATGTTTTGAGAAGCATTTCGTGGAGGATGTACTTAAATTCTTATTGGAGCATGTAGGTAAGCCCCCAACTCAAAATCCAAAGTCGTTTTTGACTAATATGTTGTTGATGTCAATGATTAGGGCACCCACTCTTGAAATTCAACCATTGCCGGAACATTTCAAGTATCATCATCCATTCAATGATCAACTCCATGCCGTGGGTTCCATTAAGGCATGATTGTGTTCTTCGTCCGGCTACAAGACGTAAAAGAAAGCGCTACTTGGGAGGCAACCCAATACAGTGAATAAAACAAAGCTTTTTCATTAATTTTCAAGAAATTACAAATGTATCTAACAAATGGAGCTTCACAAAGGTTGTTTTTGTTTTTGTTTGCGTGAAGACCCACCACGAGGCAAAACTCTAGAAGCAGGAGGCATCGGAGCAAGAGGCATCGGAGCAAGAGGCATAGGAGCGGGAGGCATAGGATATAGAGCATTCCAGGCCCCAATACTTGGCGGAACGCTGGATGACCCAGGAAAGAGGTGCCCCTGGAAGAAAGACGCAAGCCGTTGACGGTCACTTTGCATCCGACCTTGAGATTCTTGCATCTCATCAAGCTTCCTCTTCATGCCCGACGAATAGTTATTGGCAAGCACATGCAAAGTTCTATTCTCGTACTTAAGTTGTTTGATCTCTTGTTTCAGGTTCTCCACCTCCGCCATCAAGGATTCAACCTGTCGGGAGCGAGCAAGAAGGCGTTGGCCCATGTTGGACACAGAGCCAGCGCACTGAACACTCAGAGCCAGGGATTCTTGAACGGCCAACTCATCGGACCGTCCTGAAAGCAGCTGACTGTCTTTGGGAGTGAGGAGGTTCCGAGCCACTATCGTAGCCGTTGTGGGATCCGTCATCACAGAGTCCTCATCTGTAAGAGGGCCATGGGAAGATAAGAAAGACGGGCACCATACCTTACCCTGACGAGACGCAACTGGATCACTGCTTAGACTCAAATCTAAGCAAAGGTTCGATGGGTTGGATGAGCTAGCCATTGTTCACGAAGTTAAAAGAGAAGGGGTGGACGGAGTAGATTTTCAAAGGGCCGGAGACGAGTTTCAAGAATGGAAAATCTTCAGAGTGTGTAAGTTGGCGGTGATCGATAGCTCTATAAAAAGCCAAGGCAACGCGTCCACCGATTCAAAAAGCCTCGGCTTTTCAGAAAACGCGTTCAACACGTGGAGGCCATCATCGCAACTACACGTCTTTAGCCGACAAGCGCAAAGTTCGGCGACGCTTTATCTGCTTTTCAGAAAACGCGTGCAGCTTTATCGAAGAGGCGTCTTCAAAGATCGAAGAGTCGTCACTATTCCAAAATGCCGGATTTGCGGGATCAAAATGTTTGTCGACAACGGTAAAAGAACAGTATCACCACTTGCTATTAAATTCCCTATATATGTCGACCTTCATTTTTTTTTGGCAAGACAGAACTGAAGAAAATGCCCAACTCTTTCTCACCTTTGAGGGCGCACTCCCAGCAAAGCCTTTCGAAATACTCCATTCTTTCTTCTTCCCCAAAGATGATACCAGATGCCTGGAGTACAGATGACCCAGGAGGAAACAGCACCACAAATACATGTGCTGATTCATTCACCGCTTCTTCAAAAGCAAAGGTATCTCATATCATCAAAGGCAAAAGCAAAGGTATCTCATATCATGCTCTTTCCCTGTCTTTTCCTTTGTCCTTGATATTACTTGCATGGCAAAGTTAAAGAAGCAATCAGCCGGCACTTGGAGTCTATCTGGACTCTATTCCCTGGTTGCTTACCTAGCTTTGCTGAGCTATCCTCTAACCCTCTTCAATACGAATTGGAGAGATTGAACAAAGAAACAGATAAGAGGAGGAAGCTCAGACCTTCGGGGGAGACCAAAGGAAGCCTGCTGCCCAGTTCAAGAGTAGCACAAAGGAAAATCAACGATGGGAGCAGCGCAGTTCAAGAGTAAGCCTGTGGAATCACAAAAGATCCAAGCCTCACTGCAATCACCAAGGAGAAGATGGAACGAACATTTCATAACCAGATTTGCATCTCTAAACTCTTCTCTTTGTTAGATACATTCTGCCATGTTTAGTATGTTTAATTGCTGTTTATATGTTTGTTTGTGTTTAGTGTGGTTTTTAACATTGAGGACAATGTTTGATTTAAGTGTGGGGGTATTAGTTACTAAAGTGTTTAATGCAAATTCGTAGGGTTTTATCCACCATAACTTCAAATGTTGTTTCTTGTTGTTTTTAAGTGTGTTTAGTGTGTTTTGACTTAAAAATTCGAAAATCACATAAAAATTTGAAAAACATGTTTTGAAAAGCCTAAAAAGAGTGTTTTAAGTCGTTTTTGTGTCGTAGGTCACCTTCCAACACAATGATAAGGATTTGGTTTCTAATTGCATGACTGTTAAAAAGAGTTATAAACATAGAGAAAAGTTTGATTTACTCTTGGTTTATGCTTGGTTATGGTTATAATGTATGACTTCACATGCAATCATAAAAAAATTTCGTTTTTGTAACATGCTTGAAGGAAGGAACTCAAATAAACGCTACAACCCTGAGAGACTTGAGCCTATAACGTTCTTTGGAGAGTATAATCTGTGATTTCTTGTTTTCTAAAGTCGTTGCATGATCTCATTATTCTTTGCTTGGTTACTACTTAGAAGGCGTTTCATCATATAGTTCCAAATGCTAGAACTCATGCCCATTTCATTCAAAGCATGTTATTGATTTACATAACATATATCAAGATGAAGTTGTGTAGTTGCCACCATAGCCAAATAACCTCACTTCCCATATTTCGTATACGTTGTAAGTTTTACCCCCGTTGAGCTTTGTTTAGCCTTTATTCTTTGTCAACCCACATTATCCTCACCTAGCCTAGTTTAGGACAATCCACACCCTTGTTCTTAAAAGATAGTGAGCATAACTTAAATGAATTCCTTTTGAGTTACATTATGCAAGAAAATGAGTGTGGGGGAAGGAATGCTTGTTCTTAAGTATGTTTTGAGTTTCAAAAGAAAAGAAAAACAGAAAAGAAAAGAAAGAAAGAAAGAAAAAAGAGCTTAAAAAAAATGAAAGAATGAGTGATTGAAGAAAGGGCTCAAAACACCAATTCTGGCCCTAAATTGTCCCCCTTTTTGTTCCAAAGTTGAGTTTTCATTCAAAAGTGAATTCTAAGTTGATTCAATTGCCTTGCTCACTATTTCTTTAAGAACCTTTGTTTTCCATATCCCTTCTTTGTTATCCACACGCCCCAAGCCCCATTACAACCCGTGACTTCAATCTTGAGTGTTATGTGTTTCAATTTGTGGAGTTTGAACTTGGTATGAGCATATGGTGTCACTGGTTCTCGCGTCTAAGTAGTAGCATTCCATTCATGAGATCATAATCTAAACATGCTTATTAACTCCAAAAATTGCGTTCTTTGTGATACATATATGTGAGTGTTCGTTTCATGTTTACATCAATTTTCTCACATATGACTAGATTAGGGTGTGTAGTTAGAAAATCTGAGTGAAAATTGAGTGCATATCTTGTAAGGAATTGAGCAAATTCTCTAAGGCATGTTACTACATTCAAAACATGGTTTTAAATGCTTAATTGTGAACTAGTATGTGGTGACTATGATTAAGAATGTACTTAAGGGTAAAGATGGCTAAATTCTGTGGGAATAATAATTTTTAACTTGTCATGTGCATTGGAAATCCCTGAAACGATTGTTGGAAGGTGTAGGTTGTGTTTTACGTGTTTAGTGTCGTTTTGTTTATTTGTTTTTATTCTGTTTTGCTCGAGGACTAGCAAAAGATAAGTGTGGGGGAGTTTGATAGGAGCATATTTAGGCGACTTACTTAGCTTGTTTTCGTGCATCTATGTTGTTAATTCATAGTTGTTTTAGTAGTTTAAGCCATTTTCGTGTGTTTTTAGGTTCATATGGCTAAGGAAGCAAAAAGATGCATTTTGGAGCATTTTGGAGCAAAATTGGGCTTGGAATGGATAGCATATGATTGGAGCCAAAGTGTTGGACGAATTTGAAGGCCTTGTATTCATTTTGGACATAAAACAAAGGGCCTAGCCCATTCTCTCTTAAACCAACCCCAAGGCCATGCATTTCCTTCCAATTCCAAAGCCCACAATCACTTCAAAAGCCATGCAAAGAACCATCCATTCCATCAAAAACAATCCATCAATTCACATGCAAAACCACCATTAACACACATGCACCCAAACAAAGCCAACCTAGCTAACCCTACATGCATTCTTTATGCAACTCTTCATCATTCCACCATTCATTCTTTATTCCACAAACAAGTCACATGCATTTCCACCTTCCTACTTCATCATTTCACCACATTCTCCCTCTTTAACTCATTTCATTATTCATTCACTTTGCATTCATTCAATTCCACCCCACATGCACCCTTTATTCTTCATCATTGCAACCATGGCACATTTACACCAACAAAACAACTCCCATGCCATGGCCTACTCATATTCCCATTTCCCTTCCAACATCTCACATGCATTTCCACCTTCCTACTTCATCATTTCACCACATTTTCCCTTTTATTTCCACATGCAATTCTTCATCATTGCAACCACAAACACCTTAAACAAATAGCCATATACATCTCCACTCCTCCTATAAATACCCTTGCATTCATTCATTCAAGGATCATCTCATTCACAACACAACAACACACCACAAACACATTCCTTTCTCCCTTAGAATCCAAAAACCATCTTCCATTTCCACCAATCCTCATCCATTTCCATAATTCCCCAACACTTCCATCCCCCCAACCAACCTATCCTTAAACCTTGTGCTACAACAACGAGGAAGAGAAGAGTGCCTAAACGTTCATACAATTCAAGTTTTGAGTTGTTGGAATGTTTAGGTGTTTCTTTGATTTCAAAGTTTCATTTTAATTCTCTTTGTTTTGTACGTATGAGAAATGGAAGAAAAGAGTGCTTAAACGTTCATACAATTCAAGTTTTGAGTTGTTGGAATGTTTAGGTGTTTCTTTGATTTCAAAGTTATGAGGAACTAAACCCCCTTTAGCTAGGGGGTGATTCGAAACTATGTTTATGTTTGTAATATGATTTGATTACTTTTAATCACGTTTCATAAGTTATGAATTCAATTTGTTTAACTGTTTGATTGATAACCTATTTATGTATGTTTATTAAGAATGAACGCTTAATTTTCATGCATGAATTTGACGCTAGAATATAAGTGAGTTTCACGTAATAGTTATGAACTTATATTCACAAGTAGTGGAGGTTGCTTATAAACAATCGCGTTAAACATATTCTTGGCATAAGTTTCATGCAATCATAGTAACGAATGCCTCGTCAACACTTATAGTTTTCATGATGCTTAATGATTCTTGCTTGTATCTCTATTATGCAATTCATGTAGGGAACTTGTGAGGAATGCTTTGGATTGTCGTATGCAATCATCCAATTCATTAACTTAAGGAAAACTTGACGGTTAATTTAAGCGGACCTAATTAACCCGGGGCGTTGAGAATTCATGGTTTATTGAAAAGCAATTAGAAATCGATTTGTATGCAAGTATAACATGTGTGGAGATGAACCCCTTAGCTAGCTTTCCCATCCATTCATTTCCGTCAATTTCGTATTTACAATTTGTTTTCTTTGCAATCTATCCACTTTAGTTTAATCTCGTCCAAACCTAAATCCCCCCCCCCCCATATTTTGTTTAAGTTTTAGTCTTAATCTTTCTTACTTTTAGTTTTGCATTCTTCGAGTTTAGTATAGTGTTTTAAACTTGTTTTTACGTTTTTGAAGTCAAATCCAAGTGGTTAACAATCCCTCCTAATCCCCGGTCCAGAACGATCCCTACTTATACTTATACTACAATTGAAAAAAGAGGGTTTAATTTGTGTGCGTATAATTCTCGCATCAAAGTAGTAGCATTCCATTCATGAGATCATATACATGTCATTGACATAATTTCAGAAAATGCTTTCCTTGTTATAACATATGTGAGTGTTTGTCTACATGTTTACATCAATCTTCTCACATATACCTAGTGTAGGGAGTGTAGTTAGAAAATCTAAGTGAAAACAGAGAGTATATCCGGTGAGGAATTGAGGGAATTCTCTAAGGCATGCTACTGCATTCAAAATGTTGTTTTAATTGATTAAATGCGAGCTAGTGAATTGTGACTATGATTAAGTATGCTTGAGGGTAAGGATTGCTTAAATCTATGTGAGTGGTGATCTTTGACATGTCATGTTTCATTGGAAATCCCTGGGATGAACGTTGGAAGGTTTAGATTATATGTTTTGTTTCTTTTGTTTGTTTGTTTTGCTCGAGGACTAGCAAAAGATAAGTGTGGGGGAATTTGATAGGAGCATATTTAGGCGACTTAACTAGCTTATTCTTGTGCATTTATGCTATTATTTCTTAGTTAATGTCGCATTACAACTCAATTTCGTGTGTTTGTAGGACCTATGGGGTAAAGTATTAAGAAAGGTCATTTTGGTGCATTTTGGAGCAATTTTGGACACTATGTGGATAGCTTACATTTGGGCTAACATGGATGGACGAATTTTGACTTCAAGAGGCTAGAAATGTGATAAGAAGAGGAAGGAATAAGCTTGGGACAAAGTGGATAAGGTAGGAGCTCAAAAGAGGAAACATTATCCAAAACCTTATCTAACCTTATCCAACATTATCCAAAACATTATCCAAACCTTATCTCATCTTATCCTATCCAAAACTTATCATGTCTTAATCCTAATTGCATGGGGACCTAAATGGATAATTCTAGAACCTATTTCTAGAAGAATCCTAGTCTAGAAGGCCCAAATCAACCACAAAACCCATTCTTTCTATAAGCCCTAGAAAAGTGATAGGAGCATATTCATGCGACTTAAATGGCTTGTTCTCGTGCATTTACGTTATGTTTCTTTAGTTATTTTAGTCCTTTATGCTTCTTTTGTGTGTTTTCAGGTTCTAAGGGCAAAGTATGCAAAATGGTGCATTTTGGAGTAGTTTGGGGCGTTAAATGGATTGCATATACTTGAAGCCAAGTAGATGGACGAAATTGAAGACCAAAGGAGGCCCTTTGTACCAGAAATTCACACCAACACATCCCATTTCAGATTGCATTCCAATCATTCCAGCCAAGCCACATGCACTCCCTTTAATTTATTCAACCTAGCTGTCAAAGCACATGCACATTCACCCTAATCATTCACATACACAATCTGCCATCATTCACACATTCATTCGACATGCATTCCCTTCACAAATCAGCCACATGCACTTTGCCTTTCATCATTGCACCATAAATCAGCCACATGCACCCATAATCATTCAACCAACTTTGCACATGCATTCATCATCATAACCTAGCTGTCATTACCCTTTAATCACATGCATAAATCAGCCACATGCATCTCCCATCACCATTTCAGATTTCCACCAAGTTCCTAGCTGTCATATTCCCTCCTTTTCACCTATAAATAAGCATCCATTGCAGCCACAATTCATTCATTCCCATTCATACACAATTCATTCACCATTCACGCCAGAAATTCATCCCTTCTCTATAACACATCCATACTTCACCATTCTTCATATTTTCTGCCCAAAAAGAAGCCTTGAGGTCCCCTACATCCATCCCTATCCTAAACACATCATTCTACACCATCCATAACTCCCCATCCCTCCAAACCTATCCTTAGACCTTGTGCTACAACGAAGAGGAGGAGAAGAGTGCCTAAACGTTCATACAATTCAAGTATGAGTTGTTGGAATGTTTAGGTGTTTCTTTTCCTCGATTCCAATGTTTAATTTCAATTCTCTTTGTTTTGTACGTATGAGGAACTAAACCCCCCCCTTGGCTAGGGGGGGATTCGAAATCTTTTTATTATGCAAGTGTAACATGTGTGGAGATGAACCCCTTAGCTAGTCATCCCATCCATTCAAATCCATCACATTCATATTTACATTCTGTTGTTAATTAGAATCTGTGCAATTAGTTTAATTTCGTCCAAAACTCAATCCCCCCTTACTTTAATGTCCAAATTAGTTAGAAATCAATTTAATTTGTGTTTTTAAGAGTCTTGAGTCAAGTTACAACTTAATTTCGTCCAAATTTGGGTTTAAGGTCAGAAACTGCCTAGTTAGTGTTTTTAGGCAGTTTTGAGTCTTTTGAACTTGTTTTGAGTCCTTTGAGTCTTTGTATTGTTCAAATTAGTTAGAAAGTGTTTTGGTTTGTGTTTATAAGTGTTTTGATTCAATTTGTTACCCAAATTCGTCCAAAGTACTCAAAGTGCTCAAAACTGCCCAGAAAGTGTTTTTAAGGCAGTTTTGAGTGTTTTGGTGCTGTTTTGAGTCTTTTGGTTTGTTTTAGTGTTTTAAAGTTTAGTTTTGCATTCTTTGAGTCTAGTAGAGTGTTTTATATTGTGTTTTTACTTTTTTGAGTGAAATCCAAGTGATTAACAATCCCTCCTAATCCCCGGTCCTGAACGATCCCTACTTATACTTATACTACAATTGATAAAAAGAGGGTTTAATTTGTGTGCGTATAATTCTCGCATCAAATTTTGGCGCCGTTGCCGGGGATTAGCAACTTTGCTAATCTCTTGGATTGTTTTATTTTCGTTTGTGTGTATATATTTTTAGTTTTATTTTGTTGATTTTAGAAGCAAGACATGGCACTTGATAGTGCTTCTCTTTTGTCACAGCTTATGGAAGAGTACCAAACGCAAAGAGTTGGTACATTTGATCATAATCAATCAAGGAACGACGTATTTTCCAATACTTACAATTCGGATTGGAGTGATCATTTAAACTCTATGTGGTGGGAACCTCAACATATTCAACAAGAAGGATATTGGCAACCATATGAGGAGTTCTATACAACACCTATGCAGCCACCACAACCTGCCCAAACAAATTCAAGTGAGTCTTTGTATAATGGTACGGTTTGTAAGTTACTCACCAATTTGTCTCAGGGGCAAGAAGATCTAAACAAAGCAAGGCAAAATCAAGACAAAAGGTTGGACTACTTGGAAAAGCAAATTGGGCTGATCGCGGAGTTCGTAGGACAATTTCAAGACCAAGGCAAACTCCTTATTTCAACCATTGCAAATCCGAAGGAAGGATCTGAAACTGCCTTGAGAAGTAGCAAGGAGGTTGGAACGGACCCTCAACCATCAAAATCAAATCACAAGGAAGAGGAATACACCCAACCCACGGCAAGAGTGGAAACACCTTTGCCGGAGGCACCTATTGCTCCCACGCCATCTAATTCAAGTAAGGTTGTTCCAAATTTAATTAGTTCTAACCCCATTCCACCTAATATCCCTATTCCTTGCAGGTTCATGAATTCCAAGGAAGAAGAAAGTGAAAAAGACACCTTGGAAGCCCTTCCAAAGGTGAAAAGTAGGGAATATCATGAATTCATCAAAGAGGACGTTCTTGAGATAAACAACCCCAAAGAAGTTGAATTTTATGACACAAGACAAGGACCAATCCTCACATCAAATCTAACCAACTGCAAAGTCCCTGAAACGTTCAAAGAAGGGGTGTTTATTCTTGAGTTCTTATTGGATCACATAAGTAAGCCACCTCCTCCAATTTCAATTTTCTTTTATACTAACATGTTGTTAATGATTCAGGCATCCAATCTTGAATTTAAACCATTACCGGATCATTTCAAGTATCACCTTCCATTCAAAGATCAATTCCATGCCGTTTGATTCAAATAGAAAAAAAAAAAAAAAAAAAAAAAAAAAAAAAAAAGAAGAAAAGATACTAAACATGGAGAAAGATGGAGCCTTCACAAAGGATGTTTATGTGAAGCCTCACTACGAGGCGTCGGAGCAGAAGGCATCGGAGCGGAAGGCATCGGAGCAGAAGGCGTCGAAGCGGAAGGCATCGGAGCGGGAGGCATCGGAGCTAGAGCATTCCAGGCCTCAATACTGGGTGGAACGCTAGATGACCCAGGAAAAAGGTGCCTCTGGAAGAAAGACGCAAGCCTTTGACGGTCATTTTGAACGCGACCTTGAGATTCTTGCAGCTCATCAAGCTTCCTCTTCATGCCCGACGAATAGTTATTTGCAAGCACATGCAAACTTCTATTCTCGTACTTAAGCTGTTTGATCTCCTGCTTAAGATTTTCCACCTCTGCCATCAATGATTCCACTTGACGGGACCGAGCAAGCAGGCGTTGGCCCATGTTGGACACAGAGCTCGCACACTGAACACTAAGTGCGAGGGATTCTTGAACGGCCAACTCATCGGACCGTCCTGAAAGCAGCTGACTATCTTTGGGAGTGAGGAGGTTCCTAGCTACTATTGTAGCTGTTGTGGCGTCCTGCATCACGGAGTCTTCACCTGTAAGAGGACCGTTAGAAGATAAGAAAGAAGGGTGCCATACGTTACCTTGACGCGGCGCGCCCGTATCACTGCTGAGACTCAATTCTAAGCTAAGGTTCGATGGGTTTGCCATTTTTCAAAGGTGTTCAAGAGAAGGGGTGGATGGAGTTAAATTTCAAAGGGCCGGAGACAATTTTCAAAAATGGGCAGTCTTCAGAGTGTGTATGTTTGAGGTGATCGGTAGCTCTATAAAAAGCCAAGGCGACGCGTCCACCAATTCAAAAAGCAGGAATTTCCTGCGCAAAGTTCGGCGACGATCTCTCGGCTTTTCAGAAAACGCGTTCACTTTGTCAAAAGATCTCTGACAAAGTGAAAACACGTGGAGGTCATCATCGCAACTACACATCTTTAGCCGACAAACGCAAAGTTCGACGACGCTTTCTCTACTTTTCAGAAAACGCATGTAGCTTTGTCAAAAGAGCCGCATCCGCACTACTACGTGTCGTTCAGAAAGCGAAGGGGCGTCGCTCAGAAATCGAAGGGGCGCCTGCTCAGAAATCGAAGAGGCGTCGTTCAGAAATCGAAGAGGCGTCACTATTTCAAAAAGCCGGATTTGCGGGATCAAAACGTTGTCGACAAGGGTAAAAGAACAATACCACCACTTGCTATTGGGAAATCCCTATATATGTCGACCTTCATCTTTTATGGCAAGGCAGACCTGAAGAAAATGCCCAACTCTTCCTCACCTCTGAGGGCGCACTCCCAGCAAAGCCTTTCGAAATACTCAATTTTTTTCTTCTTCCCCAAAGATGATACCAGATGCCTGGAGTACAGATGACCCAGGAGGAAACGGTAGATGGAAGCATGTGCTGATTCATTCACCGCTTCTTCAAAAGCAAAGGTATCTCATATCATCAAGGTCAAAAGCAAAAGTATCTCATATCATGCTCTTTCCCTGTCCTTTTCTTTGTCCTTGTTCTTACTCGCATGGCAAAGTGAAAGAAGCAATCAGCCGGCACTTGGAGTCAGTCTTCCAATCTGGAACCAACTGCCTGGAATCCCTTCCCTGATTGCTTACCTAGCGTTGCTCTCGAGTAGTCATCTTCAACGGTTGATACACTTCCAGAGAAGGGACCACTTCTGCAAAGGGGAGCAAGTAAGGCAAGTGAAAATGATACATTGAAGCATGTGGAGACAAGCTACAACTGCATATGCTGAGCTATCCTCTAACCCTCTTCAATACGAATTGGAGAGATTGAACAAAGAAACAGATAAAAGGAGGAAGCTCAGACCTTCGGGGGAGACCAAAAGAATCCTGCTGCTCAGTTCAAGAGTAGCACAAAGGAAAATCAACGAGTGGAGGAGACCAAAAAGAATCCTCCAGCCCAGTTCAAGAGTAAGCCTGTGGAATCACCAAGATCAACCCATGCACTCAGACCTTCGGGGGAGACCAAAAGAATCCTGCTGCTCAGTTCAAGAGTAGCACAAAGGAAAATCAACGAGTGGAGGAGACCAAAAAGAATCCTCCAGCCCAGTTCAAGAGTGAGCCTGTGGAATCACCAAGATCAACCCATGCATTCAACAAAGGAAGACTGAGAAAGCACTCCAATTCCAGATTTGCGTCCCTAAACTCTTCTCTTTGTTAGTTACATTCTGCTATGTTTAGTATGTATAAATGCTGTTTTTGTTTTTACTTATGTTTTATGCAAATCTATGCTTAAAACATTGAGGACAATGTGTGATTTAAGTGTGGGGGGGTAACTAAGTATATTTGATGCAAATTCGTGGGTTTTTATCACCCATAACTTCAAATGTTGTTCCTTGCTGTTTTAAGGTATTTTTAAGTTGTTTTAGAGTGTTTTAGTATGTTTGGTTTTGATAACTCTGAAAATCACATAAAAATTTGAAAAACATGTTTTGAAAAGCCTAAAAAGAGTGTTTTAAGTCATTTTTGTGTCATAGGTCACCTTCCAACACAATGATAAGGATTTGGTTTCTAATTGCATGACTGTTAAAAAGAGTTATAAACATGGAGAAAAGTTTGATTTACTCTTGGTATATGCTTGGTTATGGTTATAAGGTATGACTTCACATGCAATCATAAAAGAAAAATTCGTTTTTGTAACATGCCTGAATGAAGGAACTCAAACAAACGCTACAACCCTGAGAGACTTGAGCCTATAACGTTCTTTGGAGAGTATAATCTGTGATTTCTCGTTTTCTAAAGTCGTTGCATGATCTCATTATTCTTTGCTTGGTTACTACTTAGAAGGCGTTTTATCATATAGTTCCAAATGCTAGAACTCATGCCCATTTCATTCAAAGCATATTATTGATTTGCATAACATATATCAAGATGAAGTTGTGTAGTTGCCACCATAGCCAAATAGCCTTACTTCCCATATTTCGTATATGTTGTAAGTTTTAACCCCGTTGAGCCTTGTTTAGCCTTTATTCTTTGTTTACCCACATTTTCCTCACCTAGCCTAGTTTAGGACAATCCACACCCTTGTTCTTAAAAGATAGTGAGCATGACTTAAATGAATTCCTTTTGAGTTACATTATGCAAAAAAATGAGTGTGGGGGAAGGAATGCTTGTTCTTAAGTGTGTTTGTTTCAAAAGAAAAGAAAAACAGAAAAAAAAAGAAAGAAAAAAAAAAAAAAGAAAAAAGAGCTTGAAAAAAAAAAAATGAAAGAATGAGTGATTGAAGAAAGGGTTCAAAACACCAATTCTGGCCGTAAATTGTCTAAATTCTCCCTTTTTGTTCAAAAGTTGAGTTTTCATTCAAAAGTGAATTCTAAGTTGATCCAAGTGCTTTGCTCACTATTTCTTTAAGAACCTTTGTTTTCCATATCCCTTCTTTGTTATCCACACGCCCCGAACCCCATTACAACCCGTGACTTCAATCTTGAGTGTTATGTGTTTCAATTTGTGGAGTTTGAACTTGGTATGAGCATATGGTGTCACTGGTTCTCGCGTCTAAGTAGTAGCATTCTATTCATGAGATCATATCTAAATATGTTTATTAACTCCAGAAATTGCGTTCTTTGTGATACATATATGTGAGTGTTCGGTTTCATGTTTACATCAATCTTCTCACATATACTTAGTGTAGGGTGTGTAGTCAGAAAATCTGAGTAAAAATTGAGTGCATATCTTGTGAGGAATTGAGCAAATTCTCTAAGGCATGTTACTACATTCAAAACATGGTTTTAAATGCTTAATTGTGAAATAGTATGTGGTGACTGTGATTAAGAATGTAATTAAGTGTGAAGATGACTAAAATCTGTGGGAATGATGATTTTTAACATGTCATGTGCATTGGAAATCCCTAAGACGATTGTTGGAAGGTTTAGGTTGTGTTTTACTTGTTTTGTTTCGTTTCGTTTTGTTTTGTTTTTCTTTCTGTTTTGCTCGAGGACTAGCAAAAGATAAGTGTGGGGGTATTTGATAGGAGCATATTCATGCGACTTAAATGGCTTGTTCTCGTGCATTTACGTTATGTTTCTTTAGTTATTTTAGTCCTTTATGCTTCTTTTGTGTGTTTTCAGGTTCTAAGGGCAAAGTATGCAAAATGGTGCATTTTGGAGTAGTTTGGGGCGTTAAATGGATTGCATATACTTGAAGCCAAGTAGATGGACGAAATTGAAGACCAAAGGAGGCCCTTTGTACCAGAAATTCACACCAACACATCCCATTTCAGATTGCATTCCAATCATTCCAGCCAAGCCACATGCACTCCCTTTAATTTATTCAACCTAGCTGTCAAAGCACATGCACATTCACCCTAATCATTCACATACACAATCTGCCATCATTCACACATTCATTCGACATGCATTCCCTTCACAAATCAGCCACATGCACTTTGCCTTTCATCATTGCACCATAAATCAGCCACATGCACCCATAATCATTCAACCAACTTTGCACATGCATTCATCATCATAACCTAGCTGTCATTACCCTTTAATCACATGCATAAATCAGCCACATGCATCTCCCATCACCATTTCAGATTTCCACCAAGTTCCTAGCTGTCATATTCCCTCCTTTTCACCTATAAATAAGCATCCATTGCAGCCACAATTCATTCATTCCCATTCATACACAATTCATTCACCATTCACGCCAGAAATTCATCCCTTCTCTATAACACATCCATACTTCACCATTCTTCATATTTTCTGCCCAAAAAGAAGCCTTGAGGTCCCCTACATCCATCCCTATCCTAAACACATCATTCTACACCATCCATAACTCCCCATCCCTCCAAACCTATCCTTAGACCTTGTGCTACAACGAAGAGGAGGAGAAGAGTGCCTAAACGTTCATACAATTCAAGTATGAGTTGTTGGAATGTTTAGGTGTTTCTTTTCCTCGATTCCAATGTTTAATTTCAATTCTCTTTGTTTTGTACGTATGAGGAACTAAACCCCCCCCTTGGCTAGGGGGGGATTCGAAATCTTTTTATTATGCAAGTGTAACATGTGTGGAGATGAACCCCTTAGCTAGTCATCCCATCCATTCAAATCCATCACATTCATATTTACATTCTGTTGTTAATTAGAATCTGTGCAATTAGTTTAATTTCGTCCAAAACTCAATCCCCCCTTACTTTAATGTCCAAATTAGTTAGAAATCAATTTAATTTGTGTTTTTAAGAGTCTTGAGTCAAGTTACAACTTAATTTCGTCCAAATTTGGGTTTAAGGTCAGAAACTGCCTAGTTAGTGTTTTTAGGCAGTTTTGAGTCTTTTGAACTTGTTTTGAGTCCTTTGAGTCTTTGTATTGTTCAAATTAGTTAGAAAGTGTTTTGGTTTGTGTTTATAAGTGTTTTGATTCAATTTGTTACCCAAATTCGTCCAAAGTACTCAAAGTGCTCAAAACTGCCCAGAAAGTGTTTTTAAGGCAGTTTTGAGTGTTTTGGTGCTGTTTTGAGTCTTTTGGTTTGTTTTAGTGTTTTAAAGTTTAGTTTTGCATTCTTTGAGTCTAGTAGAGTGTTTTATATTGTGTTTTTATTTTTTTGAGTGAAATCCAAGTGATTAACAATCCCTCCTAATCCCCGGTCCTGAACGATCCCTACTTATACTTATACTACAATTGATAAAAAGAGGGTTTAATTTGTGTGCGTATAATTCTCGCATCAAAAAGTGGCGCCCCAAACCTTTCTAGAAGGCTTGGCCTTGCCTTGCAAGCCAAGCAAACCTCTCCCCTAAATCAGCCGCACCTCCCTAGGCCCAATCCCTTTGGGATTCAGATTTCCAAGGCCTAATCCTTGTGGATTTGGGTATACAAATCCTTTTATAAAACTATGTGGGCCAAAAACCTCTTCCTAAGTGGATTTGACAACCCATGGCCGAATTCTAGGGCCCTAATCCATAAAATCTGTTAAGGCCAACCCTAATCTACTTAGCCCTAGGACTATATAAGCATACTTTCAGCCAAAAATTCGTACCACCCCCTTATGCTATTCAGAAACCCTTGTGCCGCACCTCCATTCTCCATTCTAAGCCTCCATACACCTCCCTACACATCCATACACTTCTGCCGCACCCTTCCCCACCATAATCAACCATCATCCATCCCTCTAAACAAGGGAACACCATCCAAAACCACCAATTCCAGCACCTACACTTTGTGCCGCAGCAAGGAGGAGGAAGAGGAGGGAATCTGTGCATCGAATCCATCTTGGAATTGCTGAGCATTTAGGTGTAATCTTTCTTATGATTTCAATGTTTAAATTCAATACTTTTTGTTGTGCAAGCATGAGGAACTAATCCCCCCTTTGGCTAGGGGGGAATTTCGAAACCATGGTTATATTTGCATGATGATTTGATTACTTTCAGTTGTGATTTCATGAATGATGAATTCAATTTGCTTATCTATTTTAATTAAAACTTGCTTATGTATATGAATTGAGAGTGCACGCTTGATTTGCATGCATAAACATGATGCTAGGGTATGAGGGAACTTCACCTAATCGTTGAGAACTTATATTCATGAGTAGTTAAGATTGTTGGTCACAATTATGATAAGTGAATTCTTGGCATAAGTATCATGCGCTTTCATAGTTATGAATGCCTCGTCAACACCTATGATTTCCATAGAATCTAATGATCTTTGATTGTCTTTCTTTTATGTGCTTTCATATAGAAAAATTTTAAGGAATAATTTGATTGCAATGCGCCAATTCCATTCAATTCAATGACCTAAGGGAAATCGGAGAGTTAATTTAAGCGTACCTAATTAACTTGGGGTGTTGAGGTTCATGAATTCATTGATTAAGCAACTGGAAATTGTATTATGTGCAAGTATGCCATGTGTGGAGAAAAACCTCCTAGCCATCTCACCATCCACTTAATTCCATCAATTTCGTCCAAATCTGCCTAGTTTACATATTTGTTTTGTTTTGTTTATTTTCGTCCAAAACCAAATCCCCATTTATTCTAGAGTGTCTAATTGGTCCAAATATGTTTTAGATTGTGTTTTTGAGAGTTTTGAGTCAAGGTAGAACCAATTTTCGTCCAAATTTGTGTTTAGGCTCAAAATTGCCCAGATTGTGTTTTTAAGGTAGTTTTGAGTGTCTTTAGCCTATTTTGAGTCTTGTAAACGTGTTTGAGTCTTTTTACGTGAGTTTAAGTGTTTGAAAGGATAATTTTAGTTATTTGAGTCAGTTTAGAGTGTTTAGCAAGCCCTCCTAATCCCCGGTGTAAGAACGATCCCTACTTATTTATATGCTACAATTGTCAAAAGAGGGTTAATTTGTGTGTGAAGTTAATTTTCGCATCATTAGTTGTGCGATGCAACTAACTTGGGGCATTGTCATTCATAGTCTAAAGGAAAAATAACTTGAAATTGGTTTATATGCATATATCATGTGTGGAGAAGGACCCTCTAACTAGCCTTTCACCCATTTTATTCACCTAATTTCGTTTTTCAAAAGTGTTTTCTACAAAGTTTTTGTTTTAAGTTTTAAATTCATCAAAAACAATCCCCCTTTCATTTAGTCTTGTTATTTGAATCAAAATCTGTTTTCTTTGAGTCTTTTGAGTCAAGTTAAGTCCTATTTTCATCCAAATAACTTGTTAGGTCTAGAATTGAGTCTTTTGATTGTTGGTTGCTGTTTTAAGTGTCTTTAGTGTTTTTGAGTCTTATTTGTATTGATTAGCATCCCTAGTTAATCCCCGGTCTAGAACGATCCCTACTTACATATCTACTACAATTGTCACAAATAGGGTTTAATTTGTGTGTCAAGTTAATTTTCACATCAAATTTTGGCGCCGTTGCCGGGGATTAGCAAACTTGCTAATCCCTTTTGTTTATGTCGTGTCAAGGTGTCTTTTGTGTGGCTTTGTGTCTTTTTGTTTATGGTTGCCGTGCCCCTTTAAAGTGGTTACTGATTTGTTTTTGTTCTTTGTCTCAGGTACTAGTTTATGACTCGTCGTTCTCAACCTATTCGTGCAAACATATTGGATTTTGACGATGATTTTGAATGAACTTTGAGAAAAAAGAAGAAGCAACCAGAACCTAATCCACCTAGTTCAAGTTCAGAGTCCGAATCTAAATTTGAAGAAGAAGAGTATGGCGGCGGACAATCGAACAATCAAAGAACTTTCGGCCTCGGGATTAGACAATGCCTTGCCTTTATGCATTCAATATCCTATGGCAACTCAAGGCAGGACCAATGAGTCCGAATTGAAGTCTAGCTTGTTGCATCACATTCCCAAATACCATGGGCTGTCCATGGAAGATCCAAACAAGCATCTTAAGGAGTTTGAAGTGATATGTTCAAGAAAGACACCCATCAATGTCGATGGGAACATTTTGAAGATAAAACCTTTCCATTCTCTCTTTTGGAAAAGGCTAAAGATTGGCTATACGAATTGGCACCCGGAACCTTTACTTCTTGGGAAAGTATGAAACGAGCATTCTTGGAGAAATTCTTCCCAACTTCAAGAGTGATTCTTTTGAGGAAGAAAATTAGTGGCATTCAACAAAACCAAGGGGAGTCTTTTCCAGCATATTATGAACGTTTCAAGACTCTAGTTGCGTTATGCCCTCAACATCAAATGAAGGAAGAAATTTTAATTCAATATTTCTACGAATGACTCCTTCCATTTGAGAGACAAATGCTAGATGCCTCGGCAGGGGGTGCTTTGGTTGACAAAACACCGGTGACTACCAAGGTCCTAATTGCAAATCGAGCCTTGAATGCACAACAATACGAGGGAGTTGGACAAAGAGACCCCCCATGGCAACAACAAGTGAATGAGGTAAGTGCAATTTCTGAAATTCAATCTCAATTAGCTAATCTCACTATGCTTGTGTCTCAGGTTGTTGAAGGATCCAAAATGCAAGGTGCGGCCATATGTGGAGTGTGCTCTATGTAAGGACATCTCAATGATCAATGTCCTCAATTGATAAAGAATGAAGGATGGGAGAGTGCCCATGCCATGGGGTACCAAAGTCCAAATCAACCAAGGAATGATCCATACTCAAATACATACAATCCGGGATGGAAAGATCACCCAAATTTCAAGTGAAGGGAGCCTTAACAACCTCAACAACAAGGAGGACTTCGACAACCACCCCCTAGGATATATCAAAGGCCATTTGTACAATCTCAACCTCAATCACAAACTGCCCAACAAAACTCAGGTTCGCTAAACGATAATGATCAAACTTTTCAATTACTAACTTCTACATCGTAGGGATTACAAAATCAAAATAATAGAATAACAAACCAAGAAAAAGAGATGAGTGACGTAAAAAAGAAAATAGGGTAGATTTCAGAGTTCCTTGGGCAGTTTAGAGAACAAGGCAAACTTCCTAGTACAACCGTTGTGAATCCAAAGGGAAGCTTTGAAACCGCCAAGGCCATTACGTTGAGAAGTGGTAAGGAGCTTGGAAATCATCCAAAACCATCCAAACAAGGCCTTAATAAGGAGGTAAAGCTGCTGCAAGAAGAAGAACAAGGAGCAAAGGCCATGGCAAGGGAAGCCAAAACCTTGCCTCAACCCCCTGGTGCACCAAAACCATCCCAAACCACCAAGGTAAGTCCAAATTCGAATTTGTCTAGTTCTATTCCACTAAATGTGCCCTTTCCTAGCAGGTTTATGCAATCTAAGACAGAGGAGGATGAAAAAGACATCCTGGAGACGTTTAGGAAGGTGCATGTCAATATCCCACTCCTTAATGCAATAAAGCAAATTCCGAAGTACGCTAAGTTTTTGAGGAAGATTTGTACAACAAGGAAATGGATTCGGGAGAAAGAGGTGGTACATGTAAGTGAGAATGTCTCTGCAATGTTGCAAAGAAAGCTGCCACCTAAATCCAAAGATCCAGGTAGTTTCACTATCCCTTGTGTAATTGGTAATACAAGGTTCGAACATGCTATGTTGGATTTAGGTGCATCAATTAATGTCATACCATACTCTGTTTATGCATCTATGAATCTAGGAGAGCTTAAAAATTATGGTGTTATTATTCAATTAGCCGATCGATCTAATGCATACCCGAGAGGAGTTTTGGAAGATGTTTTGGTGCAGGTAGACCACTTGATTTTTCCTGCAGATTTCTATGTGCTTGACATGGAGGATTCAACCCACTCTCCACCATCGCCACTCTTACTTGGATGACCTTTCATGAAAACAACCCACACCAAGATTGACGTGGCCAAGGGAGCCTTAACTATGGAGTTTGGTGGTGATATGATTAACTTTAAAGTTTCTGAATCCATTGAGAATCCTAATGATGTTCGTTCTTGTTTTGCCATTGGTATAAGTAAAAATATAGGGCAGGAACATTCAAAACCAATCAAGAAGGATGCATCTAGAACCACCATCGAGGAAGGAATTAAATGGAGCACAAGGAGCATGCCACTACCCTACAAACACCCAATCTGGCCGTGCCTAAGGATAAAATTGGCGACATGGTGGCTGCCCTAGGGGCATTGCCACAACATCCTAGTAAGTTTCCAATCCCAATTCAAATTCCCATTTCAACTAATAGGTTGTTACCTTCTTTGGTGCAGGTTCCAAATCGATTTCAAGGTGGTGGGAGCATTTACATGGACTTTAGGAACCAAAACACCACAATCAGGGAGGATCACTATTCCCCCCCATTCATTGAGCCATACAATGAGAACTTTGAAGAGCATGTCATGGATGGTGCAAGCTTCCATGCCGTAGGCCCAAATGAAGCATAAGAGGAAGGATCGTTCGGTTGGAAGACGTTAAAGTAAGCGCTTCTTGGGAGGCAACCCATGCAAATAAAGAAGAACTAGGAAGCTCAAACACTCCATAACCAGATTTGTGTTCCTAAACCCTACTCTTTATTGCTTTTACTTTGCCATGTTTGTCGTGTTTGTTAGTTGTGTTATTTGGTTGGTTGTTTGTGAGTCTATGCTTAAAACATTGAGAACAATGGTTGGTTTAAGTGTTGGGGGGGGGGGGTAAACAAAGTGTTTTTCATGGAATTTCGTGGGATTTTATCACCTATCACTTTTATTGTTGTTACTCACTGTTTTTAAGTGTTTTTAGTGTGTTTTGAAGTATTTTTATTTGTCTTAAACAGAAAATCCGAAAATTTGAAAAAAAAAATTGAAAAAGAGTGTTTAAAAAATCCAAAAAGAGTCGTTTTTGGGTGTTTGTTTGTGTCTTAGGGTACCTTCCAACACAATGATGAGGATTTGGTTTTTAATTGGATGACTGTTAAAGAAAGTTACAAACATGGATGGAAGTTTGATATGCTCTTTGGTTTATGCTTAGTTGTAGTTGTCATTTACGAATTCACATGTAATCACAAAAAGGAAAAAATCAGCTTTTGTAACATGCTTGAAGGAAGAAACTCAAACTAACACTACAACCCTGAGAGATTTGAGCCTAAACGTTCTTTGGAGAGTTAGTAATCTTGATGTTTTCGTTTTCCAAAATCATTGCATGATCTCATTATTCTTTGCTTGGTTGCTACTTAAAATGCGTTTTATCACTATAGTTCCAAATACTAGAACTCAGGTCCGTTTCATTCAAAGCATAAAATTGATTAGCATAACAAATAATAAGATGAAGTTGTTTAGTTAAACTAGAGCCAAAAAGCCTTACCCCTTTGCATATGTATTGTAGGTTTAACCCTTTCGAGCCTTAGTAGCCTAATTTTCTTTGTTAACCACATTATCCTTACCTAGCCTAGAATAGGACTATCCATACCCTTGTTCTTAAAGAATAGTGCAGCTGACTTAGAGGGAATTCCTTTTGATCTACAATCTGCAGAAAAACAAGTGTGGGGGAAGGATTTTTCGTTGGAAATCTATGAAGATGTATGATTTATGTGCCAAAGAAAAAGAAAAAGCCACGGAAAAAAAAATTGTGAAAAAGAAAAAAGGAAGAAGAAAAAGTTGAAGAAAAGACAGAAAAAAAAGTTGAAAATAAGTGAAAATGAATTCACAAGTATTGGTTGTTGAAGAAAGGGTCCAAAAGTTTGAATCTGGCCCCTAAGTGATGTGTGAATCTTCCTTTCGTGTTTAAAGTTGGTTTCTACATTCAAAAGTGAATTCTAAGTGTTTATTTCATTACTTTGTTTACTATTACTTTAAGAACTTTTGTTTATCCTTACCCTTCTTTGTTAGCCAATACCTTAGCCCCGTTACAACCCTTTGACTTTAATCTTGATTGTTATGTGCTTCAATATGTGGAATTTAAAATTGGTACAAGCATATGGTATCCCTGGTTCTCGCGTCTAAGTAGTGGCATTCCATTCGTGAGATCATATACATGTTAATAATTCCAAAAATTGCCTTCTTTGATTATAACTTATGTGAGTGCTAGTCTACATGTTGACATCAATCTTCTCACATATACCTAGTGCTGGGAGTGTAGTCAGAAAATCTATTTGAAAATAGAGTGTATCCAGTAAGGAATTGAGGGATTCTCTAAGGCATGTTACTACATTCGAATTCATGTTTTAATTGATTAAATGCGAGCTAGTGAGTGGTAACTATGATTAAGTATGTGCTTGAGGGTAGGGATAACAAAAATCTAAAGGAGTAGTAATCTTTAATATGTCATGTTGCATTGGAAATCCCTGAGGCAATTGTTGGAAGGTTTAGATTGTGACTTGTTTGTTTTTTTTTTTATTTCGTTTTGCTCGAGGACTAGCAAAAGCTAAGCGTGGGGGAATTTGATAGGAGCATATTTATGCTACTTAGATATGTTGTTTCCTTGCATTTAGTTAGTTAACTACTACTTATTATAATCTTTTAAGCTATTTTCGTATGTTTTTAGGTCCTAATGGAAAAAAGGAGTAAGAAAGTGCATTTTGGAGCTATTTGGAGCAGTTTTGGGCATGTATTAGATAGCTTAACTATAGAGCAAAGTGGATGGACGAAATTGAAGTCAAGAGAGGCTAGGAAAGGTTACAAATCTAGAGAAAGAAGTTCAAAAACAATGAGGATAAGGAAATAGCAAGAAATAAGGAACCTTATCCAACCTTATCTTATCCTATCCTAACCATCCTTATCCTTTCCTAACTCTAACATTATCCTATCTTATCCTATCCAAATCAGGTTAGGCCTTAAATCTAGCTAATTAGAAGGGATTAGTTATACATTTAAACACCTATTTCAGATTATAGAAGCCTAATCCCTTTGTATGCCGCATGTAGGCCATTCCTTGTAGGTTTAGGAGTTGTAATCCTTCCTCTATACCTATGCCGTGTGTTCTTGTCCCTCTAGGTTTAGGAATCTGCCCTAAACACTCTTTCTAGAACACCCTATCTTCCCCCTACAAGTGTGCCGCACCTATCCTTCTAGAAGTCCCTAAAACCATGTTGTGCACTCCCTATCCCATTCCCCTTTGGTTTCTGCCAAGACTTAACCATTTTCCCATAGGATTGTGCAATCTTTTTCCTTCAGAAATTGTGCATAAATTAGCCTATAAATACAACCCTATGCTGCACCATTCAAATGATCCATTCACTCATCCATTCATTCATACTTTCAGCCATCAAACACCACAATTCACCCTATACCACCCTAGTGCTGCAAGCAAGGAAGGAAGGAAGGAGAAGAAGGCTTGTGCAATCTGCCATCCAAGGGAGTGACGTGCATGCCATTGGAGTGTGGAGAGTTTCTAGGTGTATTATATCCTTAGTTTTAGTTCAATGTTTATGTTAATTTGGTTTTCAATTATGATGAACATGTGGAACTAATTTCTTTTTAGTTAGAGGTGAATTCAAAGCCATGATTATATATTTTATATGAATTGATTACATCCAGTTATTGTTTCTTAAGGCATGAATGTGATTCGCTTATCTAAGTTATTAAAACTTGTTTATGTATGTCGGTTGGGGGTCGACACTTAATTTGCATGCATGAATTTGATGCTAGAGTATAAGGGGGTTTCACGTAATAGTTATTCACTTATATTCACAAGTAGTGGAGGTTGCTAGTCACAATCGTGTTAAGTAAATCCTTGGTATGAGTCTCATGCGTTTCAAAGTGATAAATGCCTTGTCAATGCTTATGGTTTTCACAAAACTTAATGACTTTTGATATGTATCTTTAATATGCGTTTCATATAAAGGACTTGAGAAAGATAATTTGATTGTAATGCGTATTCATTCAATTCAATGAAATAAGGAAAATTTGATGGTTAGTTGTGCGATGCAACTAACTTGGGGCGTTGTCATTCATAGTCTAAAGGAAAAATAACTGGAAATTGGTTTATATGCATATATCATGTGTGGAGAAGGACCCTCTAACTAGCCTTTCACCCATTTAATTCACCAAATTTCGTTTTTACAAAGTGTTTTCTACAAAGTTTTTGTTTTATGTTTTAAATTCGTCAAAAACAATCCCCCTTTCATTTAGTCTTGTTATTTGAGTCAAAATCTGTTTTCTTTGAGTCTTTTGAGTCAAGTTAAGTCCTATTTTCGTCCAAATAACTTGTTAGGTCTAGAATTGAGTCTTTTTGATTGTTGGTCATTGTTTTAAGTGTCTTCAGTTAGTTTTGAATCTATAGAGTCTAGTTTAGTGTTTTTGAGTCTTATTTGTATTGATTAGCATCCCTAGTTAATCCCCGGTCTAGAACGATCCTTACTTACATATCTACTACAATTGTCACAAATAGGGTTTACTTTGTGTGTCAAGTTAATTTTCACATCAGTTTCTTCCTTCAAGCATGTTACAAAAACTAATTTTTTTCCTTTATGATTACATGTGAATTCATAAACGACAACTACAAGCATAAACCAAAGAGCATATCAAACTTCCATCCATGTTTGTAACTTTCTTTAACAGTCATGCAATTAATACCAAATCCTCATCATTGTGTTGGAAGGTACCTCAAGACACAAACAAACATAAAAAACAAAAACAACTCTAAAAACAACTCTTTTTGGGTTTTTAAAACACTTTTTTTCGATTTTTTTTTTCAAATTTTCGGATTTTCTGTTTGGGACACATAAAAACACTTCAAAACACACTAAAAACACTTAAAATCAGTGAGTAACAACATTAGAAGTGATAGGTGATAAAATCCCATGAAAATCATGCAAAAGCAACTTGTTTACCCCCCCCCCCCCATACTTAAACCGAACATTGTCCTCAATGTTCTGAGCATAGATTCACAAACAAACAAACTAATAACACAACTAACAAACATGACAATCATGGCAAAGTAAAAGCAATAAAGAGTAGGGTTTAGGAACGCAAATCTGGATATGGAGTGTTCGAGCTTCCTAGTTCTGCTTTATTTGTGTGGGTTGCCTCCCAAGAAACGCTTACTTTAACATCTTCCAACCGGACAATACCTCCTTTTAAACTTCATTGGAGCCCACGGTATGGAGGGGTATCTCCTCCACGACATGCTCCTCAAAGTGGTCATAGTATGGCTCAACCAATGTCCATTGACTTTGAATTCGTTTTTGGTCTTTAAACTTTGAATTTGAATTGCACCATAAGGAAAGACATTAGTAATAACAAAAGAACCAATCCACTTAGACTGTAACTTACCTGGAAACAATCGAAGGCGAGAATTGAAGAGTAACACTTTCTGCTTAATTGAGAATGCCTTGCTACGAATCATCTTGTCATGGAATGCCTTTGTTTTCTCCTTGTAAATTTGAGCATTCTCATAAGCTTCATTCCTTATTTCCTCAAGCTCATTCAATTGAAGCTTTCTATGGATTCCAGAGGCATCATGGTCCATATTGAACGTTTTGACAGCCCAATGTGCTTTGTGCTCTAATTCAACAGGAATATGACATGGTTTCCCATAGATGAGCTGAAATGGGGACATCCCAATTGGTGTTTTGTAGGTCGTACGATATGCCGACAATGCATCATTCAAACGCAAGCTCCAATCCTTCCGATTTGGCCCAACAGTCTTCTCCAAAAACTGTTTGACTTCTCGATTAGAAACTTCGGCTTGCCCACTTGTTTGAAGATGATAAGGTGTCACCACCTTATGTGTGACATTATACTTCTTGAGCAATGCCTCAATGGTTCGATTGCAAAAATGGGAGCCCCCATCACCCTTGGCATTCCAAATCTTGCAAATATGTTAGTTTTCACAAATTCTGCAACCACTTTGGAATCATTAGTACGGGTGGCTTTTGCTTCCACCCATTTCGAAACATAATCAACCGCAAGTAAAATATAAACAAAACTATGAGATGAAGGAAAATGACCCATAAAATCAATACCCCAAACATCAAAAATTTCAACCACAAAGATAGGGGCTTGCGACATTTGGTCTTTTAAACCAATGTTTCCGGTTCTTCGACAACAATCACATTCAAGTACTTTACATGCAGTTCTTTGAGTGCCAAAGTGACCTCCACATGCATAAGTGTGACAAAAAGTTAAAATTGAATTCAACTCCAATTCATGCACACATTTACGAATGAATTGATCAACGCAATATTTCCACAAATAAGGATCATCCCACACATAAAACAGAGCCTTGTTTTTAAGTTAATCACGTTGGTGTTTATTTAGGTTGCTTGGAACTTGTTTAGACACCAAATAATTCATTAAATCAGCATACCATGGCTCACTTACCTCAATGGACAGCAGCTGCTCATCTGGGAATGTCTCTGGGATAGGCACAGCACCTTCTTCATGCACCATACGGCTCAAGTTGTTAGCCACCACGTTTTCACTTCCTTTCTTGTCCTGAATTTCGATTCAAACTCTTGAAGTAGAAGCATCCATCGGAGAAACCTTGGTTTGACCTCCTTCTTGGTGAGTAAGTACTTCAACGCTGCATGATCAGTGTAAATTATAACTTTAGTGCCAAGTAAATAAGAATGAAACTTATCTAAAGCAAAAACAACAGCAAGAAGTTCTTTTTCCGTTGTGGAGTAGTTCAATTGGGCATCATTCAAGGTCCGGGATGCATAATAGATGACATGTGGCTGCTTCTTCTTCCTTTGGCCTAAAACAGCTCCTAATGCATAATCGGAGGCATCGCACATAAGCTCAAAAGGAAGGCTCCAATCTAGTGGAACAATGATGGGGGCCGAAGTGAGCATCTCTTTGAGGTGTTTGAAGGCCTTCTCACATTCCTCATTGAACTTGAATGGGACATCTTTTTGGAGAAGTCGGCAAAGGGGGTTGGAAATCTTCGAAAAGTCCTTGATGAATCGCCTATAGAATCCTGCATGTCCAAGAAAAGAACGAACCTCTCTAACTAAAGTAGGAGAGAGTAAGTAGTGTACAAGATTTATTTTTGATTTATCAACCTCAATACCCTTGGCCGAAATTATATGCCCTAGAACTATGCCTTGTTTTACCATGAAATGACATTTTTCCCAATTTAAAACAAGGTTAGTGTTAATGCATCATTCCAAGATTAAAGTGAGATTATGTAAACAATCATCAAACGAATCACCAAATACACTAAAATCATCCATGAAAACTTCAATAATCTTCTCCACAAAATCTGAAAATATACTTACCATGCATCTTTAAAATGTGGCAGATGCCGATTGGCATGCAACGATAAGCAAAAGTACCAAAGGGACACGTGAAAGTGGTATATTCTTGGTCATTCGGAGCTATGACAATTTGATTATATCCCGAATAACCATCAAGAAAACAATAAAAAGAATGACCAGCTAACCTTTCAAGCATTTGATCAATGAATGGTAAAGGGAAGTGATTCTTCCTTGTGGTGGCGTTGAGCTTCCTATAATCAATACAAACTCTCTAACATGTTTGGATACGTGTTGGTACAAGCTCATTCTCGGCATTCTTCACCACCGTCACTCCGGATTTCTTTGGCACAACTTGAACTAGTGAAACCCAATGGCTATCCGAGATAGGATAAATCACTCCGCAATCAAGTAATTTGATAATCTCTTTCTTCACAACTTCCAGGGTTGAGTCAACGTTGAGCCTCTTGAGTTGGTGTAGCCCCCTCCTCTAGAAGTATACGATGCATGCATGTTGTAGGGCTAATTCCCTTAATGTTGGCCAAGGTACATCGTATGGCTGTTTTGTGCTCTTTCAACACTCGAACCAATTTCTCCTCCTTGAATGCCGTGAGTGATGAAGAAACAATGACAGGCAACGTTTCTTTGTCTCCCAAATAGACATACTTCAAGTGACTTGGCAATGGTTTAAGTTCAAGAACGGGTGCCTGAATCACTGAAGGTAACAACTTGTTTGTAGAAACAGGAATTGAAATTGGGATTGGGGGCTTACCTTGATATTGGGGCAATGATTCAAGTGCAGCTACCATCTCGTCAACTTCATCATCATTCACAGCCAGATTGGGTTTTAAGCCCAATCCCTTGGCAATTGTTGTTTCAAGGGGATCTTTGTCCAACGAATCAAGAAAGTCATGCGCCAATGAATCAAATATATCAATAGAAAAACAAGAATGATCATCTTTAGGATATTTAATAGTTTCAGAAAGATTGAAATCAATAACTTCCCCATCAAATTCCATCGTTAAAGTCCCTTTGAACACATCGATCTTGGTGCAGGCTGTTTTCATGAAAGGTCTCCCAAGTAGGATTGGCAATGGTGTAGAATGGGTTGAATCTTCCATGTCAAGCACATAAAAGTCTGCTGGAAAGATCAAATTGTTAACCTGCACCAAAACATCTTCCAAAACTCCTTTTGGATAGGCATTAGAACAATTGGGCAATTGGATAATCACACCATCGTTTTTAAGCTCTACTAAGTTCATAGATGCATAAATTAAGTAAGGCATGACTTGAAGCTCCAAAGTCTAGCATAGAGTGTTCAGACTTAGTATTGCCAATTACACAAGGAATTGTAAAACTCCCCGGATCTTTGCATTTAGGTGGTAGTTTTCTTTGTAACACCGCAGAAACATTCTCACTTACTGGACCACCTCCTTGTTCGAAATCTTCTTTCTTGTTGTGCAAAGCTTGATAGGAGCATATTTATGCTACTTCGTTATGTTGTTTCCTTGCATTTAGTTAGTTAATTACTACTTATTATAGTCTTTTAAGCTATTTTCGTATGTTTATAGGTCCTAATGGCAAAAGGAGCAAGAAAGCGCATTTTGGAGCTATTTGGAGCAGTTTTGGGCATGGATTGGATAGCTTAACTATGGAGCAAAGAGTGATAGGAGCATATTTATGCTACTTAGCTATGTTGTTTCCTTGCATTTAGTTAGTTAACTACTACTTATTATAGTCTTTTAAGTTATTTTCGTATGTTTTTAGGTCTTAATGGCAAAAGGAGCAAGAAAGTGCATTTTGGAGCCATTTGGAGCAGTTTTGGGCATGGATTAGGTACCTTAACCATAGAGCAAAGTGGATGGACGAAATTTAAGTCAAGAGAGGCTAGGAAAGGCTACAAATTTAGTGAAAGAAGTTCAAATACAAAGAAGATAAGGAAAGAGCAAGAAATAAGGAACATTATCCAACCTTATCTTATCCTATCCTATCTTATCTTATCCAAATCAGTTTGTGCCTTAATTCTAGCTATTTAGAAGGGATTAGATATACATTTAAACACATAAACTCAGACTCTAGAAGCCTAATCCCTTATGTGCTGCATATATGCCATTCCTTGGAGGTTTAGGAGTTGTAATCCCTCTCCTACAAAGGTGCCGCACCCCTTAGCCTAAGTTCTTCTAGAAATCTGCCCTTTATCCCTTCTAGAAGTCTAATTTCTGCCACAAAATACCTAGTTTCTAGAAGCCCTAATTTCTGGCAAAATTCCCTATCCCTTTCCCCTTTGGTTTCTGCCAAACCTTAGTCCTTTCCCATTGGATTATGTAATCTTTTTCCTTCAGAAATTGTGCAAAACCTAGCCTATAAATACAAGCCTTTGCTGCACCATTCAAACCATCCATTCACTCATTTATTCATTCAAACATTTAGCCATCAAAGACCATAATTCACACCACATCACCCCTAGTGCCGCAAGCAAGGAAGGAAGGAGAAGAAGACTTGTGCAATTTGCCATCCAAGGAGTGCCATGCATGCCATTGGAGTGTGGAGTGTTGATGCGTTACGAATGTGACACAGAAATTAAACCCTATTTGTGACAATTGTAGTAATGATGTAAGTAGGGATCGTTCTATCCAAGAATTAACTAGGGGTGCTAAACACTTTAAACTGACTCAAATAAATAAAACTAACCTTTAAAACACTTAACTCACTTAACAAAAACTCAAAACAAGTCCACAAGACTCCAAATACTTAAAAACACAAAATAAGATAGATTATAATGACTAAGACTTAACAAAATATGGGGGGATTATGTTTGGACGAAATTAAATTAAATGGACAGATTGTAAAGAAAACAGATTGTAAGACAAATTGTGATAGACCAATGGATGATGGAATAGCTAAGGGGTTCTTCTCCACACATGAAATATATGCAACGTAAATCAATTTCCAGTTATCAATTCAATAAGTTATGAACCTCGACACTCCAAGTTAATTAGGTCCGCTTAAATTAACCTTCAAATTTCCCTAGAATCATTGAATTGGATGAATATGCATCGCAAACAAATTATTCCTAACAAGTTCTCTATATGAACAGCATGATAAAGATACAAGTTAGAATCATTACGTTCTTTGGAAATCATAAGCATCGACAAGGCATTTGTAACTATGAAAAGCATGATACTCTTGCCAGGAATCTACTTAACATGATCGTGACTAGCGACCTTCACTACTTGTGAATATAAATTCATAACGATTAGGTGAAACAAACTTATATCCTAGCACCAAATTCAAGCATGCAAATTAAGCGTGCACTCTCAATCAACATACAAGAATAAGTTCTAAATCAAACGGTTAAGCAAATTGTATTCATGACTTATACAACGATAACTGGAAGTAATCAACTTATTTCACATATATAATCATGGTTTCGAATCCACCCTTAGCCAAAACGATTTTAGCCAATCATTCTGATAGGAGCATATTTAGGCGACTTACTTAGCTTGTTTTCATGCATTTATGTTGTTAATTCATAGTTGTTTTAGTAGTTTAAGCTATTTTCGTTTGTTTTTAGGTCCTCATGGCAAAGGGAGCAAGAAAGTGCATTTTGAGGCTATTTGGAGCATTTTTGGGCATGGATTGGATAGCTTAATCATGGAGCAAAGAGGATGGACGAAATTAAAGCCTTGTATGCTCTTTGGGACATAAAACAAAGGGCCTAGCCCAATCAAACAAATCCTTTGAGCCATGGAAAACCTCTAGCCCAATCAAACAATCCATCAAAGCCATGCAAAACCACCAACACATGCACCCATCACCAAACACTTACCTTTGCCGTGCACTTCCCTTTCATTTCAGCATTTCCCCTTTACATTTCCACCTTCCCACTTCATCATTGCACCACAAATCAGCCACATGCACTCCCATTCACTCAATGCCGTGCGTTTCACTCCCATTTCCAGCATTCACATGCTTTTCCAACTCATCCACACCTTGCCGTGCATAATCCACCACTTTCCAACCTTTCCACATGCAATTTCAGCCACATGCATTCCCTAGCTGTCATTCCACTTCATTGCACATGCATCTTCAAATAAATCAGCCATGTCGTGCATCTCCACAATCCCATTCATCAACACATGCATTCCCTTCATAAATCAACCTCAAAACAACAACAAACACAACAGCAACATCATTGCCGTGCACATTCCCTAACATTTCCAGCTGTTCTTCATCATTATTCCTCCTACATTCCACCTAATCCACATGCTTTCCCAACAATATAATTGAGCCAACACATGCACCCATCACCCAACACTTCCCCTTGCCGTGGCCTTCACTCACATTTCCAGCTTTCCTCCTTGCAATTCGACATGCATTTCCAACCTAGCAACACCCCTTTAATCATTCCTAGCTGCAATTCACATGCTCTCCCATCCATTCTCTCCCTATATAAACCACACACACTTCATTCATTTGCATTCATAATCCCACACTTCCATTCCATTGTACATACTGTTGGAAATGTGCCCTAAAACCAATCATATGATGATACTTTACGGACATTTCAAACTAATGTAGTTTAAATGTAAAGGGCAAAGATTATTGTTTGAGCCGTCTCATATAAATGTTATATGCTTAAACGATAAGTCCAAGGAATATGTGATTGGAAGAATGCGATCTAAAGAAGTTAGATTCATGAGACCATTCTTTCGTTGACACATCCTAAACGTTCCTGATCATAGGATTGTCAATTGGGCATTGACAGTCCATTAAGATCAGTACGTGCTATGTCTTCTCTCAGGGAGAGTGACTAGTCTCGAGTCATTGGTGTGTGTGACATCAAGACAAGTACGTAGGTGCTCAATAGAGAATGAGTTCACTGAACACGATCAACGAAGAGTTCTCATATTCATGTCACATGAGAACTCATGGTTGGGATAATGCAAATTAGTCTTTTGACCTAAGGCATCATAGTTGTCTTGTGGTTAGGTCCTTAATCCTTGATTATGTCAAAGTCACTCCATCAGGAGGGTGTCCACGGCATTGTTGGGGTTAAGCCACTTAGCCATGGAGGCAAGTGAATGCGCAACAAGGGATCTCTAACCTTCAAACTGTTTGAGGGAGAATACTCTATGATATGATTAAGAATCTTTGGCCAAAGTATGAATGAGATTTAGGAATGTGTTCCAAATCACATTCAAGGTAATCATATAAGCACAAGACTCACATTGGATAGTAGACATGAATAAACTATCAAACCAAACAATGTGGTCAAGAGTATTGTATTAGAGAAAGACCGTATTGCATTTGTAATCCTAAAACTGAATAGGTTCTCCACCTCTTCTGATTAGCTTGGGTAACCATGACATGCTGCTAGGCGTCAACCATGGTTTGTGGAAGCCCTAAAAGTGTATTATCACTAACGGGAGAATTGAAAGTAAGTTTCAATTCACAATCGATTTGAAAGAGTTTGAATCGCCCACTGCCTCGCTAAAAGGAACCTAATGGATCGTACACCGTGTAAGGTGGAGATTGAAGATTCAACGGAGATGAGTAAGAATAATTAAATGGTTTCATTATTTATGGCAAGGATTAATTAATATGATTATTAATCAAACGAATAAGTTTGTTGAAGACCTCGAGAAAGTTTTGGACCTTAAGGCCCAATGGGCTTCGAACGTCAAGTCCATTGACTTAAGTTGTATGACAACTTAATGAATAATGATTCACAAAGGCCCAAATAGCCCAATGAATACCCTAAGGCCGGCCATTTAGAGAAAGAGTGGGTTTTTGACTTATTTACAAGTTTGCCACTCAAATGAATTAAGGTATAAGTGTGACTTAATAGCCAAAATTCATTAAGTGTTGTTTATGGGGAAATTGGAGAAACACAAACTCTCCTTTCTCTCTAGAAATGGCCGGCCACCCTTGAGGAAAACATCTAGCAATCTTACTTCCTCAAGGTCACTCATTTCTTCTCCAATCTTACCTTGGTGTGGAGACTTAGAGGTTCTCAATTTTGGGAACTTGGAGAAACCTTTTCATCCATCCAAATCCATGGATCTAAGATGCAAGGAATGAAGGCCCTCTCTTTGGGTGATTAGCCTTTGCTTATGCAAAGAGGAATCTACAAAGGTATTGATTTCTCAACTCACTTTGTTTTGAGTTGAGTCTTGGTTCACCTATCTACTAGGCTTTGAAGTTCATGGTTAAGTTTTGTTTTTGAGTGCATATAAACATGATTCCGCCTTTTAATTGTTAATTGCATGTTGTTGATGTTGCTCAAATGAACTTGTTTTTCACAAATCTTCCTTCAAGTGGTATCAGAGCCTAAGTCTAGTAGTTGGTGAATCCTTTTGGGTTTTGTAGTTCATAGTTTGTGATTTGAATGTTGTAATTGTTACAAGCTTTATTCTTGCTTCTTTGAATGTAAATTTTGTTAGAAAATTTGCCATCTCAAATGTTGTAGATGTAGTTCATATGAGCATGAATTTTGGAGCTAAAATTTGGTGCCATGTTTTTGGGGAAATTCGGCCAAATCCAAAGGGTGGATTTTTGGGTTCTTGTTTGACTTGTTAAAAGTGTTTTAAAGTAACTTTTGGAACCCCTATGTACCCTAGTATGGTTGTATGTTATTTCCCTTAAGTTTGAGTGGTTTTGGTATGTTTTTGGGTGAAGAATGTTCATGGAGCTCTTATGGGTTTTCATGAATGTTCTTCATTGTTCTTGATATGTTCTTGCCAAGAACAAAAGGTTTGGTGTTTTGATTCAAAGTTTTGATTTATTTCATAAAGTTTTTGTTTTGAAATATTTCTTATGTTTAAATATATTAGATATTTATTTTGAAAAATTAAAGAAATTTTAGTGGGTTGGTGTGTAATGATTTATTCCATTTCACACACCCTACTTACAAAACTTTGAAATTTTTTTATACTTTGTTTCAAATGGCCGGCCACCCTACTCAATTAGGGTCCTTGTGGGGCTTTTATGCAATTACATAAAGTTTTGATACTTTTGTGTATTTGTATTTTGACCCAAAAGTTTACGTTTTTACGTAAAGGTCCAAAATCACTAAAAGGACAAATTGTTTTGCTCCTTTAATGAAGTTTTAGTTTTTATGGAAATTTTTGGGTTCTAGTTGTAATTACATGAAGTAGTGAACTTTTGTGTTTTTACAAAGTGACCCCAAAAGTTTAAGTTTTTGCAAAATAGCCCAAAAGTTGAGGTTAATTGCACTATGGCCCAAACAAGTTGAGGTCATAGCATTTTGGCCCAAATTAGGTAGAGAACAAAAATTGTTTTGTCTCTTTAAATGAGAATTGGATTTTCATTTCATTTAGCTCCATTTAAATCAATTCTATGGATACAAAAACCAAATGAAAATGTTGCATTCAAGTTTAATTAGTTAAAGCGTTAATTAATTAAAGAAAGGGTGATTATGAACCTAAGCCTACGATAATTGAGCTATGTGAATGGCCGTTTCAAATTTGTTTGAACCATGGGAATGTGTAGATTAAATTTTGGTTGTAATTTGATATGATCAATTGTTGTAAAAGAGCATAAGCTCTTCTTTACTTTAAAGTAATTTGATTTGATCAATTGTTGTAAAAGAGCATAAGCTCTTATTTACTTTGAAGTACTCCTTTCTTGTTTTATTCGATATGCATGAAATTGGAGTAGTTGGGTCCAACGCCCAATAAGACAACACGTCTTAATGTGATTAAACGTGTAACTAAAATCAATCACCATCCCTAGACCGAGATTCAACACTAGGCTCGTGTTGAATCGAATCAAAGGTTCATAGTCATCCTAAGGCCCTAAGGCAACTATATAGTCCATCAATGAATGCAAATCTTGTGTTAGTAGTACCATATAGTCTTGCTTTAAAAACCGTTTGAAAAGCATAGTGGGAGTATTATATACTACTAAATCAATCATATGGACCAATAGTTGTAATAGGACCAAAATGTTTTAATTGGATTAAAATGTATGTTTATATGTGATGAGACCTAAAAACCCTCAACCAAATCAATATTAAGTTGATAAGCGAGAGATGCTTTGAATATCTCTTCGTGGCCTTCCACCGTGGTAGGCTCCAATCGTTTGTGACTTGTACACCGGCTTCACCCTATCATGGGGGAGTACAAAGTGCATGCTTACATTCAGGAGGAGTCTATACGCATATGATGAGGTGAGTGTAGGCAACGAGGATGGCCAACATCATATCATTGTGAGGCTATTCTTGAACCCCTTCATGAACTAAGCATGGTGGGAATAACTTAACTAAGTGCAATGGCGCCGACATCATATCATTGTGAGGCAACATTCTCTAGAGGCCAAATAAGATGGGTACTTGCAAGAGATGCAAATGAGTAAGCGTACTCTCTCATTATTATTAATGCTAGTCGATATCGTATCATCGTGAGGTGGGCTTGGTAATAGTGAGCCTCCCATACCCTACTAAGAGTTTCCTCCAAAACTCTCGAATTCCGATGAGGGATATGGAATTTGCCAAAAATAGTGGGTGGTGCTATTTGATTTAAAGACCCGAATCAAATGGCTTAAAATCAATCAATTTATATTCGTTATGTATTTGTTTACCAATATATTTGCAAACGCTATCCAAAACTTGACAAAGAAAAGCCGAATGCTTTAATTTCTGGACTTAGTTCTACAATCCCATAGATTGTCTTTAATGGCTTGTAGATGTAACTAAGTAGTCTCATCCTCACAATCTTCCTATTGATAATGTATCATTGGAAGAATATGTTAGATAAGTCTAACATGAGAAGAACAACACTTTTAATGTCATAATTCTTCAAAAACAAATTGTTGTATGAAGAAATAAGAGTTGTTTTGAACAACCCTTAATCAACACAAACTTTAGTGCTTGTTTCTTTGTTACATAAACAAGGAACTTTTGAAGTAAGCACAAGGGTATGGACGCTTTATGTGCCATGATTCTTCACTTACAAATTGTTGTATGAAGAAATGAGAGTTGCCTTGAACAACTCTTGAAAGTTTGTTATTATGTTTAGAACATAATGGTTGGTTGACAAAAATAGTCCATTTATATGGACTTATGATGATTTTCAATCATTGAGTGTTGAAGTGTTAAAACACTTAACGAGACGGAAACTAGGCAAGGACTTCACCTTTGTGTCCCTATCCTAATGGTTCACTAAGTTTATTGTAAACTATATAGTGAATAATAACCGCACGCTCTCCAAATCGTATGATGTGTATAACACATTTGAAATAAGTTTCAAGAGAGATAGTGGGAGTTTAGGGACCATGACTATTGTAATCAAAAGGGAAGTCAAATGAAGAAGGCAAAATAACTCCAAGGGAACAAACTTTCTTTATGAAAGGATGGACATTGGAAGGGGTATTTGCAAGAAATATCTTGCAAGTGTCAAGAACACACCTTTTGAAGGTGTTGTAAAACGTTCTTGATAAGTTCATAACAGTTGGTTCTTCTACTTGAATGCATGATTCTATATTAGTAACTATGTTTTACAATTGTTGTAAAAGTGTGCTAATAAGAAGTAGAAGATTAATGAGAGAAGAGAAAGTACTTCACATTCCAAACGTGAATCGAATATCGATCTCTGCAAAAGCGGATTGTACTTACTTCCTCATATGAACTACCAAAGAAATTGGAAAATACTAAAGATTGTCTTTACATTCCAATTTTAAGGAACTTAAATCCGTCACTATAGTAGAGATGGATAAATGTTTTGTTTGACAAAACATTGTTCTTTATTAATCAATAATTAGATTATTGTAATTTAATTGGTTGTCTCTATAGTAGAGATGATGTGGTAGTTTAACTGTTTAGAATACGATGATGCTTAAAACCCAAAAGGTTGCAAGGGAGTGACTAATCCCAACTGAGTTGTGACACCTCTAAAACATAAATTACGAGTTGGTAATAGATGGATGCTTTGGATCGTTAAATCCGGATCCAATGCCTTCTTGTTAAAATTGTATAGAGGCGAAATGTTCGAATCTTTATTCTTTTTGGAAAGAAGAAAGAATCACAAAGTTGTTGAGATTAATTCACTTAGATGTTAGTGGCTCTTATCCACAACATAATACTACTCATGTTGTATAACATTCACCGAAGATCACTCTCGGTTGGACTATAGTTTATTTTGAATAAACACAGGTCCGAATACTTTGCAAAAGGTTTCAAAGAATTCAAGAAATGTGAGTTGATGAGTAAGACGTCTAAAGTATTTACCTCCTTGGATTTGATCCCAGGAAAGATAACACTTTAGATGAGTTTCCTTGAAAGATATCAAGGAAAATAGCATCATAAGATAATGAATTTCTCCATTAGGAGAAGAACGAACTTGAATAAAATTTAGTTCATCTATTACCCATATATAGGATATATATACTTCTAAAAACAATATGATTGTCAATTAGAAGATCTTCCAAAATTTTCATAACTCCATAAGATGTAGTTGGAAAGAAAGACAAATCTTAAACATGTTAAGATTTGGGGTTGTGTGCTAATAAGCAATATTTGTTTGATATGATCAACAAAATAACAACCTAGTTCCTACACCACAAGCTCCAAGGTAGTCGAGAAGGATTTATAAATCGTCTTAGTTGAATGATTTGAACTTTATGACTATGTCATAGAGTTACACCTCTTAATTCGAAAGAAATAAGAATGAAAATCCTTATGACTACACTGAGTGTATATATATGACATATACTCAAGGAAATGGTAAAGTACCATTTGAATCGAAATAATGAAACCTTAATAGCTAATCGGTAGCTTAAGGTGACTACACTCAAAGAAAATGGTTGACTTTGAAGAAACCGTCTTTGACATAGTCTTAGTTTCAATTAATTCGAAGATTGCTAGAAACAACTAAAAGGTGATTCAATGTTTGGACATAATATGGGTTTCCGAAACCTTTATCAAGATAGTCTTGATAATATATGTCTAAAACTAAGAATCACAAGACATATAAGTTGTAGAGATCCATCCATCATGAATCTCAGCAAGTTAGTGGGAGCTATAAGCATCTTATGAGAAAAAGGATCAAATCGTTTGATTTCTCATAAAGATGTAAATGAATCTTTTGTTTACTAGGTTTACAAAAGATTAGTGGGAGTTAATCATATTCATAAATTTGAATATATATATACATGATATATATTAATTTTGAAAATGAAAGGAATTCTTCATCGTTAAAGTTATGACTTTAAACATTCTATAATGATAGAATGTATATGGGAGACATAGTCTATATACATGGGATGGAAATCTATAATGATAGATTTCAAGATATAATTGGATTATATCAAAAATAGACAAGAGATGCTAGGAAGTTTCTCATATGATGATAAACTTCAATTAGAATGACAATTCTAGTGAGACTAGGAAGTTGTTCTTCTCAAAGGGAATGTACCCTTTGACTCCCAAAGAAATAATGCGTAAATAGAATCCTTTATGCATACGCAGAAAGGTGATTTATGTATTTCATATTGTATGAAAACATTGATATAAGTTGTACCTAGAACGGTACAAGATGATATCAGTACAAGCCCAGGAACAGAACCATGGCAACTGTCAAGTGAATCCTTAGGTATTTAAGAAATACTAAGGATGGATTCCTCAAGAATGAGGAAGAATTAGAGTAACGTAATGGAAGTGTAAATGTATTAGATTATGAATCTAATCCATCATAGAATATCTCTTCATTATGAATGAAGTGATAATGAGATATCTCTTTATTATGACTAAAGAGATATTTAGGTGGAAACGTTAAAAGTAATGACTTTAATGTGTTCCATCATGTATGCAAAATATATTGCCATATAGAAGCTTACAACATTGTTGTTTGGATGGGAAAGTTCATTCATGAACTCTCCATTCGATTCCAACCAGAAAGTGTATGACACTAATGGGGCGATAGCTCAAGCCAATGAATCAAGGTCTCATCAAGGTCCGAACTCAAATGAGAGACTGAACCACATGATTGAGAATCATGTATAATGGTGACGTCGTTATTCTCAAGGTTGCTTCTATGGATAACATATAGATATCCATTGTTTAGGCCTACTACTCAGCCATTTATGAAATGAATTACAGAAGAGGTATCATCAATGATGACTAAGCTGATTGGCTCTAGTGCAAGTGGGAGATTGTTGGAAATGTGCCCTAAAACCAATCATATGATGATACTTTATGGACATTTCACATGTTAAACTAATCTAGTTTAATATTAAGGGCAAACATTATTGTTTGAGCCGTCTCATATAAATGTTATATGCTTAAACGATAAGTCCAAGGAATATGTGATTGGAAGAATGCGATCTAAAGAAGTTAGATTCATGAGACCATTCTTTCGTTGACACATCCTAAACGTTCCTGATCATAGGATTGTCAATTGGGCATTGACAGTCCGTTAAGATCAGTACGTGCTATGTCTTCTCTCAGGGAGAGTGACTAGTCTCGAGTCATTGGTGTGTGTGACATCAAGACAAGTACGTAGGTGCTCAATAGAGAATGAGTTCACTGAACACGATCAACGAAGAGTTCTCATATTCATGTCACATGAGAACTCATGGTTAGGATAATGCAAATTAGTCTTTTGACCTGAGGCATCATAGTTGTCTTGTGGTTAGGTCCTTAATCCTTGATTATGTCAAAGTCACTCCATCAGGAGGGTGTCCACGGCATTGTTGGGGTTAAGCCACTTAGCCATGGAGGCAAGTGAATGCGCAACAAGGGATCTCTAACCTTCAAACTGTTTGAGGGAGAATACTCTATGATATGATTTAGAATCTCTGGCCAGAGTATGAATGAGATGTTGGAATGCGTTCCAGATCACATTCAAGGTAATCATATAAGCACAAGACTCACATTGGATAGTAGACATGAATAAACTATCAAACCAAACAATGTGGTCAAGAGTATTGTATTAGAGAAAGACCGTATTGCATTTGTAATCCTAAAACTGAATAGGTTCTCCACCTCTTCTGATTAGCTTGGGTAACCATGACATGCTGCTAGGCGTCAACCATGGTTTGTGGAAGCCCTAAAAGTGTATTATCACTAACGGGAGAATTGAAAGTAAGTTTCAATTCACAATCGATTTGAAAGAGTTTGAATCGCCCACTGCCTCGCTAAAAGGAACCTAATGGATCGTACACCGTGTAAGGTGGAGATTGAAGATTCAACGGAGATGAGTAAGAATAATTAAATGGTTTAATTATTTATGGCAAGGATTAATTAATATGATTATTAATCAAACGAATAAGGTTCGTTGAAGACCTCGGGAAAGTTTTGGACCTTAAGGCCCAATGGGCTTCGAACGTCAAGTCCATTGACTTAAGTTGTATGACAACTTAATGAATAATGATTCACAAAGGCCCAAATAGCCCAATGAATACCCTAAGGCCGGCCATTTAGAGAAAGAGTGGGTTTTTGACTTATTTACAAGTTTGCCACTCAAATGAATTAAGGTATAAGTGTGACTTAATAGCCAAAATTCATTAAGTGTTGTTTATGGGGAAATTGGAGAAACACAAACTCTCCTTTCTCTCTAGAAATGGCCGGCCACCCTTGAGGAAAACATCTAGCAATCTTACTTCCTCAAGGTCACTCATTTCTTCTCCAATCTTACCTTGGTGTGAAGACTTAGAGGTTCTCAATTTTGGGAACTTGGAGAAACCTTTTCATCCATCCAAATCCATGGATCTAAGATGCAAGGAATGAAGGCCCTCTCTTTGGGTGATTAGCCTTTGCTTATGCAAAGAGGAATCTACAAAGGTATTGATTTCTCAACTCACTTTGTTTTGAGTTGAGTCTTGGTTCACCTATCTACTAGGCTTTGAAGTTCATGGGTTAAGTTTTATTTTTGAGTGCATATAAACATGATTCCACCTTTTAATTGTTAATTGCATGTTGTTGATGTTGCTCAAATGAACTTGTTTTTCACAAATCTTCCTTCACATACCACAACACAAACACTTCCCCCTTTTGTCGTGAGTTTCACTTTCATTTTCCACCACTCCTCTTCCATTTCCATCACTCCCCAACCCTCCAAAACACTACCCAACCATTCCTCCATACAAACACCAAACCAACAACATCCCTTAGACCTTATGCTACAACGAAGAGGAGGAGAAGAGTGCCTAAACGTTCATACAATTCAAGTTTGAGTTGTTGGAATTTTTAGGTGTTGCTTTTCCTCAATTGCAATGTTTAATTTCAATTCTCTTTGTCTTGTACGTATGAGGAACTAAATCCCCCCTTGGCTAGGGGGGGATTCAAAATATATGTTTATGCTTGCAATATGATTTGATTACTTCTAATTACGTTTCATAAGTTGTGAATTCAATTTGTTTAACTGTTTGATTGATAACCTATTTATGTATGTTTATTAAGAGTGCATGCTTAATTTTCATGCATGAATATGACGCTAGAATATAAGTGAGTTTCACCTAATAGTTATGAACTTATATTCACAAGTAGTGGAGGTTGCTTATAAACAATCGCGTTAAATAAATTCTTGGCATAAGTTTCATGCAATCATAGTAACGAATGCCTCGTCAACACTTATAGTTTTCAAAGAACTTAATGATTCTTGCTTGTATCTCTATTATGCAATTCATATAGGGAACTTGTGGGGAATGCTTTGGGTTGTCGTATGCAATCATCCAATTCATTAACTTAAGGAAAACTTGACGGTTAATTTAAGCGGACCTAATTAACCCGGGGTGTTGAGAATTCATGGTTTATTGAAAAGCAATTAGAAATCATTTTGTATGCAAGTATAACATGTGTGGAGATGAACCCCTTAGCTAGCTTCCCATCCATTCAATTCCATTAAATTCGTATTTACAATTTGTTTTCTTTGCAATCTATCCATTTTAGTTTAATCTCGTCCAAACCTCAATCCCCCCCCCCCCATATTTTGTTTAAGTCTTAGTCTTAATCTATCTTATTTTGAGTTTTGCATTCTTTGAGCCTAGTATAGAGTTTTAAACTTGTTTTTACATTTTTGAGTCAAATCCAAGTGATTAACAATCCCTCCTAATCCCCGGTCCATAACGATCCCTACTTACATACTTACTACAATTGACAAAAAGAGGGTTTAATTTGTGTGCGTATAATTTTCGCATCAAATTTTGGCGCCATTGCCCGGGATTAGCAAACTTTGCTAATCCCTTGGATTGTTTTATTTTCGTTTGATTTTATTTTATTCCAGATTCTTAATCTTGTTTTGTTTCTTGTTTTAGGTACTAGTTTATGACTCGAAGTTCTCATCCGATTCGTGAACATATCCTGGAGTGATTGGGTTCTTCGTCCGGCTGCAAGACGTAAAAGAAAGCGCTACTTGGGAGGCAACCCAATGCACTGAATAAAACAAAGCATGTTCATTTATTTTCGAGAATTACAAGTGTGGAAAAAAAAAAAAAAAAGTTTGTATCTAAAGAAAGAGAAAGATGGAGCCTTCACAAAGGTTGTTTTTGTTTACGTGAAGCCCCACTCCGTGGCAAAACTCTAGGAGCAGGAGGCATCGGAGCAAGAGGCATCGGAGCAGGAGGCACCAAAGATAGATCATTCGAGGCCCCAATACTTGGTGGAACACTAGATGACGCAGGAAAAAGGTGCCTCTGAAAGAAAGACGCAAGCCTTTGACGGTCACTTTGCATTCGACCTTGAGATTCTTGCATCTCATCAAGCTTCCTCTTCATGCCTGTCGAATAATTATTGGCAAGCACGTGCAAAGTTTTATTCTCGTACTTAAGCTGTTTGATCTCTTGCTTAAGACTTTCCACCTCTGCCATCAATGATTCAACCTAACGGGAGCGAGCAAGTAGGCGTTGGCCCATGTTGGACACAGAGCCCGCGCACTGAACACTGAGAGCCAGGGACTCTTGAATGGCCAACTCATCGGACCGTCCTGAAAGCAGCTGACTATCTTTGGGAGTGAGGAGGTTCCGAGCTACTATCGTAGCTGTTGTTGCATCCGTCATCACAGAGTCTTCACCTGTAAGAGGGCCATGGGAAGATAAGAAAGACGGGCACCATATCTTACCCTGACGCGGCGCGACCGGATCACTGCTTAGACTCAAATCTAAGCAAATGTTCGATGGGTTAGATGAGCTAGCCATTTTTCAAGAAGTTAAAAGAGAAGGGTTGGATGGAGTAAAATCTCGACGGGCCGGAGACGATTTTTGGGCAATCTTCAAAGTGTGCATGATAGAGGTGATCGATCACCTCTATTAAAGGAGAGGCGACACAATCACCAATTCAGAATTGAAGAGACACCACTCTTCAAAGCCGGATTTTCCGGCGTAAAGATCGCTGATGCGTGAATTATACGCACACAAATTAAACCCTCTTTTTGACAATTGTAGTATAGAATGTAAGTAGGGATCGTTCAGGACCGGGGATTAGGAGGGATTGTTAATCACTTGGATTTCACTCAAAAACGTAAAAACACAATATAAAACACTCTACTAGACTCAAAGAATGCAAAACTAAACTTTAAAACACTAAAACAAACCAAAAGACTCAAAACAGCACCAAAACACTCAAAACTGCCTTAAAAACACTTTCTGGGCAGTTTTGAGCACTTTGAGTACTTTGGACGAATTTGGGTAACAAATTGAATCAAAACACTTATAAACACAAACTAAGACACTTTCTAACTAATTTGGACAATACAAAGACTCAAAGGACTCAAAACAAGTTCAAAAGACTCAAAACTGCCTAAAAACACTAACTAGGCAGTTTCTGACCTTAAACCCAATTTTGGACGAATTTAAGTTGTAACTTGACTCAAGACTCTTAAAAACACAAACTAAGACACTTTCTAACTATATTGGACACTAAAGTAAAGGGGGATTGAGTTTTTGACGAAATTAACTAAAATGCACAGATTGTAATTAAAAACAGATTGTAAAGATGAATGTGATGGAATTGAATGGATGGGATGGCTAGCTAAGGGGTTCATCTCCACACATGTTACACTTGCATAATAAAAAGATTTCCAATTGCATTTCAATAAACCATGAATTCTCAACACCCCAAGTTAACGGTGATGCACTAATTAACCTTCAAATCTTCCTAACGTTATTGAATTGGATGATTGCATACGACAACCCAAAACATTCCCCACAAGTCCCCTACATGATTGCATAATAGAGATACACGCAAGAATCATTACGCTCTATGAAAATTATAAGTGTTGACGAGGCATTCGTTACTATGATTGCATGAAACTTATGCCAAGAATTCGTTTAACGCGATTGTTTATAAGCAACCTCCACTACTTGTGAATATAAGTTCGTAACTATTAGGTGAAACTCACTTATATTCTAGCGTCATATTCATGCATGAAAATTAAGCGTGTACTCTCAATAAACATACATAAATAAGTTATCAATCAAACAGTTAAACAAATTGAATCCACAACTTATGAAACGCAATTAGAAGTAATCAAATCAAAATGCAAGCATAAACATATATTTCGAATCCCCCCCTAGCCAAAGGGGGGTTTAGTTCCTCATACGTACAAAACAAAGAGAATTGAAATTAAACATTGTAATCGAGGAAAAGAAACACCTAAACATTCCAACAACTCAAACTTGAATTGTATGAACGTTTAGGCACTCTTCTCCTCCTCTTCGTTGTAGCACAAGGTCTAAGGATAGTTTGATGGTGTGGATGTGTGTTTGAATGCATGAATTTCTGAAATGGAAGAATGTATGAGAATGAATGGGAATGAATGAATTGTGGCTGCAATGGATGCTTATTTATAGGTGAAAAAGAGGGAATATGACAGCTAGGAACTTGGTGGAAATCTGGAATGGTGATGGGAGATGCATGTGGCTGATTTATGCATGTGATTAAAGGGTAATGACAGCTAGGTTATGATGATGAATGCATGTGCAAAGTTGGTTGAATGATTATGGGTGCATGTGGCTGATTTATATGAAGGGAATGCATGATTGTTTACATGTGAATTAAAGCTATATGTGGCTGCAATGATGAAATGGATGGGAGTGCATGTGCTTTGACAGCTAGGTTGAATAAATTAAAGGGAGTGCATGTGGCTTGGCTGGAATGATTGGAATGCAATCTGAAATGGGATGTGTTGGTGTGAATTTCTTGTACAAAGGGCCTTCTTTGGTCTTCAATTTCGCCCATCTACTTGGCTTCAAGTATATGCAATCCATTTAACGCCCCAAACTACTCCAAAATGCACCAAAATGCACCCTTTTGCATACTTTGCCCTTAGAACCTGAAAACACACAAAAGAAGCATAAAGGACTAAAATAACTAAAGAAACATAACGTAAATGCACGAGAACAAGCCATTTAAGTCGCATGAATATGCTCCTATCAAATTCCCCCACACTTAGCTTTTGCTAGTCCTCGAGCAAAACAAAGCAAAAGAAACCAAAAACAAAACAAAACGAACAAAACACAACCTACACCTTCCAACAATCGTCTCAGGGATTTCCAATGCACATGACAAGTTAAAACTCATTATTCCCACAGATTTTTGCCATCTTTACACTTAAGTACATTCTTACTCATAGTCACCACATACTAGTTCACAATTAAGCATTTAAAACCATGTTTTGAATGTAGTAACATGCCTTAGAGAATTTGCTCAATTCCTCACTAGAATGCACTCTATTTTCACACAGATTTTCTGACTTCACACCCTACACTAGGTATATGTGAGAAGATTGATGTAAATATGAAGACTAACACTCACATATGTTATATCAAAGAAAGCATTTTCTGGATTTACGACAATAATATGAATATGATCTCATAAATGGAATGCTACTACTTAGAACGAGAACCAGTGATTCCATAAGCTCATACCAAGTTCAAACTCCACAAATTGAAACACATAACACTCAAGATAGAAGCATAAGGGTTGTAATGGGGCTTAGGGAGTTTGGCTAACAAAGAAGTGATATGGAAAACAAAGGTTCTTAAAGAAATAGTGAGCAAAGCAATTGAATCAACTTAGAATTCACTTTTGAATGAAAACTCAACTTTTGAACAAAAAGGGAGAATTTAGACAATTTAGGGCCAGAATTGGTGTTTTGGACCCTTTCTTCAATCACTCATTCTTTCATTTTTTTCAAGCTTTTTTTCTTTCTTTCTTTCTTTCTTTCTTTTCTTTTCTGTTTTTCTTTTCTTTTGAATCTCAAAACATACTTAAGAACAAGCATTCCTTCCCCCACACTCATTTTCTTTCATAATGTACTCAAAAGGAATTCATTTAAGTCATGCTCACTATCTTTTAAGAACAAGGGTGTGGACTGTCCTACACTAGGCTAGGTGAGGAAAATGTGGGTTAACAAAGAATAAAGGCTAAACAAAGCTCAACGGGGGTAAAACTTACAACAAATACGAAATATGGGAAGTGAGGCTATTTGGCTATGGTGGCAACTACACAACTTCTTCTTGATATATGTTATGCAAATCAATAACATGCTTTGAATGAAATAGGCATGAGTTCTAGCATTTGGAACTATATGATGAAACGCCTTCTAAGTAGTAACCAAGCAAAGAATAATGAGATCATGCAACGACTTTAGAAAACAAGAAATCACAGATTATACTCTCCAAAGAACGTTATAGGCTCAAGTCTCTCAGGGTTGTAGCGTTTGTTTGAGTTCCTTCCTTCAAGCATGTTACAAAAACGAATTTTTCTTTTATGATTGCATGTGAAGTCATACATTATAACCATAACCAAGCATATACCAAGAGTAAATCAAACTTTTCTCTATGTTTATAACTCTTTTTAACAGTCATGCACTTACAAACCAAATCCTTATCATTGTGTTGGAAGGTGACCTACGACACAAAAACGACTCAAAACACTCTTTTTAGGCTTTTTAAAACATGTTTTTCAAATTTTTATATGATTTTCGAATTTTTAAGTCAAAACACACTAAACACACTTAAAAACAGCAAGAAACAACATTTGAAGTTATGGTGGATAAAACCCTCCGAATTTGCATCAAAACACTTTAGTTACCCCCCCCACACTTCAATCAAAACATTGCCCTCAATGTTTAAAACACACCAAACAAAAGTAAACACATAAACAGCAACTAAACATACTAAATATGGCAGAATGTATCTAACAAAGAGAAGAGTTTAGAGATGCAAATCTGGTTATGGAGTGTAAATTCCATCTTCTCTTTGGTGATTGCAGTGAGGCTTCATCTTGAGTTTTTCCACAGGCTACTCTTGAACTGAGCTGGAGATTCTTTTGGTTTCCTCCGATCGTTGATTTTCCTTTGTGCTACTCTTGAACTGGGCAGCAGGATTCTTTTGGTCTCCCCAGAAGGTCTGAGCTTACTCCTTTTATCTGTTTCTTTGTTCAATCTCTCCAATTCATATTGAAGAGGGTTAGAGGATAGCTCAGCATATGCTTGTCTCCTCATGCTTCAATGTATCATTTTCCTTTGCCTTACTTGCTCCCCTTTGCAGAAGTGGTCCCTTCTCTGGAAGTGTATCAACCGTTGAAGATGACTACTCGAGAGCAACGCTAGGTAAGCAACCAGGGAATAGAGTCTAGGTAGACTCCAAGTGCCGGCTGATTGCTTCTTTCACTTTGCCATGCAGGTAATATCAAGGACAAAGGAAAAGACAGGGAAATAACATGATATGAGATACCTTTGCTTTCGCCTTTGATGATATGAGATACCTTTGCTTTCGAAGAGGCAGCGAATGAATCCACATGCTTCGATCCACCGTTTCCTCTTGCCTCCTTTGTACTCCAGGCATTTGGTATCTTCTTTGGGGGATACATCCATGGTTGAAAATGTGTTCTCAAGAGAAGGAGAAAACTGAGCATGTTTGTGTGGGTTGGTTGCAGTTTACATTTTCGGCCGAGAAGGAAAGTTATGCGTTTGTGGGTGTATGCTTTGCCATGAATGTTGATGTATATAGGAATTGTAATGGCAAATGGCAGTGCGGATGCGGCAATGTCTTCCACGCGTCTTCTGAAAAGCCGGGAGCTTTTGACAAAGTGGCACGCGTCTTCTGAAAAGCCGGGAGCTTTTGACAAAGTTGCACTCGCTTTCTGGAAAGCCGGGAGCTTTCGGCTTTGTCACCCACGTTTGTCGGCTAAAGTGTGCAGCTGATTTCTAGCCTTCCACGCGTCTTCTGAAAAGCCGGGAGTTTTTGACAAAGTGGCACACGCTTTCTGAAAAGCCTGGATTGCGTCTGAAGAGCTGGCGATCTTTACGCCGGAAAATCCAGCTTTGAAGAGTGGTGTCTCTTCATTTCTGAATCGGTGCATGCCGCTCCTTTAATAGAGGTGATCGATCACCTCTATCATGCACACTCTGAAAAGTGCCCAGAAATCGTCTCCGGCCCGTCGAGATTTCACTCCATCCAACCCTTCTCTTTTAACTTCTTGAAAAATGGCTAGCTTATCTAACCCATCGAACATTTGCTTAGATTTGAGTCTAAGCAATGATCCGGTTGCACCGCGTCAGGATAAGGTATGGTGCCCGTCTTTCTTATCTTCTCATGGCCCTCTTACAGATGAGGACTCTGTGATGACAGATGCAACTGGCGCCGTTGCCGGGGATTAGCAACTTTGCTAATCCCTTGTATTGTTTTTGTTTCATTTATTTCACTTTGTTTCTGATTTTGTTTTAGTTTCTGACCTATTTTTGTTTCTTGTTTTTTTAGGTACTAGTGCATGACGCGGAGTTCTCAAACTGTGCATGCACATATCTTAGACTTTAACGACGATTTTGAACGTGATTTGAGAAGAAAGAGGAGGCATCCCGAACGTAGTGAACCTAGTTCAAGTTCAGAGGCCGAATCTGAGTTTGAAGAAGTGGAAGAAGAAGTTATGGCAGCGGACAATCGGACCATTAAAGAGCTTTCGGCCTCAGGATTGGCCAATGCCGCACCATTATGCATTCAATACCCCGCGGCTGCCCAAGGCAAGACCGATGAATTTGAGTTGAAGTCAAGCTTGTTGCACCACATTCCTAAATACCATGGGCTTTCCATGGAAGATCCAAACAAGCATCTTAAAGAGTTTGAAGTAGTTTGTTCAAGCATGACTCCCGTCAATGTTGACGGAAGTATTTTGAAGATGAAAGCTTTTCCGTTCTCTTTAATGGATAAAGCTAAGGATTGGTTATACGAGTTGGCTCCTGGCACTGTCACTTCATGGGAGAGTATTAAAAGAGCGTTTTTGGAGAAGTTTTTCCCAACTTCTCGCATCATTCTTCTTCGTAAAAAAATAAGTGGAATTCAACAAGATGAAGGTGAGTCTTTTCCTGCATACTATGAACGTTTTAAATCACTTGTTGCTTCTTGTCCACAGCATCAGATGAAGGAGGAGCTACTTTTGCAATACTTCTACGAGGGCCTCCTACCATTAGAACGTCAAATGCTCGATGCCTCGGCAGGTGGAGCATTAGTGGACAAAACACCTATGGCTGCCAAGACCTTGATTTCTAATCGAGCGTTGAACGCTCAACAATACGAAGGAGTAGGCCAAAGAGGACCCCCACGGCAACATGTTCATGAGGTAAGTTCTACTTCCGACATTAATTCACAATTGGCTAATCTTACTTCTATTGTGTCTCAGTTGGCCGAGGGCATGAAGATGCAAGGACCAATTGTATGTGGCGTATGTTCTATGCATGGACATGCCTCTGAAAAATGTCCACAGTTGATTGAAAATGGTGGATGGGAAAGCGCCAATGCAATTGGGTTTCAAGGCCAAAACCAACCAAGGAACGATCCTTATTCCAATACATATAATCCCGGTTGGAGAGACCACCCAAATTTCAAATGGAGGGAGCCCCAACAATCTCAAAACCAAGGAGGCTTTAGGCAACAACCCCCTGGGTTCTTTCCCAAAACCTACGGCCCACCCCAAAATCAAGCCCAATCCGGCCCAAGTGCCTCAGGTACGTCTCTTGACAATGATGCACTTCTTAAGATACTAACTAAGTTGTTTAATGGGCAGGACGATCAAGCTAAGGCTATGCAAAACCAAGACAAAAGGGTGGATCAATTGGAGAAACAAATGGGGCAAATTGCCGAGTTTATGGGGCAGTTTCGTGAACAAGGAAAGCTCCCTAGTTCCACCGTTCCAAATCCAAAGGGAGGTTTCGAAAGTGCAAAGGCCATAACCTTGAGAAGTGGAAAAGAGATTGGGGCAGATCCTACACCATCACAATCAGGTCCCAAAGGTGATGAAAACTTGCAAATTGAAGAGGAAGAATCAAGCAAACCCACGGCAAAGGTGGGAGAGTCTTTGCCGCAAGTTCCTAGTGCCCCAAAACTGTCTAATTCGGCCAAAAAGGGTAAGAATGTGTCAAATTCGGTTTCTACTAATGCTTTTCCTTCGAATGCTCCTTTTCCTAGTAGGTTTATGCAAACAAGGAAGGAAGAAGCTGAAAAGGACATCCTTGAGACATTTAGGAAAGTTCAAGTGAACATACCCTTGTTGGATGCAATCAAGCAAGTCCCTAGATACGCCAAGTTTTTGAAGGAGTTGTGCACCACTAGGAAAAGGATGTCGACCAAGGAAGTGGTAAAAGTAGGTGAGAATGTGTCCGCCATCTTGCAACGCAAACTACCTCCCAAATGCAAAGATCCGGGTAGTTTCACCATTCCTTGTGTCATAGGTAACACTAGATTTGAATCTGCCATGCTTGACTTAGGTGCCTCTATAAATGTTATGCCATATTCCATATATGCATCTATGAACCTAGGAGCATTGAAAAAGGATGGTGTTATCATACAATTGGCCGATAGATCTAATGCCTATCCAAAGGGAGTTTTGGAAGATGTTTTGGTGCAGGTTAATCATTTGATCTTTCCGGCGGATTTCTATGTCCTTGAGATGGATGAATCGGATCATGCACCCTCGCTGCCCATTCTACTTGGAAGGCCATTCATGAAAACGGCCCGGACTAAGATTGACGTGTTTAATGGAACTTTGTCCATGGAATTTGATGGGGAAGTTGTTAATTTCAATCTTTCCGATTCTATTAAGTATCCTAGTGAAGATCATTCATGTTTCTCTATTGATACTGTTGACTCTTTGGCGCAGGGATACCTTGAAGATTTGAATGATGATATGCTTGAAAAAGTCATTACAAGTGGTGTAGAAGTCAAAACCAAGGGAGCAACATCCATGCAACCCCACGGCACAAATACACTATCCTATGCCGTGCCTCCTAGTGAGGATTTTCTTGAAGTAGTTGCTGCCCTTGAGTCATCACCAATACATGATGGTAAGTTTCCTAACAAAGAGTCCATTCCCATTTCGACTAACAAGTTGCTTCCATCCATAATTCAGGCACCTATCCTTGAACTCAAACCTTTGCCAAGCCATTTGAAGTACATTTTCTTGGGAGAAAATGAGACACTGCCTGCCATCATATCATCATCCCTCACGGCACAAGAGGAGGAAAAACTCATGCATGTGTTGAAGGAGTACAAATCTGCCCTAGGATGGACATTGGCCGATATCAAAGGTATAAGCCCCACAACTTGTATGCATCACATATTTCTTGAGGAGGGGACCAAACCAACTAGAGAGGCTCAACGCCGTCTTAACCCTCCAATGATGGAAGTTGTGAAAAAGGAGATAATCAAACTTCTTGATTGTGGAGTCATTTATCCTATCTCCGATAGTCGTTGGGTTTCACCTATCCAATGTGTGCCTAAGAAATCCGGAGTGACGGTTGTGGAGAATGCCGAGAATGAGCTTGTACCCATGAGAATCCAAACCGGTTGGCGTGTATGCATCGATTATAGGAAGATAAATGCCACCACAAGGAAGGACCACTTCCCATTGCCGTTCCTAGATCAAATGTTGGAAAGGTTAGCGGGTCATTCTTTTTATTGCTTTCTTGATGGATATTCAGGTTATAATCAAATTGTCATTGCCCCGGATGATCAAGAAAAGACCACTTTTACTTGTCCCTTTGGAACATTTGCATATCGACGCATGCCATTTGGTTTGTGCAATGCCCCTGCCACATTTCAAAGGTGTATGGTAAGCATATTTTCTGATTATGTTGAAAGGATTATTGAGATATTCATGGATGACTTTAGTGTTTTTGGTGATTCTTTTGATAAATGCTTGGATAATCTCACTTTAATCTTGAAACGTTGTGTTGAAACAAACCTTGTTTTAAATTGGGAAAAATGCCATTTTATGGTTAAACAAGGTATTGTTTTGGGTCATATAATCTCTGAAAAAGGAATTGAAGTTGATAAGTCTAAAGTAGATCTTGTACGCTACTTACCCTCTCCTACTTCGGTTAGAGAGGTTCGTTCTTTTCTTGGTCATGCAGGATTCTATAGACGATTTATCAAGGACTTTTCCAAGATTGCACAACCCCTATGCCGCCTCCTCCAAAAAGATGTGTCTTTTGAGTTCAACGAGGCATGCAAGAAGTCATTCAAGCATCTCAAAGAGCTCCTAACCACGGCACCCATCATAACGCCCCCGGATTGGTCCATTCCATTTGAATTGATGTGTGATGCCTCGGATTATGCACTTGGGGCTGTTTTGGGTCAAAGGAAAAATAAACAGTCACATGTTATTTATTATGCTTCCCGCACTTTAAATGATGCTCAATTGAATTATTCTACAACCGAAAAAGAACTCTTGGCGGTTGTATTTGCTTTAGATAAGTTTAGATCATATCTTATTGGCACTAAAGTAATTGTTTTCACTGACCATGCAGCCTTGAAGTATCTTTTCACCAAAAAGGAGGCCAAACCAAGGCTCATTCGTTGGATGCTCCTACTTCAAGAGTTCGATATTGAAATTAGGGACAAGAAAGGTTGTGAAAACGTGGTGGCTGACCACTTGAGTAGATTGGTGCGTGAAGAAGAGTCCCTCCCCATTTCTGAGACGTTTCCGGATGAACAAATTCTGTCCATTGAGGTAAGTACCCCTTGGTATGCTGATTTGGTCAATTTCTTGGTGACTAAGCAAGTTCCTCACACCCTAAGCAAGGTCCAACGTAATAAATTGATACATGATGCAAGATTTTATGTGTGGGATGATCCATATCTATGGAAATATTGCCCAGATCAGATTATTAGAAGATGTGTGCCAACTTCTGATTTTAACTCAATTCTAGCATTTTGTCATTCTTATGCATGTGGAGGCCATTTCGGTACCCAAAGGACAGCTCGTAAAGTGTTAGAATCTGGTTTTTATTGGCCTACATTGTTCAAAGATGCTAGAATGTTTTGCTTAACATGTGATAGATGTCAAAGAACAGGTTCTATTGGTGCAAAAGACCAAATGCCGCAAACACCCATCTTCAATGTTGAAATCTTTGATGTTTGGGGTATTGATTTCATGGGTCCTTTTCCTTCTTCATTTGGTTTCACTTATATTTTGCTTGCGGTTGATTATGTTTCTAAATGGGTAGAAGCAAAAGCTACCCGTACTAACGATTCTAGAGTGGTTTCAGATTTCATCAAGACTAACATTTTCTCTAGATTTGGGATGCCGCGGGTATTTATAAGTGATGGAGGTTCACATTTCTGCAATAGGACCATTGAGGCACTCTTCAAGAAGTACAATGTCAAGCATAAGGTTTCAACACCTTATCACCCACAAACAAGTGGCCAAGCCGAAGTATCAAATAGAGAGGTCAAGCAAATCTTGGAGAAGACCGTGGGGCCTAACCGGAAGGATTGGAGCATGCGTTTAGACGATGCACTATGGGCATATCGCACTGCCTACAAAACACCCTTAGGGATGTCTCCATTTCGGCTAGTTTATGGAAAACCTTGTCACTTACCCGTGGAGCTAGAGCATAAGGCACATTGGGCCATCAAAACGTTCAATTTGGACTTAGATGCTGCTGGAATGCATCGGAAGCTCCAATTGAATGAGCTTGAGGAACTAAGGAATGAAGCCTACGAGAATGCCCGCATTTACAAGGAAAAGACGAAGGCGTTTCATGACAAGATGATTAGGGGCAAAACCTTCACAATTGGGCAGAAAGTTTTACTTTTTAATTCTCGTTTACGTTTATTTCCCGGAAAGTTACGTTCTAAATGGATTGGACCTTTTGTTGTTACTAATGTTTTTCCACATGGTGCAGTTCAAGTCCAAAGCTTAAGGAATGGGGTGGAATTCAAGGTCAACGGACATAGATTGAAGCCATACTATGAGAATGCCATGGGGCAGGTTGTGGAGGAGATCTCACTCCATGCCGTGGGCACCAATGGTGCCTGAACGTGTTCTTCGTCCGGCTGCAAGACGTTAAAGAAAGCGCTACTTGGGAGGCAACCCATGCCATTCAACAAAGGAAGACCTAGAAAGCACTCCAATTCCAGATTTGCGTTCCTAAACCCTTCTCTTTGTTGATTCTTTCTAATCTGCCTATTTAGTTGTTTTACTTGCTGTTTGTGTGTTTCTTTGTGTGATTCTATGCTTAAAACATTGAGGACAATGTTTGATTTAAGTGTGGGGGGGTAACTAAGTGTTTTTCATGCAAATTCGTGGGATTTTATCACCCATTATTTCAAAACTTGTTCCTTGCTGTTTTTAAGTGTTTTTAAGCAGTTTTGGTGTGTTTTAGTATGTTTTGAAGTAAAAATCCGAAAATCAAAGAAAAATTTGAAAAATTTGTTTTAAAAAAAAAAAAAAACCCAAAAAAAAAAAGAGTTGTTTTTGTGTGTTTGTTTGTGTCTTAGGGTACCTTCCAACACAATGATGAGGATTTGGTTTTTAAATACATGGCTGTTAAAGAGAGTGATTAACATGGATGAAAGTTTGATTTACTCTATGTTTATGATTGGTTGTCGTTATAACTTATGAATTCACATGCAATCATAAAAGAAAAAAATCAGTTTTTGTAACATGCTTGAAGGAAGGAACTCAAATTAACGCTACAACCTTGTGAGACTTGAGCCTAAACGTTTATTTGGAGAGTTAAAATCTGTGCATTCTTTGTTTTCTAAAATCGTTGCATGATCTCATTATTCTTTGCTTGGTTGCTACTTAGAAGGCGTTTCATCATTTAGTTCCAAACACTAGAAGTCATGCCCATTTCATTCAAAGCATGGTATTGATTAGCATAACACATATTCAAGATGAAGTTGTGTAGTGACCACCACTTTAGCCAAAAAGCCGTGTGCCCTACTCCATTATATGTTTAGGTGTTAACCCCATTGAGCCTTGTTTAGCCTTTTCTTTGTTAACCCACATTACCCTCACCTAGCCTAGATTAGGACTATCCATACCCTCGTTCTTAAAGTATAGTAAGCATGATTCAAATGGAATTCCTTTATGGCAGAAACCAAGTGTGGGGGAAGTTTTTATTTTGAGAATTATGTGCCATAAGCACGGGTAGAAAGAAAAGAAAAGAAAAATTCGTGAAAAAAAAAAAAAAAGTATGAAAAGAGTTGAACAACATGAGAAAAAGAGTTCCAAGGTGTTGTTTGTTGAAGAAAGGGTCCAAAAAGTTGAATTCGGCCCCAAGAAGTTGTTTAAAGTCTTCCCCTTGTGTTTTTAAGTTAATTTCTGCAAACTAAGTGAATTCGAAGCTTAATTTCATTACTTTGCTTACTAATGCTTGAAGAACGTTTGTTTTCCCTATCCTTTCTTTGTTAACCAATACCCCAAGCCCCGTTGCAACCCTTAAACTTCTATCTTGAGTGTTATGTGTTTCAATTTGTTGAGTTTGAATTTGGTATGAGCATATGGTGTCACTGGTTCTCGCATCTAAGTAGTAGCATTCCATTCATGAGATCATCTAAACATGCCTATTAACTCCGGAAATTGCGTTCTTTGTGATACATATATGTGAGCATTCGTTTTTATATCTACATCAATTCTCTCACATATAACTAGTATAGGGTGTGTAGTTAGAAAATCTTAGTGAAAATAGAGTGCAAATCTATTAAGGATTGAGGGAATTCTCTAAGGCATGTTACTACATTCAAAACATTGTTTTAATTGGTTAATTGTGAACTAGTAAGTAGTGACTATGATTAAGCATGTGCTTAAGTGTTAAATTGACTCAAATCTGTGGGAATGATAATCTTTAACATGTCATGTGCATTGGAAATCCCTGAGGCAAACGTTGGAAGGTTTAGATTATGTTTGTTTGTTTTGTCTTGTTTTATTTCTTTGTTTTGCTCGAGGACTAGCAAAAGCTAAGTGTGGGGGAATTTGATAGGAGCATTTTTATGCGACTTAATTGGCTTGTTCTCATGCATTCATGTTGTTTTTCCTTAGTTAGTTTAGTGTTTAAAGTCATTTTCGTGTAATTTCAGGTTTTAGTGTCAAAGTATGCAAAAAGAAGCAATTTGGAGCATTCTAGAGCATTTTTGGGCCAAGATTGAATAGTGCAAGCATGGAGGCATGAGGATGGACGAATTTGAAGGCTTGAATTCAGTTAGGGAGCTGCAAGGGGGCCTAAAAACCTTATTTCTAGAAGGCTTTATCTATTCACACATGGTGCCTAATTTCTGTATTGGAAGAACAAGCCGTCCTAGCTTGTCACTAGCCGTCCTACCTTGTCTCCTAGCCGTCCTACCTTGTCTCCTAGCCGTCCTACCTTGTCACTAGCCGTCCTAGCTTGTCACTAGCCGTCCTACCTTGTCTCCTAGCCGTCCTAGCTTGTCTCCTAGCCGTCCTAGCTTGTCACTAGCCGTCCTAGCTTGTCTCCTAGCCGTCCTAGCTTGTCACTAGCCGTCCTAGCTTGTCACTAGCCGTCCTAGCTTGTCTCCTAGCCGTCCTAGCTTGTCACTAGCCGTCCTAGCTTGTCTCCTAGCCATCCTAGCTTGTCTCCTAGCCGTCCTAGCTTGTCTCCTACCTTGTCCAAGCCGTCCTACCTTGTCCAAGCTACACACATATATCCTTTAAGTGTTTCATGTATAGAATTTCTGGTACAAAACCTTTTGGTTTCAACTAAGTTCTAAACCTTTCCTAGCCCTATAAATAAGGCTTTGTAGCAAGGCACTAAGGGGATCACTCATTCACCCAATTTTCGTCCATTCATCTAGCCACACCATTCTACACATCCTAAAATCCTAGAAACACAATTCCACCAAACACTACACCTTGCCGTGCCTATCCTCCATCCAATTCCATAATCCCTGATCCTAAAACACATCCCAACCACCCCATCCACCTTTGTGCCGTAGCAAGGAGAAAGAAGGAAGGACTCTTGGATGCTCAAGCTTCGTCGTTGGTGCATTCTAGGTGTAATTCGTTTTATGATTTCAATGTTTAATTTATTTCCCTTTCATTTTGCTATGAACATGAGTGGCTAAAACCCTATTGGTTAGGGGTGATTTCGAAGCCATAACTATGTGTGCAAGTTGATTTGATAAATTCCAGTTATGAATTCTTGAATCGTGAATGCAATTGGCTTAACTGTGCGAGTAATAACGTATTTGTGTTTGTTAATTAGGGGTCGACACTTAATTGGCTTGTATGAATATGATGCTAGAATATAAGTTTGTTTCACATAATTGTCACACACTTATATTCACAAGTAGTGAAGGTTGCTAGTCACAATCGCGTTAAGTTCAATTCCTAGCATAAGTGTCATGATGTCATAGTCACAAGTGCTTTGTCAATGCTTAAAGTTTTCATTGAACGTAATGATCTTTGATTGTATCTTTATTATGATGTCATGTAAGGAACTTTTGAAGAATGCTTTGGGTTGTCGTATGATGTCATCCAATTCAATAACACAAGGAAAACTTGAGAATTAACTAGTGATGTCACGGTTAATTTGGGGCATTGTCATTCATAATTCTATGAAGGAATAACTGGAAATCGAGTCATTTGCATACTTGTCATGTGTGGAGAAAGAACCCCTAACTAGTCCATCATCCATTAAAAACCCCAAAAACGTTTCAAAATCAGTTTTACTTTGCAATCTGTTTTCTCAACTTTAACTTCGTCCAAATCAAATCCCCCTTTACTTTGAAGTCTCAATTTAGTTAGAAATTGTTTTGGTTCATGTTTTTAAGTGTTTTGAGTCAAGTTTTCAACCAATTTCGTCCAAATTAGTGTAGGTGCTCAAAACTGCCCAGAAAGTGGTTTTTAGGCAGTTTTGAGTCTTCTAGTTGCTGTTTTGAGTTTTTGTTTTGTTTTAGTGTTTTAACTTTGGTTTTTCATTCTTTGAGTCCAAATTAGTGTTTTTAACTTTGTTTTGGAGTTCTTAGGTCAGTTTTCAAGAGTTTAGCAATCCCTCCTAATCCCCGGTTTTGAACGATCCCTACTTACATACTTTGCTACAATTGTCAGAAGAGGGTTTAATTTGTGTGCTTAATATATTTCGCATCAGCAACAACGGCTACGATAGTAGCTCGGAACCTCCTCACTCCCAAAGACAGTCAGTTGCTTTCAGGACGGTCCGAGGAGTTGGCCGTTCAAGAGTCCTTGGCTCTTAGCGTTCAGTGCGCTGGCTCTGTGTCCAACATGGGCCAACGCCTTCTTGCTCGCTCCCGTCAGGTTGAATCCTTGATGGCGGAGGTGGAGAGTCTTAAGCAGGAGATCAAACAGCTTAAGTACGAGAACCGAAGTTTGCACGTGCTTGCCAACAATTATTCGACAGGCATGAAGAGGAAGCTTGATGAGCTTGATGACCGTCAAAGGCTTGCAGCTTTCTTCCAGAGGCACCTCTTTCCTGGATCATCTAGCGTTCCACCAAGGATTGGGGCCTTGAATGATCTATCTTCGGTTCCTCCCGCTCCTATGCCACCCGCTCCTATGCCTCTCGCTCCGATGCCTTCTGCTTCGATGACTCTTGCTCCGATGCCTTCCGCTCCGATGCCTTCTGTTCCGAGAGTGTTGCCACGTAGTGGGGCCTCACGTACACAACCTTTGTGAAGGCTCTATCTTTCTGCCATGTTTAGATACAATTGTAATTTCTCGAAAATTAATGAACAAGCTTTGTTTTATTCACTGTATTGGGTTGCCTCCCAAGTAGCGCTTTCTTTTACGTCTTGTAGCCGGACGAGACCTTCTTAGGCTCATTTAGGACCCATGACATGGAATTTATCTCTGAATGGGGGTGATACTTGAGATGATCCGGTAATGGTTCAAATTCTAAAGTGGGTGCCTGGATCATTAACAACATATTAGTATAAAAGAAAATTGAAATTCGGGGAGGCGGCTTACCTGTGTGCTCCGACAAGAACTCAATGACAAACACCACTCCCTTGAAAGTTTCAGGGATATTGGACTTGGCCAGATTGCATGTGATGGTTATGACTTGTCCAATGTCGTCAAATTCAACTTCTTTGGGTTTTGTGGTTTCAAATATGTCCTCTTTGACGAATTCCCCCGTCACATCTTGCTCTTGATTCTTTGGAAAGGATTCGAAGATGCCTTTCTCACCCTCTTCTTCCTTGGATTGCATGATCCTGCAAGGAATAGGGACATTCAGTGGAACGGGGTTAGAAATAATTAACTTTGGAACAACCTTACCTGAATTTGATGGCGTAGGAGCAATAGGTGCCTGCGGCAAAGGTGTTTCCACCCTTGCCATAGGTTGCATGTGTTCCTCTTCCTCAATTAGCAGCTCCTCATCCACTTCTTGCTCTTGAATTTGTTTCATGAACTCCATAATCTGCCCAATGTGCTCCTCCAATTTACCCAACTTCTTGTCTTGATTTTGTTCGTCCTTGTTTTGAGTTTGGACTTCCTGCGTCAAAGTAGTAAGTAATTGAAAAATCATATCATTATCGCTTGAATTACTTACATTGCTTTGGGCAGGTTGTGGTGGCTGCATAGGCGTTGTATAGAACTCCTCATATGGTTGCCAATATTCTCCTTGTTGAGTCTCCTCGACTTGGTTTTGTGAGCCCTGCACCAAACAAAGTAATTCATTAAGCTTTTGATTATAATCTATTGACGAACTTGAGTTTGGTTGGGCATATTGAATATGAGGTTGTGGTGGATGCATAGACGTTGAATAGAACTCCTTATAAGGCTGCCAATATCCTTCTTGTTGAATATGTTGAGGTTCCCACCACATAGAATTTGAATGATCACTCCAATCCGAATTGTAAGTATTGGAAAACACGTCGTTCCTTGATTGATTATGATCAAATGTACCAACTCTTTGCATTTGGTACTCTTCCATAAGCTGTGACAAAAGGGAAGCACTATCAAGTGCCATGTCTTGCGTCTAAAATCAACAAAATAAAACTAAAAATATATACACATAAACGAAAATAAAACAATCCAAGAGATTAGCAAAGTTGCTAATCCCCGGCAACGGCGCCAAAATTTGATGCGTGAATTATACGCACACAAATTAAACCCTCTTTTTGACAATTGTAGTATAGAATGTAAGTAGGGATCGTTCAGGACCGGGGATTAGGAGGGATTGTTAATCACTTGGATTTACACTCTACTAGACTCAAAGAATGCAAAACTAAACTTTAAAACACTAAAACAAACCAAAACACTCAAAACAACACCAAAACACTCAAAACTGCCTTAAAAACACTTTCTGGGCAGTTTTGAGCACTTTGAGTACTTTGGACGAATTTGGGTAACAAATTGAATCAAAACACTTATAAACACAAACTAAGACACTTTCTAACTAATTTGGACAATACAAAGACTCAAAGGACTCAAAACAAGTTCAAAAGACTCAAAACTGCCTAAAAACACTAACTAGGCAGTTTCTGACCTTAAACCCAATTTTGGACGAATTTAAGTTGTAACTTGACTCAAGACTCTTAAAAACACAAACTAAGACACTTTCTAACTATATTGGACACTAAAGTAAAGGGGGATTGAGTTTTTGACGAAATTAACTAAAATGCACAGATTGTAATTAAAAACAGATTGTAAAGATGAATGTGATGGAATTGAATGGATGGGATGGCTAGCTAAGGGGTTCATCTCCACACATGTTACACTTGCATAATAAAAAGATTTCCAATTGCATTTCAATAAACCATGAATTCTCAACACCCCAAGTTAACGGTGATGCACTAATTAACCTTCAAATCTTCCTAACGTTATTGAATTGGATGATTGCATACGACAACCCAAAACATTCCCCACAAGTCCCCTACATGATTGCATAATAGAGATACAAGCAAGAATCATTACGCTCTATGAAAATTATAAGTGTTGACGAGACATTCGTTACTATGATTGCATGAAACTTATGCCAAGAATTCGTTTAACGCGATTGTTTATAAGCAACCTCCACTACTTGTGAATATAAGTTCGTAACTATTAGGTGAAACTCACTTATATTCTAGCGTCATATTCATGCATGAAAATTAAGCGTGTACTCTCAATAAATATACATAAATAAGTTATCAATCAAATAGTTAAACAAATTGAATCCACAACTTATGAAACGCAATTAGAAGTAATCAAATCAAAATGCAAGCATAAACATATATTTCGAATCCCCCCCTAGCCAAAGGGGGGTTTAGTTCCTCATACGTACAAAACAAAGAGAATTGAAATTAAACATTGTAATCGAGGAAAAGAAACACCTAAACATTCCAACAACTCAAACTTGAATTGTATGAACGTTTAGGCACTCTTCTCCTCCTCTTCGTTGTAGCACAAGGTCTAAGGATAGTTTGATGGTGTGGATGTGTGTTTGAATGAATGAATTTCTGAAATGGAAGAATGTATGAGAATGAATGGGAATGAATGAATTGTGGCTGCAATGGATGCTTATTTATAGGTGAAAAGGAGGGAATATGACAGCTAGGAACTTGGTGGAAATCTGGAATGGTGATGGGAGATGCATGTGGCTGATTTATGCATGTGATTAAAGGGTAATGACAGCTAGGTTATGATGATGAATGCATGTGCAAAGTTGGTTGAATGATTATGGGTGCATGTGGCTGATTTATATGAAGGGAATGCATGATTGTTTACATGTGAATTAAAGCTATATGTGGCTGCAATGATGAAATGGATGGGAGTGCATGTGCTTTAACAGCTAGGTTGAATAAATTAAAGGGAGTGCATGTGGCTTGGCTGGAATGATTGGAATGCAATCTGAAATGGGATGTGTTGGTGTGAATTTCTGGTACAAAGGGCCTCCTTTGGTCTTCAATTTCGTCCATCTACTTGGCTTCAAGTATATGCAATCCATTTAACGCCCCAAACTACTCCAAAATGCACCCTTTTGCATACTTTGCCCTTAGAACCTGAAAACACACAAAAGAAGCATAAAGGACTAAAATAACTAAAGAAACATAACGTAAATGCACGAGAACAAGCCATTTAAGTCGCATGAATATGCTCCTATCAATCGCCGACTCTTCAGACGCAATCCCGGCTTTTCAGATAAAGCGTGCAACTTTGTCAAAAGATTTCTGACAAAGTTGAAGACGCGTGGAGGCCGAGAAAGCAGCTACACATTTTTGCCGACAAGCGTGGGTGACAGAGCCGAAATCCCGGCTTTTCAGAAAACGCGTGCCACTTTGTCAAAAGCTCTCTGACAAAGCTGAAGACGCGTGGAGGACATTGCCGCATCCGCACTGCCACTTGCCATTACAATTCCTATATACATCAACATTCATGGCAAGGCATTCACCCAGAAGCGCATGACTTTCCTTCTCGGCCGAGAATGTAAATGCAACCAACCCTCTCAACATGCTTTCTTCTTCCCTTGAGACCACAAATTCAACCATTGATGTATCCCCCAAAGAAGGTACCAGATGCCTGGAGTACAGATGAGGCAAGAGGAAACAGTGGATCGAAGCATGTCGAGACAAGCACAACAAATATATGTGCTGATTCATTCGCTGCTTCTTCAAAAGCAAAAGTATCTCATATCATCAAGGGTGAAAGCAAAGGTATCTCATATCATGATCTTTCCCTGTCTTTTTCTTTGCCTTTGCTATTACTCGCATGGCAAAGTAAAAAGAGCAATCAACCGGCACTTGGAGTCAGTCTTCCAATTTACCCTCTTCAATACGAATTAGAAAGATTGAACAAAGAAACAGGTTATCACCTCCACCTCGTCCAGCCCTGTTCAAGATTAGCCTGTGGAAAAACTCAAGATCAAGCCTCAATGCAATCACCAAGAAGAAGATGGAATTTACACTCCATAACCAAATTTGCATCCCTAAACTCTTCTCTTTGTTAGATACATTCTGGCATGTTTAGTATGTTTAGTTGCTGTTTATGTGTTTACTTTTGTTGGGTGTGAATTTAGGCTTAAAACATTGAGGACAATGTTTGATTGAAGTGTGGGGGGGGTAACTAAAGTGTTTGATGCAAATTCGTAAGGTTTTATCCATGATGCTAACTAATTAAGCACACAAATTAAAACCCTCTTGTGACAATTGTAGTAAAGATGCAAGTAGGGATCGTTCTAGACCGGGGATTAGGAGGGATTACTAAATCACTTGGACACTGACTCAAAAACGTAAAACAAACGTTAAAAACACTAAACTAGACTCAAAGAATGCAAAGCTAAACAATAAAACACTAAAACAAACCAAAAGCCTCAAAGAATACAAAACACTTATAAACACAAATTAAGACACTTTCTAACTAAATTAGACACTAAGGTAAAGGGGATTGAGATTTTGACGAAAATAAATTAAATGCACAAATTGTAATTTAAAGGCAGAATTTAAATATGAATGTGATGAAATATGGAATGAATGCTAGCTAGAAGGTTCTTCTCCACACATGTTACACTTGCATACAAAATGATTTTCAGTTGGTCTTTCGATAAATTATGAAACTCAACGCCCCAAATTAACCGTGAATTGCACTAATTAACCCTCAGTTTTTCCACAAGTTATTAAGTTGGATGATTGCATACGACAACCCAAAACATTCCCTACAAGTTCCCTACATGAATTGCATAATAGAGATACAAGCAAGAATCATTAAGTTCTAGGAAAAACATAAGCATTGACGAAGCATTCGTTACTATGAATTGCATGAAACTTACGCTAAGAATTCATTCAACGCGATCGTTTTCAAGCGACCTTCACTACTTGTGATTATAAGATTGTAACTATTAGGTGAAACTCCCTCATAATCTAGCATCATATTCATGCATGAAAACTAAGCGTGCACTCTCAATCAACATACACAAATAAGTTATCAATCAAATAGATGAACGAATTGAATCCACAACTTATGAAATTCCAACCGAAAGTAATCAATTCATATTGCAAGCATAAACATGGTTTCGAATCACCCCCTAGCTAACTAGGGGGATTTAGCCTCTCATGTTCACAACAAGAAAAATAAAATTGAATTTAAACATAAAGAACAAAGGATGGATTACACCTAGAACGCCCAACGAATCCACTTGAATTTCTGCGCTTCTAAGTCCTCTTTCCTCTTCTCCTTGCTGCGGCAGTGAGGTTAAATGGATGATTTGGATGTTATTTTGGGTTGGGGATGGATTTAGGGAGGATTGGTGGTGCGGCAAGGTGGTGGAATTATGGGGGAAAGTGTGTAAGGTGGCTGGAAGTCACGGCAATAATGGGAGGCTGCTGGAATGGATATGGTAGATGTGTTGCGGCTGCCAGTTGTTTTTTTTAGAGCATGGAATTATGGTCGCTGGTTATTGTATGAATGGGAGAAATTAGGGTGGCTGAATTAGTGTATTAGGGTTAATGGTAAATGGGGGGGGGGGGCCATGGCTTAGAAGAATAATGGGATTTGCGGATGGTTTTTTTTTTTGTGATATATCACCCACGGCAAAGGTGGGAAAAATGGGTTATGTTGCTGGAATGGTAGCGGCTAGGGTCAAAATTAGGTTGAATCATAAAATGGGGGGGGCCATGGCTTAGGGGGAATTATGGGAGAATGGCTGAATGGATCCTACGGCTTATGGGAATGGTGAATGAGAGAATGGGAATTGCCGATGGCATGGAGAAAAGGCTGAAAAATAATAAGAAAGAATGAATGATTGGGAGAGAAAATAAGGTGCGGCTAATAGGTTTAGTTTATCAATTTTTAGAAAACAAAACCCTAGCTAATTTTTATTAACTAAAATTAATTTAAAGGTTGCTAGAATTAGGAAAAAAAATCAGAAATTAAAAAGACAAGGTGCGGCTAGGGTTAGGTTAGGAGAAGGAAAAAAGTTTTAAGTGCACAACTTTGGACAAAAGTGCCCCCCCTTGCACGGCAAGGGAAGGGACTAGGGTTAAGGCACGGCAAGGTTGTGTAATTGGGCTAGGGCCTTGGTTTTGTGTCCTAAAGTGCCTACAAGGTCATCAAAGTGGCTAGAAAATATGGACGTTTAAGTTTAGGAAAGTTTACCAAAACGGGAAACTTAGGGTTAACTTTCCTATATCAAATAGGAAACCTTGTTTGAGTAGGATTCCTCGTTTTCGTAAGAATTCATCATTGGAGTAGGAATTCGTCGTTTCTTCAAGTCTTCAACTCATTCATTCCTCTTTCGCTCCAAAAGACTCCAATTTGCATCTTCTTGCACACTTTGGCCTTATAATCTGAAAATACACAAAAGTGGCCTTAAACACTAAAATAACTAAGTAAACACAACATGAATGCACGAGAACAAGCTAATTAAGTCGCATGAATATGCTCCTATCAAATTCCCCCACACTTAACTTTTGCTAGTCCTTGAGCAAAACAAAACAACTAAAGTAAACAAAACGCAACAAAACAAACAAAACATAACCTAAACCTTCCAACATTTGCCTCAGGGATTTCCAATGAAACATGACATGTCTAAGATCATTACACACATAGCTTTTAGTCTTCCTTCCCCTCGAGCACATACTTAATCATAGTCACCATTCACTAGTTCGCATTTAATCAATTAAAACACATTTTGAAAGTAGTAACATGCCTTAGAGAATTCCCTCAATTCCTCACTAGTTATGCACTCAATTTTCACTCAGATTTTCTGACTACACACCCTACACTAGTTATATGTGAGAAGATTGATGTAAACATGAAAGACTAGTACTCACATATGTTATAACCAAGAAAGCAATTTCTAGAGTAATTAAACGTGTTTGGATATGATCTCATGAATGGAATGCTACTACTTAGATGCGAGAACCAGTGACACCATATGCTCATACCAAATTCAAACTCCACAATTGAAATGCACAACACTCAAGATAGAAGTCAAGGGTTGTAACGGGGCTTGGGGTATTGGCTAACAAGGAAAGGTAGGGATAAACAAAAGTTCTTTAAGCAATAGTAAGTAGAGTAATGAAATTAAGACCTAGAATTCCCTTAGAATGCAGAACTCAACTTTTAGACAAACAGGGGAGATTTAAACAACTCTTAGGGCCTAATTCATTGTTTTGGGCCCTTACTTCAACAACCAATACTTTGGAACTCTTTTTCACTTCTTTTTTTTCATTCTTTTTTTTCTTTTCTTTTTTTATTTTTTTTATTTTTTTATTTTTTTAGCCATGCCTATGGCACAAAAACTCACATGAATACAATTTCCCCCACACTTATTTTCTGCACACATTAATCAAAGGGAATTCATTCATGCTTACTATGCTTCAAAAACAAGGGTACGGATGGTCCTAATCTAGGCTAGGTGAGGGTAATGTGGGTTAACAACGAAAGTAGGCTACACAAGGCTCAACGGGGTTAAATCCTACAAAACAAATGAAAAGGGAAATATGGCAATTTGGCTATGGTGTTCACTACACAACTTCATCTTGAATACGTGTTATGCAAATCAATGACATGCTTTGAATGAAATGGGCATGAGTTCTAGCATTTGGAACTAAGTGATGAAACGCCTTCTAAGTAGTAACCAATCAAAGAATAATGAGATCATGCAACGACTTTTAGAAAACAATATTGCACAGATTTTAACTCTCCAAATAACGTTTAGGCTCAAGTCTCACCGGGATGTAGCGTTTGTTTAAGTTCCTTCCTTCAAGCATGTTACAAAAACTGATTTTTATCATTTGTGATTACATGTGAATTCGTAAACTATAACTACAAACAAGCATAAACCAAGAGTATATCAAACGTCCATCCATGTTTGTAACTTTCTTTAACCATCATGCAATTAAAAACCAAATCCTCATCATTGTGTTGGAAGGTGACCTACGACACAAACAAACACACAAAAACAACTCTTTTTGGGTTTTTCAAAACAATTTTTCAAATTTTTATGGTATTTTCGGATTTTTAAGTCAACTGATGCTAAAACACTCTAAAATAGCTTAAAAACACTTAAAAACAGTGGGAAACAAGTTTAGACATGTTAGGTGGTAATACCCTACGAATTTCATGCAAAAATATCTCAAAACAGAATGTTACCCCCCCCCACACTTAGACTAAACATTGTCCTCAATGTTTTAGACACAATTGAACACATTACTCATAACATAAAGTAAACAACAAAGGAAAGGGTTTAGGGACGCAAATCTGAGTGTGGAGCGATTCCCAAGTTCTTCCTTTGTTGATTGCATGGGTTGCCTCCCAAGTAGCGCTTGCTTTAACGTCTTCCAGCCGGACGAAAATTCCATTCAAACTTCCCTAGGTCCCACGGCATGGAATTGATCCTTGAATGGAAGGTGATACTTGAAGTGAACCGGCATTGGTTTGAATTCTAGTGTAGGTGCCTGATACATCAAAATCAGCCAATTAGTATAAAATGTAATGGACTTTGGAGAAGATGACTTACTTGTTTTGTCCGACAAGAACTCAATGACAAACACCACTCCTTTGAAAGTTTCAGGGATATTGGACTTGGCCAGATTGCATGTGATGGTTATGACTTGTCCAATGTCATCAAATTCAACTTCTTTGGGTTTTGTGGTTTCAAATATGTCCTCTTTGATGCCTTCTACATCTTCTCCAGCCACTACCTTCTCTTAAATCATTCTTCTTGGTGTACAAAGTCCTTTGAAGAATTCAACACCATCTAAAACTTGCTGTGTTGCACCAAGAATTGGAATAGCATTCTGCACCTTTGGGAAGGCTTCCACGATGTCCTTTTTACTCTCTTCTTGGTTGGGAATCAAAAACCTGCTAGGAAAAGGGACATTGGGTGGAATAACATCAGAATAACATGGAATTGGGACGTCCTTACTTGTGGTGGGTGGTTTAGAGGGCTTAGGGGGCTGCGGCAAAGGTTGTTCTACCCTTGCCGTGTGCATGTCTTCTTCCTCCTCCTCAATTGGCAGCTCCTCATCCACTTCTAGACTATGTTTGGACATTTTTAGGTCAGCTCCAACCTCCATAGCACTTCCCAAAGTGATAGCATTATGGATTTCAAAATCTTCCTTCGAGTTTTCAATAGTTGAGTTGGAGAGTTCACTTTGCTCTTGAATTTGTTTCATGAACTCCATAATCTGCCCAATTTGCTCCTCCAATTTACCCAACTTCTTGTCTTGATTTTGTTCCTCCTGCGTCAAAGAGGTTAGTAATTGAAATTTTTTATCATTATCCATGGACATACTTGAACTTGATTGGAATTGTTGTGGGGGAGGTTGTGGTGGCTGCATAGGTGTTGTATAGAACTCCTCATATGGTTGCCAATATGCTTCTTGTTGAGCCTCCTTGGCTTGATTTTGTGACCCTTGCACCAAAGAATTTAATTCATTAAGAATTTGATTATAATCTATTGACGAACTTGAATTTAATTGAGCATATTGCGTATGAAGTTGTGGTGGCTGCACAGGTCTTGAATAGAACTCCTCATATGGCTGCCAATATGCTTCACGTTGAACTTGTTGAGCTTCCCACCACATAGAGTTTGAATGATCCCTCCAATCTCTTTGTGGACATTGATTGGCTTGAAATCCTTGCCTATATGAAGCACCAAATGTAGGGACACTCTGCATTGTGGTCCTTTCGGCATATGGCGACAATTGAGAAGTAAGATTTGCCAATTGAGCTTGAATGCTAGCAAAATCCATATCTTACTTCTCTAGTACCTAAAATCAAAGAAAGAGAACTAAATCAAATATCAAAAGTAACAACAAACAAAGAAAACAACAATAAGTTAGAAACTAAAACGGAAACAACTAAACCAAAAAGAAAAGAACCAAGGGATTAGCAAAGTTGCTAATCCCCGGCAACAGCGCCAAAAATTTGATGCTAACTAATTAAGCACACAAATTAAAACCCTCTTGTGACAATTGTAGTAAAGATGCAAGTAGGGATCGTTCTAGACCGGGGATTAGGAGGGATTACTAAATCACTTGGACACTGACAAAAAAACGTAAAACAAACGTTAAAAACACTAAACTAGACTCAAAGAATGCAAAGCTAAACAATAAAACACTAAAACAAACCAAAAGCCTCAAAGAATACAAAACACTTATAAACACAAATTAAGACACTTTCTAACTAAATTAGACACTAAGGTAAAGGGGATTGAGATTTTGACGAAAATAAATTAAATGCACAAATTGTAATTTAAAGGCAGAATTTAAATATGAATGTGATGAAATATGGAATGAATGATAGCTAGAAGGTTCTTCTCCACACATGTTACACTTGCATACAAAATGATTTTCAGTTGGTCTTTCGATAAATTATGAAACTCAACGCCCCAAATTAACCGTGAATTGCACTAATTAACCCTCAGTTTTTCCACAAGTTATTAAGTTGGATGATTGCATACGACAACCCAAAACATTCCCTACAAGTTCCCTACATGAATTGCATAATAGAGATACAAGCAAGAATCATTAAGTTCTAGGAAAAACATAAGCATTGACGAAGCATTCGTTACTATGAATTGCATGAAACTTACGCTAAGAATTCATTCAACGCGATCGTTTTCAAGCGACCTTCACTACTTGTGATTATAAGATTGTAACTATTAGGTGAAACTCCCTCATAATCTAGCATCATATTCATGCATGAAAACTAAGCGTGCACTCTCAATCAACATACACAAATAAGTTATCAATCAAATAGATGAACGAATTGAATCCACAACTTATGAAATTCCAACCGAAAGTAATCAATTCATATTGCAAGCATAAACATGGTTTCGAATCACCCCCTAGCTAACTAGGGGGATTTAGCCTCTCATGTTCACAACAAGAAAAATAAAATTGAATTTAAACATAAAGAACAAAGGATGGATTACACCTAGAACGCCCAACGAATCCACTTGAATTTCTGCGCGTCTAAGTCCTCTTTCCTCTTCTCCTTGCTGCGGCAGTGAGGTTAAATGGATGATTTGGATGTTATTTTGGGTTGGGGATGGATTTAGGGAGGATTGGTGGTGCGGCAAGGTGGTGGAATTATGGGGGAAAGTGTGTAAGGTGGCTGGAAGTCACGGCAATAATGGGAGGCTGCTGGAATGGATATGGTAGATGTGTTGCGGCTGCCAGTTGTTTTTTTTAGAGCATGGAATTATGGTCGCTGGTTATTGTATGAATGGGAGAAATTAGGGTGGCTGAATTAGTGTATTAGGGTTAATGGTAAATGGGGGGGGGCCATGGCTTAGAAGAATAATGGGATTTGCGGATGGTTTTTTTTTTTGTGATATATCACCCACGGCAAAGGTGGGAAAAATGGGTTATGTTGCTGGAATGGTAGCGGCTAGGGTCAAAATTAGGTTGAATCATAAAATGGGGGGGGCCATGGCTTAGGGGGAATTATGGGAGAATGGTTGAATGGATCCTATGGCTTATGGGAATGGTGAATGAGAGAATGGGAATTGCCGATGGCATGGAGAAAAGGCTGAAAAATAATAAGAAAGAATGAATGATTGGGAGAGAAAATAAGGTGCGGCTAATAGGTTTAGTTTATCAATTTTTAGAAAACAAAACCCTAGCTAATTTTTATTAACTAAAATTAATTTAAAGGCTGCTAGAATTAGGAAAAAAAAATCAGAAATTAAAAAGACAAGGTGCGGCTAGGGTTAGGTTAGGAGAAGGAAAAAAGTTTTAAGTGCACAACTTTGGACAAAAGTGCCCCCCCTTGCATGGCAAGGGAAGGGACTAGGTTTAAGGCACGGCAAGGTTGTGTAATTGGGCTAGGGCCTTGGTTTTGTGTCCTAAAGTGCCTACAAGGTCATCAAAGTGGCTAGAAAATATGGACGTTTAAGTTTAGGAAAGGTTACCAAAACGGGAAACTTAGGGTTAACTTTCCTATATCAAATAGGAAACCTTGTTTGAGTAGGATTCCTCGTTTTGGTAAGAATTCATCATTGGAGTAGGAATTCGTCGTTTCTTCAAGTCTTCAACTCATTCATTCCTCTTTCGCTCCAAAAGACTCCAATTTGCATCTTCTTGCACACTTTGGCCTTATAATCTGAAAATACACAAAAGTGGCCTTAAACACTAAAATAACTAAGTAAACACAACATGAATGCACGAGAACAAGCTAATTAAGTCGCATGAATATGCTCTTATCAATCCACCATAACTTCTAATGTTGTTTCTTGCTGTTTTAAGTGTTTTTAAACTGTTTTAGTGTGTTTTGACTTAAAAATTCGAAAATCCCATAAAAATTTGAAAAATTGTTTTGAAAAACCCAAAAAGAATTGTTTTTGTGTGTGTGTTTGTGTCTTAGGGTACCTTCCAACACAATGATGAGGATTTGGTTTTTAATTGCATGACTATTAAAGAATGTTGTAAACATGGCTGGAAGTTGATTTGTGCTTTGGTTTATGCTTGGTTATGGTTATAGCTTATGAATTCACATGTAATCACAAAGAAAAAAAAATCAGTTTTTGTAACATGCTTGAAGGAAGAAACTCAAACTAATGCTACAACCCTGAGAGACTTGAGCCTATAACGTTCTTTGGAGAGTATAATCTGTGATTTCTTGTTTTCTAAAGTCGTTGCATGATCTCATCATTCTTTGCTTGGTTGCTACTTAGAATGCATTTCATTATAGTTCCAAATACTAGAACTCATGCCCATTTCATTCAAAGCATGTTATTGAATTGCATAACACTTATTCAAGATGAAGTTGTGTAGTGACCACCATAGCCAAATTGCCATATTTCCCTATTTCATTTGTTTTGTAGGATTTAACCCCGTTGAGCCTTGTGTAGCCTACTTTCTTTGTTAACCCAAAATTATCCTCACCTAGCCTAGAGTAGGACCACCCATACCTTTGTTCTTGAAGCATAGTAAAAGCATAACTCAAGATGATTTCCTTTTGATCATTGCATTGCAGAAAACAAGTGTGGGGGAAGGATTCTTGATATATGGGTGTGCCAAAAGTCTTGAATGAGGCACGGCAAAAAAAAAAAAAAAAAAAAAAAAAAAAAAAAGTTGTGAAAAGAATGAAAAAAAAAAAGTTTTGAAAAGATTGAAAAAAAAAAGTTGTGAAAAGAATGAAAAAAAAAAAAGTTGTGAAAAGAATGAAAAAAAAAAGTTGTGAAAAATTTGATAGGAGCATATTTAGGCGACTTACTTAGCTTGTTTTCGTGCATTTATGTTGTTAATTCATAGTTGTTTTAGTAGTTTAAGCTATTTTCGTTTGTTTTTAGGTCCTCATGGCAAAGGGAGCAAGAAAGTGCATTTTGAGGCTATTTGGAGCATTTTTGGGCATGGATTGGATAGCTTAATCATGGAGCAAAGAGGATGGACGAAATTGAAGCCTTGTATGCTCTTTGGAACATAAAACAAAGGGCCTAGCCCAATCAAACAAATCCTTTGAGCCATGGAAAACCTCTAGCCCAATCAAACAATCCATCAAAGCCATGCAAAACCACCAACACATGCACCCATCACCAAACACTTACCTTTGCCGTGCACTTCCCTTTCATTTCAGCATTTCCCCTTTACATTTCCACCTTCCCACTTCATCATTGCACCACAAATCAGCCACATGCACTCCCATTCACTCAATGCCGTGCCTTTCACTCCCATTTCCAGCATTCACATGCTTTTCCAACTCATCCACACCTTGCCGTGCATAATCCACCACTTTCCAACCTTTCCACATGCAATTTCAGCCACATGCATTCCCTAGCTGTCATTCCACTTCATTGCACATGCATCTTCAAATAAATCAGCCATGCCGTGCATCTCCACAATCCCATTCATCAACACATGCATTCCCTTCATAAATCAACCTCAAAACAACAACAAACACAACAGCAACATCATTGCCGTGCACATTCCCTAACATTTCCAGCTTTTCTTCATCATTATTCCCCCTACATTCCACCTAATCCACATGCTTTCCCAACAATATAATTGAGCCAACACATGCACCCATCACCCAACACTTCCCCTTGCCGTGGCCTTCACTCACATTTCCAGCTTTCCTCCTTGCAATTCCACATGCATTTCCAACCTAGCAACACCCCTTTAATCATTCCTAGCTGCAATTCACATGCTCTCCCATCCATTCTCTCCCTATATAAACCACACACACTTCATTCATTTGCATTCACAATCCCACACTTCCATTCCATTGTACATACCACAACACAAACACTTCCCCCTTTTGCCGTGAGTTTCACTTCCATTTTCCACCACTCCTCTTCCATTTCCATCACTCCCCAACCCTCCAAAACACTACCCAACCATTCCTCCATACAAACACCAAACCACCAACATCCCTTAGACCTTATGCTACAACGAAGAGGAGGAGAAGAGTGCCTAAACGTTCATATAATTGAAGTTTGAGTTGTTGGAATTTTTAGGTGTTGCTTTTCCTCAATTGCAATGTTTAATTTCAATTCTCTTTGTCTTGTACGTATGAGGAACTAAATCCCCCCTTGGCTAGGGGGGGATTTGAAATATATGTTTATGCTTGCAATATGATTTGATTACTTCTAATTACGTTTCATAAGTTGTGAATTCAATTTGTTTAACTGTTTGATTGATAACCTATTTATGTATGTTTATTAAGAGTGCACGCTTAATTTTCATGCATGAATATGATGCTAGAATATAAGTGAGTTTCACCTAATAGTTATGAACTTATATTCACAAGTAGTGGAGGTTGCTTATAAACAATCGCGTTAAATAAATTCTTGGCATAAGTTTCATGCAATCATAGTAACGAATGCCTCGTCAACACTTATAGTTTTCAAAGAACTTAATGATTCTTGCTTGTATCTCTATTATGCAATTCATATAGGGAACTTGTGGGGAATGCTTTGGGTCGTCGTATGCAATCATCCAATTCATTAACTTAAGGAAAACTTGACGATTAATTTAAGCGGACCTAATTAACCCGGGGTGTTGAGAATTCATGGTTTATTGAAAAGCAATTAGAAATCATTTTGTATGCAAGTATAACATGTGTGGAGATGAACCCCTTAGCTAGCTTCCCATCCATTCAATTCCATTAAATTCGTATTTACAATTTGTTTTCTTTGCAATCTATCCATTTTAGTTTAATCTCGTCCAAACCTCAATCCCCCCCCCATATTTTGTTTAAGTCTTAGTCTTAATCTATCTTATTTTGAGTTTTGCATTCTTTGAGTCTAGTATAGAGTTTTAAACTTGTTTTTACGTTTTTGAGTCAAATCCAAGTGATTAACAATCCCTCCTAATCCCCGGTCCAGAACGATCCCTACTTACATACTTACTTCAATTGACAAAAAGAGGGTTTAATTTGTGTGCGTATAATTTTCGCATCAAATTCTCAAAGCAAAACAAAGATTACATGAATTAGACATTGAAATATAAGAGAGAATACACCTAAAATTGTTCAACAACTCAGAATGAAGAGCCAAACAATTTAGTGAATCTGTCTCCTTTCCCTTGCTTGTGGCAAATTGGGTTGTGATGGTTTCTGGACTGTTTTGATGATGTAGAATGGGTTTTGGGGGGTGTAGAGGCATGGCAAGGGGTGTAGGTTGGGTGTGGATGAGTGTTTGATGGTTGGAAGGTGGTGGAGAAGTATGTGGATGTGTGGAATGGAGTGAGGAATGGTTAGAGTGCTGCTGCCAGGATGGGGGAAATGCTGGAAAATGGAATGTTATGCACGGGTTATTGGCTCTTGGGTGATCAATGTGGTTTTTATAATGGGAGTGAATGAATAGGAGAGCATGTGAGTGACAGCTAGGGATTTAATGTTTAAAGAGGGAATATGGAAGAGAATGTGCTGCAATTATGAAGAATGAATGAATGGGAGAGCATGTGCTGCAATGATGAAGGGGGAAAGCTGGAAATGGAAGGGGAATGCACAGTACAAAGGGAGAGTGGAGGTGGCTGCACAATTGATGGAAGTAACTTGTTAGTCAAAACCGAATCCAAAATTGAGAGTGGAGACTTACCAGAGTGTGAGGGCAATGACTCGAGGGCAGCAACCATTTCAATCACTTCACCACAAGCGGGCACGGCAATATGGTCAGATTGCATGCCGTGGGTTGCAAGAATTCCCCCACCCTCATTTCTTGCTCCTATGCCGTGCACTAAGGCTACCTTGAGTGCATCTTCGTTCATTTGATCCAAATACACCTGTGCCAACGAATCCACAATGTCAACAGCAAAACAAGAATGGTCCTCAATTGGATATTTAATGGTTTCAGAAAGATTAAAATTAATAATGTCCCCATCAAACTCCATGGTTAATGTTCCCGTAAACATGTCTATCTTTGTTCTCGCTGTTTTCATGAATGGACGGCCTAGCAAGATTGGCAATGATGGAGCATGGCTCGAATCCTCCATTTCTAAGACATAAAAATCTGTAGGAAAAATAAGATGATTGACCTGCACTAAAACATCCTCAAGGACTCCCTTGGGATAAGCGTTAGAATGATCGGCCAATTGAATTATAACGCCATCTTGTTTTAACTCACCAAGGTTCATAGATGCATAAATGGAATATGGCATGACATTAATAGAAGCACCTAAATCTAACATGCATTGTTCAAATCTAGTGTTTCCAATTATGCATGGAATAATACAGCTCCCTGGATCCTTACACTTTGGAGGTAACTTTCGTTGCAAAACTGCGGATACATTTTCACTTACTTTCACAACTTCTTTGTTTGAAATTCTTTTCTTAGTTGTGCATAACTCTTTTAAAAACTTTGCATACCTGGGCACTTGCTTAATGGCATCGAGTAAAGGAATGTTTACTTGGACTTTTTGAAAGGTATCCAAAATGTCCTTTTCGCTTTCTTCCTTCTTCGATTGTGCAAATCTGTGAGGGAAAGGAACATTGGGCAGATTAGTGTTCGAAATCACAACATTTGGGACAACATTACCTGAGATGGACGGATGGGAAGGCTTAGATGGTTGCGGCTTGGGTGGTGCTACACTTGCCGTGGGGTAGGATTGCTCATCTTCTTCAATTTGTATCTTCTCATCTTCCTTGTTTTGGGTAGATTCATGTGCTTTGCTTCCCACTTCTTTTCCACTTCTTAGGGTGATAGCTTTTGCAGATTCGAAACCACCATTTGGATTGACCACCGTAGTGCTTGGTAACTTACCATTTTCACGAAATTGTCCCAAAAATTCGGCCATTTGTCCCATTTGCTTCTTTAGCTCATTAACCTCTTTTGCTTGGTTATGCATTCCCTGTGCCATTGTGGTTAATAATTGATATGTTTTATCATCATTCATAGATGTACCTGAGTTGGTTTGGGATGATTATGCTTGAGGAGGTGGTTGTGGTGTCATTGGCCTTGGAAAGAAACCCGGGGGTTGTCGGAATCCACTTTGTTGGGCAGGTTGTTGTGCATCTCTCCATTTGAAATTTGGGTGGTCACGCCATCCTTGATTGTAAGTATTGGAGAAAGGATCACCCCTTGGTTGGTTTTGATTCCCATAACCCACGGCATTGGCAGATTCCCACCCTCCATTCCCAATTAATTGAGGGCATTGATCAGATTGGTGTCCTTGAATGGAGCATACACCACAGATTGTAGCTCCTTGCGCTTTGGGGCCTTCAACAAACTGCGACAACATAGACGTAAGGTTAGCCATTTGGGATTGTAACTCAGAAATAGAACTTACCTCATTTACATGATGTGGCCGTGGGGTGTCTCTCTGCCCAACACCTTCATATTGTTATGCATTGAGTGCTCGATTAGCAATGAGAGTTTTGGCATCCCTGGGTGTCTTGTCCACTAGAGCTCCTCCCGCGGATGCATCCAACATTTGCTGTTCAAGTGGTAAAAGACCTTCGTAAAAATATTGAAGAAGTAGCTCCTCCTTCATTTGGTGCTGTGGACATGAAGCAACAAGAGTTTTAAAACGTTCATAATAAGTTGGAAAAGATTCACCTTGGCTTTGTTGAATTCCACTAATCTTCTTGCGAAAAAGAATGACTTGTGATGTTGGAAAGAACTTCTCCAAGAAGGCTTGCTTCATACTCTCCCATGATGTGACAGTTCTGGGAGCCAACTCATACAACCAATCCTTGGCCTTCTCCAACAAAGAAAAAGGAAAAGCCTTCATCTTCAATATGTTGCTGTCCACATTCACCGGTGTCATACTTGAGCATACTACTTCGAACTCCTTTAAATGCTTATTGGGGTCCTCCATTGATAACCCATGGAACTTGGGTATATGATGTAGCAAACTGGACTTCAACTCAAACTCATCGGTCTTCTCAGGGGCTGCCCTAGGGTATTGGATGCAAATAGGGGCTGCATTGGCCAAACCTGAGGCAGAAAGCTCCTTGATGGTTCGATTGTCCGCTGCCATGGTTGGTACTTCCTCTTCAAACCTTGTCGTGGCCTCCTCTTCAACCTTAACTTCTTGCTTTTCTACTTCAGGTTCGGGACTAGGAGGATTAGACTCTTGCAATTTCTTGTTCCTTCTCAAAGTCCTCTCGAAATCGCCGTCAAAGTCGGAGATATGCTCATGAACAGGTTGTGAGCTACGAGTCATAAACTAGTACCTACACACAAGAGCAAACAAGATAAGTAACCAACTTAATAGACTCGGCACAAGTAAGAAAATAAGTTGCCACAAAAACGAAACAGAAACCAAACAATTTAAACAAGACTCAAGACAAGGGATTAGCAACTTTGCTAATCCCCGGCAACGGCGCCAAATTTGATGCGTTACGAATGTGACACACAAATTAAACCCTATTTGTGACAATTGTAGTAATGATGTAAGTAGGGATCGTTCTATCCGGGGATTAACTAGGGGTGCTAAACACTTTAAACTGACTCAAATAAATAAAACTAACCTTTAAAACACTTAACTCACTTAACAAAAACTCAAAACAAGTCCACAAGACTCCAAATACTTAAAAACACAAAATAAGATAGATTGTAATGACTAAGACTTAACAAAATATGGGGGTATTATGTTTGGACGAAATTAAATTAAATGGACAGATTGTAAAGAAAACAGATTGTAAGACAAATTGTGATAGACCAATGGATGATGGAATAGCTAAGGGGTTCTTCTCCACACATGAAATATATGCAACGTAAATCAATTTCCAGTTATCAATTCAATAAGTTATGAACCTCGACAATCCAGGTTAATTAGGTCCGCTTAAATTAACCTTCAGATTTCCCTAGAATCATTGAATTGGATGAATATGCATCGCAAACAAATTATTCCTAACAAGTTCTCTATATGAACAGCATGATAAAGATACAAGTTAGAATCATTACGTTCTTTGGAAATCATAAGCATCGACAAGGCATTTGTAACTATGAAAAGCATGATACTCTTGCCAGGAATCTACTTAACATGATCGTGACTAGCGACCTTCACTACTTGTGAATATAAATTCATAACGATTAGGTGAAACAAACTTATATCCTAGCACCAAATTCAAGCATGCAAATTAAGCATGCACTCTCAATCAACATACAAGAATAAGTTCTAAATCAAACGGTTAAGCAAATTGTATTCATGACTTATACAACGATAACTGGAAGTAATCAACTTATTTCACATATATAATCATGGTTTCGAATCCACCCTTAGCCAAAACGATTTTAGCCAATCATTCTCAAATCAAAACAAAGATTACATGAATTAGACATTGAAATATAAGAGAGAATATGATGCGAACTAAGTAAGCACACAAATTAAAACCCTCTTGTGACAATTGTAGTATATGAATAAGTAGGGATCGTTCTTAACCGGGGATTAGGAGGGATTGCAAAATCACTTGGAGATTGACTCAAAAACGTAAAATAAAGTTTGAAAACACTAAACTAGACTCAAAGAATGCAAACTAAACGATAAAACACTAAAACAAATCAAAAGACTCAAAGAATACAAAACACTAATGAACACAAACTAAGACACTTTCTAACTAAATTAGACACTCAAGTAAAGGGGGATTGAGGTTTTGACGAAAATAAATTAAATGCACAAATTGTAATTTAAATGCAGAATTTAAATATGAATGTGATGAAATATGGAATGAATGCTAGCTAGAAGGTTCTTCTCCACACATGTCACACTTGCATACAAAATGATTTTCAGTTGGTCTTTCGATGAATTATGAAACTCGACACTCCAAGTTAATTAGGTCCGCTTAAATTAACCTTCAAATTTCCCTAGAATCATTGAATTGGATGAATATGCATCGCAAACAAATTATTTCTAACAAGTTCTCTATATGAACAGCATGATAAAGATACAAGTTAGAATCATTACGTTCTTTGGAAATTATAAGCATCGACAAGGCATTTGTAACTATGAAAAGCATGATACTCTTGCCGGGAATTCAATTAACGCGATTGTTTATAAGCAACCTCCACTACTTGTGAATATAAGTTCATAACTATTAGGTGAAACTCACTTATATTCTAGCGTCAAATTCATGCATGAACATTAAGCGTGCACTCTCAATAAACATACACAAACAAGTTATCAATCAAACAGTTAAATGAATTGAATCCAACATTCATGAAATTCCAACCAAAAGTAATCAATTCATATTGCAAATATAACCATGGTTTCGAATCAGCCCCTAGCTAACTAGGGGGATTTAGCCTCTCATATTCGCAAAAAGAGAAATACAATTGAATTTAAACATAAAGAACAAAGGATGGATTACACCTAGAACGCCCAACGAATCCACTTGAATTTCTGTGCGTCGAAGCTCCTCTTTCCTCTTCTCCTTGCTGCGACAGTGAGGTTAAATGGTGTTTTTGGTTGATTTTCTGGTTTGGGAATGGGTTTAAGGTAGTGTGGTGGTGCGGCAAGGTGGTGGAGTGATGGAGGAAGGTTGGTATGGTGGCTGGAAGGGTGGAGGAAGGCTGCGGCTGGAATGAATTAAATGTGGAAGTTGCGGCTGCACAGTTTTTTTGGGAGAATGGTGGCTGCGGCAATTAGGTTTTGGGTGATGGGATAATTAGGTTGTTGTGTTAGGCTTTTTAATGGGGGGGGGGAATGCACGGGTTGAATTTGATAATGGGAATGGGCTGAATATTAAAATGGCATGCACCGCTTGTTGATTAATGGCTTGCGGCTAACAAAAAAGAATGGGATGTGTTGCGGCTATTGGAGACCAAAAATGAGAGATGTGTGCACGGCATTTTTTAGTGAACTAGGGTTATGGCTTTTTGTGAATTAATTATGGAGATATTGGTTGCACGGATTGATGGGGGAGAAATAAGGGGAGTCACGGCTGAGAAGAAAAATATCCAAAATCTGGTGCGGCTTAGAATAATAATAATATATGGTGAATGGGAGTTTTTGCGGCTAGGTTGAAATTAGGGTGATAATTCAATGGGGTTTAAGTGAATGATTTTGGACACAAATGGCCCCCCTTGCACGGCAAGGGAAGGGAGAAGGGAAAAGTCACGGCTAAGGCTATGTAATTGGGCTAGGGCCATGATTTTGTGTCCTAAATTGCATACGAGGCATATAAAGTGGCTAGAAAATATGGACGTTTAGAATTAGGAAAGGTTACCAAAACGGGAAACTTAGGGTCAACTTTCCTAAAATAGGAAGCCTTGTTTGAGTAGGATTCTTCGTTTTGGTAAGAATTCATCGTTGGCGTAGGAATTTGTCATTTCTTCAAGTCTTCAACTCATCCATTCCTCTTTCGCTCCAAAAGACTCCAATTTGCATCTTCTTGCACACTTTGGCCTTATAATCTGAAAATACACAAAAGTGGCCTTAAACACTGAAATAGATAAGTAAACACAACATAAATGCACGAGAACAAGCTAATTAAGTCGCATGAATATGCTCCTATCAAATTCCCCCACACTTAACTTTTGCTAGTCCTCGAGCAAAACAAAACAACTAAAGTAAACAATACGAAACAAAACAAACAAGACAAAGAAAACAACCTAAACCTTCCAACGTTCGCCTCAGGGATTTCCAATGAAACATGACATGTCCAAGATCATTACTCACATAACTTTTAGTCTTCCTTTCCCTCAAGCACATACTTAATCATAGTCACCATTCACTAGTTCGCATTTAATCAATTAAAACACATTTTGAATGTAGTAACATGCCTTCGAGAATTCCCTCAATTCCTCACTCGTTATGCACTCAATTTTCACTCAGATTTTCTGACTACACACCCTACACTAGTTATATGTGAGAAGATTGATGTAAACATGAAAGACTAGTACTCACATATGTTATAACAAAGAACGCAATTTCTGGGGTAATTAAACGTGTTTGGATATGATCTCATGAATGGAATGCTACTACTTAGATGCGAGAACCAGTGACACCATATGCTCATACCAAATTCAAACTCCACAATTGAAATGCACAACACTCAAGATAGAAGTCAAGGGTCGTAACGGGGCTTGGGGTATTGGATCACAAGGAAAGGTAGGGATACACAAAAGTTCTTTAAGCAATAATAAGTAAAGTAATGAAATTAAGACCTAGAATTCCCTTAGAATGCAGAAATCAACTTTTAAACAAATAGGGGAGATTCTAACAACTCTTAGGGCCTAATTCATTGTTTTGGGCCCTTACTTCAACAACCAATACTTTTCAATTTTTTCTTTCATTTTTTTTTTTTCTTTTCTTTTCTTTCTTTCTTCTTTTCTCTTTTTTTTTTTTTTTTTCTAACCGTGCCTATGGCACATAAACTCACATCAATAATCTTTCCCCCACACTTATTTCCTGCAACACATTAATCAAAAGAAATTCATTGCTTACTATGCTTCAAGAACAAGGGTAAGGATGGTCCTAATCTAGGCTAGGTGAGGATAATGTGGGTTAACAAAGAACATAGGCTACACAAGGCTCAACGGGGTTAAATCCTACAAAACAAATGAAAAGGGAAATATGGCAATTTGGCTATGGTGTTCACTACACAACTTCATCTTGAATATGTGTTATGCAAATCAATGACATGCTTTGAATGAAATGGGCATGAGTTCTAGCATTTGGAACTAAGTGATGAAACGCCTTCTAAGTAGTAACCAAGCAATGAATAATGAGATCATGCAACGACTTAGAAAACAATGATGCATAGATTATAACTCTCCAAATAACGTTTAGGCTCAAGTCTCACAGGGATGTAGCGTTTGTTTAAGTTCCTTCCTTCAAGCATGTTACAAAAACTGATTTTTATCATTTGTGATTACATGTGAATTCGTAAACTATAACTACAACTAAGCATAAACCAAAGAGTATATCAAACGTCCAACCATGTTTGTAACTTTCTTTAACCGTCATGCAATTGAAAACCAAATCCTCATCATTGCGTTGGAAGGTGACCTACGACACAAACAAACACACAAAAACAACTCTTTTTGGGTTTTTCAACACAATTTTTCAAATTTTTATGGTATTTTCGGATTTTTAAGTCAACACACACTAAAAGACTCTAAAATAGCTTAAAAACACTTAAAAACAACAAAGAACAAGTTTAGACATGTTAGGTGGTAAAACCCTACAAATTTCATGCACAAAGTCTCAAAACAGAATGTTACCCCCCCACACTTAAACTAAACATTGTCCTCAATGTTTTAGACACAATTGAAAACATTACACAAAACATAAAGTAAACAACAAAAGAAAGGGTTTAGGGACGCAAATCTGAGTGTGGAGCGATTCCCAAGTTCTTCCTTTGTTGATTGCATGGGTTGCCTCCCACGAAGCGCTTGCTTTAACGTCTTCCAGCCGGACGAAACTTTCTTTTACTCCTCATTCTGGCTCACGGAATGGAGGGTTATGTCCTCCACGGTATAGAGGGGTGCAACTACAATCTGTCCGACGAACCACTTCTTGCTTTGGGTCCTTGAATGGAGTGGGATAATGATCCTTTCTTATTGTCGTGTTTTTCTTTTCTACATCAACACGAATTCTCCCACGACGTTTAATTCGATTAGGTACCTGCACCACACGAGGTAACAACCTATTAGTTGAAATGGGAATCGAATTTGGAATAGGTGGCTTACCTTTGTATGGCAAAGAAGTGGTAGCACAATGGACGGATGCACAAGGGTTGCTCATGGCCAATTGTGGTCCTTTCAAGATTGGAGCCGTGCACTCCTTGTTCTCTACTCCAAGTTCCTTCTCGGTGGTAGTTCGAGAAACATCCTTCTTGATCTTTGTTGAACACTCCGTCCCTATGTGTTCAATTACATTAATGGCACAACAAGAACGAACATCATTAGTAGTCTCAATCGATTCAGGAATCTTAAAGTTAATCATATCACCACCAAAGGCCATAGTGACTGCTCCCTTGGCCACATCAATCTTGGTTTGAGCTGTTTTCATGAAAGGTCGTCCAAGTAAGAGTGGTGATGATGGAGAGTGTGCCGAATCTTCCATGTCAAGCACATAGAAATCTGCAGGAAAAATCAAATGGTCTACCTGCACCAAAACATCCTCCAAAACTCCTTTCGGGTATGCATTAGATCTATCAGCTAATTGAATAATAACACTATCCTTTTTAAGCTCTCCTAGATTCATAGATGCATAAACAGAATATGGCATGACATTAATTGAGGCACCTAAATCTAGCATGGCATGTTCGAACTTTGTATTTCCAATTACACAAGGAATAGTGAAACTACCTGGATCTTTGCATTTGGGAGGTAATTTGCGTTGCAAGATGGCAGAGACATTCTCACTTACATGAACCACCTCTTTTTCTTGAATCCGTTTCCTTGTTGTACAAAGCTTTTTCAAGAACTTCGCATACTTCGGGATTTGCTTGATTGCATCCAAAAGGGGTATGTTGACTTGAACTTTTCTAAATGTCTCTAGAACATCTTTTTCCTCCTCTTCTTTCGTGGATTGCAAAAATCTGCTAGGAAAAGGAACATTGGGTGGAACAAAGTTAGAATTAATCAATTTTGACCCCAACTTACCTTTGGTGGCCGAATGAGATGAGTTGGGTGCATTAATGTCCCTTGGTAGTTGCGGCAAGGGTGTTTGTACCCTTGCCGTGGGCTTGCTTGCTTCCTCCTCTTCATGTTGCAGCTTTTCATCCTCGTTATGACCTGTTTTTGATGTAGGACCTGCCCCAACTTCCTTACCACTTCTTAGGGTGATTGCTTTAGCTGATTCGAAACCTCCCTTCGGATTTGGAATGGTGGAACTAGGGAGTTGTCCGGGATCTCGAAACTTACCTACAAACTCGGCAATCTGCCCAATTTGTTTCTCAAGTTGATCCACCCTCTTATCTTGGTTTTGCATAGCCTTCGCTTGATCTTCCTGCCCATTAGACAACTTAGTTAGTATCTTAATAAGTGTATCATTGTCTAAAGAGTTACCTGAACTTGTTTGGGCAGATTGTGGAGGTGCTTGTGTGGGTGCAAATTAACTTGACACACAAATTAAACCCTATTTGTGACAATAGTATATATGCAAGTAGGGATCATTCTAGACCGGGGATTAACTAGGGATGCTAACCTCCAAAGAATTACAACTCCTAAACCTCCAAGGAATGGCCTATATAAGGTTGGATAATGTTCCTTATTTCTTGCTCTTTCCTTATCTTCTTTGTATATGAACTTCTTTCTCCAAATTTGTAGCCTTTCCTAGCCTCTCTTGACTGCAATGTTGTCCATTCTCTTTGCTCCATAGTTAAGCTATCCAATCCACGCCCAAAACTACTCAAATGGCTCCAAAATGCACTTTCTTGCTCCTTTTGCCATTAGGACCTATAAACATACGAAAATAGCTTAAAAGACTATAATAAGTAGTAATTAACTAACTAAATGCAAGGAAACAACATAACTAAGTAGCATAAATATGCTCCTATCAATTAATACAAACAAACGAGCGTGAGGTTGATACCCATTTGAATTTATGCAAATAAACATATATAATGCGCTACTAGGACCATAAGAATGAGAACTCAAAAGATAAAAAGCTTAATGGGTGTCAAAAGCACACAGTTTTTCTATTTTCAATTCATTTGGACTATTTTTGGCATTAATAAAGACAAACTAGTGTATGTTTGACACCCAATAGAACTTAAGCAAATAAACACATATAAGGCAGTACTAAGACCATAAGAATGTGTACTCAAATGATCAAAAGCTTATTGGGTGTCCAAAGTACATAGTTTTTTTTTATTTGGAGTGCACTTGGACTGCTTTCAGCATTCATAAAAGCAAATGAGGATGCATTTGACACTCATTGGAACTTAAAAAAATAAACACATATAATGCACTACTTAGACCAAAAGATTGAGTACTCAAAAGATCAAAAGCTTATTGGGTGTCAAAAGTACTATATGTTTCTCTTCAGAGTGCATTTGGCCCATTTTGGGCATTAATAAAAATAAACAAACGAGCGTGCGTTTGACACCCATTTGAATTTAAGCATATAAAAACATATAATGTGCTACTAGGACCATAAGAATGAGTACTCAAATGATCAAAACCTTATTAGGTGTCAAATGTACTCAGGTTTTCTATTTGGAGTACATTTGGACTGTTTTCTGCACTAACAAAAAAAACGACCATTCATTTGACACTCATTGGAACATAAGCAAATAAACACATATAATGGAATAATTGGACCATAAGAATGAGTACTCAAAAGATCAAAAGCTTATTGGGTATCAAAAGTACCATGTTTTTTTTATTTGGATTGTTTTTGGCACTAATAAAAGCAAACAAGCGTGTGTTTGACACCCATTGGAACTTAAGAAAATAAACACATATAATGCCATATTAGAGCCATAAGAATGAGTACTCAAAAGATCAACAGCTTAGTGGGTGTCAAACGCATACATTTTTTTATTTATTTAGAATGCATTTGGACTATTTTCGACCTTAATAAAAACAAACGAGCATGCATTTGACACCCATTGTAACTTAAGCAAATAAAAAAAATATAACGCGCTACTAGGACCATAAGAATGAGTACTCCAAAGATCAAAAGCTTGTTGGGTTTCAAAAGTACACAGTTTTTCTTTTTGGTGTGCATTTGGACTATTTTCAGAATTAGTAAAAATAAACGAGTGTGCATTTGACACCCATGGGAACTTATGAAAATAAACACATATAATGCGCTGCGCTACTTGGACCATAAGAGTGAGTAGTTCAAAGATAAAAATCCAATTAAATGTCAACAGTACACACCTTTTTTTATTTTCAATACAATTGGACTGTTTTCGACATTAATAAAAACAAACAAGCGTGCGTTTGCCTCCTATTGGAAACCAAATAAACACATATAATGCGCTAATTGGGCCATAAGAATGAGCATTCAAAAGATCAAAAACTCAATGGGTGTCTGGAGTACACAATTTTTCGATTTGGAGTGCATTTGAATTGTTTTCGACCTTAAAAAAAAAAAAAAAAAAAAACAAACAAACAAACAAACGAGCGTGCATTTGACACCCATTGGAAATTAAGCAAATAAACACTTATAATGCCCTATTTGGACCATAGTAATGAGTACTCAAAAGATCAAAAGTTTATTGGGTTTCAAACGCACACAGTTTTTCTAATTGGAGTGCATTTGGACTGTTTTAGACATTAATAAAAACAAATAAGCGTGTGTTTGAGACCCATTGGAACTTAAGCAAATAAACACATACCATGCAGTACTTGGACCATAAGAATGTATACTCAAAAGATAAAATACTAATTGGGTGTCAAAAGTACACAATTTTTCTATTTAGAGTGCATTTGAACTGTTTCCAGCATTAATAAAAATGAACTAGTATGCATTTGACACCCATTGGAACTTAAGCAAATAAACTTACGTAATGCTCTACTTGGACCATAAGAATGAGTACTCAGAAGATCAAAAAGCATATTGGGTTTCAAAAGTACACAGATTTTCTATTTAGATTGCACTTAAACTGTTTTCGGAATTAATCAAACCAAATGAGCATGCATTTGACACCCATTGTTACTTCTCCAAATAAACACATATAATGCACTACTTGGACCATAAGAATGACTAGTCGAAAGATCAAAAGCTTATTGGGTGCCAAAAGTACACAGTTTGTCTATTTGGAGTGCATTTTGGATCGGCATTAATAAAAACAAAAGAGATTGTGTTTGACACCCATTGTAACTTAAGAAAATAAAAACATATAATGCGTTACTTGAACCATAAGAATTAGTACACAAAAGATCAAAAGCTTATTGCCTATCAAAAGTACATAGTTTTTCTATTTGGAGTTCATTTGGGCTATTTTCGGCGTTAATGAAAGCGAACTAGCATGCGTTTGACACTCATTAGAACTTAAGAAAATCAAAATATATAATGCGCTTCTGGGACCATCATAATGAGTACTCAAAAGATCAAAAGCTTATTGCCAGTTGATGTGGTAAAAACCAACACACAAATTAAACCCTTTTTAGACAATTGTAGTATACGTAAGTACGGATTGTTCTAGGCCGAGGATTAGAAGGGATGCTAATCAACACAAAACTAGACTCTAATGACTCAAAACTGACCAAACTGACTTAAAACAGTGCAAAACAAACAAATTGACTCAAAACAGGACCTAAAAGGTGATTTGGATGAATTCTAGACTTGACTTGACTCAAAACACTAACAGGGGACATGTTTGAATGAAATTTAAAACTAAAACTAAGTAACTTGCAGAAAACAAACTAATTGATACTAAATTGGGGTGAGTGAAGGGGGTGAAAGGCTAGCTAGAGGGTCCTTCTCAACACATGACACATATGCAACACAAATCGATCTCCAATTACTATTCCTATAAACCATGAATGACAATGCCCCAAGTTAACCGTGAACTACACAAATTAACCATCAGATTTTCCTAAATTCATTGAATTGGACTCAGCGACGCAATCAAATTATTCTTATCAAGTTCCTTATATGAACTGCATGATAGAGATACATATCAAAGATCATTAAGTTCTCTGAAAAATCATAAGCATGGACATGGCATTCGTAACTATGAAAAGCATGATACTCTTGCCAGGAATTTACTTAACACAATCATGACTAGTGATTTCCACTACTTATAAATATAAGTTCATAACTATTAGGTGAAATTCCCTTATATTTTCACATCAAATTCATGCATGCAAACTAAGTAGGCCTCCTCAATCAACATACAAGAATAAGTTATCAATCAAACAGATAAGTAAATTGCATTCACGATTTATGAAACAATAACTGGATGTAATCAATTCATATCACACATATGTTCATGGCTTTGAATTCACCTCTAGCTAAAGCGAAATTAGTTCCACATGTCTATCATAACTGAAAACCAAATTAAAATAAACATTGAACTAAAAACTAATGACAGAATACACCTAGAAACGCTCCAGCAATCCAAAGGCCTTGGATGGCAGGCATGGCTCCAAGCTCTCATTCCTTGCAAGTTGTGGCACTATGTGTTTATTCTCTGGAAATCTAGCTTTTGTGTGTTGTGTGTTTTTTTTTAATTATGTGGCACCTTTGATTGTATTTATAGGCTGAGGGCACGGCACAAAAGTTGTTTAGGAGAAGGATTTGGCACTCCAATCCCACAAGGAAAAGGCTAATTGTAAGGCAAAAACCAAGGAGGATAAGGACTAGAATATTTGGCAGGTTCCTAGCATAAAGGATAAGGGCCTATTGGGCACCTTTTTAGGAAAAGGGTGTGGCATCTAGAACCAAGTTTTTAGGTATCCTAATCTGAAAATAATTTCCCCTTGTAGCTGGAATTTAGGTCAAATAGGATTAGGATGAGGTAAGATAAGATAAAGTTTGTTTGGATAATATTCCTTCCTTTTAGCTGATTCCTTATCTTCTATGTCTTGAATTAGTTTCTCCATCTCTTTAGCACATTCCTAGCCTTATTTGAACTTCAAAAATGTCCATCCACCTCGCTTCATGCATGTGTTATCCATTCCAAGTCCAAAACTGCTCTAAAACGCTCCAAAATGCCCTTTCTTGCCAACTTTGCCATTTGGACCTACAAACACACGAAAACAGCTTAAAACACTCTAATAAATAGAAACTAACTTACTAAATGCAAAGAAACAAGCTAACAAATTCGCATAAATATGCTCCTATCACTGGTCAAAACTACATAATTTATCTATTTGGAGTGTATTTGGACTGTTTTCGGCAATAATCAAAACAAATGGGCTTGCGTTTGCCACCGATTGCAAATTAGGCAAATAAGAACACATAATGCGCTACTAGGACCATAAGAATGAGTGCTCAAAAAATAAAAAGCTTACTGGGTGTTAAAAGTACCCAGTTTTTTTACTTGGAGTGCAATCAGACTATTTTTGGCATTAATAAAAACCAGTGTGTGTTTGACACCTATTGGAACTTAAAAAAACACATATAATGCGTTACTAGGACCATAAGAATGAGTACTAAAAATATCGAAAACTTATTGCCGGTCAAAAGTACACAATTTTACTATTTGGAGTGCATTTAGATTGTTTTTGGAATTAATAAAAACAAACGAGCGTGCGTTTGACACCCATTGGAACGTAAGCAAATAAACGCATATAATGTGATACTAGGACCATAAGCATGAATACTTAAAAAATCAAAATCTTATTGGGTGTCAAACGTACAGATTTTTTCTATTTGGAGTGCATTTGGATTGTTTTTGGCATTAATAAAAAGAAATGAGCATGCGTGTGACACCCATTGCAACCTAAGAAAATAAACACATATAATACACTACTACAACCATAAGAATGAGTACTAAAAAAATCAAAAGCTTATTGCCGGTTAAAAGTACACAGTTCTCTTTTTGGAGTGGATTTGGACTATTTTCGACACTAATAAAAAACAAACTAGCGTTCACCCATTGGAACTTAAGCAAATAAACACATATAATGTGCTACTAGGACCATAAGAATGAGTACTCAAAATACTGATAGGAGCATATTTATGCTACTTAGTTATGTTGTTTCCTTGCATTTAGTTAGTTAATTACTACCTATTATAGTCTTTTAAGCTATTTTCGTATGTTTGTAGGTCCTAATGGCAAAAGGAGCAAGAAAGTGCATTTTGGAGCCATTTGGAGCAGTTTTGGGCATAGATTGGATAGCTTAACTATGGAGCAAAGTGGATGGACGAAATTGAAGTCAAGAGAGGCTAGGAAAGGTCACAAATCTGGAGAAAGAAGTTCAAATACAAAGAAGATAAGGAAAGAGCAAGAAATAAGGAACATTATCCAACCTTATCTTATCCTATCCTAACTAACCTTATCCTATCTTATCTTATCTTATCCAAATCAGTTGTGCCTTAATTCTAGCTATTTAGGAGTGATTAGATATACATTTAAACACATAAACTCAGATTCTAGAAGCCTAAGCCTTTATGTGCCGCATATATGCCATTCCTTGGAGGTTTAGGAGTTGTAATCCCTCTCCTACAAAGGTGCCGCACCCCTCAGTCTTTGTTCTTCTAGAAATTTGCCCTAACACCTTTCTAGAAGCCTATACCTGATCCTAATTGAATGTCGCAGGTTATTATCCCTTTCCCTCTTGGTTTCTACCAAACCATAACCCTTTCCTCCTAGGATTGTGCAATCCTTTTCCCTTCAGAAATTGTGTATTCCCTAGCCCTATAAATACAAGCTTTTGCCGCACCATTCATACCATCCATTCACTCATTCATTCATTCATACATTCAGCCATCAAACACCACAATCCACACCACATCACCCTAGTGCCGCAAGCAAGGAAGGAAAGAGAAGAGGACTTGTGCAATCTGCCATCCAAGGGAGTGTCGTGCATGCCATTGGAGTGTGGAGCGTTCTTGGTTATTTCTATCCTTAGTTTTAGTTCAATGTTTATGTTAATTTGGTTGTCAATTATGATGAACATGTGGAACTAATTTCTTTTTAGTTAGAGGTGAATTCGAAGCCATGATTATATGTTTTATATGAATTGATTACATTCAATTATTGTTTCTTAAGCCTTGAATGTGATTTGCTTATCTAAGTTATCAAAACTTGTTTAGGTGTGCTGATTGGGGGTTGACACTTAATTTGCATGCATGAATTTGATGCTAGAGTATAAGGGGGTTTCACATAATAGTTATTCACTTATATTTGATGAGAGCATATTTATGCTACTTAGTTATGTTGTTTCCTTGCATTTAGTTAGCTAATTACTACTTATTATAGTGTTTTAAGCTATTTTCGTGTGTTTGTAGGTCCTAATGACAAAGTTGGCAAGAAAACGCAATTTTGAGCCTTTTAGAGCAATTTTGGGCTTATTATGGATAGCTTGTATATGGAGCAAGGTGGATGGACGAATTTAGAGTCAAAAGAGGCTAGGAACATGCTACAAATCAGAAAAGACAAGTTCAAGACAAAGAAGATCAGGAAAGAGCAAGAAATATGGAAACTTATCCTAACAACCTTATCTTATCCAAACTTTATCCTATCTTATCCTAACCTAATCTTGCTCCACCTTAATTCTAGCTGCAAGTGGACCTAAATACATGATTTCTAGAAGCCTTATATGATCCTAAAAGAGTGCCGCACCCTTCCCCCTTTTATTTCTTCTATAAGACCCAAAATCAGCCACAAAACACATTGTTTCTAGAAGGCCTAATTTTGGGCGAATTTTCCTAACCTTTTTCCTCTTGGATTCTGATTTGAATTGGCCCTTTTCCTCTTGGATTTGGATTGTCTAAGTCCATATCAGAAATTAATTGGGCTATGAATTAATTCCCAAGCCTTGTGCCGCACCCTAGGAGCCCTAATCCTTTGTTTCTGCTAAGTCTAACCCTAATTCTGATTTCTTAGGGTTTTGCCGTGCACTATATATATTTATCTCAATTTTGCCGCACCCCTTACACACCCTATGCAGCCATTGATCCTTCCATTGATTCATTCCTTCAAACCACACACCATACATTCAGAAACATAACTTGTGCCCCAACCTTGGGAGAAGAAGTAGTGTGCCGTGACTTCCATAGGAGAAAAAGAACCTTGTGCCGCAAGCAATCTGCATCCATTGGAGACTTTTAGAGTTCTTTCTTCCCTTGTTTCGTTTCCATGTTTATTTTAATTTGCTTTTCAATTGTTATGAACATGTGTAACTAAGTTTTTCTTAGTTAGAGGTGAATTCAAAGTCATGGACTTATGTTTTATATGAATTGATTTCCTCCAGTTTTTGTTTCTTGAATTGTGAATGCAATTTACTTAACTGATTTATTGAGAACTTGTTCTTGTGTGTTGATTAAGGATGCATACTTAGTTTTCATACATGAATTTGATGCTAGAGTATAAGGGAATTTCACCTAATCGTTATGAACTTATATTCACAAGTAGTAAAAATTACTAGTCATGATTGTGTTAAGTAAATTCTAGGCAAGAGTATCATGCAGTTCATAGTTACGAATGCCTAGTCAATGCTTATGGTTTTCAAAAAGCTTAATGATCTTTGATTGTATCTCTATTATGCGGTTCATGTAGGGAACTTGATAAGAATAATTTGGTTGTCGATGCGTATTCCATCCAATTCAATGAAACTAGGAAAATCTGAAAGTTAATTTGTGCTTCTCACAATTAATTTGGGGCATTGTCATTCATGGTTTAAAGGGATAATAACTGGAAATCAATTTGTGTTTCATATGTGCATGTGTGGAGAATGACCCTCTAACTAGTCTTTTACCCATTCAATTCACCTAATTTAGTGTCTAATCTGTTTAGTTTGCAATCTGATTAATTTAATTAATTTCTTCCAAGTCAATTCCCCCTTTTATTAAGTGTGTTAGATTAGTTAGAAAAGTGTTTGAATCTGGCCAAATTAGTGTTTTGAGTCTAAGTTAGTTAAATTTCGTCCAAACAACTCCATAGAGTCAGTTTTGAGTTAGTTTTGAGTCTATAGAGTCTAATTTAGTGTTCTTGAGTCTTATTTGAGTTGATTAGCATCCCTAGTTAATCCCCGGTTTAGAATGATCTCTACTTGCATATATACTACAATTGTCACAAATAGGGTTTAATTTGTGTGTCAAGTTAATTTTCACATCAATATTCACAAGTAGTGGAGGTTGCTAGTCACAATCGTGTTAAGAAAATCCTTGGTATGAGTCTCATGCATTTCATAGTGATGAATGCCTTGTCAATGCTTATGATTTTCACAAAACTTAATGACTTTTGATATGTATCTATATTATGCGTTTCATATAAAGAACTTGAGAATGATAATTTGGTTGTAATGCGTATTCATTCAATTCAATGGAATAAGGAAAATCTGATGGTTAGTTATGCGATGCAACTAACTTGGGACATTGTCATTCATAGTCTAAAGGAATAATAACTAGAAATTGGTTTGTATGCATATATCATGTGTGGAGAATGACCCTCTAACTAGCCTTTCACCCATTTAATTCACCCAAATTCGTTTTTACAAAGTGTTTTATACAAAGTTTCTGTTTTAAGTTTTAATTTCATCAAAAACAATCCCCTTTCATTTAGTCTTGTTATTTGAGTCAAAACCTCTTTTGTTTTAGTCTTTTGAGTCAAGTTAAGTTTTATTTTCGTCAAAATCATTTATTACGTCTAGAATTGAGTCTTTTTGATTGTTTGTTGCAGTTTTAAGTGTTTTAAGTTAGTTTTGAGTCCATAGAGTCTAGTTTAGTGTTTTTGAGTCTTATTTGTGTTGATTAGCATCCCTAGGTAATCCCCGGTCTAGAACAATCCCTACTTGCATATATACTACAATTGTCACAAATAGGGTTTAATTTGTGTGTCAATTTAATTTTCACCTCAAATACCAAAAGTTTGTTGGGTGTCCAAAGTACACTTTCTTTTTGGAGTGCATTTGGACCGTTTTCGGCATTAATAAATGCAAACGAGTGTGAGCTTAACATCCATTAGAACTTAAGGAAACAAAAACATATAAGAATAAGCACTCAAAAGATCAAAAGCTTATTGGGTGTCCAAAGTACACAGTTTTTCTTTTTGGAGTGCATTTGGACTGTTTTTTACATTTATAAAAACAAACGAGTGTACGCTTGACACCCATTGGAACTTAAGCAAACAAACACATATAATGCACTAATAGGACCTTAAGAATGAGTGCTCAAAATATCAAAAGGTTATTGGGTTTCCAAAGTACATAGTTTTTCTTTTTGGAGTGCATTTGGATCATTTTCGGTCTTAATAAAAACACACGAGCATGCGCTTAACACCTGTTAGAACTTAAGCATACAAACACATATAATGCACTACTAGGACCATAAGAATGAGTATTCAAAAGATCAAAAGCTTATTGGGTGTCCAAAGTACACAGTTCTTCTTTTTGGAGTGCATTTGGACTGTTTTCGTCATTAATAAAAACAAACAAGCGTGCATTTGACACCCATTTGTATTTAAGCAAATAAGCATATATAATGCGCTACTTGGACCATAAGAATGAGTACTCAAAAAATCAAAAGCTTATTGAGTGTCAACCGTACGCAGTTTTTTTTCTTTAAAGTGCATTTGGATTGTTTTCGGAATTAATTTAAACAGACAAGTGAGCATTTGACACCCAGTGGAACTTAAGCAAATAAATAAATACAATGCTACTTGGACCAATTAGGTGTCAAAAGTACACAATTTTTCTATGTTAAGTGCATTTAAACTGTTTTCGGCATTAATATAAACAAACAAGCATATGTTTGAAACCCATTTGAGTTTAAGCCAATAAACACATATAATGCACTTCTAGGACCATAAAAATGAGTACTCAAGAGATAAAATCTTATTGCCTGTCAAAAGTACACAGTTTTTCAATTTGGAGTGCATTTGACTATTTTCGCATTAATTGATAGGAGCATATTTGTGCGACTTTGTTAGCTTATTTCCTTGCATTTAGTGAGTTAGTTTCTATTTATTATAGTGATTTAAGCTATTTTCGTGTGTTTGTAGGTTCAATTGGCTAAAGTGGCAAGAAAAGGCAATTTGGAGCATTTTAGAGCAGTTTTGGGCTGGAATGGATAGCACATTCATGGACCAAGATAGATGGACGAATTTGAAGTTCAAGAAGGGCTAAGAATATGCTAAAGAGATGGAAGAATTAATTCAAGACAAAGAAGATATGGAGTTCAACAAAGAAAGAAGGAACATGAGCCAAACTACCTTATTTTGTCTTAGCCCAATCCTAATCCTACACTACTTAAGTTCCAGCTGCCAAGGGGATCCCTAATTATGTTAGGACACCTAAATATATGATTTTAGAAGGCTTAATCCTAATTTTACAAGGGTGCCGCACCTTTTCCTTCTAGAAAACCCATGCCTTGCCGTGCACTCCATCCCCTTTCCTTCCAAGATCCTGCCTTATCTTTCTTTCCCTTTTCCCTTTTGGATTCTGATTTTAATTAGCCTTTTTCCTTGGGGATTTAGAGTGCAAATCTTTCCCCAAAAAAATTAATTAAGCCATGCCTTTCTTCCTTTATTTTTATGTTTTTGCTGCACCAAAAGGGAGAACCACTCATCCATATCACACCACAATTCACACCAATCATCCATCTCTCACAATAATCCAATTTCAGAGAAAAACACCTTTGTGCTGCAACTTTGCTAGGAAGGAAAGGATAGCTTGGAGTCGTATCTGCCATTCAAGACTTTTTGGATTGTTGGAGCACTTCTACGTGTATTCAATCTTCTGTTTTCAATGCTTAAATTTAATTATACTTGTTTAATTGCGAGCATGAAGAGCTACACTCGTTTTGGCTAGAGGAGAATTCAAAGCCATGAACATATATGTGATATTAATTGATTTCATCCAATTATTGTTTCGTAAGACATGAATGTGATTTACTTATCTGTTTGATTGATAACTTATTCTTGTATGTTGATTAAGGATGCATACTTAGTTTACATGCATGAATTTGATGCTAAAATATAAGGAAATTTCACCCAATCGTTATGAACTTATATTTATAATAGTGGAAGTCACTAGTCATGATTGTGTTAAGTAAATCCATGGCAGGAGTATCATGCTTTTCATAGTTACGAATGCCTTGTCAATGCGTATGATTTTCATAGAACTTAATGATCTTTGATATGTATCTCTATCATGTTGTTCATATAGGGAACTTGATAAGAATAATTTGATTGCGTCGCTGAGTCCAATTCAATGAAATTAGGAAAATCTGAGAGTTAATTTGTGCAGTTCACAATTAATTTGGGGCATTGTCATTCATGGTTTATTGGAATAATAATTGGAAATCGATTTGTATGCATGTGTCATGTGTGGAGAACAACCCTCTAGCTAGCCTATCACCCATCAATTCACTCCAAATTCGTACCCTTAATTTAGTTTCTGTAATTTGTTTGTTCAAGTTTTACATTCGTCAAACCAATCCCCCTTTTAATACTTCGTGTTTACCTAGTTAGAACCTGTTTAAATTTGTTTCTATTAGTGTTTTGAGTCAAGTTAAATCAAAATTCATCCAAAATCACCCTTAGTTTCTGTTTTGAGTCAATTTGCTTGTTTTGTGCTGTTTTGAGTCATTCTAGTTTATTTTGAGTCATTAGAGTCTAGTTTTCTGTTTTTGAGTCTAGTTTAGTGTTTTAGAGTTTAAAATTGAGAGATTAGCATCCCTGCTAATCCCCGACCTATAATGATCCCTACTTATTCATACTACAACTACATAAAAAGGGTTTAAGTTTGTATGCTATTTTATATCACATCAAATTTTTGGTGCCATTGCCTGATGTGATATATTCTAACACACAAATTAAACCCTATGATTGTAGTTGTTGGAAATGTGCCCTAAAACCAATCATATAATGATACTTTACGGACATTTCAAACTAATGTAGTTTAAATGTAAAGGGCAAAGATTATTGTTTGAGCCGTCTCATATAAATGTTATATGCTTAAACGATAAGTCCAAGGAATATGTGATTGAAAGAATGCGATCTAAAGAAGTTAGATTCATGAGACCATTCTTTCGTTGACACATCCTAAACGTTCCTGATCATAGGATTGTCAATTGGGCATTGACAGTCCGTTAAGATCAGTACGTGCTATGTCTTCTCTCAGGGAGAGTGACTAGTCTCGAGTCATTGGTGTGTGTGACATCAAGACAAGTACGTAGGTGCTCAATAGAGAATGAGTTCACTGAACACGATCAACGAAGAGTTCTCATATTCATGTCACATGAGAACTCATGGTTGGGATAATGCAAATTAGTCTTTTGACCTGAGGCATCACAGTTGTCTTGTGGTTAGGTCCTTAATCTTTGATTATGTCAAAGTCACTCCATCAGGAGAGTGTCCACGGCATCGTTGGGGTTAAGCCACTTAGTCATGGTGGCAAGTGAATGCGCAACAAGGGATCTCTAACCTTCAAACTATTTGAGGGAGAATACTCTATGATATGATTAAGAATCTTTGGCCAAAGTATGAATGAGATTTAGGAATGTGTTCCAAATCACATTCAAGGTAATCATATAAGCACAAGACTCACATTGGATAGTAGACATGAATAAACTATCAAACCAAACAATGTGGTCAAGAGTATTGTATTAGAGAAAGACCGTATTGCATTTGTAATCCTAAAACTGAATAGGTTCTCCACCTCTTCTGATTAGCTTGGGTAACCATGACATGCTGCTAGGCGTCAACCATGGTTTGTGGAAGCCCTAAAAGTGTATTATCACTAACGGGAGAATTGAAAGTAAGTTTCAATTCACAATCGATTTGAAAGAGTTTGAATCGCCCACTGCCTCGCTAAAAGGAACCTAATGGATCGTACACCGTGTAAGGTAGAGATTGAAGATTCAACGGAGATGAGTAAGAATAATTAAATGGTTTATTTGTTTATGGCAAGGATTAATTAATATGATTATTAATCAAACGAATAAGTTCGTTAAAAGACCTCGGGATAGTTTTGGACCTTAAGGCCCAATGGGCTTCGAACGTCATGTCCATTGACTTAAGTTGTATGACAACTTAATGAATAATGATTCACAAAGGCCCAAATAGCCCAATAAATCCCATATGGCCGGCCATTTAGAGGAGGGTAGTGAACTTGGCTTAATTGCAAGTTTGCCACTCCATTGTGAGGTGGTATAAAGACATCTTTATAGCCATTTCATCCTTAGGGTTTTCTAAGGAGTAAGGATGAGAACACAAACTCTCCTTTCTCTCTAGTAATGGCCGGCCACCTTGAGGAAAACATCTAGCAATCTTACTTCCTCAAGGTCACTCATTTCTTCTACAATATGCCTTGGTGTGGAGACTTAGAGGTTCTCAATTTTGGGAACTTGGAGAAACCTTTTCATTCATCCAAATCCATGGATCTAAGATGCAAGGAATGAAGGCCCTCTCTTTGGGTGATTAGCCTTTGCTTATGCAAAGAGGAATCTACAAAGGTATTGATTTCTCAACTCACTTTGTTTTGAGTTAGTCTTGGTTCACCTATCTACTAGGCTTTGAAGTTCATGGGTTAAGTTTTGTTTTTGAGTGCATATAAACATGATTCCGCCTTTTAATTGTTAATTGCATGTTGTTGATGTTGCTCAAATGAACTTGTTTTTCACAAATCTTCCTTCAAGTGGTATCAGAGCCTAAGTCTAGTAGTTGGTGAATCCTTTTGGGTTTTGTAGTTCATAGTTTGTGATTTGAATGTTGTAATTGTTACAAGCTTTATTCTTGCTTCTTTGAATGTAAATTTTGTTAGAAAATTTGCCATCTCAAATGTTGTAGATGTAGTTCATATGAGCATGAATTTTGGAGCTAAAATTTGGTGCCATGTTTTTGGGGAAATTCGGCCAAATCCAAAGGGTGGATTTTTGGGTTCTTGTTTGACTTGTTAAAAGTGTTTTAAAGTGACTTTTGGAACCCCTATGTACCCTAGTATGGTTGTATGTTATTTCCCTTAAGTTTGAGTGGTTTTGGTATGTTTTTGGGTGAAGAATGTTCATGGAGCTCTTATGGGTTTTCATGGATGTTCTTCATTGTTCTTGATATGTTCTTGCCAAGAACAAAAGGTTTGGTGTTTTGATTTATTTCATAAAGTTTTTGTTTTGAAATATTTCTTATGTTTAAATATCTTAGATATTTGTTTTGAAAAATTAAAGAAATTTTAGTGGGTAGGTGTGTAATGATTTATTCCATTTCACACACCCCACTTACAAAACTTTGAAATTTTTTTATATACTTTGCTTCAATGGCCGGCCACCCTACTCAATTAGGGTCCTTGTGGGGCTTTTATGCAATTACATAAAGTTTTGATACTTTTGTGTATTTGTACTTTGACCCAAAAGTTTACGTTTTTACGTAAAGGTCCAAAATCACTAAAAGGACAAATTGTTTTGCTCCTTTAATGAAGTTTTAGCTTTTGTGGAAATTTTTGGGTTCTAGTTGTAATTACATGAAGTAGTGGACTTTTGTGTTTTTACAAAGTGACCCCAAAAGTTTAAGTTTTTGCAAAATAGCCCAAAAGTTGAGGTTAATTGCACTATGGCCCAAACAAGTTGAGGTCATAGCATTTTGGCCCAAATTAGGTAGAGAACAAAAATTGTTTTGTCTCTTTAAATGAGAATTGGATTTTCATTTCATTTAGCTCCATTTAAATCAATTCTATGGATACAAAAACCAAATGAAAATGTAGCATTCAAGTTTAATTAGTTAAAGCGTTAATTAATTAAAGAAAGGGTGATTATGAACCTAAGCCTACTATAATTGAGCTATGTGAAAGGCCGTTTCAAATTTGTTTGAACCATGGGAATGTGTAGATTAAATTTTGGTTGTAATTTGATATGATCAATTGTTGTAAAAGAGCATAAGCTCTTCTTTACTTTAAAGTAATTTGATTTGATCAATTGTTGTAAAAGAGCATAAGCTCTTATTTACTTTGAAGTACTCCTTTCTTATTTACTTTAAACTAGGCTCGTGTTGAATCGAATCAAAGGTTCATAGTCATCCTAAGGCCCTAAGGCAACTATATAGTCCATCAATGAATGCAAATCTTATGTTAGTAGTACCATATAGTCTTGCTTTAAAAACAGTTTTAAAAGCATAGTGGGAGTATTATATACTACTAAATCAATCATATGGACCAATAGTTGTAATAGGACCAAAATGTTTTAATTGGATTAAAATGTATGTTTATATGTGATGAGACCTAAAAACCCTCAACTAAAGCCGTTATTAAGTTGATAAGCGAGAGATGCTTTGAATATCTCTTCGTGGCCTTCCACCGTGGTGGGCTCCAATCGTTTGTGACTTGTACACCGGCTTCACCCTATCATGGGGGAGTACAAAGTGCATGCTTACACTCAGGAGGAGTCTATACGCATATGATGAGGTGAGTGTAGGCAACGAGGATGGCCAATATCATATCATTGTGAGGCTATTCTTGAACCCCTTCATGAACTAAGCATGGTGGGAATAACTTAACTAAGTGCAATGGCGCCGATATCATATCATTGTGAGGCAACATTCTCTAGAGGCCAAATAAGATGGGTACTTGCAAGAGATGCAAATGAGTAAGCGTACTCTCTCATTATTATTAATGCTAGCCGATATCGTATCATCGTGAGGTGGGCTTGGTAATAGTGAGCCTCCCATACCCTACTAAGAGTTTCCTCCAAAACTCTCGAATTCCGATGAGGGATATGGAATTTGCCAAAAATAGTGGGTGGTGCTATTTGATTTAAAGACCCGAATCAAATGGCTTAAAATCAATCAATTTATATTCGTTATGTATTTGTTTACCAATATATTTGCAAACGCTATCCAAAACTTGACAAAGAAAAGCCGAATGCTTTGATTTCCGGACTTAGTTCTACAATCCCATAGATTGTCTTTAATGGCTTGTAGATGTAACTAAGTAGTCTCATCCTCACAATCTTCCTATTGATAATGTATCATTGGAAGAATATGTTAGATAAGTCTAACATGAGAAGAACAACACTTTTAATGTCATAATTCTTCAAATACAAATTGTTGTATGAAGAAATAAGAGTTGCTTTGAACAACCCTTAATCAACACAAACTTTAGTGCTTGTTTCTTTGTTACATAAACAAGGAACTTGAGAAGTAAGCACAAGGGCATGGACACTTTATGTGCCATGATTCTTCACTTACAAATTGTTGTATGAAGAAATGAGAGTTGCCTTGAACAACTCTTGAAAGTTTGTTATTATGTTTAGAACATAATGGTTGGTTGACAAAAATAGTCCATTTATATGGACTTATGATGATTTTGAATCATTGAGTGTTGAAGTGATTAAACCACTTAACGAGACGGAAACTAGGCAAGCACTTCACCTTTGTGTCCCTATCCTAATGCTTCACTAAGTTTATTGTAAACTATATAGTGAACAATAACCGCACGCTCTCCAAATCGTTTGATGTGTATAACACATTTGAAATAACTTTCAAGAGAGATAGTGGGAGTTTAGGGACCATGACTATTGTAATCAAAAGGAGAAGTCAAATGAAGAAGGCAAAATAACTCCAAGGGAACAAACTTTCTTTATGAAAGGATGGACATTGGAAGGGGTATTTGCAAGAAATGTCTTGCAAGTGTCAAAGAACACACCTTTCGAAGGTGTTGTAAAATGTTCTTGAATAATTCAAAACAGTTGGTTCTTCTACTTGAATACATGATTCTGTATTAGCAACTATGTTCTACAATTGTTGTAAAAGTGTGCTAATAAAAAGTAGAAGATAATGAGAGAAGAGAAAGTACTTCACATTCGGAAAGTGAATAAAATATAGATCTCTGCGAAAGCGGATTGTACTTACTTCCTCATATGAACTACCAAAGAAATTGGAAAATACTAAAGATTGTCTTTACATTCCAATTTTAAGGAACTTAAATCCGTCACTATAGTAGAGATGGATAAATGTTTTGTTTGACAAAACATTGTTCTTTATTAATCAATAATTAGATTATTGTAATTTAATTGGTTGTCTCTATAGTAGAGATGATGTGGTAGTTTAACTGTTTAGAATACGATGATGCTTAAAACCCAAAAGGTTGCAAGGTAGTGACTAATCCCAACTGAGTTGTGATACCTCTAAAACATAAGTTACGAGTTGGTCATAGATGGATGCTTTGGATCGTTAGATCCGGATCCAATACCTTCTTGTTAAAATTGTATAGAGGTGAAATGTTCGAATCTTTATTCTTTTGGAAAGAAGAAAGAATCACAAAGTTGTTGAGGTTAATTCACTTAGATGTTAGTGGCACTTGTCCACAACATAATACTACTCATGTTGTATGACATTCACCGAAGATCACTCTCGGTTGGACTATAGTTTATTTTGAATAAACACAAGTCCGAATACTTTGCAAAAGGTTTCAAAGAATTCAAGAAATGTAAGTAGATGAGTAAGACGTCTAAAGTATTTACCTCCTTAGATTTGATCCAAGGAAAAAGTAACACTTTAGATTAATTTTCTTGAAAAATATCAAGGAAAGTAGCATCGTAAGATAATGAATTTTTCCATTAGGAGAAGAATGAACATAAATAAGATTTAGTTCGTTGGACATTATCAATTACCCATATATATATGATATATACTTCTAAGACATGTTAGTTGTAGAGATCCATCCATCATGGATCTTAGCAAGCTAGTGGGAGCTATAAGCGTCTTATGAGAAAAGATCAATTGTTTGATTTCTCATAAAGATGTAAATGAATCTTTTGTTTACTAGGTTTACAAAAGATTAGTGGGAGTTGATCATATTCCTAAATTTGAATATATATACATGATATATATTAATTTTGAAAATGAAAGGAATTCTTCATCGTTAAAGTTATGACTTTAAACATTCTATAATGATAGAATGTATATGGGAGACATAGTCTATATACATGGGATGGAAATCTATAATGATAGATTTCAAGATATAATTGGATTATATCAATCCCTGAAATAGACAATGAGTTGCTAGGAAGTTTCTCATATGATGATAAACTTCAATTAGAATGACAATTCTAGTGAGACTAGGAAGTTGTTCTTCTCAAAGGGAATGTACCCTTTGACTCCCAAAGAAATAATGCGTAAATAGAATCCTTTATGCATACGCAGAAAGGTGATTTATGTATTACATATTGTATGAAAACATTGATATAAGTTGTACCTAGAACGGTACAAGATGATATCAGTGCAAGCCCAGGATCAGAACCATGGCAACTGTCAAGTGAATCCTTAGGTATTTAAGAAATACTAAGGATGGATTCCTCAAGAATGAGGAAGAATTAGAGTAACGTAATGGAAGCGTAAATGTATTAGATTATGAATCTAATCCATCATAGAATATCTCTTCATTATGAATGAAGTGATAATGAGATATCTCTTTATTATGACTAAAGAGATATTTGGGTGGAAACGTTAAAAGTAAATGACTTTAATGTGTTCCATCATGTATGCAAAATATATTGCCATATAGAAGCTTACAACATTGTTGTTTGGATGGGAAAGTTCATTCATGAACTTTCCATTCGGTTCCAACCAGAAAGTGTATGACACTAATGGGGCGATAGCTCAAGCCAGGGAATCAAGGTCTCATCAAGGTCCGAACTCAAATGAGAGACTGAACCACATGATTGAGAATCATGTATAATGGTGACGTCATTATTCTCAAGGTTGCTTCTATGGATAACATATAGATATCCATTGTTTAGGCCTACTACTCAGCCATTTATGAAATGAATTACAGAAGAGGTATCATCAATGATGACTAAGCTAATTAGCTCTAGTGCAAGTGGGAGATTGTTGGAAATGTGCCCTAAAACCAATCATATAATGATACTTTACGGACATTTCAAACTAATGTAGTTTAAATGTAAAGGGCAAAGATTATTGTTTGAGCCGTCTCATATAAATGTTATATGCTTAAACGATAAGTCCAAGGAATATGTGATTGAAAGAATGCGATCTAAAGAAGTTAGATTCATGAGACCATTCTTTCGTTGACACATCCTAAACGTTCCTGATCATAGGATTGTCAATTGGGCATTGACAGTCCGTTAAGATCAGTACGTGCTATGTCTTCTCTCAGGGAGAGTGACTAGTCTCGAGTCATTGGTGTGTGTGACATCAAGACAAGTACGTAGGTGCTCAATAGAGAATGAGTTCACTGAACACGATCAACGAAGAGTTCTCATATTCATGTCACATGAGAACTCATGGTTGGGATAATGCAAATTAGTCTTTTGACCTGAGGCATCACAGTTGTCTTGTGGTTAGGTCCTTAATCTTTGATTATGTCAAAGTCACTCCATCAGGAGGGTGTCCACGACATCGTTGGGGTTAAGCCACTTAGCCATGGAGGCAAGTGAATGCGCAACAAGGGATCTCTAACCTTCAAACTGTTTGAGGGAGAATACTCTATGATATGATTAAGAATCTTTGGCCAAAGTATGAATGAGATTTAGGAATGTGTTCCAAATCACATTCAAGGTAATCACATAAGCACAAGGCTCACATTGGATAGTAGACATGAATAAACTATCAAACCAAACAATGTGGTCAAGAGTATTGTATTAGAGAAAGACCGTATTGCATTTGTAATCCTAAAACTGAATAGGTTCTCCACCTCTTCTGATTAGCTTGGGTAACCATGACATGCTGCTAGGCGTCAACCATGGTTTGTGGAAGCCCTAAAAGTGTATTATCACTAACGGGAGAATTGAAAGTAAGTTTCAATTCACAATCGATTTGAAAGAGTTTGAATCGCCCACTGCCTCGCTAAAAGGAACCTAATGGATCGTACACCGTGTAAGGTAGAGATTGAAGATTCAACGGAGATGAGTAAGAATAATTAAATGGTTTAATTGTTTATGGCAAGGATTAATTAATATGATTATTAATCAAACGAATAAGTTCGTTAAAAGACCTCGGGATAGTTTTGGACCTTATGGCCCAATGGGCTTCGAACGTCATGTCCATTGACTTAAGTTGTATGACAACTTAATGAATAATGATTCACAAAGGCCCAAATAGCCCAATAAATCCCATATGGCCGGCCATTTAGAGGAGGGTAGTGAACTTGGCTTAATTGCAAGTTTGCCACTCCATTGTGAGGTGGTATAAAGACATCTTTATAGCCATTTCATCCTTAGGGTTTTCTAAGGAGTAAGGATGAGAACACAAACTCTCTTTTCTCTCTAGTAATGGCCGGCCACCTTGAGGAAAACATCTAGCAATCTTACTTCCTCAAGGTCACTCATTTCTTCTACAATATGCCTTGGTGTGGAGACTTAGAGGTTCTCAATTTTGGGAACTTGGAGAAACCTTTTCATTCATCCAAATCCATGGATCTAAGATGCAAGGAATGAAGGCCCTCTCTTTGGGTGATTAGCCTTTGCTTATGCAAAGAGGAATCTACAAAGGTATTGATTTCTCAACTCACTTTGTTTTGAGTTGAGTCTTGGTTCACCTATCTACTAGGCTTTGAAGTTCATGGGTTAAGTTTTGTTTTTGAGTGCATATAAACATGATTCCGCCTTTTAATTGTTAATTGCATGTTGTTAATGTTGCTCAAATGAACTTGTTTTTCACAAATCTTCCTTCAGTAGTATGTGTAAGTAGACTCTAAACAGATTAAACCCTATGCTAATCTACTCAAATTAAACTCTAAAACACTAAACTACACTAAAAAACAGAAAACTAGACACTAACAACTCAAAACAAGCTAAATAGACTCAAAACACACAAACTAAGTTAAATTGACTCGAACTAGACTCTAAGAAGGTATTTGGACGAATTTTAGACTAGTAAGACTCAAAACACTAAATTGGACAGATTTGAACATGTTTCTAACTAATCTAACACACTTAATTAAAGGGGAGATTGATTTGGACGAAATTAAAGTAAAAACAAATAGATTTAAAGACTCTAAACAATTTGGACGAAATTGGGTGAAATATGGGTGAATGGCTAGCTAGAGGGTCCTTCTCCACACATGACACACTTGCAAACAAATTGATTTCCAGTTGCTTTTCCAATAAACCATGAACCTCAACACCCCAGATTAATCGTGAACAGCACTAATTAACCCTCAGATTTTCCTTAAGTCATTGAATTGGATGGAATACACATCGGTAACCAAATTATTCTTCAATAGTTCCCTACATGAACCGCATAATCGAGATACAATCAAAGATCATTAAGCTTTGTGAAAATCATAAGCATTGACAAGACATTCGTAACTATGAACAACATGATACTCCTGCCAGGAATTTACTTAACACGATTGTGACTAGCAACCTCCATTACTTATGAATATAAGTTCATAACGATTAGGTGAAACTTGCTTATATTCTAGCATCAAATTCATGCATGCAAACTAAGCAGACCCTCTTAATCAACACACAAGAATAAGTTCTTAATCAAATAGTTAAGTAAATTGTATTCACGATTTATAAAATCACAACTAAAAGTAATCAATTCATATTGCAAATATAATCATGGTTTCAAATTCTCCTCTAGCTAAAACAAGTTTAGCTCCTCATGTTTGCAAAACAAAGATAATTAAACTTAAACATTGAAAACAAAGATAGAATACACCTAGAAACACTCCAGGTGGCTCCTCTTTCCTTCCTTGCTACAACACAATGGGGATTTTCTGAATTTAGGCTCTTGAGGTGTGGTGGATGGTGTGGTGTGAAATTATGGTAAAGGGTGGTGGTTTATGAGTGTTGCGGCATCATGTATTTATAGGGAGAAGGGAAGGCACAAAATTGGGCTAAAAAAGAGGGGAATTAGGACTCTAAATCACCAAAGAACAAGGACACTTTCAATCAGATTGCAGGGAGGACAAGGAATGGCCCTTGTGGCAGATCTTAGAATTTCTAGAAGGGTTACATGCGGCATAAACTTAGGGCACGAAAATAGGGCTTCTAGAACCTAATATTTAGGTGATTTAATATGAAAATGAGTCCTCTTTGCAGCTGGAATTAAGGTAGGAAAAGATTAGGATAGAATGAGATAAGATAAGGTTTGGATGAGATAAGGTTGTTTGGATAATGTTCCATGTTTCTTACTCTTTCCTTATCTTCAATGCTTCCAAATTTGTTTATCCAGATATTAAGCCCATTCCTAGCCTCTCTTGATCTTCAAATTTGTCCATCCACCTTGCTCCATATGCAAGCTATCCATTCCATGCCTAAAACTGCTTCAAATAGCTCCAAAATGCACTTTCTTGCCAACTTTGCCATTAGGACCTACAAACACACGAAAATAGCTTAAAACACTATAATAAATGGAAACTAACTATGTAAATGCAAGAAAACAAGCTAACTAAGTTGCATAAATATGCTTCTATCATTGCCGGGAATTAGCAAAATTGCTAATCCCTCTTTGTTTATGTTTGTGTCTTTTAGTTTTGGTTTCTCATTTTTGTTTTGTTTTGTTGATTTTAGGTACTAGTTTATGACTCGAAGTTCTCAACCTGTTCGTGCACATATCTTGGAGTTTGACAATGATTTTGAGTGAACTTTGAGAAGAAAGAGGAAGGAGCCATAACCTAATCCACCTAGTTCTAGCTCTGAATCTGAGTTTGAAGAAGAAGATGAAGAGGAAGAACAACTTATAGATGTGGATAATCGAACAATTAAGAAACTTTCAGCCTCGGGATTGGACAATGATGTACCCTTATGCATTCAATATCCTAGGGCAGCTCAAGGCAAGATTGAGGAGTTCGAATTGAAGTCTAGTTTGCTGCATCATATTCCTAAATACCATGGGTTGTCCATGGAAGATCCGAACAAGCACTTAAAGGAATTCGAAATGGTATGTTCAAGCATGACCCCAATCACCATAGATGGGAACATTTTGAAGATGAAAGCTTTTCCATTCTCTCCTTTGGAAAAAGCTAAGGATTGGTTATACGAATTGGCACTTGGAACCGTCACCTCGTGGGAAAGCATGAAGAGAGCATTCTTAGAGAAATTTTTCCCAACTTCAATAGTCATTCTTTTGAGGAAGAATATTAGTGGAATTCAACAAAACCAAGGAGAATCCTTTCCAGCATATTATGATCGTTTCAAGATTGTAGTTGCATTATGCCCTCAACAACAAATGAAAGAAAAGCTTCTAATTCAATATTTCTATGAAGGACTTCTTCCAATTGAGAGACAAATGTTAGATGCCTCGGCAGGAAGTGCTTTGGTTGACAAAACACCAATTGTTGCCAAGACCTTAATTGCAAATCGAGCCTTGAATGCGCAACAATACGAGGGAGTTGGACAAAGAAAACCCCCATGGCAACAACAACAAGTGAATGAGGTAAGTGCAATTTCAGAAATTCAATCTCAATTGGCTAATCTCACTGTTCTTGTGTCACAGGTTGTTGATAAATCCAAAGTGCAAAGAGCAAGTGTTTGGGGCATGTGCACTATGCAAGGACATTCCAATGATCAATGTCCTTAATTGATTGAAAATGGGGGATGGGAAAGCGCCAATGCCATGGGCTATCAAGGCCAAAATCAACCAAGGCATGATCCATACGCCAACACTTACAATTTGGGATAGAGAGATCACCCAAATATAAAGTGGAGGGAGCCTCAACAACCTCAACAACAAGGAAGGTTTCGACAACAACCCCCTGGGATATTTCAAAGGCCATTCACACCAATGCAACCTCAACCACCTCCGGCGCAACCAAGTTCAGGTATGTCTTTGGATAATGATAAAGTTATTCAATTACTCACCTCTTTGACGCAGAGAGTACAAAATCAAACCAAGGAGATGCAAAATCAAGCTAAAGAGGTGGACGAATTGAAGAAGCAAATGGGGCAAGTAGCGAAGTTCATGGGACAGTTTAGAGAACAAGGCAAACTGCCTAGTTCAACCATTATGAATCCAAGGGGAGGATTAGAAACCGCCAAGGCTATCACATTAACAAGTGGCAAGGAAGTTGGAACCGACCCACAACCTGAAGGAAGATTTGTTAAAAACATGTTCATTTAAGCAACATCAATAGCATGCAATTAACAATTAAAGGCGGAATCATGCTTGTATGCACTTAAAAACAAAACATTTACCCATGAAATTCAAAGCCTAGTAGATAGGTGAACCAAGACTCAACTCAAAACAAAGTGAGTTGAGAAATCAATACCTTTGTAGATTCCTCTTTGCATAAGCAAAGGCTAATCACCCAAAGAGAGGGCCTTCATTCCTTGCATCTTAGATTCATGGATTTGGATGGATGAAAAAGGTTTCTCCAAGTTCCCAAAATTGAGAACCTCTAATGATTCATCACCAAGGCATAATGAAGAAGAAATGAGTGACCTTGGAGGAGTTTGATTGCTAGATGATCCCTCCAAGGTGGCCTAAATTTTAGAGAGAAAGGAGAGCTTGTGTTCTCATCCTTTCCCCAAAAATTACCATATGTAAATTTTAGGCTATAAAGTCCTTTATATAGTCCCTTCAAATAAGTGACCTAATGGACCAAAAGCCCTATTCTTCTAACATGGCAAGCCTATAGGGTTTATTGGGCTTTCAAGCCCTTTGTTTATTCAAGTTGTCATACAACTTGAGTTAATGGGCTTGACATTCAAATCCCATTGGGCCTTGCGGCCCAAAACTAACCCGAGGTCTTTAACGAACTTATTCGTTTGATTAATTAACATATTAATTAATCCTAGCCTTAGATAAACAATTAAACTATTTAATTATTCTTACTCATCTCCGTTGTTTCTTCAAACTCTACCTTACTCGGTGAACGATCCATTAGGTTCCTTTTAGCGAGGCAGTGGGCGATTAAAACTCTTTCTAATCGATTGTGAATTGAAACTTACTTTCAATTCTCCCGTTAGTGATAATACACTTTTAGGGCTTCCACAAACCATGGTTGACGCCTAGCAGCATGTCATGGTTACCCAAGCTAATCAGAAGAGGTGGAGAACCTATTCAGTTTTAGGATTACAAATGCAATACGGTCTTTCTCTAATACAATACTCTTGACCACATTGTTTGGTTTGATAGTTTATTCATGGCTACTATCCATTGTGAGTCTTGTGCTTATATGATTACCTTGAATGTGATTTGGAACACATTCCTAAATCTCATTCATACTTTGGCCAAAGATTCTTAATCATATCATAGAGTATTCTCCCTCAAACAGTTTGAAGGTTAGAGATCCCTTGTTGCGCATTCACTTGCCTCCATGGCTAAGTGGCTTAACCCCAACGATGCCATGGACACCCTCCTGATGGAGTGACTTTGACATAATCAAAGATTAAGGACCTAACCACAAGACAACTGTGATGCCTCAGGTCAAAAGACTAATTTGCATTATCCCAACCATGAGTTCTCATGTGACATGAATATGAGAACTCTTCGTTGATCGTGTTCAGTGAACTCATTCTCTATTGAGCACCTACGTACTTGTCTTGATGTCACACACACCAATGACTCGAGACTAGTCACTCTCCCTGAGAGAAGACATAGCACGTACTGATCTTAACGGACTGTCAATGCCCAATTGACAATCCTATGATCAAGAACGTTTAGGATGTGTCAACGAAAGAATGGTCTCATGAATCTAACTTCTTTAGATCGCATTCTTCCAATCACATATTCCTTGGACTTATCGTTTAAGCATATAATATTTATATGAGACGGCTCAAACAATAATGTTTGCCCTTAATATTAAACTAGATTAGTTTAACATGTGAAATGTCCATAAAGTATCATCATATGATTGGTTTTAGGGCACATTTCCAACACAACCATCCAAATCAAGCCAAAAGGAGAATGAAAAGCTGCTACACGAGGAAGAGGAGAAAGACAAGGCCACGACAAGGGTAGAATAACCCCTACCGTAGCCACCTAAGGATCCTAAACCGTCCAACACAGGTAAGTTAGGTCCAAGTTTGGTTAATTCTAACCCTATTCCACCAAATGTGCCTTTCCCTCGCAGATTTATGCAATCTAAAAAAGAAGAGAATGACAAGGACATTCTTGAGATGTTTAGAAAGGTGCAAGTCAATATCCCATTCCTTGATGCAATCAAAAAAGTTCCAAAGTATGCCAAATTCTTGAAAGAACTTTGCACAACAAGGAAGAGGATTTCGAATAAGGAAGTGGTAAGGGTAAGTGAGAATGTTTCAACGGTTTTACAAAGGAAATTGCCTCCTAAATGCAAAGATCTAGGTAGTTTTACAATTCCTTGTGTCATTGTTAATACTAAGTTTGAGCATGCCATGTTAGACTTAGGCGCATCCATTAATGTCATGCCTTACTCTATTTATACATCTATGAACTTAGGAGAGCTGAAAAATGATGGAGTTATTATTTGATAGGAGCATATTTATGCAACTTAGTTTGCTTGTTTTCGTGCATTTATGTTATTAGTTCTTAGTTATTTTAGTTCTTTAAGCTTTTTTTGTGTGTTTTCAGGTTCATAAGACGTATTTGGCGAAATGATGCAATTTGGAGCCTTTTGGAGCACTTTTGGGCACAAATTGGATAGCTTATGCTTGGAGCAAAAGAAATGGATGAAATTGAAGAGTTGATGTCGCAAGGATTCCTACTACGACAAGCATTCCTACTACAACGAGGATTCCAATTATGAGAAGGTTTCCAAATTGAAGGAGGTTTCCCACTCACATGAGGATTCCTAGTTGGATGAGGATTCCTAATCACACAAGGATTCCTACTTGAAGTAGGAAAGTCCAAAGTTTCCTATTTTGGTTGACCTTTCTTAAATCAAGAACGCTCTAAGTTTTAGCACTTAAGATGGCTCCCGAGCACCCTTGGACAACAAACAAAGGTTCTTTGCAAACTTTCCCTTCCTTGCCGTGCAAAGAAGGTTGTTTCCCTTTCTTTGTGTAAACTTCCCTATTTTCCAGATGTGTTAGGTGATGCGAGAATTACTTGACACTCAAATTAAACCCTCGTTTGACAATTGTAGTAGAATGGATAAGTGAGGGATCGTTCTAAACCGGGGATTAGGAGGGCTTGCTAAAACCTTCTAAATTGACTTAAAAACGTAAAAACAATATAAAACACTAAACTAGACTCAAAGAATGTGAAACTAAACGTTAAAACACTAAGACAAACCAAAAGAATCAAAATGCTTTAAAAACACAAACTAAATTGATTTCTAACTATATTGAACATTAAAGCAAAAGGGGGATTGAGGTTTGACGAAAATTGAAATAACGAAACAAGTTAATAACTAGACAGAATGTAATTGATGAAATAAGATGGTTGGTAAATTAGCTAGAGGTTCTTTCTCCACACATGATATTTATGCATATGAATCAATTTCCAGTTATTCCTTCATTGAATTATGAATGACAATGCCCCAAATTAACCGTGACATCACTAGTTAACCCTCAGATTTTCCTTATATTATTGGATTGGATGGCATCATTCGACAACCCAAAATATTCTCAAAAGTTCCCTACATGTCATCATAATAGAGATACAATCGAAGATCATTAAGAATAATGAAAACCATAAGCATTGACAAAGCATTTGCAACTATGACATCATGTTACTCATGCTAAGAATTAAACTTAACGCGATCGTGACAAGCGACCTTCACTACTTTCAAGTATAAGTTAGTAACGATTATGTGAAACCTTCTTAAACTTTAGCCACATATTCATGCATGCTAATTAAGTGTCGACCCTCAATCAACAAACACAAATAAGTTAATCATCAAATAGTTAAGCCAATTGCATTCACGAATCAAGAGTTCATAACCGGAATTCATCAATTCATATTACATAAATAATCATGGTATTGAAATCACCCCTAGCCAAAAAGGGTTTAGTTCCTCATAATTTTGAAATCAAAGAAACACCTAAACATTCCAACAACTCAAACTTGAATTGTATGAACGTTTAGGCACTCTTCTCTTCCATTCCTCATATTACAAAACAAAGAGAATTGAATTTAAACATTGAAATCAAAGAAACGCGTAAACATTCCAACAACTCAAACGTGAATTGTATGAACGTTTAGGCCCTCTTATCTTCCTCTTTATTGTGGCACAAGGACTAAGGGATGTTGTTGGTGTGTTGAATGGATTGGGGGATTATGGAAATGGAAGAAATGGAGGAGAAATGGAAGGGAAATGGAGAGAAACTCACGGCTAGGGAGAAGATGGAAGTGTTTGTGGTGTGTTGTGTATGAAATGAGATGATCCTTGAATGAATGAATGCAAGGGTATTTATAGGAGGAGTGGAGGTGTATATGGCTATTTGTTTAATGTGTTTGTGTATTATGATGAATGCATGTGAGTTAAAGAGGGAGAATGTGGTGAAATGATGAAGTAGGAAGGTGGAAATGCATGTGAGATGTTGGAAAGGAAATGGGAATATAAGTAGGCCACGGCATGGGAGTTGTTTTGTTGGTGTAAATGTGCCATGGTTGCAATGATGAAGAATAAAGGGTGCATGTGGGGTGGAATTGAATGAATGCAAAGTGAATGAATAATGAAATGAGTTAAAGAGGGAGAATGTGGTGAAATGATGAAGTAGGAAGGTGGAAATGCATGTGACTTGTTTGTGGAATAAAGAATGAATGGTGGAATGATGAAGAGTTGCATAAAGAATGCATGTAGGGTTAGCTAGGTTGGCTTTGTTTGGGTGCATGTGTGTTAATGGTGGTTTTGCATGTGAATTGATGGATTGTTTTTGATGGAATGGATGGTTCTTTGCATGGCTTTTGAAGTGATTGTGGGCTTTGGAATTAGAAGGAAATGCATGGCCTTGGGGTTGGTTTAAGAGAGAATGGGCTAGGCCCTTTGTTTTATGTCCAAAATGAATAAAAGGCCTTCAAATTCGTCCAACACTTTGGCTCCAATCATATGCTATCCATTCCAAGCCCAATTTTGCTCCAAAATGCTCCAAAATGCATCTTTTTGCTTCCTTAGCCATATGAACCTAAAAACACACGAAAATGGCTTAAACTACTAAAACAACTATGAATTAACAACATAGATGCACAAAAACAAGCTAAGTAAGTCGCCTAAATATGCTCCTATCAAACTCCCCCACACTTATCTTTTGCTAGTCCTCGAGCAAAACAGAATAAAAACAAATAAACAAAACGACACTAAACACGTAAAACACAACCTACACCTTCCAACAATCGTTTCAGGGATTTCCAATGCACATGACAAGTTAAAAATCATTATTCCCACAGAATTTAGCCATCTTTACCCTTAAGTACATTCTTAATCATAGTCACCACATACTAGTTCATAATTAAGCATTTAAAACCATGTTTTGAATGTAGTAACATGCCTTAGAGAATTTGCTCAATTCCTTACAAGATATGCACTCAATTTTCACTCAGATTTTTTTTTACTACACACCCTAATCTAGTCATATGTGAGAAGATTGATGTAAACATGAAAACGAACACTCACATATATGTATCACAAAGAACGCAATTTTTGGAGTTAATAAGCATGTTTAGATTATGATCTCATGAATGGAATGCTACTACTTAGACGCGAGAACCAGTGACACCATATGCTCATACCAAGTTCAAACTCCACAAATTGAAACACATAACACTCAAGATTGAAGTCACGGGTTGTAATGGGGCTTGGGGCGTGTGGATAACAAAGAAGGGATATGGAAAACAAAGGTTCTCAAAGAAATAGTGAGCAAGGCAATTGAATCAACTTAGAATTCACTTTTGAATGAAAACTCAACTTTGGAACAAAAGGGAGAATTTAGACAATTTTGGGCCAGAATTGGTGTTTTGAGCCCTTTCTTCAATCACTCATTTTTTTCAAGCTCTTTTTTATTTCTTTTTTTTTTTTTTTTTTTTTTTTTCTTCTTTTCTTTTGAAACTCAAAACATACTTAAGAACAAGCATTCCTTCCCCCACACTCATTTTCTTGCATAATGTAACTCAAAAGGAATTCATTTAAGCATGCTCACTATCTTTTAAGAACAAGGGTAAGGACGGTCATATTCTAGGTTAGGTGAAGATAAAGTGGGTTAACAAAGAACATGGGCTAACATGGCTCAACGGGGGTAAAACTTACAACATATACGAAATATGGGAAGTGAGGCTATTTGGCTATGGTGGCAACTACACAACTTCATCTTGATATATGTTATGCAAATCAATAACATGCTTTGAATGAAATGGGCATGAGTTCTAGCATTTGGAACTATATGATGAAACGCCTTCTAAGTAGTAACCAAGCAAAGAATAATGAGATCATGCAACGACTTTAGAAAACAAGAAATCACAGATTATACTCTCCAAAGAACGTTATAGGCTCAAGTCTCTCAGGGTTGTAGCGTTTGTTTGAGTTCCTTCCTTCAAGCATGTTACATAACTAATTTTTTTTTTTTTTTTTTTTATGATTGCATGTGAAGTCATACATTATAACCATAACCAAGCATATACCAAGAGTAAATCAAACTTTTCTCCATGTTTATAACTCTTTTTAACAGTCATGCAATTAGAAACCAAATCCTTATCATTGTGTTGGAAGGTGACCTACGACACAAAAACGACTCAAAACACTCTTTTTAGGCTTTTCAAAACATGTTTTTCAAATTTTTATGTGATTTTCGAATTTTTAAGTCAAAACACACTAAACACACTTAAAAACAGCAAGAAACAACATTTGAAGTTATGGTGGATAAAACCCTACGAATTTGCATCAAAACACTTTAGTAACTCCCCCACACTTAAAACAAACATTGTCCTCAATGTTAAAAACCACACTAAACACAAACAAACATATAAACAGCAATTAAACATACTAAACATGGCAGAATGTATCTAACAAAGAGAAGAGTTTAGAGATGCAAATCTGGTTATGGAGTTTTCGTTCCATCTTCTCCTTGGTGATTGCAGTGAGGCTTGGATCTTTATGATTCCACAGGCTTACTCTTGAACTGCGCTGCTCCCATCGTTGATTTTCCTTTGTGCTACTCTTGAACTGGGTAGCAGGCTTCCTTTGGTCTCCCCCGAAAGTCTGAGCTTCCTCCTCTTATCTGTTTCTTTGTTCAATCTCTCCAATTCGTATTGAAGAGGGTTAGAGGATAGCTCAGCAAAGCTAGGTAAGCAACCAGGGAATAGAGTCCAGATAGACTCCAAGTGCCGGCTGATTGCTTCTTTCAGTTTGCCATGCAAGTAATATCAAGGACAAAGGAAAAGACAGGGAAAGAGCATGATATGAGATACCTTTGCTTTCGAAGAGGCAGCGAATGAATCCACATGTTTCGATCCACCGTTTCCTCTTCCTCATTCGTACTGCAGGCATTTAGTATCTTCTTTGGGGGATACATCCATGTTTGAAAGTGTGATCTCAAGAGAAGGAGAAATCTGAGCATGTTTGAGAGGGTTGGTTGCAGCTTACATTTTCGGCCGAGAAGGAAAATTATGCATTTGTGGGTGTATGCCTTGCCATGAAGGTTGATGTATATAGGAATTGTAATGGCAAATGGCAGTGCGGATGCGGCAATGTCCTCCACGCGTCTTCTGAAAAGCTGGGAGCTTTTGACAAAGTGGCACGCGTCTTCTGAAAAGCCGGGAGCTTTTGACAAAGTTGCACTCGCTTTCTGGAAAGCCGGGAGCTTTCGGCTTTGTCACCCACGTTTGTCGGCTAAAGTGTGCAGCTGATTTCTCGCCTTCCACGCGTCTTCTGAAAAGCTGGGAGCTTTTGACAAATTTGCACACGCTTTCTGAAAAGCTTGGATTCCGTCTGAAGAGCTGGCGATCTTTACGCCAGAAAATCCGGTTTTTGAAAAGCGGTGTCTCTTCAATGCTGAATTGGTGATTGTGTCGCCTATCCTTTAATAGAGGTGATCGATCACCTCTATCTGCACACTTTGAAGACTTCCCAAAAATCATCTTCGGCTTGTCGAGATTTCCCTCCATCCAACCCTTCTCTTCTAACTTCGTGAACAATGGCTAGCTCATCCAACCCATCGAACCTTTGCTTAGATTTGAGTCTAAGCAGTGATCCGGTCGCGCCTCGTCAGGGTAAGGTATGGTGCCCGTCTTTCTTATCTTCCCATGGCCCTCTTACAGATGAGGACTCTGTGATGACGGATCCCACAACGGCTACGATAGTGGCTCGGAACCTCCTCACTCCCAAAGACAGTCAGCTGCTTTCAGGACGGTCCGATGAGTTGGCCGTTCAAGAATCCCTGGCTCTGAGTGTTCGGTGCGCTGGCTCTGTGTCCAACATGGGCCAACGCCTTCTTGCTCGCTCCCGTCAGGTTGAATCCTTGATGGCGGAGGTGGAGAGTCTTAAGCAGGAGATCAAACAGCTTAAGTACGAGAACCGAAGTTTGCACGTGCTTGCCAACAATTATTCGACAGGCATGAAGAGGAAGCTTGATGAGCTTGATGACCGTCAACGGTTTGCAGCTTTCTTCCAGATGCACCTCTTTCCTGGGTCATCCAGCGTTCCACCAAGGTTTGGGGCCTTGAATGATCTATCTTCGGTGCCTCCCGCTCCTATGCCTCCTGCTCCGATGCCTCCTGCTCCGATGCCTCATGCTCCGATGCCTCTTGCTCCGAGAGTGTTGCCACGTAGTGGGGCCTCACGTACACAACCTTTGTAAAGGCTCCATCTTTCTGCCATGTTTAGATACAATTGTAATTTATCGAAAAAAAATCAATGAATAAGCAAAAGTTTTATTTACTGTATTGGGTTGCCTCCCAAGTAGCGCTTGCTTTAACGTCGTACAGCCGGACGATGCTCCCTTGAAGGTTTATGGAACCCCACGGCATGGAGGGGTGCAAATACAATCTGTCTGACGAACCACTTCATGCTTTGGGTCCTTGAATGGAGTGGGATAATGATCCTTTCTTATTGTCGTGTTTTGCTTTTCTACATCAACACGAATTCTCCCACGACGTTGAATTCGATTAGGTACCTGCACCACACGAGGTAACAACCTATTAGTTAAAATGGGAATCGAATTTGGAATAGGTGGCTTACCTTTGTACGGCAAAGAAGTGGTAGCACAATGGACGGATGCACAAGGGTTGTTCATGGCCAATCGTGGTGCTTTCAAGGTTGGAGCTGTGCATTCCTTGTGCTCTACTCCAAGTTCCTTCTCGGTGGTAGTTCGAGAAACATCCTTCTTGATCTTTGTTGAATACTCCGTCCCTATGTGTTCAATTACATTAATGGCACAACAAGAACGAACATCATTAGTATTCTCAATCGATTCAGGAATCTTAAAGTTAATCATATCATCACCAAAGGTCATAGTGACTGCTCCCTTGGCCACATCAATCTTGGTTTGAGCTGTTTTCATGAAAGGTCGTCCAAGTAAGAGTGGTGATGATGGAGAGTGTGCTGAATCTTCCATGTCTAGGACGTAGAAATCAGCCGGAAAAATTAAATGGTTCACCTGCACAAGCACATCTTCCAAAACTCCTTTTGGATACGCGTTAGAACGATCGGCCAGTTGTATAATTACACCATCTTGTTTTAATTCACCCAAATTCATAGATGCATAAATAGAATAAGGCATGACATTTATGGATGCACCTAAATCAAGCATGGCATGTTCAAAACGATTATGTCCAATCACACAAGGAATCGTGAAACTACCGGGGTCTTTGCACTTGGTAGGCAGTTTACGTTGCAAAACAGCAGACACATTCTCGCTTACCTTCACTACCTCTTTGTTTGCCCTTCTTCTCTTTGTATTGCATAGGTCCTTGAGGAATTTAGCATACTTTGGAACCTGTTTGATTGCATCGAGAAGCGGTATGTTCACTTGCACCTTCCGGAACGTTTCAAGAATGTCCTTCTCGCTTTCTTCCTTTTTTTCTTGCATGAACCTGCGAGGAAAAGGTATATTGGGCAGATTAGGACGTGAAGTACATGAATTTGAACTTAAATTACCTGATTTGGCCGAGTTAGGGTGATTGGGGACCTGCGGCATTGGGTTTTTCACCCTTTCCGTGGTTGAGCTAGACACTTCCTCAGGTTGTGTCGTCTCTTCATCTACTTTCTGGGCAGATTTGGGATTGTTTGGCTCGGTCCCAACTTCTTTTCCACTCCTTAGGGTGATGGCCTTGGCGGATTCGAATCCTCCCTTTGGATTGACTGTGGTTGAGCTAGGAAGCTTTCCTTGCTCTCTAATCTGTCCAAGGAACTCAGAAATCTGCCCTATTTGTTTCTTCATATCCATCATCTCCTTCTCGTTATTTTCTATCCGGTTGTTTTGATTTTGCAACCCCTGCGAAATAGAGGTTAGTAATTGCATAGCTTGATTACTTTCCAAGGACGTACCTGAATGAGATGATGCCGAAGGTTGTTGGGATTGTTGGGGTGCATACGGCTTGGAATAAAAACCAGGGGGGTTTGGCCTAAATCCTCCTTGTTGGGCAGCTTGTTGTGGCTCCCTCCATTTGAAGTTTGGATGGTCCCTCCATCCGGCATTGTAAGTGTTCGAGTATGGGTTGTTTTGATTTTGTCCTTGGAAACCAATTGCATTGGCAGATTCCCACCCACCATTCTCGATTAGTTGAGGGCACTTGTCGGATGGATGCCCTTGAATTGAGCACACGCCACAAACTTGGTGTTCTTATGCTTTTGGACCAATCACAACCTGAGAAACAAGAGAAGTAAGATTAGCAAGTTGTGATTGAATTTCAGAAATAGCACTCACCTCATTTACACTTTGTTGCCGTGGGGCTTCCCTTTGGCCCACTCCTTCATATTGTTGAGCGTTGAGCGCTCGGTTGGCTATGAGAATCTTGGCATCCCTTGGTGTTTTGTCCACCAATGCTCCTCCCGCTGATGCATCAAGCATTTGACGTTCGATAGGAAGGAGGCCCTCATAGAAATATTGAAGGAGAAGTTCCTCCTTCATTTGATGTTGAGGACATGAAGCTACAAGGCCCTTGAAGTGCTCATAATAAGCCGGGAATGTCTCACCATGATTCTGTTGAATACCACTAATTTTCTTCCGTAGGAGAATCACTCTCGAAGTAGGGAAGAATTTCTCCAAGAAAGCACGCTTCATACTCTCCCACGAAGTCACAGTTCCCGGGGCTAGTTCGTAGAGCCAATCTTTGGCCTTGTCCATAAGTGAAAATGGAAAGGCCTTCATCTTCAATATACTCCCATCCACAGTGACGGGGGTCATGCTCGAACAAACCACCTCGAACTCCTTCAAGTGTTTGTTGGGGTCTTCCATAGACAAGCCATGGAACTTCGGAATATGGTGTAACAAACTGGATTTGAGTTCAAACACCTCAGTCTTCCCCTCTGCAGCCGTGGGGTATTGGATACAAAGAGGCAATGCATTATCCAAACCCGAGGCCGAAAGCTCCTTGATGGTTCTATTATCTGCTGCCATGGCTTGTTCTTCTTCAAAAATCTGATCCGTGGGCTTTTCTTCTACACCTACTTCGTCTTCTTCAAGCCCAGGTTGTGGTGGAGGTTGTGGTGGCTCTTGTTGACTCCTCGTTCTCCTCAAAGTGCGTTCAAAATCACCGTCAAAGTCGGAAATGTTCTCTATAATAGGCCGAGAGCTACGAGTCATACACAGTACCTGAAAAACAAGAAAACAAACAAACTAAGAATCTGAAATAAGAATGCACGAAAAACAAAAAAATAAAAATAAAAATAAAGACAAGGGATTAGCAAAGTTGCTAATCCCCGGCAACGGCGCCAAAATTTGATGCGAGAATTACTTGACACTCAAATTAAACCCTCGTTTGACAATTGTAGTAGAATGGATAAGTGAGGGATCGTTCTAAACCGGGGATTAGGAGGGCTTGCTAAAACCTTCTAAATTGACTTAAAAACGTAAAAACAATATAAAACACTAAACTAGACTCAAAGAATGTGAAACTAAACGTTAAAACACTAAGACAAACCAAAAGAATCAAAATGCTTTAAAAACACAAACTAAATTGATTTCTAACTATATTGAACATTAAAGCAAAAGGGGGATTGAGGTTTGACGAAAATTGAAATAACGAAACAAGTTAATAACTAGACAGAATGTAATTGATGAAATAAGATGGTTGGTAAATTAGCTAGAGGTTCTTTCTCCACACATGATATTTATGCATATGAATCAATTTCCAGTTATTCCTTCATTGAATTATGAACGACAATGCCCCAAATTAACCGTGACATCACTAGTTAACCCTCAGATTTTCCTTATATTATTGGATTGGATGGCATCATTCGACAACCCAAAATATTCTCAAAAGTTCCCTACATGTCATCATAATAGAGATACAATCGAAGATCATTAAGAATAATGAAAACCATAAGCATTGACAAAGCATTTGCAACTATGACATCATGTTACTCATGCTAAGAATTAAACTTAACGCGATCGTGGCAAGCGACCTTCACTACTTTCAAGTATAAGTTAGTAACGATTATGTGAAACCTTCTTAAACTTTAGCCACATATTCATGCATGCTAATTAAGTGTCGACCCTCAATCAACAAACACAAATAAGTTAATCATCAAATAGTTAAGCCAATTGCATTCACGAATCAAGAGTTCATAACCGGAATTCATCAATTCATATTACATAAATAATCATGGTATTGAAATCACCCCTAGCCAAAAAGGGTTTAGTTCCTCATAACTTTGAAATCAAAGAAACACCTAAACATTCCAACAACTCAAACTTGAATTGTATGAACGTTTAGGCACTCTTCTCTTCCATTCCTCATATTACAAAACAAAGAGAATTGAATTTAAACATTGAAATCAAAGAAACGCGTAAACATTCCAACAACTCAAACGTGAATTGTATGAACGTTTAGGCCCTCTTATCTTCCTCTTTATTGTGGCACAAGGACTAAGGGATGTTGTTGGTGTGTTGAATGGATTGGGGGATTATGGAAATGGAAGAAATGGAGGAGAAATGGAAGGGAAATGGAGAGAAACTCACGGCTAGGGAGAAGATGGAAGTGTTTGTGGTGTGTTGTGTATGAAATGAGATGATCCTTGAATGAATGAATGCAAGGGTATTTATAGGAGGAGTGGAGGTGTATATGGCTATTTGTTTAATGTGTTTGTGTATTATGATGAATGCATGTGAGTTAAAGAGGGAGAATGTGGTGAAATGATGAAGTAGGAAGGTGGAAATGCATGTGAGATGTTGGAAAGGAAATGGGAATATAAGTAGGCCACGGCATGGGAGTTGTTTTGTTGGTGTAAATGTGCCATGGTTGCAATGATGAAGAATAAAGGGTGCATGTGGGGTGGAATTGAATGAATGCAAAGTGAATGAATAATGAAATGAGTTAAAGAGGGAGAATGTGGTGAAATGATGAAGTAGGAAGGTGGAAATGCATGTGACTTGTTTGTGGAATAAAGAATGAATGGTGGAATGATGAAGAGTTGCATAAAGAATGCATGTAGGGTTAGCTAGGTTGGCTTTGTTTGGGTGCATGTGTGTTAATGGTGGTTTTGCATGTGAATTGATGTATTGTTTTTGATGGAATGGATGGTTCTTTGCATGGCTTTTGAAGTGATTGTGGGCTTTGGAATTAGAAGGAAATGCATGGCCTTGGGGTTGGTTTAAGAGAGAATGGGCTAGGCCCTTTGTTTTATGTCCAAAATGAATACAAGGCCTTCAAATTCGTCCAACACTTTGGCTCCAATCATATGCTATCCATTCCAAGCCCAATTTTGCTCCAAAATGCTCCAAAATGCATCTTTTTGCTTCCTTAGCCATATGAACCTAAAAACACACGAAAATGGCTTAAACTACTAAAACAACTATGAATTAACAACATAGATGCACGAAAACAAGCTAAGTAAGTCGCCTAAATATGCTCCTATCATTAGGACCTTTCCCTTATTCTAATACCTTTTGTTTTGTGCCTTACCTTTCCCTAAACTTTATGCCGCACCTCCCCTTGTGTTTCCAGATTTCAATTTCTTATTTCCTAGTTTAATTCACTTTCCTAGTTCTAAAATTTTCCCTAAAGTCCTAATTTCTGATTTCTTGCAAGGAATTGACTTTTCCTTCCTTCTTTTGCACCAATTTTGTACCTTACCTTAAATTCCCTTTCCTTGCTGTGCAAGGGGTTTAATTTCTGATTCCTTGCAAGGCAAGGACATTCCTTACTTGTTTAAATTCGTGCATCCCTTTTTTCTGATTTTATTTGGACTTTATTCACTTACCTTTTCTATTTAGACTAGGAAATCTGAATCATAACTCAATTAGGTATGTTATTAACTTCCCAAAACACATATATTCAGCCCTTGGCCGAACCCTAGGGTATCATTCACCACAGAAATTCGTCCATTCACTCCCACACGCAGCCAAACACCCCAAAACACCATTCTGCAGCCCAGAAATACAACCAGCCGCTCCACCTTCTTCCACCACCTTTGCCGAGTCTTCCACCACCTTCCAACCATCACACACTTATCCACACTCAACCTACACCCCTTGTCGTGCCTCTATACCCCCCAAAATCCATTCTACATCATCAAAACAGCCCAGAAATCATCCCATCCAATCTGCCGCAAGCAAGGGAAATGAGACAGTTTCACGCAATTGTTTGGCTCTTCATTCTGAGTTGTTTTTGTGTTCTTAAGTCAATTTATATTAAATTAGCACCCCTAGTTAATCCCCGGTTAGAACGATCCCTACTTACATCATTACTACAATTGTCACAAATAGGGTTTAATTTGTGTGTCACATTCGTAACGCATCATTATTCAATTAGCAGATCGTTCTAATGCATATCCGAAAGGAGTTTTGGAAGATGTTTTGGTGCAGGCTAATCTTTTAATCTTTCCGACTGATTTCTATGTGCTTGAAATGGAAGATTCGACCTATTCTCCTCCATTCTCGATCCTACTTGGAAAACCATTCATGAAAACAGCCGCACCAAGATTGATGTGTTCAAAGGGATGGCAATGGCATTTGATGGCAACATTATTGATTTCAATATTTCTGAAGCCATAAGGTATCCTATGATGATCATTCTTATTTTTCTATTGATATACTCGATTCATTAGCGTAAGAATATCTTGAAGACCTACATGAGGACGCTCTTGAAATTACCATTACAAAAGGAATGGGACTCAAAGACCAAGGGATAAAACCTATGCACACTCACAACATACATAAGGAGGTCATTGTCGTGCCCAATTGTGAAGAAGTGGAGATGGTGGCTGCCCTTGAGTCCTTTGATAGGAGCATATTTATGCGACTTAATTGGCTTGTTCTCATGCATTTACGTTGTGTTTCTTTAGTTATTTTAGTCCTTTATGCCATTTTCGTGTGTTTCTAGGTTCATATGGCTAAGGAAGCAAAAAGGTGCATTTTGGAGCATTTTGGAGCAAAATTGGGCTTGGAATGGATAGCATATGCTTGGAGCAAAAGGAATGGACGAAATTGAAGACCTAAAGATCTTATGTTTGAGCAATATCAAGGACTCCTACCTATCCTAAGTCACAAAACAACGGCCTTAGCCTAATTGCACTACCTTGTCGTGGGCTTAACCCTATTTCCCTTCCTTTGCCATGCAAGGGGGAGCATTTTGGGTCCATTTTATGCACTTAAACCCTAGCCCTTTAACCTTTGCAACCCTATTATGATTTATTTACTTTCATTCATATTTTATTTCACCCCAATTCACCCTAGCAGCCACCATAACATTATTACAACAACAATCACAAGCTAGCCGTGCACATCAACACATTCCAGCCATTCCACATGCATTCCCCTTGTAATTTCAGCCATCCCACTTCATCATTCCAGCCACCAAGACATTATTCTTTCATCATTGCACCACAAATCAGCCACATGCACTTTGCCTTTCATCATTACACCACATTCCAGCCTTGCCATGCATAACCCACCACATAAATCATCACATGCACCCAAACAAGCCTTTGCCGTGCATAACCCTTACAATTCCAGCATCTTCACATGCATTTCCAGCTTTCACATGCATTTCCAGCTCATCCACACTCAATGTTGTGCATAACCCTTACAATTCCAGCATCTTCACATGCATTTCCAGCTCATCCACACTCAATGCCGTGCATAACCCTTACAATTCCTTGCAATTCCACATGCATTTCCAACCTAGCAACACCCCTTTAATCATTCAACCTAGTTGTCATGTTCCCTTGTTTAATCATTCATCTACCTATAAATAAGCATCCATTGCAGCCACAAAGGGGGGATTCGCATTCACTCTTCCATATTCAGAAATTCACCAAAAAGAACCCTTGGTGCCGTGCCTTGAGTCACCATTCCCTACTAATCCAAACACCATCAAAAACATCCCCCTTTGGCTGTGCCCATTTCCACCATTCCGGGGATTCATACACAATTCACACACCAGAAATTCATTGCCGTGTCTCCCTTACAATCCAAACACCATCCTTCCATTTCCACCACTCCCCAAACCATTCACACCATCACACAACCATTCCTTAAACCTTGTGCAGCAACAAAGAGGAAGAGAAGAGGGCCTAAACGTTCATACAATTCAAGTTTGAGTTGTTGGAATGTTTAGGTGTTTCTTTTCCTTTGATTTCAATGTTTAATTTCAATTCTCTTTGTTTTGTACGTATGAGGAACTAAACCCCCCCCTTGGCTAGGGGGGGATTCGAAATATATGTTTATGCTTGCAATATGATTTGATTACTTCTAATTACGTTTCATAAGTTGTGAATTCAATTTGTTTCACTGTTTGATTGATAACTTATTTATGTATGTTTATTGAGAGTGCACGCTTAATTTTCATGCATGAATATGACGCTAGAATATAAGTGAGTTTCACCTAATAGTTATGAACTTATATTCACAAGTAGTGGAGGTTGCTTATAAACAATCGCGTTAAATGAATTCTTGGCAAGAGTATCATGCATTCATAGTTACAATTGCCTCGTCAACACTTATAATTTTCATAGAGCATAATGATCTCTCATTGTATCTCTTCTATGCATTCATGTTGAGAACCATTGGAGAATGATTTGAATTGTCGCATGCATCATCCAATTCAATAACATAAGGAAAATTTGAGAGTTAATTAGTGCATCACGGTTAACTTGGGGTGTTGAGCATCATGGTTTATTGAAAAGCAATTGGAAATCGTTTTATATGCAAGTGTAACATGTGTGGAGATGAACCCCTTAGCTAGCCATCCCATCCATTCTATTCCATCAAATTCGTTTTACAATCTGTTTTGTTTCCAAGTTTCTGTTTTAATTTCAAATTCATCCAAAACCAATCCCCCTTTACTTTATTGTCCAAATTAGTTAGAAAGTGTCTTAGTTTGTGTTTATAAGTGTTTTGATTCAATTTGTTGCACAAATTCGTCCAAATTCACCAAGGTGCTCAAAACTGCCCAGAAAGTGTTTTTAAGGCAGTTTTGAGTGTTTTGGGTGATGTTTGAGTCTTTTGGTTTGTTTTAGTGTTTTAAGCGTTTAGTTTCGCATTCTTTGAGTCTAGTTTAGTGTTTTAAACTTTATTTTACGTTTTTGAGTCAGTTTCCAAGTGATTTGCAATCCCTCCTAATCCCCGGTTAAGAACGATCCCTACTTACATACTTACTACAATTGATAAAAATAGGGTTTAATTTGTGTGCGTATAATTCACGCATCATCCTTGCCACAACATATTGGTAAGTTTCCAATCCCAATTCCAATTCCCATTTCTACAAATAAGTTATTACCCTCAGTGATTCAGGCACCCTCCCTCGAGCTTAAACCATTACCAAATCATTTGAAGTACGTTTTCTTAGGAGACCAAGAGACTTTGTTGGTCATAATCTCTTCATCACTCACGACATTGAAGGAGGAAAAACTAGTTCGGGTGTTGAAAGAGTACAAAACAGCCATTGTATGGACCTTGGCCGATATTAAGGGGATAAGTCCTACAACATGCATGCATCGCATACTTCTAGAGGAGGGGGCTAAACCAACTAGAAAGGCTCAACGTTGACTCAACCTTTCAATGATGGAAGTTGTGAAGAAGGAGATTATCAAACTTCTTGATTGTGGAGTGATTTATCCAATTTCGAATAGTCGTTGGGTTTCACCGGTTCAAGTTGTTCCAAAGAAATCTGGAGTCACTGTGGTAAAGAACGAAGATAATGAGCTTGTGCCCACCCGTATCCAAACAAGTTGGAAAGTTTGCATTAACTATAGGAAGATCAATGCCACCACAAGGAAAGATTACTTCCCTTTGCCGTTCATTGATCAATGCTTGAAAGGTTAGTCAATCATTCTTTTTATTGTTTTCTTGATGGTTATTCGGGATATAATCAAATTGTTATAGCTCCAGATGATCAAGAAAATACCACTTTTACTTGTCAATTTGGTATTTTTGCTTATCGTCGAATGCCATTTGATTTATGTAATGCACCAGCCACCTTTCAAAGATGCATGGTAAGTATCTTTTCAGATTTTGCTAAAAAAATTATTGACGTTTTCATGGATGATTTTAGTGTTTTTGGTGATTCGTTTGATGATTACTTAGCTAATCTCACTTTAATCTTGAAACGAAGCATTGAAACTAACCTTGTTTTAAATTGGAAAAAATGTCACTTTATGGTAAAACAAGGCATAGTTTTGGATCACATAATTTCAGAAAAGGGAATTGAGGTTGATAAATCGAAAATAGATCTTGTACGTTACTTACCCTCTCCCACTTCGGTGAGAGAGGTTTGTTCTTTTCTTAGACATGCAAGATTTTATAGACGGTTCATCAAAAGCTTCTCGAAGATCTCCACACCCCTATGTCGACTCCTCCAAAAGGATGTGCCATTTGTGTTCAATGAAGAATGTGAGAAGGCCTTCAATCACCTCAAGGAGATGCTAACTTCGGCCCCCATCATAGTTCCACCAGATTGGAGTCTTCCTTTTGAGCTCATGTGCGATGCCTCTGATTATGCAATTGGAGCTGTTTTAGGCCAAAGAAAGAACAAGCAGCCACATGTTATCTATTATGCATCCCAGACCTTGAATGACGCTCAATTGAACTACTCCATCACTGAAAAAGAACTTCTTCTTGTTGTGTTTGCTTTAGATAAGTTTCGATCTTATTTACTTGGCACTAAAGTTATTGTTTATTCTGACCATGCAGCGTTGAAGTACTTATTCACAAAGAAAGAGGCCAAGCCAAGGCTAATTCATTGGATGTTTCTCCTCTAAGAGTTTGATATCGAAATTCGGGATAAGAAAGGAAGTGAAAACGTGGTGGCTGACCACTTGAGCCATTTGGTGCACAATGAGGAGTCACTACCTATCCGAGAGACGTTCCCAGATAAGCAATTGCTGACCATCGAGGTAAGTGAACCATGGTATGCTGATTTGGTGAATTATTTAGTGACTAAACAAGTTCCGAGCACCCTAAATAAGCACCAACGTGTTAAACTCAGAAAGAATGCACAGTTTTATGTGTGGGATGACCCATACTTGTGGAAATATAGCCCTGATCAGATTCTTCGTAGGAGCGTGTATGATTCTAAGTTTAGTTCGAATTTAACTTTCTGTTATACTTATGCATATGGGGATCACTTTGGCACACAACACACAACCCTTAAAGTGTTAGAATGTGGATTTTATTGGCCTACTATCTTTAAGGATGCTAGAACTTTTTGTATAACTTGTGATCGTTGTCAAAGAACAGGCAATATAAGTGCAAAATATCAGATGCCGCAAAACCCTATCTTTTCTGTTGAGATTTTTGATGTTTGGGGCATCGATTTCATGGATTATTTTCCTTCATCTCATGGTTTTAATTATATTTTACTTGGGGTTGATTATGTATCGAAATGGGTGGAAGCAAAAGCCACTAGTACTAATGATTCCAAAGTTGTTGCAGATTTTGTCAAAATTAACATATTTACCAGATTTGGAATGCCAAGAGTTCTTATAAGTGATGGGGGTTCCCATTTTTGTAATCGAACCATTAAGGTGCTGCTCAAGAAGTATAACATCACGCATAAGGTTTCAACACCTTATCATCCTTAAACAAATAGGCATGCCGAGGTTTCGAATCGAGAAATCAAGCGGATTTTGGAAAAGACAGTTGGGCCAACTCGAAAGGATTGGAGTTTACGTTTGAATGATGCATTATAGGCATATCGTACAGCCTACAAAACACCAATTGGGATGTTTCCATTTCGGCTCATCTATGGGAAACCATGCCATCTCCCCGTGGAATTAGAGCATAAAGCACATTGGGCAGTCAAAACGTTCAATATGGACATAGATGCGGTTGGACTTCATAAGAAGCTTCAATTGAATGAGCTTGAGGAGATTAGGAATGAGGCTTATGAGAACGCTCGTATTTACAAGGAGAAAACGAAGGCATTCCATGACAAGATGATTCGTAGCAAGACATTCTCCAAAGGGCAGAAAGCGTTACTTTTCAACTCCCGCCTTCGATTGTTTCCCGGTAAGTTACGTTCTAAATGGATTGGTCATTTTGTTGTTACTAATGTTTTTCCTTATGGTTGATAGGAGCATATTCATGCGACTTAAATGGCTTGTTCTCGTGCATTTACGTTATGTTTCTTTAGTTATTTTAGTACTTTAAGCTATTTTCGTGTGTTTGTAGGTCCAAAGGGCTAAAGGAGCAAAAAGATGCATTTTGGAGACTTTTGGAGCACTTTTGGGCTAAGGATGGATAGCCTATGCTTGGAGCCAAAGTGTTGGACGAAATTGAAGACCTAATTGAAGACCAAAGTGTTGGAACCTTGTTCCCTTTAGTTTTAGGACATTTAAACCTTTCCTATATCCTTAGCCGTGCATAACATTCCAACATTCCACTCCTTCATTTCAGCCACACTCCCACATATCATTACTTATCATCACCACTTATCACTTATCATAATCACATATCATTACTTATCATCACCACTTATCACTTATCATAAATCATTACTTATCATCACCACTTATCACTTATCATAATCACATATCATACACTTATCATCACCACTTATCACTTATCATAATCACCCATAATCATTCACATAAATCAGCCACATGCATTCACTCTTCATAATTCAACCTAGCTGTCATGTTTCCCCTTTCATCATTCCCTCACATTCTTTAATTCAGCCAACACATGCTTACACATGCATTTTCAGCACCAAAGAATCATTGCACATGCATTTCCAACCCACATGCATCATTTAATCATTCAAACATGCAGCCACATTCACTTTACCTAGCTGTCATGTTCCCTCTCCCATCCATTTTCAGATTTCCACCAACCAATCTAGTTGTCATTACACATGCATTCCCTTCTTTAATCATTCCTAGCTGCCATTCACATGTTCTCCCATCCCTTCTCTCCCTATAAAACCATGCATTGCATTCATTCAATTCATTCATTCTTCCATACACATTTCAGTCACAAACACCAACCATTCCCTTGTGCCATGCTCTCTCCCTAATAATCCAAACACCACACCAGAAATCATCCCATTGCCGTGGCCTCCTCCTTCCATTTTCACCACTCCCCAAACCATTCACACCATCAAACTATCCATTAGACCTTGTGCTACAACGAAGAGGAAGATAAGAGGGCCTAAACGTTCATACAATTCAAGTTTGAGTTGTTGGAATGTTTAGGTGTTTCTTTGATTTCAATGTTTAATTTCAATACTCTTTGTTTTGTACGAATGAGGAATGGAAGAGAAGAGGGCCTAAACGTTCATACAATTCAAGTTTGAGTTGTTGGAATGTTTAGGTGTTTCTTTGATTCTCTTTGTTTTGTATCATGAGGAACTAAACCCCCCTTGGCTAGGGGGGGATTCGAAATATATGTTTATGCTTGCGTTTTGATTTGATTACTTCTAATTGCATTTCATAAGTCGTGGATTCAATTTGTTTAACTGTTTGATTGATAACTTATTTATGTATGTTTATTGAGAGTGCACGCTTAATTTTCATGCATGAACATGACGCTAGAATATAAGTGAGTTTCACCTAATAGTTACGAACTTATATTCACAAGTAGTGGAGGTTGCTTATAAACAATCGCGTTAAACGAATTCTTGGCATAAGTTTCATGCAATTATAGTAACGAATGCCTCGTCAACACTTATAATTTTCATAGAGCGTAATGATTCTTGCTTGTATCTCTATTATGCAATCATGTAGGGGACTTGTGGGAAATGTTTTGGGTTGTCGTATGCAATCATCCAATTCAATAACGTTAGGAAGATTTGAAGGTTAATTTAAGCGGACCTAATTAACCCGGGGTGATGAGATTTCATAATTTATTGAAATGAAATTGGAAATCTTTTTATTAAGCAAGTGTAACATGTGTGGAGATGAACCCCTTGGCTAGCATCCATTCATTCCATTTCATCAATTTCATATTTACATTCTGTCTAGTTTGTTACTTTGTTTTGTTATTTCAATTTTCGTCAAAACAAAACCCCCCTTTACTTTCTTGTTCTATAGTGTTTAGAATCTGTTTAATTTGTGTTTTAAAGTGTTTTGAATCCACCTATAATCTTAAATTCGTCCAAATTTGTGTTTAAGGTCAGAAACTGCCTAGTTAGTGTTTTTAGGCAGTTTTGAGTCTTTTGAACTTGTTTTGAGTCCTTTGAGTCTTTGTATTGTCCAAATTAGTTAGAAAGTGTTTTGATTTGTGTTTCTAAGTATTTTGATTCAAGTTTTCATCCAATTTCGTCCAAATTAGTGTAGGTGCTCAAAACTGCCCAGAAAGTGGTTTTTAGGCAGTTTTGAGTCTTCTAGTTGCTGTTTTGGGTTTTAGGTTTGTTTAAGTGTTTTAACTTTTAGTTTTGCATTCTTTGAGTCAAGTGTAGTGTTTTAAACTTTGTTTTTGAGTTTTTAAGTCAGTTTCCAAGTGTTTAGCAATCCCTCCTAATCCCCGGTTAAGAACGATCCCTACTTATATCTATACTACAATTGTCAAAAAGAGGGTTTAATTTGTGTGCGTATAATTCACGCATCAATGGTGCAGTCCAAATTCAAAGTTTAAAGACAGGACAAGAATTCAAAGTGAACGGACACTGTTTGAAGCCTTACTATGAGTATTTTGAGAAGCATGTCTTGGAGGATGTACCCCTCCATGCCGTTGGCCCTAGTAAAGCTTAAATGGATGTATCGTCTGGCTGGACGACATTCAAGCAAGTGCTTATTGGGAGGCAACCCATGCGTTCAAATAAAGAACACCTAGGAATCTCCGACTCCACAACCAGATTTGCGTTCCTTAACCCTACTCTTTATTGCTTTTACTTTGCCATAATTGTCATGTTTGTTAGTTGTGTTGTTTGATTGTTTGTGTGTGAGTCTATGTTTGAAACATTGAGGACAATGTTTGGTTTAAGTGTTCGGGGGGGGGGGGGTAAATAGATGCTTTTCATGACTTATTTTCGAATTTTATCACCTATCACTTCTAAAAGTTGTTACTCATTGTTTTTAAGTGTTTTTATTGTGTTTTGAAGTGTTTTAATGTGTCTTATAACAAAAAAATCCGAAAATTTTGAAAAAAAAATTCAAAAAAGCTTTGAAAAACCCAAAAAGAGTTTTTTTAGAGTCATTTTTTATGTTTGTTTGTGTCTTAGGGTACTTCCAATACAATGATGAGGAATTGGTTTTTAATTGTATGACTGTTAAAGAAAGTTACAAACATGGATGGAAGTTTGATATGCTTTTTGGTTTATGCTTAGTTGTAGTTGTCGTTTACGAATTCGCATGTAATCACAAAGGAAAAAAATCAGTTTTTTGTAACATGCTTGAAGGAAGGAATTCAAACTAACGCTACAACCCTGAGAAACTTGAGCCTAAACGTTGTTTGGAGAGTTATTAATCTGTGATGTTTTTGTTTTCTAAAGTCGTTGCATGATCTCATTGTTTCTTTGCTTGGTTGCTACTTAGAATGCGTTTTCTTCATTATAGTTCCATATACTAGAACTCATACCGTTTCATTCAAAGCATAAAATTGAGTGCATAACCAGAGCCAAAAAGCCTTACCCTTTGCATATGTATTGTAGGTTTGACCCCCTTTGAGACTTATTTAGCCTATTTTCTTTGTTAGCCACATTATCCTTACCTAGCCTAGAATAGAACTATCCATACCCTTGCTCTTAAAGGATAGTGAAGCATGACTTAGAGGGAATTCCTTTTGATCAACATGATGTAGAAAAACAAGTGTGGGGGAAGGTTTTTTGTTGGAAATCTATGAAAAAAAAAACGTGAAAAAGAAAGAAAAAGAGTTGAGAAATAAGTGAGAATGAACTCACAAGTATTGGTTGTTGAAGAAAGGGTCCAAAAGTTTGAATCTGGCCCTAAGTGTTGTGTGAATCTCCCATGGGTGTTTAAAGTTGATTTCTGCATTCAAAAGTGATTTCTAAGTGTTTATTTCATTCCTTTGCTTACTATTACTTTAAGAACCCATGCTTATCCTTTACCTTTCTTTGTTAGCCAATACCTTAGCCCTGTTACGACCCTTAGACTTCTATCTTGATTGTTATGTGTTTCAATATGTGGAGTTTGAAATTGGTATGAGCATATGGAATCCCTGGTTCTCGCTTCTAAGTAGTGGCATTCCTTCAAGATCATATACATGTTCATATTAATAATTCCAGAAAATGCTTTCTTTCTTATAATATATGTGAGTGCTAGTCTACATGTTTACATCAATCTTCTCACATATACCTAGTGTAGGGAGTGTAGTTAGAAAATCTGTGTCAAAATAGAGAGTATATCCGGTGAGGAATTAAGGGAATTCTCATAGGCATGTTACTACTTTCAAAATGTTGTTTTAATTGATTAAATGCAAGCTAGTAAGTTGTGACTCCGGTTAAAGTGTATGCTCGAGAGTAAAGAGAGCAAAAAATCTGTGGGAGTAGTGATTTTTATTATGTCATGTTGCATTGAAAATCCCTAAGGCAAATGTTGGAAGGTCTAGATTGTGTTTTGTTTGTTTTGTTTGTTTTGTTTTGCTTGGGGACTAGCAAAAACTAAGTGTGAGGGAATTTGGTAGGAGCATATTTATGTGACTTTGTTAGATTATTTCCTTGCATTTAGTGAGTTAGTTTCTATTTATTATAGTGATTTAAGCTATTTTCGTGTGTTTGTTGGTTCAATTGGCTAAAGTGGCAAGAAAAGGCAATTTGGAGCATTTTAGAGCAGTTTTGGCCTTGGAATGGATAGCACATGCATGAAGCAAGATGGATGGACGAATTTGAAGTTCAAGAAGGGCTAAGAATATGCTAAAGAGATGGAAGAATTAATTCAAGACAAAGAAGATATGGAGTTCAACAAAGAAAGAAGGAACATGAGCCAAACTACCTTATTTTGTCTTAGCCCAATCCTAATCCTACACTACTTAAGTTCCAGCTGCCATGGGGATCCCTAATTATATTAGGACACCTAAATATATGATTCTAGAAGGCTTAATCCTAATTCTACAAGGGTGCCGCACCTTTTCCTTCTAGGAAACCCATGCCTTGCCATACACTCCATCCCCTTTCCTTCCAAGATCTTGCCGCATCTTTCTTTCCCTTTTCCCTCTTGGATTCTGATTTTAATTAGCCTTTTTTCTTGTGGATTTAGAGTGCAAATCTTTCCCAAAAAAATTAATTAAGCCATGCCTTTCTTCCTTTATTTTTATGTTTCTGCCGCACCAAAAGGGAGAACCTGTCATCCATATCACACCACAATTCGCACCAATCATCCATCTTTCACAATAATCCAATTTCAGAGAAAAACACCTTTGTGCCGCAAACTTTGCAAGGAAGGAAAGGATAGCTTGGAGTCGTATCTGCCATTCAAGACTTTTTGGATTATTGGAGCGTTTCTAGGTGTATTCAATCTTTTGTTTTCAATGTTTAAATTTAATTATACTTGGTTAATTGTGAACATGAGGAGCTAAACTCATTTTGGCTAGAGGCGAATTCAAAGCCATGAACATATATGTGATATGAATTGATTTCATCCAATTATTGTTTCGTAAAACATAAATGTGATTTACTTATATGTTTGATTGATAACTTATTCTTGTATGTTGATTAAGGATGCATACTTAGTTTGCATGCATGAATTTGATGCTAAAATATAAGGAAATTTCACCCAATCGTTATGAACTTATATTTATAAGTAGTGGAAGTCACTAGTCATTTGTGTTAAGTAAATCCATGGCAGGAGTATCATGTTTTTCATAGTTACGAATGCCTTGTCAATGCTTATGATTTTCATAGAACTTAATGATCTTTGATATGTATCTCTATCATGCTATTCATATAGGGAACTTGATAAGAATAATTTGATTGCGTCGCTAAGTCTAATTCAATGAAATTAGGAAAATCTGAGAGTTAATTTGTGCAATTCACAATTAATTTGGGGCATTGTCATTCATGGTTTATTGGAATAATAATTGGAAATCGATTTGTATGCATATGTGTCAAGTGTGGAGAAGGACCCTCTAGCTAGCCTATCACCCATCAATTCACTCCAAATTCGTACCCTTAATTTAGTTTCTGTAATTTGTTTGTTCAAGTTTTAAATTCGTCAAAACCAATCCCCCTTTTAATACTTTGTGTTTACTTATTTAGAACATGTTTAAATTTGTTTCTATTAGTGTTTTGAGTCAAGTTAAATCAAAATTCGTCCAAAATCACCCTTAGTTTCTGTTTTGAGTTGATTTGCTTGTTTTATGCTGTTTTGAGTCATTCTAGTTTGTTTTGAGTCATTAGAGTCTAGTTTTTTGTTTTTGAGTCTAGTTTAGTGTTTTAGAGTTTAAAATTGAGAGATTAGTATCCCTTCTAATCCCCGGCCTATAACGATTCCTACTTATTCATACTACAACTACATAAAAAGGGTTTAAGTTTGTGTGCTATTTTATATCACATCATTAATATAAACAAACGAGTGAGCATTTGACACCCAATGGAACTTAAGCAAATAAATAAATATAATGCATTACTTGGACCATTGGGTTTCAAAAGTAAATAGTTTTTCTATTTGGAGTGCATTGGGACTATTTTCGGCATTAATAAAACCAAATGAGAGTGCATGACCCATTGGAACTTCTCCAAATAAACACTTACAATACGCTACTAGGATCATAAGAATGAGCACTCAATAGATAAAAATCTTATTGCCTATCAAAAGTACATAGTTTTTCAATTTCGAGTGCATTTGGACTATGTTCGGCATTAATAAAAACAAACGAGCGTGCGTTTAACACCCATTGGAACTCAAGCAAATTAACAAATATAATGCGCTACTGGGTCCAACAGAATGAGTACTCAAAAGATCAAAAGCTTATTGGGTGTCAAAAATACATAGTTTTTCTATTTGGAGTGTGTTTGGACTATTTTCGGTATTAATAATAACAAACGTATATATAATGCACTACATTTGACACCCATTGGAACTTAAGAAAATAAATATATATAATGCGCTGCTTGGACCATAAGAATGAGTACTCAAAAGATCAAAAGCTTATATGGTTCCGGCATTAATAAAAACGAACGAGCTTGCGTTTGACACCCATTTGAATTTAAGCAAATAAACACATATGATGCATTACTAAGAACTTAAGAATGAGTACTCAGGGGATAAAAATCTTATTGGGTGCCAAAAGGACATAGTTTTTCTATTTAGAGTGAATCTGGACTATTTGCAGCATTAATAAAGCAAACAAGTGTGCATTTGATTCCCATTCAAACTTAAGCAAACAAACGCATATAATGCGCTACTAGGACCATAAGAATGAGAACTCAAAAGATCAAAATTTTATTGGGTGTCAAACGCACATGAGTGCATTTAGAATGTTTTAGGCATTAATAAAAACAAATGGGCATGCATTTGACAGCCATTGGAACTTAAGCAAATAAACAAATATAATGAGCTACTAGGACCATAAGAATGAGTACTCAAAAGATCAAAAGCTTATTGGACGTCGAAAGTACATAGTTTTTCTGTTTGGAGTGCATTAAGACTATTTTCGGCATTAATAAAAACAAACTAGCGTGCGTTTCACACCCACTGGAACTTAAGCAAACTAACACATATAATGTGCTACTAGGACCATAAAAATGTGTACTCAAATGATCATAAGCTTATTGGGTGTCAATAGTGCACAACTTTCTATTTGGAGTTCATTTGGACTGTTTTCGGCATTAATAAAACAAACAACCGTGCATTTGATACCCATTGGAACTTACCAAATAAACACATATAATGCACTACTTGGACCATAAGAATGAGTACGCAAAAGATCAAAAACTTATTGGGTGTGAAAAGTACAAAATTTTTTAGTTGGAGTGCATTTGAACTGTTTTCAGCATTAATAAAAACAAACGAGCGTGCATTTGTCACCCATTGGAAATTAGGCAAATCAACACATATAATGCGCTGCTTGGACCATAAGAATGAGTACTCAAAAAATCAAAAGCTTATTGGTTGTCAAAAGTACACATTTTTTTCTATTTAAAGTGCTTTTGGACTGTTTTTGACATTAATAAAAACAAACGAGTGTGTGTTTAACACTCATTGGCTGGTCATTTACCCAGAGATCAGTAAGCTCCTTAACTTGTTCTCTCTCAATCTATCTAATAACGACTTTGAAGGCAGCATTCCTGAGGAACTTCCAGCTGTCATGAAAGGGTTCAATGTTTCTTTCAATCATCTTTCGAGCGTCATACCTGAAAACTTGCGGCAGTTCCCTGATTCCGCATTTTATCCAGGGAACTCGTTGCTGATTTTTCCTCTTTCCCCATCATCACCGGAGGGTGTCCCAAACATGACTTTTAGTGTACACAGGCCTCTTATGAAAGCAGCTATTAGGATCTCCCTCATTGTAGGTTTGGTGTTGATGGAGCTGCTTTTTTAGCTCTTTCATGCCTGATGATCTATTACAATTCCCACTGGCACAGATGTAGAAAGGGCAGCTCGAAAGCAAGTTCTGGAAAGAAAGATGTCGTGCTAGGAGGTTCTGCCCTTTCTCATCAATCAGCATCGGACAAAAATGTAGACTGCTCAAAATCTTCTTGTGATTTCCTTCCAAAGCTTTCACCATCAACCGGCATAGGATCTGCTTATGATGCCCGTGATACTTCATCAGTTGTAAAGAATCCTAAGAATTTGGGTCATCCCGAATCAAAAGAAAAGGGTGAGGGACATCTTCTCCTATGTCTCTCTTATCATCATTAAATCCATCGCCCTCTAAAACGCAACAGCCACTTGAGAGTTCTGCTATGCTCACAGTTTATTCTCCAGATATATTGGCTGGTGATTTGCATCTGTTTTATGGCTCGTTGGCGTTCACAGAAGAACTTTCCTCTGCTCCAGCATAAGCTATTGGAAGGAGTTGTCATGGAACAATGTACAAAGCGACTCCGGTCAAGTATTGGCTGTCAAATGGCTACGGGAGGGAATAGCCAAAGGAAGGAAAGAATTTGCAAGTCAAGTGAAGAAACTATGCTGGGTTATTACTGGTGTTGGAGAACAATTTAGAAACAAAAATAATAGAAATACAGAACTCAAAATACTTATATTTTATTATTCAAATATACTTGCAATACAGAATGAAATTAAACAATAAATATATGAATTAAAATGATACTAACTTGAATGAATCAAAGGTAGAGGCTATCGCAAACGCTATATCCTTCGAACAGCATTTCTGTCCCACTCTTGTGCTTATGGTTCTACAACGTTTGCTTGACCAGGATACAACTACCTAATTCTACAACCCGCACTGGATTATAGAATTCTAGCGAATTGTTTTGTGTGTTTACTCTCTGGGAATTTGTATGAAAGAAAAAGAAGGAATAAAAGATGATTTTTAATGGAACTGAGGACTCAAATTATATAGGCTCTTTCATACCTCTTCAAATACCTTTTGAATGTATCTGAAGCTATACAACTCTTTCCAAAGAGTTGTGTCTATTAATCAAAACGTTTGTAATTAATTTTAATTAAAAACTTAATTTGAAATTAAAACTAATTGATCAGATTAGTTATAATTCTTAGGCCCCTGTCTTGATTAATCATCAAGCCTAATCCACACAATTAGCGGCCCAAACCTCAATCTCCATTCCAAATGGTCTAAATCCTAAGTGCTAGTTAAAAGGCTAGACCTATATAAAGGCCTTTGACAAATTGTTTTTTCCCGATGTGGGACAATAGGAGTCTCAAAACTCCTGCAACTGGGGCCCTAAAGAACATGAGAAACTGATTATATCAATTTACGTCAATGCACAATCGTTGGCATTCCATTTCCGTGATAAAACACTGAAAATTGTCCATGAAGAAAATAACGTAGATCTTAGCGTACCTAGTTTTTATTTGGCTGACATCGGTGAGTTTTACCTTGTGATATATTACTTTGGTTTATAGACTGCTAGGTTAGTTTCCTTAAATGAAGGCATTGTGTGGATTCTTTAGAGTTGTTTTCAAATGTCTTAAAGTCTTCAAACAATATTTATTATAGGTTTTCGAATTTCTCTCTCGTCATCCCTGCATCTGACATGAGGTTGCTGAATCTTTCTGACTCTACAGAGGCAGGGCCAAGAAAACTCTCTCCCCTGTCACTTGAGGAACGACTTAGGATCTCTGTAGACGTTGCCCGATGTCCCAACTTCCTGCATAATGAGAAGGCAATTCTCCATGGCAACCTCAAATCCACCAATATTTTATTTGAAACTCCTACTCTGAATGCACTTCTTCCAGATTGTAGTGTCCACCGAATTTTGACTCCGTCTAAGACTACTGAGCAAGCTTTGAATGCAGGTGTCTATGCATTTGGGGTGATATTGTTGAAGCTCCCGACTGGAAAGAGTTCCGGGGAGATTGTCTCTGGGATACCGGGTGTGGTTAATAAGACAGCCTTGGTGAGACAATTGGCGGAAGAAAACCGTTGTTTTGAATGCCTTGACAGATTGATTCTGGAAAGGCCAAGCGTAAACAACCCCCCAAGAGTTCTTGACGGTATGCTACAGGTCGCTCTAAGATGTATCCATCCAGCATCCGAAAGACCCGACATTAAAACTGTGTTCCAAGACACTGCAAAAATAGTGAATTAAAGGAGCACAAAGTAGGATAAATGCTTGAACTATAGAGTTCTTGATACTAACACCATAAGTCACTTTTCTTGCTCTCTTTATTTTCTAATGGTTTTTTTGTCGAAATGGTCCTGTAATTGACAAACCGTAGTTATAGTTTAGAGAAAAATAAGTTCGTTGTTGATATGTTCTATGCATAAAGTTTCATAAATCCTACACTAGGGCAAACTCTTGGTGCAACCGGTGATTTATTCCCAGCTTTCTCTCACATTGATTCCAGTATGTTGCAAGGACAGATTCGAGTACGAGAATCATATCGTGGAGTAGAACGGATGCTACCCGGTAATAGTTTGGAGAAACCTAAGTATGGTGTTCGGCATTCGTCTCTAGCTGTGGCGAAATATGTAGTTCATTATAACATTTTGTTGAAGTATTACAACGGTAAGTAACAAAACCTTTGTTGAGTAAAACAGAATCAAGTATGATTTGTAGAGAATTTACTTCACACACAAGCTGCTGGACACTCGTTTTTAACGTAGATTTTTCGTGATGAAGGAATGATCAATTTTTTTGTTTCAAGTTTCATTAGTTGGTTTGTTTACAACATTGTTTTCAGATGGGTTAAAACGTAGATGCTACCGCTTAGTTTGAGTCTCTATTCATAACTTTGAGAGTTGAGACTAAGAGCTCTGAAAAAGGGCTGTTATTGTGTTAGAACACCATGTGGCATGCCGAGCTTAAAATAAATCACTTCGAAAAGTAATCATAACGTATCACGGTTAGGTTTGGCCAGTGTGGAACAAGGAAACTAACAGAGTTCCGACATCAAATTACCCTAAACACCGTAAAGAAGTAACAAATTCAAAGAAAACAGCATTACAGAGATAACCATCCAGGGTAAGTTTTCAATGCCATGAAATCAGCAGCTCCCTAATCAAATTTGTAATACGAATTCATATGCTAAGCTAAACCAGCTTGAGTTATTCAAAAGTCGTACTTTGTTCTCCCACTCTTTAATATCAGGCACAACATATCTGGAATGTTGGAAACGGAACTGTAGAAGTTCCAAGACTCGAGCATCAGGCGTTTCCTTGATCCTTTGAAATGAACAACCTATATCCAGAATATATCACATAATCCACAATTCAGCACCATATTTGTTTCAATTTAGCAGCGAAAACAAAACAAAAAAACTCATATAAAATCAACAACCTTGTTAACAGGTTTTGTGTTTTCCACATCAGCAATATACCTTTACATCCAAGGGCATGCCATGAAATTGGCCAGCGCCTTCTGGTGGTGTCCAGTTGTACACAGCACAGGGTAAAAACAACACGGAAGCACCGCGAATATCATCTACGAAAGCTTTGGCTTTTGTAAATTTCTTTGCATCGAAAGATGGGTGCGACGTCACTACCCAGGCAAGAGCTAATTGATCCCCAAGCATTCTAGAAGCCCTCATGTACCTTGTTTGATAAACTTTTAGTACTTTTTGTAGAAAAATCTTTGCCCTGCATCATTGCAGTATGTGAAATGTAAAAATGGGTAACATTACATCTCTGTTTTCTGGTCAACAATAACCACAAAACAGATCATAACTATTAGGATTAAATAACATACTTAACTTTGAGTAAACAGATAAAGTGATAACGCACCTTAAAATTCCCTCAGCGGTGCCCCTCACTGCTATAAATCCTGAATTCAGAGGTTGTGCTTTGTTATTGCGAAACGTAAGTGCCAGATGAAAATTCGGATATTCACTAAATATGTGTCCTAGATCATCAACAACAGTGATATCTGAGTCGGTGAAGATGTAATGAGTATGCTTCTGATTCTGAGGAAGCTCCTCCATCCTAGATTCTAGGAAGGCCTGAATGACAGAAATTCAATGCAACATTAGATTAGAACATTGCTAGTAAGTATTTCTCTATTGGTTTCCAATGATACTAAATACACTTATATTTGGGAACAATTAATTATACTTTAGGAGCACCGCTAACTTAAAAAGGAGAAGTCTTAAGCTAACATTTTGTTTTCCATACGTGCAGGAAATTGGGAAACACTATATATGTGTATTTTGAATAAGCGGAAATCAGTCAAAAGGGAAACCTATAGCAATTTCAGGGATTGATGAGTACAAACATAAAAAAAAAAAAAAAAAATGAAATAAACTAGGTGATACTGGTGAGAAGCATAGCTACTGATAAACAAAGGATATTTCTATTTGTTATCATTAATACAATGTGCTCTTACAATGTAAGACCTGATTCTCTGAAGCATCAACTTGTCTCGTGAATATTCACCTTGAATTGGATATACAGTGACCTTGTTTCTGCGTATTGAAAGATCAGCTGCCGGGTCTGTTAGAATGACTACACCGCTCCGGGGCATAGCCAGCTGCAATGTATCAATCATATGATAGAGTAAATCATTATGTCTCGAACGAAAGTGAGGAAGTTGAACACAATTCTACTGTACAATATATCAGAAGATTACCTGAATGAAGTTAATAAAGACATTCAAGACGGCCATGGATCTCTCGAATTTAGTATAAGAAGCATTCCCAACTGTAACCGAGTTTGAGAATTGATCTTCGACGTGCCTATTGGAGGTGGAAGAATTGTATATGGTGAAGACAGTGACAACAGCAATGCTATCAACCGCAGCGGAGGCACGGGAAGAATGGGTGGTGTGGTTGAGAGCTTTGATGCCATTGCCAGATCCTGCCCATATAAAAAAGTAAAACATGAACATAGATGAAACAAACAAATAATAAAGTGGTGGATTGCCGCGCTTGTTGGTCTTCCTCTTCAACCCACTGTGTATCGCCTCAAACACTTCCCCTCCCCCCGTCCCCGTCATATAAAATATCGGTCATATAAAAAAATAAAAAAATACTACCACCAAAACCCAAATTTGATTGAATTTGAATTGGTTGAAATTTGATTGGTACCATGACATTGGAGGCGATTGCTCAAGCCTTGGCCAGCAGCAGGGCCAAGAACCAAGTGGTTGGATTTGGATTTGTTGCTTTCTTTCTTCCTGGGCAAATCTTCCACAGCTGAGTTATGATGCAATTCCTTAACTAAGAGATGAACCAACCCAGATGTAAATTACGAATTTGTAATACAAAAGAAAATTATTTTTTTAATAAAAAGAATAAAATGAGGGAGTGACTCACTCACCGGAGAAGAAGTGAGGAAGAATGAAAATAAGAGGTAGAAAGATGCAGAAACGGCGCCACCCGCTGCACACTCTCATCGCCTTACCAATTTCTTCACTCCGCACACATACTGCATCAGATCAGAAAGAGATCTGCCCGTTTTCTCTCTCTTCAGCTTTTAAAAGACTTATAAATCATTAGAAATTAGAAATTTTAGGAGACAAGCACCAATAATCGAATATATATCCGGATTTCACCTGTAGAATGAGAAGAGATTTTTCAGTGTGATCGTCACACGAGGTGGTACATCACGTATTTTTATATAAATTGTGGGATATGTGTGTTAAAAAGTTAATAACTTAAAAATTAAAATTTTCCACCACTTGCATAAAAACACGTAGTGTACCATCCGTATTTCTGTCATAACTAAACATTTCTCGTAGAATGAGAACCTCCTCAAAATGAATTTTAAATATTTTTAATTTTCTCCAATATCCTAACACAACTATTTCACCAAACAATATTGCTTGGAACAAAGTCGAATAGTTAGAGATCATATATTACACTTTCTTCCTATTCTTCCTTGTTTCATAATCACGGATATATCAAAAAGTCACACAATCTTTTTAGCAAAAAATGTCACATAAGTTCTTAGACTCATAATGTTATAGGATACATACTATTCTTTTTCTTCTTTGTCATAAAATGGCAAAAACACTCGCATTTATCAAACCAACACTTACATGAACAACAAAATGCCAACAAAAATTGACTTGAAAAAACCCCGCTATCATATGTTTTATTATTTGCTAATGTAATGTGCTCAAAATAAATGGTTAGATTGGCCCAACTACTACATTTTTCATGTATAAATTGATAATGTTTGTGGCTATGTCACTCTTCTTGTATATACCAGATAAGTAAACAAATCAACAAAAACCCAGAAAAGCAGCTCACAAATGTAATTATATGAATGCAAGAGGACTCAGCATCTTACTAGATAATATTAGACTTGTGTCTATGATCATGACGAACTCTTTAGGAAACAAAAAAATCACTCTTTTTTCTTTATATACAACTCAGGCCAGGAAACACAAACACAAACCTAAATCCAACTGAATCAGATGTAAAACAAATTCAAATATAATTTTCTAAATTCAGATTAAAAAGAATTTATTTGTTTGGAGCATATGAAATTGCATTCCCCAGGCAAAATTTCTAATCCTCAAATTGGATTAGACAAAATCATGAAATTTTTTTCTAAAGCCCAATTATATAAAGGGAACTTTAACGAAAAGTTCTCTGTATTGATCACTTTAACAAAAAAAATCATATTTTTACACTAAAAAATCAATCCTGGTACTATTCACTTTACTCTTTATTTTGTCCTTATCGTTAAAACTCAAAATTTTCAAGCTCTTTTCATTAGTTTTCCTTTATATTAAATCACAAATTTGAAGCAAATTTTGACATGCAATAGGTCAATAAGGTAGGAATCGTTTCAGACAAACCTTGATGGCGGGCATTGGAGGAATCGTCCAATTACTGTCAGAAAACTTGAATTCGAACAAAGCTCCGAGGTTATAGGGAGATGTTGTTGATGTGAAATTCAACATGCAAAGAAAGGAGAGAAATTTCAATTTGAAATATCTGGAGCAAAGTCGTTGCTTGGTGAGGAGAAATCACACAAGATTTTTAATTGGAAAGAAATCAGGAGGAAAGAGATGAGTGCGGGGTATTTTTGTCAGTGTAAAAATGTAATAATGCAAACTTAGCAGGGGTAAAACAGGAAGCACACTTGCTTATGAACAGTGTTTTAGAGTGGTGTTTTGGGTTTTAGTATAGACCAGCAAGTGTACCCGCGCTTTGCTGCTAGGTTTGAAACACTGTTGAAAATGTAAAAGGTCTCGAAAAATATATATGCTATATTTTTTTAACAAACGCTATTATCTATACTAAGGGGGAGAGTGTAGGCTTAGCCTCACAATGGGCTAGCATTATGTGGTTCAAATTCACCTTTGGCGAGAATCAAACCTAAGACCTTTCACTTACAAATGAAGAGGAATAACAGTAAACTGTAGTACTAAGTGGCAAAAGAGATGTTGGTATGCATATTATACTACAAAAATTGGGGATGTTGGTATGCCATCCTAAAGGATTGTTTTTCAAAAACTATGGCTCTATCTCATGAAGTGTTTTATGTTTACAACTATACAATGTAGAAAAAAAATTTGATCACTCGTGAATTGAATCACCCTAAATTTCATTATGAATTGAATTGAATGAAAATCTAGAGATGAAGGGCAAGTTTTCATAATTTCACTATGCAAGATTTCACTATGCCAGATTTCATTTGCAGGCACCAAAACATGCGCAAAATTAAAGTTAAGGTTTTCGTACTTTATTGGGTAATTGAAAGTCGTGAAAGCTCGGAAATAATCAAACCAACATCCAATTTAGTGTACACCTAAGAAAAACTTAAGTAAGAAAATATATCCAACTTCTTAATCATTAATCAAACACAATAATACAATCATTGAAAAACTCTCAATCATTTATCAAAATTGAATTAAAAAAATTGGATGTTGGGGTCAAACTTTTGTGTTCGCCTAAGGATATTTGAGGCTAAAAATTTAATTTTACTCAATTTAGCTTTTAAGTTATTTTATTTTCAGTCTTCAAATTTGGAGTAAATATTTAACATTCTACAATGTAGTTTCAATTTCAATTTTCACGCAATTTGTGATCTTCAAAACTTCATGCCAATAGAAATTGTACATGCATGTATTCCTCATATCATGAACATCAGTCTATATCAATATATAACTTTAGCATATACTTAGTGGGAACCAATTATTCTTGATGCTCTTGACAATGACAAATATATATATATATATATATATATATATCGATGTCGTATATGTACTTACATCTTCATTGTGCATGCCAACTTTTAGGGTTTCATTTTGGGATTGTGATGTTTCAAGATGAAAATTTTGGTACCCTTTAGTGAAAGTTTGTATACTGGAATTATCTTCTTTAACCCTTTGTTTGCAATTTGAATTACATGACTCAAAGTCTGCTGTATTTCTTCAATTTTTAGCTTCGAGTTTAGAGAAAAATTGGGGATACTATTAATAATCTATTGTGTCCATTTATGTAATTTAATTATTTAATAATGTTCTAGCAAAATACAACCCCAAAAGAACACAAATGGACCATAGAAAAAAAAATGCGAAATATTTACCAATCACTATTCATAGTTTTGGTCAAAGAACTCAAATTTCAGATATAAAAAACAGAGAAGCTTGTATGCATAATTTATAATGATTAACTCCTTTTTGTTGAAAAACTGAAGTGTGACGCTAATTCTTCTTCTGCTTCCACCTCCTTATGGAACTTGACCCGCCAGTAACATTTGTACTTTAACCTACAATCAGTAACCAGTTAGTATCTTTGGCAAGCTCATTGGGGTATGGCAACACTATGTATGGGAAGATTATTGCAACCCTAACCAACAAAGAAAAAGAAGGAAGCATTCAGTTGAGGATGTCGATAAGGGAAGAAGAAGAAGAAAAGAAGAGCCAGTTGAGGAGCAGAAGAATTTTGGTGCTGTGTTCAGTTTGGAGGTATGGTTTTAAGAATTTACAAACTACCTGTATGATTCTCTCACTTCAGTGTTTACAAACTGCTCTAGTTTATTCTAATTTGGTTTTAAATTAATGATTTTACTCGAGGTAATTCAGCACGTTGCAAACCCTACTGAATTCTATAAATCTCTATCACCCTTAACTGTCACGGTGAAGCTACTGTTACTTCAACTATTAACTGTTCTATGAGAGTGTATGCTACGACCATCATTGCAGCAGTTTATAATCTAATCAAATTAGCGAGAAAAACACATGTTCTCATTCATGTAGAAACTCAGTGGAGAGAATACTACATTTGCAACACGATGAAAAGAGGCAAACACATGACAAATATACTTAAAATATAGAAGCATCCAGGAAATAAAATGACATAAAAAATAAAAATAAAAAATAAAAAAAACCCACCAATTTAATGAAGAATTCTACAAAACTCAGAACTTTAAACGTAATTCTACGAAATCATGAAAAATTTACTAAAATCCGAATAATACGTAACAAAATTGAAGCATATCTTGACATGCAAAAGGTCAAAAGGTACTTGAAGTGATGAGCAATGGTTTGACATACTTTTTTTTCTTCACCTCTTTGTAAGTTGCTCTTTGTATAAACTACAGCAATTAAAAAAAAACCCATTACGTTAAATTAATCTGAATATTTAATCACAGGTGCACCAGAAAATTATAAAACTCAAAATTAAAAAACCCCAAGATGAAGTTAAGAAAAACCCATATCAGATTCTAAGTGGGTTTATGAAAAATAGTATTAATCAGACATTAACACTGTAAATAAATAAAATAAATAAAAAAAATTTGAAATCTTCCTACCTTTAAGTTTCAAGGTTTTTACTTTAGAATCCAAGGAAACCTCAGATCAGATTCTAAGTGGGTTTATCAAAAATAATAATCTGCTAAAAAATTAACACTGAAAGTAAATAAAAAACCGAAAAAAAAATTGAATTTTCTTACCCTTAGTTTCTGGGTTTACACCGGGAAATCCAATTGAGAACGGATGAGACTGGATGATGGTTTTTGGTGTATTTGGGTTCGTGCATGGGGTGGGGGTTTCTTATCACAATGCCCCAAATAAATGGACGGTCCAGATCCAATTAGATTTGCATTGGAGTAATTGAAATTACACAATTAAGACAGGGGCATTTTCGAAAGTACATTGTTCTTATGAACAGTAACACAGTGTATTTTCAGCTAAGTATAGATTGAATTAAATGTCTGATTTTTAGAGCCTAAAAAAGTTAAAAACACTATCAATTTTCTTTTAAATTTATTAAAATTCTTTATCTTTAGCGATGTTTTCAAATACAAGCTTAATAGATTTGGATTTAACTAATAGTGTTTTTTTTTTTTTTTTTTTACTTTAAGAGATCATGCCTAAACCCCTAGAACTTCTACTCTAATGAAAATGTCAAATTATTAGAATCAAATTGCAATTGATTACTGTGTGGCAATCTGAAGCCTTATGTAAAATTTTATGACACACCCCAACTGAGGCCAGGGCGTGCTGGCCGTCACGTGGAAGTGACGCAGCCATGTGCACAGTGCGGAAGCTAATAAAGTAGTAACGTAAAGGTATGAATAAATAAAACTAGCATACATAAGGTAGAAGTAATAAGTGCTAGCAAGTGAGACACAAGTTCAGAGCAGAAAGCCTAAAGCAGTCCAAACTAAAATGACGCTACAACAGTACACCCGAAGGTGGCCCTACGCTGGTGATCGTCTGTCAGAAATGCTGGGAAAGCCCTCTGGGAAACCATCGAACCTGCTAGGTAGCTAGAACCTGGAGGGGCGCAAAACAAAAGCGTGAGTGGGCAAAAACAAAGCTTTTCGAAAACCATTTCAAAAACAAGATTCTAACCCCTCGCCGTAAAACCTGTATACTTCCCAGAAAATAAACATATGTACGTATATATAGATATGCTAATCATGCTCAAGAATACGCCATGTCGGAACCTCAAAATGAAATGCATGTGCTCAGGTATAAATCACATCAATAACATATAATCTGGCAGCTGGAGTCATCTAACGTGACCTGTACGGCTGCTTCTAGAGCTCAGATCTCAATCACTATAACTGAACCTGCCCACGAGTCGGAACCACCTAAAGTGCTCTGTACGAGAGGCCTGGTGTAATACATATAAACGCTCTAGTGCTACGATCACGTGAAGGCTGGGCGAATAATCGCGGGTCACCTACGAGTCGGAACCACCTAAAGTGGTCTGTACGACAAGAGTGTGCACCTAACTTGGATCCAAGCTGAGCGTGTGGTGTGGGAGGTGAACAACACGTGAAGGACTGTGCCCTACTCTGGGCGGGAGCACTAACACCGGGGGTGCAGGTTATGAGCTCTCTAAGTATCTCGAATCACCATTTAAAAGTAAACATGAATAACGCTTACCTGGCACTTACCTGTGCGTCCACAGCACTAAATATGCATGTGTATATAAATATATACGCCCAATAATGCAACCAATAATGCATAAATGACGATAATATAATGCATGGCATATAACTAATAAACATTTAATTCAATTTCTGGGAAAATATAAGTATATAGGTATATACGGAAAACCAAAAGCCTACTCACTGATAGGTGGAAGGGTCGTAGCCCCCCTGCCTCGAGTGACCACGCTCCTCCTCGGGATATGTCTCACCCATATGCGAAACAACTATAAAAACGTTAATTTTAAAACACATAACCAAACTTTCGAAATAACTTCTCATACATTGCTCAAATGGGGTGTATGAATACACCAACGTGATCTACTCAACCTCACGAACATCCACAAATTTTTAGAAAAATTTTTCACCGCCGCACGCGCCCCCACGCCCCGGCCAAGGCACGGCCACACGTGCCTGGCACGCTGACGGCGTCAACTGACGCCGTTAGGAATATTCTGTCAGTTTTGACAGATTCCGTCAACGGCATCAGGAATATTCCGTCAGACTTGACGGAATATTCCGTCTTCTTCCCCGGCGAGACTCCGGCGACGTCGCCGGCGCCGAAAAATCGTGAAAACTTTAAACTTCGATATCTCCATCGTTTCTCAACCAAATTCCACGATTTAGGTACCAAATTGAAGCTAGAACTAGAAGAACACAACCGAACAACTTTTAAGGGCTAAAAACCACGAAATCTCACCTGCAAAATCGAACCAACTCTGGCCAACTTCAAAACCAACGATCCCGACGTCCAATTCCTTCAAACGAACTACTCCGAGCCTCCTTGGGACCTCACCAAGCTATCTACAAGCTTCATTTTTCCTAAAACGTGAGAAATCGCGTGTGCATGAATAGTACTCCAAATCGGACATTGTGAAATCGACGTGAAAACGTTGGAGTTCTTACCTGGAAATGGTATGGTTGGACTCGTACGAGTCTCACGAGCTCGAATATGTACTCAGTTCCTTCGATCTGTGGAGGTTTAGTGTGCTTGTGTGTGTGTCCGTACGTTTTCGAAGAAAAAGGGAAGGAAAAGGACTTGGGACAGAGACAGGGAAAGGGACAGAAGGGCTGTGGTGTGTGGGGAGTGTGTGTGTGGCCCAAAACATGCCAACACCACACAAAAACAACCAACAAACGTAAAGAAAACAAAGTAGGGGCAAAACTGTCTTTTCACGCGTACGTTTTTGATATTTTCGGGACGGGCTGTTACAACCTACCCACCTTACAAGAATTTCGTCCCGAAATTCAAAACAACCACATAACAACCCCTAGTGACCAAAGAACAACCTAGGGTACAGATCCCTCATCCTATCTTCTGTCTCCCACGTAGCTTCTTCGACGGATTGATTCCTCCACAAAACTTTCACTAAGTTCACCGTCTTGTTCCTTAGAACCTTTTCCTTCCAATCTAGTATCGTCATTGGTTCCTCATCATAAGTCAAATCTGGATTAATCTCCAAGGGTTGTGGAGGTATCACATGAGATGGATCAGCAACGTAATGTCGAAGCATGGACACGTGAAAAACGTTATGCACTCTAGGCAACTCCGGAGGCAACTCCAACCTGTAAGCTACCTCACCAACTCGCTCTGTGACCATGTATGGTCCGATGTACCTGGGACTCAACTTGCCTTTCTTCCCAAATCTCACAACACCTCTCCACAGTGAAAGCTTCAGAAATACCCAATCTCCAACCTCGTATGCTCTGTCCGTAGCATGCCGATCTGTTGGAAGTATGCCCACAAAGCCACTCATTTAATGTAATAGCTTTTTGGAATACTTAATGTATTAAACTTTTATATGTTTAATGGAGGGCAAAGCTTATTGTTAATCACTATTTATTGTATCTTGTGTTTAAGCAATAAGGGAATCCAAGGAATGTACTTGATCTAAGAGATAAGTGATCTAAGTAAGTTAGATTTTCGAGACCTTTCTCTTATGTTCATTCCTAAAACGTTCCTAGCCATAGGGTTGCCAATTGGGCATTGACAATCCGCTAAGGTTAGTATGTGTTATGTCGACTCAAGTATGGATATGACAAGTCTCAAGTCATTTAGTGTTGGACACTAAGACAAACACATAGGTGCTCGAAAGAGTAATCAAGTACACTGAACAACGATCAAACGAGAGTTCGAACATACATGTCATGTGAGAACTCGATAGTTGCAATATGCAAAGTAGTCCTTTGACCTGAGGCATCATTGATGTCTAATGGTTAGGTCCTTGATCTTTGATTATGTCAACGACATTCCATTGGAGTGTCCACGGCATTGTTGGGGTCAAGCTATCTAGTCATGTAGGCATATGAATGCACAACAAGGGATCTCTAACCTTCCATGGTGGAAGGAGAATACTCTAAGATATGATTCGAGAGTCTTTGGCCAAAGCATATGAATATGACTAAGGAAGCTTGTTCCAAATCTTATTCAATTGAATCATATAGAGAAGTATCACATTGGATAGTAGACATGAAACAAACTATCACTTAAACAATGTGATTAAGAGTATTGTATTAGAGAAGGACCGTATTGCATTGTAGTTGTAACTGGATAGGTTCTCCAACCACTTCTACTTAGCTTAGGTAACCATGACATGCTGCTAGGCGTTACCCATGGTTTGTGGAAGCCCTAAAGATTAGCAAACACTAATTTTAAGGGAGAATTGAAATGTGGTTTCAATTCACAATCGATCGTTAAGAGTAACATCGCCCACTACCTCGCTAATTGGAACCTAATGGATCGTACACCGAGTAAGGATATAAGTGAAGAAATTATATGAAATGGATAAGCAATTAAATAGTTTAATTGAAGAATGGTCAAGATTAATTAAATAGTTAATTAATTATACGAAACATTCGTATTGGGCGTTTAAGTTAGTTTTGGGCTTCGGGGCACAAAAAACGTTTTGGTCCACAAGGCCCATTATGTTTAAGTTGTATGACAACTAAAACAAAATGGGCAATTAAGCCCAATAACAACATATGGCCGGCCATAAGGGTGAGGGGTAGCAAACTTGTATTAATTACAAGTTTGCCACTCACATGAAATGAAGTATAAAATCAACATTATAGCTTTGTTTCAAATTAGGGTTTTCTAATAGAATTTGGGTGAAACATTTTCTCTCATTTTTCTACATAGAGGCCGGCCACTTAGGGGAGGAACATCTAGCAATCTTTTCTTCCCTAAGTCATCCATTTCATCTTCACAATTAATCTTTGGTGTAGAGACTTGGAGACATCAAGCTTTTGGTGTTTTGGAGAACATATCCTCAAATCCTCAAGGAAGCAAAGGAGGTGACTTGAAGGCCCTCCACTTGGGTGAATCCCTTGTGTAATCAAGGATGAGCTACAAGGGTAATGATTCTCTAAATCCTTTCTTCTCTTTAATGTTGTTAAAGAGTTATGGTTCACCATATACTAGGCTTTGAAAGTCATGGGTTTTATGAATTGTTTTTGAATGCATGCCTACTTTAAAGTGTTATTAGTTTGCATATGTATTCAAATGTTCTTACATGTTCTTAGCTAGGACAAAATTTTTCCTTCAATGATCTCATGAATGGAATGCTACTACTTAGATGCGAGAACCAGTGACACCATATGCTCGTACCAATTTTAAACTCCACAAATTGAAACACATAACACTCAAGATTAAAGTCAAGGGTTGTAACGGGGCTAGGGGTATTGGCTAACAAAGAAAGGTAAAGGATAAAACAAACGTTCTTTAAACAATAGTAAGCAAAGCAATGAACTTGATACTTAGAATTCACTTTAGAGTGCAGAAAATAACTTTAAACACAAAGGGGAATACACATGCATACTTAGGGTCAAATGCAACGTTTTGGACCCTTTCTTCACTAACCAACAACTTAGAGCTCATTTTATGCTCTTCCAACTCCTTTTCAAACTTTTCACAACTTTTTCTTTTTTTTTCTTTCTATTTTTTTTTTGCACGAATATTTTTTTTTTTTTTTTTTTTTTTTTTTTGTTCTTTTCTCCTAACCCGTGCCTCAATATGAGTTTGGGCACATACCCATATCAAGAATCCTTCCCCCACACTTAGCTTTCTGCAATACCATGATCCAAAGGAATTCATCATGAGTCATGCTTAACTACGTTCTAAGAACAAGGGTATGGATAATCCTAATCTAGGCTAGGTGAGGATAATGTGGGTTAACAAACAACATAGGCTAAACGAGGCTCAACGGGGTTAAACCTACAAAAACACATGCATGGAATGATGGCTTTTTGGCTATGGTGGTAACTACTAACTTCATCTTGAATATGTGTTATGCAAATCAATAACATGTTTTGAATGAAATTGGCATGAGTTCTAGTATTTGGAACTAAATGATGAAACGCCTTCTAAGTAGTAACCAAGCAAAGAATAATGAGATCATGCAACGACTTTAGAAAACAAGAATGCACAGATTTGAACTCTCCAAATAAACATTTAGGCTCAAGTGTCACAAGGTTGTAGCATTTGTTTGAGTTCCTTCCTTCAAGCATGTTACAAAAAACTAATTTTTTTTTTTCTTTTTGAGTACATGTGAAGTCATAAGTTATAACCACAACCAAGCATAAACAAAGAGTAAATCAAACTTTTATCCATGTTAATCATTCTCTTTAATAGTCATGCAATTACAAACCGAATGCTCATCATTGTGTTGGAAGGTACCCTAAGACACAAACAAACACACAAAAACAACTTAAAAAGAACTCTTTTTGGGTTTTCAAAACAATTTTTTCAATTTTTTTCTGGGATTTTCGGATTTTTAGAACAACAAATACTAAAACACACCAAAACAGCCTAAAAACACCTAAAAACAGCAAGAAACAACATTTGAAATTATGGGTGACAAAACCCTACGAATTTGCATCAAAACACTTTGGCCCCCCCCCCCCCCCACACTTAAATCAAACATTGTCTTCAATGTTTCAAGCATAGACTCACACAAATAACAAACAAACAAACAAAACAACATCTAACAACCTAACATGGCAGAAACAAAATCAACAACAAAGAGAAGAGTTTAGGAACGCAAATCTGGAATTGGAATGCTTTCTCGGTCTTCCTTTGTTGAATGCATGGGTTGCCTCCCAAGTAGCGCTTGCTTTAACGTCGTACAGCCGGACGAGACCTTCTTTTCTCACTTAGGACCCACGACATGGAATTGATCTTTGAATGGGGGATGATACTTGAGATGATCCGGTAATGGTTTAAATTCTAGAGTGGGCGCCTGAATCATTAACAACATATTAGTATAAAACAAAATTGAAGTTCGGGGAGGTGGCTTACCTGTGTGCTCCGACATAAACTCAAGAATAAACACCCCTTTGAAAGTTGTAGGACTAGAAAATTCAGCTAGATTTGGTGTTTTGAGAGTTGTGACTTGTCCTGTGTCATAAAATCCAATTTCTTTGCGAATTGTTGTCTCAAGTATATGTTGGAAGTATGCCCATAAAGCCACTCATTTGATGTAATAGTTTTTTGGAATACTTAATGTATTAAACTTTTATATGTTTAATGGAGGGCAAAGATTATTGTTAATCACTATTTATTGTATCTTGTGTTTAAGCAATAAGGGAATCCAAGGAATGTATTTGATCTAAGAGATAAGTGATCTAAGTAAGTTAGATTTTCGAGACCTTTCTCTTATGTTCATTCCTAAAACGTTCCTAGCCATAGGGTTGCCAATTGGGCATTGACAATCCGCTAAGGTTAGTATGTGTTATGTCGACTCAAGTATGGATATGACAAGTCTCAAGTCATTTAGTGTTGGACACTAAGACAAACACATAGGTGCTCGAAAGAGTAATCGAGTACACTGAACTATGATCAAAAGAGAGTTCAAACATACATGTCATGTAAGAACTCGATGGTTACAATATGCAAAGTAGTCCTTTGACCTGAGGCATCATAGATGTCTAATGGTTAGGTCCTTGATCTTTGATCATGTCAAATGGCATTCCTTTGGAGTGTCCACGGCATGGTTGGGGTCAAGCTATCTAGTCATGTAGGCATATGAATGCACAACAAGGGATCTCTAACCTTCCATGGTGGAAGGAGAATACTCTAAGATATGATTCGAGAGTCTTTGGCCAAAGCATATGAATATGACTTAGGAAGTTTGTTCCAAATCTTATTCAAGCAAATCATATAGGGAAGTATCACATTGGATAGTAGACATGAAACAAACTATCACTTCAACAATGTGATTAAGAGTATTGTATTAGAGAAGGACCGTATTGCATTGTAGTTGTAACTGGATAGGTTCTCCAACCACTTCTACTTAGCTTGGGTAACCATGACATGCTGCTAGGTGTCACTTATGGTTTGTGGAAGCCCTAAAGATTAGCAAACACTAATCTTAAGGGAGAATTGAAATATGTTTTAAATTCACAATCGATAGTTAAGAGTAACATCGCCCACTGCCTCGCTAATTGGAACCTAATGGATCGTACACCGAGTAAGGATGAAAGTGAGGTAATTAAATGAAATGGATAAGCAATTAAATGGTTAATTGAAGTATGGTCAAAGTTAATTAATTAGTTAATTAATTATACGAAACGTTCGTATTGGACTTCTAAGTTGGTTTTGGGTTTAGGGGTCCAAAAGTGTTTTGGTCCACAAGGCCCATTATGTTAAGTTGTATGACAATGATAGGAGCATATTTATGCGACTTAATTGGCTTGTTCTCGTGCATTTACGTTGTGTTTCTTTAGTTAATTTAGTCCTTTATGCCATTTTCGTGTGTTTCTAGGTTAATATGGCTAAGGAGGCAAAAAGGTGCATGTCGGAGCATTTTGGAGCAAAATTGGGGTTAGAATGGAAAGCTTATGCTTGGAGCCAAAGTGTTGGACGAATTTGAAGGCCTTGTATGCACTTTGGACATAAAACAAAGGGCCTAGCCCAATTAAACAATCCATCAAAGCCATGCAAAACCTCTAGCCCAATCAAACAATCCATCCAAGCCATGCAAAACCATCATTCACACACACTTCACACAAACAACATCCTAGCCATGAGTTCCCTTGCATTTTCAGCCATCCCACTTCATCATTGCAGCCACCAATCATCCTAGATGCCACTCACATGCCTTCACATTCATTTCCAACAACAATCACTTCAAATGCCATGCATTCACATGCATTTCCAGCAAGAAAACACCCATGCCGTGGCCTTCACATGCAATTCCAGCATCTTCACATGCCTTTCCAGCTTTCCCTTTCATTTCCAGCTCCCCCTTTTCATCATTGCAGCCACATTTCACTCTTTAACTCACATGCATTCATCACCAAGCAACCTAGCTGCACCCTACATACATTATTTAGTCATTCTTTTACATATTGCAGCTGCACACTTTCCCTAGCTGTCACTCCCATTAAAAACTTCATCATTTAACCACACTCTCCCATTCTCCCTTGTGCCGTGCATTCCCCATTCAAACTTCCAGCCTTCCCATTGCATTATTGCAGCTGCATCCCCTCACCCTTTAATCATTAAGCACATGCAACTCTTCATCATTCATCACACATCCCTTGGCATGCAAAACAGCACCCATTTCAGCACCAAAGAAGCATTGCCGTGCATACACACACCTTGCCACATGCTTTCCAGCTTTCCACCAACTTTCCTAGCTGTTTTTCCAACACATTCCAGCCACATGCATGCTTAAACAAACAGCCATATACACCTCCATTCCTCCTATAAAAACCCTTGCATTCCCATTACCTAAACACACCTCATTTCATACACAACACACCACAAACACACCATCACACAAGTCTTGCCGTGCATCCACTTCCATTTCCTGCATCTTCTCTTCCATTTCCATCACTTCCTATCCCTCTAAAACACTATCCAACCATCAACATATCCTTAGACCTTGTGCCACAACGAAGAGGAGGAGAAGAGTGCCTAAACGTTCATACAATTCAAGTTTGAGTTGTTGGAATTTTTAGGTGTTGCTTTTCCTCGATTTCAATGTTTAATTTCAATTCTCTTTGTCTTGTACGTATGAGGAACTAAACCCCCCTTGGCTAGGGGGGGATTCGAAATACATGTTTATGCTTGCGATATGATTTGATTACTTCTAATTGCGTTTCATAAGTTGTGGATTCAATTTGTTTAACTATTTGATTGATAACCTATTTATGTATGTTTATTGAGAGTGCACGCTTAATTTTCATGCATGAATATGACGCTAGAATATAAGTGAGTTTCACCTAATAGTTATGAACTTATATTCACAAGTAGTGGAGGTTGCTTATAAACAATCGCGTTAAGTAAATTCTTGGCATAAGTTTCATGCAATCATAGTAACGAATGCCTCGTCAACACTTATGGTTTTCAAAGAACTTAATGATTCTTGATTGTATCTCTATTATGCAATTCATGTAGGGAACTTGTGGGGAATGCTTTAGGTTGTCGTATGCAATCATCCAATTCATTAACTTAAGGAAAACTTGACGGTTAATTTAAACGGACCTAATTAACCCGAGGTGTTGAGAATTCATGGTTTATTGAAAAGCAATTAGAAATCATTTTGTATGCAAGTATAACATGTGTGGAGATGAACCCCTTAGCTAGCTTCCCATCCATTCATTTCCGTCAAATTCGTATTTACAATTTGTTTTCTTTACAATCTATCCATTTTAGTTTAAATTCGTCCAAACCTCAATCCCCCCGCCCCCCATATTTGTTTAGTCTTAGTCTTAATCTATCTTATTCTGAGTTTTGCATTCTTTGAGTCTATTATAGTGTTTTAAACTTGTTTTTACGTTTTTGAGTCAAATCCAAGTGATTAACAATCCCTCCTAATCCCCGGTCCAGAACGATCCCTACTTACATACTTACTACAATTGATAAAAAGAGGGTTTAATTTGTGTGCGTATAATTCTCGCATCAGACAACTAAAACAAAATGGGCAATTAGCCCAAACACTTAGAGAGGCCGGCCATGGATAGTGAGGGATACCAAACTTGTGTTAATTACAAGTTTGCCACTCACAAGAAATGAAGTATAAATTCAAAATTATAACTTTATTTTGTTAAGGGTTTTTCTTGATGAAATTATTCTCTCTATTTCAACAAGGGAGGCCGGCCACTTAGGGAGGGATATCTAGCAATTTCCTCTCCCCTAAGTCATCCACTTTTATCTTCACAATTAATCTTTGGTGTAGAGACTTGGAGACATCAAGCTTTTGGTGTTTTAGAGAACATATCCTCAAATCCTCAAGGAAGCAAAGGAGGTGACTTGAAGGCCCTCCACTTGGATGAATCCCTTGTGTAATCAAGGATGAGCTACAAGGGTAATGATTCTCTAAATCCTTTCTTCTCTTTAATGTTGTTAAAGAGTTATGGTTCACCATATACTAGGCTTTGAAAGTCATGGGTTTTATGAATTGTTTTTGGATGCATGCCTACTTTAATTTGTTAATAGTTTGCCTATGTATTCAAATGTTCTTTACATATTCTTAGTAAGGACATAAATTTTCCTTCAGTATATCCTCTTTGATGAATTCTAGACATTCCCCAGTCACATCTTGCTCTTGATTCTTTGGAAAGGATTCGAAGATGCCTTTCTCACCCTCTTCTTCCTTGGATTGCATGATTCTGCAAGGAATAGGGACATATGGTGGAACGGGGTTAGAAATAATTAAATTTGGAACAACCTTACATTTGTTGGACGGCCTCGGAGCTTGAAGTGGTTGCGGCAAGGGTTGCTCCACCCTTTCCGTGGCTTTGCCTTTCCTCTCTTCCTCTTGCAACAGCTTTTCCTCCTTGTCTTGGCTTGATTTTGGTGGTTCCGAGGTGGTTCCAACTTCCTTGCCACTTCTTAAGGTGATTGCATTGGCGGTTTCAAAGCCACCCTTTGGATTGACCACCGTTGAGCTAGGCAACCTTCCTTGCTCACGAAATTGCCCCATGAACTCGGCAATTTGTCCCACTTGCTTCTCCAAGTTGTCCACCTTCTTGTCTTGGATTTGCCTCTCTTTGCTTTGAGTTTGGACTTCCTGCGTCAAAGTAGTAAGTAATTGAAAAATCTTATCATTATCACTTGAATTACGTACATTGCTTTGGGCAGGTTGTGGTGGCTGCATAGGTGTTGTATAGAACTCCTCATATGGTTGCCAATATTCTCCTTGTTAAGCCTCCTTGACTTGGTTTTGTGAGCCCTGCACCGAAGAAATTAATTCATTAAGAACTTGATTATAATCTATTGACAAACCTGAGTTTGGTTGGGCATATTGTATATGAGGTTGTGGTGGATGCATAGACGTTGAATAGAACTCCTCATATGGCTGCCAATATCCTTCTTGTTGAATATGTTGAGGTTCCCACCACATAGAGTTTGAATGATCACTCCAATCTGAATTATAAGTATTGGAAAACACGTCATTCCTTGATTGATTATGATCAAATGTACCAACTCTTTGCATTTGGGACCTTTCCATGAGTTGTGACAAAAGAGAAGCACTATCAAGTGCCATGTCTTGCTTCTCTAGTACCTAAAATCAACAAAACAAAACTAAAATATATACAGAAATAAAATAAAACTAAACAGGAAGTAATAATCCAAGGGATTAGCAAAGTTGCTAATCCCCGGCAACGGCGCCAAAAATTTGATGTGAGATTTATACGCACACAAATTAAAACCCTCTTGTGACAATTGTAGTATAAGTATAAGTAGGGATCGTTCTTAACCGGGGATTAGGAGGGATTGCAAAATCACTTGGAAACTGACTCAAAAATGTAAAATAAAGTTTAAAACACTGAACTAGACTCAAAGAATGCAAAACTAAACACTTAAAACACTAAAACAAACCAAAAGACTCAAACAGCACCCAAAACACTCAAAACAGCCTTAAAAACACTTTCTGGGCAGTTTTGAGCACTTTGACTACTTTGGACGAAATTGGGTAATAAAATGAATCAAAACACTTAAAAACACAAACTAAGACACTTTCTAACTAAGTTGGACACTAAAGCAAAGGGGGATTGAGTTTTTGACGAAATTAAATAAAATGCACAGAATGTAATTCAAACAGATTGTAAAGATGAATTTGATGAAAATATGGATGAAATGCTAGCTAGAGGGTTCTTCTCCACACATGTCACACTTGCACACAAAACGATTTCTAATTGCTTTTCAATAAACCATGAATTCTCAACGCCCCAGATTAACCGTGAATTGCACTAATTAACCCTCAGATTTTCCTAACGTTATTGAATTGGATGATTGCATACGACAACCCAAAACATTCCCCACAAGTCCCCTACATGATTGCATAATAGAGATACAAGCAAGAATCATTAAGTTCTATGAAAACCATAAGCGTTGACGAAGCACTTGTTACTATGATTGCATGAAACTTATGCCAAGAATTTACTTAACGTAATTGAGATCATCAACCTTTACTACTTGTGAATATAATTCCATAACGATTAGGTGAAATTTCCTTATATCCTAGCATCCAATTTATGCATGATAATTAAGCGTGCACTCTCAACCAACACACACAAATCAATGTAATTCACATAGATAAGTAAATTGAATTCACAACTTATGAAACGCAATTGGAAGTAATCAAATCATATTGCAAGCATAAACATGTATTTCGAATCCCCCCCTAGCCAAGGGGGGGTTTAGTTCCTCATACGCACAAAACAAAGAGAATTGAAATTAAACATTGAAATCAAAGGAAAAGAAACACCTAGAAATTCCAGCGACGCGAACTCGAATTGCATGAACTTCCGAGCTTCCTTCTCCTCCTCCTTGGTGCGGCAAAGGTCTAGGGACAGGTTTAGGGCCTTAGGTGTATGGATGCATGATTGTGGAGGGATGTAGTAGTGTTTAGGGGAAGGGGATGGTGCGGTAAAGCTTAAAACTAAGGAGAAAGGTGTTTGGTGGCTGCGGCAAGGGTGTGGAGAGGGTTGGACGAATTTCTGGAATGAATGAATGTGTATGAGAGGTCCTCCTCTGATCTAGGGGTTAATATGAGTATATATAGGCACTTAAAACCCTAGGGTAATCAGATATGGACTTGAATAACCCAAATCCACCAGGAAATAGGCTTAGAAATCAAAATAAAAAGGGATAATGCTTCCTATGTGCGGCAGGTAAGGAGATAAGGTAGGACGGCTTGTGACAAGCTAGGACGGCTAGGAGACAAGGTAGGACGACTTGTGACAAGCTAGGACGGCTAGGAGACAAGGTAGGACGGCTAGGAGACAAGCTAGGACGGCTAGGAGACAAGGTAGGACGGCTTGTGACAAGCTAGGACGGCTAGGAGACAAGGTAGGATGGCTAGGAGACAAGGTAGGACGGCTTGTGACAAGCTAGGACGGCTAGGAGACAAGGTAGGACGGCTAGGAGACAAGGTAGGACGGCTTGTTCTTCCAATACAGAAATTAGGCAGAAATTAGGCACCATGTGTGAATAGATAAAGCCTTCTAGAAATAAGGTTTTTAGGCCCCCTTTCAGCTCCCTAACTGAATTCAAGCCTTCAAATTCGTCCATCCTCATGCCTCCATGCTTGCACTATCCAATCTTGGCCCAAAAATGCTCTAGAATGCTCCAAATTGCTTCTTTTTGCATACTTTGACACTAAAACCTTGTTCAAGTAGGAAACATCATCTTCAAATCTTCAATTTCGTCCATCCTCTTGGCTCCAAGCATATGATGTCCATTCCAAGCTCTAATTTGCTCCAAAAGGCTCCAAAATGCATCCTTTTGCATACTTTTCCCTTAAAACCTGAAAACACATAGAACTAGCTTAAAAGACTACTTTACTAAGGAAAAACACTATAAATGCACAAGAACAAGCTAACTAAGGTGCGTAAATATGCTCCTATCAAGAAGCACAAATTAATTTTCAGATTTTTCTAAATTCATTGAATTGGACTCAGTGACGCAATGAAATTATTCTTATCAAGTTCCCTATATGAACTGCATGATAGAGATACATATCAAAGATCATTAAGTTCTATGAAAATCATAAGCATTAACAAGGCATTCGTAACTATGAATTGCATGATACTCCTACCATGGATTTACTTAACACAATCATGACTAGTGATTTTTACTACTTATAAATATAAGTTCATAACGATTAGGTGAAAATTCCTTATATTTTACCATCAAATTCATGCATGCAAACTAAGTATGCATCCTTAATCTACATACTAGAATAAGTTATCAATCAAACAGATAAGTAAATCACATTCATGTTTTACGAAACAATAACTGGAGGAAATTAATTCATATAAAACATATGTCCATGGCTTTGAATTTACCTCTAACTAAACAGAATTTAGTTCCTCATGTTCATCATAATTGAAAACCAAATTAAAATAAACATCAAACTAAAACTAAGGATAGAAAGAACCCAGAAACGCTCCAACACTCCCTTGGATGGTGGCAAGCACAACACTCTTCCTCTCCTTCCTTCCTTGCATGGCACAAGTCTCTAAAAACTCTTAGAAACTTGTGGCACACTCTTTGTATTTTTCTGAATTTCTCTCATGTGTGTCTTGTGAATTATGCAGCAGAAATATGTATATATAGGCCTAGGGTTTCACGGTACAAAGCCTTGGAGGACAAGGATGGCATGTGGCACAAGTTGAGAAGGAAAAAGACTAGGGTAAGTCGGCAGAAACTAGGCTTCTAGAAAGGAAATGGTGGCAGGTTTCTAGAAGAACGAGGGATAGGGGGCACTAATGTAGGAGAAGGATAGGGCTTCTAGAAACTTGATTTGCAGATATCCTAATGTCATTTAGATGTCCTCCTTTCAGCTGGAATTAAGGTAGAATAAGATTAGGTTAGGATAAGATAAGATAAGGTTGGATAAGGTTTAGATAAGATAAGGTAGTTTGGATAATGTTTCCTTCTTCTTAGCTGATTCCTTATCTTCCAAGCTTCCAAATTTGTTTCTCCAGATACTAAGCACATTCTTAGCCTCTCTTGAACTTCAAATTCGCCCATCCACCTTGCTCTATATGCAAGCTATCCATTCCAGCCCAAAATTTCTCTAAAATGCACCAAAATACACTTTCTTGCCTTTTTTGCCATTTAAACCTATAAACACGCGAAAATAGCTTAAATCACTATAATAAATAGAAACTAACTATGTAATTGCAAGAAAACAAGCTAACTAAGTCGCATAAATATTCAAACACAAACTCCAATCTTTCCGAGTTGGTCCAACGATTCTCTCCAAAATCTGCTTGATTTCTCGATTAGAAACGTTGGCTTGCTTACTTGTTTGAGGATGATAAAGTGTTGAAACCTTATGTGTGACATTATACTTCTTGAGCAACGCCTCAATGGTTTGATTACAAAAGTGGGAACCCCCATCACTTATGAGCACTTTCGGTATCCCAATCTGGAAAAGATGTTAGTTTTGACACTATCTGCAACCAGCAACCACTTTAGAATCATTAGTACGGGTGGCTTTTGCTCCTACCCATTTCGATACATAATCAACTGCAAGTGAAATATAATTAAAACCATGGGAGAAAGGAAAAGGACCCATGAAATCAATACCCCAAACATCAAAAGTTTCGACAGAAAAGATAAGGGTTTGCGGCATTTGATCTTTTGCACCTATATTGCTCGTTCTTTGACAACGATCACAAGTCATACAAAAAGTTCTAGCATCCTTAAATATAGTAGGCCAATAAAATCCACAATCTAGAACTTTAAGTACTGTTCTTTGAGTGCCAAAATGATCCCCACATGCATAAGTGTGACAGAAAGTTAAAATTGAATTAAACTCCGATTCATGCACACACCTATGTAGAATCTGATCAGGGCAATATTTCCACAAGTATGGGTCATCCCACACATAAAACAGTGCATTCTTTTTAAGTTTATCACGTTGGTGTGATAGGAGCATATTTAGGCGACTTAGCTAGCTTATTCTTGTGCATTTGTGCTATTATTTCCTAGTTAATGTCGTATTACAACTCAATTTCGTGTGTTTGTAGGTCCTATGGGTTAAAGTATCAAGAAAGTGCATTTTGGTGCATTTTGGAGCAATTTTGGACACTATGTGGATAGCTTGCATATGAGCCAACATGGATGGACGAATTTGGACTTCAAGAGGTTAAAAATGTGATAAGAAGAGGAAGGAACTAAGCTAAAGACAAAGTGGATAAGGAAGTAGCTCAAAAGAGGAAACCTATCCAAAACCTTATCTAAAACCTTATCCAACATTATCCAAAACATTATCCAAACCTTATCTCATCTTATCCTATCCAAACCTTATCATGTCTTAATCCTAATTGCAAGGGGACCTAAATAGATAATTCTAGAACCTATTTCTAGAAGCATACCCTTCTAGAAGGGCCCAAATCAGCCACAAAACCCATTCTTTCTAGAAACCCTATAAAAGTGGCACATCAAACCCTTCTAGAAGGCCTTGCCTTGCCTTGCAAGCCAATCCACCCTTTCGCTCACTTGTGCCGCACCTCCTTAGGCCTAATTCCCTTTGGATTATGATTTCTGGGGCCTAATCGCCTTTGGATTTGGGTTACACAAGCCTATTATGAAACTAAGTGGGCCAAACTGAAGGAAGATTTGTGAAAAACAAGTTCATTTGAGCAACATCAACAACATGCAATTAACAATTAAAAGACGGAATCATGTTTATATGCACTCAAAAACAAAACTTAACCCATGAAGTTCAAAGCCTAGTAGATAGGTGAACCAAGACTCAACTCAAAACAAAGTGAGTTGAGAAATCAATACCTTTCTAGATTCCTCTTTGCATAAGCAAAGGCTAATCACCCAAAGAGAGGGCCTTCATTCCTTGCATCTTAGATCCATGGATTTGGATGGATGAAAAGGTTTCTCCAAGTTCCCAAAATTGAGAACCTCTAAGTCTCCACACCAAGGCATATTGTAGAAGAAATGAGTGACCTTGAGGAAGTAAGATTGCTAGATGTTTTCCTCAAGGGTGGCCGGCCTCTTTTAGAGCAAAGGGAGGTTTGTGTTCTCATCTTTACTCCTAAGAAAACCCTTAGGATGAAATGGCTATAAAGATGTCCTTATACCACCTCACAATGGAGTGGCAAACTTGCAATTAAGCCAAGTTCACTACCCTCCTCTTAAATGGCCGGCCATATGGGATTTATTGGGCTATTTGGGCCTTTGTGAATCATTATTCATTAAGTTGTCATACAACTTAAGTCAATGGACTTGACGTTCGAAGCCCATTGGGCCTTAAGGTCCAAAACTATCCCGAGGTCTTTTAACGAACTTATTCGTTTGATTAATAATCATATTAATTAATCCTTGCCATAAACAATTAAACCATTTAATTATTCTTACTCATCTCCGTTGAATCTTCAATCTCTACCTTACACGGTGTACGATCCATTAGGTTCCTTTTAGCGAGGCAGTGGGCGATTCAAACTCTTTCAAATCGATTGTGAATTGAAACTTACTTTCAATTCTCTCGTTAGTGATAATACACTTTTAGGGCTTCCACAAACCATGGTTGACGCTTAGCAGCATGTCATGGTTACCCAAGCTAATCAGAAGAGGTGGAGAACCTATTCAGTTTTAGGATTACAAATGCAATACGGTCTTTCTCTAATACAATACTCTTGACCACATTGTTTGATTTGATAGTTTATTCATGTCTACTATCCAATGTGAGTCTTGTGCTTATATGATTACCTTGAATGTGATTTGGAACACATTCCTAAATCTCATTCATACTTTGGCCAAAGATTCTTAATCATATCATAGAGTATTCTCCCTCAAACAGTTTGAAGGTTAGAGATCCCTTGTTGTGCATTCACTTGCCTCCATGGCTAAGTGGCTTAACCCCAACGATGCCGTGGACACCCTCCTGATGGAGTGACTTTGACATAATCAAAGATTAAGGACCTAACCACAAGACAACTGTGATGCCTCAGGTCAAAAGACTAATTTGCATTATCCCAACCATGAGTTCTCATGTGACATGAATATTAGAACTCTTCATTGATCGTGTTCAGTGAACTCATTCTCTATTGAGCACCTACGTACTTGTCTTGATGTCACACACACCAATGACTCGAGACTAGTCACTCTCCCTGAGAGAAGACATAGCACGTACTGATCTTAACAGACTGTCAATGCCCAATTGACAATCCTATGATCAGGAACGTTTAGGATGTGTCAACGAAAGAATGGTCTCATGAATCTAACTTCTTTAGATCGCATTCTTCCAATCACATATTCCTTGGACTTATCGTTTAAGCATATAACATTTATATGAGACGGCTCAAACAATAATCTTTGCCCTTTACATTTAAACTACATTAGTTTGAAATGTCCGTAAAGTATCATCATATGATTGGTTTTAGGGCACATTTCCAACAATCTCCCACTTGCACTAGAGCCAATCAGCTTAGTCATCATTGATGATACCTCTTCTGTAATTCATTTCATAAATGGCTGAGTAGTAGGCCTAAACAATGGATATCTATATGTTATCCATAGAAGCAACCTTGAGAATAACGACGTCACCATTATACATGATTCTCAATCATGTGGTTCAGTCTCTCATTTGAGTTCGGACCTTGATGAGACCTTGATTCCCTGGCTTGAGCTATCGCCCCATTAGTGTCATACACTTTCTGGTTGGAACCGAATGGAGAGTTCATGAATGAACTTTCCCATCCAAACAACAATGTTGTAAGCTTCTATATGGCAATATATTTTGCATACATGATGGAACACATTAAAGTCATTTACTTTTAACGTTTCCACCAAAATATCTCTTTAGTCATAATAAAGAGATATCTCATTATCACTTCATTCATAATGAAGAGATATTCTATGATGGATTAGATTCATAATCTAATACATTTACACTTCCATTACGTTACTCTAATTCTTCCTCATTCTTGAGGAATCCATCCTTAGTATTTCTTAAATACCTAAGGATTCACTTGACAGTTGCCATGGTTCTGATCCTGGGCTTGCACTGATATCATCTTGTACCGTTCTAGGTACAACTTATATCAATGTTTTCATACAATATGTAATACATAAATCACCTTTCTGCGTATGCATAAAGGATTCTATTTACGCATTATTTCTTTGGGAGTCAAAGGGTACATTCCCTTTGAGAAGAACAACTTCCTAGTCTCACTAGAATTGTCATTCTAATTGAAGTTTATCATCATATGAGAAACTTCCTAGCATCTCATTGTCTATTTTAGGGATTGATATAATCCAATTATATCTTGAAATCTATCATTATAGATTTCCATCCCATGTATATAGACTATGTCTCCCATATACATTCTATCATTATAGAATGTTTAAAGTCATAACTTTAACGATGAAGAATTCCTTTCATTTTCAAAATTAATATATATCATGTATATATATTCAAATTTAGGAATATGATCAACTCCCACTAATCTTTTGTAAACCTAGTAAACAAAAGATTCATTTACATCTTTATGAGAAATCAAACAATTGATCTTTTCTCATAAGACGCTTATAGCTCCCACTAGCTTGCTAAGATCCATGATGGATGGATCTCTACAACTAACCTGTCTTGTGATTTATAGTTTTAGACATATATTATCAAGACTATCTTAATAATGGTTTCGGAAACCCATATTATGTCCAAACCATTCAACTGAGACGGTTTATAAATCCTTCTGGACTACCTTGGAGCTTGTGGTATAGGAACTAGGTTGTCTTAGAAGTATATATATATATATATGGGTAATTGATAATGTCCAACAAACTAAATCTTATTCATGTTCATTCTTCTCCTAATGGAGAAATTCATTATCTTACGATGCTACTTTCCTTGATATTTTTCAAGGAAATTAATCTAAAGTGTTACTTTTTCCTTGGATCAAATCTAAGGAGGTAAATACTTTAGACGTCTTACTCATCTACTTACATTTCTTGAATTCTTTGAAACCTTTTGCAAAGTATTCGGACTTGTGTTTATTCAAAATAAACTATAGTCCAACCGAGAGTGATCTTCGGTGAATGTCATACAACATGAGTAGTATTATGTTGTGGACAAGTGCCACTAACATCTAAGTGAATTAACCTCAACAACTTTGTGATTCTTTCTTCTTTCCAAAAGAATAAAGATTCGAACATTTCGCCTCTATACAATTTTAACAAGAAGGTATTGGATCCGGATCTAACGATCCAAAGCATCCATCTATGACCAACTCGTAACTTATGTTTTAGAGGTATCACAACTCAGTTGGGATTAGTCACTACCTTGCAACCTTTTGGGTTTTAAGCATCATCGTATTTTAAACAGTAAAACTACCACATCATCTCTACTATAGAGACAACCAATTAAATTACAATAATCTAATTATTGATTAATAAAGAACAATGTTTTGTCAAACAAAACATTCATCCATCTCTACTATAGTGACGGATTTAAGTTCCTTAAAATTGGAATGTAAAGACAATCTTTAATATTTTCCAATTTCTTTGGTAGTTCATATGAGGAAGTAAGTACAATCCGCTTTCGCAGAGATCTATATTTTATTCACTTTCCAAATGTGAAGTACTTTCTCTTCTCTCATTAATCTTCTACCTTTTATTAGCACACTTTTACAACAATTGTAAAACATAGTTGCTAATACAGAATCATGTATTCAAGTAGAAGAACCAACTGTTTTGAATTATTCAAGAACATTTTATAACACCTTCGAAAGGTGTGTTCTTTGACACTTGCAAGACATTTCTTGCAAATACCCCTTCCAATGTCCATTCTTTCATAAAGAAAGTTTGTTCCCTTGGAGTTATTTTGCCTTCTTCATTTGACTTCCCTTTTGACTACAATAGTCATGGTCCCTAAACTCCCACTATCTCTCTTGAAACTTATTTCAAATGTGTTATACACATCAAATGATTTGGAGAGCGTACGGTTATTGTTCACTATATAGTTTACAATAAACTTAGTGAACCATTAGGATAGGGACACAAAGGTGAAGTCCTTGCCTAGTTTCCGTCTCGTTAAGTGGTTTAACACTTCAACACTCAATGATTCAAAATCATCATAAGTCCATATAAATGGACTATTTTTGTCAACCAACCATTATGTTCTAAACATAATAACAAACATTCAAGAGTTGTTCAAGGCAACTCTCATTTCTTCATACAACAATTTGTAAGTGAAGAATCATGGCACATAAAGTGTCCATGCCCTTGTGCTTACTTCTCAAGTTCCTTGTTCGTGTAACAAAGAGATAAGCACTAGAGTTTGCATTGTCCTCTTCATGGTAGACTTATCTAACATGTTCTTCCATTGATACATTATCAATAGGAAGATTGTGAGGATGAGACTACTTAGGTACTTTTACAATCCATTCAAGACAATCTATGGGATTGTGGTACCAAGTTCGGAAACTAAAGCGTTCGGTTTTTCTTTGTCAAGTTTTGGATAGCGTTTGCAAATATATTGGTAAACAAATACATAACGAATATAAATTGATTGATTTTAAGCCATTTGATTCGGGTCTTTAAATCAAATAGCACCACCCACTATTTTTGGCAAATTCCATATCCCTCATCAGAATTCGAGAGTTTTGTTGAACTCTTAGCAGGGTATGGGAGACTCACCATTACCAAGCCCACCTCAGAATTATATCATTTTGGTTAGCAAAAATAATGATGAGAGAATAACACTTTAGTCATTTACAACTCTTGTAATTACCCATCTAGTTTGGCCTCTAGAGAATGAATGCCTCAGAATTATATCATGTTGGCACCATTGCACTTAGTTAAGTTATTCCCACCATGCTTAGTTTATGTAGAGGTTCAAGCACAACCTCAGAATTATATCATGTTGGTCATACTCATTGTCTACACTCACCTCATCATATGTTTATGGACTCCTCCTGGATGTAAGCACATACTTTGTACTTCCCCATTATAGGGTGAAGCCGGTGCATGAGTCACAAACGATTGGAGCCCACCACGGTGGAAGGCCACGAAAGAGTGTTCAAAGCACTCCCACGCTTATCAACTTAATATTGATTTGGTTGAGGGTTTTTAGGTCTCATCACATATAAACATACATTTTAATCCAATTAAAACATTTTGGTCCTATTACAACTATTGGTCCATATGATTGATTTAGTAGTATATAATACTCCCACTATGCTTTTAAAACGGTTTTTAAAGCAAGACTATATGGTACTACTAACATAAGATTTGCATTCATTGATGGACTATATAATTGCCTTAGGGCCTTAGGATGACTATGAACCTTTGATTCGATTCAACACGAGCCTAGTGTTGAATCTCGGTCTAGGGATGGTGATTGATTTTAGTTACGCGTTTAATCACATTAAGGCGTGTTGTCTTATTGGGCGTTGGACCCAACTACTCCAATTTCATGCATATCGAATAAAACAAGAAAGGAGTACTTCAAAGTAAATAAGAGCTTATGCTCTTTTACAACAATTGATCAAATCAAATTACTTTAAAGTAAAGAAGAGCTTATGCTCTTTTACAACAATTGATCATATCAAATTACAACCAAAATTTAATCTACACATTCCCATGGTTCAAACAAATTTGAAACGGCCTTTCACATAGCTCAATTATAGTAGGCTTGGGTTCATAATCACCCTTTAATTAATTAACACTTTAACTAATTAAATTGAATGCAACAATTATCATTTGGTTTTTGGATCCATAGAATTGATTTAAATGGAACTAAATATAATGAAAATCAAATTCTCATTAAAGAGACAAAACAATTTTTGTTCTCATTTTGTTTTGGGCCAAAAACAATGACCACAACAATTTGGGTCACTATGTTAAAACAAAAACTTTTGGGGTCAAAATGCAAATACACAAAAGTATCAAAACTTTATATAATTGCACAAAAGTCCCTCCAACACCTTTTACCAAAGGTGGCCGGCCATAGTGTTGAAAAATTGAAAAAATCTAAAGTTTTGAAAGTGGTTTTTGGTAGGTGAGACAAAGGTGACTTTGATGGTTTGTAAGAAAATGTTTTTTATAGAACTTTAAAATTCTTTTAGTCACATCTCACCAATAACTATCACCCACCATTTGAAAAACAAAACTTTATGAAAAACATAAAACTTTTGAATCAAAACTTCAAAACCTTTTTGTTCTTGGCAAGAACTTCAAGAAATATGAAGAACATACATGAAAATTCATAATAGCTCCATGGATGTTTTCTTTCACCAAAAACTCAAATTTTCACAACTCAAAAGAGGGTTAATATCCTAGGGTACTTAGGGGTTCCATAAAGCACTTTAAAACCATTTTAACAAGACTAACAAGAACCCAAAAAATCACCCTTTGGATTTGGCCGAAAATCCCAAAACACTTGGCACCAACTTTTAGTTCCAATATTCATGCTTTAATGAAATACATCTACAACCTTTGAGATGCTAAATTTTCAAGCAAAATTTATATTCAAAGCAAGAACAAAGCTTGTAACATTTACAACACTTAAATCACAAAATATGAAAAATCACAAAACCCAAAAGGATCCACCATAAACTAGGCCTAGGCTCTGATACCACTTGAAGGAAGATTTGTGAAAAACAAGTTCATTTGAGCAACATCAATAACATGCAATTAACAATTAAAAGGCGAAATCATGTTTATATGCACTCAAAAACAAAACTTAACCCATGAACTTCAAAGCCTAGTAGATAGGTGAACCAAGACTCAACTCAAAACAAAGTGAGTTGAGAAATCAATACCTTTGTAGATTCCTCTTTGCATAAGCAAAGGCTAATCACCCAAAGAGAGGGCCTTCATTCCTTGCATCTTAGATCCATGGATTTGGATGGATGAAAAGGTTTCTCCAAGTTCCCAAAATTGAGAACCTCTAAGTCTCCACACCAAGGCATATTGTAGAAGAAATGAGTGACCTGGAGGAAGTAAGATTGCTAGATGTTTTCCTCAAGGGTGGCCGGCCTCTTTTAGAGCAAAGGGAGGTTTGTGTTCTCATCTTTACTCCTAAGAAAACCCTTAGGATGAAATGGCTATAAAGATGTCTTTATACCACCTCACAATGGAGTGGCAAACTTGCAATTAAGCCAAGTTCACTACCCTCCTCTTAAATGGCCGGCCATATGGGATTTATTGGGCTATTTGGGCCTTTGTGAATCATTATTCATTAAGTTGTCATACAACTTAAGTCAATGGACTTGACGTTCGAAGCCCATTGGGCCTTAAGGTCCAAAACTATCCCGAGGTCTTTTAACGAACTTATTCGTTTGATTAATAATCATATTAATTAATCCTTGCCATAAACAATTAAACCATTTAATTATTCTTACTCATCTCTGTTGAATCATCAATCTCTACCTTACACGGTGTACGATCCATTAGGTTCCTTTTAGCGAGGCAGTGGGCGATTCAAACTCTTTCAAATCGATTGTGAATTGAAACTTACTTTCAATTCTCCTGTTAGTGATAATACACTTTTAGGGCTTTCACAAACCATGGTTGACGCCTAGCAGCATGTCATGGTTACCCAAGCTAATCAGAAGAGGTGGATAACCTATTCAGTTTTAGGATTACAAATGCAATACGGTCTTTCTCTAATACAATACTCTTGACCACATTGTTTGGTTTGATAGTTTATTCATGTCTACTATCCAATGTGAGTCTTGTGCTTATATGATTACCTTGAATGTGATTTGGAACACATTCCTAAATCTCATTCATACTTTGGCCAAAGATTCTTAATCATATCATAGAGTATTCTCCCTCAAATAGTTTGAAGGTTAGAGATCCCTTGTTGCGCATTCACTTGCCTCCATGGCTAAGTGGCTTAACCCCAACGATGCCGTGGACACCCTCCTGATGGAGTGACTTTGACATAATCAAAGATTAAGGACCTAACCACAAGACAACTGTGATGCCTCAGGTCAAAAGACTAATTTGCATTATCCCAACCATGAGTTCTCATGTGACATGAATATGAGAACTCTTCGTTGATCGTGTTCAGTGAACTCATTCTCTATTGAGCACCTACGTACTTGTCTTGATGTCACACACACCAATGACTCGAGACTAGTCACTCTCCCTGAGAGAAGACATAGCACGTACTGATCTTAACGGACTGTCAATGCCCAATTGACAATCCTATGATCAGGAACGTTTAGGATGTGTCAACGAAAGAATGGTCTCATGAATCTAACTTCTTTAGATCGCATTCTTCCAATCACATATTCCTTGGACTTATCGTTTAAGCATATAACATTTATATGAGACGGCTCAAACAATAATCTTTGCCCTTTACATTTAAACTACATTAGTTTGAAATGTCCGTAAAGTATCATCATATGATTGGTTTTAGGGCACATTTCCAACACAAACCCCTTCCTTGGTGGATTTCATCACCCATAGCCGAACCCTAGGGCCCTAGTCCACTAAATCTGTTAAGTGTAACCCTAATCTACTTAACCCTAGGACTATATAAACTTAAAATTAGCCAAAAATTCGTACCACCCACTATGCAATTCAGAGCCTTTGTGCTGCAACCCCTATCAGCCATTCTTCAATCTCCATACACCTCTATACATCTCCATACACATCTGCCACACCCCTACCACCATAATTAGCCATCTTCCATCCCTCTCAACAAGAGCACACCATCCAAAACCCCCAAATCCACCACACACACCTTGTGCCGCAGCAAGGAGGAGGAAGATGAGCCTTGCCGTGCATGCCATTCATCCTGGAATTGCTGAAACGTTTAGGTGTAATCTTTCTTATGATTTCAATGTTTAAATTCAATAATTTTTGTTGTGCAAGCATGAGGAACTAATCTCCTAATTTCGAAACCATGGTTATATTTGCATGATGATTTGATTACTTTCAGTTGTGATTTCATGAATGATGAATTCAATTTACTTATCTGTTTTAACTAAAACTTGTTTATGTATATGAATTAAGAGTGCACACTTAATTTGCATGCATAAATATGATGCTAGGGTATAAGGAAACTTCACCTAATCGTTGGGAACTTATATTCATGAGTAGTTAAGATTGTTGGTCACAATTATGTTAAGTAAATTCTTGGCATAAGTATCATGCGCTTTTATAGTTACGAATGCCTCGTCAACACCTATGATCTCCATAGAACCTAATGATCTTTGATTGTCTTTCTACTATGCGCTTTCATATAGAAAACTTTTAAGGAATAATTTGATTGCAATGCGCTAATTCCATTCAATTCAATGACCTAAGGGAAATCTTCGAGTTAATTTAAGCGTACCTAATTAACTTGGGGTGTTGAGGTTCATAATTCATTGAATAAGCAACTGAAGATTGTGTTGTATGCAAGTATGCCATTTGTGGAGAAAAACCTCCTAGCCATCTCACCATCCACTTAATTCCACCAATTTCATCCAAATCTGCATAGTTTAATTTCTTGTTTTGTTTTTTTGATTTTCGTCCAAAACCAAATCCCCAATTGTCTTAGAGTGTTGATAGGAGCATATTTATGCGACTTAATTGGCTTGTTCTCGTGCATTTACGTTGTGTTTCTTTAGTTATTTTAGTCCTTTATGCCATTTTCGTGTGTTTCTAGGTTAATATGGCTAAGGAGGCAAAAAGGTGCATGTCGGAGCATTTTGGAGCAAAATTGGGCTTAGAATGGAAAGCTTATGCTTGGAGCCAAAGTGTTGGACGAATTTGAAGGCCTTGTATGCACTTTGGACATAAAACAAAGGGCCTAGCCCAATCAAACAATCCTTTGAGCCATGCAAAACCTCTAGCCCAATCAACAATCACTTCAAATGCCATGCATTCACATGCATTTCCAGCAAGAAAACACTTTTGCCGTGCCCTTCACATGCAATTCCAGCATCTTCACATGCATTTCCAGCTCATCCACACTCAATGCCGTGGCTACCCATCCCATTTCCAGCTTTCACATGCATTTTCAGCACCATTAACATCTTTGCCGTGCATTTCATACCCTTTCCAGCTCTCACTCTTTATCATTGCAGTCACCTACATGCATTATTTATTAACTCTTCATCATGTAGCCAGAAAATCATCAAAAACTTCCCAAACCCGTGCATACACACACCATTCCAGCACATACACACACCTTGCCACATGCAATTCCAGCTTTCACATGCTTTCCTAGCTATTTTTCCATCATTAACTAGCCACATGCATCCTAAACAAACAGCCATATACACCTCCATTCCTCCTATAAAAACCCTTGCATTCCCATTACCACAACACACCTCAAACCAACACAAAAACACATCCATTCATCCTGAAATTTCCTTTGTGCCGTGGGTTCTCCTCCCATTTCCAGCATCCCCCTTCCATTTCCACCACTCCCCATCCCTCCAAAACACTACCCAACCATTCCTCCATACAAACACCAAACCAATAACATCCCTTAGACCTTATGCTACAACGAAGAGGAGGAGAAGAGTGCCTAAACGTTCATACAATTCAAGTTTGAGTTGTTGGAATTTTTAGGTGTTGCTTTTCCTCGATTTCAATGTTTAATTTCAATTCTCTTTGTCTTGTACGTATGAGGAACTAAACCCCCCTTGGCTAGGGGGGGATTCGAAATACATGTTTATGCTTGCGATATGATTTGATTACTTCTAATTGCGTTTCATAAGTTGTGGATTCAATTTGTTTAACTATTTGATTGATAACCTATTTATGTATGTTTATTGAGAGTGCACGCTTAATTTTCATGCATAAATATGACGCTAGAATATAAGTGAGTTTCACCTAATAGTTATGAACTTATATTCACAAGTAGTGGAGGTTGCTTATAAACAATCGCGTTAAGTAAATTGTTGGCATAAGTTTCATGCAATCATAGTAACGAATGCCTCGTCAACACTTATGGTTTTCAAAGAACTTAATGATTCTTGCTTGTATCTCTATTATGCAATTCATGTAGGGAACTTGTGGGGAATGCTTTGGGTTGTCGTATGCAATCATCCAATTCATTAACTTAAGGAAAACTTGACGGTTAATTTAAGCGGACCTAATTAACCCGGGGTGTTGAGAATTCATGGTTTATTGAAAAGCAATTAGAAATCATTTTGTATGCAAGTATAACATGTGTGGAGATGAACCCCTTAGCTAGCTTCCCATCCATTCATTTCCGTCAAATTCGTATTTCCAATTTGTTTTCTTTACAATCTATCCATTTTAGTTTAAATTCGTCCAAACCTCAATCCCCCCCCCCCCATATTTGTTTAGTCTTAGTCTTAATCTATCTTATTCTGAGTTTTGCATTCTTTGAGTCTATTATAGTGTTTTAAACTTGTTTTTACGTTTTTGAGTCAAATCCAAGTGATTAACAATCCCTCCTAATCCCCGGTCCAGAACGATCCCTACTTACATACTTACTACAATTGATAAAAAGAGGGTTTAATTTGTGTGCGTATAATTCTCACATCAAGTGTCTAATTGGTTCAAATATGTTTTAGATTGTGTTTTTAAGAGTTTTGAGTCAAGGTAGAACCAATTTTCGTCCAAGTTTGTGCTTAGGCTCAAAACTGCCCAGTTTGTGTTTTTAGGCAGTTTTGAGTGCTTTTAGCCTATTTTGAGTCTTGTGAACTTGTTTGAGTCTTTTTAAGTGAGTCAAGTGTTTTAAAGGTCAGTTTTATTTATTTGAGTCAGTTTAGAGTGTTTAGCAATCCCTCCTAATCCCCGGTGTAAGAACGATCCCTACTTATTTATATGCTACAATTGTTAAAAGAGGGTTAATTTGTGTGTTAAGTTAATTTACACATCATGGTGCTTGTTTAGGGTGCTTGGAACTTGTTTAGACACCAAATAATTCACTAAATCGGCATACCATGGTTCGTTTACCTCAATGGACAACAATTGCTTATCTGGGAAAGTTTCTGGGATGGGTAATAGCTCCTCCTCATGCACCAAATGACTTAAGTGGTCAGCCACCACGTTCTCACATCCTTTCTTGTCCTCGATTTCAATATCAAACTCTTGGAGAAGAAGCATCCAGCGAATAAGCCTTAGTTTGGCCTCCTTCTTCGTGAGTAAGTACTTCAACGCTACATGGTCAGAATAAACGATAACTTTAGTGCCAAGTAAATAGGAACGAAACTTATCTAAAGCAAACAAAACATCAAGGAGTTGTTTTTCAGTGGTGGAGTAGTTCAATTAAGCATCATTTAAGGTCTGGGATGCATAATAGATGACATGTCTGCTTGTTCTTCCTTTGGCCTAAAACAGCTCCTATTGCATAATCTAAGGCATCGCACATGAGCTCCAAAGGAAGACTCTAATCTGGTGGAACTATGATGGGGGCCGAAGTTAGTATCTCCTTGAAGTGTTTGAAGGCCTTCTCACATTCCTCATCGAACACAAAAGGCACATCCTTTTGAAGAAGTCGGTATAGAGGTGTGGAGATCTTCGAGAAATCCTTGATGAATCGTCTATAGAATCCTGCATGTCCATGAAAAGAACGAACCTCTCTGATGCGAGAATTATACGCACACAAATTAAACCCTCTTTTTGACAATTGTAGTATAGGTATAAGTAGGGATCGTTCTGGACCGGGAATTAGGAGGGATTGTTAATCTCTTGGAAACTGACTCAAAAACGTAAAAACAAAGTTTAAAACACTAAACTAGACTCAAAGAATGCGAAACTAAACTTTAAAACACCAAAACTGCCTAAAAACACTAACTAGGCAGTTTCTGACCTTAAACCTAATTTTGGACGAATTTAAGATTATGGCTTGATTCAAAACATTTTAAAACATAAACTAAACTGATTCTAAGCACTAAAGAACAAGAAAGTAAAGGGGGGTTTTGATTTGACGATAATTGAAATAACAAAACAAATTAATAAACTAGGCAGAATTGTAAAACGAATTTGATGGAATAGAATGGATGGGATGGCTAGCTAAGGGGTTCATCTCCATACATGTTACACTTGCATAATAAAAAGATTTCCAATTGCATTTCAATAAATTATGAAACTCATCACCCCGGGTTAATTAGGTCCGCTTAAATTAACCTTCAAATCTTCCTAACATTATTGAATTGGATGATTGCATACGACAACCCAAAACATTCCCCACAAGTCCCCTACATGATTGCATAATAGAGATACAAGCAAGAATCATTACGCTCTATGAAAATTATAAGTGTTGACGAGGCATTCGTTACTATGATTGCATGAAACTTATGCCAAGAATTTATTTAACGCGATTGTTTATAAGCAACCTCCACTACTTGTGAATATAAGTTCATAACTATTAGGTGAAACTCACTTATATTCTAGCGTCATATTCATGCATGAAAATTAAGCGTGCACTCTCAATAAACATACATAAATAAGTTATCAATCAAACAGTTAAACAAATTGAATCCACAACTTATGAGACGCAATTAGAAGTAATCAAATCAAAATGCAAGCATAAACATATATTTCAAATCCCCCCCTAGCCAAGGGGGGGTTTAGTTCCTCATGATACAAAACAAAGAGAATCAAAGAAACACCTAAACATTCCAACAACTCAAACTTGAATTGTATGAACGTTTAGGCCATCTTCTCTTCCATTCCTCATTCGTACAAAACAAAGAGTATTGAAATTAAACATTGAAATCAAAGAAACACCTAAACATTCCAACAACTCAAACTTGAATTGTATGAACGTTTAGGCCCTCTTATCTTCCTCTTCGTTGTAGCACAAGGTCTAAGGATAGTTTGATGGTGTGAATGGAAGTGTGGAATGGAGTGGGGAGTGATGGAAATGGAAGATGGTTTTTGGATTGTAAGGGAGAGAAACTCACGGCTAGGGAAGTGTTTGTGGTGTGTTGTGTATGAAAATGAGATGTGGAGTGAATGAATCCATTGTGGCTGAAATGGATCCTTATTTATAGGTAAATAAGAGGGAACATGATAGCTAGGAAGTGGGTGGAAATGTGGCTGCATGTGTGGTGCAATGATGAAGGAATAATCTGAAAATGCAAGGTGAATTAGGTTGGAAATCTGATGGGTAATGCACTGCAAGGATGGGCTGTTTTGTGTTGTTGGTGTGTGAATGCATGTGGAATTGCAAGGAGGAAGGTATGGTTATGGTTATGATAAGTGATAAGTGAATGGTTTGATAAGTGATAAGTGAATGGTTTGATAAGTGATAAGTGGTGATGATAAGTGTATGATATGTGATTATGATAAGTGATAAGTGGTGATGATAAGTAATGATATGTGGGAGTGTGGCTGAAATGAAGGAGTGGAATGTTGGAATGTTATGCACGGCTAAGGATATAGGAAAGGTTTAAATGTCCTAAAACTAAAGGGAACAAGGTTTCAACACTTTGGTCTTCAATTAGGTCTTCAATTTCGTCCAACACTTTGGCTCCAAGCATAAGCTATCCATCCTTAGCCCAAAAATGCTCCAAAAGTCTCCAAAATGCATCTTTTTGCTCCTTTAGCCCTTTGGACCTACAAACACACGAAAATAGCTTAAAGTACTAAAATAACTAAAGAAACATAATGTAAATGCACGAGAACAAGCCATTTAAGTAGCGTACAAGATCTATTTTCGATTTATCAACCTCAATTCCCTTGGCTGAAACTATGTGACCTAAAACTATGCCTTGTTTTATCATAAAGTGACATTTTTTCCAATTTAAAACAAGGTTAGTTTCAATGCATCGTTTCAAGATCAAAGTGAGATTAGCTAGACAATCATTAAACGAATCACCAAATACGCTAAAATCATCCATGAAAACTTCAATAATCTTCTCAACAAAATTTGAAAAGATACTTACCATGCATCTTTGAAAGGTGGCTGGTGCATTACATAAACCAAATGACATTCGACGATAAGCAAAAGTACCAAATATACAACTAAAAATGGTTTTTTCTTGATCATTTGGAGCGATAACAATCTGATTATATCTCGAATAACCATTAAGAAAACAATAAAAAGGATGACCGACTAACCTTTCAAGCATTTGATCAATGAACCGCAAGGGGAAGTGATCTTGCCTTGTGGTGGCGTTGAGCTTCCTATAGTTAATGCAAACTCTCCAACCTATTTGGATACGAGTGGGCACAAGTTCTTTCTCTGCATTCTTTACCACAATGACTCCAGATTTCTTTGGAACAACTTGAATCGGTGAAACCCAACGACTATCCGAAATTGGATAAATCACTCCACAATCAAGAAGCATGATAATCTCCTTTTTCACAACTTCCATCATTGGAAGGTTGAGTCGACGTTGAGCCTCTCGAGTTGGTTTAGCCCCCTCCTCTAGAAGTATACGATGCATGTATATTGTAGGGCTAATTTCCTTAATGTCAGCCAAGGTCCATCCAATGGCTGTTTTGTACTCTTTGAACACCCGAACCAATTTCTCCTCCTCCATTGCCATGAGTAATGAAGAGACAATGACGGGCAATGTCTCTTTTTCTCCCAAATAGACATACTTCAAATGATTCATCAATGGTTTAAGCTCAAGAATGAGTGCCTGAATCACCGAAGGTAACAACTTGTTAGTAGAAACAAGAATTGAAATTGGGATTGGAGGCTTACCAATGTGTTGTGGCAACAACTCGAGTGCAGCAATCATCTTGGCCTCTTCTTCACATGTAGGCTGATGTGAAAATTAACTTGACACATAAATTAAACCCTATTTGTGACAATTGTAGTATATATGTAAGTAGGGATCGTTCTAGACCAGGAATTAACTAGGGATGCTAATCTATACACATAACACTCAAAAATACTAAACTAGACTCTATAGACTCAAAACTAACTTTAGACACCTAAAACAGCAACCAATAATCAAAAAGACTCAATTTTAGACTCAATAAGTGTTTTGGACGAAAATAGGACTTGACTTGACTCAAAAGACTCAAGGAAAACAAGTTTTGACTCAAATATGAAGACTAAGTGAAATGGGGATTGTTTTTGACGAATTTCAAACTTAAAACAAAAACTCTATAGAAAACACTTTTGAAAAACGAATTTAGGTGAAATAAATGGGTGAAAGGCTAGTTAGAGGGTCCTTCTCCACACATGATATATGCATACGAACCAATTTCCAGTTATTATTCCTTTAGACGATGAATGACAACGCCCCAAATTAGTTGCATCGCACGACTAACCCTCAAGTTTTCCTTATTTCATTGAATTAGATGGAATACGCATCTAAACCAAATTATTTTTTTCAAGTTCTTTATATGAGACGCATAACAAAGATACATATCAAAAGTCATTAAGTTTTGTGAAAACTATAAGCATTGACAAGGCATTCATCACTATGAAACGCATGAGACTCATACCAAGGATTTACTTAACGCGATTGTGACTAGCAACCTCCACTCCTTGTGAATATAAGTGAATAACTGTTACGTGAAACCCCCTTATACTCTAGCATCAAATTCATGCATGTAAATTAAGTGTTAACCCCCAACCCACATACATGAACCAGTTTTAATAACTTAGATAAGCAAATCACATTCATGCCTTAAGAAATAATAACCGGACGTAATCAATTCATATAAAACATATAATCATGGCTTCGAATTCACCTCTAACTAAAAAGAAATTAGTTCCACATGTTCATTATAATTGAAAACCAAATTAATATAAACATTGAACTAAAACTAAGGATAGAATACACCTAGAAACGCTCCACACTCCAATGGCAGATTTCGAACCCTCCTTGGATGGCAGATTTCACAAGTCTTCTTCTCCTTCCTTCCTTGCTTGCGGCACTAGGGTGGTGTAGGGTGAATTATGGTGTTTGATGGCTGAAAGTATGAATGAATGAATGAGTGAATGGATGGATTGAATAGTGCGGCATAAGGTTGTATTTATAGGCTAATTTATGCACAATTTCTGAAGGAAAAGTATTGTACAATCCAATGGGAAAAGGGTTAAGTCTTTGTAGAAACCAAAAGGGGAAGGGATAGGGAATTTTCGCCAGAAATTAAGGGCTTCTAGAAACTAGGTATTTTTTGGCAAAATTTAGACTTCTAGAAGGGATAAAGGGTAGATTTCTGGACCAAAATGGATAAGGACTTATGATATAGGTGTAGAGGAAGGATTGCAACTCCTAAACCTACAAGGAATGGTCCACATGCGGCAAACAAATGGATAAGGCTTCTAGAAACTGAAACAGGTGTTTAAATGTGTAATTAATCCCCTTTAATTAGCTAGATTTAAGTCCTAACCTGATTTGGATAGGATAGGATAGGACAATGTTAGAGTTAGGAAAGGATAAGGTTGGTTAGGATAGGATAAGATAAGGTTGGATAAGGTTCCTTATTTCTTGCTATTTGCTTATCTTCTTTGCATTAGGACTTCATCCACCAGATTTGTAGCCTTTCCTAGCCCTTCTTGACTTCAATTTCGTCCATCCTCTATGCTCCATAGTTGAGCTATCCAATCCATGCCCAAAACTGCTCCATTTAGCTTCAAAATGCTCTTTCTTGCTCATTTTGCCATTAGGACCTAAAAACATACGAAAATAGCTTAAAAGACTAAAATAAATAGTAATTAACTCACTAAATGCAAGGAAACGACATAATTAAGTAGCATAAATATGCTCCAATCAAATTCCCCCACACTTAGCTTTTGCTAGTCCTCAAGCAAAACGAAATAAACAAAACACAATCTAGACCTTCCAACATGTACCTCAGGGATTTCCAATGAACATGACACATTAAAGAAGACCACATACATAGATTTTAGTTATCCCTACCCTCAAGCGTATACTTAACCATAGTTACCACACACTAGCTCTCATTTAATCAATTAAAACATGATTTTGAATGTAGTAACATGCCTTAGAGAATCCCCCAATTCCTCACTGGATACACTCTATTTTCACACAGATTTTCTGACTACACTCCCTACACTAGGTATATGTGAGAGGATTCATGTAAACATGTAAACTAATACTCACATATGTCATAACAAAGAAGGCAATTTCCGGAATTATTAACATGTATATGATCTCATGAATGGAATACCACTACTTAGACGCGAGAACTTGGGATACCATATGCTCAAACCAATTTTAAACTCTACATATTGAAACACATAACAATCAAGATTGAAGTCAAAGGGTTTGTAACGGGGCTAAGGTGTTGGCTAACAAAGAAAGGGAAGATAAACAAATGTTCTTAAAGCAATAGTAAGCAAAGTAATGAAATAAACACTTAGAATTCACTTTTGAATGCAAAAATCAACTTTGAACACCAAGGGAAGATTCACACAAAACTTAGGGTCAAATTCAAACTTTTTGGACCCTTTCTTCAACATTCAATACTTGTGAGTTTATTCTCAATTATTTTCAACTCCTTTTCCTCTTTTTCTTCTTCCTTTTCACGATTTTTTTTTTTCGTGCCTTATTCTTTCTTTGGCACACAAACATACTACTTCATAAATTCCTACGAAAATCCCTTCCCCCACACTTGTTTTTTTGCAATTTTTAGATCGAAAGGAATTCCCTCTAAGTCATGCTTTACTATCCTTTAAGAATAAGGGTTTGGATAGTCCTAATCTAGGCTAGGTAAGGATTATATGGTTAACAAAGAAAATAGGCTACATAAGGCTCAAAGGGGTTAAACCTACAATACATATGCAAAGGGGTAAGGCTTTTTGGCTCTGGGTTTAAACTAACCAACTTCATCTTATTATTTGTTATGCTAATCAATTTTATGCTTTGAATGAAATGGGCGTGAGTTCTAGTATTTGGAACTATAGTGATGAAACGCATTCTAAATATTAACCAAGCAAAGAATGATGAGAACATGCAACGACTTTAGAAAACAAGAAATCAAGATTAGTAACTCTCCAAAGAATGTTTAGGCTCAAATCTCTCAAGGTTGTAGCGTTAGTTTGAGTTTCTTCCTTCAAGCATGTTACAAAAACTGATTTTTTTTTCTTTGTGATTACATGTGAATTTGTACATGTCAACTATAACCAAGCATAAACCAAAGAGCATATCAAACTTCCATCCATGTTTGTAACTTTCTTTAATAGTCATGCAATTAAAAACCAAATCCTCATCATTGTGTTGGAAGGCACCCTAAGACACAAACAAACACAAAAACAAAACGACTCTAAAAACAACTCTTTTTGGGTTTTCAAAACACTCTTTTTTGATTTGTTTTTCAAATTTTCGGATTTTCTGTTTAAGACACATAAAAACACTTCAAAACACACTAAAAACACTTAAAAACAGTGAAAAACAACTTTAGAAATGATAGGTGATAAAATCCCACGAATTTGCATGAAAAACACTTTGTTTACCCCCCCCACACTTAAACCAAACATTGTCCTCAATGTTTTAAGCATAGACTCACAAACACAACCAAATAACACAACTAGCAAACATGACAAACATGGCAACATAAAAGCAATGAAGAGTAGGGTTTAGGAACGCAAATCTGGTTATGGAGTGTTGGAGCTTCCTAGGCCTTCTTTATTTGCATGCATGGGTTGCCTCCCAACAAGCGCTTGCTTTAATGTCTTCCAGTCGGACGATCTTTCGTCTTAAGCTTCATTTGGGCCCATGGCATGAAAGCTTGCACCATCCACGACACGCTCTTCAAAGTTCTCAGAGTATGGCTCAATGAATGGGAGGGGATAATGATCCTCCCTGATTGTGGTGTTTTGGTTCCTATAGTCTATGTAAACGCTCCCACCACCTTGAAATCGATTTGGAACTTGCACCAAAGAAGGTAACAACCTATTAGTTGAAATGAGGATTGGAATTGGGATTGGAGACTTACTAGGATGTTGTGGCAATGCCCCTAGGGCAGCCATCATCTCGCCAATTTTATCACTAGGCACGACCATATTGGGTGTTTTTAGGGTAGTGGCGTGCTCCTTGTGCTCCACTCCAATTCCTTCCTTGATGGTGGTTCTAGATGCATCCTTCTTGATTAGTGTTGAACGTTCCTACCCTATATTTTTAATTATACCAATGGCAAAACAAGAACGAACATCATTAGGATTCTCAATGGATTCAGAAACTTTAAAGTTAATCATATCACCACCAAACTCCATAGTTAAGGCTCATTTGGCCACGTCAATCTTGGTGTGGGCTGTCTTCATGAAAGATCGTCCAAGTAAGAGTGGCGATGGTGGAGAGTGGGTTGAATCCTCCATGTCAAGCACATAGAAATCTGCAAGAAAAATCAAGTGGTCTACCTGCACCAAAACATTTTCCAAAACTCCTCTCGGGAATGCATTAGATCGATCGGCTAATTGAATAATAACACCATCATTTTTAAGCTCTCTTAGATTCATAGATGCATAAACAGACTATGACATGACATTAATTGATGCACCTAAATCTAGCATAGCATGTTCGAACCTTGTATTACCAACTATATAAGAGATAGTGAAACTACCTGGATCTTTGCATTTAGGTGGCAGCTTTCTTTGCAATATTGTAGAGACATTCTCACTTACATGTACCACCTCTTTCTCCCGAATCCGTTTCCTTGTTGTAAAAATCTTCTTCAAAAACTTAGCGTACTTTGGAATTTGCTTTATTGCATCAATGAGCGGGATATTGACATGCACCTTCCTAAACGTCTCCAGGATGTCTTTTTCATCTTCCTCTGTCTTAACTTGCATAAATCTGCTAGGAAAGGGCACATTTAGTGGAATAGAACTAGACAAATTCGAATTTGGACTTACCTTGGTGGTTTGGGATGGTTTTGGTGCACTAAGGGGTTGCGGCAAGGTTTTGGATTCCCTTGCCGTGGCCTTTGCTCCCTTTTCGTCTTCTTGCAGTAGCTTTTCCTCATTTTGACTTGTTTTGGATGGTTTTGGGGTGGTTCCAACCTCCTTACCACTTCTCAACGTAATAGCCTTGGCGGTTTCAAAGCTTCCCTTTGGATTCACAATGGTTGAGCTAGGGAGCTTGCCTTGGTCTCGGAATTGTCCGACAAACTCCGCAATCTGCCCAATTTGCTTCTCCAAGTGGTCCACCTTTTTGTCTTGGTTTTGCATGGCTTTTTCTTGATTTTGCATTGCTTTGTTTTGATTTTCTTGCCCCTGAGATAAATTGGTAAGTAACTGAAGAAGTGTATTGATGCGTTACGAATGTGACACACAAATTAAACCCTATTTGTGACAATTGTAGTAATGATGTAAGTAGGGATCGTTCTAACCGGGGATTAAGTAGGGGTGCTAATCTAATATAAATTGACTTAAAAACACAAAAACTAAACTTAAAGACTCTAACTAGACTACTATGACTCAAAACAGATTTGAAACACTCAAAACTGCCAATTGACTCTAACAGAAACTAAAACTTGATTTGGACGAATTTGAACATGCTTGTGACTCAAAATACTTAAAAACACAAAATAAGACAGATTATAATGGCTAAGACTTAACAAAATATGGGGGGATTGTGTTTGGACGAAATTAAATTAAATAGACAGATTGTAAAGAAAAACAGATTGTAAACAATTTGTGATGAACCAATGGATAATGGAATAGCTAAGGGGTTCTTCTCCACACATGAAATATATGCAACGTAAATCAATTTCCAGTTATCAATTCAATAAGTTATAACCTCGACACTCCAAGTTAATTAGGCCCGCTTAAATTAACCTTCAGATTTCCCTAGAATCATTGAATTGGATGAATATGCATTGCAACCAAATTATTCCTAACAAGTTCTCTATATGAACAGCATGATAAAGACACAAGTTAGAATCATTACGTTCTTTGGAAATCATAAGCATCGACAAGGCATTTGTAACTATAAAAAGCATGATACTCCTGCCAGGAATTTACTTAACGCGATCGTGACTAGCGACCTTCACTACTTGTGAATATAAATTCATAACGATTAGGAGAAACAAACTTATACCCTAGCACCAAATTCAAGCATGGAAATTAAGCGTGCACCCTCAATCAACATACAAGAATAAGTTCTAAATCAAACGGTTAAGCAAATTGTATTCACGACTTATGCAACGATAACTGGAAGTAATCAACTTATTTCACATATATAATCATGGTTTCGAATACACCCTTAGCCAAAACGAAGTTAGCCAATCATACTCAAAGCAAAACAAAGATTACATGAATTAGACATTGACATATAAGATAGAATACACCTAAAATTGTTCAACAACTCAGAATGAAGAGCCAAACAATTGAGTGAATCTGTCTCCTTTCCCTTGCTTGCTGCAGATTGGGTGATTATGGTTTCTGGGTTGTTTTGATGATGTAGAATGGATTTTGGGGTGTTTAAAGGCACGGCAAGGGATGTAGGTTGAGTGTGGATGAGGGTTTGATGGTTGGAAGGTGGTGGAAGACTCGGCAATGGTGGTGGAAGAAGGTGGAGCGGCTGGTTGTATTTCTGGGTTGCAGAATGGTGTTTTGGGATGTTTTGATGTGTGTGGGAGTGAATGGACGAGTTTTTGGTGGTCCATCTCTAGGGTTCAGCCAAGGGATGATTATAAGTGTTTTGGGAAGTTAATAACATACCTAATTGAGTTATGATTCTGATTTCCTAGTCTAAATAGAAAAGGTAAGTGAATAAAGTCCAAATAAAATCAGAAAAGTGGAATGCACGAATTTAAAACAAGTAAGGAATGTCCTTGCCTTACAAGGAATCAGAAATTAAACCTCTTTTACAGCAAGGAAGGGGAATTTAAGGTAAGGTACGAAATTGGTGCAAAAGAAGGAAGGAAAAATCCATTCCTTGCAAGAAATCAGAAATTAGGACTTAGGGAAAGTTTTAGAACTAGGAATGTGAATTAAACTAGGAAATAGGAAATTGAAATCAGGAAACACAAGGGAAGGGTGCGGCACATAGTTTAGGGAAAGGTAAGACACAAAGCAAGAGGTATTAGAATAAGGGAAAGGTCCTAACACAGATGGAAAATAGGGAAGTTTACACAAAGAAAGGGAAACAACCTTCCTTGCACGGCAAGGAAGGGAAAGTTGCAAAGAACCTTTGTTTGTTGTCCAAGGGTGCTCGGGAGCCATCTTAGTTGCTAAAACTTAGAGCGTTCTTGATTTAGGAAAGGTCAACCAAAATAGGAAACTTTGGCTTAACTTTCCTACTTCAAGTAGGAATCCTTGTGTGATTAGGAATCCTCGTCCAACTAGGAATCCTCATGTGAGTGGGAAACCTCCTTCAATTTGGAAGCCTTCTCGTAATTGGAATCCTTGTCGTAGTAGGAATCCTTGCGACATCAACTCTTCAATTTCGTCCATTCCTTTTGCTCCAAGCATAAGCTATCCAATTTGTGCCCAAAAGTGCTTCAAGAGGCTCCAAAATGCATCCTTTCGCCAAATACGTCTTATGAACCTGAAAACACACAAAAAAAGCTTAAAGAACTAAAATAACTAAGAATTAATAACATAAATACACAAAAACAAGCAAACTAAGTCGCATAAATATGCTCCTATCAAATTCTCCCACACTTAGCTTTTGCTAGTCCTCAAGCAAAACGGAAAAACAAAACAAAACCTAAACCTTCCAACAATGGTCTCAGGGATTCTTAATGCACATGACATGTTCAAGATCATTACTCACATAGATTTTAGTCATCCTTACGCTTAGGCACATACGTAATCATAATCATTACTTACTAGTTCTCATTTAATCAATTTAAAACAACATTTGAATGTAGTAACATGCCTTAGAGAATTCACTTAATTCCTTACAAGATACTCTCTTATTTTCACACAAAATTTCTGATTACACACCTTACACTAAATATATGTGAGAAGATTGATGTAAATATGAAACTAAACACTCACATATGTTTATAACAAGGAAAGTACTTTTCTGGAATGTATATGAATATGATCTCATGAAAGGAATGCTATTAATTAGATGCGAGAACCAGGGACACCATATGCTTACATCAATTCCAAACTCCACATTATTGAAAACAAATGATCAAGATTGAAGCATAAGGATTGTAACGAGTTAAGGGTGATTGGCTAACAATGAAAGGTAAGGATAACAAACGTTCTTTAAGCAATAGCAAGCAAAGTAATGAAATTTGACACTTAGAATCACTTATGATTGCAGAAACTCACTTAGACACACAAGGGGAAAATTCACACAACTCTTAAGGCCATATTCAACGTTTTGGACCCTTTCTTCAACTACCACAAACATGTGAGCTTATTTTCACTTATTTCAAACTCTTTTTCTTTCTTTTCACAACTTTTTCGTTTCTTTTTCTTTTTCCACGAATTTTTTTTTCTTTTTATTTTCACTCATGCCTTATTTCTTTTCGTGGCATATCAACACACACACACAAATTCCCCCACACTTGTTGTTTTGCATAATCGAAAGGATTCCCTCCAAGACATGCTGACTATGCTTCAAGAACAAGGGTATGGGTGGTCCTAATCTAGGCTAGGTGGGGATGATATGGGTAAACAAAGAACAAAGGCTAACAATGGCTCAATGGGGGTTATGACCTACAATATATAGTGCATGGGTTGGCTGTTTGGTTGATGGCTTCACTACACACTTCATCTTGATATATATTATGCAATCAATATCATGCTTTGAATGGAATGGATGCAAGTTCTAGCATTTGGAACTAAGTGATGAAACGCCTTCTAATTAGCAACCAAGCAAGAATAATGATATCATGCAACGAGTTTGAAAACAAGAATCACAGACTAATACTCTCCAAAGAATGTTTAAAGCTCAAGTCTCTCAGGGTTGTAATGTTATTCTAAGTTCCTTCCTTCAAGCATATTACAAAAACTTATTTTTTCTTTCTTTGGGATTAAACATGAATTCATAAACAACAACTATAACCAAGTATAAACAAAGAATATATCAAACTTCCATCCATGTTTATAACTCTCTTTCACAGCCAAGCACATAAAAAATAAAATCCTCATCATTGTGTTGGAAGGTATCCTAAGACACAAACACACAAAAACAAACACAAAACTGACTCAAACTGACTCTTTTTAGTTGTTTCAAACTGTTTTTCGGATTTTTTCAAAGTAACACATAAAAAGACTTCAAAACATGTTAAAAACACTTAAAACAGTGGGAAACAAGTTTAGACATGTTAGGTGGTAATACCCTACGAATTTCATGCAAAAATAGCTCAAAACAGAATGTTAGCCCCCCACACTTAAACTAAACATTGTCCTCAATGTTTTAGACTAAACTAACAGCAAAGGAACACACAAATAAACACATCACACATAACATAAAGTAAGCAACAAAGGAAAAGTTTTAGGGATGCAAATCTGAGTTTGGAGCGAGTCCTAAGTTCTTCATTTGTTGATTGCATGGGTTGCCTCCCAAGTAGCGCTTTCTTTTACGTCTTGCAGCCGGACGATGCCACATTGATCAACCTTCATGGGAACCCACGACATAGTGGGTGGTCTCCTCTATATCATGTTCTACAAAGCTCTCGTAGTAAGGCTTCAATCGATGCCCATTCACCTTGAACTCTTGACCTGTTTTGAAACTACGAACTTGGACTGCACCATTAGGAAAAACATTAGTAATAACAAAGGGTCTAATCCAACGTGAACGTAACTTACTCGGAAACAGACGAAGACGAGAATTAAACAACAACACTTTCTGTCCAACAGAGAAGGACTTGGTGCGAATCATCTTGCCATGAAAGGCCTTTGTCTTTTCCTTGTAAATGCGAGCATTCTCGTAAGCTTCATTCCGTATCTCCTCAAGTTCATTCAATTGAAGCTTACGATGAATTCCCGCCTCATCTACATCCATGTTGAACTTCCTCACGGCCCAATGAGCCTTATGCTCCAACTCCACAGGTAAGTGACATGGTTTGCCATAAACAAGCCGAAAGGGGGACATTCCTACGGGTGTTTTGTAGGCGGTCCTATAAGCCCACAATGCATCCTCTAACCTCAAGCTCCAATCTTTTCTTGTTGGCCCAACCATCTTCTCAAGAATCTGTTTTATCTCCCGATTCGACACCTCGGCTTGTCCGCTTGTTTGAGGATAATAGGGTGTCGAAACCCTATGTGTAACGTTGTACTTCTTGAGCAGTGCCTCGATTGTGCGATTACAAAAATGGGAACCTCCATCACTTATAAGGACCCGAGGCATTCCGAACCTAGCAAAAATGTTAGACTTCACAAAATCTGCAACTACTTTGGAATCGTTAGTACGGGTGGCTTTTGCTTCCACCCATTTGGAAACATAATCCACCGCCAACAAGATATAGAGAAAACCATGTGATGAAGGAAAATGACCCATAAAATCAATTCCCCACACATCAAATATTTCAACAGAAAGTATAGGGTTTTGTGGCATTTGATCCTTAACACTTATATTACCCATTCATTGACAACGATCACATGTAAGGCAAAATGTCCTAGCATCCCTAAAAATGGTTGGCCAATAAAACCCACATTCTAAAACTTTAAGGGCAGTGCATTGGGTGCCAAAATGTCCCCCACATGCATATGAATGACAGAATTTTAAAATAAATTGAAACACAAATTCATTCACACAACGTCGTACAATCTGATCGGGACAAAATTTCCGGAGGTATGGGTCATCCCAAACATAAAACCTAGCATCCTTTTTAAGCTTATCACGTTGATTCCTATTAAGTGTGCTAGGGGTATGTTTAGACACCAAAAAGTTCACCAAATTTGCATACCAAGGCTCACTTACCTGGATAGACATTAATTGTTCATAGGGGAAGGTTTCAGAAATTGGCAATGTTTCCTCATGCACCATTCGACTTAGGTGGTCAGCCAACACATTCTCCACGCCCTTCTTATCTCGAATCTCAATGTCAAACTCTTGTAGAAGCAACATCCATCGAATTAGTCTAGGCTTGGCCTCCTTTTCCGTGAGCAAATACTTGAGAGCTGCATGATCAGTAAAAATAATAACTTTAGTACCAAATAAGTATGATCGGAACTTATCTAATGCAAATACCACAGCAAGTAATTCTTTTTCAGTGGTTGAGTAATTTAATTAAGCATCATTTAGTGTCCTAGATGCATAATAAATAACATGAGGCTATTTGTTCTTTCGCTGCCCCAAAACAGCACCAATCGCATAGTCTGAAGCATCGCACATTAACTCGAATGGAAGGCTCCAATCTGGAGGTGTGATAATGGGAGCCGAAGTGAGAGCCTCCTTTAAGTGTTTGAATGCCATGGAGCATGCATCATCAAACTCGAAAGCCACCTCTTTTTGAAGCAATCGGCATAGTGGCTGTGCAATCTTGGAGAAATCCTTTATGAAACGCCTATAAAAACCTGCGTGACCAAGAAACGAACGAACCTCTCTAACCGAAGTTGGAGAGGGTAAGTGACGAACAAGGTCTACCTTAGATTTATCCACTTCAATGCCTTTTTCAGAAATAATATGTCCTAAAACAATACCTTGCTTAACCATGAAGTGACATTTTTCCCAATTAAGCACAAGATTCATTTCAACACAACGTTTCAAAATTAAGGTCAGATTATTCAAGCAATGATCGAATGAATTACCAAACACGCTAAAGTCATCCATGAATATCTCAATAATCTTCTCTACATAGTCAGAAAATATACTCACCATGCATCGTTGAAATGTCGCAGGGGCATTGCACAAACCAAATGGCATGCGCCTATATGCAAAGGTGCCAAAGGGGCACGTGAAGGTTGTCTTCTCTTGGTCCTCCGGAGCTATCACAATTTGGTTATATCCAGAATATCCATCAAGAAAGCAATAAAATTTATAACCGGCTAACCTTTCTAACATTTGGTCAAGGAATGGCATTTAACTTCCTCTAATCAATACAAACACGCCAACCGGTCACAACACGAGTGGGTACAAGCTCTTGTTCTTCATTCTTCACCACCGTGACTCCGGACTTCTTTGGAATAACCTGCACGGGTGACACCCAACGACTATTAGAAATAGGATATATAACACCACAATCAAGCAATTTTATAACCTCCTTTTTCACTACTTCCAACATGGGTGGATTAAGGCGACGTTGAGCTTCACTAGATGGCTTGGCTCCTTACTCCAAAAGGATGCGATGCATGCACGTGGTGGGACTAATGCCTTTGATATCCGCCAAGGTCCATCCAATGGCAGATTTGTGCACCTTTAACACCCTTATCAACTTGTCTTCTTCTTGGGCCGTGAGTGAGCTAGATATGATGACGAGTAGTGTTTGATCTTCTCCCAAGAAAACATACTTCAAGTGACTAGGTAATGGCTTTAACTCAAGTGTAGGTGGTTGCACAATTGATGGAAGTAACTTGTTAGTTAAAATCGAATCTAAAATTGAGAGTGGAGACTTACCAGATTGTGAGGGCAATGACTCTAGGGCAGCAACACTTTCAATTACTTCACCACAAGGAGGCACGGCAATATGGTCAGATTGCATGCCGTGGGTTGCAAGGATTCCCCCATCCTTAATTCTTGCTCCTATGCCGTGCACTAAGGCTACCTCAAGTGCATCTTCGTTCATTTGATCCAAATGTACCTGTGCCAAAGAATCAACAATGTCAATAGCAAAACAAGAATGGTCCTCAATTGGATATTTAATGGTTTCAGAAAGATTAAAATTAATAATGTCCCCATCAAAGTCCATGGTTAATGTTCCCATAAACACATCTATCTTTGTTCTCGCTGTTTTCATGAATGAACGGCCTAGCAAGATTGGCAATGATGGAGCATGGCTCGAATCCTCCATTTCTAAGACATAAAAATGTGCAGGAAAGATAAGATGATTGACCTGCACTAAAACATCCTCAAGGACTCCCTTGGGATAAGCGTTAGAACGATCGGGCAATTGAATTATAACGCCATCTTGTTTTAACTCACCAAGGTTCATAGATACATAAATGGAATATGGCATGACATTAATAGAAGCACCTAAATCTAACATGCATTGTTCAAATCTAGTGTTTCCAATTATGCATGGGATAGTAAAGCTCCCTGGATCCTTACCCTTTGGAGGTAACTTTTGTTGCAAAACCGTAGATACATTTTCACTTACTTTCACAACTTCTTTGTTTGAAATTCTTTTCCTAGTTGTGCATAACTCTTTTAAAAACTTTGCATACTTGGGCACTTGCTTAATAGCATCAAGTAAAGGAATGTTTACTTGGACTTTTCGAAAGGTATCCAAAATGTCATTTTCACTTTCTTCCTTCTTCGATTGTGCAAATCTGCGAGGGAAAGGAACATTGGGCAGATTAGTGTTCGAAATCACAACATTTGGGACAACATTACCTGAGGTGGACAGATGGGAGTGCTTAGATGGTTGCGGCATGGGTGATGCTACCCTTGTCGTGGGGTAGGATTGTTGTTCTTCTTCAATTTGTATTTTCTCATCTTCCTTGTTTTGGGCAGGTTCATGTGCTTTGCTTCCCACTTTTTTTCCACTTCTTAGTGTGATAGCTTTTGCAGATTCGAAACCACCCTTGGGATTGACCACCGTAGTGCTTGGTAACTTACCATTTTCACGAAATTGTCCCAAAAATTCTACCATTTGGCCCATTTGCTTCTTTAACTCATTAACCTCCTTTGCTTTGTTCTGCATTCCCTGTGCCATTGTGGTTAATAACTAATATGTTTTATCATCATTCATAGACGTACCTGAGTTGGTTTGGGATGATTGTGCTGAAGGAGGTGGTTGTGGTGCCATTGGCCTTGGAAAGAAACCTAGGGGTTGTCGGAATCCACTTTGTTGGGCAGGTTGTGGTGCATCTCTCCATCTGAAATTGGGGTGGTCACGCCATCCCTGATTGTATGTATTAGAGAAAGGATCACCCCTTGGTTGGTTTTGACTCCCATAACCCACAGCATTGGCAGATTCCCACCCTCCATTCTCAATTAATTGAGGGGATTGATTAGATTGGTGTCCGTGAATGGAGCATACACCACAAATTGTAGTTCCTTGCGCTTTGGGGCCTTCAACAAACTGCGATAACATAGACGTAAGGTTAGCCATTTGGGATTGTAACTCAGAAATAGAGCTTACCTTATTTACATGATGTGGCCGTGGGGTGTCTCTCTGCCCAACACCTTCATATTATTGTGCGTTGAGTGCTCGATTAGCAATGAGAGTTTTGGCATTCATGGGTGTCTTGTCCACTAGAGCTCCTCCCGCGGATGCATCCAATATTTGACGTTCAATTGGTAAGAGACCTTTGTAGAAATATTGAAGAAGAAGCTCCTTCTTCATTTGGTGCTGTGGACATGAAGCAACAAGAGTTTTAAAATGTTCATAATAAGTTGGAAAAGATTCACCTTGGCTTTGCTGAATTCCACTAATCTTCTTGCGAAGAAGAATGACTCGTGATGTCGGAAAGAACTTCTCTAAGAAGGCTCGCTTCATACTCTCCCATGATGTGACAGTTCCGGGAGCCAACTCATACAACCAATCCTTGGCCTTCTCCAACAAAGTAAAAGGAAAAGCCTTCATCTTCAATATGTTGCTGTCCACGTTCACCGGTGTCATACTTGAGCATACTACTTCGAACTCCTTTAAATGCTTATTGGGGTCCTCCATTGATAACCCATGGAACTTGGGTACATGATGTAGCAAATTGGATTTCAACTCAAATTCATCGGTCTTCTCAGGGGCTGCCCTAGGGTCTTGGATGCAAAGAGGGGATGCATTGTCCAAACCCGAGGCAGAAAGCTCCTTGATGGTTCGATTGTCCGCTGCCATGGTTGGTACTTCCTCTTTAAACCTTGCCGTGGGCTCCTATTGAACCTCAACTTCTTGCTCTTCTAATTTAGGTTCGGGACTAGGAGGATTAGACTCTTGTAGTTTCCTCTTTCTTCTCAAAGTCCTCTCGAAATCGCCGTCAAAGTCGAAGATATGCTCACGAACAGGTTGTGAGCTACGGGTCATAAACTAGTACCTGCACACAAGAGCAAACAAGGTCAGTAACCAACTTAATAGACTCAGCACAAGTAAGAAAGTAAGGTGCCTATACACGACACAAAAACAAAACACACACACACGGTGCAAAATTTAAAACAAAACAGAAACTAAACAATTTAAACAAGACTCAAGACAAGGGATTAGCAACTTTGCTAATCCTCGGCAACGGCGCCAAAAATTTGATGCGTTACGAATGTGACACACAAATTAAACCCTATTTGTGACAATTGTAGTAATGATGTAAGTAGGGATCATTCTAACCGGGGATTAACTAGGGGTGCTAATCTAATATAAATTGACTTAAAAACACAAAAACTAAACTTAAAGACTCTAACTAGACTACTATGACTCAAAACAGATTTGAAACACTCAAAATTGCCTAGAACAATCAAATTGACTCTAACAGAAACTAAAACTTGATTTGGACGAATTTGAACATGCTTGTGACTCAAAATACTTAAAAACACAAAATAAGACAGATTATAATGGCTAAGACTTAACAAAATATGGGGGGATTGTGTTTGAACGAAATTAAATTAAATGGAAAGATTATAAAGAAAAACAGATTGTAAACAATTTGTGATGAACCAATGGATGATGGAATAGCTAAGGGGTTCTTCTCCACACATGAAATATATGCAATGTAAATCAATTTCCAGTTATCAATTCAATAAGTTATGAACCTTGACACTCCAAGTTAATTAGGTCCGCTTAAATTAACCTTCAGATTTCCCTAGAATCATTGAATTGGATGAATATGCATGCAACCAAATTATTCCTAACAAGTTCTCTATATGAACAGCATGATAAAGACACAAGTTAGAATCATTACGTTCTTTGGAAATCATAAGCATCGACAAGGCATTTGTAACTATGAAAAGCATGATACTCCTGCCAGGAATTTACTTAACGCGATCGTGACTAGCGACCTTCACTACTTGCGAATATAAATTCATAACGATTAGGAGAAACAAACTTATACCCTAGCACCAAATTCAAGCATGGAAATTAAGTGTGCACTCTCAATCAACATACAAGAATAAGTTCTAAATCAAATGGTTAAGCAAACTGTATTCACGACTTATGCAACGATAACTGGAAGTAATCAACTTATTTCACATATATAATCATGGTTTCGAATACACCCTTAGCCAAAACGAAGTTAGCCAATCATACTCAAAGTAAAACAAAGATTACATGAATTAGACATTGAAATATAAGATAGAATACACCTAAAATTGTTCAACAACTCAGAATGAAGAGCCAAACAATTGAGTGAATCTGTCTCCTTTCCCTTGCTTGCTGCAGATTGGGTGATGATGGTTTCTAGGTTGTTTTGATGATGTAGAATGGATTTTGGGGTGTTTAAAGGCACGGCAAGGGATGTAGGTTGAGTGTGGATGAGGGTTTGATGGTTGGAAGGTGGTGGAAGACTCGGCAATGGTGGTGGAAGAAGGTGGAGCGGCTGGTTGTATTTCTGGGTTGCAGAATGGTGTTTTGGGATGTTTTGATGTGTGTGGGAGTGAATGGACGAGTTTTTGGTGGTCCATCTCTAGGGTTTGGCCAAGGGCTGATTATAAGTGTTTTGGGAAGTTAATAACATACCTAATTGAGTTATGATTCAGATTTCCTAGTCTAAATAGAAAAGGTAAGTGAATAAAGTCCAAATAAAATCAGAAAAGGGGAATGCACGAATTTAAAACAAGTAAGGAATGTCCTTGCCTTGCAAGGAATCATAAATTAAACCTCTTTTACAACAAGGAAGGGGAATTTAAGGTAAGGTACGAAATTGGTGCAAAAGAAGGAAGGAAAAATCCATTCCTTGCAAGAAATCAGAAATTAGGACTTAGGGAAAGTTTTAGAACTAGGAAAGTGAATTAAACTAGGAAATAGGAAATTGAAACACAAGGGAAGGGTGCAGCACATAGTTTAAGGAAAGGTAAGACACAAAGCAAGAGGTATTAGAATAAGGGAAAGGTCCTAACACAGATGGAAAATAGGGAAGTTTACACAAAGAAAGGGAAACAACCTTCCTTGCACGGCAAGGAAGGGAAAGTTGCAAAGAACCTTTGTTTGTTGTCCAAGGGTGCTCGGGAGCCATCTTAGTTGCTAAAACTTAGAGCGTTCTTGATTTAGGAAAGGTCAACCAAAATAGGAAACTTTGGCTTAACTTTCCTACTTCAAGTAGGAATCCTTATGTGATTAGGAATCCTCGTCCAACTAGGAATCCTTATGTGAGTGGGAAACCTCCTTCAATTTGGAAACCTTGTCGTAATTGGAATCCTTGTCGTAGTAGGAATCCTTGTTGTAGTAGGAATCTTTGCGACATCAACTCTTCAATTTCGTCCATTCCTTTTGCTCCAAGCATAAGTTATCCAATTTGGGCCCAAAAGTGCTCCAAAAGGCTCCAAAATGCATCCTTTCGCCAAATACGTCTTATGAACCTGAAAACACACAAAAGAAGCTTAAAGAACTAAAATAACTAAGAATTAATAACATAAAAGCACGAAAACAAGCAAACTAAGTCGCATAAATATGCTCCTATCATGTGTCATTGTCCAAATACGTACCTTGATTGTTTTGGGCAGGTTGTGCTTGGGTTGGATTGGGGCCGAATGGCTTGGTATAGAACCCCGGGGTTGTTGTCTAAAGCCTCCTTGTTGTGGAGGTTTTTGAGGCTCCTTCCACTTGAGATTTGGGTGGTCTCTCCAACCCGGATTGTATGTACTTGAGTATGGATCATTCCTTGGTTGATTTTGAATTTGGTACCCCACGGCATAGGCACTCTCCCATCCTCCATTCTCTATCAATTGAGGACATTGGTCATTCAGATGTCCTTGCATAGAGCACACTCCACATATGGCTACACCTTGCATTTTGGATCCTTCAACAACCTGAGACACAATCATAGTGAGATTAGTTAATTGAGATTGAATTTCAGAAATTGCACTTACCACATTCATTTGTTGTTGCCGTGGGGGGTCTCTTTGTCCAACTCCCTCGTATTATTGTGCATTCAAGGCTCGATTTGCAATTAGGACCTTGGCAGCCACTGGTGTTTTGTCAACCAAAGCACCTTCTGCTGAAGCATCTAGCATTTGTCTCTCAATTGGAAGGAGTCATTCGTAAAAGTATTGAATTAGAAGCTCTTCCTTCATTTGGTGTTGTGGGCAAGATGCAACAAGGGCTTTGAAACGCTCATAATATGCTGGAAAGGATTCTCTTTAGTTTTGTTGAATTCCGCAAATCTTCTTCCTCAAAAGAATTACTCTTGAAGTTGGGAAAAATTTCTCCAAGAACATTCGTTTCATACTTTCCCAAGAAGTAACGGTTTTGAGCGCCAATTCGTATAGCCAATCTTTAGCCTTTTCCAAATGAGAAAATGGAAAGGCTTTCATCTTCAAAATGTTCCCATCCACGTTAATGGGTGTCATGCTTGAGCATACAACTTCAAACTCCTTCAAATGCTTGTTTGGATCTTCCATGGACAGCCCATGGTATTTGGGAATATGATGCAGCAAGCTTGACTTTAATTCAAACTCATCGGTCTTGTCCGGGGCTGTTCTAGGGTATTGAATGCAAATAGGCATGGCATTGTCCAACCCCGAGGCCCAAAGTTCTTTGATTGTTCGATTGTTCGCCGCCATGCTTTCTTCTTCTTCAAATTCAGATTGGGACTCTGAACTTGAACTAGGTGGATTAGGTTCTGGTTGCTTCCTCTTTCTTCTCAAAGTTCGTTCAAAATCGTCGTCAAACTCCAAGATGTTTGCACGAATAGGTTGAGAACTACGAGTCATAAATTAGTACCTAAAAGAAAGCAAACAAAAAACAAATCAGTAACCACTTTAAAGGGCACGGAAACCATAAACAAAAAGACACAAAGACACATAAAAGACACTTTGACATGACACAAACAACAAGGATTAGCAAGTTTGCTAATCCCCGGCAACGGCGCCAAAATTTGATGTGAAAATTAACTTGACACACAAATTAAACCCTATTTGTGACAATTGTAGTAGATATGCAAGTAGGGATCGTTCTAGACCGGGGATTAACTAGGGATGCTAATCTATACACATATGACTCAAAAACACTAAACTAGACTCTATAGACTCAAAACTAACTTTAGACACTTAAAACAGCAACCAATAATCAAAAAGACTGAATTTTAGAGTCAATAAGTGTTTTGGACGAAAATAGGACTTGACTTGACTCAAAAGACTCAAGGAAAACAAGTTTTGACTCAAATATGAAGACTAAGTGAAATGGGGATTGTTTTTGACTTATTTCAAACTTAAAACAAAAACTCTATAAAAAATACTTTTGAAAAACGAATTTAGGTGAAATAAATGGGTGAAAGGCTAGTTAGAGGGCCCTTCTCCACACATGATATATGCATACGAACCAATTTCCAGTTATTATTCCTTTAGACTATGAATGACAACGCCCCAAATTAGTTGCATCGCATAACTAACCCTCAAGTTTTCCTTATTTCATTGAATTAGATGGAATACGCATCTAAACGAAATTATCTTTTTCAAGTTCTTTATATGAGACGCATAACAAAGATACATATCAAAAGTCATTAAGTTTTGTGAAAACTATAAGCATTGACAAGGCATTCATCACTATGAAACGCATGAAACTCATACCAAGGATTTACTTCACGCGATTGTGACTAGCAACCTCCACTCCTTGTGACTATAAGTGAATAATTGTTACGTGAAACCCCCTTATACTGTAGCATCAAATTCATGCATGCAAATTAAGTGTTAACCCCCAACCCACATACATGAACCAGTTTTAATAACTTAGATAAGCAAATCACATTCATGCCTTAAGAAATAATAACCAGACGTAATCAATTCATATAAAACATATAATCATGGCTTCAAATTCACCTCTAACTAAAAAGAAATTAGTTCCACATGTTCATTATAATTGAAAACCAAATTAATATAAACATTGAACTAAAACTAAGGATATAATACACCTAGAAACGCTCCACACTCTAACGGCAGATTTCGAACCCTCCTTGGATGGCATATTGCACAAGTCTTCTTCTCCTTCCTTCCTTGCTTGCGGCACTAGGGTGGTGTAGGGTTGATAAGAGCATATTTATGCTACTTAGTTATGTTATTTCCTTGCATTTAGTGAGCTAATTACTACTTATTATAGTGTTTTGAGCTATTTTCGTTTGTTTGTAGGTCCTAATGACAAAGTTGGCAAGAAAAGGCAATTTTGAGCCTTTTAGAGTAGTTTTGGGCTTATTATGGATAGCTTGTATGTGACATCCCACATCGCCCAGAGGAGTGATCCTTATATGTATATTCCCATCCCTACCTAGCACGAGGCCTTTTTGGAGCTCACTGACTTCGGGTTCCGTAGGAACTCCGAAGTTAAGCGAGAAAGGGGCTAGAGCAATCCCATGATGGGTGACCCACTGGGAAGTTGCTCGTGAGTTCCCAAAAATAAAACCGTGAGGGAATGGTAAGCCCAAAGCGGACAATATCGTGCTACGGTGGTGGAGCGAGCCCAGGAAGTGATCCGTCCTGGGCCGGGATGTGACAATTTGGTATCAGAGCCTAACCCTGGTCGTGTGTGTGCCGACGAGGACGTCGGGCCCCTAAGGGGGGTGGATTGTGACATCCCACATTGCCCAGGGGAGTGATCCTTTTATGTATATTCCCATCCTTACATAGCACGAGGCCTTCTAGGAGCTCACTGGCTTCGGGTTCCGTAGGAACTCCGAAGTTAAGCGAGAAGGGGGCTAGAGCAATCCCATGATGGGTGACCCACTGGGAAGTTGCTCGTGAGTTCCCAAAAACAAAACCGTGAGGGAATGGTAAGCCCAAAGCGAACAATATCGTGCTACGGTGGTGGAGTGAGCCCAGAAAGTGATCCGCTCCGGGCCGGGATGTGACATTGTATATGGAGCAAGGTGGATGGACGAATTTGGAGTCAAAAGAGTCAGAAACATGCTACAAATCAAAAAAAGGAAAGTTCAAGACAAAGAAGATAAGGAAAGAGCAAGAAATATGGAAACTTATCCTAACAACCTTATCTTATCCAAACCTTATCCTATCTTATCCTAAACTAATCTTGTTCCACCTTAATCCTAGCTACAAGTGGACCTAAAAACCTAATTTCTAGAAGTCTTACCTGACCCTAAAAGGGTGCCGCACCTTTCCCCCTTTTATGCCTTCTAGAACACCCAAAACCAGCCACAAAACACTTAGTTTCTAGAAGGCCCAATTTTGGACGAATTTCCTAAACCTTTTTCTAATTGGATTCTGATTTAATTTGGCCCTTTTCCTCCTGGATTTGGATTCTATAAGTCCATATCTGAAACCAATTGGGCTAGGACTTAATTTCCAAACCCTTGCCGCAACCTAGGGGCCCTAATCACTTATTTCTGCTAGATTTAACTCTAATTTTTGATTGCTAGGGTTTTGGCCGAGCAATATATATAGAAACCTTAAGTTGCCGCACCCCCTTACACACCCTAGGCAGCCATTCATCCTTCAATTCATTCATTCATTCACATCATTCACCATCCATTCAGAAATAAACCTTTGTGTAGCAAACCCTAGGGAGAAGGAGTGCTATGGCTTCCATAGGAGAAGGAGACCCTTGTGCCGCAAGAAATCTGCATGCATTGGAGACTTTGGGAGTTCTTTCTTCCCTCGTTTCGTTTCCATGTTTATTTTAATTTGCTTTTCAATTATTATGAACATGTGTAACTAAGTTTTTCTTAGGTAAAGGTGAATTCAAAGCCATGGACATATGTTTTATATGAATTGATTTCCTCCAGATTTTGTTTCTTGAATTGTGAATGTGATTTACTTAATTGATTTATTGAGAACTTATTCTTGTGTATTGATTAAGGATGCATACTTAGTTTTCACGCATGAATTTGATGCTAGGATATAAGGGAATTTCACCTAATTGTTATGAACTTATATTCACAAGTAGTAAAAATCACTAGTCATGATTATATTAAGTAAATTCTAGGCAAGAGTATCATGCAATTCATAGTTACGAATGCCTAGTCAATGCTTAGGGTTTTCAAAAAGGTTTATGATCTTTGATTTTATCTCTATTATGCAGTTCATGTAGGGAATTTGATAAGAATAATTTGATTGTTGATGCGTTTTCCATCCAATTCAATGAAACTAGGAAAATCTGAAAGTTAATTTGTGCTTTTCACAATTAATTTGGGGCATTGTCATTCATGGATTAAGGGCATAAAATCTGGAAATCAATTTGTGTTACATATGTGCATGTGTGGAGAAGGACCATCTAACTAGCCTTTTTCCCATTCAATTCACCTCATTTAGTGCCTAATCTGTTTAGTTTACAATCTGTCCAATTTAATTAATTTCGTCCAAATCAATTCCCCCTTTTGTTAAGTGTGTTAGATTAGTTAGAAAAGTGTTTGAATTTGTCCAAATTAGTGTTTTTGAGTCTAAGTTAGTTAAATTTCATCCAAATCACCCTTTAGAGTCTAGTTTGAGTCTATTTGATTGTTTTGTGCTGTTTTGAGTCTATTTGATTGTTTTGTGCTGTTTTGAGTCTTTTTAATTTGTTTTGAGTCATATAGGTCTAGTTAAGTGTTTTTAAGTTTAGTTTTGTGTTTTTAAGTCAATTTAGAGTAGATTAGGATCCCTAGTTAATCCCCAGTTAGAATGATCCCTACTTGCATATATACTACAATTGTCATAAATAGGGTTTAATTTGTGTGTTAAGATAATTTTCACATCAAGGGTGAATTGTGGTGTTTGATGGCTGAAAGTATGAATGAATGAATGAGTGAATGGATGGATTGAATGGTGCGGCATAGGGTTGTATTTATAGGCTAATTTATGCACAATTTCTGAAGGAAAAGGATTGCACAATCCAATGGGAAAAGGGTTAAGTCTTTGTAGAAACCAAAAGGGAAAGGGATAGGGAATTTTCGCCAGAAATTAAGGGCTTCTAGAAACTAGGTATTTTTTGGCAGAATTTAGACTTCTAGAAGGGATAAAGGGTAGATTTCTGGACCTAAATGGATAAGGACTCATGATATAGGTGTAGAGGAAGGATTGCAACTCCTAAACCTACAAGGAATGGTCCACATGCGGCAAACAAATGGATAAGGCTTCTAGAAACTGAAATAAGTGTTTAAATGTGTAATTAATCCCTTCTAATTAGCTAGATTTAAGTCCTAACCTGATTTGGATAGGATAGGATAGGATAATGTTAGAGTTAGGAAAGGATAAGGTTGGTTAGGATAGGATAAGATAAGGTTGGATAAGGTTCCTTATTTCTTGCTATTTCCTTATCTTCTTTGCATTAGGACTTCATCCACCAGATTTGTAGCCTTTCCTAGCCCTTCTTTACTTCAATTTCATCCATCCTCTATGCTCCATAGTTAAGCTATCCAATCCATGCCCAAAACTGCTCCATTTAGCTTCAAAATGCTCTTTCTTGCTCCTTTTGCCATTAGGACCTAAAAACATACGAAAATAGCTTAAAAGACTAAAATAAATAGTAATTAACTCACTAAATGCAAGGAAACAACATAACTAAGTAGCATAAATATGCTTCTATCATAGGCACGGCAAGGACCTCCTCATGCATGCCATGAGTGTGGTCCTTTCCTGCCCCTTTGTTTTTTAGTCTCATTCCTTTTGTAATGGTCGTTTCAAGGAGATCTTTCTCCAAGGAGTCAAGATAGTCCTGCGCCTATGAATTGAATACATCAATAGAAAAACAAGAATGATTATCTTTAGGATACTTTATAGCTTCAGAAATATTAAAATCAATAATCTCGCCATCAAATTCCATTGTTAATGTCCCCTTGAACATATCTATCTTGGTGCAGGCTGTTTTCATGAAAGGTCTCCCAAGTAAGATCGGAAATGGTGTAGAATGGGCTGAATCTTCCATGTCAAGCACATAAAAGTCTGCTGGAAATATTACATGGTTAGCCTGCACCAAAACATCTTTCAAAATTCCTTTCGAATATGCATTAGAACGATCGGCTAATTGAATTATAACACCATCGTTTTTAAGCTCTCCTAGGTTTATAGATGCATAAATAGAGTAGGGCATGACATTAATGGAAGCACCTAAATCTAAAATAACATGCTCAAACTTGGTATTACCAATAAGACAAAGGATTGTGAAACTACCTGGATCTTTGCATTTAGGTGGTAGTTTTCGTTGCAAAACTGCTAAAACATTCTCACTTACCCTCACCACTTCTTTGTTCGAAATCCTCCTCCTTGTTGTACAGAGCTCTTTCAAGAATTTAGCATACCTTGGAACTTGCTTTATTACATCAAGAAGTGAGATATTGACTTGTACCTTCCTAAAAGTCTCTAATATGTCTTTTTCATTCTCTTCTTTCTTAGATTACATAAACCTGCAAGGAAAAGGCACATTTGGTGGAATAGGATTAGAATGAATTGAATTTGAACCACCCTTACTTGATTTGGACGGCCTAGTGGCATTAAGTGGCTGCGACAAGGGCTGTTCTACACTTGCCATGGCTTTGGAATCTTCTTCTTCCTCAAGCAGCAGCCTTTCGTCCTCTTTTTGACTTGATTTGGATGGTTGTGGGTTGGTTCCAATCTCCTTGCCACTTCTTAATATGATAGCCTTGGCAGTTTCAAATCCTCTCATTGGATTCACAATGGTTGAACTAGGTAGTTTGCCTTGTTCTCTAAACTATCCCATGAACTCCGCTACTTGCCCCATTTGTTTCTTCAATTCGTCCACCTCTTTAGCTTGATTTTGCATCTCTTTGGTTTGATTTTTTATTCCTTCCGTCAAAGAGGTGAGTAATTGAATAACTTTATCATTATCCAAAGACATACCTGAATTTGGTTGGGCCAAATTTGGTTGAGGTTACATTGGTGCAAATAGCCTTTGAAATATTCTAGGGATGGCTGTGTTGTTAGGTTTGTTGAGGCTCCCTCCACTTCATGTTTGGGTGATCTCTCCAACCCGGATTGTAAGTGTTGGTATATGGATCATACCTTAGTTGATTTTGCCTTTGGTACCCCATGGCATTGGCACTTTCCCATCCTCTATTCTTTATCAATTGAGGACATTGATCATTGGAATGTCCTTGCATAGTGCACACGCCACAAACACTTGCTCCTTGTGCTTTGGATCCATCAGCAACCTTTGATACAAGAATAGTGAAATTAGCCAATTGAGATTGAATTTCGGAAATTGCACTTACCTCATTAACTTGGTGTTGTCGTGGGGGGTCTCTTTGTCCAACTCCTTCGTATTGTTGTGCATTCAAAGCTCGATTTGCAATTAAGATCTTGGCAGCAACTGGGGTTTTGTCAACCAAAGCACCTCCTGCCGAGGCATTTAGCATTTGTCTCTCAATGGGAGGAAGTCCTTCGTAGAAGTATTTAATTAAAAGCTCTTCTTTCATTTGATGTTGAGGGAATGATGCAACTAGAGTCTTGAAATGCTAATAATATGCTGGAAAAGATTCCCCTTGGTTTTGTTGGATTCCACTAATCCTTTTCCTCAAAAGAATGACTCTTGAAGTTGGGAAAAATTTCTCTAAGAATGCTCTCTTCATGCTTTCCCAAGAAGTGACAGTTCCAGGTGCCAATTCGTATAACCAATCCTTAGCCTTTTCCAAAAAAGAGAATGGAAAGGCTTTCATCTTCAAAATATTCCCATCCATATTAATGGGTGTCATACTACTTCAAATTCCTTCAAATGCTTGTTCAGATCTTCCATGAACAGCTCATGGTATTTGGAAATGTGATGCAGCAAGCTAGACTTCAATTCAAACTCATCGGCCTTGTCTGGAGCTGCCCTAGGGTATTGATTGCAAATAGGCACGACATTGTCCAACCCTGAGGCTGAAAGTTCCTTGATTGTTTGATTGTCCACAGCCATGTCTTGTTCTTCCTTTTCTTCAAATTAGGATTCAGAGCCAGAACTGGGTGGATTTGGTTCTAGTTGCTTCCTCTTTCTTCTCAAAGTTCGTTCAAAATCGTCGTCAAACTCCAATATATGTGCACGAACAGGTTAAGAACTTCGAGTCATAAACTAATACCTAAAACCAAGAAAACAAAGCGAAACAAAATCAGATACACAAACTAAAGATAGGAACATATACAAAGAGGGATTAGCAATTTTGCTAATCCCTGGCAACAGCGCCAAAATTTGATGTGATATAAAATAGCACACAAATTAAACCCTATAATTGTAGTATGTGTAAGTAGGGATCATTCTAGGCCAGGGATTAGAAGGGATGCTAATCTACACAATTTAAACTCTAAAACACTAAACTAGACTCAAAAACAGAAAACTAGACTCTAACGACTCAAGATAAGCTAAGCTGACTCAAAACACACAAACTAAGTTAAATTGACTCAAAATAGGTACTAGAAAGTGATTTGGATGCAAATTAAACTAAAAAGACTCAAAATACTAAATGGGGACAGATTCTGACGAATTTCAACTAAACTAACACAAATAAGAACTAAGGGGGTTATTTGGACGAATTTTAAACTTAAAACAAACAAACTTGCAGAAACAAAGTAAAAGGGTACGAATTTGGGTGAATGAATGGGTGAAAGGCTAGCTGGAGGGTCCTTCTCCACACATGACATATATGCAACACAAATTGATTTCCAGATATTATTCCTTTAAACCATGAATGACAATTAATTGTGAGAAGCACAAATTAACTTTCAGATTTTCCTAAATTCATTGAATTGGACTCAGCGACACAATCAAATTATTCTTATCAAGTTCCCTATATGAACTGCATGATATAGATACATATCAAAGATCATTAAGTTCTATGAAAATCATAAGCATTGACAAGACATTCGTACCTATGAAACTGCATGAGTCTTGCCATGGATTTACTTAACACAATCATGACTAGTGATTTTTACTACTTGTAAATATAAGTTCATAACGATTAGGTTAAAATAAACATCAAACTAAAACTAAGGATAGAAAGAACCCAGAAACGCTCCAACACTCCAAAGTAGGCAACGACACTGCCTTGGATGGTGGCTGGCATGACACTCTTCCTCTCATTCCTTCCTTGCACGGCACAAGTCTCTAAAAACTCTCAGAAACCTGCCGCACACTCTTTGTATTTTTCTGAATTTCTCTCATGTGCGTCTTGTGATTTATGTGGCAGAAATATATATATATATATATATATATATATATAGGCCTAGGGTTTCACGGCACAAAGCCTTGGAGGACAAGGATAGGGTACGGTACAAGTTGAGAAGGAAAAGGACTAGGGTAATTCGGCAGAAACTAGGCTTCTAGAAAGGATATTATGGCAGGTTTCTAGAAGAACAAGGGATAAAGGGTGCGGCACCAATGTAGGAGAAGGATAGGGCTTCTAGAAACCTGATTTGTAGGTATCCTAATGTCATTTAGATGTCTTCCTTTTAGCTGAAATTAAGGTGGAATAAGATTAGGTTAGGATAAGGTTGGATAAGGTTTGGATAAGATAAGGTAGTTTGGATAATGTTTCCTTCTTCTTAGCTGATTCCTTATCTTCCAAGCTTCCAAATTTGTTTCTCCAGATATTAAGCACATTCCTAGCCTCTCTTGAACTTCAAATTCGTCCATCCACCTTGCTCCATATGCAAGCTATCCATTCCAGCCCAAAATTTCTCTCAAATGCACCAAAATGCACTTTCTTGCTTTTTTTTCCATTTAAACCTACAAACACACGAAAATAGCTTAAATCACTATAATAAATAGAAACTAACTATGTAAATGCAAGAAAACAAGCTAACTAAGTAGCATAAATATGCTCCTATCATATTTGTCTTTTATTAAAAGGCTTAGGAGTTATGTAACATCTGACACATTTACATCCTTGAATTAACTCTTATTTATAGCTCATAACAACTAGCTTTTAGTATTAGAGTAACTGAAAACTAGCTGTTATCAAAATTTGCAACTGAACAACTCCTCTTTATTTTGTTATAACTTCTTGTCGAAACCTCCAAATCACAAGCTGTAAAGAACATCAAAAAGAAAACTTCAGGGTTTGCCAACCATATATGACCCATTTTCTAATTCATTCTGAGCACTTTCGGGCAAAGCTCGCAAGTTGGCTATTCTGCAAGGGCCTTTTCTAGCAGATCTTGGACCACTTGTTACAATATTCAACATAAGATAATTTCTTCAAGCCCTTACTTTCATTCTAAAATACAATACAAACAACAAAATACCTTGTGATGCATAGAGATTTTAAGTCTAAAACCTAAGTAAAAGAGGGCATATAAATATGACTTTATGCACTCAACAATACGAGGACTAACAAAGGTAGGAGGCTACAACCCATCGACGTATCAGTGAGTGGGCATCTGTTATATATATATATATATAGTTTCCACATGTGCTTTTATATTGATTTATGCCTATCATGCCATGTTTTATTTAATTTTAGAAATATTATTTTGTGGTTGAGATTTATATACTGTCACGGCATTTTCATATACATTTTACTTGCTCATCATACATTGTTGCACCCAGGGCCAGGGCCAATCTTTCACGTGTATGTTCACATCCGCACTGCAAGCTCGCCTTGGATCCAAGTAGGTGCCAGTCTTATCATATAGGTTACAATAGGTAACTCTGACTCGTATGTGACCACGAATAGCACCAGTCTTCACGTGATTATAGCACTAAAGCATATATTATGATTACACCCAATCCTGTTCATGTCAGATCCCCTCTACATGAACTCGTGTGTTATGCGACTTAAAAGGCTTGTTCTCGTGCATTTACGTTATGTTTCTCTAGTTATTTTAGTCCTTTATGCTTCTTTTGTGTGTTTTCAGGTTCTAATGGCTTAAGGAAGAAAAAAAGATGCATTTTGGAGCATTTTGGAGCAAAATTGGGCTTGGAATGGATGGCATATGTTTGGAGCCAAAATGTTGGACGAATTTGAAGGCCTTGTATTCACTTTGGACATAAAACAAAGGGCCTAGCCCATTCTCTCTTAAACCAAGCCCTTTGCCATGCATTTCCTTCCAATTCCAAAGCCCACAATCAATTCAAATGCCATGCAAATCCATATTCAACACCCTAAACTACAAGCATGCATCATCTCACCAAGCAATCAAACAAGCCACATGCATGTCCCTTTAATCATTCAACCACATTCCCACTTTCCTAGCTAACCCTACATGCATTCTTTATTCACCCTTCATCATTGCACCACAAATCATTCACCCACATGCATTCATAAATCATCCACATCTTTGTGCCATGCACATTCATAGCTTTCCCAACATAATTCACATACATTCCATTCCATCTCCCACATGCACATTCACCCCTTTCTCCAAACCAATTCGTGCATTACATAGATCATTCCCCATCAGCCGTGCTTGCTGGCAAACATTATTCCCTTCTCTGCCGTGCCATTCCCCTACCATACCAACCTTCCTCCATCACCTTACACACCTTCCTACACCACCAATCCTCCCTAAATCCATCCCCAACCCAAAATAACATCCAAATCATCCATTTAACCAATCTGCCGCAGAAGGAGAAGAGGAAAGAGGAGCTTCGACGCGCACCAATTCACGTGGATTCCTTGGGCGTTCTAGGTGTAATCAATCCTTTGTGCTTTATGTTTAAATTCATTTGTAATTCTCTTTTTGTGAACATGAGAGGCTAAATCCCCCTAGTTAGCTAGGGGGTGATTCGAAACCATGATTATACTTGCAATATGAATTGATTACTTTTGGTTGGGATTTCATGAATGTTGGATTCAATTTGTTTAACCGTTTGATTGATAACTTATTTATGAATGTTTATTAAGAATGCGCGCTTAATTTTCATGCATAAATATGACGCTAGAATATAAGTGAATTTCACCTAATCGTTATGAACTTATATTCACAAGTAGTGGAGGTTGCTTATAAACAATCGCGTTAAATGAATTCTTGGTACGAGTATCATGCTCATCATAGTAACGAATGCCTCGTCAACACTTATAGTTTTCATAATGCTTAATGATCTTTGATTGTATCTTTATTGTGCTGTTCACGTAAAGGACTTTTGGAGAATGTTGTGAATTGCGTTGCGCAAACCCATCCAATTCATTAACTTAAGGAAAACTTGACGGTTAATTTAAGCGGACCTAATTAATCCGGAGTGTTGAGTATCATGATTTATCGAAAGACCAACTGAGAATCAATCTTGTACGCAAGTATAACATGTGTGGAGAAGAACCCCTTAGCTAGCCTTCATTCCATTCATTCCATCACAATTTCATATTTACATTCCGCTTAGTTTGTTAACTTGCTTTGTTATTTCAATTTCCGTCAAATCCATATTTACAATTTGTTTTATTTTCAAGTTTCCATTTTTAGTTTAAAATCGTCCAAATCCAATCCCCCTTTACTTTATTGTTCAATTTAGTTAGAAATCAATTTAGTTCGTGTTTTTAATGCATTTTGAGTCTTTTGGTTTGTCTTAGTGTTTTAACGTTTAGTTTCACATTCTTTGAATCTAGTTTAGTGTTTTATCTTGTTTTTACATTTTTGAGTCAGTTTCCAAGGTTTTAGCAATCCCTCCTAATCCCTGGTCCAGAACGATCCCTACTTACATCCATACTACAATTGTCAAAAAGAGGGTTTAATTTGTGTGTGTATAAATCTCGCATCAAATTTTGGCGCCGTTGCCGGGGATTAGCAACTTTGCTAGTCCCTTGTCTTTATTTTTTATTTTTATTTTTATTTTTTTTTTGTTTTTCGTGAATTCCTATTTCAGATTCTTAGTTTGTTTGTTTTCTTGTTTTTCAGGTACTGTGTATGACTCGTAGCTCTCGACCTATTATAGAGAACATCTCCGACTTTGACGGTGATTTTGAACGCACTTTGAGGAGAACGAGGAGTCAACAAGAGCCACCACAACCTCCACCACAACCTGGGCTTGAAGAGGACGAAGTAGGTGTAGAAGAAAAGCCCACTGATCAAATTTTTGAAGAAGAACAAGCCATGGCAGCAGATAATAGAACCATCAAGGAGCTTTCGGCCTCGGGTTTGGATAATGCATTGCCTCTTTGTATCCAATACCCCACGGCTGCAGAGGGGACGACTGAGGTGTTTGAACTCAAATCCAGTTTGTTACACCATATTCCGAAGTTCCATGGCTTGTCTATGGAAGACCCCAACAAACACTTGAAGGAGTTCGAGGTGGTTTGTTCGAGCATGACCCCCGTCACTGTGGATGGGAGTATATTGAAGATGAAGGCCTTTCCATTTTCACTTATGGACAAGGCCAAAGATTGGCTCTACGAACTAGCCCCAGGAACTGTGACTTCGTGGGAGAGTATGAAGCGTGCTTTCTTGGAGAAATTCTTCCCTACTTCAAGAGTGATTCTCCTACGGAAGAAAATTAGTGGTATTCTACAGAATCATGGTGAGACATTCCCGGCTTATTATGAGCGCTTCAAGGGCCTTGTAGCTTCATGTCCTCAACATCAAATGAAGGAGGAAGTTCTCCTTCAATATTTCTATGAGGGCCTCCTTCCTATCGAACGTCAAATGCTTGATGCATCAGCGGGAGGAGCATTGGTGGACAAAACACCAAGGGATGCCAAGATGCTCATAGCCAACCGAGCGCTCAACGCTCAACAATATGAAGGAGTAGGCCAAAGGGAAGCCCCACGGCAACAAAGTGTAAATGAGGTGAGTGCTATTTCTGAAATTCAATCACAACTTGCTAATCTTACTTCTCTTGTTTCTCAGGTTGTGATTGGTCCAAAAGCACAAGAACACCAAGTTTGTGGCGTGTGCTCAATTCAAGGGCATCCATCCGACAAATGCCCTCAACTAATCGAGAATGGTGGGTGGGAATCTGCCAATGCAATTGGTTTCCAAGGACAAAATCACAACAACCCATACTCGAACACTTACAATGCCGGATGGAGGGACCATCCAAACTTCAAATGGAGGGAGCCACAACAAGCTGCCCAACAAGGAGGATTTAGGCCAAACCCCCTGGTTTTGATTCCAAGCCGTATGCACCCCAACAATCCCAACAACCTTCGACATCATCTCATTCAGGTACGTCCTTGGAAAGTAATCAAGCTATGCAATTACTAACCTCTATTTCGCAGGGGTTGCAAAATCAAAACAACCGGATAGAAAATAACGAGAAGGAGATGATGGATATGAAGAAACAAATGGGGCAGATTTCTGAGTTCCTTGGACAGATTAGAGATAAAGGAAAGCTCCCTAGCTCAACCACAGTCAATCCAAAGGGAGGATTCGAATCCGCCAAGGCCATCACCCTAAGGAGTGGAAAAGAAGTTGGGACCGAGCCAAACAATTCCAAATCTGCCCAGGAAGTAGATGAAGAGACGACACAACCTAAGGAAGTGTCTAGCTCAACCACGGAAAGAGTGAAAAACCCAATGCCGCAGGCCTCCAATCACCCTAACTCGGCCAAATCAAGTAATTTAAGTTCAAATTCATGTACTTCACGTCCTAATCTGCCCAATGTACCTTTTCCTCGCAGGTTCATGCAAGAAAAAAAGGAAGAAAGCGAGAAGGACATTCTTGAAACGTTCCGGAAGGTGCAAGTGAACATACCGCTTCTCGATGCAATCAAACAGGTTCCAAAGTATGCTAAATTCCTCAAGGACCTATGCAATACAAAGAGAAGAAGGGCAAACAAAGAGGTAGTTAAGGTAAGCGAGAATGTGTCCGCTGTTTTGCAACGTAAACTACCTACCAAGTGCAAAGACCCCGGTAGTTTCACGATTCCTTGTTTGATTGGACATAATCGTTTTGAACATGCCATGCTTGATTTAGGTGCATCCATAAATGTCATGCCTTATTCCATTTATGCATCAATGAACCTTGGCGAGTTAAAACAAGATGGCGTTATAATTCAATTGGCCGATCGTTCTAACGCTTATCCCAAAGGAGTCCTTGAGGATGTTTTAGTGCAGGTCAATCACCTTATTTTCCCCGCAGATTTCTATGTTTTAGACATGGAGGATTCAAGCCATGCTCCATCATTACCAATCTTGCTAGGCCGTCCCTTCATGAAAACAGCAAGAACAAAGATTGATGTGTATACGGGAACATTGACCATGGAGTTTGATGGGGACATTATTCATTTTAATCTTTCTGAAACCATTAAACATCCAATTGAGGACCATTCTTGTTTTGCTATTGATATTGTTGATTCTTTGGCACAGGTGCATTTGGATCAAATGAACGAAGATGCACTTGAAGTAGCCTTAACCCACGGCATGCAATCTGACCATATTGCCGTAACCCCTTGTGATGAAGTACTTGAAATGGTCGCTGCCCTCGAGTCATTGCCCTTCCACTCTGGTAAGTCTCCAATCTCACTTTTAGATTCAGTTTTGACTAACAAGTTACTTCCATCAACTGAGCAGCCACCTACACTTGAGTTAAAGCCATTACCTAGTCACTTGAAGTATGTGTTCTTAGGCCAAGATCAAACGCTACCCGTCATCATTTCAAACTTAATCACGGCTCAAGAAGAAGACAAGTTGATAAGGGTGTTAAAAGAGCACAAATCTGCCATTGGATGGACTTTGGCGGATATCAAAGGCATTAGTCCCACCACGTGCATGCATCGCATCCTTTTGGAGGAGGAAGCCAAGCCATCTCGTGAAGCTCAACGTCGCCTTAATCCACCTATGATGGAAGTAGTGAAAAAGGAGGTTATAAAATTACTTGATTGTGGTGTTATATATCCTATTTCTGATAGTCGTTGGGTGTCACCTGTGCAGGTTGTTCCAAAGAAGTCTGGCGTCACAGTGGTGAAGAATGAAGAACAAGAGCTTGTCCCCACTCGTGTTGTGACTGGTTGGCGTGTTTGCATTGATTACAGGAAGTTAAATGCCATGACAAGGAAGGATCACTTTCCATTACCATTCCTCGACCAAATGTTGGAAAGGTTAGCCGGTTATGAATTTTATTGCTTTCTTGATGGATATTCCGGATATAACCAGATTGTGATCGCTCCGGAGGACCAAGAGAAGACAACATTTACGTGCCCCTTTGGCACTTTTGCATATAGACGCATGCCATTTGGCTTGTGTAATGCTCCGGCGACGTTTCAACGATGCATGGTGAGTATATTCTCTGATTATGTGGAGAAGATTATTGAGATATTCATGGATGATTTTAGCGTGTTTGGCAATTCATTTGATCATTGCTTGAATAATCTGACTTTAATCTTGAAACGTTGTGTTGAAACGAATCTTGTACTTAATTGGGAAAAATGCCACTTCATGGTTAAGCAAGGTATTGTTCTAGGCCATATCATTTCTGAAAAAGGCATTGAAGTAGATAAATCTAAGGTAGACCTTGTTCGCCACTTACCCTCTCCAACTTCGGTTAGAGAGGTTCGTTCGTTTCTTGGCCACGCAGGTTTTTATAGGCGTTTCATTAAGGATTTCTCCAAGATTGCACAGCCACTATGCCGGTTACTTCAAAAAGAGGTGGTTTTCGAGTTTGATGAAGCATGCTCCACGGCATTCAAGCACTTGAAGGAAGCTCTCACTTCGGCTCCTATTATCACACCTCCAGATTGGAGCCTTCCATTCGAGTTAATGTGTGATGCGTCGGATTATGCCATTGGTGCTGTTTTGGGACAGCGAAAGAACAAGCAACCCCACGTTATCTATTATGCTTCTAGGACACTAAATGATGCTCAATTAAATTATTCAACCACTGAGAAAGAATTACTTGCTGTGGTTTTTGCATTAGATAAGTTCCGACCTTACTTACTAGGTACTAAAGTTGTTATTTTCACTGATCATGCAGCTCTCAAATATTTGCTCACGAAAAAGGAGGCCAAGCCTAGATTGATTCGATGGATGTTGCTTCTACAAGAGTTTGACATTGAGATTCGGGATAAGAAGGGCGTGGAGAATGTGGTGGCTGACCACCTAAGTCGAATGGTACATGAGGAAGTAGCGCCAATTTCTGAAACCTTTCCCGATGAGCAATTAATGTCTATCCAGGTAAGTGAGCCTTGGTATGCTGATTTGGTTAATTTTCTGGTGTCTAAACAAGTTCCTAACACATTAAGCAAGGCTCAACGTGATAAATTAAAAAAAGATGCATGTTTTTATGTTTGGGACGACCCTTATTTGTGGAAAATATGCCCTGATCAGATTGTGCGTCGTTGTGTTCATGAATCTGAATTTAATTCCATTTTGAGTTTTTGCCATACATATGCATGTGGTGGACACTTTGGCACACAACGCACAGCGTTTAAGGTTCTTGAGAGTGGTTTTTATTGGCCTACATTGTTTAGAGATGCTAGGTTTTTTTTGCTTAACATGTGATAGATGTCAAAAGACCGGAAGTATAGGCCAAAGAGACCAAATGCCGCAAACCCCAATCCTTGTTGTTGAAATCTTTGATGTTTGGGGTATTGATTTTATGGGTCCATTCCCTATGTCTTTTGGTTTTACGTACATTTTACTTGCCGTTGATTATGTGTCAAAGTGGGTGGAAGCTAAAGCCACCCGAACTAACGATTCTAGAGTTGTTGCAGACTTTGTAAAATCTAACATTTTCTCTAGATTTGGGATGCCTCGAGTGCTCATAAGCGATGGTGGGACTCATTTTTGCAACCGCACCATTATAGCATTGCTCAAGAAGTACAACGTGATGCATAAGGTTTCCACACCTTATCACCCCCAAACCAGTGGCCAAGCCGAAGTTTCAAATCGAGAAATCAAGCAAATCCTGGAAAAGACCGTTGGGCCGAATAGAAAAGATTGGAGCTTGCGCTTGGAGGATGCACTATGGGCCTATCGAACGGCGTACAAAACGCCCATTGGTATGTCCCCATTTCGGCTATTCTATGGCAAGCCGTGCCATCTACCCGTAGAGCTTGAGCACAAGGCACATTGGGCGGTCAAGACCTTCAATATGGATGTGGACGCGGCTGGAAACCATAGGAAGCTACAATTGAGCGAGCTTGAAGAGATTAGGCATGAAGCGTATGAGAATGCCCGGATTTACAAGGAGAAGACCAAGGCCGTCCATGACAAGATGATTAGAGGCAAAACCTTCTCAATTGGGCAGAAAGTGTTGTTATTCAATTCTCGTCTTCGATTATTCCCCGGTAAGTTACGTTCAAAGTGGGTTGGCCCTTTTATTGTCACTAATGTTTTCTCTCATGGTGCAGTGCAAATCAAAAGTTCAAGGACGCAGCAAGAATTCAAAGTGAATGGGCATCGATTGAAGCCCTATTACGAGACGTTTGAGGAGCATGTCGTGGAGGAGGTACCCCTCCATGCCGTGGAACCTAGTCAAGCTTAAACGGAGGTATCGTCCGGCTGCAAGACGTAAAAGAAAGCGCTACTGGGGAGGCAACCCAATACAGTGAATAAACCTTGTTCATTGATTTCCGAGTGATTGTAATTCAAAAAAAAAAAAAAAAAAAAAAAAAAAAAAAAAAAAAAAAGAGCTTGTTCATTAATTTTTGAGAAATTACAAATGTATCTAACAAATGGAGCTTCACAAAGGTTGTTTTTGTTTTTGTTTGCGTGAAGACCCACCACGAGGCAAAACTCTAGAAGCAGAAGGCATCGAAGCAGGAGGCATCGGAGCAGGAGGCATCGGAGCAAGAGGCATAGGAGCGGGAGGCATAGGATATTGAGCATTCCAGGCCCCAATACTTGGCGGAACGCTGGATGACCCAGGAAAGAGGTGCCCCTGGAAGAAAGACGCAAGCCGTTGACGGTCACTTTGCATCCGACCTTGAGATTCTTGCATCTCATCAAGCTTCCTCTTCATGCCCGACGAATAGTTATTGGCAAGCACATGCAAAGTTCTATTCTCGTACTTAAGTTGTTTGATCTCTTGTTTCAGGTTCTCCACCTCCGCCATCAAAGATTCAACCTGACGGGAGCGAGCAAGGAGGCGTTGGCCCATGTTGGACACAGAGCCAGTGCACTGAACACTCAGAGCCAGGGATTCTTGAACGGCCAACTCATCGGACCGTCCTGAAAGCAGCTGACTGTCTTTGGGAGTGAGGAGGTTCCGAGCCACTATCGTAGCTGTTGTGGGATCCGTCATCACAGAGTCCTCATCTGTAAGAGGGCCATGGGAAGATAAGAAAGACGGGCACCATACCTTACCCTGATGAGACGCGACCGGATCACTGCTTAGACTCAAATCTAAGCAAAGGTTTGATGGGTTGGATGAGCTAGCCATTGTTCACGAAGCTAAAAGAGAAGAGATGGACGGAGTAGATTTTCAAAGGGCCGGAGACGAGTTTCAAGAATGGAAAATCTTCAGAGTGTGTGAGTTGGCGGTGATCGATAGCTCTATAAAAAGCCAAGGCAACGCGTCCACAAATTCAAAAAAGCCTCGGCTTTTCAGAAATCGCGTTCAACACGTGGAGGCCATCATCGCAACTACACGTCTTTAGCCGACAAGCGCAAAGTTCGGCGATGCTTTATCTGCTTTTCAGAAAACGCGTGCAGCTTTATCGAAGAGGCGTCTTCAAAGATCGAAGAGTCGTCACTATTCCAAAAAGCCGGATTTGCGGGATTAAAATGTTTGTCGACAACGAACTGAAGAAAATGCCCAACTCTTTCTCACCTCCGAGGGCGCACTCCCAGCAAAGCTTTTCAAAATACTCCATTCTTTTTTTTCTTCCCCAAAGATGATACCAGATGCCTGGAGTACAGATGACCCAGGAGGAAACAGCACCACAAATACATGTGCTGATTCATTCACCGCTTCTGCAAAAGCAAAGGTATCTCATATCATCAAGGGCAAAAGCAAAGGTATCTCATATCATGCTCTTTCCCTGTCTTTTCCTTTGTCCTTGATATTATTTGCATGGCAAAGTGAAAGAAGCAATCAGCCAGCACTTGGAGTCTATATGGACTCTATTCCCTGGTTGCTTACCTAGCTTTGCCGAGCTATCCTCTAACCCTCTTCAATACGAATTGGAGAGATTGAACAAAGAAACAGATAAGAGGAGGAAGCTCAGACCTTCGGGGGAAACCAAAGGAAGCCTGCTGCCCAGTTCAAGAGTAGCACAAAGGAAAATCAACGATGGGAGCAGCGCAGTTCAAGAGTAAGCCTGTGGAATCACAAAGATCCAAGCCTCACTGCAATGATCAAGGAGAAGATGGAACGAACACTCCACAACCAGATTTGCATTTCTAAACTCTTCTCTTTGTTAGATACATTCTGCCATGTTTAGTATGTTTAATTGCTGTTTATATGTTTGTTTGTGTTTAGTGTGGTTTTTAACATTGAGGACAATGTTTGATTTAAGTGTGGGGGAGTTATTAAAGTGTTTTGATGCAAATTCGTAAGGGTTTTATCCACCATAAACTTCAAATGTTGTTTCTTGCTGTTTTTAAGTGTGTTTAGTGTGTTTTGACTTAAAAATTCGAAAATCACATAAAAATTTGAAAAACATGTTTTGAAAAGCCTAAAAAGAGTGTTTTGAGTCATTTTTGTGTCGTAGGTCACCTTCCAACACAATGATAAGGATTTGGTTTCTAATTGCATGACTGTTGAAAAGAGTTATAAACATGGAGAAAAGTTTGATTTACTCTTGGTATATGCTTGGTTATGGTTATAATGTATGACTTCACATGTAATCATAAAAGAAAAAAAAAAAAAAAATTTTAGTTATGTAACATGCTTGAAGGAAGGAACTCAAACAAACGCTACAACCCTGAGAGACTTGAGCCTATAACGTTCTTTGGAGAGTATAATCTGTGATTTCTTGTTTTCCAAAGTTGTTGCATGATCTCATTATTCTTTGCTTGGTTACTACTTAGAAGGCGTTTCATCATATAGTTCCAAATGCTAGAACTCATGCCCATTTCATTCAAAGCATGTTATTTATTTACATAACATATTCAAGATGAAGTTGTGTAATTGCCACCATAGCCAAATAACCTCACTTCCCATATTTCGTATATGTTGTAACTTTTACCCCCGTTGAGCTTTGTTTAGCCTTTATTCTTTGTCAACCCACATTATCCTCACCTAGCCTAGTTTAGGACAATCCACACCCTTGTTCTTAAAAGATAGTGAGCATAACTTAAATGAATTCCTTTTGAGTTACATTATGCAAGAAAATTAGTGTGAGGGAAGGAATGCTTGTTCTTAAGTATGTTTTGAGTTTCAAACAGAAAAGAAAAACAGAAAAGAAAGAAAGAAAGAAAAAAAAAAAAAAAAAAAAAAAAAAAAAAAGAGCTTAAAAAAATGAAAGAATGAGTGATTGAAGAAAGGGCTCAAAACACCAATTCTGGCCCTAAATTGTCTCCCTTTTTGTTCCAAAGTTGAGTTTTCATTCAAAAGTGAATTCTAAGTTGATTCAATTGCCTTGCTCACTATTTCTTTAAGAACCTTTGTTTTCCATATCCCTTCTTTGTTATCCACACACCCCAAGCCCCATTACAACCCGTGACTTCAATCTTGAGTGTTATGTGTTTCAATTTGTGGAGTTTGAACTTGGTATGAGCATATGGTGTCACTGGTTCTCGCGTCTAAGTAGTAGCATTCCATTCATGAGATCATATCTAAACTTGATTATTAACTCCAGAAATTGCGTTCTTTGTGATACATATATGTGAGTGTCGTTTTCATGTTTACATCAATCTTCTCACATATGACTAGATTAGGGTGTGTAGTTAGAAATTCTGAGTGAAAATCGAGTGCATATCTTGTAAGGAATTGAGCAAATTCTCTAAGGCATGTTACTACATTCAAAACATGGTTTTAAATGCTTAATTGTGAACTAGTATATGGTGACTATGATTAAGAATGTACTTAAGTGTGAAGATGACTAAAATCTGTGGGAATGATGATTTTTAACTTGTCATGTGCATTGGAAATCCCTAAGACGGTTGTTGGAAGGTTTAGGTGTGTTTTACTTGTTTTGTTTCGTTTCGTTTTGTTTTGTTTTTCTTTCTGTTTTGCTCGAGGACTAGCAAAAGATAAGTGTGGGGGAGTTTGATAGGAGCATATTCATGCGACTTAAAAGGCTTGTTCTCGTGCATTTACGTTATGTTTCTCTAGTTATTTTAGTCCTTTATGCTTCTTTTGTGTGTTTTCAGGTTCTAATGGCTTAAGGAAGAAAAAAAGATGCATTTTGGAGCATTTTGGAGCAAAATTGGGCTTGGAATGGATGGCATATGTTTGGAGCCAAAATGTTGGACGAATTTGAAGGCCTTGTATTCACTTTGGACATAAAACAAAGGGCCTAGCCCATTCTCTCTTAAACCAAGCCCTTTGCCATGCATTTCCTTCCAATTCCAAAGCCCACAATCAATTCAAATGCCATGCAAATCCATATTCAACACCCTAAACTACAAGCATGCATCATCTCACCAAGCAATCAAACAAGCCACATGCATGTCCCTTTAATCATTCAACCACATTCCCACTTTCCTAGCTAACCCTACATGCATTCTTTATTCACCCTTCATCATTGCACCACAAATCATTCACCCACATGCATTCATAAATCATCCACATCTTTGTGCCATGCACATTCATAGCTTTCCCAACATAATTCACATACATTCCATTCCATCTCCCACATGCACATTCACCCCTTTCTCCAAACCAATTCGTGCATTACATAGATCATTCCCCATCAGCCGTGCTTGCTGGCAAACATTATTCCCTTCTCTGCCGTGCCATTCCCCTACCATACCAACCTTCCTCCATCACCTTACACACCTTCCTACACCACCAATCCTCCCTAAATCCATCCCCAACCCAAAATAACATCCAAATCATCCATTTAACCAATCTGCCGCAGAAGGAGAAGAGGAAAGAGGAGCTTCGACGCGCACCAATTCACGTGGATTCGTTGGGCGTTCTAGGTGTAATCAATCCTTTGTGCTTTATGTTTAAATTCATTTGTAATTCTCTTTTTGTGAACATGAGAGGCTAAATCCCCCTAGTTAGCTAGGGGGTGATTCGAAACCATGATTATACTTGCAATATGAATTGATTACTTTTGGTTGGGATTTCATGAATGTTGGATTCAATTTGTTTAACCGTTTGATTGATAACTTATTTATGAATGTTTATTAAGAATGCGCGCTTAATTTTCATGCATAAATATGACGCTAGAATATAAGTGAATTTCACCTAATCGTTATGAACTTATATTCACAAGTAGTGGAGGTTGCTTATAAACAATCGCGTTAAATGAATTCTTGGTACGAGTATCATGCTTTTCATAGTTACAAATGCCTTGTCGATGCTTATAATTTCCAAAGAACGTAATGATTCTAACTTGTATCTTTATCATGCTGTTCATATAGAGAACTTGTTAGGAATAATTTGTTTGCGATGCATATTCATCCAATTCAATGATTCTAGGGAAATTTGAAGGTTAATTTAAGCGGACCTAATTAACTTAGAGTGTCGAGTTTCATAATTTATCGAAAGACCAACTGAGAATCAATTTTGTATGCAAGTATAACATGTGTGGAGATGAACCCCTTGGCTATTCCATCATCCATATTTTCATCTCATTCATATTTACATTTTGCCTTTAATTACAATTTGTCCATTTAATTTAATATCGTCCAAACACAATCCCCCCTTTACTTTATTGTCAAATTAGTTAGAAATCAATTTAGTTTGTGTTTTTATAGAATTTTGAGTCTTTTGGTTTGTCTTAATGATTTAACGTTTAGTTTCACATTCTTTGAGTCTAGTTTAGTGTTTTATATTGTTTTTACGTTTTTGAGTCAAAAATCCAAGTGATTAACAATCCCTCCTAATCCCCGGTCCAGAACGATCCCTACTTATACTTATACTACAATTGTCAAAAAGAGGGTTTAATTTGTGCGCGTATAAAACTCGCATCAAGATCCCCTCTACATGAACTCGTGTGTTAGCATAGATTGATGAGCACCTGATTTGACTTATACTACTGTTGAGATATTATGATTGGTGTATTTCTGGATTTATTGTTGATTTACATTTGATTTCATACTTATACATAGTATGGTTTTTCTGGAAACTATACATGTTTTACGGCGAAGGGTTAGTATGTTCAGAAAATAAATGTGTTTTATGAACCTTTGTTTTTGCTTACTCACCCTTCTATTTTTCACCCCTCCAGGTCCTAGTTGGCTGTTACTCTGTGGCATACGAGGAATCTCTGGCGGTTATGACATATCCATAAATAAATGTAGGGGACTTTTCCCGGTTGTGTATTAAGTACTGTAGCTAGTTTCAATTGCACACTTTTAGGTCATCTATGCTCTGAACACTGATGTTTTATGCGTTCTTCCCACTACTGCGCACTCGCTACATTAGATTAAATATATGTTAGTTTTAGTTTAAATTTATCCATATTTTTATGCTTCATTTCCCTTTTTGGTTACGTTGATAGGAGCATATTTATGCGACTTTATTTTCTTATTTCTTTGCATTTATTTAGTTAATTTCTATTTATTGTAGTAATTTAAGTTATTTTCATATTATTGTAGGTCCCATTGGTAAAGATGACAATAAATGGCAAAATGGAGCAATTTGGAGTAGTTTTGGACATGGATTAGATAGCAGGCGTGGATAGCATATAGGTTGGACATTTTTGGTGTTTAAATGATGCTAGATATGTGCTAAAATATGGAGAAATTAAAGTTGAGGCTTGGAGGACAAGGAATTACACAAGAAAGAGGAATCCTAATTGGAGAGGAACATTATCTTATCCTATCCTATCTTATCTTATCTTATCCTTTCTTATCTAACATTATCTTATCTTATCTCCAATTGCAAGGAGGAATCCTAATCACATTCCAACACTTTCTACCTGATTTTTAGATTCCTAAAATAACTCAAAAACGCCAAAACCATTCCCTCCTTGGATTCAGCCATTCCCGCCTTATATATATGAAATTCCTGCACGTTTTAGAGGGTGCCATGCCTACCATTCATCCATTGAAGTTGCTGGGGTTTTCTGGGTTCTTTCTCACTTTGTTTTAATTTTCAATGTTTATTTTAGATTGCTTTTCAGTTATGATGAACATGCGTAACTAAGCTTTTTTTTAGCTAGAGGTGAATTCGAAGCCATGATCATATGTTTTGTATAAATTGATTAATCCAGTTATTGTTTCATACAACATGAATGCGATTTACTTATTCTCTTTATAGAGAACTTATTCTTGTATGTTTATTAAGGATGCACACTTAGTTTGCATGCAGGGATTAGAATATAAGGGAACTTCACCTAATCATTATAAACTTATATTTGCAAGTAGTAAAAGTCAGTAGTCATGATTAAGTTAAGTAAATTCTTGATAGGAGTATCATGCTTTTCATACTTATGAATGCTTAATGATCTTTGAGATGTATCTCTATCATGCTTTTCATAGTTAGGGAACTTGAGAAGAATAATTTGGTTTTGTCGCTGAGTCCAATTCAATGGGGCATTGTCATTCATGGTTTATAGGAAGAATAACTAGAAATCGATTTTATGCATATGTTTCATGTGTGGAGAAGAATCCTTTAGCTATCCTTTCATCCATATTTCATTCACAACTTAATTTACGTGCTGCCCTTTACTTTTGTTTTAATTAAATTCGTCCAAAATCCCCCCCAGTCATTGTTTTGTTTTTAGTTTAACTTAGTTTTCAGTTTTATAAGTTTAATTTGTGTTGATTAGCATCCCTTCTAATCCCTGGAATAGAACGATCCCTACTTACTCGTACTACAATTGCATAATATATAGGGTTTAATTTGTGTGTTAGTTTTTACCACATCATACGTCACCTCTGGGTGATGGCCAGTATGCTTCGACTCTGGTCTGGATGTGTCAATTTGGTATTAGAGCATAGGTTTGGTAGTCGTACATTCCTTGTATGTGTTATAGGTCCTAATAATTTTTTTATCTCTTATATCAAAATCATGCCACCTAGTAGAGTACCACCCATCCCTTTTGAGACTAATTTTCCTGATTTTGGGCAACTCGATGATGCTATCACCGGCACCATTTAGTCCACACTTTGTCCTCCCCAAATGACTATGTTAAAGACCGTATCCCATTTTTTGATAAATAATCTCTTTGGCAATGAAGGGCCCGAGAAATCCGAGGTTTGGATCGACCATGTTGAGAAGACCTTTCGCGTTATGCAGCGACAGGGGAATCTTTCAGTGGAGAGATAGGTCGAGACAGCGACTTGGTTCCTCCGTCTAGGTGGCTAATCATGGTGGGCTCAGGAGTCATGCTCGTTGGGATGTTTTCAGACACCTATTTGAGGCTAAATTCACACTTCCGAAATCAGAAGAAAAACGAGTTCACATAGTTGAAGCAAGGTAAAATGTCAGTCACAGAGTACCACCGAAAGTTCACTGACTTATCCCGTTATTGTCCCGAGATCGTTGGGAATCCCAGAGAAATGCTCTATTATTTTAAGAAGGGGGCTCGTAAGCGATTGCGTTCTTTGGCGACTTCTACTCCATGCTCTACCTACCAAGAATTCTTTCAGGTTCTGTGTCAAAGATTTCGAGAATACTCTTGATGATGATGATGATGAAGAGGATAACGATAATAACCAAAAGAATAATAACAAAGGGCAGTCATCCTTTGGCGCTTAAAAGACTCAGAGTTTCAAGAGAAGCGGTAATAGTTCTGGATCATCTAGTGGTGGGTCAAATTCTAATATGCCTCGAAGGGGCTGCAAGTCCATAGGCAGTTCACGCTTTCAGAGTCAAAGGAACTTCAACAATTCTAGTGCTCAACTCTGTCGTAGATGCAATAATCGCCATTATGGTGAATGTAAAAGGGGAAGTAATGGATGCTATACATGCGGCCAAATAGGGAACAGAGATAATTAATGCCCTTAGAATCAGAAACCTCAACCTCCTACACTACCACCTGCAATTCCTCTACAGCAGATTCCAGGACCTGGTACCTACACGTCAACAGATTATGGTAGTGTTTTTCCATTACCAGGGTGATATATCCCAATATCCAGGAGAAGCGTATCAATACACACCTGATATCCTATATTACCAGGGTGGATATCCGCAGTACCAGAGAGGTTTATACGCTATATCAGGGTGGCGGATCTTATTGGTATGCTGGAGGGCAATACCAAAATCTTGATGTTGCTTCTAGCAGTTGCGGCTCGGCCAGGCACCCTAATCAAACAAATCAAAGTCAAGATAATCAAGGACACAACAACCAAAATCAGACTAACAGGGGTCGTGGAAGCAAATAGCAAGTGCAGAGACGCGTCAACAACATCACCTTGCAGGATACTTAGAGTAACCTCGATTTGATCATGGGTACGTTGAATGTTCTTGGCCATTTTGCTAGAATATTAATTGACTCGGGTGCTACTCATTTGGTTATTTCCCATATGTTTGCTCAAAAGCCTCAACATCCCCCCACTCCCCTCGGTTATGAGTTGGAGTTCTCGATGCCTAGGGGTGAAATTTGCTATGTTAGTTTAGAGTATCGAGGATTGATAGGAGCATATTCATGCGACTTAATTAGCTTGTTCTCGTGCATTTATGTTGTGTTTACTTAGTTGTTTTAGTGTTTAAGGCCACTTTTGTGTATTTTCAGATTATAAGGCCAAAGTGTGCAAGAAGATGGAAATTGGAGCTTTTTGGAGCAAAAGAGGAATGAATGAGTTGAAGACGTGAAGAAATGACGAATTCCTACTCCAACGATGAATTCTTACCAAAACGAGGAATCCTACTCAAACAAGGTTTCCTATTTTAGGAAAGTTATCCCTAAGTTTCCCGTTTTGGTAACCTTTCCTAATCTTAAACGTCCGTATTTTCTAGCCACTTTGAAGTCCTTGTAGGCGCTTTAGGACACAAAACGAAGGCCCTAGGGACCTTAACATCCTTTGCCGTGGGCTTTAGCCCTTCTTTCCTTCCCTTGCCGTGCAAGGGGGGGTACTTTGGTCCCCTTTTGTGCACTTAAACCCTAACCCTAATTCCTCCATTCTCTCCCTAATTAATTCACAAAAATCTGCAGCCACATATACAACCCGTGCAGCCCACTACATACATATTCATTAAGCCGTGACTCCACACCACCACCCTAATTCATTCCCTAAGCCGTAGCTGCCATTCATTTTATTTTACCCTAATTTCCCATCTCTACCGTGGATTCCATCACCCAAAAAAAACCTACGGCTGCAGCACCATATCCCATTTATTCCATTTTATTATTCAGCCATTAACCTTTTTCTCCATTCCAGCCGCAAATCCCATTTTTCCTTTTACTCCATTCTTTCCCATTATTAAACCCTAATCCGTGCACTACCAAAAACAACCTACAATCCGCATTCACCCTTTTTCCCATTCCAATATTTTTCAGCCGCCATCTACCATTTTTTTATTCCCCATTCATTCTTCAAAGTGGGCATCATTCTCTCCAATTTTTTAGTCCTTTAGCCGCAGCCACCATAACCATATACTCCCATTATTCAACCCTAGTCCGTGATTTTTCCACCCTAATCATTCAACCATTCTTTCCCATTATTCTCTCCAAAAGCCGTAGCCACCATATGCCATAATTCATTTCCAGCCGCAACTTCACACCATATTCTCTCAAACAGCCGCAGCAAACACCACCAATTCCAGCCACTTCCAAGCCTTGCCGTGCCATCTCCACCACTCTCCACCACCTTACAAACCTTCCTACACAACCACACAACCTTGCCGCACCATTAAACCACCATTAAACTATCCCTAAACCAGAAACACATCCAAAAACCACCCACAACCAATCTGCCGCAGAAGGAGAAGAGGAAAGAGGAGCTTCGACGCGCACCAATTCACGTGGATTCGTTGGGCGTTCTAGGTGTAATCAATCCTTTATGCTTTATGTTTAAACTCATTTGTAATTCTCTTTTTGTGACCATGAGAGGCTAAATCCCCCTAGTTAGCTAGGGGGTGATTCGAAACCATGTTTATGCTTGCAATATGAATTGATTACTTTTGGTTGGAATTTCATAAGTTGTGGATTCAATTCGTTCATCTATTTGATTGATAACTTATTTGTGTATGTTGATTGAGAGTGCACGCTTAGTTTTCATGCATGAATATGATGCTAGATTATGAGGGAGTTTCACCTGATAGTTACAATCTTATAATCACAAGTAGTGAAGGTCGCTTGAAAACGATCGCGTTGAATGAATTCTTAGCATAAGTTTCATGCAATTCATAGTAACGAATGCTTCGTCAATGCTTATGTTTTTCATAGAACTTAATGATTCTTGCTTGTATCTCTATTATGCAATTCATGTAGGGAACTTGTAGGGAATGTTTTGGGTTGTCGTATGCAATCATCCAACTTAATAACTTGTGGAAAAACTGATGGTTAATTAGTGCAATTCACAGTTAACTTGGGGCGTTGAGTATTTATAATTTATCGAAAGACCAACTGAAAATCAAAGTGTATGCAAGTGTGACATGTGTGGAGAAGAACCTTCTAGCTAGCATTTATCCATATTTTCATCACATTCATATTTACATTTTGCCTTAAATTTACAATCTGTGCATTTAATTTATTTTCGTCAAAACCTCAATCCCCTTTTACCTTAGTGTCTAATTTAGTTAGAAAGTGTCTTAATTTGTGTTTATAAGTGTTTTGTATTCTTTGAGTCTTTTGGTTTGTTTTAGTGTTTTATTGTTTAGTTTTGCATTCTTTGAGTATAGTTTAGTGTTTTTAACGTTTGTTTTACGTTTTTGAGTCAGTGTCCAAGTGATTTAGTAATCCCTCCTAATCCCCGGTCTAGAACGATCCCTACTTGCATCTTTACTACAATTGTCACAAGAGGGTTTTAATTTGTGTGCTTACTTAGTTCGCATCAAGGATGTCCAATTCTTATTGAGGATATCGTAATGCTAGCTAATCTTGTTCCATTGGACATCGTTGATTTCGATGTTATCTTCAGCATGGATTAGTTAGATTACAATTGTGCCATGTTGAATTGCCACCAGAAAGTTGTTACCTTCCATTAACTGGGTATGCCGATTGTAACTTTTGTCGGCGAGCGTAGTGGTCTGAAACGCGGAGTTATCTCTGCCGTGAAGGCGAAATGAATGTTGAGGAAGAACTTAATCTTCGGCAGCGTAGTTAGATGAAATTGATCAGTGATTATGCCTGCACCATTGAATATCACCTTGGTTGTGCAAATACTGTAGCAGATGCTCTTAGCAGGAAATCTCACAGTCGACTTAATGCTCTTTATGCATGTCATGTTCCTCTTCTCACCGACCTAAGATCTACTAGAGCAGTTTTGGAAGTGGATCACTTAGGAGCTTTACTTGCCAACTTTCAAGTCAGACCAATTTTATTGGATTATGTTCTTGAGGCTCAAATGAATGACTCATAATCCCAAAAGTTAAAGCAAGTAATGGAACAATAATAGGGGAGATCTCAGGATTTGAAGGCCTGATGGTATACTCATTCAAGGCGATCGAATGTGGAAGAACTGAAGAAAGAAATACTTGATGAGGCGCATATCTCATCTTATGCGATGTATCTGGGGAGTACTTGGATGTATCATATTATCCGACCTTTTTACTACTGGCTAGGAATGACAAGAGAAATTATGGAGTACGTGAGTCATTGTTCGGTCTGTCAGCAGGTTAAAGCAGAAAGAAAGAAACCTTTCAGGTTGCTACAGCCACTTCCTATACCCTAGTGAAAATGGGAAGATATCACAATGGATTTCATGTACAAGCTACCTCGTACACATAATGGCTATAACAGTATCTGGGTAATTGTAGATTAGTTTACCAAGTCAACACATTTCCTACCTATTTGTGAGAACTACCCATTGAGTCGGTTGGTCGAAATTTTCGTCTTTGAAATTGTTAAGATCATGGTGTTCCAGTTAATATCATTTATGATCAGGACCCCAGATTTACTTCGAAATTTTAAGTAGCTTTTCAAGAAGCTCTAGGTTCGAAATTACTCTACAGCACCGCTTATCATCCTCAGACCGATGGGCAATTAGAAAGAACTATCCAGACATTGGAAGACATGCTGAGATCTTCAGCCCTGTAGTTCGAAGACACATGGCACAAGCGCTTACCTTTGATAGAATTCGCCTATAACAACAGCTTTCACTCTAGCATTGGTTTGTCACCATTTGAGGCACTTTATGGGAAACCATGTTGTACACTGTTGTGTTGGTCCGAGGTAGGCGAAAGAGTTTTGGTGGGTCCTGAAATCACGGATGAGATAACACAGAATATTCAAGTGATAAAGGCTAATCTAAAAGTAGCACATGATCGACAAAAGAGTATAGTTGACAAACATTTGACAGTCAGAGTATATAAAGTTGGAGATTGGGTATTCTTAAAGTTATCACCATGGAAAGGCATTGGTATGTTTCGGGAAGAAAGGAAAGCTAAGTCCTCGTTACATCGGACCATATCAGATTATTGAGCGAGTTGATGAAATTGCTTACCGACTTAATCTACCTATAGAGTTATCAATAGTGCAAAATGTGTTCCATGTGTCCATGCTATGGAGATATGTCTCTGATTCGTCACATGTGATTCCTTCTCAGCCATTAGAGATTAACCCAGATTTGACTTATGATGAGGTTCCAGTGACGTGACTAGAAAGACAAAGTTTTTAAGAGCAAAACCGTTCATATGGTGAAAGTCTTATGGAGAAACCACAATGTTGAGGAAGCTACTTGGGAAATAAAGGAACGTATGCGAGATCTTTATCCATGTCTGTCCTTTAACAATGATCTTTAGTAGTGTTGAAATTTCAGGATGAAATTTTCTTAAGGGGGTAGATTGTGATGACCCGACCCTAATTTTCTATGTAATTTTCTCCCTGAGTGTGTAAATTGATGTTTATGCCCTTGTTGGCAAAGTGACATGGATGTAGTTATTCGGCTTTAAATTATTTTTCTCATTATCGTAATTAAATAATACTCATTGTTACAATTGCGTGAGCACGAGTTAGACCCGAAATAGTTTTGTAACAAAAAAGTTACACTTAATTAAAGTGCATTAACAACGAGTAGAATTGTACATGTGCATGTTAATTTTTCAGTGCTAGATATACTGTTTTTTATAAGGTGAGCATTTTAGTTACATTTTATATTGTACAAAAATTTGAAATCTTATCCTCTTTCTCTCTTTAAATCTGTCCCGTGTCTCCCTCACCACCAATCACTCACTTTCCCTCTTTTCCCTCAACCAATTAGTCGCTCTCCTCACCTGCCTCACCTAATCAGAAACTGTCTCATTTTCTCTTTCTTCTCCTCATTCTTTCTCCCTCTCACCGAAACTCTCTCTTCTCTGCGTCCACCAAGAACACACACCAAAGCTCGTAGATCGAACTTTAAACCACCACCATCACACTTCTCTCATCCTTACGAACTCATCCATATGAGCCGATTCAAAGATGGTTGAGTTTTGAATGTCCAACTCGGAAGCTTCGACTGGGTGAGTTTTCACCCGACAAATGTCTGACCGAGTTACAAGGTTTTTTGGGAGCTTAAGAATTCCCACACAACTCCTGAGGCCCCTCGTACAAGGTTAAAGCTAAGCCGACTTCAAAACATACAGTTTCAAAGAGTTAGAATTCGACCTGAGAGCTTCAAGAAATTTGCAAATAATTTCCGTCCACTTTTTGGACTTTTGAAAGGTACAATCTTGTTCTACTCTTCATAAGCTTTATTTCCAAATAAAGTCGAAAATGGTTAAGAAATGAAGAAAATAATGAGATTTTGAATTTTTTTCAGTAAACCGACAAACTAAACGGCGAAGGACCACCAGAGAAGAAGACCGAATATTCCGTCAAAGTTGAAATACATTCTGACGCCATTACTATTCAGCAGAATATTCTATCAAGTCTGACGGAATATTCCCTAGGCCTGTCAGCTTTTAACCTGCATGTGGGTGCGCATTTGGCTGTGGGCTAGGCGGCACATAAGGGCGCGTCCGGCCTCCAGCTGACGTGTACGGGTATGTGACTTTGTATAGAATGTTTTTCGTATATTTAATCCCTTCGTTTGAGCAAACTATGGGCGGATTTTCCTAGCCTTTTTCTGTACATCCTAATTAATATTAATTAGTAAAGTTATTTCACATATAGGTGAGACTTACCCCGAGGAGGTAGGAGGATTAACAAGACCAAAACGCTATGACCCATCGACGTATCAGTGAGTGGGCATTTATATATATATATATATATATATATATAAAGTTTTATAGTTTCCACATATGCTTTTGTATTGATTTATGCCTATCATGCAATGTTTTATTTAATTTTAGAAATTTTATTATGTGGTTGAGATTTATATACTGTCATGGCATGTTCATATACATTTTACCTGCTTATCATTCATTGCTGCACTCGGTGTAAGTGCTCGCCCAGGGCCAGGGCCAGTCTTTCACGTGCCACACGCTCGCCTTGGATCCAAGTAGGTGTCAATCTTGTCGTACAGGTTGTAATAGGCAACTTCGATTCGTATGTGACCGCGAAAAGAACTAGTCTTCACGTGATTGTAGCACTAGAGCGTATATTATGATTACACCTGTTGAAAATGTGATGATACTTTACAGACATTTCACATGTTAAACTAATCTAGTTTAATATAAAAGGAAAATATTATTGTTTTAAACCGTCTCATATAAATGTTATATGCTTAAATGATAAGTCCAAGGAATATGTAATTGGGAGAATGTGATCTAAAAAAGTTAGATTCATGAGACCATTCTCTTTCGTATACATATCCTAAACGTTCCTGATCATAGGATTGTCGTTTGGGCATTGACATTCCTTTAAGATCAGTACGTGCTATGTCTTCTCTTAGGGAGAGTGATTAGTCTCGAGTCATTGGTGTGACTGACACCAAGACAAGCATGTAGGTGCTCAATAGAGAATGAGCCCTTAGGGGTTTCTTAATCAAATAGTTTAGTAAATTGTATTCATGATTTACGAAATCACAACTAAAAGTAATCAATTCATATTGCAAATATAATCATGGTTTCAAGTCTCCTCTAGCTAAAACAAGTTTAGCTCCTCATGTTTGCAAAACAAAGATAATTTAACTTAAACAATGAAAACAAAGATAGAATACACCTAGAAACACTCCAGGTGGCTCCTCCTTCCTTCTTTGCTACGGCACAATGGGGATTTTCTAAATTTAGGCTCTTGAGGTGTGGTGGATGGTGTGGTTTGAAATTATGGTAGAGGGTGGTGTTTATGAGTGTTGCAGCATCATGTATTTATAGGGAGAAGGGAAGGCACGAAATTGTCATAATTGGAGAGGGATTAATATGATACAAATTCATGTAGAAGATGGATTACACATCCCACTCCAACAAGGATGCAACCTGCGGCAGATTCTAAAGCTTCTAGAAGGGTTGTTGCGGCATAAACTTAGGGATAAGGCTTTGGCTTCTAGAAACCTGATATTTAGGTGTCCTAATGTCATTTGGATGTCCTCCTTGCAGCAGGAATTAAGGTAGCAAAAGATTAGGATAGGATAAAATAAGATAAGGTTGGATAAGGTTTGAATAAGATAAGGCTATTTGGATAATGTCTCATTCTTCATGGCTGATTCCTTATCTTCCAAGTCTTTGATTTAATTCTTCCAAATGTTAAGCACATTCCTAGCCCTTCTTGAACTTCAAATTCGTCCATCCACCTTGCTCCATGCATATGCTATCCATTCCAAGCCCAAAGCTGCTCTAAATAGCTCCAAATTGCACTTTCTTGCCAACTTTGTCATTTAAACCTACAAACACACGAAAATAGCTTAAAACACTATAATAAATGGAAACTAACTATGTAAATGCAAGAAAACAAGCTAACTAAGTCGCATAAATATGCTCCTATCAAATTCCCCCACACTTAGCTTTTGCTAGTCCCTGAGCAAAACAAAGAAAACAAAACACAACCTAAACCTTCCAACAATTGCCTCAGGGATTTCCAATGCAACATGACATGTTAAAAATAAACTCACATACATAAACCAAACATTGTCCTTAATGTTTTAAACATAAACTCACAAACAAACAATCAAACACACTACTAACAAACATGACAATTATGGCAAAGTAAAAGCAATAAAGAGTAGGGTAAAAGAGAGCAAATTTGGTTGGAGGAGCCAGAGATTCCTAGGTTTTCTTTATTTGAATGCATGGGTTGGCTCCCAAGAAGCGCTTGCTTTAATGTCTTCCAGCCGGACGATAACTCCTTTTAAGCTTCATTGTAGCCCACGGCATGGAATTGATCTTTGAAAAAGAGGTGATACTTGAAATGATCCGGTAATGGTTTAAATTCTAGAGTGGGTGCTTGAATCATTAACAACATATTATTATAAAACAAAATTGAAATTTGGGGAGGTGGCTTACTTGTGTCCTTCGACATGAACTCAAGAATAAACATCGATTCGAAAGTTGTAGAACTAGAAAATTCAGCCAGATTTGGTGTTTTGAGAGTTATGACTTGTCCTGTGTCATAAAATCCAACTTCTTTGGGAATTGTTGTCTCAAGTATATCTTCTTTGATGAATTCTAGACATTCCCCAGCCACTTCTTGCTCTTAATTCTTTGGAAAGGTTTCGTAGATGCCTTTCTCACCCTCTTCTTCCTTGGATTGCATGAACTTGCACAGAATGGGGACATTTGGTGGAATGGGGTTAGGAAGAATTGAATTTGGGCTTACCTTGGTTGTAGTGGACGACATAGAGGGCATATGGGGCTGCGGCAAGGGTGGTTCTTCCCTTGCCGTGGCCTTGCTATCTTCCTCTTCATCGAGCAGCAGCTGTTCATCCATGTTTTGGCTTGGATTGGACATCTTGGGTTCATCTCCAACCTCCATGCCATTTTCCAAGGTGATAGCTTCAACAATTTCAACAGTTGAGTTGCATAGTTCACTTTGTTCTTACATGTGCCCCTTGAATTTTGCGATCTCTCCCTTTTGAGTCTTCAATTCACTCATCACTTGGGCTTGATTTTGTAATTTCTTGGTTTGATTTTGTAATTCATGTGCCAAAAAAGTTAGTATTAGAAGAATTTGATGATAATCCAATGACGAACCTGAATTTGGTTGGGATTGTTGTGGGGGAGGCTGTGGTGGCTATATAGGCATTGTATAGAACTCCTCATATGGCTGCCAATATTCTCCTTGTTGAGCCTCCTTGGCTTGATTTTGTGAGCCTTGCGCCAAAGAAATTAATTCATCAAGAATTTGAGCACAATTTATTGACGAACCTGAGTTTGGTTGGGCATATTGTATATGAGGTTGTGGTGGCTGCGTAGGTCTTGAATAGAACTCCTCATATGGCTGCCAATATCTTTCGTGTTGAACTTGTTGAGATTCCCACCACATAGAGTTTGAATGATCACTTCAATCTGAATTGTACATGTTGGAAAACAAAGTGTTCCTTGATTGATTATGATCTTGAAAACCCCAGGTATTGACATTCTCCTAACCTCTTTGTGGACATTGATTTGCTTGATATTCTTGCCTATAAGAAGCACCAAATGTAGGGACACTTTGCATTTGGACCCTTCGGTATACTGTGACAACTGTGAAGTAAGATTCGCTATTTGGGCTTAAAGATTAGCAATTGCCATGTCTTGCTTTTCTAGTACCTAAAATCAAAGAAATAAAACTAAATCAAATATCAAAAGAAAAATAAACAAACAAACAAAGGGATTAGCAATTTTACTAATCCCCGGCAACGGCGCCAAAATTTGATGTGAAAATTAACTTGACACACAAATTAAAACCCTATGATTGTAGTATATGAAAGTAGGGATCGTTTTAGGCCAGGGATTATAAGGGATGCTAATCTACTCAATTTTAACTCTAAAACACTAAAAACAAAAAACTAGACTCTAATAACTCAAAACAAGCTAAATAGACTCAAAACACACAAACTAAGTTAAATTGACTCAAAATAGGTACTAGGGATTACTTTGAATGAATTCTAACTTTAACTTGACTCAAAATACTAAAAGACACAAAATTGGATAGATTCTAACTAATTTGACACAACAAAGTAAAGGGGGATTGGATTTTGGACGAAATTAAGGTAAAAACAAATAGATTTAAAGACTCTAAACAATTTGGACAAAATTGGGGTGAATGGATGGGTGATAAGCTAGCTAGAGGGTCCTTCTCCACACATGACACACTTGCATACAAATTGATTTCCAGTTGTTTTTCCAATAAACCATGAACCTTAACACCCCAGATTAACCGTGAACAACACTAATTAACCCTCAAATTTTCTTTAAGTCATTGAATTGGATGGAATACGCATCGGCAACCAAATTATTCTTCAATAGTTCCCTACATGAACAGCATAATAGAGATGCAATCAAAGATCATTAAGCTTTGTGAAAATCATAAGCATTGACAAGGCATTCGTAACTATGAACAGCATGATACTCCTACCAAGAATTTACTTAGCACGATCGTGACTAGCAACCTCCACTACTTATAAATATAAGTTCATAACAATTAGGTGAAACTCCCTTATATTTTAGCATCAAATTCATGCATGCAAACTAAGCGGGCCCTCTTAATCAACACACAAGAATAAGTTCTTAATCAAACAGTTAAATAAATTGTATTCATGATTTATGAAATCACAACTGAAAGTAATCAATTCATATTGCAAATATAATCATGGTTTCAAAGTCTCCTCCAGCTAAAACAAGTTTAGCTCTTCATGTTCGCAAAACAAAGATAATTAAACTTAAACATTGAAAACAAAGATAGAATACACCTAGAAACACTCCAGGTGGCTCCTCCTTCCTTCCTTCCTTGTTGCGGCACAATGGGGATTTTGTGAATTTAGGCTCTTAAGGTGTGGTGGATGGTGTAGTGTGAAATTGTGGTAGAGGGTGGTGTTTATGAGTGTTGCAACATTATGTATTTATAGGGAGAAGGGAAGGCATAAATTGTCATGATTGGAGAGGGATTAATATGATACAAATTCATGTAGAAGAAGGCTTACACAACCCACTCCAACAAGGATGCAACCTGCAGCAGATTCTAGAGCTTCTAGAAGGGTTGTTGCAGCATAAACTTAGGGATAAGGCTTTGGCTTCTAGAAACCTGATATTTAGGTGTCCTAATGTCATTTGGATGTCCTCCTTGCAGCAGGAATTAAGGTAGCGAAAGATTAGGATAGGATAAAATAAGATAAGGTTGGATAAGGTTTGGATAAGATAAGGCTATTTGGATAATGTCTCCTTCTTCAAGGCTGATTCCTTATCTTCCAAGTCTTTGATTTAATTCTTCCAGATGTTAAGCACATTCCTAGCCCTTCTTGAACTTCAAATTCATCCATCCACCTTGCTCCATGCATATGCTATCCATTCCAAGCCCAAAATTGCTCTAAATAGCTCCAAATTGCACTTTCTTGCCAACTTTGTCATTTAAAACCCTTAAAACACTATAATAAATGGAAACTAACTATGTAAATGCAAGAAAACAAGCTAACTAAGTCACATAAATATGCTTCTATCAATTGGTTGGACAATAGTTGACACCAAGGGAATTAGCCCTACAAAGTGCATGCACCAGATTTTTTTGGAGGATGGAGCCAAGCCAACCAAAGAAGCTCAAAGACGCCTAAATCCACCTATGAATGAGGTGGTGAAGAAGGAGATTTTGAAGTTGCAAGATGTAGGAATTATTTACCCAATTTCTGACTCAAAATGGGTAAGTCCGATACATGTGGTCCCTAAGACATTCGGAATCACAATTGTCAAGAATGAGCATGATGACATGGTGCCAACAAAAGTGCAGATAGGTTGGAAAGTTGATGTGATATAAACTAACACACAAATTAAACCTTCTTTTTGATAGTTGTAGTATGTGAAAGTAGGGATCGTTCTGGGCCAAGGATTAGAAGGGACGCTAATCTACACTTATATAACTCAAAAACAGAAACCTAGACTCAAACAACTCAAAATAAGCTAAATTGACTCAAATAACACAAAACTAAGTTAAATTGACTCAAAACAGGAACTAGAAAGAAGTTTGGACGAAAATTAAACTAAAAAGACTTAGAATACTAAATGGGGGTTGTTTTGATGAATTTAAACTAAAACTAAGTAGGTTGAAGAAACAAACTAAAGGGTACGAAATTAAGGTGAAAGGCTAGTTAGAGGGTCCTTCTCCACACATGGCACATATGCATACAAATAATTTTCCAGTTATTATTCCTATAAAACATGAATGACAATGCCCCAAATTAATTGCAAACAACACTAATTAACTCTCAGAGTTTCCTAATTTCATTGAATTGGACTCAACGATGCAATCAAATTATTCTTATCAAGTTCCCTATATGAACAATATGATAGAGATACATATCAAAGATCATTAAGTTCTATGAAAATCATAAGCATTGACAAGGCATTCATAACTATGAACTGCATGATACTTCTGCCATGGATTTACTTAACATAATCATGACTAGTGACTTCCACTACTTATAAATATAAGTTCATGACTATTAGGTGAAATTCCCTTATATTTTAGTATCAAATTCATGCATGCAAACTAAGTATGCATCCTTAATCAACATACAAGAATAAGTTATCAATCAAATAGATAAGTAAATTGCATTCACAATTTATGAAACAATAACTGGATGTAATCAATTCATATCACATATATGTCCATGGCTTCGAATTCACCTCTAACTAAAATGAAATTAGTTCCACATGTTTGCAATTAAACAAAACCAATCTAATTTAAACATTGAACTAAATCTAAAGATAGAAAGAACCTAGAAACGCTCCAGCACTCCAATGGCCTTGGATGCAGGTCACGACACAAAGCTTTTCTTCTCCTTCCTTCCTTTCAAAGTTGTGGCACAAAGTGTATTTTTCTGATTTTCTCTCTAAGGCTCTCTCCCTTTTGTGCGACATAAAATATGTATATGTAGGGCTAGGGTTCACGGTACCAATCCTTGAGGACAAGGATAAAACATGGCACAAGTCCAAAAGGAAAAGGACTAAGGTAAGGTGCAGCATAAATTCAAGGCTTCTAGAAAGGCGGTATTGTGACAGGTTTCTAGAAGGACAAAGGATAAGGTATGCGGCATAAATCTAGGGCAGAAGATAGTGTTTCTAGAACCAAATATTTAGGTGATTTAATGTGAAATTGATTCCCCTTTGCAGCTGGAATTAAGGTTGGATAAGATTAGGATAAGATAAGATAAGGTTGGATAAGGTTTGGATAAGATAAGGTAATTTGGATAATGTTTCCTTCTTTTTAGCTAATTTCTTGTCTTCCAAGTCTTGAATTAATTCCTCCAGATGCTAAGAACACTCCTAGCCTCTTTTGATCTTCAAAAACGTCCATCCACCTTGCTTCATGCATGTGCTATCCATTTCAAGCCCAAAACTGCTTTAAAATGCTCCAAATTGCCTTTTCTTGCCACTTTTTCCATTTGGACCTACAAACACACGAAAATGGCTTAAAACACTCTAATAAATAGAAACTAACTAAGTAAATGCAGGGAAATAGGCTAACAAAGTTGCATAAATATGCTCTTATCAAGGGTGTGTGCATTGATTATCGCAAGCTCAATGCAACAACTCATAAGGATCATTTTCCTTTACTTTTTATTGATCAAATGCTTAAGTGTCTTGCAGGTCATAGCCATTATTACTTTTTGGACAGTTATTCTGGATATAACCAAATCGCGATAGCCCTTGAGGACCAAGAAAATACCACATTCACATGCCCATTTGGCACTGATGCCATTTGGATTGTGTAATGCGCCTACAACATTTCAGCGATGCATGATGAGTATATTCTCGAACATGGTTGAGGACATCATTGAGGTTTTTATGGATGATTTTTCTATATTTGGTGACTCTTTTGATGTATATCTTCATAATCTTTCTTTAGTGTTGCAAAGGTGTAGGGAATGCAATTTGGTGCTTAACTGGGAGAAGTCTCACTTCATGGTGCAACAAGGCATTGTTTTAAGTCATGTGATCTTTGCTCATGGGATTGAAGTAGACAAAGCCAAGGTGGACATAGTGAACAGGTTGCCACCCCCTATATTAGTGAAGGAACTCCGATCCTTTCTTGGACATGCTGGATTTTACCGTCGGTTCATCAAGGACTTTTCTCAGATTTCACAGCCTTTATGCAACTTGTTGGCTAAAAAACCTCCATTTGAGTTCAATAGCAAGTGCCATGAAGCTTTTGAGAAGCTCAAAAGACTCCTTACTACTGCCCCTATCATTATGCCACCAGATTGGAGCATTCCATTTGAGCTTATGTGTGATGCCTCAAATTATGCAGTAAGAGTTGTTTTAGGGCAGCGTGTGAACAAGCTTCCCCATGTCATTTACTATGTTAGCCATACTTTAAATGATGCACAACTTAATTATTCAACAACTGAAAATGAGTTATTTGATGTTATTTTTGGTCTAGAAAGGTTTAGATCTTATCTAATTGGTACTAAAGTGATTATCTATTCTGATCATGCAGCTTTGAAATATCTCTTTACCAAAAAAGATGCCAAGCCAAGGTTGATTCGTTTGATGTGGAGATTCGAGATAAGAAAGGTTCAGAAAATGTTGTGGCAGATCATCTTAGCCATTTAGTGCATTCATCTAATGAAGAAGAAGATCACTTGCCATTACAAGAAAACTTCCCAGATGAGCAGTTATTTGCCCTTGACATTGTAGATCCTTGGTTCGCAGACATTATCAATTACTTAGCCACTAAACAGGTCCTTAGCACATTAAGTCGATTTCAAAAAGACAAGCTAGTAAAACAAGCTAAGTATTACATTTAGGATGATCCATTTTTATGGAAATATTGCCCAGACTTGATCATAAGAAGGTGTATACCTTAATCTAAATTTCATTCTATTTTAACATTCTGTCATGATTCACCATATGAAGGTCATTTTGGAGCAAAGAAAACAGCTCTTAAAGTTCTTCAAAGTGGTTTCTATTGGCCTAGCTTGTTCAAATATGCTTATAAGTTTGTTGTCACATGTGATCCCTGCCAACGTACAAGTAACTTAGGTTCTCGTGATCAAATGCCCTTAAACCCAATCCTAGTTGTTGAAATTTTTTATGTTTGGGGCATTGATTTCATGGGCCCTTTTCATAATTCTCATGGTTGTTTATACATATTGCTTGTTGTTGATTATGTTTTGAAGTAGGTTGAGACAATCCCCACTAAGACTAATGACTCTAAAGTGGTTCTCAGTTTTCTTAAAGAATACATAATTGCTAGATTTGGAACTCCAATGCTATAATCAGTGATGGAGATGCACACTTTTGCAACCGATCAATTAAGCCTTTATTAAAACGCTATGGAGTCATGCGCAAGGTTTCCACACCATACCACCCTCAAACAAGCGAACAAGCTGAAATCTCGAACCATGAAGTCAAACAAATCCTTGAGAAGACTGTAGTAGGCCCTACTCAAAAAGATTGGTTGCTATGCTTGCATGATGCATTATGGGCTTACAGAATAGCATATAAAACTCCCATAGGCATGTCACCTGATGTGAAATATTCTAACACACAAATTACACCCTATAATTGTAGTATATGTAAGTAGGGATCGTTCTAGGCGGGGGATTAGAAGGGATGCTAATCTACTCAATTTAAACTCTAAAATACTAAACTAGACTCAAAACCAGAAAACTAGACTCTAACAACTCAAAATAAGCTAAATTGACTCAAAACACACAAACTAAGTTAAATTGACTCAAAACAGGACCTAAGGAGTAATTTGGACGAATTCTAATCTTAACTTGACTCAAAATAGTAAAAGACACAAAATTGGACAGATTTTAACTAAATGACTGATGCGAGAATTACTTGACACTCAAATTAAACCCTCGTTTGACAATTGTAGTAGAATGGATAAGTGAGGGATCGTTCTAAACCGGGGATTAGGAGGGCTTGCTAAAACCTTCTAAATTGACTTAAAAACGTAAAAACAATATAAAACACTAAACTAGACTCAAAGAATGTGAAACTAAACGTTAAAACACTAAGACAAACCAAAAGAATCAAAATGCTTTAAAAACACAAACTAAATTGATTTCTAACTATATTGAACATTAAAGCAAAAGGGGGATTGAGGTTTGACGAAAATTGAAATAACGAAACAAGTTAATAACTAGACAGAATGTAATTGATGAAATAAGATGGTTGGTAAATTAGCTAGAGGTTCTTTCTCCACACATGATATTTATGCATATGAATCAATTTCCAGTTATTCCTTCATTGAATTATGAACGACAATGCCCCAAATTAACCGTGACATCACTAGTTAACCCTCAGATTTTCCTTATATTATTGGATTGGATGGCATCATTCGACAACCCAAAATATTCTCAAAAGTTCCCTACATGTCATCATAATAGAGATACAATCGAAGATCATTAAGAATAATGAAAACCATAAGCATTGACAAAGCATTTGCAACCATGACATCATGTTACTCATGCTAAGAATTAAACTTAACGCGATCGTGACAAGCGACCTTCACTACTTTCAAGTATAAGTTAGTAACGATTATGTGAAACCTTCTTAAACTTTAGCCACATATTCATGCATGCTAATTAAGTGTCGACCCTCAATCAACAAACACAAATAAGTTAATCATCAAATAGTTAAGCCAATTGCATTCACGAATCAAGAGTTCATAACCGGAATTCATCAATTCATATTACATAAATAATCATGGTATTGAAATCACCCCTAGCCAAAAAGGGTTTAGTTCCTCATAACTTTGAAATCAAAGAAACACCTAAACATTCCAACAACTCAAACTTGAATTGTATGAACGTTTAGGCACTCTTCTCTTCCATTCCTCATATTACAAAACAAAGAGAATTGAATTTAAACATTGAAATCAAAGAAACGCGTAAACATTCCAACAACTCAAACGTGAATTGTATGAACGTTTAGGCCCTCTTATCTTCCTCTTTATTGTGGCACAAGGACTAAGGGATGTTGTTGGTGTGTTGAATGGATTGGGGGATTATGGAAATGGAAGAAATGGAGGAGAAATGGAAGGGAAATGGAGAGAAACTCACGGCTAGGGAGAAGATGGAAGTGTTTGTGGTGTGTTGTGTATGAAATGAGATGATCCTTGAATGAATGAATGCAAGGGTATTTATAGGAGGAGTGGAGGTGTATATGGCTATTTGTTTAATGTGTTTGTGTATTATGATGAATGCATGTGAGTTAAAGAGGGAGAATGTGGTGAAATGATGAAGTAGGAAGGTGGAAATGCATGTGAGATGTTGGAAAGGAAATGGGAATATAAGTAGGCCACGGCATGGGAGTTGTTTTGTTGGTGTAAATGTGCCATGGTTGCAATGATGAAGAATAAAGGGTGCATGTGGGGTGGAATTGAATGAATGCAAAGTGAATGAATAATGAAATGAGTTAAAGAGGGAGAATGTGGTGAAATGATGAAGTAGGAAGGTGGAAATGCATGTGACTTGTTTGTGGAATAAAGAATGAATGGTGGAATGATGAAGAGTTGCATAAAGAATGCATGTAGGGTTAGCTAGGTTGGCTTTGTTTGGGTGCATGTGTGTTAATGGTGGTTTTGCATGTGAATTGATGGATTGTTTTTTATGGAATGGATGGTTCTTTGCATGGCTTTTGAAGTGATTGTGGGCTTTGGAATTAGAAGGAAATGCATGGCCTTGGGGTTGGTTTAAGAGAGAATGGGCTAGGCCCTTTGTTTTATGTCCAAAATGAATACAAGGCCTTCAAATTCGTCCAACACTTTGGCTCCAATCATATGCTATCCATTCCAAGCCCAATTTTGCTCCAAAATGCTCCAAAATGCATCTTTTTGCTTCCTTAGCCATATGAACCTAAAAACACACGAAAATGGCTTAAACTACTAAAACAACTATGAATTAACAACATAGATGCACGAAAACAAGCTAAGTAAGTCGCCTAAATATGCTCCTATCAAACTCCCCCACACTTATCTTTTGCTAGTCCTCGAGCAAAACAGAATAAAAACAAATAAACAAAACGACACTAAACACGTAAAACACAACCTACACCTTCCAACAATCGTTTCAGGGATTTCCAATGCACATGACAAGTTAAAAATCATTATTCCCACAGAATTTAGCCATCTTTACCCTTAAGTACATTCTTAATCATAGTCACCACATACTAGTTCATAATTAAGCATTTAAAACCATGTTTTGAATGTAGTAACATGCCTTAGAGAATTTGCTCAATTCCTTACAAGATATGCACTCAATTTTCACTCAGATTTTTTTTTACTACACACCCTAATCTAGTCATATGTGAGAAGATTGATGTAAACATGAAAACGAACACTCACATATATGTATCACAAAGAACGCAATTTTTGGAGTTAATAAGCATGTTTAGATTATGATCTCATGAATGGAATGCTACTACTTAGACGCGAGAACCAGTGACACCATATGCTCATACCAAGTTCAAACTCCACAAATTGAAACACATAACACTCAAGATTGAAGTCACGGGTTGTAATGGGGCTTGGGGCGTGTGGATAACAAAGAAGGGATATGGAAAACAAAGGTTCTCAAAGAAATAGTGAGCAAGGCAATTGAATGAACTTAGAATTCACTTTTGAATGAAAACTCAACTTTGGAACAAAAGGGAGAATTTAGACAATTTTGGGCCAGAATTGGTGTTTTGAGCCCTTTCTTCAATCACTCATTTTTTTCAAGCTCTTTTTTATTTCTTTTTTTTTTTTTTTTTTTTTTTTTTTTTTTTCTTCTTTTCTTTTGAAACTCAAAACATACTTAAGAACAAGCATTCCTTCCCCCACACTCATTTTCTTGCATAATGTAACTCAAAAGGAATTCATTTAAGCATGCTCACTATCTTTTAAGAACAAGGGTAAGGACGGTCATATTCTAGGTTAGGTGAAGATAAAGTGGGTTAACAAAGAACATGGGCTAACATGGCTCAACGGGGGTAAAACTTACAACATATACGAAATATGGGAAGTGAGGCTATTTGGCTATGGTGGCAACTACACAACTTCATCTTGATATATGTTATGCAAATCAATAACATGCTTTGAATGAAATGGGCATGAGTTCTAGCATTTGGAACTATATGATGAAACGCCTTCTAAGTAGTAACCAAGCAAAGAATAATGAGATCATGCAACGACTTTAGAAAACAAGAAATCACAGATTATACTCTCCAAAGAACGTTATAGGCTCAAGTCTCTCAGGGTTGTAGCGTTTGTTTGAGTTCTTTCCTTCAAGCATGTTACATAACTAATTTTTTATTTTTATTTTTTATGATTGCATGTGAAGTCATACATTATAACCATAACCAAGCATATACCAAGAGTAAATCAAACTTTTCTCCATGTTTATAACTCTTTTTAACAGTCATGCAATTAGAAACCAAATCCTTATCATTGTGTTGGAAGGTGACCTACGACACAAAAACGACTCAAAACACTCTTTTTAGGCTTTTCAAAACATGTTTTTCAAATTTTTATGTGATTTTCGAATTTTTAAGTCAAAACACACTAAACACACTTAAAAACAGCAAGAAACAACATTTGAAGTTATGGTGGATAAAACCCTACGAATTTGCATCAAAACACTTTAGTAACTCCCCCACACTTAAAACAAACATTGTCCTCAATGTTAAAAACCACACTAAACACAAACAAACATATAAACAGCAATTAAACATACTAAACATGGCAGAATGTATCTAACAAAGAGAAGAGTTTAGAGATGCAAATCTGGTTATGGAGTTTTCGTTCCATCTTCTCCTTGGTGATTGCAGTGAGGCTTGGATCTTTGTGATTCCACAGGCTTACTCTTGAACTGCGCTGCTTCCATCGTTGATTTTCCTTTATGCTACTCTTGAACTGGGCAGCAGGCTTCCTTTGGTCACCCCCGAAGGTCTGAGCTTCCTCATCTTATCTGTTTCTTTGTTCAATCTCTCCAATTCGTATTGAAGAGGGTTAGAGGATAGCTCAGCAAAGCTAGGTAAGCAACCAGGGAATAGAGTCCAGATAGACTCCAAGTGCCGGCTGATTGCTTCTTTCACTTTGCCATGCAAGTAATATCAAGGACAAAGGAAAAGACAGGGAAAGAGCATGATATGAGATACCTTTGCTTTCGCCCTTGATGATATGAGATACCTTTGCTTTCGAAGAGGCAGCGAATGAATCCACATGTTTCGATCCACCGTTTCCTCTTCCTCATTCGTACTGCAGGCATTTGGTATCTTCTTTGGGGGATACATCCATGTTTGAAAGTGTGATCTCAAGAGAAGGAGAAATCTGAGCATGTTTGAGAGGGTTGGTTGCAGCTTACATTTTCGGCCGAGAAGGAAAATTATGCATTTGTGGGTGTATGCCTTGCCATGAAGGTTGATGTATATAGGAATTGTAATGGCAAATGGCAGTGCGGATGCGGCAATGTCCTCCACGTGTCTTCTGAAAAGCTGGGAGCTTTTGACAAAGTGGCACGCGTCTTCTGAAAAGCCGGGAGCTTTTGACAAAGTTGCACTCACTTTCTGGAAAGCCGGGAGCTTTCGGCTTTGTCACCCACGTTTGTCGGCTAAAGTGTGCAGCTGATTTCTCGCCTTCCATGCGTCTTCTGAAAAGCTGGGAGCTTTTGACAAATTTGCACACGCTTTCTGAAAAGCTTGGATTGCGTCTGAAGAGCTGGCGATCTTTATGCCAGAAAATCCGGTTTTTGAAGAGCGGTGTCTCTTCAATGCTGAATTGGTGATTGTGTCGCCTATCCTTTAATAGAGGTGATCGATCACCTCTATCTGCACACTTTGAAGACTTCCCAAAAATCATCTTCGGCTCGTCGAGATTTCCCTCCATCCAACCCTTCTCTTCTAACTTCGTGAACAATGGCTAGCTCATCCAACCCATCGAACCTTTGCTTAGATTTGAGTCTAAGCAGTGATCCGGTCGCACCTCGTCAGGGTAAGGTATGGTGCCCGTCTTTCTTATCTTCCCATGGCCCTCTTACAGATGAGGACTCTGTGATGACGGATCCCACAACGGCTACGATAGTGGCTCGGAACCTCCTCACTCCCAAAGACAGTCAGCTGCTTTCAGGACGGTCCGATGAGTTGGCCGTTCAAGAATCCCTGGCTCTGAGTGTTCAGTGTGCTGGCTCTGTGTCCAACATGGGCCAACGCCTTCTTGCACGCTCCCGTCAGGTTGAATCCTTGATGGCGGAGGTGGAGAGTCTTAAGCAGGAGATCAAACAGCTTAAGTACGAGAACCGAAGTTTGCACGTACTTGCCAACAATTATTCGTCAGGCATGAAGAGGAAGCTTGATGAGCTTGATGACCGTCAAAGGCTTGCAACTTTCTTCCAGAGGCACCTCTTTCCTGGGTCATCCAGCGTTCCACCAAGGTTTGGGGCCTTGAATGATCTATCTTCGGTGCCTCCCGCTCCGATGCCTTCCTCTCCGAGACCTCCTGTTCCGATGCCTCCTTTTCCGATGCCTTCTGCTCCGAGAGTGTTGCCACGTAGTGGGGCCTCACGTACACAACCTTTGTAAAGGCTCCATCTTTCTGCCATGTTTTTCTTTTCTTTTTTTTTTTTTTTTTTTTTGTAATCACTCGGAAATCAATGAACAAGTGTTATTCACTGTAATGGGTTGCCTCCCACGAAGCGCTTTCTTTTACGTCTTGGAGCCGGACGAGTACTCTCTTCAATCTTCATTTGAGCCCACGGAATGGAAAGGAAGGTCTTCCACCACTTGCCCCACACCATGCTCGTAATATGGCTTCAACCGATGCCCGTTCACCTTGAATTCTACGCCATTCCTTAAGCTTTTTATGTGGACTGCACCATAAGGTAAAACGTTAGTAACAACAAACGGGCCAATCCATTTAGAACGCAACTTACCAGGAAACAAATGTAGGCGAGAGTTGAAAAGTAACACTTTCTGCCCAACTGTGAAGGTCTTGGTTCGAATCATTTTATCATGGAATGCTTTGGTCTTGGCTTTGTACATCCGGGCATTCTCATAGGCTTCATTCCGAATCTCCTCAAGTTCATTCAATTGGAGCTTCCTATGAACTCCCGCTGCATCTATGTCCATGTTGAAAGTCTTCACGGCCCAATGTGCCTTGTGCTCTAACTCTACGGGCAAATGACATGGCTTACCATAGACGAGCCGAAAAGGTGACATCCCAATGGGTGTTTTGTACGCCGTACGATATGCCCATAGTGCATCATCTAAACGTAAGCTCCAATCCCTCCTTGTTGGTCCAACGGTCTTCTCCAAAATTTGTTTGATTTCTCGGTTAGACACCTCGGCTTGGCCATTTGTTTGAGGATGGTAAGGTGTGGAGACCTTATGGTTGACATGGTACTTTCTTAGCAACGCCTCAATGGTCCGATTGCAAAAGTGAGACCCTCCATCACTTATGATTACTCTCGGCATTCCAAACCTAGCAAAAATGTTAGTTTTCACGAAATCTGCAACCACCTTAGAATCGTTAGTACGGGTGGCTTTTGCTTCCACCCATTTAGAAACATAATCAACGGCTAGCAAGATATAAGTGAAACCATAAGATGGAGGGAAAGGGCCCATGAAATAAATGCCCCAAACATAAAAAATTTCAACATTAAAGACAGGGGTTTACGGCATTTGGTCCTTGGTACCTATGTTACCCATTCGTTGGCAACGATCACAAGACATACAAAAGGTTCTAGCATCCCTAAATATAGTCGGCCAATAAAAACCACACTCTAGAACCTTGAGGGCAGTGCGTTGTGTGCCAAAATGACCACCACATGCATATGTGTGACAAAAGCTTAGAATTGAGTGAAATTCAGAATCATGCACACATCTACGTACAATTTGATCTGAGCAATACTTCCACAAATAAGGGTCATCCCAAACATAAAAACGTGCATCATTTTTAAGCTTATCACGTTGGTGCTTGTTTAGTTCATTTGGAAATTGTTTAGCCACCAAGTAATTCACTAAATCTGCATACTATGGTTCACTTACCTCAATGGATAGCAGCTGCTCATCGGGAAAAGTTTCAGGGATAGGTACGGCATGTTCATGCTCCTCGTGGATCATTTGGCTTAAATGGTCAACCACTACATTCTCGCTTCCTTTCTTATCCCGGATTTCAATATCAAATTCTTGAAGAAGAAGAATCCAACGAATAAGCCTCGGCTTTGCTTCCTTTTTCGTGAGCAAGTACCTCAAAGCTGCATGATCAGAATAAACGATTACTTTAGTACCAATTAAATATGAACGGAATTTATCTAAAGCAAAAACCACAGCTAGAAGTTCTTTTTCCGTCGTGGAGTAGTTCAATTGGGCATCATTGAGAGTCCGAGAGGCATAGTATATGACATGCGGCCGCTTGTCTCTTCTTTGTCCTAGAACAGCTCCTAATGCATAGTCGGATGCATCGCACATAAGCTCGAACGGAAGGCTCCAATCTGGAGGTACAATAATGGGGGCCGAGACTAGCTTCTCCTTGAGTTGGTTAAATGCCGAATTACACTCTTCATCAAACTTGAATGGCACATCTTTTTGAAGCAATCGGCAAAGAGGGTTGGACATCTTGGAGAAGTCCTTGATAAAACGCCTATAAAACCCTGCATGGCCAAGAAACGAACGTACCTCTCTAACCGAAGTAGGAGAGGGTAAGTGACGTACAAGGTCTATTTTCGATTTATCTACTTCAATTCCTTTTTCTGAAACAATATGTCCTAAAACTATACCTTGTTTCACCATAAAGTGACATTTCTCCCAATTCAAGACAAGGTTAGTTTCAACACATCGTTTCAAAATTAAGGTCAGATTATCCAAGCAATTATCAAATGAACTCCCAAACACACTGAAATCATCCATGAAAACCTCAATGATCTTTTCAACAAAATCGGAAAATATACTTACCATACACCTTTGGAAAGTGGCCGGTGCGTTGCATAAGCCAAATGGCATGCGACGATAAGCAAATGTTCCAAATGGACATGTGAATGTGGTATTCTCTTGATCATCCGGGGCTATCACAATTTGGTTATATCCAGAGTATCCATCAAGAAAACAGTAAAAAGCATGACCGGCTAACCTTTCGAGCATCTGGTCGATGAATGCCAAAGGAAAGTGATCTTTCCTAGTCATGGCATTTAGCTTCCGGTAATCGATACATACTCGCCATCCAGTCTGAATGCGTGTAGGCACGAGCTCATTCTCATCATTCTTGATAACAGTTACTCCGGACTTCTTGGGAACGACTTGAACTGGAGAGACCCAACGGCTATCGGAGATAGGGTAGATCACTCCGCAATCCAAAAGCTTGATTATTTCCTTCTTCACCACTTCCATCATCGGAGGGTTGAGACGGCGTTGAGCCTCTCGGGATGGCTTAGTCCCCTCCTCAAGAAGTATACGGTGCATGCATGTGGTAGGGCTTATTCCTTTAATGTCGGCCAAAGTCCACCCTATGGCCGTTTTGTGTTCTCGCAGCACCCTCACAAGCTTCTCCTCCTTCATTGCCGTGAGACTTGATGAAATGATGACGGGCAATGTTTCGCCTTCTCCCAAAAACACATACTTCAAATGGTCCAGCAACGGCTTAAGTTCAAGTGATGGTGCCTGAACAACAGAAGGTAGCATCTTAGTGGAAACTGAATTTAAAAGTGAGAGTGGAACCTTACCATATTGTTGTGGCAATGACTCAAGGGCTGCCACAACCTCAATTATTTCTTCACTAGAACCCATGGCAAAGAATTCCTCCTCCTTGCCGTGACCTTGCATTGGCCCAAATCCGTCATTTTTGCACTCTATGGCCTTAGTGATGGTTGTTTCCAGGGCGTCCTCGTTCAATTCTTCAAGGTATACCTGCGCCAAAGAATCGATAACATCAATGGAAAAACAAGAATGGTCATCAACGGGATATCTCATAGTTTCAGAAATATTAAAATCAATCACTTCCCCATCGAATTCCATTGTCAAGGTGCCTTTGTATACATCAATCTTCGTTCGGGCCGTCTTCATGAATGGCCTACCAAGGAGAATCGGCAAAGATGTAGAATGGGCTGAATCCTCCATGTCTAGGACGTAGAAATCAGCCGGAAAAATTAAATGGTTCACCTGCACAAGCACATCTTCCAAAACTCCTTTTGGATACGCGTTAGAACGATCGGCCAGTTGTATAATTACACCATCTTGTTTTAATTCACCCAAATTCATAGATGCATAAATAGAATAAGGCATGACATTTATGGATGCACCTAAATCAAGCATGGCATGTTCAAAACGATTATGTCCAATCACACAAGGAATCGTGAAACTACCGGGGTCTTTGCACTTGGTAGGCAGTTTACGTTGCAAAACAGCGGACACATTCTCGCTTACCTTCACTACCTCTTTGTTTGCCCTTCTTCTCTTTGTATTGCATAGGTCCTTGAGGAATTTAGCATACTTTGGAACCTGTTTGATTGCATCGAGAAGCGGTATGTTCACTTGCACCTTCCGGAACGTTTCAAGAATGTCCTTCTCGCTTTCTTCCTTTTTTTCTTGCATGAACCTGCAAGGAAAAGGTACATTGGGCAGATTAGGACGTGAAGTACATGAATTTGAACTTAAATTACCTGATTTGGCCGAGTTAGGGTGATTGGGGGCCTGCGGCATTGGGTTTTTCACCCTTTCCGTGGGTGAGCTAGACACTTCCTCAGGTTGTGTCGTCTCTTCATCTACTTTCTGGGCAGATTTGGGATTGTTTGGCTCGGTCCCAACTTCTTTTCCACTCCTTAGGGTGATGGCCTTGGCGGATTCGAATCCTCCCTTTGGATTGACTGTGGTTGAGCTAAGAAGCTTTCCTTGCTCTCTAATCTGTCCAAGGAACTCAGAAATCTGCCCTATTTGTTTCTTCATATCCATCATCTCTTTCTCGTTATTTTCTATCCGGTTGTTTTGATTTTGCAACCCCTGCGAAATAGAGGTTAGTAATTGCATAGCTTGATTACTTTCCAAGGACGTACCTGAATGAGATGATGCCGAAGGTTGTTGGGATTGTTGGGGTGCATACGGCTTGGAATAAAAACCAGGGGGGTTTGGCCTAAATCCTCCTTGTTGGGCAGCTTGTTGTGGCTCCCTCCATTTGAAGTTTGGATGGTCCCTCCATCCGGCATTGTAAGTGTTCGAGTATAGGTTGTTTTGATTTTGTCCTTGGAAACCAATTGCATTGGCAGATTCCCACCCACCATTCTCGATTAGTTGAGGGCACTTGTCAGATGGATGCCCTTGAATTGAGCACACGCCACAAACTTGGTGTTCTTGTGCTTTTGGACCAATCACAACCTGAGAAACAAGAGAAGTAAGATTAGCAAGTTGTGATTGAATTTCAGAAATAGCACTCACCTCATTTACACTTTGTTGCCGTGGGGCTTCCCTTTGGCCCACTCCTTCATATTGTTGAGCGTTGAGCGCTCGGTTGGCTATGAGAATCTTGGCATCCCTTGGTGTTTTGTCCACCAATGCTCCTCCCGCTGATGCATCAAGCATTTGACGTTCGATAGGAAGGAGGCCCTCATAGAAATATTGAAGGAGAAGTTCCTCCTTCATTTGATGTTGAGGACATGAAGCTACAAGGCCCTTGAAGCACTCATAATAAGCCGGGAATGTCTCACCATGATTCTGTTGAATACCACTAATTTTCTTCCGTAGGAGAATCACTCTCGAAGTAGGGAAGAATTTCTCCAAGAAAGCACGCTTCATACTCTCCCACGAAGTCACAGTTCCCGGGGCTAGTTCGTAGAGCCAATCTTTGGCCTTGTCCATAAGTGAAAATGGAAAGGCCTTCATCTTCAATATACTCCCATCCACAGTGACGGGGGTCATGCTCGAACAAACCACCTCGAACTCCTTCAAGTGTTTGTTGGGGTCTTCCATAGACAAGCCATGGAACTTCGGAATATGGTGTAACAAACTGGATTTGAGTTCAAACACCTCAGTCTTCCCCTCTGCAACCGTGGGGTATTGGATACAAAGAGGCAATGCATTATCCAAACCCGAGGCCGAAAGCTCCTTGATGGTTCTATTATCTGCTGCCATGGCTTGTTCTTCTTCAAAAATCTGATCCGTGGGCTTTTCTTCTACACCTACTTCGTCTTCTTCAAGCCCAAGTTGTGGTGGAGGTTGTGGTGGCTCTTGTTGACTCCTCGTTCTCCTCAAAGTGCGATCAAAATCACCATCAAAGTCGGAAATGTTCTCTATAATAGGCCGAGAGCTACGAGTCATACATAGTACCTGAAAAACAAGAAAACAAACAAACTAAGAATCTGAAATAAGAATGCACGAAAAACAAAAAATAAAAAATAAAAATAAAGACAAGGGATTAGCAACGTTGCTAATCCCCGGCAACGGCGCCAAAATTTGATGCGAGAATTACTTGACACTCAAATTAAACCCTCGTTTGACAATTGTAGTAGAATGGATAAGTGAGGGATCGTTCTAAACCGGGGATTAGGAGGGCTTGCTAAAACCTTCTAAATTGACTTAAAAACGTAAAAACAATATAAAACACTAAACTAGACTCAAAGAATGTGAAACTAAATGTTAAAACACTAAGACAAACCAAAAGAATCAAAATGCTTTAAAAACACAAACTAAATTGATTTCTAACTATATTGAACATTAAAGCAAAAGGGGGATTGAGGTTTGACGAAAATTGAAATAACGAAACAAGTTAATAACTAGACAGAATGTAATTGATGAAATAAGATGGTTGGTAAATTAGCTAGAGGTTCTTTCTCCACACATGATATTTATGCATATGAATCAATTTCCAGTTATTCCTTCATTGAATTATGAACGACAATGCCCCAAATTAACCGTGACATCACTAGTTAACCCTCAGATTTTCCTTATATTATTGGATTGGATGGCATCATTCGACAACCCAAAATATTCTCAAAAGTTCCCTACATGTCATCATAATAGAGATACAATCGAAGATCATTAAGAATAATGAAAACCATAAGCATTGACAAAGCATTTCCAACCATGACATCATGTTACTCATGCTAAGAATTAAACTTAACGCGATCGTGACAAGCGACCTTCACTACTTTCAAGTATAAGTTAGTAACGATTATGTGAAACCTTCTTAAACTTTAGCCACATATTCATGCATGCTAATTAAGTGTCGACCCTCAATCAACAAACACAAATAAGTTAATCATCAAATAGTTAAGCCAATTGCATTCACGAATCAAGAGTTCATAACCGGAATTCATCAATTCATATTACATAAATAATCATGGTATTGAAATCACCCCTAGCCAAAAAGGGTTTAGTTCCTCATAACTTTGAAATCAAAGAAACACCTAAACATTCCAACAACTCAAACTTGAATTGTATGAACGTTTAGGCACTCTTCTCTTCCATTCCTCATATTACAAAACAAAGAGAATTGAATTTAAACATTGAAATCAAAGAAACGCGTAAACATTCCAACAACTCAAACGTGAATTGTATGAACGTTTAGGCCCTCTTATCTTCCTCTTTATTGTGGCACAAGGACTAAGGGATGTTGTTGGTGTGTTGAATGGATTGGGGGATTATGGAAATGGAAGAAATGGAGGAGAAATGGAAGGGAAATGGAGAGAAACTCACGGCTAGGGAGAAGATGGAAGTGTTTGTGGTGTGTTGTGTATGAAATGAGATGATCCTTGAATGAATGAATGCAAGGGTATTTATAGGAGGAGTGGAGGTGTATATGGCTATTTGTTTAATGTGTTTGTGTATTATGATGAATGCATGTGAGTTAAAGAGGGAGAATGTGGTGAAATGATGAAGTAGGAAGGTGGAAATGCATGTGAGATGTTGGAAAGGAAATGGGAATATAAGTAGGCCACGGCATGGGAGTTGTTTTGTTGGTGTAAATGTGCCATGGTTGCAATGATGAAGAATAAAGGGTGCATGTGGGGTGGAATTGAATGAATGCAAAGTGAATGAATAATGAAATGAGTTAAAGAGGGAGAATGTGGTGAAATGATGAAGTAGGAAGGTGGAAATGCATGTGACTTGTTTGTGGAATAAAGAATGAATGGTGGAATGATGAAGAGTTGCATAAAGAATGCATGTAGGGTTAGCTAGGTTGGCTTTGTTTGGGTGCATGTGTGTTAATGGTGGTTTTGCATGTGAATTGATGGATTGTTTTTTATGGAATGGATGGTTCTTTGCATGGCTTTTGAAGTGATTGTGGGCTTTGGAATTAGAAGGAAATGCATGGCCTTGGGGTTGGTTTAAGAGAGAATGGGCTAGGCCCTTTGTTTTATGTCCAAAATGAATACAAGGCCTTCAAATTCGTCCAACACTTTGGCTCCAATCATATGCTATCCATTCCAAGCCCAATTTTGCTCCAAAATGCTCCAAAATGCATCTTTTTGCTTCCTTAGCCATATGAACCTAAAAACACACGAAAATGGCTTAAACTACTAAAACAACTATGAATTAACAACATAGATGCACGAAAACAAGCTAAGTAAGTCGCCTAAATATGCTCCTATCAAACTCCCCCACACTTATCTTTTGCTAGTCCTCGAGCAAAACAGAATAAAAACAAATAAACAAAACGACACTAAACACGTAAAACACAACCTACACCTTCCAACAATCGTTTCAGGGATTTCCAATGCACATGACAAGTTAAAAATCATTATTCCCACAGAATTTAGCCATCTTTACCCTTAAGTACATTCTTAATCATAGTCACCACATACTAGTTCATAATTAAGCATTTAAAACCATGTTTTGAATGTAGTAACATGCCTTAGAGAATTTGCTCAATTCCTTACAAGATATGCACTCAATTTTCACTCAGATTTTTTTTTACTACACACCCTAATCTAGTCATATGTGAGAAGATTGATGTAAACATGAAAACGAACACTCACATATATGTATCACAAAGAACGCAATTTTTGGAGTTAATAAGCATGTTTAGATTATGATCTCATGAATGGAATGCTACTACTTAGACGCGAGAACCAGTGACACCATATGCTCATACCAAGTTCAAACTCCACAAATTGAAACACATAACACTCAAGATTGAAGTCACGGGTTGTAATGGGGCTTGGGGCGTGTGGATAACAAAGAAGGGATATGGAAAACAAAGGTTCTCAAAGAAATAGTGAGCAAGGCAATTGAATGAACTTAGAATTCACTTTTGAATGAAAACTCAACTTTGGAACAAAAGGGAGAATTTAGACAATTTTGGGCCAGAATTGGTGTTTTGAGCCCTTTCTTCAATCACTCATTTTTTTCAAGCTCTTTTTTATTTCTTTTTTTTTTTTTTTTTTTTTTTTTTTTTTTCTTCTTTTCTTTTGAAACTCAAAACATACTTAAGAACAAGCATTCCTTCCCCCACACTCATTTTCTTGCATAATGTAACTCAAAAGGAATTCATTTAAGCATGCTCACTATCTTTTAAGAACAAGGGTAAGGACGGTCATATTCTAGGTTAGGTGAAGATAAAGTGGGTTAACAAAGAACATGGGCTAACATGGCTCAACGGGGGTAAAACTTACAACATATACGAAATATGGGAAGTGAGGCTATTTGGCTATGGTGGCAACTACACAACTTCATCTTGATATATGTTATGCAAATCAATAACATGCTTTGAATGAAATGGGCATGAGTTCTAGCATTTGGAACTATATGATGAAACGCCTTCTAAGTAGTAACCAAGCAAAGAATAATGAGATCATGCAACGACTTTAGAAAACAAGAAATCACAGATTATACTCTCCAAAGAACGTTATAGGCTCAAGTCTCTCAGGGTTGTAGCGTTTGTTTGAGTTCTTTCCTTCAAGCATGTTACATAACTAATTTTTTATTTTTTTATTTTTTATGATTGCATGTGAAGTCATACATTATAACCATAACCAAGCATATACCAAGAGTAAATCAAACTTTTCTCCATGTTTATAACTCTTTTTAACAGTCATGCAATTAGAAACCAAATCCTTATCATTGTGTTGGAAGGTGACCTACGACACAAAAACGACTCAAAACACTCTTTTTAGGCTTTTCAAAACATGTTTTTCAAATTTTTATGTGATTTTCGAATTTTTAAGTCAAAACACACTAAACACACTTAAAAACAGCAAGAAACAACATTTGAAGTTATGGTGGATAAAACCCTACGAATTTGCATCAAAACACTTTAGTAACTCCCCCACACTTAAAACAAACATTGTCCTCAATGTTAAAAACCACACTAAACACAAACAAACATATAAACAGCAATTAAACATACTAAACATGGCAGAATGTATCTAACAAAGAGAAGAGTTTAGAGATGCAAATCTGGTTATGGAGTTTTCGTTCCATCTTCTCCTTGGTGATTGCAGTGAGGCTTGGATCTTTGTGATTCCACAGGCTTACTCTTGAACTGCGCTGCTTCCATCGTTGATTTTCCTTTATGCTACTCTTGAACTGGGCAGCAGGCTTCCTTTGGTCACCCCCGAAGGTCTGAGCTTCCTCATCTTATCTGTTTCTTTGTTCAATCTCTCCAATTCGTATTGAAGAGGGTTAGAGGATAGCTCAGCAAAGCTAGGTAAGCAACCAGGGAATAGAGTCCAGATAGACTCCAAGTGCCGGCTGATTGCTTCTTTCACTTTGCCATGCAAGTAATATCAAGGACAAAGGAAAAGACAGGGAAAGAGCATGATATGAGATACCTTTGCTTTCGCCCTTGATGATATGAGATACCTTTGCTTTCGAAGAGGCAGCGAATGAATCCACATGTTTCGATCCACCGTTTCCTCTTCCTCATTCGTACTGCAGGCATTTGGTATCTTCTTTGGGGGATACATCCATGTTTGAAAGTGTGATCTCAAGAGAAGGAGAAATCTGAGCATGTTTGAGAGGGTTGGTTGCAGCTTACATTTTCGGCCGAGAAGGAAAATTATGCATTTGTGGGTGTATGCCTTGCCATGAAGGTTGATGTATATAGGAATTGTAATGGCAAATGGCAGTGCGGATGCGGCAATGTCCTCCACGTGTCTTCTGAAAAGCTGGGAGCTTTTGACAAAGTGGCACGCGTCTTCTGAAAAGCCGGGAGCTTTTGACAAAGTTGCACTCACTTTCTGGAAAGCCGGGAGCTTTCGGCTTTGTCACCCACGTTTGTCGGCTAAAGTGTGCAGCTGATTTCTCGCCTTCCATGCGTCTTCTGAAAAGCTGGGAGCTTTTGACAAATTTGCACACGCTTTCTGAAAAGCTTGGATTGCGTCTGAAGAGCTGGCGATCTTTATGCCAGAAAATCCGGTTTTTGAAGAGCGGTGTCTCTTCAATGCTGAATTGGTGATTGTGTCGCCTATCCTTTAATAGAGGTGATCGATCACCTCTATCTGCACACTTTGAAGACTTCCCAAAAATCATCTTCGGCTCGTCGAGATTTCCCTCCATCCAACCCTTCTCTTCTAACTTCGTGAACAATGGCTAGCTCATCCAACCCATCGAACCTTTGCTTAGATTTGAGTCTAAGCAGTGATCCGGTCGCACCTCGTCAGGGTAAGGTATGGTGCCCGTCTTTCTTATCTTCCCATGGCCCTCTTACAGATGAGGACTCTGTGATGACGGATCCCACAACGGCTACGATAGTGGCTCGGAACCTCCTCACTCCCAAAGACAGTCAGCTGCTTTCAGGACGGTCCGATGAGTTGGCCGTTCAAGAATCCCTGGCTCTGAGTGTTCAGTGTGCTGGCTCTGTGTCCAACATGGGCCAACGCCTTCTTGCACGCTCCCGTCAGGTTGAATCCTTGATGGCGGAGGTGGAGAGTCTTAAGCAGGAGATCAAACAGCTTAAGTACGAGAACCGAAGTTTACACGTACTTGCCAACAATTATTCGTCAGGCATGAAGAGGAAGCTTGATGAGCTTGATGACCGTCAAAGGCTTGCAACTTTCTTCCAGAGGCACCTCTTTCCTGGGTCATCCAGCGTTCCACCAAGGTTTGGGGCCTTGAATGATCTATCTTCGGTGCCTCCCGCTCCGATGCCTTCCTCTCCGAGACCTCCTGTTCCGATGCCTCCTTTTCCGATGCCTTCTGCTCCGAGAGTGTTGCCACGTAGTGGGGCCTCACGTACACAACCTTTGTAAAGGCTCCATCTTTCTGCCATGTTTTTCTTTTTTTTTTTTTTTTTTTTTTTTTTGTAATCACTCGGAAATCAATGAACAAGTGTTATTCACTGTAATGGGTTGCCTCCCACGAAGCGCTTTCTTTTACGTCTTGGAGCCGGACGAGTACTCTCTTCAATCTTCATTTGAGCCCACGGAATGGAAAGGAAGGTCTTCCACCACTTGCCCCACACCATGCTCGTAATATGGCTTCAACCGATGCCCGTTCACCTTGAATTCTACGCCATTCCTTAAGCTTTTTATGTGGACTGCACCATAAGGTAAAACGTTAGTAACAACAAACGGGCCAATCCATTTAGAACGCAACTTACCAGGAAACAAATGTAGGCGAGAGTTGAAAAGTAACACTTTCTGCCCAACTGTGAAGGTCTTGGTTCGAATCATTTTATCATGGAATGCTTTGGTCTTGGCTTTGTACATCCGGGCATTCTCATAGGCTTCATTCCGAATCTCCTCAAGTTCATTCAATTGGAGCTTCCTATGAACTCCCGCTGCATCTATGTCCATGTTGAAAGTCTTCACGGCCCAATGTGCCTTGTGCTCTAACTCTACGGGCAAATGACATGGCTTACCATAGACGAGCCGAAAAGGTGACATCCCAATGGGTGTTTTGTACGCCGTACGATATGCCCATAGTGCATCATCTAAACGTAAGCTCCAATCCCTCCTTGTTGGTCCAACGGTCTTCTCCAAAATTTGTTTGATTTCTCGGTTAGACACCTCGGCTTGGCCATTTGTTTGAGGATGGTAAGGTGTGGAGACCTTATGGTTGACATGGTACTTTCTTAGCAACGCCTCAATGGTCCGATTGCAAAAGTGAGACCCTCCATCACTTATGATTACTCTCGGCATTCCAAACCTAGCAAAAATGTTAGTTTTCACGAAATCTGCAACCACCTTAGAATCGTTAGTACGGGTGGCTTTTGCTTCCACCCATTTAGAAACATAATCAACGGCTAGCAAGATATAAGTGAAACCATAAGATGGAGGGAAAGGGCCCATGAAATAAATGCCCCAAACATAAAAAATTTCAACATTAAAGACAGGGGTTTACGGCATTTGGTCCTTGGTACCTATGTTACCCATTCGTTGGCAACGATCACAAGACATACAAAAGGTTCTAGCATCCCTAAATATAGTCGGCCAATAAAAACCACACTCTAGAACCTTGAGGGCAGTGCGTTGTGTGCCAAAATGACCACCACATGCATATGTGTGACAAAAGCTTAGAATTGAGTGAAATTCAGAATCATGCACACATCTACGTACAATTTGATCTGAGCAATACTTCCACAAATAAGGGTCATCCCAAACATAAAAACGTGCATCATTTTTAAGCTTATCACGTTGGTGCTTGTTTAGTTCATTTGGAAATTGTTTAGCCACCAAGTAATTCACTAAATCTGCATACTATGGTTCACTTACCTCAATGGATAGCAGCTGCTCATCGGGAAAAGTTTCAGGGATAGGTACGGCATGTTCATGCTCCTCGTGGATCATTTGGCTTAAATGGTCAACCACTACATTCTCGCTTCCTTTCTTATCCCGGATTTCAATATCAAATTCTTGAAGAAGAAGAATCCAACGGATAAGCCTCGGCTTTGCTTCCTTTTTCGTGAGCAAGTACCTCAAAGCTGCATGATCAGAATAAACGATTACTTTAGTACCAATTAAATATGAACGGAATTTATCTAAAGCAAAAACCACAGCTAGAAGTTCTTTTTCCGTCGTGGAGTAGTTCAATTGGGCATCATTGAGAGTCCGAGAGGCATAGTATATGACATGCGGCCGCTTGTCTCTTCTTTGTCCTAGAACAGCTCCTAATGCATAGTCGGATGCATCGCACATAAGCTCGAACGGAAGGCTCCAATCTGGAGGTACAATAATGGGGGCCGAGACTAGCTTCTCCTTGAGTTGGTTAAATGCCGAATTACACTCTTCATCAAACTTGAATGGCACATCTTTTTGAAGCAATCGGCAAAGAGGGTTGGACATCTTGGAGAAGTCCTTGATAAAACGCCTATAAAACCCTGCATGGCCAAGAAACGAACGTACCTCTCTAACCGAAGTAGGAGAGGGTAAGTGACGTACAAGGTCTATTTTCAATTTATCTACTTCAATTCCTTTTTCTGAAACAATATGTCCTAAAACTATACCTTGTTTCACCATAAAGTGACATTTCTCCCAATTCAAGACAAGGTTAGTTTCAACACATCGTTTCAAAATTAAGGTCAGATTATCCAAGCAATTATCAAATGAACTCCCAAACACACTGAAATCATCCATGAAAACCTCAATGATCTTTTCAACAAAATCGGAAAATATACTTACCATACACCTTTGGAAAGTGGCCGGTGCGTTGCATAAGCCAAATGGCATGCGACGATAAGCAAATGTTCCAAATGGACATGTGAATGTGGTATTCTCTTGATCATCCGGGGCTATCACAATTTGGTTATATCCAGAGTATCCATCAAGAAAACAGTAAAAAGCATGACCGGCTAACCTTTCGAGCATCTGGTCGATGAATGGCAAAGGAAAGTGATCTTTCCTAGTCATGGCATTTAGCTTCCGGTAATCGATACATACTCGCCATCCAGTCTGAATGCGTGTAGGCACGAGCTCATTCTCATCATTCTTGATAACAGTTACTCCGGACTTCTTGGGAACGACTTGAACTGGAGAGACCCAACGGCTATCGGAGATAGGGTAGATCACTCCGCAATCCAAAAGCTTGATTATTTCCTTCTTCACCACTTCCATCATCGGAGGGTTGAGACGGCGTTGAGCCTCTCGGGATGGCTTAGTCCCCTCCTCAAGAAGTATACGGTGCATGCATGTGGTAGGGCTTATTCCTTTAATGTCGGCCAAAGTCCACCCTATGGCCGTTTTGTGTTCTCGCAGCACCCTCACAAGCTTCTCCTCCTTCATTGCCGTGAGACTTGATGAAATGATGACGGGCAATGTTTCGCCTTCTCCCAAAAACACATACTTCAAATGGTCCAGCAACGGCTTAAGTTCAAGTGATGGTGCCTGAACAACAGAAGGTAGCATCTTAGTGGAAACTGAATTTAAAAGTGAGAGTGGAACCTTACCATATTGTTGTGGCAATGACTCAAGGGCTGCCACAACCTCAATTATTTCTTCACTAGAACCCATGGCAAAGAATTCCTCCTCCTTGCCGTGACCTTGCATTGGCCCAAATCCGTCATTTTTGCACTCTATGGCCTTAGTGATGGTTGTTTCCAGGGCGTCCTCGTTCAATTCTTCAAGGTATACCTGCGCCAAAGAATCGATAACATCAATGGAAAAACAAGAATGGTCATCAACGGGATATCTCATAGTTTCAGAAATATTAAAATCAATCACTTCCCCATCGAATTCCATTGTCAAGGTGCCTTTGTATACATCAATCTTCGTTCGGGCCGTCTTCATGAATGGCCTACCAAGGAGAATCGGCAAAGATGTAGAATGGGCTGAATCCTCCATGTCTAGGACGTAGAAATCAGCCGGAAAAATTAAATGGTTCACCTGCACAAGCACATCTTCCAAAACTCCTTTTGGATACGCGTTAGAACGATCGGCCAGTTGTATAATTACACCATCTTGTTTTAATTCACCCAAATTCATAGATGCATAAATAGAATAAGGCATGACATTTATGGATGCACCTAAATCAAGCATGGCATGTTCAAAACGATTATGTCCAATCACACAAGGAATCGTGAAACTACCGGGGTCTTTGCACTTGGTAGGCAGTTTACGTTGCAAAACAGCGGACACATTCTCGCTTACCTTCACTACCTCTTTGTTTGCCCTTCTTCTCTTTGTATTGCATAGGTCCTTGAGGAATTTAGCATACTTTGGAACCTGTTTGATTGCATCGAGAAGCGGTATGTTCACTTGCACCTTCCGGAACGTTTCAAGAATGTCCTTCTCGCTTTCTTCCTTTTTTTCTTGCATGAACCTGCAAGGAAAAGGTACATTGGGCAGATTAGGACGTGAAGTACATGAATTTGAACTTAAATTACCTGATTTGGCCGAGTTAGGGTGATTGGGGGCCTGCGGCATTGGGTTTTTCACCCTTTCCGTGGGTGAGCTAGACACTTCCTCAGGTTGTGTCGTCTCTTCATCTACTTTCTGGGCAGATTTGGGATTGTTTGGCTCGGTCCCAACTTCTTTTCCACTCCTTAGGGTGATGGCCTTGGCGGATTCGAATCCTCCCTTTGGATTGACTGTGGTTGAGCTAAGAAGCTTTCCTTGCTCTCTAATCTGTCCAAGGAACTCAGAAATCTGCCCTATTTGTTTCTTCATATCCATCATCTCTTTCTCGTTATTTTCTATCCGGTTGTTTTGATTTTGCAACCCCTGCGAAATAGAGGTTAGTAATTGCATAGCTTGATTACTTTCCAAGGACGTACCTGAATGAGATGATGCCGAAGGTTGTTGGGATTGTTGGGGTGCATACGGCTTGGAATAAAAACCAGGGGGGTTTGGCCTAAATCCTCCTTGTTGGGCAGCTTGTTGTGGCTCCCTCCATTTGAAGTTTGGATGGTCCCTCCATCCGGCATTGTAAGTGTTCGAGTATAGGTTGTTTTGATTTTGTCCTTGGAAACCAATTGCATTGGCAGATTCCCACCCACCATTCTCGATTAGTTGAGGGCACTTGTCAGATGGATGCCCTTGAATTGAGCACACGCCACAAACTTGGTGTTCTTGTGCTTTTGGACCAATCACAACCTGAGAAACAAGAGAAGTAAGATTAGCAAGTTGTGATTGAATTTCAGAAATAGCACTCACCTCATTTACACTTTGTTGCCGTGGGGCTTCCCTTTGGCCCACTCCTTCATATTGTTGAGCGTTGAGCGCTCGGTTGGCTATGAGAATCTTGGCATCCCTTGGTGTTTTGTCCACCAATGCTCCTCCCGCTGATGCATCAAGCATTTGACGTTCGATAGGAAGGAGGCCCTCATAGAAATATTGAAGGAGAAGTTCCTCCTTCATTTGATGTTGAGGACATGAAGCTACAAGGCCCTTGAAGCACTCATAATAAGCCGGGAATGTCTCACCATGATTCTGTTGAATACCACTAATTTTCTTCCGTAGGAGAATCACTCTCGAAGTAGGGAAGAATTTCTCCAAGAAAGCACGCTTCATACTCTCCCACGAAGTCACAGTTCCCGGGGCTAGTTCGTAGAGCCAATCTTTGGCCTTGTCCATAAGTGAAAATGGAAAGGCCTTCATCTTCAATATACTCCCATCCACAGTGACGGGGGTCATGCTCGAACAAACCACCTCGAACTCCTTCAAGTGTTTGTTGGGGTCTTCCATAGACAAGCCATGGAACTTCGGAATATGGTGTAACAAACTGGATTTGAGTTCAAACACCTCAGTCTTCCCCTCTGCAACCGTGGGGTATTGGATACAAAGAGGCAATGCATTATCCAAACCCGAGGCCGAAAGCTCCTTGATGGTTCTATTATCTGCTGCCATGGCTTGTTCTTCTTCAAAAATCTGATCCGTGGGCTTTTCTTCTACACCTACTTCGTCTTCTTCAAGCCCAAGTTGTGGTGGAGGTTGTGGTGGCTCTTGTTGACTCCTCGTTCTCCTCAAAGTGCGATCAAAATCACCATCAAAGTCGGAAATGTTCTCTATAATAGGCCGAGAGCTACGAGTCATACATAGTACCTGAAAAACAAGAAAACAAACAAACTAAGAATCTGAAATAAGAATGCACGAAAAACAAAAAATAAAAAATAAAAATAAAGACAAGGGATTAGCAACGTTGCTAATCCCCGGCAACGGCGCCAAAATTTGATGCGAGAATTACTTGACACTCAAATTAAACCCTCGTTTGACAATTGTAGTAGAATGGATAAGTGAGGGATCGTTCTAAACCGGGGATTAGGAGGGCTTGCTAAAACCTTCTAAATTGACTTAAAAACGTAAAAACAATATAAAACACTAAACTAGACTCAAAGAATGTGAAACTAAATGTTAAAACACTAAGACAAACCAAAAGAATCAAAATGCTTTAAAAACACAAACTAAATTGATTTCTAACTATATTGAACATTAAAGCAAAAGGGGGATTGAGGTTTGACGAAAATTGAAATAACGAAACAAGTTAATAACTAGACAGAATGTAATTGATGAAATAAGATGGTTGGTAAATTAGCTAGAGGTTCTTTCTCCACACATGATATTTATGCATATGAATCAATTTCCAGTTATTCCTTCATTGAATTATGAACGACAATGCCCCAAATTAACCGTGACATCACTAGTTAACCCTCAGATTTTCCTTATATTATTGGATTGGATGGCATCATTCGACAACCCAAAATATTCTCAAAAGTTCCCTACATGTCATCATAATAGAGATACAATCGAAGATCATTAAGAATAATGAAAACCATAAGCATTGACAAAGCATTTGCAACCATGACATCATGTTACTCATGCTAAGAATTAAACTTAACGCGATCGTGACAAGCGACCTTCACTACTTTCAAGTATAAGTTAGTAACGATTATGTGAAACCTTCTTAAACTTTAGCCACATATTCATGCATGCTAATTAAGTGTCGACCCTCAATCAACAAACACAAATAAGTTAATCATCAAATAGTTAAGCCAATTGCATTCACGAATCAAGAGTTCATAACCGGAATTCATCAATTCATATTACATAAATAATCATGGTATTGAAATCACCCCTAGCCAAAAAGGGTTTAGTTCCTCATAACTTTGAAATCAAAGAAACACCTAAACATTCCAACAACTCAAACTTGAATTGTATGAACGTTTAGGCACTCTTCTCTTCCATTCCTCATATTACAAAACAAAGAGAATTGAATTTAAACATTGAAATCAAAGAAACGCGTAAACATTCCAACAACTCAAACGTGAATTGTATGAACGTTTAGGCCCTCTTATCTTCCTCTTTATTGTGGCACAAGGACTAAGGGATGTTGTTGGTGTGTTGAATGGATTGGGGGATTATGGAAATGGAAGAAATGGAGGAGAAATGGAAGGGAAATGGAGAGAAACTCACGGCTAGGGAGAAGATGGAAGTGTTTGTGGTGTGTTGTGTATGAAATGAGATGATCCTTGAATGAATGAATGCAAGGGTATTTATAGGAGGAGTGGAGGTGTATATGGCTATTTGTTTAATGTGTTTGTGTATTATGATGAATGCATGTGAGTTAAAGAGGGAGAATGTGGTGAAATGATGAAGTAGGAAGGTGGAAATGCATGTGAGATGTTGGAAAGGAAATGGGAATATAAGTAGGCCACGGCATGGGAGTTGTTTTGTTGGTGTAAATGTGCCATGGTTGCAATGATGAAGAATAAAGGGTGCATGTGGGGTGGAATTGAATGAATGCAAAGTGAATGAATAATGAAATGAGTTAAAGAGGGAGAATGTGGTGAAATGATGAAGTAGGAAGGTGGAAATGCATGTGACTTGTTTGTGGAATAAAGAATGAATGGTGGAATGATGAAGAGTTGCATAAAGAATGCATGTAGGGTTAGCTAGGTTGGCTTTGTTTGGGTGCATGTGTGTTAATGGTGGTTTTGCATGTGAATTGATGGATTGTTTTTTATGGAATGGATGGTTCTTTGCATGGCTTTTGAAGTGATTGTGGGCTTTGGAATTAGAAGGAAATGCATGGCCTTGGGGTTGGTTTAAGAGAGAATGGGCTAGGCCCTTTGTTTTATGTCCAAAATGAATACAAGGCCTTCAAATTCGTCCAACACTTTGGCTCCAATCATATGCTATCCATTCCAAGCCCAATTTTGCTCCAAAATGCTCCAAAATGCATCTTTTTGCTTCCTTAGCCATATGAACCTAAAAACACACGAAAATGGCTTAAACTACTAAAACAACTATGAATTAACAACATAGATGCACGAAAACAAGCTAAGTAAGTCGCCTAAATATGCTCCTATCAATGACGACCAAGTAAAGGGGGATTGGATTTTGGACGAAATTAAGGTAAAACCAAACAGATTTAAAGACTTAAACAACTTTGGACGAAATTAAGGAAAACTATGGGTGATAAGCTAGCTAGAGGGTCCTTCTCCACACATGACACACTTGCGTACAAATTGATTTCCAGTTGCTTTTCCAATAAACCATGAACCTCAACGCCCCAGATTAACCGTGATTAGCACTAATTAACCCTCAGATTTCCCTTAAGTTATTGAATTGGATGGGATACGCATCGGCAACCAAATTATTCTTCAATAGTTCCTTACAAGAATAGCATAATAGAGATACAATCAAAGATCATTAAGCTTTGTGAAAATCATAAGCATTGACAAGGCATTTGTAACTATGAAAAGCATGATACTCTTGCCAGGAATTTACTTAACACGATTGTGACTAACAACCTCCACTACTTGCAAATATAAGTTCATAACGATTAGGTGAAATTCCCTTATATTCTAGCATCAAATTCATGCATGAAAACTAAGTAGGCCTCCTTACTCAACATACAAGAATATGTTATCAATCAAGCAGTTAAGCAAATTGCATTCACGATTTATGAAACAATAATGGGATGAAATCAATTCATATCACATATATGTTCATGGCTTTGAATTCTCCTTTAGCCAAAACAAAATTAGTTCCTCATGTTCGCACTTAAACAAGAGATAACTTAAATTAAACATTGAAAGCAAAAGATAGAATACACCTAGAAACGCTCCAACAATCCAACGTCTTGAATGGCAAGCATAGCTCCATAGGGATTTTCTGAATTTAGGCTCTTGGGGTATGGTGGATGTTATGGTGTGAAATTGTGGTAGAGGGTGGTGCTTATGAGTGCTGTGGCATCATTATTTATGTGGTGAAGGGAAGGCACGAAATTGGGCTGAAAAGAAGAGGAATTAGGACTCCAAATCACCAAAGAACAAGGACACTTTCAATCAGATTTCAGGGAGGGCAAGGAATGGTCCTTGTGGCAGATTCTAGAACTTCTAGAAAGGTTACATGTGGCATAAACTTAGGGCACGAAAATAGGGCTTCTAGAACCTGATATTTGGGTGATTTAATGTGAAATTGATTCCTCTTTGCAGCTGGAATTAAGGTAGCAAAAGATTAGGATAGGATAAGCTAAGATAAGGTTGGATAAGGCTTAGATAAGATAAGGTTTATTTCGATAATGTTCCTTATTTGTAGTTGATTCCTTATCTTCAATGCTTCCAATTTGTTTCTCCAGATATTAAGTACATTCCTAGCCTTTCTTGAACTTCAAATTCGTCCATCCACCTTGCTCCATATGCAAGTTATCCATTCCATGCCCAAAACTTCTCCAAATAGCTCCAAAATGCACTTTCTTGCCAACTTTGCCATTAGGACCTACAAAGACACAAAAATAGCTTAAAGCACTATAATAAATGGAAACTAACTATGTAAATGCAAGAAAACAAGCTAACTAAATAGCATAAATATGCTCCTATCAAATTCCCCCACACTTAACTTTTGCCAGTCCTCGAGCAAAACAAAGAAAACAAAACACTACCTAAACCTTCCAACAATTGCCTCAGGGATTTCCAATGTAACATGACATGTTAAAAATCACTACGCCCATAGATTTTAGCTATCCCTAACCTCGGGCATATACTTAATCGCAGTCACCACTCACTAGCTTGCATTTAATCAATTAAAACAATTTTTTGAATGTAGTAACATGCCTTAGAGAATTCACTCAATTCCTCACTAGATATACTCTCTATTTTCTCACAGATTTTCTGACTACACTTCCTACACTAGGTATATGTGAGAAGATTGATGTAAATGATAGGAGCATATTCATGCGACTTAATTAGCTTGTTCTTGTGCATTTATGTTGTGTTTCCTTAGTCATTTTAGTGTTTAAAGTCACTTTTGTGTGTTTTCAGGTTATAAAGCCAAAGTGTGCAAGAAGATGCAAATTGGAGTCTTTTGGAGCAAAAGAGGAATGAATGAGATGAAGACTTGAAGAAATATGAATTCCTACTCCAACGAGGATTCCTACTCCAACAAGGATTCCTACTTGAAGTAGGAAAGTTAACCCTAGGTTTCCCATTTTGGTAACCTTTCCTAATCTTAAACGTCCGTATTTTCTAGCCACTTTGAAGGCCTCGTAGGCACTTTAGGACACAAAACAAAGGCCCTAGCCCCCTTAAACCCCTTTGTCGTGGCCTTTCCCCTTCTCCCCTTCCCTTGCCGTGCAAGGGGGGGCATTTTTGTCCCATTTTATGCACTTAAAACACATGCTCCTGCCTAAACTAAACCCTAGCCGCACCTTGCAGCCACTTCCCTTTTAATTTCTGATTTAATTTCCTAATTCTAGAAGCCTTTGACTTAATTTTAGTTAATAAAAATAAGCTAGGGTTTTATTTTCTGAAACCCTATATAATCTAAAGCCTAGCCGCACCCTAGGAGTTTCTGGGAATCACTCTATTATTCATTCACCCTAATACCTATCAGCCGCAGCTACCATCACCCAAAAACCTCTTTTCCGCAGCCTTCTCCATCCATTCTAGCCACCTCCCATCTCTGCCGCAACCATTCCCACCATTCCAGCCACCATTCAAACCTCCATACACCTTCCACAACCCTTGCCGCAACCCTTCACCTCCCTAAAACCATTCCCAAACCAAAATAGCATCCAAAAACCCCCTAAACCCTTTCTGCCGCAACAAGGAGAAGAAGAAGGAGGAGCTTGACGTGCATAAATTCAACGTGGAATTGTTGGGCGTTCTAGGTGTAATCAATCTTTTGTTCTCTATGTTTAATTTCAATTTTGTTTCTCTTTCTGTGAACCTAAGAGGCTAAATCCCTAGTAGCTAGGGGGTGATTCAAAACCATGTTTATGCTTGCAATATAAATTGATTACCTTTGGTTGGAATTTCATGAGTTGTGGATTCAATTTGTTTAACTGCTTGAGTGATAACTTATTTGTGTATGTTTATTGAGAGTGCACGCTTAGTTTTCATGCATGAATATGATGCTAGAATATAAGTGAGTTTCACCTAATAGTTACAAACTTATATTCACAAGTAGTGAAGGTCGCTTATAAACGATCGCGTTAAATGAATTCTTGGCACTAGTTTCATGCTCATCATAGTAACGAATGCCTCGTCAACACTTATAGTTTTCATGATGCTTAATGATCTTTGATTGTATCTTTATTGTGCTTTTCACGTAAAGGACTTTTGGAGAATGCTTTGAATTGTTGTATGCGCTGTCCCATCCAATTCATTAACTTAAGGAGAACTTGAAGGTTAATTTAAGCGAACCTAATTAACCCGGGGTGTTGAGTTTCATGATTCATCGAAAGACCAACTAAAAATCATCTTGCATGCAAGTGTGACATGTGTGGAGAAGAACCTTCTAGCTAGCATTCCATCCATATTATCATCAAATTCGTATTTACATTTTGTCTTTATTACAATCTGTGCACTTTGTTTAATTTCGTCAAAAACTAAATCCCCCTTTACTTTAGTGTTCAATTTAGTTAGAAAGTGTCTTAGTTTGTGTTTCTAGGTGTTTTGATTCAATTTATCACCCAAATTCGTCCAAATTAGTGTAAGTGCTCAAAATTGCCCAGATTGTGCTTTTAAGGCAGTTTTGAGTGTTTTGGTGTTGTTTTGAGTCTCTTGGTTTGTTTTAGTGTTTTAAGTGTTTAGTTTTGCATTCTTTGAGTCTAGTTTAGTGTTCTAACCTTTGTTTTACGTTTTTGAGTTAGTTTTCAAGTGATTTAGCAATCCCTCCTAATCCCCGGTTTAGAACGATCCCTACTTATACATATACTACAATTGTCAAAAGAGGGTTTTAATTTGTGTGCTTATATATTTCGCATCAGTAAACATGTAGACTAACACTCACATATGTTATAACAAATAAGGCAATTTTTGGAATTATTAACATGTATATGATCTCATGAATGAAATGCCACTACTTAGACACGAGAACCAGGGACACCATATGCTCATACCAATTCTAAACTCCACATATTGAAACACATAACAATCAAGATCAAAGTCTAAGGGTTGTAATGGGGCTAAGGTATTGGCTAACAACGAAAGGTAAGGATAAACAAAAGTTCTTAAAGCAATAGTTAACAAAGTAATGAAATAAACACTTAGAATTAACTTTTGAATGTAGAAACCAACTTTAAACACGAAAGGAAGATTCACACATCACTTAGGGCCAGATTCAAACTTTTGGACCCTTTCTTCATCAACCAATACTTGTGATTTCATTCTCACTTATTTTCAACTCTTTTTCTTTCTTTTCTTCAACTTTTTCTTCTTTTTTTTTTCTTTTTCACATTTTTTTTCCCGTGCCCTTTTCTTTTTCTTTGGCACACTACACATACAACCTCATAGCATTCCAACGAAAATCCTTCCCCCACACTTGTTTTTTCTACAAATTGTGGATCAAAAGGAATTCCCTCTAAGTCATGCTCCACTATACTTTAAGAACAAGGATATGGATAGTCCTATTCTAGGCTAGGTAAGGATAATGTGGTTAACAAAGAAAACTAGGCTAACCCTACAATACATATGCAAAGGGGTAAGGCTTTTTGGCTCTGGTTTAACTGAACAACTTCATCTTGTTATATGTTATGCACTCAATTTTATGCTTTGAATGAAATGGGCATGAGTTCTAGTATTTGGAACTATAATGATGAAACGCATTCTAAGTAGCAACCAATCAAAGAAATAATGAGATCATGCAACGACTTTAGAAAACAAAAACATCTCAGATTAATAACTCTCCAAATAAAGTTTAGGCTCAAGTCTGTTGATGCGAACTATATAAGCACACAAATTAAAACCCTCTTTTGACAATTATAGTATATGTATAAGTAGGGATCGTTCTTAACCGGGGATTAGGAGGGATTGCTAAATCACTTGGAAACTGACTCAAAAACGTAAAACAAAGGTTAAAACACTAAACTAGACTCAAAGAATGCAAAACTAAACACTTAAAACACTCAAACAAATCAAAAGACTCAAAACAACACCAAAACCCTCAAAACTGCCTTAAAAACACAATCTGGGCAGTTTTGAGCACTTTGACTACTTTGGACGAATTTGGGTAATTTGAATCAAAATACTTAGAAACACAAACTAAGACACTTTCTAACTAAATTAGACACTAAAGTAAAGGGGGATTGAGTTTTTGATGAAATTAAATAATATGCACAGTGATGCGTGAAATTATACGCGCACAAATTAAACCCTCTTTTTGTCAATTGTAGTAAGTACGTAAGTAGGGATCGTTCTGGACCGGGGATTAGGAGGGATTATTAATCACTTGGATTTGACTTCACAAACGTAAAAACAAGTTTAAAACACTATTTGATGCGAAGAATGCAAAACTAAAAATAAGAAAGATTAAGACTAAGACTTAAACAAAATATGGGGGGGGGGGATTTAGGTTTGGACGAGATTAAACTAAAATGGATAGATTGCAAAGAAAACAAATTGTAAATACGAATTTGACGGAAATGAATGGATGGGAAGCTAGTTAAGGGGTTCATCTCCACACATGTTATACTTGCATACAAAACGATTTCTAATTGCTTTTCAATGAACCATGAATTCTCAACACCCCGGGTTAATTAGGTCCGCTTAAATTAACCGTCAAGTTTTCCTTAAGTTAATGAATTGGATGATTGCATACGACAACCCAAAGCATTCCTCACAAGTTCCCTACATGAATTGCATAATAGAGATACAAGCAAGAATCATTAAGCATCATGAAAACTATAAGTGTTGACGAGGCATTTGTTACTATGATTGCATGAAACTTATGCCAAGAATTTGCTTAACGCGAGTGTTTATAAGCAACCTCCACTACTTGTGAATATAAGTTCATAACTATTACGTGAAACTCACTTATATTCTAGCGTCATATTCATGCATGAAAATTAAGCGTGCACTCTCAATAAACATACATAAATAGGTTATCAATCAAATAGTTAAACAAATTGAATTCACAACTTATGAAACGCAATTAGAAGTAATCAAATCATATTGCAAGCATAAACATGTATTTCGAATCCCCCCTAGCCAAGGGGGGTTTAGTTCCTCATACGTACAAGACAAAGAGAATTGAAATTAAACATTGGAATCGAGGAAAACCAACACCTAAAAATTCCAACAACTCAAACTTGAATTGTATGAACGTTTAGGCACTCTTCTCCTCCTCTTCGTTGTAGCATAAGGTCTAAGGGATGTTGTGCAATGATGGAGGAATAAGTGCATGTGGTTGAATTGGTGGTGAATGTGCATGGCAAAGAATGGATTTGGCTGCAATGGTGTGTAATTGGGCTAGGGTTTAAGTGCATGAAATGGACCCAAATTGCTCCCCCTTGCATGGCAAGGAATGGTGTTTGTGTTAAGCCCACGGCAAGTTGAATGTAATTGGGTTAGGGCCATTGTTTTGTGTCCTCAAGTGCATACAAGGCCTTCAATTTCATCCAACACTTGGGCTCCAAGCATAAGCTATCCATCCTTAGCCCAATAGTGCTCCAAAAGGCCCCAAAACACTCCACAATGCATCCTTTCGTCTAACATGTCTTATGATCCTGAAAACACACAAAAGAAGCATAAAGGACTAAATAACTAAAGAAACATAACGTAAATGTACGAGAACAAGCCGTTTAAGTCGCATGAATATGCTCCTATCACACAGAATGTAACTCAAACAGATTTTAAATATGAATTTGATGAAAATATGGATGAATGCTAGCTAAAAGGTTCTTCTCCACACATGTCACACTTGCATACAAGATGATTTTTAGTTGGTCTTTCGATGAATTATTGAATTATGAAACTCAACACCCCGGGTTAATTAGGTCCGCTTAAATTAACCTTCAAGTTCTCCTTAAGTTAATGAATTGGATGGGACAGTGCATACGCAATTCAAAACATTCTCCAAAAGTCCTTTACGTGAAAAGCACAATAAAGATACAATCAAAGATTATTAAGCATCATGAAAACTATAAGTGTTGACGAGGCATTCGTTACTATGATGAGCATGAAACTAGTGCCAAGAATTCATTTAACGCGATTGTTTATAAGCAACCTCCACTACTTGTGAATATAAGTTCATAACTATTAGGTGAAATTCACTTATATTCTAGCGTCATATTCATGCATGAAAATTAAGCGTGCACTCTCAATAAACATACATAAATAAGTTATCAATCAAACAATTAAACAAATTGAATCCACAATTCATGAAATTCCAACCAAAGGTAATCAATTCATATTGCAAGCATAAACATGGTTTCGAATCACCCCCTAGCTAACTAGGGATTTAGCCTCTCATGTTCACAGAAAGAGAAATAAAATTGAATTTAAGCATAGAGAACAAAAGATTGATTACACCTAAAACGCCAAACGAATCCACTTTGATTTTCTGCACGTTTAAGCTCCTCTTTCTCCTTTCTTCTTGCTGCGGTAGAGATGGTGTGGGTGGTTTTTGGATGTTATTTTGGGTTGGGAATGGATTTAGGGAGGTATGGTGGTGTGGCAAGGTGGTGGGATGATGTATGGAGGTGTGGATGGTGGCTGAAAGGGTGGGAATGGTGGCTGCAATGGTGGGAAGGCTGCGGCAAGGTTGGATGGTGGCTGGAATTGATGGAGAAGGCTGCGACAAAGGGAGAAGATGGAAGGGTTCTTGCGGCTGAGAGGTTTTGTGGCTGAAAATATGAAAAGAATGAATGAATGGAAGAGAAACTAGGGTGCGGCAAGCTTTAGTTTATATAGGGTTTAGAAAAATAAAACCCTAGCTTATTTTTATTAACTAAAATTAAATTAAAAGCTACTAGAATTAGGGAATTAAATCTAAATTAAAGGGGATGGCTGCAAGGTGCGGCTAGGGTTTAGGTTAGGAGAGGGAAATAGGGTTTAAGGGCATGACATTGGACCTAAATACCCCCCCTTGCACGGCAAGGGAAGGAAAGAAAGGGATTGGGCACGGCAAAGGGTTTTAAGGGCCCTAGGGCCTTCGTTTTGTGTCCTAAAGTGCCTACAAGGCCTTCAAAGTGGCTAGAAAATACGGACGTTTAAGATTAGGAAAGGTTACCAAAACGGGAAACCTAGGGTTCACTTTCCTACTTCAAGTTGGAATCCTTGTTTGTCACATCCCGGCCCGGGCGAGACCACTTCCCGGGCCCGCTTCACCACCGTAGCACGATATTGTCCGCTTTGGGCTTACCATTCCCTCACGGTTTTTTTTTTGGGAACTCACGAGCAATTTCCCAGTGGGTCACCCATCCTGGGATTGCTCTAGCCCCCTTCTCGCTTAACTTCGAAGTTCCTACGGAACCCGAAGCCAGTGAGCTCCCAAAAGGCCTCGTGCTAGGTAGGGATGGGAATATACATTTAAGGATCACTCCCCTAGGCGATGTGGGATGTCACAATCCACACTTCTTAGGGGCCCGACGTCCTCGTCGGCACACACGCAACCAGGGTTAGGCTCTGATACCAAATTGTCACATCCCGGCCCGGGCGGGACCACTTCCCGGGCCCGCTCCACCACCGTAGCACGATATTGTCCGCTTTGGGCTTACCATTCCCTCACGGTTTTGTTTTTAGGAACTCACGAGCAATTTCCCAGTGGGTCACCCATCCTGGGATTGCTCTAGCCCCCTTCTCGCTTAACTTCGGAGTTCCTACGGAACCCGAAGCCAGTGAGCTCCCAAAAGGCCTCGTGCTAGGTAGGGATGGGAATATACATTTAAGGATCACTCCCCTGGGCGATTGATAGGAGCATATTTAGGCGACTTACTTAGCTTGTTTTCGTGCATCTATGCTGTTAATTCATAGTTGTTTTAGTAGTTTAAGCTATTTTCGTTTGTTTTTAGGTCCTCATGGCAAAGGGAGCAAGAAAGTGCATTTTGAGGCTATTTGGAGCATTTTTGGGCATGGATTGGATAGCTTAATCATGGAGCAAAGAGGATGGACGAAATTGAAGCCTTGTATGCTCTTTGGGAGATAAAACAAAGGGCTTAGCCCAATCAAACAATCCTTTGAGCCATGTAAAACCTCTAGCCCAATCAAACAATCCATAAAAGCCATGCAAAACCACCATTCACACACACATGCACCCAAAACACATCTTTGCCGTGAGTTTCCCCTTGCCTTTCCAGCTTTCCCCTTCATTTCCAGCATTTCACTTCATCATTGCACCACATTCTCCCTCTTTAATCCACATGCATTCATCATCATTCACCCTAGATGCCACTCATATGCCTTCACATTCATTTCCAACAACAATCACTTCAAAGCCATGCATTCACATGCATTTCCAGCAAGAAAACACCCTAGTCGTGGCCTTCACATGCATTTCCAGCATTCCCTTTTCATTAATGTAGCCACCATTCACTCTTTAATCCACATGCATTCATCATCATTCACCCTAGTTGTCACTCACATGCATTCCCTTCAATAAATCAGCCAACACATGCACCCATCACCCAAAAACAACTCCTTGCCGTGCACATGCATTCCCCTTGTCAATTCCAGCTTTCCACCCACTTTCCTAGCTGTTTTTCACATGCATTGCAGCCACATTCTCTCACATTCTCACCCATTCTCTCCCTATAAAACCATGCAATCCCATCACACAATCCAATTCATTCCACACCTCCATTCATACACTACACAACACACAACACATCCTGAAATAAGCCTTGTCGTGGGTTCCCTTCCATTTCTATCATTTTTCTCTTCTATTTCCACCACTCCCCAACCCTCCAAAACACTATCCAACCATTCCTCCATACAAACACCAATCCAAACCTATCCGTAGACCTTGTGCCACAACAAAGAGGAGGAGAAGAGTGCCTAAACGTTCATACAATTCAAGTTTGAGTTGTTGGAATTTTTAGGTGTTGCTTTTCCTCGATTCCAATGTTTAATTTCAATTCTCTTTGTCTTGTACGTATGAGGAACTAAACCCCCCCTTGGCTAGGGGGGATTCGAAATACATGTTTATGCTTGCAATATGATTTGATTACTTCTAATTACGTTTCATAAGTTGTGAATTCAATTTACTTATCTATGTGATTGACAACTTATTTATGTATGTTTATTGAGAGTGCACGCTTAATTTTCATGCATGAATATGACACTAGAATATAAGTGAGTTTCACCTAATAGTTATGAATTTATATTCACAAGTAGTGGAGGTTGCTTATAAACAATCGCGTTAAGTAAATTCTTGGCATAAGTTTCATGCAATCATAGTAACAAGTGCTTCGTCAATGCTTATGGTTTTCATAGAACGTAATGATTCTTGCTTGTATCCCTATTATGCAATCATGTAGGGGACTTGTGGGGAATGTTTTGGGTTGTCGTATGCAATCATCCAATTCAATAACGTTAGGAAAACCTGAGGGTTAATTAGTGCAATTCACGGTTAATCTGGGGCGTTGAGAATTCATGGTTTATTGAAAAGCAATTAGAAATCATTTTGTATGCAAGTATAACATGTGTGGAGATGAACCCCTTAGCTAGCTTCCCATCCATTCAATTCCATCAAATTCGTATTTACAATTTGTTTTCTTTACAATTTGTGCATCTTAGTCTAATTTCGTCAAAACCTCAATCCCCCCCCCCCATACTTTGTTTAGTCTTAGTCTTAATCTATCTTATTTTGAGTTTTGCATTCTTTGAGTCTAGTATAGTGTTTTAAACTTGTTTTTACGTTTTTGAAGTCAAATCCAAGTGATTAACAATCCCTCCTAATCCCCGGTCCAGAACGATCCCTACTTACATACTTACTACAATTAACAAAAAAAGAGGGTTTAATTTGTGTGCTTATTTAGTTCGCATCAAATTTTGGCGCCGTTGCCGGGGATTAGCAACTTTGCTAATCTCTTGGATTGTTTTATTTTCTTTTGTTTTTTTTATTTTATTCCAGATTCTTAATCTTGTTTTGTTTCTTGTTTTAGGTACTAGTTTATGACTCGGAGTTCTCATCCGATTCGTGAACATATCTCAGGCTTTGACACCGATTTCGAGCGAGAATTGAGACGAAAGAGAAAGAACCCAGAACCTAGCGAATCAAGTGAAAGCTCCGAGTCCGTTTCTGAATCTGAAGAAGAGAAACCCAAGACAATAGTGGGTGAAGTAGACATGGCAGGAGACAACCGAACAATCAAGGAGCTTTCCGCTTCGGGATTGGACAATGCCGCACCCCTATGTATTCAATATCTTAGGGCGGCTCTAGGCAAGACCGATGAGTTCGAATTGAAGTCTAGCTTGCTGCATCATATTCCTAAGTACCATGGGCTGTCCATGGAAGATCCAAACAAGCATTTGAAGGAGTATGAAGTTGTATGCTCAAGCATGACACCATTAATGTTGATGGGAATATTTTGAAGATGAAAGCTTTTCCATTCTCTCTTGTGGAAAAGGCTAAGGATTGGCTTTATGAATTGGCACCCGGGACAGTGACTTCTTGGGAAAGCATGAAGAGAGCGTTCTTGGAGAAGTTCTTCCCTACTTCAAGAGTCATTCTCTTGAGGAAGAAAATTAGCGGAATCCAACAAAGTCAAGGAGAATCTTTTCCGGCATACTATGAGCGTTTTAAAGCCCTTGTTGCATCATGTCCTCAACATCAAATGAAGGAGGAGCTTCTCCTTCAATACTTCTATGAGGGCCTTCTTCCCATTGAAAGGCAAATGCTCGATGCTTCGGCGGGAGGTGCATTGGTGGACAAACCTCCTATGGCAGCCAAGACCCTAATTGCAAACCGTGCTCTAAATGCACAACAATATGAAGGACTTGGACAAAGAGACCCCCACGGCCACAAGTGAATGAGGTAAGTTCTATGCCCGAAATTCAATCCCAATTAGCTAACCTTACTTCTATTGTTTCTCAGTTGGCCGAGGGAATGAAGATTCAAGGACCAATGGTATGCGGGGTGTGTTCTATCCAAGGACATGCTTCTGAGACGTGCCCACAACTCATCGAGAATGGAGGAAGGGAAAGCGCCAATGCCATAGGTTATCAAGGCCAAAATCACCAAAGAAATGATCCATACTCAAATACATACAATCCGGGTTGGAGAGACCTGATGCGAGAATTATACGCACACAAATTAAACCCTCTTTTTGTCGATTGTAGTAAGTATGTAAGTAGGGATCGTTCTGGACCGGGGATTAGGAGGGATTGTTAATCACTTGGATTTGACTCAAAAACGTAAAAACAAGTTTAAAACACTATACTAGACTCAAAGAATGCAAAACTCAAAATAAGATAGATTAAGACTAAGACTAAACAAAGTATGGGGGGGGGGGGAACTGAGTTTGGACGAATTTAAACTAAAATGGATAGATTGTAAAGAAAACAAATTGTAAATACGAATTTGACGGAAATGAATGGATGGGAAGCTAGCTAAGGGGTTCATCTCCACACATGTTATACTTGCATACAAAATGATTTCTAATTGCTTTTCAATAAACCATGAATTCTCAACACTCCGGGTTAATTAGGTCCGTTTAAATTAACCGTCAAGTTTTCCTTAAGTTAATGAATTGGATGATTGCATACGACAACCCAAAGCATTCCCCACAAGTTCCCTACATGAATTGCATAATAGAGATACAAGCAAGAATCATTAAGTTCTTTGAAAACCATAAGTGTTGACGAGGCATTCGTTACTATGATTGCATGAAACTTATGCCAAGAATTTACTTAACGCGATTGTTTATAAGCAACCTCCACTACTTGTGAATATAAGTTCATAACTATTAGGTGAAACTCACTTATATTCTAGCGTCATATTCATGCATGAAAATTAAGCGTGCACTCTTAATAAGCATACATAAATAAGTTGTCAATCACATAGATAAGTAAATTGAATTCACAACTTATGAAACGTAATTAGAAGTAATCAAATCATATTGCAAGCATAAACATGTATTTAGAATCCCCCCCTAGCCAAGGGGGGGTTTAGTTCCTCATACGTACAAGACAAAGAGAATTGAAATTAAACATTGGAATCGAGGAAAAGCAACACCTAAAAATTCCAACAACTCAAACTTGAATTGTATGAACGTTTAGGCACTCTTCTCCTCCTCTTTGTTGTGGCACAAGGTCTAAGGATGATGTTTTGGAGGGATGGAAGTGTGGAATGGAGTGGGGAGTTATGGAAATGGATGGAGATGGAGGAGAAAATGGAGCAGAAAATGGAGAGAACCCATGGCAAAGTGGAAGTGTTTGTGGAAGATGGTGTGTGTTTGTGTTGTGAATGGAGGTGTGGGAATTGAATGACAAATGAATGAAGTGTGTGTGGTTTTTATAGGGAGAGAATGGATGGGAGAGCATGTGAATTGCAGCTAGGAATGATTAAAGGGGTGTTGCTAGGTTGGAAATGCATGTGGAATTGCAAGGAGGAAAGCTGAAAATGGCATAAGGGATGCACGGCAAAGTGTGTGGAATGCTGAAATGGATGTGGCTAGGTTGGAAAGGTGTGGAATGTGGCTGCAATATGAAAAGAATGACTAATTAATGTATGTAGGGTGCAGCTAGGTTGGAAAGGTGTGGAATGTGGCTGCAATTTAGGGAAAGGAAATAGGTTTAATGCAGAAATAAAAGGGCAAAGTGGCTGCAATGATGAAGACAAGCTGGAATTGATGTGGAAGGCACGGCAATGGTTGTGTTTAGTGTTGGAAATGCATGTGTTTGCATGTGAATGTTGTTTGTGTGAAGTATGTGTGAATGCATGTGGATTAAAGAGTGAATGGTGGCTGCAATGATGAATACATGTGGTTGAAATGAAAGGGAAATGCAAAGGGATAGGAGTGCACGGCAAAGGTAAGTGTTTGGTGATGGGTGCATGTGTTTGCTGATTTTTGCATGGCTTTGATGGATTGTTTGATTGGGCTAGAGGTTTTGCATGGCTCAAAGGATTGTTTGATTGGGTTAGGCCCTTTGTTTTATGTCCTAAGTGCACACAAGGCTTCAATTTCGTCCATCCTCTTGGCTCCATGGTTAAGCTATCCAATCCATGCCCAAAAATGCTTCAAATAGCCTCAAAATGCACTTTCTTGCTCCCTTTGCCATTAGGACCTAAAAACAAACGAAAATAGCTTAAACTACTAAAACAACTATGAATTAACAACATAAATGCACGAAAACAAGCTAAGTAAGTCGCCAAAATATGCTCCTATCAAATTCCCCCACACTTAGCTTTTGCTAGTCCTCGAGCAAAACAGAAAAACAAAACAAAACGAAACAAAACAAAAGACAATCTAAACCTTCCAACGTTGCCTCAGGGATTTCCAATGCACATGACATGTTAAAAATTCATTATCTCCACAGATTTTAGTCATCTTCACACTTAAGTACACTCTTAATCATAGTCACCACATATTAGTTCACAATTAAGCATTTAAAACCACGTTTTGAATGTAGTAACATGCCTTAGAGAATTTGCTCAATTCCTTACAAGATATGCACTCAATTTTCACTCAGATTTTCTAACTACACACCCTAATCTAGTCATATGTGAGAAGATTGATGTAAATGTGAAAACGAACACTCACATATATGTATCTCAAAGGAAGCAATTTCTGGAGTTAATAAGCATGTTTAGGTATGATCTCATGAATGGAATGCTACTACTTAGACGCGAGAACTAGTGACACCATATGCTCATACCAAGTTCAAACTCCACAAATTGAAACACATAACACTCAAGATTGAAGTCACGGGTTGTAATGGGGCTTGGGGCGTGTGGATAACAAAGAAGGGATATGGAAAACAAAGGTTCTTAAAGAAATAGTCAGCAAAGCACTTGAATCAACTTAGAATTCACTTTTGAATGAAAACTCAACTTTTGAAAAAAAAGGGAGAATTTAGACAATTTAGGGCCAGAATTGGTGTCTTGGACCCTTTCTTCAATCACTCATTCTTTCATTTTTCTTTCAAGCTCTTTTTTCTTTCTTTCTTTTCTTTTCAGTTTTTTTTTTTTTTTTTTTTTTTTGAATCTCAAAACATACATAAACACTTAAGAACAAGCATTCCTTCCCCCACACTCATTTTCTTGCATATTGTAACTCAAAAGGAACTCATTTAAGTCATGCTCACTATCTTTTAAGAACAAGGGTGTGAACTGTCCTAAACTAGGCTAGGTGAGGATAATGTGGGTTAACAAGGAATAAAGGCTTAACAAGGCTCAACGGGGTTAACTTAAACAAATAATGAAGTAGGATACACGGCAATTTGGCTTTGGTGGTGGTCACTACACAACTTCTTCTTGAATATGTGTTATGCAAATCAATAACATGCTTTGAATGAAATGGGCATGAGTTCTAGCATTTGGAACTATATGATGAAACGCCTTCTAAGTAGTAACCAAGCAAAGAATAATGAGATCATGCAACGACTTTAGAAATAATAATGCACATATTTTAACTCTCCAAATAACGTTTAGGCTCAAGTCTCACAAGGTTGTAGCGTTTGTTTGAGTTCCTTCCTTCAAGCATGTTACAAAAACTAATTTTTCTTTTATGATTGCATGTGAAGTCATACATTATAACCATAACCAAGCATATACCAAGAGTAAATCAAACTTTTCTCCATGCTTATAACTCTTTTTAACAGTCATGCAATTACAAACCAAATCCTGATCATTGTGTTGGAAGGTGACCTACGACACAAACACACAAAAACGACTCAAAACACTCTTTTTAGGCTTTTCAAAACATGTTTTTCAAATTTTTATGTGATTTTTGGAGTTATAAAACAAAACACACTAAAACACTCTAAATCAGCTTAAAAACATTTTAAAACAGCAAGGAACAACACTTGAAGTTATGGGTGATAAAATCCAACGAATTTGCATCAACATACTTAGTTACCCCCCCACACTTCAATCAAACATTGTCCTCAATGTTTTAAGCATAGATTCACACAAAACATAAGTAAACACACAAACAGTACTTAAACATACTAAACATGGCAGAACGTATCTAACAAAGAAAAGAGTTTTAGGGATGCAAATCTGGTTATGGAGTGTAAATTCCATCTTCTCCTTGGTAATTGCATTGAGGCTTGATCTTGAGTTTGTCCACAGGCTAATCTTGAACAGGGCTGGAGGATTCTGACACATGGCAGGCAAGCACGAGGTGGAGGTGATGAGCGGTTTCTTTGTTCAATCTTTCCAATTCGTATTGAAGAGGGTTAGAGGATAACTCAGCATATGCAGTTGTTGCGTTTGCTGACTATCCACAAGATTGATGTTTCCTCGTCACTCGTCTTAGCTATTCTCCAAGCCGATGTGGTCCCTTCTCTGGAAGTGTATCAACCTTTGAAGATGACTACTCGAGAGCAACGCTAGGTAAGCAACTAGGGAATAGATTCCAGGTAGTTGGTTCCAGATCAGAAGACTGACTCCAAGTGCCGGCTGATTGCTCACTTTACTTTTGCCATGCGAGTAATAACAAGGACAAAGGAAAAGACAGGGAAAGATCATGATATGAGATACCTTTGCTTTTGCAGAAGCAGCGACTGAATCAGCACATATATTTGTTGCGCTTGTCTCCACATGCTTCGATCCACCGTTTCCTCTTACCTCATCTGTACTTCAGGCATCTGATATCTTTTTTGGGGGATACATCAATGGTTGAATATGTGCTCTCAAGAGAAGAAGAAAACTGAGCATGTTTGAGAGGTTTGGTTGCAGCTACATTCTCGGCCGAGAAAAAGAGTCATGCGTTTTTGGGTGTATGCCTTGCCATGAATGTTGATGTATATAGGAATTGTAATGGCAAGTGGCAATGCGGATGCCACTATGACCTCCACGCGTCTTCTGAAAAGCCGGGAGCTTTTGACAAAGTTGCACACGTTTTCTGAAAAGCCGGGATTTCGGCTTTGTCACCCACGCTTGTCGGCAAAAGTGTGTAGCTGCTTTCTCGGCCTCCACGCGTCTTCAACTTTGTCAGAAATCTTTTGACAAAGTTGAACGCTTTATCTGAAAAGCCGGGATTGCGTCTGAAGAGCTGGCGAACTTTACGCAGGAAAATCCGGCTTTGAAGAGTGGTGTCTCTTCATTTCTGAATCGGTGATTGTGTCGCTTCTCCTTTAATAGAGGTGATCGATCACCTCTAGCATGCACACTTTGAAGATTGCCCAAAAATCATCTCCGGCCCGTTGAGATTTTACTCCATCCAACCCTTCTCTTTTAACTTCTTGAACAATGGCTAGCTCATCTAACCCATCGAACATTTGCTTAGATTTGAGTCTCAGCAGTGATCCGGTCACGCCGCGTCAGGGTAAGGTATGGTGCCCATCTTTCTTATCTTCTAATGGCCCTCTGACAGGTGAAGACTCCGTGATGACGGATGCAACAACAGCTACGATAGTAGCTCGGAACCTCCTCACTCCTAAAGATAGTCAGCTGCTTTCAGGACGGTCCGATGAGTTGGCCGTTCAAGAGTCCCTAGCTCTCAGTGTTCAGTGCGCGGGCTCTTTGTCCAACATGGGCCAACGCCTACTTGCTCGCTCCCGTCAGGTTGAATCATTGATGGCAGAGGTGGAAAATCTCAAGCAAGAGATCAAACAGCTTAAGCACGAGAATAGAAGTTTGCACGTGCTTGCAAATAATTACTCGACAGGCATGAAGAGGAAGCTTGATGAGATGCAAGAATCTCAAGGTCGAATTCAAAGTGACCGTCAAAGGCTTGCGTCTTTCTTCCAGAGGCATCTTTTTCCTGCGTCATCTAGCGTTCCACCAAGGATTGGGGCCTTGAATGATCTATCTTCGGTGCCTCCCGCTCCTATGCCTCTTGCTCCGATGCCTCCCGCTCCTAGAGTGTTGCCACGTAGTGGGGCTTCACGTACACAACCTTTGTGAAGGCTCCATCTTTCTCTTTCTTTGTTAGATACAAAATTTTTTTTTTTTTTTTTTTTTTTCGCTTGTAATCTCTCGGAAATCAATGAACAAGCTTTGTTTTATTCACTGTATTGGGTTGCCTCCCAAGTAGCGCTTTCTTTTACGTCTTGCAGCCAGACGGTACCTCCGTTTAAGCTTGACTAGGTTCCACGGCCTGGAGGGGTACCTCCTTCACGACATGCTCCTCAAACGTCTTGTAATAGGGCTTCAATCGATGCCCATTCACTTTGAATTCTTGTTGCGTCCTTGAACTTTTGATTTGCACTGCACCATGAGGGAAAACATTAGTGACAATAAAAGGACCAACCCACTTAGAACGTAACTTACCGGGGAATAATCGAAGACGAGAATTGAATAACAACACTTTCTGCCCGATTGAGAAGGTTTTGCCTCTAATCATCTTGTCATGGATGGCCTTGGTCTTCTCCTTGTAAATCCGGGTATTCTCATACGCTTCATGCCTAATCTCTTCAAGCTCGCTCAATTGTAGCTTCCTATGGTTTCCAGCCGCGTCCACATCCATATTGAAGGTCTTGACCGCCCAATGTGCCTTGTGCTCAAGCTCTACGGGTAGATGGCACGGCTTGCCATAGACTAGCCGAAATGGGGACATACCAATGGGCGTTTTGTAAGCCGTTCGATAGGCCCACAGTGCATCCTCCAAGCGCAAGCTCCAATCTTTTCTATTCGGCCCAACGGTCTTTTCCAGGATTTGCTTGATCTCTCGATTTGAAACTTCAGCTTGGCCACTGGTTTGGGGGTGATAAGGTGTGGAAACCTTATGCATCACGTTATACTTCTTGAGCAACACTATAATGGTGCGGTTGCAAAAATGAGTCCCACCATCGCTTATGAGCACTCGAGGCATCCCAAATCTAGAGAAAATGTTAGATTTTACAAAGTCTACAACAACTCTAGAATCGTTAGTTCGGGTGGCTTTAGCTTCCACCCACTTTGACACATAATCAACGGCAAGTAAAATGTACGTAAAACCAAAAGACATAGGGAACGGACCCATAAAATCAATACCCCAAACATCAAAGATTTCAACAACAAGGATTGGGGTTTGCGGCATTTGGTCTCTTTGGCCTATACTTCCGGTCTTTTGACATCTATCACATGTTAAGCAAAAAGCCCTAGCATCTCTAAACAATGTAGGCCAATAAAAACCACTTTCAAGAACCTTAAACGCTGTGCGTTATGTGCCAAAGTGTCCACCACATGCATATGTATGGAAAAAACTCAAAATGGAATTAAATTCAGATTCATGAACACAACGACGCACAATCTGATCCGGGCATATTTTCCACAAATAAGGGTCATCCCAAACATAAAAACGTGCCTCCTTTTTTAATTTATCACGTTGAGCTTTGCTTAAGGTGTTAGGAACTTGCTTAGACACCAAAAAATTAACTAAATCAGCATACCAAGGGTTACTTACCTCAACGGATAGAAGTTGTTCATCCGGAAACGTTTCTAAAATGGGAAGGTCCTCTTCTTCACGCACCATTCGACTTAGGTGGTCAGCCACCACGTTTTCATATCCCTTCTTGTCCCTAATTTCAATGTCGAATTCTTGAAGTAAGAGCATCCAACGAATGAGCCGCGGTTTAGCCTCCTTTTTAGTGAATAAGTACCTAAGAGCTGCATGGTCAGAAAATACAATCACTTTAGTGCCAAGTAAATATGAACGAAACTTATCTAAAGCAAACACAACGGCAAGAAGTTCTTTTTCCGTGGTAGAATAGTTTAGTTGAGCATCATTCAAGGTCCTAGAAGCATAGTAGATGGCGTGGGATTGCTTATTCTTCCTTTGACCCAAAACAGCCCCTATTGCATAATCGAATGCATCACACATGAGCTCGAAGGGCAACGTCCAATCAAGTGGAAGGATGATAGGTGCCGTGGTAAGCTTGTCTTTGAGAAGCTTGAATGCCTTCTCACACTCCTCGTTGAACTCAAACGTCACTTCTTTTTGCAGGAGACGGCATAAGGGTTGTGCAATCTTGGAGAAATCCTTGATGAATCGCCTATAGAATCCTGCATGGCCAAGGAAAGAACGAACCTCTCTAACAGAAGTAGGAGAGGGTAAGTAACGTACAAGATCTATTTTAGACTTATCAACTTCAATTCCTTTTTCAGAGATGATATGACCCAAAACTATGCCTTGTTTAACCATAAAATGACATTTTTCCCAATTTAAAACAAGGTTAGTTTCCACGCATCTTTTCAAGATTAAAGTAAGATTATGCAAGCAATCATCAAATGAGTCCCCAAAAACACTAAAATCATCCATAAATACTTCAATTATCTTTTCAACATAATCTGAGAATATACTTACCATGCATCGTTGAAAAGTGGCTGGTGCATTGCATAAACCAAATGGCATACGACGATATGCAAAAGTACCAAATGGACAAGTAAAAGTGGTCTTTTCTTGATCATCCGGCGCTATGACAATTTGATTATATCCCGAATAACCATCAAGAAAGCAATAAAAAGAATGACCGGCCAACCTTTCAAGCATTTGATCAATGAATGGCAAAGGGAAGTGATCTTTCCTTGTTGCGGTATTTAGGTTCCTGTAATCAATACAGACACGCCAACCTGTTTGGATACGGGTTGGCACAAGCTCATTCTCGGCATTCTTCACCACTGTCACTCCGGACTTCTTTGGAACACATTGCACCGGTGATACCCAACGGCTATCAGAGATCGGATAAATCACTCCACAATCAAGAAGTTTGATAATCTCCTTTTTCACAACTTCCATCATTGGAGGGTTGAGACGGCGCTGAGCCTCTCGAGTTGGTTTAGCCCCCTCCTCTAGAAGTATGCGATGCATGCACGTAGTCGGGCTAATTCCCCTAATATCGGCCAAAGTCCACCCAATGGCCGTCTTGTGCTCTTTCAACACTCGGATCAACTTCTCCTCCTCTTTGGCCGTGAGTGATGAGGAGACAATGACGGGCAATGTCTCGTTGTCTCCCAGAGAGACGTACTTTAAATGATCGGGCACTGGTTTAAGCTCAAGTACGGGTGCCTGAATCACTGAGGGTAACAACTTATTAGTGGAAACTGAAATTGAAATTGGGTTAGAAGGCTTACCATGGTGTTGAGGTAGTGACTCAAGGGCAGCCACTATCTCGGCCTCTTCCACACTTCTAGGCACAGCAAAACCAAATTTTTGCCCAATTCCTTGTGCAATTGTTGTTTCAAGTGTATCCCTCTCCAAAGAATCGAGAAAATCCTGCGCCAAATCATCAATTATATCAATAGAAAAGCAAGAATGATCGTCCTTAGGAAATTTAATACTTTCAGAAAGATTGAAGTCAATGACTTCCCCATCAAATTCCATCGTTAAAGTTCCTTTAAACACATCTATCTTGGTGCGGGCTGTTTTCATGAAGGGCCTCCCTAATAGAATCGGAAATGGGGTGGAATGGGGTGAATCCTCCATGTCAAGCACGTAGAAATCCGCTGGAAAAATCAAGTTACCAACCTGCACCAAAACATCTTCCAAAACACCCTTTGGATATGCATTAGAACGATCGGCTAATTGAATAATCACACCATCATTTTTAAGCTCACCTAAGTTCATAGATGCATAAATAGAGTATGGCATAACATTAATCGAAGCCCCTAAGTCTAACATGCATTGTTCAAACTTAGTATTACCAATAACGCACGGAATTGTAAAACTACCCGGATCTTTGCATTTAGGGGGTAATTTCCTTTGTAACATAGCAGAGACATTTTCACTTACTTGAACCACCTCTTTGTTCGAAATCCTTCTCCTTGTTGTACAAAGTTCTTTTAAAAACTTAACATACATCGGGACTTGCTTAATCGCATCAAGGAGCGGGATATTGACTTGAACTTTCCGAAAGGTCTCTAGAATGTCCTTCTCGGCTTCTTCCTTCTTTGATTGCCTAAACCTACCAGGAAAGGGCACATTTAGTGGAATAGAACTCAAAAAAGTTGAATTGGGACTTACCTTGGTGGTTTGGGACGGTTTAGGAGGACTAGATGAATACGGCAAGGTTTGGTCATCCTTGGCCGTGGGCTTTGCTCCCTGTGCTTCTTCTTTCAGCAACTTGTCCTCCTCGTCTTGACTTGATTTGGATGTATTTGAGTCCGTTCCAACCTGTTTACCACTTCTCAACATGATGGCCTTAGCGGTTTCAAATCCTCCCTTTGGGTTCATATCGGTTGAACTGGGCAATCTGCCTTGTTCTCTAATTTGCCCCATAAATTCGGCAATTTGACCCATTTGCTTCTCCAAATTGTCCACCCGTTTGTCTTGGATTTGTCTCTCCTTATTTTGAGTTTGTACTTCCTGCGTCAAAGTAGTAAGTAACTTAACAACTTGATCATTGTCCAAAGACATACCTGAGGTTGTTGGGGCGGATTGCACTTGGTTTTGATTAGGGACGAATGGCTTTGTATAAAAGCCCGGTGGTTGCTGCCTAAATCCTCCTTGGGGTTGTTGACCTTGTTGGGGGTTTCGCCATTTGAAATTCGGATGATCACGCCAACCGGGATTGTAAGTATTAGAAAACGGATCCCCACATGATTGGTATTGGTTGCCATATCCCACGGCATTGAGTGTCTCCCACCCTCCATTCTCGATCAATTGTGGGCACGTGTCCGTAGGGTGTCCTTGCATGGAGCATACGCCACAAGAAGCTACGGTTTTGACTTTTGGACCTTCCACCACCTGAGAAAGCAACGTAATAAGGTTAGCCATTTGATTTTGAAGTTCGGATATGGCACTTACCTCATTGACTTGGTGTTGCCGTGGGGTACTCCTCTGTCCAACGCCTTCGTATTGTTGAGCGTTCAATGCTCGATTAGCAATCAAGACCTTTGCAGCCATGGGTGTCTTGTCCACCAATGCTCCACCCGCCGAGGCGTCAAGCATTTGACGTTCCATTGGTAAGAGCCCCTCATAGAAGTATTGCAGAAGCAACTCCTCCTTCATCTGATGTTGTGGACAAGAAGCAACAAGAGATTTAAAACGTTCATAATACGTAGGAAAAGACTCACCTTCATTTTGTTGGATGCCACTAATCCGTTTCCTCAAGAGAATGATTCTTGAAGTTGGGAAAAACTTCTCCAAGAAAGCTCTTTTCATACTATCCCAAGATGTAACCGTTCCGGGTGCTAACTCGTAAAGCCAATCCTTCGACTTTTCCAAAAGTGAGAATGGAAAAGCCTTCATCATCAGAATGTTCCCGTCGACATTTACGGGTGTCATGCTCGAACAAACAACCTCGAACTCCTTGAGATGCTTGTTGGGATCTTCCATGGAAAGCCCATGGTATTTCGGAATATGGTGCAACAAGCTTGACTTCAACTCGAATTCATCGGTCTTGCCTTGGGCAGCCGCAGGGTATTGAATGCATAATGGTGCGGCATTGGCCAATCCCGAAGCGGAAAGCTCTTTGATTGTTCGGTTGTCCGCTGCCATGTCTACTTCACCCTCTGTTGTCTTGGGTTTCTCTTCTTCAGATTCAGAAACGGACTCGGAGCTTTCACTTGATTCGCTAGGTTCTGGGTTCTTTCTCTTTCGTCTCAATTCTCGCTTGAAATCGGCGTCAAAGACCGAGATAGGTTCACGAATCGGATGAGAACTCCGAGTCATAAACTAGTACCTAAAACAAGAAACAAAACAAGATTAAGAATCTGGAATAAAATAAAAAAAACAAAAGAAAATAAAACAATCCAAGAGATTAGCAAAGTTGCTAATCCCCGGCAACGGCGCCAAAATTTGATGCGAGAATTATACGCACACAAATTAAACCCTCTTTTTGTCGATTGTAGTAAGTATGTAAGTAGGGATCGTTCTGGACCGGGGATTAGGAGGGATTGTTAATCACTTGGATTTGACTCAAAAACGTAAAAACAAGTTTAAAACACTATACTAGACTCAAAGAATGCAAAACTCAAAATAAGATAGATTAAGACTAAGACTAAACAAAGTATAAGGGGGGAATTGAGTTTGGACGAATTTAAACTAAAATGGATAGATTGTAAAGAAAACAAATTGTAAATACGAATTTGACGAAAATGAATGGATGGGAAGCTAGCTAAGGGGTTCATCTCCACACATGTTATACTTGCATACAAAATGATTTCTAATTGCTTTTCAATAAACCATGAATTCTCAACACCCCGGGTTAATTAGGTCCGTTTAAATTAACCGTCAAGTTTTCCTTAAGTTAATGAATTGGATGATTGCATACGACAACCCAAAGCATTCCCCACAAGTTCCCTACATGAATTGCATAGTAGAGATACAAGCAAGAATCATTAAGTTCTTTGAAAACCATAAGTGTTGACGAGGCATTCGTTACTATGATTGCACGAAACTTATGCCAAGAATTTACTTAACGCGATTGTTTATAAGCAACCTCCACTACTTGTGAATATAAGTTCATAACTATTAGGTGAAACTCACTTATATTCTAGCGTCATATTCATGCATGAAAATTAAGCGTGCACTCTCAATAAACATACATAAATAAGTTGTCAATCACATAGATAAGTAAATTGAATTCACAACTTATGAAACGTAATTAGAAGTAATCAAATCATATTGCAAGCATAAACATGTATTTAGAATCCCCCTGATAGGAGCATATTCATGCGACTTAAATGGCTTGTTCTCGTACATTTACGTTATGTTTCTTTAGTTATTTTAGTCCTTTATACTTCTTTTGTGTGTTTTCAGGATCATAAGACGTGTTTGACGAAAGGATGTATTATGGAGTGTTTTGGGGCCTTTTGGAGCACTATTGGGCTAAGGATTGATAGCTTATGTTTGGAGCCCAAGTGTTGGATGAAATTGAAGGCCTTGTATGCACTTGAAGACACAAGACAATGGCCCTAACCCAATTACAATCACCTTGCCGTGGGCTTAACACAAACACCATTCCTTGCCATGCAAGGGGGAGCAATTTGGGTCCATTTCATGCACTTAAACCCTAGCCCAATTACACACCATTGCAGCCAAATCCATTCTTTGCCATGCACATTCACCACCAATTCAACAACATGCACTTATTCCTCCATCATTGCACAACCATGCAGCCATACATTCTTTCTCCACACCTTGCCATGCATAATCCACCACTTTCCAACCTATTCACATGCATTCATCATTGCACCACAATTCAACACATGCATTCAAACACCAACAACATCCTATGCCGTGCATTCCCTTTGCATTTCAGCCAAAACACATGCATTCACCCACATGCACATTCAATCATTCACTCACACTTCCTATGCCGTGCCTTTCCTAAACCCTTCACATGCATTTCCTTCATCATTTCCAACCCACATGCATCCTTTATTCTTCATCATTCCAGCCATGCACATGTAATCATTCATTCCCAAATCAATGCCGTGCCTTTCACTCCCAATTGCAGCATTCACATACATTTCCAGTTCATCCAAACCTTGTTGCCGTGGGCTTTCAATGCAATTCCAGCATCTTCACACACTTTCCAGCTTTCCCTTTCATTTCCAGCTCTCATTATTCATCATTACAGCCACCTACATGCATTATTCATTAACCTTTCATCATGTAGCCAGAAAATAAGCAAGAAAACACTCAATGCCGTGCCTTCACACTCCATTCCAGCACATGCCAACATCTTCACATGCAATTCCAGCTTTCACATGCTTTCCTAGCTGTTTTTCCATCATTAATTAGCCACTTGCATCCTAAACAAACAGCCATATACACCTCCACTCCTCCTATAAATACCCTTGCATTCCCATCATTCAATTAACATCTAATTCCATTCACAACACACCACAACATAACAAGCAACCTTGTTGCCGTGGCCTTCTTTCCATTTCCTGCATCTTCTCTTCCATTTCCATCACTTCCGATCCCTCTAAAACACTCTCCAACAATCAACATATCCTTAGACCTTGTGCCACAACGAAGAGGAGGAGAAGAGTGCCTAAACGTTCATACAATTCAAGTTTGAGTTGTTGGAATTTTTAGGTGTTGCTTTTCCTCGATTGCAATGTTTAATTTCAATTCTCTTTGTCTTGTACGTATGAGGAACTAAACCCCCCTTAGCTAGGGGGTGATTCGAAATATATGTTTATGCTTGCAATATGATTTGATTACTTCTAATTACGTTTCATAAGTTGTGAATTCAATTTGTTTAACTGTTTGATTGATAACCTATTTATGTATGTTTATTGAGAGTGCACGCTTAATTTTCATGCATGAATTTGACGCTAGAATATAAGTGAGTTTCACGTAATAGTTATGAACTTATATTCACAAGTAGTGGAGGTTGTTTATAAACAATCGCGTTAAACAAATTCTTGGCATAAGTTTCATGCAATCATACTAACGAATGCCTCGTCAACACTTATAGTTTTCATGATGCTTAATGATTCTTGCTTGTATCTCTATTATGCAATTCATGTAGGGAACTTGTGAGGAATGCTTTGGGTTGTCGTATGCAATCATCCAATTCATTAACTTAAGGAAAACTTGACGGTTAATTTAAGCGGACCTAATTAACCCGGGGCGTTGAGAATTCATGGTTTATTAAAAAGCAATTAGAAATCGTTTTGTATGCAAGTATAACATGTGTGGAGATGAACCCCTTAGCTAGCTTCCCATCCATTCATTTCCGTCAATTTCGTATTTACAATATGTTTTCTTTGCAATCTATCCATTTTAGTTTAATCTCGTCCAAACCTAAATCCCCCCCCCCCCATATTTTGTTTAAGTTTTAGTCTTAATCTTTCTTACTTTTAGTTTTGCATTCTTCGAGTTTAGTATAGTGTTTTAAACTTGTTTTTACGTTTTTGAAGTCAAATCCAAGTGGTTAACAATCCCTCCTAATCCCCGGTCCAGAACGATCTCTACTTACATACTTACTACAATTGACGAAAAGAGGGTTTAATTTGTGTGCGTATAATTCTCGCATCAAATTTTGGCGCCGTTGCCGGGGATTAGCAACTTTGCTAATCTCTTGGATTGTTTTATTTTCTTTTGTTTTTATTTTACTCCAGATTCTTAATCTTGTTTTGTTTCTTGTTTTAGGTACTAGTTTATGACTCGGAGTTCTCATCCGATTCGTGAACATATCTCGAGCTTTAACGCCGATTTCGAGCGAGAATTGAGACGAAAGAGAAAGAACTCAGAACCTAGCGAATTAAGTGAAAGCTCCGAGTCTGTTTCTGAATCTGAAGAAGAACCCAAGATAACAGTGGGTGAAGAAGATATGGCAGCAGACAACCGAACAATCAAAGAGCTTTCCGCTTCGGGATTGGCCAATGCCGCACCATTATGCATTCAATACCCCGCGGCTGCCCAAGGCAAGACCGATGAATTCGAGTTGAAGTCAAGCTTGTTGCACCACATTCCGAAATACCATGGGCTTTCCATGGAAGATCCCAACAAGCATCTCAAGGAGTTCGAGGTTGTTTGTTTGAGCATGACACCCATAAATGTCGACGGGAACATTCTGATGATGAAGGCTTTTCCATTCTCACTTTTGGAAAAAGCGAAGGATTGGCTTTTCGAATTAGCACCCGGAACAGTTACATCTTGGGATAGTATGAAAAGAGCTTTCTTGGAGAAGTTTTTCCCAACTTCAAGAATCATTCTCTTGAGGAAACGGATTAGTGGCATCCAACAAAATCAAGGTGAATCGTTTCCTTCTTATTATGAACGTTTTAAATCACTTGTTGCTTCTTGTCCACAGCATCAAATGAAGGAGGAGCTGCTCATTCAGTACTTCTACGAAGGACTCCTTCCCATGGAACGCCAAATGCTTGATGCCTCGGCGGGAGGTGCATTGGTGGATAAAACTCTGGGGGATGCAAAAGTTCTAATTGCCAACCGAGCACATAATGCACAACAATATGAAGGTGTTGGGCAAAGAGACCCCCCACGGCAACACCAAGTCAATGAGGTAAACGCCATAACCGAACTTCAAAATCAAATGGCTAACCTTACTACGTTGATTTCTCAGGTGGTGGAAGGTCCAAAAGTTAAAACCGTAGCTTCCTGTGGCGTATGCTCCATGCAAGGACACCCTACGGACACGTGCCCACAATTGATCGAGAATGGAGGGTGGGAAACACTCAATGCCGTGGGATATGGCAACCAATACCAATCACATGGGGATCCGTTTTCTAATACTTACAATCCCGGTTGGCGTGATCATCCGAATTTCAAATGGCGAGACCCCCAACAAGGTCAACAACCCCAAGGAGGATTTAGGCAACAACCACCGGGCTTTTATACAAAGCCATTCGTCCCCAATCAAAACCAAGTGCAATCCGCCCCAACAACCTCAGGTATGTCTTTGGACAATGATCAAGTTGTTAAGTTACTTACTACTTTGACGCAGGAAGTACAAACTCAAAATAAGGAGAGACAAATCCAAGACAAACGGGTGGACAATTTGGAGAAGCAAATGGGTCAAATTGCCGAATTTATGGGGCAAATTAGAGAACAAGGCAGATTGCCCAGTTCAACCGATATGAACCCAAAGGGAAGATTTGAAACCGCTAAGGCCATCATGTTGAGAAGTGGTAAACAGGTTGGAACGGACTCAAATACATCCAAATCAAGTCAAGATGAGGAGGACCAAACCTTGCCGAATTCATCTAGTCCTCCTAAACCGTTCCAAACCACCAAGGTAAGTCCCAATTCGACTTTTTCGAGTTCTATTCCACTAAATGTGCCCTTTCCTGGCAGGTTTAGGCAATCAAAGAAGGAAGAAGCCAAGAAGGACATTCTAGAGACCTTTCGGAAAGTTCAAGTCAATATCCCGCTCCTTGATGCGATTAAGCAAGTCCCGAGGTATGCTAAGTTCTTAAAAGAACTTTGTACAACAAGGAGAAGGATTTCGAACAAAGAGGTGGTTCAAGTAAGTGAAAATGTCTCTGCTGTGTTACAAAGGAAATTACCCCCTAAATGCAAAGATCCGGGTAGTTTTACAATTCCGTGCGTTATTGGGAATACTAAGTTTGAACAATGCATGTTAGACTTAGGGGCTTCGATAAATGTTATGCCATACTCTATTTATGCATCTATGAACTTAGGTGATCTTAAAGATGATGGTGTGATAATTCAATTAGCCGATCGTTCTAATGCATATCCAAAGGGTGTTTTGGAAGATGTTTTGGTGCAGGTTGGTAACTTGATTTTTCCAGCGGATTTCTACGTGCTTGACATGGAGGATTCACCCCATTCCACCCCATTGCCAATTCTATTAGGGAGGCCCTTCATGAAAACAGCCCGCACCAAGATAGATGTGTTTAAAGGAACTTTAACGATGGAATTTGATGGGGAAGTCATTGACTTCAATCTTTCTGAAAGTATTAAATTTCCTAAGGACGATCATTCTTGCTTTTCTATTGATATAATTGATGATTTGGCGCAGGATTTTCTCGATTCTTTGGAGAGGGATACACTTGAAACAACAATTGCACAAGGAATTGGGCAAAAATCTAGTTTTGCCGTGCCTAGAAGTGTGGAGGAGGCCGAGATAGTGGCTGCCCTTGAGTCACTACCTCAACACCATGGTAAGCCTTCTAACCCAATTTCAATTTCAGTTTCCACTAATAAGTTGTTACCCTCAGTGATTCAGGCACCCATACTTGAGCTTAAACCAGTGCCCGATCATTTAAAGTACGTCTTTCTGGGAGACAACGAGACATTGCCCGTCATTGTCTCCTCATCACTCACGGCCATGGAGGAGGAGAAGTTGATCCGAGTGTTGAAAGAGCACAAGACGGCCATTGGGTGGACTTTGGCCGATATTAGGGGAATTAGCCCGACTACGTGCATGCATCGCATACTTCTAGAGGAGGGGGCTAAACCAACTCGAGAGGCTCAGCGCCGTCTCAACCCTCCAATGATGGAAGTTGTGAAAAAGGAGATTATCAAACTTCTTGATTGTGGAGTGATTTATCCGATCTCTGATAGCCGTTGGGTATCACCGGTGCAATGTGTTCCAAAGAAGTCCGGAGTGACAGTGATAAAGAATGCCGAGAATGAGCTTGTGCCAACCCGTATCCAAACAGGTTGGCGTGTCTGTATTGATTACAGAAAGCTAAATACCGCAACAAGGAAAGATCACTTCCCTTTGCCATTCATTGATCAAATGCTTGAAAGGTTAGCCGGTCATTCTTTTTATTGCTTTCTTGATGGTTATTCGGGATATAATCAAATTGTCATAGCGCCGGATGATCAAGAAAAGACCACCTTTACTTGTCCATTTGGTACTTTTGCATATCGTCGTATGCCATTTGGTTTATGCAATGCACCAGCCACTTTTCAACGATGCATGATAAGTATATTCTCAGATTATGTTGAAAAGATAATTGAAGTATTTATGGATGATTTAAGTGTCTTTGGGGACTCATTTGATGATTGCTTGCATAATCTTACTTTAATCTTGAAAAGATGCGTGGAAACTAACCTTGTTTTAAATTGGGAAAAATGTCATTTTATGGTTAAACAAGGCATAGTTTTGGGTCATATCATCTCTGAAAAAGGAATTGAAGTTGATAAGTCTAAAATAGATCTTGTACGTTACTTACCCTCTCCTACTTCTGTTAGAGAGGTTCGTTCTTTCCTTGGCCATGCAGGATTCTATAGGCGATTCATCAAGGATTTCTCCAAGATTGCACAACCCTTATGCCGTCTCCTGCAAAAAGAAGTGACGTTTGAGTTCAACGAGGAGTGTGAGAAGGCATTCAAGCTTCTCAAAGACAAGCTTACCACGGCACCTATCATCCTTCCACTTGATTGGACGTTGCCCTTCGAGCTCATGTGTGATGCATCCGATTATGCAATAGGGGCTGTTTTGGGTCAAAGGAAGAATAAGCAATCCCACGCCATCTACTATGCTTCTAGGACCTTGAATGATGCTCAACTAAACTATTCTACCACGGAAAAAGAACTTCTTGCCGTTGTGTTTGCTTTAGATAAGTTTCGTTCATATTTACTTGGCACTAAAGTGATTGTATTTTCTGACCATGCAGCTCTTAGGTACTTATTCACTAAAAAGGAGGCTAAACCACGGCTAATTAGATGGATGCTTCTTCTCCAAGAGTTTGATATTGAAATTCGAGACAAGAAAGGGAGTGAGAACGTGGTGGCTGACCACCTAAGTCGAATGGTGCGTGAAGAAGAAGACCTTCCCATTTTAGAAACGTTTCCGGATGAACAACTTCTGTCCGTTGAGGTAAGTAACCCTTGGTATGCTGATTTAGTTAATTTTTTGGTGTCTAAGCAAGTTCCTAACACCTTAAGCAAGGCTCAACGTGATAAATTGAAAAAGGATGCACGTTTTTATGTTTGGGATGACCCTTATTTGTGGAAAATATGCTCGGACCAAATTGTGCGTCGTTGTGTGCATGAATCTGAATTTAATTCCATTTTGAGTTTTTGCCATACATATGCATGTGGTGGACACTTTGGCACACAACGCACAGCGTTTAAGGTTCTTGAAAGTGGTTTTTATTAGCCTACATTGTTTAGAGATGCTAGGGCTTTTTGCTTAACATGTGATAGATGTCAAAAGACCGGAAGTATAGGCCAAAGAGACCAAATGCCGCAAACCCCAATCCTTGTTGTTGAAATCTTTGATGTTTGGGGTATTGATTTTATGGGTCCATTCCCTATGTCTTTTGGTTTTACGTACATTTTACTTGCCGTTGATTATGTGTCAAAGTGGGTGGAAGCTAAAGCCACCCGAACTAACGATTCTAGAGTTGTTGCAGACTTTGTAAAATCTAACATTTTCTCTAGATTTGGGATGCCTCGAGTGCTCATAAGCGATGGTGGGACTCATTTTTGCAACCGCACCATTGTAGCATTGCTCAAGAAGTACAACGTGATGCATAAGGTTTCCACACCTTATCACCCCCAAACCAGTGGCCAAGCCGAAGTTTCAAATCGAGAAATCAAGCAAATCCTGGAAAAGACCGTTGGGCCGAATAGAAAAGATTGGAGCTTGCGCTTGGAGGATGCACTATGGGCCTATCGAACGGCGTACAAAACGCCCATTGGTATGTCCCCATTTTGGCTAGTCTATGGCAAGCCGTGCCATCTACCCGTAGAGCTTGAGCACAAGGCACATTGGGCGGTCAAGACCTTCAATATGGATGTGGACGCGGCTGGAAACCATAGGAAGTTACAATTGAGCGAGCTTGAAGAGATTTGGCATGAGGCGTATGAGAATGCCCGGATTTACAAGGAGAAGACCAAGGCCGTCCATGACAAGATGATTAGAGGCAAAACCTTCTCAATCGGGCAGAAAGTGTTGTTATTCAATTCTCGTCTTCGATTATTCCCCGGTAAGTTACGTTCTAAGTGGGTTGGTCCTTTTATTGTCACTAATGTTTTCCCTCATGGTGCAGTGCAAATCAAAAGTTCAAGGACGCAGCAAGAATTCAAAGTGAATGGGCATCGATTGAAGCCCTATTACGAGACGTTTGAGGAGCATGTCGTGGAGGAGGTACCCCTCCATGCCGTGGAACCTAGTCAAGCTTAAACGGAGGTACCGTCCGGCTGCAAGACGTAAAAGAAAGCGCTACTTGGGAGGCAACCCAATACAGTGAATAAAGCTTGTTCATTGATTTCCGAGAGATTACATGCAATAAAAAAATAAAAATAAAAAAAATAAAAAAAACATGGCAGAAAGATAAAGCCTTCACAAGGGTTGTGTACGTGAGGCCCCACTACGTGGCAACATCATCGGAGCGGGAGCCATCGGAGCGGGAGGCATAGGAGCGGAAGGCACCGAAGATAGATCATTCAAGGCCCCAAACCTTGGTGGAACGCTGGATGACCCAGGAAAGAGGTGCCTCTGGAAGAAAGCCGCAAGTCTTTGACGGTCATCAAGCTCATCAAGCTTCCTCTTCATGCCTGTCGAATAATTGTTGGCAAGCACGTGCAAACTTCGATTCTCGTGCTTAAGCTGTTTGATCTCTTGCTTAAGACTCTCCACCTCCGCCATCAATGATTCAACCTGACGGGAGCGAGCAAGAAGGCGTTGGCCCATGTTGGACACAGAGCCAGCGCACTGAACGCTGAGAGCTAAGGACTCTTGAACGGCCAACTCATTGGACCGTCCTGAAAGCAGCTGACTATCTTTGGGAGTAAGGAGGTTCCGAGCTACTATCGTAGCTGTTGTTGCATCCGTCATCACAGAGTCCTCACCGGTAAGAGGGCCATGAGAAGATAAGAAAGACGGGCACCAGACCTTATCCTGACGCGGCGCAACCGGATCACTGCTTAGACTCAAATCTAAGCAAATGTTCGATGGGTTAGATGAGCTAGCCATTTTTCAAGAAGTTAAAAGAGAAGGGTTGGATAGAGTAAAATCTCGACGGGCCGGAGACGATTTCTGGGCAATCTTCAAAATGTGCATGATAGAGGTGATCGATCACCTCTATTAAATGAGAGGCGACACAATCACCAATTCAGAATTGAAGAGACACCGCTCTTCAAAGCCGGATTTTCGGGCGTAAAGATCGCCAGCTCTTCAGACGTAATCCCGGCTTTTCAGAAAGCGTGTGTAACTTTGTCAAAAGCTCCCGGCTTTTCAGAAGATGCGTGGAACGCGAGAAAGCAGCTGCACACTTTTGCCGACAAACGTGGGTGACAAAGCCGAAAGCTCCCGGCTTTTCAGAAAGCGCGTGCCACTTTGTCAAAAGCTCCCGGCTTTTCAGAAGACGCGTGGAGGACATTGCCGCATCCGCACTGCCACTTGCCATTACAATTCCTATATACATCAACATTCATGGCAAGGCATACACCCACAAACGCATAACTTTCCTTCTCGGCCGAAAATGTAAGCTGCAACCAACCCTCTCAAACATGCTCAGTTTTCTCCTTCTCTTGAGAACACACTTTCAACCATGGATGTATCCCCCAAAGAAGATACCAAATGCCTGGAGTACAAAGGAGGCAAGAGGAAATGGTGGATCGAAGCATGTGGATTCATTCGCTGCCTCTTCGAAAGCAAAGGTATCTCATATCATCAAGGGCGAAAGCAAAGGTATCTCATATCATGCTCTTTCCCTGTCTTTTCCTTTGCCCTTGATATTACTTGCATGGCAAAGTGAAAGAAGCAATCAGCCGGCACTTGGAGTCTACCTGGACTCTATTCCCTGGTTGCTTACCTAGTGTTGCTCTCGAGTAGTCATCTTCAACGGTTGATACACTTCTAGAGAAGGGACCACTTCTGCAAAGGGGAGCAAGTAAGGCAAAGGAAAATGATACATTGAAGCATGAGGAGACAAGCATATGCTGAGCTATCCTCTAACCCTCTTCAATACGAATTGGAGAGATTGAACAAAGAAACAGATAAAAGGAGTAAGCTCAGACCTTTGGGGGAGACCAAAAGAATCCTCCTGCCCAGTTCAAGAGTAGCACAAAGGAAAATCAACGATTGGAGGAAACCAAAAGAATCTCCAGCTCAGTTCAAGAGTAGCCTGTGGAAACACTCAAGATGAAGCCTCACTGCAATCACCAAGGAGAAGATGGAATTTACACTCCATAACCAGATTTGCATCCCTAAACTCTTCTCTTTGTTAGATACATTCTGCCATGTTTAGTATGTTTAGTTGCTGTTTATGTGTTTACTTTTGTTTGGTGTGTTTTTAACATTGAGGACAATGTTTGATTTAAGTGTGGGGGGGTAACTAAGTATATTTGATGCAAATTCGTGGGATTTTATCACCCATAACTTCAAGTGTTGTTCCTTGCTGTTTTAAAATGTTTTTGAGCTGATTTGGAGTGTTTTAGTATGTTTTGTTTTATAACTCCGAAAATCACATAAAAATTTGAAAAACATGTTTTGAAAAGCCTAAAAAGAGTGTTTTGAGTCGTTTTTGTGTGTTTGTGTCGTAGGTCACCTTCCAACACAATGATAAGGATTTGATTTGTAATTGCATGATTGTTAAAAAGAGTTATAAACATGGAGAAAAGTTTGATTTACTCTTGGTATATGCTTGGTTATGGTTATAATGTATGACTTCACATGCAATCATAGAAGAAAAATTCGTTTTTGTAACATGCTTGAAGGAAGGAACTCAAACAAACGCTACAACCCTGAGAGACTTGAGCCTATAACGTTCTTTGGAGAGTATAATCTGTGATTTCTTGTTTTCTAAAGTCGTTGCATGATCTCATTATTCTTTGCTTGGTTACTACTTAGAAGGCGTTTCATCATATAGTTCCAAATACTAGAACTCATGCCCATTTCATTCAAAGCATGTTATTGATTTGCATAACATATATCAAGATGAAGTTGTGTAGTTGCCACCATAGCCAAATAGCCTCACTTCCCATATTCCGTATATGTTGTAAGTTTTACCCCCGTTGAGCTTTGTTTAGCCGTTATTCTTTGTTAACCCACATTATCCTCACCTAGCCTAGTTTAGGACAATCCACACCCTTGTTCTTAAAAGATAGTGAGCTTGACTTAAATGAATTCCTTTTGAGTTACATTATGCAAGAAAATGAGTGTGGGGGAAGGAATGCTTGTTCTTAAGTATGTTTTGAGATTCAAAAGAAAAGAAAAACAGAAAAGAAAAGAAAGAAAGAAAGAAAAAAGAGTTTGAAAAAAATGAAAGAATGAGTGATTGAAGAAAGGGTTCAAAACACCAATTCTGGCCCTAAATTGTCTAAATTCTCCCTTTTTGTTCAAAAATTGAGTTTTCATTCAAAAGTGAATTCTAAGTTGATTCAATTGCCTTGCTCACTATTTCTTTAAGAACCTTTGTTTTCCATATCCCTTCTTTGTTATCCACATGCCCCAAGCCCCATTACAACCCGTGACTTCAATCTTGAGTGTTATGTGTTTCAATTTGTGGAGTTTGAACTTGGTTTGAGCATATGGTGTCACTGGTTCTCGCGTCTAAGTAGTAGATTCCATTCATGAGATCATACCTAAACATGCTTATTAAACTCCAGAAATTGCTCTCTTTATGATACATATATGTGAGTGTTCGTTTTCATGTTTACATCAATCTTCTCACATATACCTAGTGTAGGGTGTGAAGTCAGAAAATCTGTGTGAAAATAGAGTGCATTCTAGGGAGGAATTGAGCAAATTCTCCAAGGCATGTTACTATATTCAAAACATGGTTTAAATGCTTAATTGGGAACTAGTATGTGGTGACTATGATTAAGAATGTACTTAAGTGTGAAGATGACTAAAATCTATGGGAATGATGATTTTTAACATGTCATGTGATTTGGAAATCCTGAGGCAAACGTTGGAAGGTTTAAGATTGTCTTTGGTTTGTTTCGTTTTGTTTTGTTTTTCTGTTTTGCTCGAGGACTAGCAAAAGATAAGTGTGGGGGAGTTTGATAGGAGCATATTCATGCGACTTAAATGGCTTGTTCTCGTACATTTACGTTATGTTTCTTTAGTTATTTTAGTCCTTTATGCTTCTTTTGTGTGTTTTCAGGATCATAAGACGTGTTTGACGAAAGGATGCATTATGGAGTGTTTTGGGGCCTTTTGGAGCACTATTGGGCTAAGGATGGATAGCTTATGCTTGGAGCCCAAGTGTTGGATGAAATTGAAGGCCTTGTATGCACTTGAAGACACAAGACAATGGCCCTAACCCAATTACAATCACCTTGCCATGGGCTTAACACAAACACCATTCCTTGCCATGCAAGGAGGAGCAATTTGGGTCCATTTCATGGACTTAAACCCTAGCCCAATTACACACCATTGCAGCCAAATCCATTCTTTGCCATGCACATTCACCACCAATTCAACCACATGCACTTATTCCTCCATCATTGCACAACCATGCAGCCATACATTCTTTCTCCACACCTTGCCATGCATAATCCACCACTTTCCAACCTATTCACATGCATTCATCATTGCACCACAATTCAACACATGCATTCAAACACCAACAACATCCCATGCCATGCATTCCCTTTGCATTTCAGCCAAAACACATGCATTCACCCACATGCACATTCAATCATTCACTCACACTTCCTATGCCGTGCCTTTCCTAAACCCTTCACATGCATTTCCTTCATCATTTCCAACCCACATGCATCCTTTATTCTTCATCATTCCAGCCATGCACATGTAATCATTCATTCCCAAATCAATGCCGTGCCTTTCACTCCCAATTGCAGCATTCACATACATTTCCAGTTCATCCAAACCTTGTTGCCGTGGGCTTTCAATGCAATTCCAGCATCTTCACACACTTTCCAGCTTTCCCTTTCATTTCCAGCTCTCATTATTCATCATTATAGCCACCTACATGCATTATTCATTAACCTTTCATCATGTAGCCAGAAAATAAGCAAGAAAACACTCAATGCCGTGCCTTCACACTCCATTCCAGCACATGCCAACATCTTCACATGCAATTCCAGCTTTCACATGCTTTCCTAGCTGTTTTTCCATCATTAATTAGCCACTTGCATCCTAAACAAACAGCCATATACACCTCCACTCCTCCTATAAATACCCTTGCATTCCCATCATTCAATTAACATCTAATTCCATTCACAACACACCACAACATAACAAGCAACCTTGTTGCCGTGGCCTTCTTTCCATTTCCTGCATCTTCTCTTCCATTTCCATCACTTCCGATCCCTCAAAAACACTCTCCAACAATCAACATATCCTTAGACCTTGTGCCACAACGAAGAGGAGGAGAAGAGTGCCTAAACGTTCATACAATTCAAGTTTGAGTTGTTGGAATTTTTAGGTGTTGCTTTTCCTCGATTGCAATGTTTAATTTCAATTCTCTTTGTCTTGTATGTATGAGGAACTAAACCCCCCTTAGCTAGGGGGTGATTCGAAATATATGTTTATGCTTGCAATATGATTTGATTACTTCTAATTACGTTTCATAAGTTGTGAATTCAATTTGTTTAACTGTTTGATTGATAACCTATTTATGTATGTTTATTGAGAGTGCACGCTTAATTTTCATGCATGAATTTGACGCTAGAATATAAGTGAGTTTCACGTAATAGTTATGAACTTATATTCACAAGTAGTGGAGGTTGCTTATAAACAATCGCGTTAAACAAATTCTTGGCATAAGTTTCATGAAATCATAGTAACGAATGCCTCGTCAACACTTATAGTTTTCATGATGCTTAATGATTCTTGCTTGTATCTCTATTATGCAATTCATATAGGGAACTTGTGAGGAATGCTTTGGGTTGTCGTATGCAATCATCCAATTCATTAACTTTAGGAAAACTTGACGGTTAATTTAAGCGGACCTAATTAACCCGGGGTGTTGAGAATTCATGGTTTATTGAAAAGCAATTAGAAATCGTTTTGTATGCAAGTATAACATGTGTGGAGATGAACCCCTTAGCTAGCTTCCCATCCATTCATTCCGTCAATTTCGTATTTACAATATGTTTTCTTTGCAATCTATCCATTTTAGTTTAATCTCGTCCAAACCTAAATCCCCCCCCCCCCCATATTTTGTTTAAGTTTTAGTCTTAATCTTTCTTACTTTTAGTTTTGCATTCTTCGAGTTTAGTATAGTGTTTTAAACTTGTTTTTACGTTTTTGAAGTCAAATCCAAGTGGTTAACAATCCCTCCTAATCCCTGGTCCAGAACGATCCCTACTTACATACTTACTACAATTGACGAAAAGAGGGTTTAATTTGTGTGCGTATAATTCTCGCATCACCCCCCTAGCCAAAGGGGGGTTTAGTTCCTCATACGTACAAGACAAAGAAAATTGGAATCGAGGAAAAGCAACACCTAAAAATTCCAACAACTCAAACTTGAATTGTATGAACGTTTAGGCACTCTTCTCCTCCTCTTTGTTGTGGTACAAGGTCTAAGGATGATGTTTTGGAGGGATGGAAGTGTGGAATGGAGTGGGGAGTTATGGAAATGGATGGAGATGGAGGAGAAAATGGTGCAGAAAATGGAGAGAACCCACGGCAAAGTGGAAGTGTTTGTGGAAGATGGTGTGTGTTTGTGTTGTGAATGGAGGTGTGGGAATTGAATGACAAATGAATGAAGTGTGTGTGGTTTTTATAGGGAGAGAATGGATGGGAGAGCATGTGAATTGCAGCTAGGAATGATTAAAGGGGTGTTGATAGGAGCATATTCATGCGACTTAAATGGCTTGTTCTCGTGCATTTACGTTATGTTTCTTTAGTTATTTTAGTACTTTAAGCTATTTTCGTGTGTTTGTAGGTTCTAAGGGCAAAGTATGCAAAAGGGTGCATTTTGGTGCATTTTGGAGTAGTTTGGGGCGTTAAATGGATTGCATATACTTGAAGCCAAGTAGATGGACGAAATTGAAGACCAAAGGAGGCCCTTTGTACCAGAAATTCACACCAACACATCCCATTTCAGATTGCATTCCAATCATTCCAGCCAAGCCACATGCACTCCCTTTAATTTATTCAACCTAGCTGTCAAAGCACATGCACATTCACCCTAATCATTCACATACACAATCTGCCATCATTCACACATTCATTCCACATGCATTCCCTTCATATAAATCAGCCACATGCACCCATAATCATTCAACCAACTTTGCACATGCATTCATCATCATAACCTAGCTGTCATTCCACTTTAATCCACATGCATTCCCTTCACAAATCAGCCACATGCATCTCCCATCACCATTCCAGATTTCCACCAAATTCCTAGCTGTCATATTCCCTCCTTTTCACCTATAAATAAGCATCCATTGCAGCCACAATGGATTCACTCCCATTCATACACAATTCATTCACCATTCACGCCAGAAATTCTTCCCCTCTCTATAACACATCCATACTTCACCATTCTTCATATTTTCTGCCCAAAAAGAAGCCTTGAGGTCCCCTACATCCATCCCAATCCTAAACACATCATTCTACACCATCCATAACTCCCCATCCCTCCAAACCTATCCTTAGACCTTGTGCTACAACGAAGAGGAGGAGAAGAGTGCCTAAACGTTCATACAATTCAAGTTTGAGTTGTTGGAATGTTTAGGTGTTTCTTTTCCTCGATTCCAATGTTTAATTTCAATTCTCTTTGTTTTGTACGTATGAGGAACTAAACCCCCCCTTGGCTAGGGGGGGATTCGAAATATATGTTTATGCTTGCATTTTGATTTGATTACTTCTAATTGCGTTTCATAAGTTGTGGATTCAATTTGTTTAACTGTTTGATTGATAACTTATTTATGTATGTTTATTGAGAGTATACGCTTAATTTTCATGCATGAATATGACGCTAGAATATAAATGAGTTTCACCTAATAGTTACGAACTTATATTCACAAGTAGTGGAGGTTGCTTATAAACAATCGCGTTAAACGAATTCTTGGCATAAGTTTCATGCAATCATAGTAACGAATGCCTCGTCAACACTTATAGTTTTCATGATGCTTAATGATTCTTGCTTGTATCTCTATTATGCAATTCATGTAGGGAACTTGTGAGGAATGCTTTGGGTTGTCGTATGCAATCATCCAATTCATTAACTTAAGGAAAATTTGACGGTTAATTTAAGCGGACCTAATTAACCCGGGGCGTTGAGAATTCATGGTTTATTGAGAAGCAATTAGATTCGTTTTATATGCAAGTATAACATGTATGGAGATGAACCCCTTGGCTAGCCTTCATTCATTCAATTCCATCACATTCATCTTTACAATCTGTTTTTAAATACAATCTGTGCATTTTAGTTAAATTCGTCAAAAACTCAATCCCCCTTTACTTTAATGTCCAAATTAGTTAGAAAGTGTTTTAGGTTGTGTTTATAAGTGTTTTGATTCAATTTGTTATACAAATTCGTCCAAATTCACCAAAGTGCTCAAAACTGCCCAGAAAGTGTTTTTAAGGCTGTTTTGAGTTTTTTGGGTGATGTTTGAGTCTTTTGGTTTGTTTTGGTGTTTTAAAGTTTAGTTTTGCATTCTTTGAGTCTAGTATAGTGTTTTATATTTTGTTTTTACGTTTTTGAGTCAAATCCAAGTGATTAACAATCCCTCCTAATCCCCGGTCCTGAACGATCCCTACTTACATTCTATACTACAATTGTCAAAAAGAGGGTTTAATTTGTGCGCGTATAATTCTCGCATCAGGTGTTGCTAGGTTGGAAATGCATGTGGAATTGCAAGGAGGAAAGCTGAAAATGGCATAAGGGATGCACGGCAAAGTGTGTGGAATGCTGAAATGGATGTGGCTAGGTTGGAAAGGTGTGGAATGTGGCTGCAATATGAAAAGAATGACTAATTAATGTATGTAGGGTGCAGCTAGGTTGGAAAGGTGTGGAATGTGGCTGCAATTTAGGGAAAGGAAATAGGTTTAATGCAGAAATAAAAGGGCAAAGTGGCTGCAATGATGAAGACAAGCTGGAATTGATGTGGAAGGCACGGCAATGGTTGTGTTTGGTGTTGTAAATGCATGTGTTTGCATGTGAATGTTGTTTGTGTGAAGTATGTTGATGCGAGAATTATACGCACACAAATTAAACCCTCTTTTTGTCAATTGTAGTAAGTATGTAAGTAGGATCGTTCTTAACCGGGGATTAGGAGGGATTGCAAATCACTTGGAAACTAACTCAAAAACGTAAAATAAAGTTTAAAACACTAAACTAGACTCAAAGAATGCGAAACTAAACGCTTAAAATAATAAAACAAACCAAAAGACTCAAACATCACCCAAAACACTCAAAACTGCCTTAAAATCACTTTCTGGGCAGTTTTGAGCACCTTGGTGAATTTGGACGAATTTGTGCAACAAATTGAATCAAAACACTTATAAACACAAACTAAGACACTTTCTAACTAATTTGGACAATACAAAGACTCAAAGGACTCAAAACAAGTTCAAAAGACTCAAAACTGCCTAAAAACACTAACTAGGCAGTTTCTGACCTTAAACCCAATTTTGGACGAATTTAAGATTATGGCTTGATTCAAAACATTTTAAAACATAAACTAAACAGATTCTAAACACTATAGAACAAGAAAGTAAAGGGGGGTTTTGATTTGACGAAAATTGAAATAACAAAACAAAGTAACAAACTAGGCAGATTGTAAAACGAATTCCTTGAAAACAAGATGATGGATGGATTAGTTAGAGGTTCATTCTCCACACAAGACACATTTGTATATGAATCGATTCTCCAATTGCTTTTCATTAACTATGATGCTCAACACCCCAAGTTAACCGTGATGCACTAATTAACTCTCAAATTTTCCTTATGTTATTGAATTGGATGATGCATGCGACAATTCAAATCATTCTCCAATGGTCCTCAACATGAATGCATAGAAGAGATACAGTGAGAGATCATTATGCTCTATGAAAATTATAAGTGTTGACGAGGCAATTGTAACTATGAATGCATGATACTCTTGCCAAGAATTCAATTAACGCGGTTGTGACTAGCAACCTTCACTACTCATGTTTATAAACTTGTGACGATTAGGTGAAACTCGTTTATAAACTAGCATCAAGTTCATACATGAAAACTAAGTATGCATCCTTAATCAACATACAAGAACAAGTTATGAATAAAACAGATAATTGAATTGCAATCACAACTTAACAAATCACAATTGGAAGAAATCAATTCATATCTCAAACATGTTCATGGCTTCAAACTTTCCCCTAACTAATTAGGGGTTTAGCCACTCATGATTACAACAAACATAGAGAGTAATAACAAAGTAAACATTGAAAACAAGAATCGAAGTACACTTAAAAATTCCAACAACTCAATCTTGAATTGTATGAACGTTTAAGCCTCTTCTCCTCTAGTTGCTGCGGCACAAGGGGTTTTGGTGAGTTTTGGGGGTTATGGATGATGTAGAATGATGTGTTTAGGGTAGGGATGGATGTAGGGGAAGGCAAGGAGTGTTTTTGGGCAGAAAATATGAAGAATGGTGAAGTATGGCTGTGTTAGAGAGAGGGAATGAATTTCTGGCGTGAATGAATGTGTATGAGAGGTGGTGATCTGATCTAGGGGTTAATATGAGTATATATAGGCACTTAGAACCCTAGGGAAATCAGATATGGACTTGAATTAATTAATGGGAGAGCATGGGAGTGCATGTGGCTGATTTGTGGTGCAATGATGAAAGGCAAAGTGCATGTGGCTAATTTGTGGTGCAATGATGAAAAGGCAAAGTGCATGTGGCTGATTTGTGGTGCAATGATGAAAGGATGGGAGTGCATGTGGCTGCAATGGATTAAAGGATGGGAGTGCATGTGGCTGAAATGGATTAAAGGATGGAAGTGCATGTGGCTGCAATGTAGCCTTCTAGAAATCAGGTTTTTAGGCCCTCTTGCAACTCCCTAACTGAATTCAAGCCTTTCAAATTCGTCCATCCTCATGCCTCCATGCTTGCACTATCCAATCTTGGCCCAAAAATGCTCTAGAATGCTCCAAATTGCTTCTTTTTGCATACTTTGACCTTAGAACCTGAAAACACACAAAAGAAGCATCAAGGACTAAAATAACTAAAGAAACATAACGTAAATGCATGAGAACAAGCCATTTAAGTCGCATGAATATGCTCCTATCATATGTGTGAATGCATGTGGATTAAAGAGTGAATGGTGGCTGCAATGATGAATACATGTGTCTGAAATGAAAGGGAAATGCAAAGGGATAGGAGTGCACGGCAAAGGTAAGTGTTTGGTGATGGGTGCATGTGTTGGCTGATTTTTGGATGGCTTTGATGGATTGTTTGATTGGGCTAGAGGTTTTGCATGGCTCAAAGGATTGTTTGATTGGGTTAGGCCCTTTGTTTTATGTCCTAAGTACACACAAGGCTTCAATTTCGTCCATCCTCTTGGCTCCATGGTTAAGCTATCCAATCCATGCCCAAAAATGCTCCAAATAGCCTCAAAATGCACTTTCTTGCTCCCTTTGCCATTAGGACCTAAAAACAAACGAAAATAGCTTAAACTACTAAAACAACTATGAATTAACAACATAAATGCACGAAAACAAGCTAAGTAAGTCGCCTAAATATGCTCCTATCAAGACCACCCAAATTTCAGATGGAGAGAAGCACAACCTGCCCAACAAAGTGGATACCGACAACCCCCGGGTTTCTATCAAAAGCCATTGGCACCACCACAAGCCCAAGCACAACCTGCCCAAAGCAATGTAGGTAATTCAAGTAATAATGATAAGATTTTTCAATTACTTACGACTTTGACACAGGAAGTCCAAACTCAAAACAAAGAGAGGCAAATCCAAGAAATGAGGGTGGACAATTTGGAGAAGCAAATGGGTCAAATTGCCAAATTTATGGGAAAAATTAGAGAACAAGGCAGATTGCCCAGTTCAACCGATATGAACCCAAAGGGAGGATTTGAAATCGCTAAGGCCATCATGTTGAGAAGTGGTAAACAAGTTGGAACAGACTCAAATACATCCAAATCAAGTCAAGACGAGGAGGATAAGTTGCTGAAAGAAGAAGCACAGGGAGCAAAGCCCATGGCCAAGGATGACCAAACCTTGCCGAATTCATCTAGTCCTCCTAAACCGTCCCAAACCACCAAGGTAAGTCCCAATTCGATTTTTTCTAGTTCTATTCCACTAAATGTGCCCTTTCCTGGCAGGTTTAGGCAATCAAAGAAGGAAGAAGCCGAGAAGGACATTCTAGAGACCTTTCGGAAAGTTCAAGTCAATATCCCGCTCCTTGATGCGATTAAGCAAGTCCCGAGGTATGCTAAGTTTTTAAAAGAACTTTGTACAACAAGGAGAAGGATTTTGAACAAAGAGGTGGTTCAAGTAAGTGAAAATGTCTCTGCTGTGTTACAAAGGAAATTACCCCCTAAATGCAAAGATCCGGGTAGTTTTACAATTCCGTGCGTTATTGGGAATACTAAGTTTGAACAATGCATGTTAGACTTAGGGGCTTCGATTAATGTTATGACATACTCTATTTATGCATCTACGAACTTAGGTGAGCTTAAAAATGATGGTGTGATAATTCAATTAGCCGATCGTTCTAATGCATATCCAAAGGGTGTTTTGGAAGATGTTTTGGTGCAGGTTGGTAACTTGATTTTTCCAGCGGATTTCTACGTGCTTGACATGGAGGATTCACCCCATTCCACCCCATTGCCGATTCTATTAGGGAGGCCCTTCATGAAAACAGCCCGCAAGGAACTTTAACGATGGAATTTGATGGGGAAGTCATTGACTTCAATCTTTTTGAAAGTATTAAATTTCCTAAGGATGATCATTCTTGCTTTTCTATTGATATAATTGATGATTTGGCGCAGGATTTTCTCGATTCTTTGGAGAGGGATACACTTGAAACAACAATTGCACAAGGAATTGGGCAAAAATCTGGTTTTACCGTGCCTAGAAGTGTGGAGGAGGCCGAGATAGTGGCTGCCCTTGAGTCATTACCTCAACACCATGGTAAGCCTTCTAACCCAATTTCAATTTCAGTTTTCACTAATAAGTTGTTACACTCAGTGATTCAGGCACCCGTACTTGAGCTTAAACCAGTGCCCGATCATTTAAAGTACGTCTTTCTGGGAGACAACGAGACATTGCCCGTCATTGTCTCCTCATCACTCACGGCCATAGAGGAGGAGAAGTTGATCCGAGTGTTGAAAGAGCACAAGACGGCCATTGGGTGGACTTTGGCCGATATTAGGGGAATTAGCCCGACTACGTGCATGCATCGCATACTTCTAGAGGAAGGGGCTAAACCAACTCGAGAGGCTCAGCGCCGTCTCAACCCTCCAATGATGGAAGTTGTGAAAAAGGAGATTATCAAACTTTTTGATTGCGGAGTGATTTATCCGATCTCTGATAGCCGTTGGGTATCACCGGTGCAATGTGTTCCAAAGAAGTCCGGAGTGACAGTGGTGAAGAATGCCGAGGATGAGCTTGTGCCAACCCGTATCCAAACAGGTTGGCGTGTCTGTATTGATTACAGGAAGCTAAATACCGCAACAAGGAAAGATCACTTCCCTTTGCCATTCATTGATCAAATGCTTGAAAGGTTAGCCGGTCATTCTTTTTATTGCTTTCTTGATGGTTATTCGGGACATAATCAAATTGTCATAGCGCCGGATGATCAAGAAAAGACCACCTTTACTTGTCCATTTGGTACTTTTGCATATCGTCGTATGCCATTTGGTTTATGTAATGCACCAGCCACTTTTCAACGATGCATGGTAAGTATATTCTCAGATTATGTTGAAAAGATAATTGAAGTATTTATGGATGATTTTAGTGTCTTTGGGGACTCATTTGATGATTGCTTGCATAATCCTACTTTAATCTTGAAAAGATGCGTGGAAACTATCCTTGTTTTAAATTGGGAAAAATGTCATTTTATGGTTAAACAATGCATAGTTTTGGGTCATATCATCTCTGAAAAAGGAATTGAAGTTGATAAGTCTAAAATAGATCTTGTACGTTACTTACCCTCTCCTACTTCGGTTAGAGAGGTACGTTCGTTTCTTGGCCATGCAGGGTTCTATAGGCGTTTTATCAAGGACTTCTCCAAGATGTCCAACCCTCTTTGCCGATTGCTTCAAAAAGATGTGCCATTCAAGTTTGATGAAGAGTGTAATTCGGCATTTAACCAACTCAAGGAGAAGCTAGTCTCGGCCCCCATTATTGTACCTCCAGATTGGAGCCTTCCGTTCGAGCTCATGTGCGATGCATCCGACTATGCATTAGGAGCTGTTCTAGGACAAAGAAGAGACAAGCGGCCGCATGTCATATACTATGCCTCTCGGACTCTCAATGATGCCCAATTGAACTACTCCACGACAGAAAAAGAACTTCTAGCTGTGGTTTTTGCTTTAGATAAATTCCGTTCATATTTAATTGGTACTAAAGTAATCGTTTATTCTGATCATGCAGCTTTGAGGTACTTGCTCACGAAAAAGGAAGCAAAGCCGAGGCTTATCCATTGGATTCTTCTTCTTCAAGAATTTGATATTGAAATCCGGGATAAGAAAGGAAGCGAGAATGTAGTGGCTGACCATTTAAGCCGAATGATCCACGAGGAGCATGAACATGCCGTACCTATCCCTGAAACTTTTCCTGATGAGCAGCTGCTATCCATTGAGGTAAGTGAACCATGGTATGCAGATTTAGTGAATTACTTGGTGGCTAAACAATTTCCAAATGAACTAAACAAGCACCAACGTGATAAGCTTAAAAATGATGCACGTTTCTATGTTTGGGATGACCCTTATTTGTGGAAGTATTGCTCAGATCAAATTGTACGTAGATGTGTGCATGATTCTGAATTTCACTCAATTCTAAGCTTTTGTCACACATATGCATGTGGTGGTCATTTTGGCACACAACGCACTGCCCTCAAGGTTCTAGAGTGTGGTTTTTATTGGCCGACTATATTTAGGGATGCTAGAACCTTTTGTATGTCTTGTGATCGTTGCCAACGAATGGGTAACATAGGTACCAAGGACCAAATGCCGCAAACCCCTGTCTTTAATGTTGAAATTTTTGATGTTTGGGGCATTGATTTCATGGGCCCTTTCCCTCCATCTTATGGTTTCACTTATATCTTGCTAGCCGTTGATTATGTTTCTAAATGGGTGGAAGCAAAAGCCACCCGTACTAACGATTCTAAGGTGGTTGCAGATTTCGTGAAAACTAACATTTTTGCTAGGTTTGGAATGCCGAGAGTAATCATAAGTGATGGAGGGTCTCACTTTTGCAATCGGACCATTGAGGCGTTGCTAAGAAAGTACCATGTCAACCATAAGGTCTCCACACCTTACCATCCTCAAACAAATGGCCAAGCCGAGGTGTCTAACCGAGAAATCAAACAAATTTTGGAGAAGACCGTTGGACCAACAAGGAGGGATTGGAGCTTACGTTTAGATGATGCACTGTGGGCATATCGTACGGCGTACAAAACACCCATTGGGATGTCACCTTTTCGGCTCGTCTATGGTAAGCCATGTCATTTGCCCGTAGAGTTAGAGCACAAGGCACATTGGGCCGTGAAGACTTTCAACATGGACATAGATGCAGCGGGAGTTCATAGGAAGCTCCAATTGAATGAACTTGAGGAGATTCGGAATGAAGCCTATGAGAATGCCCGGATGTACAAAGCCAAGACCAAAGCATTCCATGATAAAATGATTCGAACCAAGACCTTCACAGTTGGGCAGAAAGTGTTACTTTTCAACTCTCGCCTACGTTTGTTTCCTGGTAAGTTGCGTTCTAAATGGATTGGCCCGTTTGTTGTTACTAACGTTTTAGCTTATGGTGCAGTCCACATAAAAAGCTTAAGGAATGGCGTAGAATTCAAGGTGAACGGGCATCGGTTGAAGCCATATTACGAGCATGGTGTGGGGCAAGTGGTGGAAGACATTCCTTTCCATTCCGTGGGCTCAAATGAAGATTGAAGAGAGTACTCGTCCGGCTGCAATACGTAAAAGCAAGCGCTTCGTGGGAGGCAACCCATGCATCCGAATAGAGAAGAACTTGGAAACCCCTTTAAGAGACTTATTTTTATTCCTTTCCTTTTCTTTACTGCCTTTACTTTGCTTTCTTTATCGTATTTGTTTATTTGCTTGCTCTTTTGTGACTTTATGCTTAAAACATTGAGGATAATGTTTGATTTAAGTGTGGGGGGGTAAACAATTTGTTTTTGCATGAATTTCGTGGGATTTATTCACCTATCACTTAGAATGTTGTTTCTTGCTGTTTTAAGCGTTTTTAGAGTGTTTTAGTGTGTTTTATAGTGTCTTGGCATAAAACTCCGAAAATTTGATAAAAATTTGAAAAAATTCTTTTGAAAAACCCAAAAAGATGTGTTTTTAGAGTCATTTGAGTCATTTTGGTGTTTGTTTGTGTCTTAGGGTACCTTCCAACACAATGATGAGGATTCGGTCTTTAATTGCATGACTGTTAAGGAATGTTACAAACATGGATGAAAGTTTGATATACTCTTTGGTTTATGCTTGGTTGTAGTTATAATTCATGAATCCACATGTAATTACAAAGGATAAAATCAGTTTTTGTAACATGCTTGAAGGAAGGAACTCAAACTAATGCTACAACCCTGAGAGACTTGAACCTAAAACGTTCTTTGGAGTGTATGAATCTGTGCATTATTGTTTTCTAAAGTCGTTGCATGATCTCATCATTCCTTGCCCGGTTGCTACTTAGAAGGCGTTTCATCATTTAGTTCCAAATGCTAGAACTCATATCCATTTCATTCAAAGCATGATATTGATTGCATAACACATATACAAGATGAAGTTTGTAGCAAACCAACAGCCAAATAGCCATCCCCCGTGCAATTGTGTGTAAGTTTAAACCCCATTGAGCCTTGTTAGCCTATGTTCTTTGTTAACCCATATCAACCTGACCTAGCCTAGTATAGGACCGTCCATACCCTTGTTCTTGAAGCATGGTAAGCATGACATAGCATGAATTCTTTCTTGGCAGCAAAACAAGTGTGGGGGAATTTGTTAGTGTGTGTGTGTGTGCCAAGAAACAAGGGGCACGGGTTGGGAAAAGAAAAGATAGAAATTTGTGAAAAAAAAAAAAAAAAAAAAAAAAAAAAAAGTTGTGAAAAGAAAGAAAAAGAGGTTCAAAATAAGTGAGAATGAACTCACAAGAGTTGTTTGTTGAAGGAAGGGTCCAAAACGTTCAATTTGGCCCTAAAAGTGTGGTGTAATTCATTCCCCAATGTGTTTAAGTCAATCTTTGCCATGAAAGTGATTCTAGTGTCTTATTTCTTCACTTTGCTTACTATTGCCTAAAGAACGTTTATTTTCCATATCCTTTCTTTGTTAGCCAATCACCCTAGCCCCGATATAACCCTTTGACTTCTATCTTGGGTGTTATGTATTTCAATTTGTGGAGGTTGGGATTGGTATGAGCATATGGTATCATTGGTTCTCGCATCTAAGTAGTGGCATTCCATTCATGAGATCATATTCATATACACTTCAAATTCCAGAAAAGTGCCTTCGTTGTTATAAACATATGTGAGTGTTCGTTTTCATGTTTACATCAATCTTCTCACATATACCTAGTATAGGGTGTGTAGTTAGAGAATCTGAGTGAAAATAAGAGTGAAACTTGCAAGGAATTGAGTGAATTCTCTAAGGCATGTTACTATCTTCGAATCATGTTTTAATTGATTGCATGTGAGCTAAGGAATGGTGACTTTGATTAAGTATATGCTCGAGTGTAGGAATGACTAAAGTTTATGATTGTAGTGATCTTTAATATGTCATGTTGCATTAAGAATCTCTGAGGTAATGTTGGAGGGTCTAGATTGTGTTTTTGAGTTATTTTGTTTTGTTTTGCTCGAGGACTAGCAAAAGCTAAGTGTGGGGGAATTTGATACGAGCATATTTATGCGACTTAGTATGCTTGTTTTCGTGCATTTACATTGTTAGTTCTTAGTTATTTTAGCTCTTTAAACTACTTTTGTGTGTTTTCAGGTTTTAAGGGCCTAATATGCATTAAGGTGCATTTTGGAGCGTTTTGGAGCAAGTTGGGCCTATGTTGGTTTGGACATGCTTGGAGCTAAACGAGAGGATGAATTCGAAGTGCATTTGAGCCAAGAAGTGAATGGTGATGTGAAGATTGGAAATTCAAGACGGATGAAGAAATGAAAGTGAAGAACAAAGAACTCGGAATTGGAGATCAAAGTTTCTTAAGTTGGAAGTTTCCATTCTTGGAAATTTCCATTTTCGAAACTTTCTATTCTCGGCTTTGGGCTCTTAGATGGGCCATTCCTTTTCCCCTAACCCTTGCCGTGGCACCTAGGGTCCATTGACTTGATTTCCTTGCCTTGCAAGGTATTTTAGGAAGCCCATTCACTCACCCTAGCCCTTGCCGCACCTTAGGCCTTGTTCCACTTAAAAACCCAATTGTTTTAACCTAATTTCTGATGGATTTGGGTTTTTAAAGGCCCTAATCTGATTGCCCTAGGGTTTTGGATGCCTATATATACATAATTTAACCCCCTTGGCCGAGGGAGATACCCTAGAACTCTTTCTACATTCCAGAAAATAAAAAACAGCACTGCAGAAAACCCTTAGCCCTTGCCGCAGCCTTCCTCCCTCCTTGCCGAGCCTTCCACCTTCTTCCAACCCTCAAACACTCATCCATACTCACCCTACTACCCTTGCCGTGCCTCTACACCTTCCCTATTCCATTCTACATCATCAAAACAGCCCAGAAACTACACCTACACAACCTGCCGCAAGCAAGGGAAAGGGGACAGATTCTGTGCAATTGTTTGGCTCTTCAATTGGAGTTGTTGGAACGTTCTAGGTGTTTTCTACTTTGTTATTCTATGTCTAAATTTGTTTGTATCTGTTTTATTGCAAATATGAGGAACTAAACCCTTTTTGGCTAGGGGTGATTTCAATACCATGATTATTTATGTGATATGAATTGATGAATTCCGGTTATGAACTCTTGATTCGTGAATGCAATTGGCTTAACTATTTGATGATTAACTTATTTGTGTTTGTTGATTGAGGGTCGACACTTAATTAGCATGCATGAATATGTGGCTAAAGTTTAAGAAGGTTTCACATAATCGTTACTAACTTATACTTGAAAGTAGTGAAGGTCGCTTGTCACGATCGCGTTAAGTTTAATTCTTAGCATGAGTAACATGATGTCATAGTTGCAAATGCTTTGTCAATGCTTATGGTTTTCATTATTCTTAATGATCTTCGATTGTATCTCTATTATGATGACATGTAGGGAACTTTTGAGAATGTTTTGGGTTGTCGAATGATGCCATCCAATCCAATAATATAAGGAAAATCTGAGGGTTAACTAGTGATGTCACGGTTAATTTGGGGCATTGTCGTTCATAATTCAATGAAGGAATAACTGGAAATTGATTCATATGCATAAATATCATGTGTGGAGAAAGAACCTCTAGCTAATTCACCAACCATCTTGTTTCGCAACACTTGTTTACAATCTGTCCATTTTTGCATTTTGTTTGTTTATTTCAACTTCGTCAAAACTAAAACCCCCTTTTTTTATTTCCTTGTTCCCAAGTGTCTTAAATCTGTTTTAATTTAGTTTTTATGTTTTTAAGTCAATTTAGAAGGTTTTAGCAAGCCCTCCTAATCCCCGGTCTAGAACGATCCCTCACTTATCCATTCTACTACAATTGTCAAACGAGGGTTTAATTTGAGTGTCAAGTAATTCTCACATCAAATTTTGGTGCCGTTGCCGGGGATTAGCAACTTTGTTAATCCCTTGTCTTTATTTTTATTTTTTTTTTGTTTTTCGTGCATTCTTATTTCAGATTCTTAGTTTGTTTGTTTTCTTGTTTTTCAGGTACTGTGTATGACTCGTAGCTCTCGGCCTATTATAGAGAACATCTTCGACTTTGACGGTGATTTTGAACGCACTTTGAGGAGAACGAGGAGTCAACAAGAGCCACCACAACCTCCACCACAACCTGGGCTTGAAGAAGACGAAGTAGGTGTAGAAGAAGAGCCCACGGATCAGATTTTTGAAGAAGAACAAGCCATGGCAGCAGATAATAGAACCATCAAGGAGCTTTCGACCTCGGGTTTGGATAATGCATTGCCTCTTTGTATCCAATACCCCACGGCTGCAGAGGGGAAGACTGAGGTGTTTGAACTCAAATCCAGTTTGTTACACCATATTCCGAAGTTCCATGGATTGTCTATGGAAGACCCCAACAAACACTTGAAGGAGTTCGAGGTGGTTTGTTCGAGCATGACCCCCGTCACTGTGGATGGGAGTATATTGAAGATGAAGGCCTTTCCATTTTCACTTATGGACAAGGCCAAAGATTGGCTCTACGAACTAGCCCCGGGAACTGTGACTTCGTGGGAGAGTATGAAGCGTGCTTTCTTGGAGAAATTCTTCCCTACTTCGAGAGTGATTCTCCTACGGAAGAAAATTAGTGGTATTCAACAGAATCATGGTGAGACATTCCCGGCTTATTATGAGCGCTTCAAGGGCCTTGTAGCTTCATGTCCTCAACATCAAATGAAGGAGGAACTTCTCCTTCAATATTTCTATGAGGGCCTCCTTCCTATCGAACGTCAAATGCTTGATGCATCAACGGGAGGAGCATTGGTGGACAAAACACCAAGGGATGCCAAGATTCTCATAGCCAACCGAGCGCTCAACGCTCAACAATATGAAGGAGTGGGCCAAAGGGAAGCCCCACGGCAACAAAGTGTAAATGAGGTGAGTGCTATTTCTGAAATTCAATCACAACTTGCTAATCTTACTTCTCTTGTTTCTCAGGTTGTGATTGGTCCAAAAGCACAAGAACACCAAGTTTGTGGCGTGTGCTCAATTCAAGGGCATCCATCCGACAAGTGCCCTCAACTAATCGAGAATGGTGGGTGGGAATCTGCCAATGCAATTGGTTTCCAAGGACAAAATCAAAACAACCCATACTCGAACACTTACAATGCCGGATAGAAGGACCATCCAAACTTCAAATGGAGGGAGCCACAACAAGCCGCCCAACAAAGAGGATTTAGGCCAAACCCCCCTGGTTTTTATTCCAAGCCGTATGCACCCCAACAACCCCAACAACCTTCGGCATCATCTCATTCAGGTACGTCCTTGGAAAGTGATCAAGCTATGCAATTACTAACCTCTATTTCGCAGGGGTTGCAAAATCAAAACAACCGGATAGCAAATAACGAGAAGGAGATGATGGATATGAAGAAACAAATAGGGCAGATTTCTGAGTTCCTTGGACAGATTAGAGAGCAAGGAAAGCTTCCTAGCTCAACCACAGTCAATCCAAAGGGAGGATTCGAATCCGCCAAGGCCATCACCCTAAGGAGTGGAAAAGAAGTTGGGACCGAGCCAAACAATCCCAAATCTGCCCAGAAAGTAGATGAAGAGACGACACAACCTGAGGAAGTGTCTAGCTCACCCACGGCAAGGGTGAAAAACCCAATGCCGCAGGCCCCCAATCACCCTAACTTGGCCAAATCAGGTAATTTAAGTTCAAATTCATGTACTTCACGTCCTAATCTGCCCAATGTACCTTTTCCTCGCAGGTTCATGCAAGAAAAAAAGGAAGAAAGCGAGAAGGACATTCTTGAAACGTTCCGGAAGGTGCAAGTGAACATACCGCTTCTCGATGCAATCAAACAGGTTCCAAAGTATGCTAAATTCCTCAAGGACCTATGCAATACAAAGAGAAGAAGGGCAAACAAAGAGGTAGTGAAGGTAAGCGAGAATGTGTCCGCTGTTTTGCAACGTAAACTGCCTACCAAGTGCAAAGACCCCGGTAGTTTCACGATTCCTTGTGTGATTGGACATAATCGTTTTGAACATGCCATGCTTGATTTAGGTGTATCCATAAATGTCATGCCTTATTCTATTTATGCATCTATGAATTTGGGTGAATTAAAACAAGATGGTGTAATTATACAATTGGCCGATCGTTCTAACGCGTATCCAAAAGGAGTTTTGGAAGATGTGCTTGTGCAGGTGAACCATTTAATTTTTCCGGCTGATTTCTACGTCCTAGACATGGAGGATTCAGCCCATTCTACATCTTTGCCGATTCTCCTTGGTAGGCCATTCATGAAGACGGCCCGAACGAAGATTGATGTATACAAAGGCACCTTGACAATGGAATTCGATGGGGAAGTGATTGATTTTAATATTTCTGAAACTATGAGATATCCCGTTGATGACCATTCTTGTTTTTCCATTGATGTTATCGATTCTTTGGCGCAGGTATACCTTGAAGAATTGAACGAGGACGCCCTGGAAACAACCATCACTAAGGCCATAGAGTGCAAAAATGAAGGATTTGGGCCAATGCAAGGCCACGGCAAGGAGGAGGAATTCTTTGCCATGGGTTCTAGTGAAGAAATAATTGAGGTTGTGGCAGCCCTTGAGTCATTGCCACAACAATATGGTAAGGTTCCACTCTCACTTTCAAATTCAGTTTCCACTAAGATGCTACCTTCTGTTATTCAGGCATCATCGCTTGAACTTAAGCCGTTGCCGGACCATTTGAAGTATGTGTTTTTGGGAGAAGGCGAAACATTGCCCGTCATCATTTCATCAAGTCTCACGGCAATGGAGGAGGAGAAGCTTGTGAGGGTGCTGCGAGAACACAAAATGGCCATAGGGTGGACTTTGGCCGACATTAAAGGAATAAGCCCTACCACATGCATGCACCATATACTTCTTGAGGAGGGGACTAAGCCATCCCGAGAGGCTCAACGCCATCTCAACCCTCCGATGATGGAAGTGGTGAAGAAGGAAATAATCAAGCTTTTGGATTGCGGAGTGATCTACCCTATCTCCGATAGCCGTTGGGTCTCTCCAGTTCAAGTCGTTCCCAAGAAGTCCGGAGTAACTGTTATCAAGAATGATGAGAATGAGCTCGTGCCTACACGCATTCAGACTGGATGGCGAGTATGTATCGATTACCGAAGCTAAATGCCATGACTAGGAAAGATCACTTTCCTTTGCCATTCATCGACCAGATGCTCGAAAGGTTAGCCGGTCATGCTTTTTACTGTTTTCTTGATGGATACTCTGGATATAACCAAATTGTGATAGCCCCGGATGATCAAGAGAAGACCACATTCACATGTCCCTTTGGAACATTTGCTTATCGTCGCATGCCATTTGGCTTATGCAACGCACCGGCCACTTTCCAAAGGTGTATGGTAAGTATATTTTCCGATTTTGTTGAAAAGATCATTGAGGTTTTCATGGATGATTTCAGTGTGTTTGGGAGTTCATTTGATAATTGCTTGGATAATCTGACCTTAATTTTGAAACGATGTGTTGAAACTAACCTTGTCTTGAATTGGGAGAAATGTCACTTTATGGTGAAACAAGGTATAGTTTTAGGACATATTGTTTCAGAAAAAGGAATTGAAGTAGATAAATCGAAAATAGACCTTGTACGTCACTTACCCTCTCCTACTTCGGTTAGAGAGGTACGTTCGTTTCTTGGCCATGCAGGGTTCTATAGACGTTTTATCAAGGACTTCTCCAAGATGTCCAACCCTCTTTGCCGATTGCTTCAAAAAGATGTGCCATTCAAGTTTGATGAAGAGTGTAATTCGGCATTTAACCAACTCAAGGAGAAGCTAGTCTCGGCCCCCATTATTGTACCTCCAGATTGGAGCCTTCCGTTCGAGCTCATGTGCGATGCATCCGACTATGCATTAGGAGCTGTTCTAGGACAAAGAAGAGACAAGTGGCCGCATGTCATATACTATGCCTCTCGGACTCTCAATGATGCCCAATTGAACTACTCCACGACGGAAAAAGAACTTCTAGCTGTGGTTTTTGCTTTAGATAAATTCCGTTCATATTTAATTGGTACTAAAGTAATCGTTTATTCTGATCATGCAGCTTTGAGGTACTTGCTCACGAAAAAGGAAGCAAAGCCGAGGCTTATCCGTTGGATTCTTCTTCTTCAAGAATTTGATATTGAAATCCGGGATAAGAAAGGAAGCGAGAATGTAGTGGCTGACCATTTAAGCCGAATGATCCACGAGGAGCATGAACATGCCGTACCTATCCCTGAAACTTTTCCCGATGAGCAGCTGCTATCCATTGAGGTAAGTGAACCATGGTATGCAGATTTAGTGAATTACTTGGTGGCTAATCAATTTCCAAATGAACTAAACAAGCACCAACGTGATAAGCTTAAAAATGATGCACGTTTCTATGTTTGGGATGACCCTTATTTGTGGAAGTATTGCTCAGATCAAATTGTACGTAGATGTGTGCATGATTCTGAATTTCACTCAATTCTAAGCTTTTGTCACACATATGCATGTGGTGGTCATTTTGGCACACAACGCACTGCCCTCAAGGTTCTAGAGTGTGGTTTTTATTGGCCGACTATATTTAGGGATGCTAGAACCTTTTGTATGTCTTGTGATCGTTGCCAACGAATGGGTAACATAGGTACCAAGGACCAAATGCCGCAAACCCCTGTCTTTAATGTTGAAATTTTTGATGTTTGGGGCATTGATTTCATGGGCCCTTTCCCTCCATCTTATGGTTTCACTTATATCTTGCTAGCCGTTGATTATGTTTCTAAATGGGTGGAAGCAAAAGCCACCCGTACTAACGATTCTAAGGTGGTTGCAGATTTCGTGAAAACTAACATTTTTGCTAGGTTTGGAATGCCGAGAGTAATCATAAGTGATGGAGGGTCTCACTTTTGCAATCGGACCATTGAGGCGTTGCTAAGAAAGTACCATGTCAACCATAAGGTCTCCACACCTTACCATCCTCAAACAAATGGCCAAGCCGAGGTGTCTAACCGAGAAATCAAACAAATTTTGGAGAAGACCGTTGGACCAACAAGGAGGGATTGGAGCTTACGTTTAGATGATGCACTGTGGGCATATCGTACGGCGTACAAAACACCCATTGGGATGTCACCTTTTCGGCTCGTCTATGGTAAGCCATGTCATTTGCCCGTAGAGTTAGAGCACAAGGCACATTGGGCCGTGAAGACTTTCAACATGGACATAGATGCAGCGGGAGTTCATAGGAAGCTCCAATTGAATGAACTTGAGGAGATTCGGAATGAAGCCTATGAGAATGCCCGGATGTACAAAGCCAAGACCAAAGCATTCCATGATAAAATGATTCGAACCAAGACCTTCACAGTTGGGCAGAAAGTGTTACTTTTCAACTCTCGCCTACGTTTGTTTCCTGGTAAGTTGCGTTCTAAATGGATTGGCCCGTTTGTTGTTACTAACGTTTTAGCTTATGGTGCAGTCCACATAAAAAGCTTAAGGAATGGCGTAGAATTCAAGGTGAACGGGCATCGGTTGAAGCCATATTACGAGCATGGTGTGGGGCAAGTGGTGGAAGACATTCCTTTCCATTCCGTGGGCTCAAATGAAGATTGAAGAGAGTACTCGTCCGGCTGCAATACGTAAAAGCAAGCGCTTCGTGGGAGGCAACCCATGCATCCGAATAGAGAAGAACTTGGAAACCCCTTTAAGAGACTTATTTTTATTCCTTTCCTTTTCTTTACTGCCTTTACTTTGCTTTCTTTATCGTATTTGTTTATTTGCTTGCTCTTTTGTGACTTTATGCTTAAAACATTGAGGATAATGTTTGATTTAAGTGTGGGGGGGTAAACAATTTGTTTTTGCATGAATTTCGTGGGATTTATTCACCTATCACTTAGAATGTTGTTTCTTGCTGTTTTAAGCGTTTTTAGAGTGTTTTAGTGTGTTTTATAGTGTCTTGGCATAAAACTCCGAAAATTTGATAAAAATTTGAAAAAATTCTTTTGAAAAACCCAAAAAGATGTGTTTTTAGAGTCATTTGAGTCATTTTGGTGTTTGTTTGTGTCTTAGGGTACCTTCCAACACAATGATGAGGATTCGGTCTTTAATTGCATGACTGTTAAGGAATGTTACAAACATGGATGAAAGTTTGATATACTCTTTGGTTTATGCTTGGTTGTAGTTATAATTCATGAATCCACATGTAATTACAAAGGATAAAATCAGTTTTTGTAACATGCTTGAAGGAAGGAACTCAAACTAATGCTACAACCCTGAGAGACTTGAACCTAAAACGTTCTTTGGAGTGTATGAATCTGTGCATTATTGTTTTCTAAAGTCGTTGCATGATCTCATCATTCCTTGCCCGGTTGCTACTTAGAAGGCGTTTCATCATTTAGTTCCAAATGCTAGAACTCATATCCATTTCATTCAAAGCATGATATTGATTGCATAACACATATACAAGATGAAGTTTGTAGCAAACCAACAGCCAAATAGCCATCCCCCGTGCAATTGTGTGTAAGTTTAAACCCCATTGAGCCTTGTTAGCCTATGTTCTTTGTTAACCCATATCAACCTGACCTAGCCTAGTATAGGACCGTCCATACCCTTGTTCTTGAAGCATGGTAAGCATGACATAGCATGAATTCTTTCTTGGCAGCAAAACAAGTGTGGGGGAATTTGTTAGTGTGTGTGTGTGTGCCAAGAAACAAGGGGCACGGGTTGGGAAAAGAAAAGATAGAAATTTGTGAAAAAAAAAAAAAAAAAAAAAAAAAAAAAAAAGTTGTGAAAAGAAAGAAAAAGAGGTTCAAAATAAGTGAGAATGAACTCACAAGAGTTGTTTGTTGAAGGAAGGGTCCAAAACGTTCAATTTGGCCCTAAAAGTGTGGTGTAATTCATTCCCCAATGTGTTTAAGTCAATCTTTGCCATGAAAGTGATTCTAGTGTCTTATTTCTTCACTTTGCTTACTATTGCCTAAAGAACGTTTATTTTCCATATCCTTTCTTTGTTAGCCAATCACCCTAGCCCCGATATAACCCTTTGACTTCTATCTTGGGTGTTATGTATTTCAATTTGTGGAGGTTGGGATTGGTATGAGCATATGGTATCATTGGTTCTCGCATCTAAGTAGTGGCATTCCATTCATGAGATCATATTCATATACACTTCAAATTCCAGAAAAGTGCCTTCGTTGTTATAAACATATGTGAGTGTTCGTTTTCATGTTTACATCAATCTTCTCACATATACCTAGTATAGGGTGTGTAGTTAGAGAATCTGAGTGAAAATAAGAGTGAAACTTGCAAGGAATTGAGTGAATTCTCTAAGGCATGTTACTATCTTCGAATCATGTTTTAATTGATTGCATGTGAGCTAAGGAATGGTGACTTTGATTAAGTATATGCTCGAGTGTAGGAATGACTAAAGTTTATGATTGTAGTGATCTTTAATATGTCATGTTGCATTAAGAATCTCTGAGGTAATGTTGGAGGGTCTAGATTGTGTTTTTGAGTTATTTTGTTTTGTTTTGCTCGAGGACTAGCAAAAGCTAAGTGTGGGGGAATTTGATACGAGCATATTTATGCGACTTAGTATGCTTGTTTTCGTGCATTTACATTGTTAGTTCTTAGTTATTTTAGCTCTTTAAACTACTTTTGTGTGTTTTCAGGTTTTAAGGGCCTAATATGCATTAAGGTGCATTTTGGAGCGTTTTGGAGCAAGTTGGGCCTATGTTGGTTTGGACATGCTTGGAGCTAAACGAGAGGATGAATTCGAAGTGCATTTGAGCCAAGAAGTGAATGGTGATGTGAAGATTGGAAATTCAAGACGGATGAAGAAATGAAAGTGAAGAACAAAGAACTCGGAATTGGAGATCAAAGTTTCTTAAGTTGGAAGTTTCCATTCTTGGAAATTTCCATTTTCGAAACTTTCTATTCTCGGCTTTGGGCTCTTAGATGGGCCATTCCTTTTCCCCTAACCCTTGCCGTGGCACCTAGGGTCCATTGACTTGATTTCCTTGCCTTGCAAGGTATTTTAGGAAGCCCATTCACTCACCCTAGCCCTTGCCGCACCTTAGGCCTTGTTCCACTTAAAAACCCAATTGTTTTAACCTAATTTCTGATGGATTTGGGTTTTTAAAGGCCCTAATCTGATTGCCCTAGGGTTTTGGATGCCTATATATACATAATTTAACCCCCTTGGCCGAGGGAGATACCCTAGAACTCTTCTACATTCCAGAAAATAAAAAACAGCACTGCAGAAAACCCTTAGCCTTGCCGCAGCCTTCCTCCCTCCTTGCCGAGCCTTCCACCTTCTTCCAACCCTCAAACACTCATCCATACTCACCCTACTACCCTTGCCGTGCCTCTACACCTTCCCTATTCCATTCTACATCATCAAAACAGCCCAGAAACTACACCTACACAACCTGCCGCAAGCAAGGGAAAGGGGACAGATTCTGTGCAATTGTTTGGCTCTTCAATTGGAGTTGTTGGAACGTTCTAGGTGTTTTCTACTTTGTTATTCTATGTCTAAATTTGTTTGTATCTGTTTTATTGCAAATATGAGGAACTAAACCCTTTTTGGCTAGGGGTGATTTCAATACCATGATTATTTATGTGATATGAATTGATGAATTCCGGTTATGAACTCTTGATTCGTGAATGCAATTGGCTTAACTATTTGATGATTAACTTATTTGTGTTTGTTGATTGAGGGTCGACACTTAATTAGCATGCATGAATATGTGGCTAAAGTTTAAGAAGGTTTCACATAATCGTTACTAACTTATACTTGAAAGTAGTGAAGGTCGCTTGTCACGATCGCGTTAAGTTTAATTCTTAGCATGAGTAACATGATGTCATAGTTGCAAATGCTTTGTCAATGCTTATGGTTTTCATTATTCTTAATGATCTTCGATTGTATCTCTATTATGATGACATGTAGGGAACTTTTGAGAATGTTTTGGGTTGTCGAATGATGCCATCCAATCCAATAATATAAGGAAAATCTGAGGGTTAACTAGTGATGTCACGGTTAATTTGGGGCATTGTCGTTCATAATTCAATGAAGGAATAACTGGAAATTGATTCATATGCATAAATATCATGTGTGGAGAAAGAACCTCTAGCTAATTCACCAACCATCTTGTTTCGCAACACTTGTTTACAATCTGTCCATTTTTGCATTTTGTTTGTTTATTTCAACTTCGTCAAAACTAAAACCCCCTTTTTTTATTTCCTTGTTCCCAAGTGTCTTAAATCTGTTTTAATTTAGTTTTTATGTTTTTAAGTCAATTTAGAAGGTTTTAGCAAGCCCTCCTAATCCCCGGTCTAGAACGATCCCTCACTTATCCATTCTACTACAATTGTCAAACGAGGGTTTAATTTGAGTGTCAAGTAATTCTCACATCAAATTTTGGCGCCGTTGCCGGGGATTAGCAACTTTGCTAATCCCTTGTCTTTATTTTTATTTTTTTTTGTTTTTCGTGCATTCTTATTTCAGATTCTTAGTTTGTTTGTTTTCTTGTTTTTCAGGTACTGTGTATGACTCGTAGCTCTCGGCCTATTATAGAGAACATCTTCGACTTTGACGGTGATTTTGAACGCACTTTGAGGAGAACGAGGAGTCAACAAGAGCCACCACAACCTCCACCACAACCTGGGCTTGAAGAAGACGAAGTAGGTGTAGAAGAAGAGCCCACGGATCAGATTTTTGAAGAAGAACAAGCCATGGCAGCAGATAATAGAACCATCAAGGAGCTTTCGACCTCGGGTTTGGATAATGCATTGCCTCTTTGTATCCAATACCCCACGGCTGCAGAGGGGAAGACTGAGGTGTTTGAACTCAAATCCAGTTTGTTACACCATATTCCGAAGTTCCATGGATTGTCTATGGAAGACCCCAACAAACACTTGAAGGAGTTCGAGGTGGTTTGTTCGAGCATGACCCCCGTCACTGTGGATGGGAGTATATTGAAGATGAAGGCCTTTCCATTTTCACTTATGGACAAGGCCAAAGATTGGCTCTACGAACTAGCCCCGGGAACTGTGACTTCGTGGGAGAGTATGAAGCGTGCTTTCTTGGAGAAATTCTTCCCTACTTCGAGAGTGATTCTCCTACGGAAGAAAATTAGTGGTATTCAACAGAATCATGGTGAGACATTCCCGGCTTATTATGAGCGCTTCAAGGGCCTTGTAGCTTCATGTCCTCAACATCAAATGAAGGAGGAACTTCTCCTTCAATATTTCTATGAGGGCCTCCTTCCTATCGAACGTCAAATGCTTGATGCATCAACGGGAGGAGCATTGGTGGACAAAACACCAAGGGATGCCAAGATTCTCATAGCCAACCGAGCGCTCAACGCTCAACAATATGAAGGAGTGGGCCAAAGGGAAGCCCCACGGCAACAAAGTGTAAATGAGGTGAGTGCTATTTCTGAAATTCAATCACAACTTGCTAATCTTACTTCTCTTGTTTCTCAGGTTGTGATTGGTCCAAAAGCACAAGAACACCAAGTTTGTGGCGTGTGCTCAATTCAAGGGCATCCATCCGACAAGTGCCCTCAACTAATCGAGAATGGTGGGTGGGAATCTGCCAATGCAATTGGTTTCCAAGGACAAAATCAAAACAACCCATACTCGAACACTTACAATGCCGGATAGAAGGACCATCCAAACTTCAAATGGAGGGAGCCACAACAAGCCGCCCAACAAAGAGGATTTAGGCCAAACCCCCCTGGTTTTTATTCCAAGCCGTATGCACCCCAACAACCCCAACAACCTTCGGCATCATCTCATTCAGGTACGTCCTTGGAAAGTGATCAAGCTATGCAATTACTAACCTCTATTTCGCAGGGGTTGCAAAATCAAAACAACCGGATAGCAAATAACGAGAAGGAGATGATGGATATGAAGAAACAAATAGGGCAGATTTCTGAGTTCCTTGGACAGATTAGAGAGCAAGGAAAGCTTCCTAGCTCAACCACAGTCAATCCAAAGGGAGGATTCGAATCCGCCAAGGCCATCACCCTAAGGAGTGGAAAAGAAGTTGGGACCGAGCCAAACAATCCCAAATCTGCCCAGAAAGTAGATGAAGAGACGACACAACCTGAGGAAGTGTCTAGCTCACCCACGGCAAGGGTGAAAAACCCAATGCCGCAGGCCCCCAATCACCCTAACTTGGCCAAATCAGGTAATTTAAGTTCAAATTCATGTACTTCACGTCCTAATCTGCCCAATGTACCTTTTCCTCGCAGGTTCATGCAAGAAAAAAAGGAAGAAAGCGAGAAGGACATTCTTGAAACGTTCCGGAAGGTGCAAGTGAACATACCGCTTCTCGATGCAATCAAACAGGTTCCAAAGTATGCTAAATTCCTCAAGGACCTATGCAATACAAAGAGAAGAAGGGCAAACAAAGAGGTAGTGAAGGTAAGCGAGAATGTGTCCGCTGTTTTGCAACGTAAACTGCCTACCAAGTGCAAAGACCCCGGTAGTTTCACGATTCCTTGTGTGATTGGACATAATCGTTTTGAACATGCCATGCTTGATTTAGGTGTATCCATAAATGTCATGCCTTATTCTATTTATGCATCTATGAATTTGGGTGAATTAAAACAAGATGGTGTAATTATACAATTGGCCGATCGTTCTAACGCGTATCCAAAAGGAGTTTTGGAAGATGTGCTTGTGCAGGTGAACCATTTAATTTTTCCGGCTGATTTCTACGTCCTAGACATGGAGGATTCAGCCCATTCTACATCTTTGCCGATTCTCCTTGGTAGGCCATTCATGAAGACGGCCCGAACGAAGATTGATGTATACAAAGGCACCTTGACAATGGAATTCGATGGGGAAGTGATTGATTTTAATATTTCTGAAACTATGAGATATCCCGTTGATGACCATTCTTGTTTTTCCATTGATGTTATCGATTCTTTGGCGCAGGTATACCTTGAAGAATTGAACGAGGACGCCCTGGAAACAACCATCACTAAGGCCATAGAGTGCAAAAATGAAGGATTTGGGCCAATGCAAGGCCACGGCAAGGAGGAGGAATTCTTTGCCATGGGTTCTAGTGAAGAAATAATTGAGGTTGTGGCAGCCCTTGAGTCATTGCCACAACAATATGGTAAGGTTCCACTCTCACTTTCAAATTCAGTTTCCACTAAGATGCTACCTTCTGTTGTTCAGGCACCATCGCTTGAACTTAAGCCGTTGCCGGACCATTTGAAGTATGTGTTTTTGGGAGAAGGCGAAACATTGCCCGTCATCATTTCATCAAGTCTCACGGCAATGGAGGAGGAGAAGCTTGTGAGGGTGCTGCGAGAACACAAAATGGCCATAGGGTGGACTTTGGCCGACATTAAAGGAATAAGCCCTACCACATGCATGCACCATATACTTCTTGAGGAGGGGACTAAGCCATCCCGAGAGGCTCAACGCCATCTCAACCCTCCGATGATGGAAGTGGTGAAGAAGGAAATAATCAAGCTTTTGGATTGCGGAGTGATCTACCCTATCTCCGATAGCCGTTGGGTCTCTCCAGTTCAAGTCGTTCCCAAGAAGTCCGGAGTAACTGTTATCAAGAATGATGAGAATGAGCTCGTGCCTACACGCATTCAGACTGGATGGCGAGTATGTATCGATTACCGAAAGCTAAATGCCATGACTAGGAAAGATCACTTTCCTTTGCCATTCATCGACCAGATGCTCGAAAGGTTAGCCGGTCATGCTTTTTACTGTTTTCTTGATGGATACTCTGGATATAACCAAATTGTGATAGCCCCGGATGATCAAGAGAAGACCACATTCACATGTCCCTTTGGAACATTTGCTTATCGTCGCATGCCATTTGGCTTATGCAACGCACCGGCCACTTTCCAAAGGTGTATGGTAAGTATATTTTCCGATTTTGTTGAAAAGATCATTGAGGTTTTCATGGATGATTTCAGTGTGTTTGGGAGTTCATTTGATAATTGCTTGGATAATCTGACCTTAATTTTGAAACGATGTGTTGAAACTAACCTTGTCTTGAATTGGGAGAAATGTCACTTTATGGTGAAACAAGGTATAGTTTTAGGACATATTGTTTCAGAAAAAGGAATTGAAGTAGATAAATCGAAAATAGACCTTGTACGTCACTTACCCTCTCCTACTTCGGTTAGAGAGGTACGTTCGTTTCTTGGCCATGCAGGGTTCTATAGACGTTTTATCAAGGACTTCTCCAAGATGTCCAACCCTCTTTGCCGATTGCTTCAAAAAGATGTGCCATTCAAGTTTGATGAAGAGTGTAATTCGGCATTTAACCAACTCAAGGAGAAGCTAGTCTCGGCCCCCATTATTGTACCTCCAGATTGGAGCCTTCCGTTCGAGCTCATGTGCGATGCATCCGACTATGCATTAGGAGCTGTTCTAGGACAAAGAAGAGACAAGTGGCCGCATGTCATATACTATGCCTCTCGGACTCTCAATGATGCCCAATTGAACTACTCCACGACGGAAAAAGAACTTCTAGCTGTGGTTTTTGCTTTAGATAAATTCCGTTCATATTTAATTGGTACTAAAGTAATCGTTTATTCTGATCATGCAGCTTTGAGGTACTTGCTCACGAAAAAGGAAGCAAAGCCGAGGCTTATCCGTTGGATTCTTCTTCTTCAAGAATTTGATATTGAAATCCGGGATAAGAAAGGAAGCGAGAATGTAGTGGCTGACCATTTAAGCCGAATGATCCACGAGGAGCATGAACATGCCGTACCTATCCCTGAAACTTTTCCCGATGAGCAGCTGCTATCCATTGAGGTAAGTGAACCATGGTATGCAGATTTAGTGAATTACTTGGTGGCTAATCAATTTCCAAATGAACTAAACAAGCACCAACGTGATAAGCTTAAAAATGATGCACGTTTCTATGTTTGGGATGACCCTTATTTGTGGAAGTATTGCTCAGATCAAATTGTACGTAGATGTGTGCATGATTCTGAATTTCACTCAATTCTAAGCTTTTGTCACACATATGCATGTGGTGGTCATTTTGGCACACAACGCACTGCCCTCAAGGTTCTAGAGTGTGGTTTTTATTGGCCGACTATATTTAGGGATGCTAGAACCTTTTGTATGTCTTGTGATCGTTGCCAACGAATGGGTAACATAGGTACCAAGGACCAAATGCCGCAAACCCCTGTCTTTAATGTTGAAATTTTTGATGTTTGGGGCATTGATTTCATGGGCCCTTTCCCTCCATCTTATGGTTTCACTTATATCTTGCTAGCCGTTGATTATGTTTCTAAATGGGTGGAAGCAAAAGCCACCCGTACTAACGATTCTAAGGTGGTTGCAGATTTCGTGAAAACTAACATTTTTGCTAGGTTTGGAATGCCGAGAGTAATCATAAGTGATGGAGGGTCTCACTTTTGCAATCGGACCATTGAGGCGTTGCTAAGAAAGTACCATGTCAACCATAAGGTCTCCACACCTTACCATCATCAAACAAATGGCCAAGCCGAGGTGTCTAACTGAGAAATCAAACAAATTTTGGAGAAGACCGTTGGACCAACAAGGAGGGATTGGAGCTTACGTTTAGATGATGCACTGTGGGCTTATCGTACGGCGTACAAAACACCCATTGGGATGTCACCTTTTCGGCTCGTCTATGGTAAGCCATGTCATTTGCCCGTAGAGTTAGAGCACAAGGCACATTGGGCCGTGAAGACTTTCAACATGGACATAGATGCAGCGGGAGTTCATAGGAAGCTCCAATTGAATGAACTTGAGGAGATTCGGAATGAAGCCTATGAGAATGCCCGGATGTACAAAGCCAAGACCAAAGCATTCCATGATAAAATGATTCGAACCAAGACCTTCACTGTTGGGCAGAAAGTGTTACTTTTCAACTCTCGCCTACGTTTGTTTCCTGGTAAGTTGCGTTCTAAATGGATTGGCCCGTTTGTTGTTACTAACGTTTTACCTTATGGTGCAGTCCACATAAAAAGCTTAAGGAATGGCGTAGAATTCAAGGTGAACGGGCATCGGTTGAAGCCATATTACGAGCATGGTGTGGGGCAAGTGGTGGAAGACATTCCTTTCCATTCCGTGGGCTCAAATGAAGATTGAAGAGAGTACTCGTCCGGCTGCAAGACGTAAAAGCAAGCGCTTCGTGGGAGGCAACCCATGCATCCGAATAGAGAAGAACTTGGAAACCCCTTTAAGAGACTTATTTTTATTCCTTTCCTTTTCTTTACTGCCTTTACTTTGCTTTCTTTATCGTATTTGTTTATTTGCTTGCTCTTTTGTGACTTTATGCTTAAAACATTGAGGACAATGTTTGATTTAAGTGTGGGGGGGTAAACAATTTGTTTTTGCATGAATTTCGTGGGATTTATTCACCTATCACTTAGAATGTTGTTTCTTGCTGTTTTAAGCGTTTTTAGAGTGTTTTAGTGTGTTTTATAGTGTCTTGGCATAAAACTCCGAAAATTTGATAAAAATTTGAAAAAATTCTTTTGAAAAACCCAAAAAGATGTGTTTTTAGAGTCATTTGAGTCATTTTGGTGTTTGTTTGTGTCTTAGGGTACCTTCCAACACAATGATGAGGATTCGGTCTTTAATTGCATGACTGTTAAGGAATGTTACAAACATGGATGAAAGTTTGATATACTCTTTGGTTTATGCTTGGTTGTAGTTATAATTCATGAATCCACATGTAATTACAAAGGATAAAATCAGTTTTTGTAACATGCTTGAAGGAAGGAACTCAAACTAATGCTACAACCCTGAGAGACTTGAACCTAAAACGTTCTTTGGAGTGTATGAATCTGTGCATTATTGTTTTCTAAAGTCGTTGCATGATCTCATCATTCCTTGCCCGGTTGCTACTTAGAAGGCGTTTCATCATTTAGTTCCAAATGCTAGAACTCATATCCATTTCATTCAAAGCATGATATTGATTGCATAACACATATACAAGATGAAGTTTGTAGCAAACCAACAGCCAAATAGCCATCCCCCGTGCAATTGTGTGTAAGTTTAAACCCCATTGAGCCTTGTTAGCCTATGTTCTTTGTTAACCCATATCAACCTGACCTAGCCTAGTATAGGACCGTCCATACCCTTGTTCTTGAAGCATGGTAAGCATGACATAGCATGAATTCTTTCTTGGCAGCAAAACAAGTGTGGGGGAATTTGTTAGTGTGTGTGTGTGTGCCAAGAAACAAGGGGCACGGGTTGGGAAAAGAAAAGATAGAAATTTGTGAAAAAAAAAAAAAAAAAAAAAAAAAAAAAAAGTTGTGAAAAGAAAGAAAAAGAGGTTCAAAATAAGTGAGAATGAACTCACAAGAGTTGTTTGTTGAAGGAAGGGTCCAAAACGTTCAATTTGGCCCTAAAAGTGTGGTGTAATTCATTCCCCAATGTGTTTAAGTCAATCTTTGCCATGAAAGTGATTCTAGTGTCTTATTTCTTCACTTTGCTTACTATTGCCTAAAGAACGTTTATTTTCCATATCCTTTCTTTGTTAGCCAATCACCCTAGCCCCGATATAACCCTTTGACTTCTATCTTGGGTGTTATGTATTTCAATTTGTGGAGGTTGGGATTGGTACGAGCATATGGTATCATTGGTTCTCGCATCTAAGTAGTGGCATTCCATTCATGAGATCATATTCATATACACTTCAAATTCCAGAAAAGTGCCTTCGTTGTTATAAACATATGTGAGTGTTCGTTTTCATGTTTACATCAATCTTCTCACATATACCTAGTATAGGGTGTGTAGTTAGAGAATCTGAGTGAAAATAAGAGTGAAACTTGCAAGGAATTGAGTGAATTCTCTAAGGCATGTTACTATCTTCGAATCATGTTTTAATTGATTGCATGTGAGCTAAGGAATGGTGACTTTGATTAAGTATATGCTCGAGTGTAGGAATGACTAAAGTTTATGATTGTAGTGATCTTTAATATGTCATGTTGCATTAAGAATCTCTGAGGTAATGTTGGAGGGTCTAGATTGTGTTTTTGAGTTATTTTGTTTTGTTTTGCTCGAGGACTAGCAAAAGCTAAGTGTGGGGGAATTTGATACGAGCATATTTATGCGACTTAGTATGCTTGTTTTCGTGCATTTACATTGTTAGTTCTTAGTTATTTTAGCTCTTTAAACTACTTTTGTGTGTTTTCAGGTTTTAAGGGCCTAATATGCATTAAGGTGCATTTTGGAGCGTTTTGGAGCAAGTTGGGCCTATGTTGGTTTGGACATGCTTGGAGCTAAACGAGAGGATGAATTCGAAGTGCATTTGAGCCAAGAAGTGAATGGTGATGTGAAGATTGGAAATTCAAGACGGATGAAGAAATGAAAGTGAAGAACAAAGAATTCGGAATTGGAGATCAAAGTTTCTTAAGTTGGAAGTTTCCATTCTTGGAAATTTCCATTTTCGAAACTTTCTATTCTCGGCTTTGGGCTCTTAGATGGGCCATTCCTTTTCCCCTAACCCTTGCCGTGGCACCTAGGGTCCATTGACTTGATTTCCTTGCCTTGCAAGGTATTTTAGGAAGCCTATTCACTCACCCTAGCCCTTGCCGCACCTTAGGCCTTGTTCCACTTAAAAACCCAATTGTTTTAACCTAATTTCTGATGGATTTGGGTTTTTAAAGGCCCTAATCTGATTGCCCTAGGGTTTTGGATGCCTATATATACATAATTTAACCCCCTTGGCCAAGGGAGATACCCTAGAACTCATTCTACATTCCAGAAAATAAAAAACAGCACTGCAGAAAACCCTTAGCCCTTGCCGCAGCCTTCCTCCCTCCTTGCCGAGCCTTCCACCTTCTTCCAACCCTCAAACACTCATCCATACTCACCCTACTACCCTTGCCATGCCTCTACACCTTCCCCATTCCATTCTACATCATCAAAACAGCCCAGAAACTACACCTACACAACCTGCCGCAAGCAAGGGAAAGGGGACAGATTCTGTGCAATTGTTTGGCTCTTCAATTGGAGTTGTTGGAACGTTCTAGGTGTTTTCTACTTTGTTATTCTATGTCTAAATTTGTTTGTATCTGTTTTATTGCAAATATGAGGAACTAAACCCTTTTTGGCTAGGGGTGATTTCAATACCATGATTATTTATGTGATATGAATTGATGAATTCCGGTTATGAACTCTTGATTCGTGAATGCAATTGGCTTAACTATTTGATGATTAACTTATTTGTGTTTGTTGATTGAGGGTCGACACTTAATTAGCATGCATGAATATGTGGCTAAAGTTTAAGAAGGTTTCACATAATCGTTACTAACTTATACTTGAAAGTAGTGAAGGTCGCTTGTCACGATCGCGTTAAGTTTAATTCTTAGCATGAGTAACATGATGTCATAGTTGCAAATGCTTTGTCAATGCTTATGGTTTTCATTATTCTTAATGATCTTCGATTGTATCTCTATTATGATGACATGTAGGGAACTTTTGAGAATGTTTTGGGTTGTCGAATGATGCCATCCAATCCAATAATATAAGGAAAATCTGAGGGTTAACTAGTGATGTCACGGTTAATTTGGGGCATTGTCGTTCATAATTCAATGAAGGAATAACTGGAAATTGATTCATATGCATAAATATCATGTGTGGAGAAAGAACCTCTAGCTAATTCACCAACCATCTTGTTTCACAACACTTGTTTACAATCTGTCCATTTTTGCATTTTGTTTGTTTATTTCAACTTCGTCAAAACTAAAACCCCCTTTTTTTATTTCCTTGTTCCCAAGTGTCTTAAATCTGTTTTAATTTAGTTTTTATGTTTTTAAGTCAATTTAGAAGGTTTTAGCAAGCCCTCCTAATCCCCGGTCTAGAACGATCCCTCACTTATCCATTCTACTACAATTGTCAAACGAGGGTTTAATTTGAGTGTCAAGTAATTCTCACATCACTGACCATGCAGCTCTTAGGTACTTATTCACTAAAAAGGAGGCTAAACCGCGGCTCATTCGTTGGATGCTCTTACTTCAAGAATTCGACATTGAAATTAGGGACAAGAAGGGATGTGAAAACGTGGTGGCTGACCACCTAAGTCGAATGGTGCGTGAAGAAGAGGACCTTCCTGAAGGGAAATCTTTGAGATTCATGTGGGATTTCTAGTGACTAGTATGCATATACAATTCAAAATTTATATACGAAAGCAACGGAAGCATGTCATACATTTTATCAAAGCTATAGTCATGCAAATCCCCTTCAAGATGCATAGGTTTATATAAGATGCATCAAAACAAAATTTATAAGAAGAACAAACTAGAGGTTTAGTTTTATACCTCTTGATCTAGATCATGGACCACCTTCAAGATCTTTGCTCCTCAAACTCCTTGAGCCTAGCCTCCCTCCTTGCTTCCTCCACTTTGTAAAGTAAGTGCTCCTAGGTTCTCTTCAAGTTTCCAAAGATATGAAAACCTCTAAAGATCCTCACCCACTTTGTAATGAGAAAGATGAAGGAATAACCAAAAGAGTGTATAGATGATTAGTTAAATCACCCCCTTGGTGGCCGGCCCTTTGTGTTCAAGAGAGAGAGCTTTTCTTTTCTCTTTTGTTGTATTTAGAACACATTAAAACCCTAATGAACTTTGTGTTATAAAGTTGCTTTTATAGACAAAAGAAACAAGTCAACATTTTGACCTATCTCTCCCTTGGTGGCCGGCCATATGTGTTTGGTTTGGGCTTTGGGCTTTTAATTATTTCAAGTCATCCAATGCTTGAATGAAAGCCCAATGGGTTTTGGCCCAATGGGCCTAATTAAACCCGAACGTTTCTTTAAGCCCAAAACGATCTTTATCGCTTTTATGATTTCTTTAGACTTTCTAAATTAATCAAAACACTTAATTAATCCAATTAATTATTTCCTTCATCCATTAGTTACTCACTGTTGGAAATGTGCCCTAAAACCAATCATATGATGATACTTTATGGACATTTCACATGTTAAACTAATCTAGTTTAATATTAAGGGCAAACATTATTGTTTGAGCCGTCTCATATAAATGTTATATGCTTAAACGATAAGTCCAAGGAATATGTGATTGGGAGAATGCGATCTAAAGAAGTTAGATTCATGAGACCATTCTTTCGTAGACACATCCTAAACGTTCCTGATCATAGGATTGCCAATTGGGCATTGACAGTCCGTTAAGATCAGTACGTGCTGTGTCTTCTCTCAGGGAGAGTGACTAGTCTCGAGTCATTGGTGTGAGTGACACCAAGACAAGCATGTAGGTGCTCAATAAAGAATGAGTTCACTGAACACGATCAACGAGGAGTTCTCATATTCATGTCACATGAGAACTCATGGTTGGGATAATGCAAAGTAGTCCTTTGACCTGAGGCATCACAGCTGTCTTGTGGTTAGGTACTTGATCTTTGATTATGTCAAAAGTCACTCTATCAGGGTGTCCACGGCATCGTCGGGGTTAAGCCACTTAGCCATGGAGGCAAGTGAATGCGCAACAAGGGATCTCTAACCTTCAAACTGTTTGAGGGAGAATACTCTATGATATGATTTAGAATCTCTGGCCAGAGTATGAATGAGATGTTGGAATGCGTTCCAGATCACATTCAAGGTAATCATATAAGTACAAGATTCACATTGGATAGAAGACATGAATAAACTATCAAACCAAACAATGTGGTCAAGAGTATTGTATTAGAGAAAGACCGTATTGCATTTGTAATCCTAAAACTGAATAGGTTCTCCACCTCTTTGATAGGAGCATATTCATGCGACTTAAATGGCTTGTTCTCGTACATTTACGTTATGTTTCTTTAGTTATTTTAGTCCTTTATGCTTCTTTTATGTGTTTTCAGGTTCTAAGGGCTTAAGGAGCAAGAAAGTGCATTTTGAGGCTATTTGGGGCATTTTTGGGCATGGAATGGATAGCTTAATCATGGAGCAAAGAGGATGGACGAAATTGAAACCTTGTATGCTCTTTGGGGACATAAAACAAAGGGCCTAGCCCAATCAAACAAATCCTTTGAGCAATGGAAAACCTCTAGCCCAATCAAACATTCTATGCCATGCAAACCAACCTATTTTAGGCCCATTCTATGTACTTAAACCCTAGCCCTTTAAACTTGCAGCCCTATTATGATTTATTCACTTCCATACTCTTCTTTATTCCACATGCATTCACACACATGCACATCATTCACTCACATTTCCTAGCCATGCATCACTTTAACCCACATTCACACACATGCAATTACACACACCAACATTCCCTCTTTGCTGTGCAAACACATGCATTTCCCTTGACATTTTCAGCCATCACACTTCATCATTACACCACCATGCATCACTTTAACCCACATTCACACACATGCAATTACACACACCAACATTCCCTCTTTGCCGTGCAAACACATGCATTTCCCTTGACATTTTCAGCCATCACACTTCATCATTACACCACCATTCATTCTTTAATCCACATACATTCATCATCATTCACCCTAACTTCAATTCACATGCAAACAACACCCATTTCTGCACCAAAGAAGTCTATGCCGTGACCTTCCTAGCCATTTCCAGCTTTTCCCTTTACATTTCACATGCATTCTATACTTCTCCTAGCTGTTTTCCATCATTATTTCAGCCACCATTCACTCTTTAATCCACATGCATTCACACACACTTCACACAAACAACATTCACATGCAAACACAAGCTTTAACCAACAAACAAAATAGCCAACACATGCACCAAAACACCCATGCCGTGCACTTCCCTTGCCTTTCCAGCATTCTTCACATGCTTTCCAGCTTTCCACCTTGCATTTCCAGATTATTCCTTCATCATTGCATCCATTCCACATGCATTCTTCATCATTGCACCACAAATCACTCATCCCACACTCAATGCCGTGCAAACACACCCCAATTCCAGCACATACACATGCAAACACATGCCATTTCCAGCTTTCACATGTTGTCCTAGCTGTTTTTCCATCATTCCTCCACACAAACACCTTAAACAAACAGCCATATACACCTCCACTCCTCCTATAAATACCCTTGCATTCCCATCATTCAAGACATCTCATTTCATACACAACACACCACAAACACTTCCATCCTTTCCTTTGCCGTGGCTTCCCATCTCTCCCTTATAATCCAAAACACCAATCCTCTTCCATTTCCACCACTCCTCATCCACTTCCATAATTCCCCAATCCATTCAACACACCAACAACATCCCTTAGACCTTGTGCCACAATAAAGAGGAAGAGAAGAGGGCCTAAACGTTCATACAATTCAAGTTTGAGTTGTTGGAATGTTTAGGCGTTTCTTTGATTTCAATGTTTAATTTCAATTCTCTTTGTTTTGTACGTATGAGGAACTAAACCCCCCTTAGCTAGGGGGTGATTCGAAATATATGTTTATGCTTGCGTTTTGATTTGATTACTTCTAATTGCGTTTCATAAGTTGTGAATTCAATTTGTTTAACTATTTGATTGATAATCTATTTATGTATGTTTATTGAGAGTTCACGCTTAATTTTCATGCATGAATATGACGCTAGAATATAAGTGAGTTTCACGTAATAGTTATGAACTTATATTCACAAGTAGTGGAGGTTGCTTATAAACAATCGCGTTAAACAAATTCTTGGCATAAGTTTCATGCAATCATAGTAACGAATGCCTCGTCAACACTTATAATTTTCATAGAGCGTAATGATTCTTGCTTGTATCTCTATTATGCAATCATGTAGGGGACTTGTGGGGAATGTTTTGGGTTGTCGTATGCAATCATCCAATTCAATAACGTTAGGAAGATTTGATGGTTAATTTAAGCGGACCTAATTAACCCGGGGTGATGAGTTTCATAATTCATTGAAATGCAATTGGAAATCTTTTTATTATGCAAGTGTAACATGTGTGGAGATGAACCCCTTGGCTAGCATCCATTCATTCCATTTCATCAATTTCATGTTTACATTCTGTCTAGTTTATTAATTTGTTTCGTTATTTCAATTTTCGTCAAACCTCAATCCCCCTTTTGCTTTAATGTTCAATTTAGTTAGAAATCAATTTAGTTTGTGTTTTTAAAGCATTTTGAGTCTTTTGGTTTGTCTTGGTGTTTTAACGTTTAGTTTCACATTCTTTGAGTGTAGTTTAGTGTTTTATATTGTTTTTACGTTTTTGAGTCAGTTTCCAAGAGATTAACAATCCCTCCTAATCCCCGGTCCAGAACGATCCCTACTTACGTACTTACTACAATTGACAAAACGAGGGTTTAATTTGTGCGCGTATAAATTCACGCATCACTCTTCTGATTAGCTTGGGTAACCATGACATGCTGCTAGGCGTCAACCATGGTTTGTGGTAGCCCTAAACGTGTATAATCACTAACGGGAGAATTGAAAGTAAGTTTCAATTCACAATCGATTAGAAAGAGTTTTTAATCGCCCACTGCCTCGCTAAAAGGAACCTAATGGATCGTTCACCGAGTAAGGTAGAGTTTGAAGAAACAACGGAGATGAGTAAGAATAATTAAATGGTTTAATTATTTATCTAAGGCTAGGATTAATTAATATGTTAATTAATCAAACGAATAAGTTCGTTAAAGACCTCGGGTTAGTATTGGGCCGCAAGGCCCAATGGGATTTGAATGTCAAGCCCATTAACTCAAGTTGTATGACAACTTGAATAAACAAAGGGCTTGAAAGCCCAATAAACCCTATAGGCCGGCCATGTTAGAAGAATAGGGCTTTTGGTCCATTAGGTCACTTATTTGAAGGGACTATATAAAGGACTTTATAGCCTAAAATTTATGTGTGGTAATTTTTTGGGGAAAGGATGAGAACACAAGCTCTCCTTTCTCTCTAAAATTTTCGGCCACCTTGGAGGGATCATCTAGCAATCAAACTCCTCCAAGGTCACTCATTTCTTCTTCATTATGCCTTGGTGATGAATCATTAGAGGTTCTCAATTTTGGGAACTTGGAGAAACCTTTTTCATCCATCCAAATCCATGGATCTAAGATGCAAGGAATGAAGGCCCTCTCTTTGGGTGATTAGCCTTTGCTTATGCAAAGAGGAATCTACAAAGGTATTGATTTCTCAACTCACTTTGTTTTGAGTTGAGTCTTGGTTCACCTATCTACTAGGCTTTGAAGTTCATGGGTTAAGTTTTGTTTTTGAGTGCATATAAACATGATTCCGCCTTTTAATTGTTAATTGCATGTTGTTGATGTTGCTCAAATGAACTTGTTTTTCACAAATCTTGCTTCAAGTGGTATCAAGAGCCTAAGTCTAGTAGTTCGTGAATCCTTTTGGGTTTTGTAGTTCATAGTTTGTGATTTGAATGTTGTAATTGTTACAAGCTTTATTCTTGCTTCTTTGAATGTAAATTTTGTTAGAAAATTTGCCATCTCAAATGTTGTAGATGTAGTTCATATGAGCATGAATTTTGGAGCTAAAATTTGGTGCCATGTTTTTGGGGAAATTCGGCCAAATCCAAAGGGTGGATTTTTGGGTTCTTGTTTGACTTGTTAAAAGTGTTTTAAAGTGACTTTTGGAACCCCTATGTACCCTAGTATGGTTGTATGTTATTTCCCTTAAGTTTGAGTGGTTTTGGTATGTTTTTGGGTGAAGAATGTTCATGGAGCTCTTATGGGTTTTCATGGATGTTCTTCATTGTTCTTGATATGTTCTTGCCAAGAACAAAAGGTTTGGTGTTTTGATTCAAAGTTTTGATTTATTTCATAAAGTTTTTGTTTTGAAATATTTCTTATGTTTAAATATATTAGATATTTATTTTGAAAAATTAAAGAAATTTTAGTGGGTAGGTGTGTAATGATTTATTCCATTTCACACACCCCACTTACAAAAACTTTAAAATTTTTTTTATATACTTTCCTTCAATGGCCGGCCACCCTACTCAATTAGGGTCCTTGTGGGGCTTTTATGCAATTACATAAAGTTTTGATACTTTTGTGTATTTGTACTTTGACCCAAAAGTTTACGTTTTTACGTAAAGGTCCAAAATCACTAAAAGGACAAATTGTTTTGCTCCTTTAATGAAGTTTTAGCTTTTGTGGAAATTTTTGGGTTCTAGTTGTAATTACATGAAGTAGTGGACTTTTGTGTTTTTACAAAGTGACCCCAAAAGTTTAAGTTTTGCAAAATGGCCCAAAAGTTGAGGTCATAGCATTTTGGCCCAAATTAGGTAGAGAACAAAATTGTTTTGTCTCTTTAAATGAGAATTGGATTTTCATTTCATTTAGCTCCATTTAAATCAATTCTATGGATACAAAAACCAAATGAAAATGTTGCATTCAAGTTTAATTAGTTAAAGCGTTCATTAATTAAAGAAAGGGTGATTATGAACCTTAGCCTACGATAATTGAGCTAAGTGAATGGCCGTTTCAAATTTGTTTGAACCATGGGAATGAGTAGATTAAATTTTGGTTGTAATTTGATATGATCAATTGTTGTAAAAGAGCATAAGCTCTTCTTTACTTTAAAGTAATTTGATTTGATCAATTGTTGTAAAACAGCATAAGCTCTTATTTACTTTGAAGTACTCCTTTCTTGTTTTATTCGATATGCATGAAATTGGAGTAGTTGGGTCCAACGCCCAATAAGACAACACGCCTTAATGTGATTAAACGCGTAACTAAAATCAATCACCATCCCTAGACCGAGATTCAACACTAGGCTCGTGTTGAATCGAATCAAAGGTTCATAGTCATCCTAAGGCCCTAAGGCAACTATATAGTCCATCAATGAATGCAAACCTTATGTTAAGTAGTATCATATACTCTTGCTTTAAAAACCGTTTTAAAAGCTTAGTGGGAGTATTATATACAACTAAATCAATCAAATGGACCAATAGTTGTAATAGGACCAAAATGTTTTAATTGGATTAAAATGTATGTTTATATGTGATGAGACCTAAAAACCCTCAACCAAATCAATATTAAGTTGATAAGCGAGAGATGCTTTGAATATCTCTTCGTGGCCTTCCACCGTGGTAGGCTCCAATCGTTTGTGACTTGTACACCGGCTTCACCCTATCATGGGGGAGTACAAAGTGCATGCTTACACTCAGGAGGAGTCTATACGCATATGATGAGGTGAGTGTAGGCAATGAGGATGGCCAATATCATATCATTGTGAGGCTATTCTTGAACCCCTTCATGAACTAAGCATGGTGGGAATAACTTAACTAAGTGCAATGGCGCCGATATCATATCATTGTGAGGCAACATTCTCTAGAGGCCAAATAAGATGGGTACTTGCAAGAGATGCAAATGAGTAAGCGTACTCTCTCATTATTATTATTGCTAACCGATATCGTATCATCGTGAGGTGGGCTTGGTAATGGTGAGTCTCCCATACCCCGCTAAGAGTTCAACAAAACTCTCGAATTCCGATGAGGGATATGGAATTTGCCAAAAATAGTGGGTGGTGCTATTTGATTTAAAGACCCGAATCAAATGGCTTAAAATCAATCAATTTATATTCGTTATGTATTTGTTTACCAATATATTTACAAACGCTATCCAAAACTTGACAAAGAAAAGCCGAATGCTTTAATTTCCGGACTTAGTTCTACAATCCCATAGATTGTCTTTAATGGCTTGTAGATGTAACTAAGTAGTCTCATCCTCACAATCTTCCTATTGATAATGTATCATTGAAAGAATATGTTAGATAAGTCTAACATGAGAAGGACAACACTTTTAATGTCATAATTCTTCAAATACAAATTGTTGTATGAAGAAATAAGAGTTGCTTTGAACAACCCTTAATCAACACAAACTTTAGTGCTTGTCTCTTTGTTACACGAACAAGGAACTTGAGAAGTAAGCACAAGGGCATGGACACTTTATGTGCCATGATTCTTCACTTACAAATTGTTGTATGAAGAAATGAGAGTTGCCTTGAACAACTCTTGAAAGTTTGTTATTATGTTTAGAACATAATGGTTGGTTGACAAAAATAGTCCATTTATATGGACTTATGATGATTTTGAATCATTGAGTGTTGAAGTGTTAAACCACTTAACGAGACGGAAACTAGGCAAGGACTTCACCTTTGTGTCCCTATCCTAATGGTTCACTAAGTTTATTGTAAACTATATAGTGAACAATAACCGCACGCTCTCCAAATCGTTTGATGTGTATAACACATTTGAAATAAGTTTCAAGAGAGATAGTGGGAGTTTAGGGACCATGACTATTGTAGTCAAAAGGGAAGTCAAATGAAGAAGGCAAAATAACTCCAAGGGAACAAACTTTCTTTATGAAAGGATGGACATTGGAAGGGGTATTTGCAAGAAATGTCTTGCAAGTGTCAAGAACACACCTTTCGAAGGTGTTGTAATATGTTCTTGAAATAGTTCAAAACAGTTGGTTCTTCTACTTGAATGCTTGATTCCGTATTAGTAACTATGTTTTACAATTGTTGTAAAAGTGTGCTAATAAAAAGTAGAAGATTAATGAGAGAAGAGAAAGTACTTCACATTCGGAAAGTGAATAAAATATAGATCTCTGCGAAAGCGGATTGTACTTACTTCCTCATATGAACTACCAAAGAAATTGGAAAATACTAAAGATTGTCTTTACATTCCAATTTTAAGGAACTTAAATCCGTCACTATAGTAGAGATGGATAAATGTTTTGTTTGACAAAACATTGTTCTTTATTAATCAATAATTAGATTATTGTAATTTAATTGGTTGTCTCTATAGTAGAGATGATGTGGTAGTTTAACTGTTTAGAATACGATGATGCTTAAAACCCAAAAGGTTGCAAGGGAGTGACTAATCCCAACTGAGTTGTGACACCTCTAAAACATAAATTACGAGTTGGTAATAGATGGATGCTTTGGATCGTTAGATCCGGATCCAATGCCTTCTTGTTAAAATTGTATAGAGGCGAAATGTTCGAATCTTTATTCTTTTGGAAAGAAGAAAGAATCACAAAGTTGTTGAGATTAATTCACTTAGATGTTAGTGGCTCTAATCCACAACATAATACTACTCATGTTGTATGACATTCACCGAAGATCACTCTCGGTTGGACTATAGTTTATTTTGAATAAACACAAGTCCGAATACTTTGCAAAAGGTTTCAAAGAATTCAAGAAATGTGAGTTGATGAGTAAGACGTCTAAAGTATTTACCTCCTTGGATTTGATCCAAGGAAAGATAACACTTTAGATGAGTTTCCTTGAAAGATATCAAGGAAAATAGCATCATAAGATAATGAATTTCTCCATTAGGAGAAGAACGAACTTGAATAAAATTTAGTTTGTTGGATGTTATCTATTACCCATATATAGGATATATATACTTCTAAAAACAATATGATTGTCAATTAGAAGATCTTCCAAAATTTTCATAACTCCATAAGATGTAGTTGGAAAGAAAGACAAATCTTAAACATGTTAAGATTTGGGGTTGTGTGCTAATAAGCAATATTTGTATGATATGATCAACAAAATAACAACCTAGTTCCTACACCACAAGCTCCAAGGTAGTCGAGAAGGATTTATAAATCGTCTCAGTTGAATGATTTGAACTTTATGACTATGTCATAGAGTTACACCTCTTAATTCAAAAGAAATAAGAATGAAAATCCTTATGACTACACTGAGTGTATATATATGACATATACTCAAGGAAATGGTAAAGTACCATTTGAATCGAAATAATGAAACCTTAATAGCTAATCGGTAGCTTAAGGTGACTACACTCAAAGAAAATGGTTGACTTTGAAGAAACCGTCTTTGACATAGTCTTAGTTTCAATTAATTCGAAGATTGCTAGAAACAACTAAATGGTGATTCAATGTTTGGACATAATATGGGTTTCCAAAACCATTATCAAGATAGTCTTGATAATATATGTCTAAAACTAAGAATCACAAGACATATAAGTTGTAGAGATCCATCCATCATGAATCTCAGCAAGTTAGTGGGAGCTATAAGCATCTTATGAGAAAAAGGATCAAATCGTTTGATTTCTAATAAAGATGTAAATGAATCTTTTGTTTACTAGGTTTACAAAAGATTAGTGGGAGTTAATCATATTCCTAAATTTGAATATATATATATATATATACATGATATATATTAATTTTGAAAATGAAAGGAATTCTTCATCGTTAAAGTTATGACTTTAAACATTCTATAATGATAGAATGTATATGGGAGACATAGTCTATATACATGGGATGGAAATCTATAATGATAGATTTCAAGATATAATTGGATTATATCAATCCCTAAAATAGACAAGAGATGCTAGGAAGTTTCTCATATGATGATAAACTTCAATTAGAATGACAATTCTAGTGAGACTAGGAAGTTGTTCTTCTCAAAGGGAATGTACCCTTTGACTCCCAAAGAAATAATGCGTAAATAGAATCCTTTATGCATACGCAAAAAGGTGATTTATGTATTTCGTATTGTATGAAAACATTGATATAAGTTGTACCTAGAACGGTACAAAATGATATCAGTGCAAGCCCAGGATCAGAACCATGGTAACTGTCAAGTGAATCCTTAGGTATTTAAGAAATACTAAGGATGGATTCCTCAAGAATGAGGAAGAATTAGAGTAACGTAATGGAAGCGTAAATGTATTAGATTATGAATCTAATCCATCATAGAATATCTCTTCATTATGAATGAAGTGATAATGAGATATCTCTTTATTATGACTAAAGAGATATTTGGGTGGAAACGTTAAAAGTAATGACTTTAATGTGTTTCATCATGTATGCAAAATATATTGCCATATAGAAGCTTACAACATTGTTGTTTGGATGGGAAAGTTCATTTATGAACTCTCCATTCGGTTTCAACCAGAAAGTGTATGACACTAATGGGGCGATAGCTCAAGCCAAGGAATCAAGGTCTCATCAAGGTCCGAACTCAAATGAGAGACTGAACCACATGATTGAGAATCATGTATAATGGTGACGTCGTTATTCTCAAGGTTGCTTCTATGGATAACATATAGATATCCATTGTCTAGGCCTACTAATCAGCCATTTATGAAATGACTACAGAAGAGGTATCATCACTGACGACTAAGCTGATTGGCTCTAGTGCAAGTGGGAGATTGTTGGAAATGTGCCCTAAAACCAATCATATGATGATACTTTATGGACATTTCACATGTTAAACTAATCTAGTTTAATATTAAGGGCAAACATTATTGTTTGAGCCGTCTCATATAAATGTTATATGCTTAAACGATAAGTCCAAGGAATATGTGATTGGGAGAATGCGATCTAAAGAAGTTAGATTCATGAGACCATTCTTTCGTAGACACATCCTAAACGTTCCTGATCATAGGATTGCCAATTGGGCATTGACAGTCCGTTAAGATCAGTACGTGCTGTGTCTTCTCTCAGGGAGAGTGACTAGTCTCGAGTCATTGGTGTGAATGACACCAAGACAAGCATGTAGGTGCTCAATAGAGAATGAGTTCACTGAACACGATCAACGAGGAGTTCTCATATTCATGTCACATGAGAACTCATGGTTGGGATAATGCAAAGTAGTCCTTTGACCTGAGGCATCACAGCTGTCTTGTGGTTAGGTACTTGATCTTTGATTATGTCAAAAGTCACTCTATCAGGGTGTCCACGGCATCGTCGGGGTTAAGCCACTTAGCCATGGAGGCAAGTGAATGCGCAACAAGGGATCTCTAACCTTCAAACTGTTTGAGGGAGAATACTCTATGATATGATTTAGAATCTCTGGCCAAAGTATGAATGAGATGTTGGAATGCGTTCCAGATCACATTCAAGGTAATCATATAAGTACAAGATTCACATTGGATAGAAGACATGAATAAACTATCAAACCAAACAATGTGGTCAAGAGTATTGTATTAGAGAAAGACCGTATTGCATTTGTAATCCTAAAACTGAATAGGTTCTCCACCTCATCTGATTAGCTTGGGTAACCATGACATGCTGCTAGGCGTCAACCATGGTTTGTGGAAGCCCTAAACGTGTATAATCACTAACGGGAGAATTGAAAGTAAGTTTCAATTCACAATCGATTAGAAAGAGTTTTTAATCGCCCACTGCCTCGCTAAAAGGAACCTAATGGATCGTTCACCGAGTAAGGTAGAGTTTGAAGAAACAACGGAGATGAGTAAGAATAATTAAATGGTTTAATTATTTATCTAAGGCTAGGATTAATTAATATGTTGATTAATCAAACGAATAAGTTCGTTAAAGACCTCGGGTTAGTTTTGGGCCGCAAGGCCCAATGGGATTTGAATGTCAAGCCCATTAACTCAAGTTGTATGACAACTTGAATAAACAAAGGGCTTGAAAGCCCAATAAACCCTATAGGCCGGCCATGTTAGAAGAATAGGGCTTTTGGTCCATTAGGTCACTTATTTGAAGGGACTATATAAATGACTTTATAGCCTAAAATTTATGTGTGGTAATTTTTTGGGGAAAGGATGAGAACACAAGCTCTCCTTTCTCTCTAAAATTTTCGGCCACCTTGGAGGGATCATCTAGCAATCAAACTCCTCCAAGGTCACTCATTTCTTCTTCATTATGCCTTGGTGATGAATCATTAGAGGTTCTCAATTTTGGGAACTTGGAGAAACCTTTTTCATCCATCCAAATCCATGGATCTAAGATGCAAGGAATGAAGGCCCTCTCTTTGGGTGATTAGCCTTTGCTTATGCAAAGAGGAATCTACAAAGGTATTGATTTCTCAACTCACTTTGTTTTGAGTTGAGTCTTGGTTCACCTATCTACTAGGCTTTGAAGTTCATGGGTTAAGTTTTGTTTTTGAGTGCATATAAACATGATTCCGCCTTTTAATTGTTAATTGCATGTTGTTGATGTTGCTCAAATGAACTTGTTTTTTCACAAATCTTGCTTCACTCACTACAAGAGTGTATTGGTGAACAATATTTTAGGTTCTAATTAGCAAGGCAGTGAGGTGATTGGCACCAATCCAATTGATTATCCAATCACTTAGTGAATTAAAACTTACTTTTAATTCACCTTCCTTTTGATGACTACATTTAATCATCTAGAAGAACTCACAAGCCATGAGTGACATCTAACCATATATCATGGCTACCCAAGCTAATGTAGAAGTTATTCGGAGAACCTATTCAGTTGGAATTACAATGTAATTCGATCCTTCTCTAAAACAATACTCTCAATCACATTACTAGGGTATGGATTTATAATGTCAAACCCCTAATGTGATTATTCCTTCTTATACGATTCATTTGAGACGTATAGGAACGCTTTCCTTTATTACGCTCGATACTTCGGCCGAAGATTCCCGAATCATATCTTAGAGTATTCATCCTCTCTTATCGAGGATTAGAGATTCCTTGTTGCGCATTCACTTGCCTTCATGGCTAAGTGGCTTAACCCCAACGATGCCTTGGACACTCGCGAACGGAATGACTTTAACATAATCAAAGATTAAGTACTTAACCACAAGACAACGACGATGCCTCAGGTCAAAGGATTACTTACATTATTCCAACCATTAGAGTTACTTGCTTGACATGTGAGTAGACCTCCATGCAAGTACTCTCGTTCGATTGTGTTCAGTGAACTCATTCCTGATGCGAACTAAGTAAGCACACAAATTAAAACCCTCTTGTGACAATTGTAGTATATGAATAAGTAGGGATCGTTCTTAACCGGGGATTAGGAGGGATTGCAAAATCACTTGGAAACTGACTCAAAAACGTAAAATAAAGTTTGAAACACTAAACTAGACTCAAAGAATGCAAAACTAACAATAAAAACACTCAAACAAATCAAAAGACTCAAAGAATACAAAACACTTATAAACACAAATTAAGACACTTTTTAACTAAATTGGACACTAAGGTAAAGGGGGATTGAGGTTTTGACGACAATAAATTAAATGCACAAATTGTAATTTAACGGCAGAATTTAAATATGAATGTAATGAAATATGGAATGAATGCTAGCTAGAAGGTTCTTCTCCACACATGTTACACTTGCATACAAAATGATTTTCAGTTGGTCTTTCGATAAATTATGAAACTCAACGCCCCAAATTAACCGTGAATTGCACTAATTAACCCTCAGTTTTTCCACAAGTTATTAAGTTGGATGATTGCATACGACAACCCAAAACATTCCCTACAAGTTCCCTACATGAATTGCATAATAGAGATACAAGCAAGAATCATTAAGTTCTATGAAAAACATAAGCATTGACGAAGCATTCGTTACTATGAATTGCATGAAACTTATGCTAAGAATACATTCAACGCGATCGTTTTCAAGCGACCTTCACTACTTGTGATTATAAGATTGTAACTATTAGGTGAAACTCCCTCATAATCTAGCATCATATTCATGCATGAAAACTAAGCGTGCACTCTCAATCAACATACACAAATAAGCTATCAATCAAATAGATGAACGAATTGAATCCACAACTTATGAAATTCCAACCAAAAGTAATCAATTCATATTGCAAGCATAAACATGGTTTCGAATCACCCCCTAGCTAACTAGGGGGATTTAGCCTCTCATGTTCGCAAAAAGAGAAATACAATTGAATTTAAACATAAAGAACAAAGGATTGATTACACCTAAAACGCCCAACAAATCCACTTGAATTTCTGCGCGTCTAAGTCCTCTTTCCTCTTCTCCTTGCTGCGACAGTGAGGTTTTTGGGAATTTCTGGATGTTGTTTTGGGTTGGGGACGGATTTAGGGAGGATTGGTGTTGCGGCAATGGTGGGAAGTGTGTGGAATATGGCTGGAATGGCTGAAGGGAGGCACGGCAGAGAAGAAAATCTGTGGTTTTGGATTTGCGGCTGTTGATAAAAATGGGATAATATGGTGTGAAGATGGCTCGGCAAATGGAGAGGAAAAATATGTGAATGTGGCTGCTGGATGGATGAATGATGTGGTAATGGTCTTGCGGCTGTGAGTGGGAATTCTGTGGAATGGTCTTGCGGCTGTGATGGGGAATTATGGGATAATGGCTCGGTTTTTGGAGGGCTGCTGGAATGATTTATGCGGCTAAAAGACAAAGGAATGGTGGCCGCGCTGGAATGTGTTTTGGGGAAATATATGCGGCTGGTTTTTGTTTTTTTATGGGAGCACCGCTTAGAATGAAAATTAGGGTGGAGAATGGATAGAATTAGGTTGTAAAAAAATGTGGCTGCCGTGTTTAGGGTTAATTAGGTTATGGTTTTTGGTGAATGAATGGTGTGAAGGTGCGGCTTCTTTTGAGAGAATCAGGGGATAATGGCTGAATGGAAAACATGCATGAATCACGGCTTGGGAATTATGGGAAAAAGTGATTAATGGCTGAGATTGTTTTATCAAATAAATGGATGGGATTGTGACAGCTAAAGATGTAAAACCTAGGGTTTTAAATATGTTTGGTTCCTAGCTTATTTTTATTAACGAAAATAAATTCAAAGGCTTCTAGAATTAGGAAATAAAATCAGAAATTAAAGAGGGAAAGATTAAAGGGTGTGGCTAGGGCCTTGGTTTTGTGTCCTAAAGCGCCTACAAGGAATTCAAAGTGGCAAGAAAATACGGATGTTTAAGATTAGGAAAGGTTACCAAAACGGGAAACTTAGGGTTAACTTTCCTAAAATAGGAAACCTTGTTTGAGTAGGATTCCTCGTTTTGGTAAGAATTCATCGTTGGCATAGGAATTCGTCGTTTCTTCACGTCTTCAACTCATTCATTCCTCTTTTGCTCCAAAAGGCTCCAATTTGCATCTTCTTGCACACTTTGGCCTTATAATCTGAAAATACACAAAAATGGCCTTAAACACTAAAATAACTAAGTAAACACAACATAAATGCACGAGAACAAGCTAATTAAGTCGCATGAATATGCTCCTATCAAATTCCCCCACACTTAACTTTTGCTAGTCCTCGAGCAAAACAAACAACTAAAGTAAACAAGACGAAACAAAACAAACCAAACATAACCTAAACCTTCCAACGTTTGCCTCAGGGATTTCCAATGAAACATGACATGTCAAAAATCATTACTCACATAGCTTTTAGTCTTACTTCCCCTTAAGCACATACTTAATCATAGTCACCATTCACTAGTTCGCATTTAATCAATTAAAACACATTTTGAATGTAGTAACATACCTTAGAGAATTCCCTCAATTCCTCACTAGTTATGCACTCAATTTTCACTCAGATTTTCTGACTACACACCCTACACTAGTTATATGTGAGCAGATTGATGCAACATGAAAGACTAGTACTCACATATGTTATAACAAAGAAAGCAATTTCTAGAGTAATTAAACGTGTTTGGATATGATCTCATGAATGGAATGCTACTACTTAGATGCGAGAACCAGTGACACCATATGCTCATACCAAATTCAAACTCCACAATTGAAATGCACACCACTCAAGATAGAAGTCAAGGGTTGTAACGGGGCTTGGGGTATTGGCTAACAAGGAAAGGTAGGGATAAACAAAAGTTCTTTAAGCAATAGCAAGTAAAGTAATGAAATTAAGACCTAGAATTCCCTTAGAATGCAGAAATCAACTTTTAAACAAATAGGGAAGATTCAAACAACTCTTAGGGCCTAATTCATTGTTCTGGGCCCTTACTTCAACAACCAATACTTTTCAAATCTTTTTTTTTTTTTTTTTTTTTTTTTTTTTTTTTCTTTTCTAACCGTGCCTATGGCACATAAACTCACATCCATCATTCTTCCCCCACACTTATTTCCTGCAACACATTAATCAAAAGGAATTCATTGCTTACTATGCTTCAAGAACAAGGGTACGGATGGTCCTAATCTAGGCTAGGTGAGGATAATGTGGGTTAACAAAGAACATAGGCTACACAAGGCTCAACGGGGTTAAGTCCTACAAAACAAATGAAAAGGGAAATATGGCAATTTGGCTATGGTGTTCACTACACAACTTCATCTTGAATATGTGTTATGCAAATCAATGACATGCTTTGAATGAAATGGGCATGAGTTCTAGCATTTGGAACTAAGTGATGAAACGCCTTCTAAGTAGTAACCAAGCAATGAATAATGAGATCATGCAACGACTTAGAAAACATTAATGAACAGATTATAACTCTCCAAATAACGTTTAGGCTCAAGTCTCACAGGGATGTAGCGTTTGTTTAAGTTCCTTCCTTCAAGCATGTTACAAAAACTGATTTTTATCATTTGTGATTACATGTGAATTCGTAAACTATAACTACAACTAAGCATAAACCAAAGAGTATATCAAACGTCCAACCATGTTTGTAACTTTCTTTAACCATCATGCAATTAAAAACCAAATCCTCATCATTGTGTTGGAAAGTGACCTACGACACAAACAAACACACAAAAACAACTCTTTTTGGGTTTTTAAAAACAATTTTTCAAATTTTTATGGTATTTTCGGATTTTTAAGTCAACACACTCTAAAACACTCTAAAATAGCTTTAAAACACTTAAAAACAGCAAAGAACAAGTTTAGACATGTTAGGTGGTAATACCCTACGAATTTCATGCACAAATATCTCAAAACAGAATGTTACCCCCCCACACTTAAACTAAACATTGTCCTCAATGTTTTAAACACAATTAAAAAAAAACATTACAAATAACATAAAGTAAGCAACAAAGGAAAGGGTTTAGGGACGCAAATCTGAGTGTGGAGCGATTCCCAAGTTCTTCCTTTGTTGATTACATGGGTTGCCTCCCAAGAAGCGCTTGCTTTAACGTCTTCCAGCCGGACGAAACTTTCTTTCACTCTTCACTCTGGCTCACGGAATGGAGGGTTATGTCCTCCACAGTATACTCCTTGAAATTTCTCGTAGTATGGCTCAATGAATGGGAGGGGATAGTGATCCTCCCTGATGGTGGTGTTTCGATTCCGACACTCCATGTAACTGCTCCCACCACCTTTATATCGATTGGGCTCCTGCATCAACGAAGGTAACAACCTATTAGTGGAAATAGGAATTGAGATTGGAATTGAAGACTTACAAAAATAGTGTGGTGAGGGCTCAAAAGTGGCAGCCCTATCAACAATGTTTCTATTTGAAGTTTCGGCCATATTTGGTGGCTGTAGGGCAATCACTCCAAGTTCTTCTCCAACGGTAGTTCTCAATACATCCTTCGTGGTAAGTGTGGATCCTTTCGGCCCTTTGTCTTTATACCCATCAAACTCCATTGTTAGTGCTCCCTTGGCCACATCAATCTTCGTTTGAGCCGTTTTCATGAACGGACGGCCTAGCAAGAGTGGCAATGATGGAGCATGGCTCGAATCCTCCATTTCTAAGACATAAAAATCTGCAGGGAAGATGAGATGATTGACCTGCACTAAAACATCCTCAAGGACTCCTTTGGGATAAACATTAGAACGATCGGCCAGTTGAATTATAACGCCATCTTGTTTTAACTCACCAAGGTTCATCGATGCATAAATGGAATATGGCATGACATTAATAGAAGCACCTAAATCTAACATGCATTGTTTAAATCTCGTGTTTCCAATTGTGCATGGGATAGTAAAGCTCCCTGGATCCTTACACTTTGGGGGCAACTTTCGTTGCAAAACCGCTGATACATTTTCACTCACTTTCACAACTTCTTTGTTTGCAATTCTTTTCCTAGTTGTGCATAACTCTTTTAAAAACTTTGCATACCTGGGCACTTGCTTAATGGCATCAAGTAAAGGAATGTTTACTTGGACTTTCCGAAACGTCTCCAGAATGTCTTTTTCCTGCTCTTCCTTCTTTGTTTGCATAAATCTGCTAGGAAAAGGAACATCGGGTGGAACAAAGTTAGAATTAATCAATTTTGAACCCAAATTACCTTTGGTGGCCGAATGGGATGAGTTGGGTGCATTAATGTCCCTAGGTAGTTGCGGCAAGGGTGTTTGTACCCTTGCCGTGGGCTTGCTTACTTCCTCCTCTTCATGTTGCAGTTTTTCATTCTCTTCTTCGATTGATTTTGGTGGTTGTGGGGTGGTTCCAACTTCCTTGCCACTTCTCAAGGTAATTGCGTTGGCGGTTTCAAAGCCTCCCTTCGGGTTTGGAATGGTCGAGCTAGGGAGCTTGCCTTGGTCTCGGAATTGCCCTACAAACTCCGCAATCTGGCCAATTTGTTTTTCCAATTGATCCACCCTCTTTCCTTGATTCTGCATCGCTTTGGCTTGATTTTCTTGCCCCTGAGACAAATTCGTTAGTAACTTAAGAAGTGTATCATTATCTAACGTGTTACCTGAACTTGTTTGGGCAGGTTGTGGAGGTGCTTGTGTGGGGACGAATGACTTGGTGAAGAAGCCCGGAGGTTGTTGCCTAAATCCCCCTTGTTGTGGTGGTTGTTGGGGCTCTCTCCATCTGAAGTTTGGGTGGTCTCTCCAACCCGGATTGTAAGTGTTAGAATATGGGTCGTTCCTCGGTTGGTTTTGACCCTGAAATCCAATCGCGTTGGCGCTTTCCCAACCACCATTTTCTATGAGTTGCGGGCACTTATCAGAAGCATGTCCTTGGATCGAACACACCCCGCATACAACCGGTCCTTGCATCCTCATGCCTTCGGCCATCTGAGACACAATGGACGTAAGATTAGCTAACTGGGAATGAATATCGGGGGTGGAACTTACCTCATGCACTTGCTGCCGTGGGGGTCCTCTTTGGCCTACTCCCTCATATTGTTGAGCGTTCAACGCTCAGTTCGCGATCAAGACCTTAGCCGCCATGGGTGTCTTGTCCACCAATGCTCCACCCGCCGATGCGTCAAGCATTTGTCGTTCAATTGGCAGGAGCCCCTCGTAGAAGTATTGCAGAAGCAACTCCTCCTTCATCTGGTGCTGTGGACAAGAAGCAACAAGAGATTTAAAACGTTCGTAATACGTAGGAAAAGACTCACCATCTTCTTGCTGTATACCACTTATCCTTTTTCGTAAAAGGATGATTCGAGAAGTTGGGAAAAACTTCTCCAGAAAGGCCCTCTTCATGCTCTCCCACGATGTGACGGTTCTGGGAGCTAAATCGTACAACCAATCCTTGCCTTTGTCCATCAAAGAAAATGGAAAAGCCTTCATCTTCAATATACTTCCGTCAACGTTGACGGGAGTCATACTTGAGCACACCACCTCAAATTCCTTTAGGTGCTTGTTCGGATCCTCCATGGACAACCCATGGTACTTCGGAATATGATGGAGCAAGCTTGACTTCAACTCAAACTCCTCGGTCTTCCCTTCGGCCGGTGGGGGATATTGGATGCACAAGGGTGCTGCATTAGCCAATCCCGAAGCGGAAAGCTCCTTAAGTGTCCGGTTGTCTACGGCCATGTCTTGTGGCTCCTCAAAGATCCCTGCCGTGGCCTCTTCTTCCTCTTCTAGGCCTTGTTCGTCAAGCTCAGGTTCCGGGCTTGGCGGATTTGATTCGTGATGCTTCTTCCTTCGTCTCAAAGTCCTCTCAAAGTCACTGTCAAAGTCCGAGATACGCTCACGAATTGGTTGAGAACTCCGAGTCATGCACTAGTACCTAAAACAAGGAAAACAAAACAAAATCAGAAACTTCAACAAAATAAATAAATAAACAAAAATTAAACAATCCAAGGGATTAGCAAAGTTGCTAATCCCCGGCAACGGCGCCAAAAATTTGATGCGAACTAAGTAAGCACACAAATTAAAACCCTCTTGTGACAATTGTAGTATATGAATAAGTAGGGATCGTTCTTAACCGGGGATTAGGAGGGATTGCAAAATCACTTGGAAACTGACTCAAAAACGTAAAATAAAGTTTGAAACACTAAACTAGACTCAAAGAATGCAAAACTAACAATAAAAACACTCAAACAAATCAAAAGACTCAAAGAATACAAAACACTTATAAACACAAATTAAGACACTTTTTAACTAAATTGGACACTAAGGTAAAGGGGGATTGAGGTTTTGACGACAATAAATTAAATGCACAAATTGTAATTTAACGGCAGAATTTAAATATGAATGTAATGAAATATGGAATGAATGCTAGCTAGAAGGTTCTTCTCCACACATGTTACACTTGCATACAAAATGATTTTCAGTTGGTCTTTCGATAAATTATGAAACTCAACGCCCCAAATTAACCGTGAATTGCACTAATTAACCCTCAGTTTTTCCACAAGTTATTAAGTTGGATGATTGCATACGACAACCCAAAACATTCCCTACAAGTTCCCTACATGAATTGCATAATAGAGATACAAGCAAGAATCATTAAGTTCTATGAAAAACATAAGCATTGACGAAGCATTCGTTACTATGAATTGCATGAAACTTATGCTAAGAATACATTCAACGCGATCGTTTTCAAGCGACCTTCACTACTTGTGATTATAAGATTGTAACTATTAGGTGAAACTCCCTCATAATCTAGCATCATATTCATGCATGAAAACTAAGCGTGCACTCTCAATCAACATACACAAATAAGCTATCAATCAAATAGATGAACGAATTGAATCCACAACTTATGAAATTCCAACCAAAAGTAATCAATTCATATTGCAAGCATAAACATGGTTTCGAATCACCCCCTAGCTAACTAGGGGGATTTAGCCTCTCATGTTCGCAAAAAGAGAAATACAATTGAATTTAAACATAAAGAACAAAGGATTGATTACACCTAAAACGCCCAACGAATCCACTTGAATTTCTGCGCGTCTAAGTCCTCTTTCCTCTTCTCCTTGCTGCGACAGTGAGGTTTTTGGGAATTTCTGGAAGTTGTTTTGGGTTGGGGACGGATTTAGGGAGGATTGGTGTTGCGGCAATGGTGGGAAGTGTGTGGAATATGGCTGGAATGGCTGAAGGGAGGCACGGCAGAGAAGAAAATCTGTGGTTTTGGATTTGCGGCTGTTGATAAAAATGGGATAATATGGTGTGAAGATGGCTCGGCAAATGGAGAGGAAAAATATGTGAATGTGGCTGCTGGATGGATGAATGATGTGGTAATGGTCTTGCGGCTGTGAGTGGGAATTCTGTGGAATGGTCTTGCGGCTGTGATGGGGAATTATGGGATAATGGCTCGGTTTTTGGAGGGCTGCTGGAATGATTTATGCGGCTAAAAGACAAAGGAATGGTGGCCGCGCTGGAATGTGTTTTGGGGAAATATATGCGGCTGGTTTTTGTTTTTTTATGGGAGCACCGCTTAGAATGAAAATTAGGGTGGAGAATGGATAGAATTAGGTTGTAAAAAAATGTGGCTGCCGTGTTTAGGGTTAATTAGGTTATGGTTTTTGGTGAATGAATGGTGTGAAGGTGCGGCTTCTTTTGAGAGAATCAGGGGATAATGGCTGAATGGAAAACATGCATGAATCACGGCTTGGGAATTATGGGAAAAAGTGATTAATGGCTGAGATTGTTTTATCAAATAAATGGATGGGATTGTGACAGCTAAAGATGTAAAACCTAGGGTTTTAAATATGTTTGGTTCCTAGCTTATTTTTATTAACGAAAATAAATTCAAAGGCTTCTAGAATTAGGAAATAAAATCAGAAATTAAAGAGGGAAAGATTAAAGGGTGTGGCTAGGGCCTTGGTTTTGTGTCCTAAAGCGCCTACAAGGAATTCAAAGTGGCAAGAAAATACGGATGTTTAAGATTAGGAAAGGTTACCAAAACGGGAAACTTAGGGTTAACTTTCCTAAAATAGGAAACCTTGTTTGAGTAGGATTCCTCGTTTTGGTAAGAATTCATCGTTGGCATAGGAATTCGTCGTTTCTTCACGTCTTCAACTCATTCATTCCTCTTTTGCTCCAAAAGGCTCCAATTTGCATCTTCTTGCACACTTTGGCCTTATAATCTGAAAATACACAAAAATGGCCTTAAACACTAAAATAACTAAGTAAACACAACATAAATGCACGAGAACAAGCTAATTAAGTCGCATGAATATGCTCCTATCAATTCCCTTAATGAGCACCTACATGCTTGTCTTAGTGTCGCTACACGAATGGGATGAGACTTTCCATCCTTCCAATTGAAGTGGACATAGTATGTACCGGTCTATGGATTGTCAGTATCCCTCCGACAATCCTTATGACCAGGAACCTTTTTGGACATGATGGTTATGAGAAGAAGGTCTCTGTAATCTAACATCATTAGGTTACTTCTTCCATCGATCCATTGTCCATGGATTCACTATTTAGGACATATTTTGTTCATTGAGATAGTCCTAATTAGTATCTTTGCCTTCCGATGTATAAGAGTCATATATACATCAATTCATTGTCCTGAAAGGTTTCTTCCAAAGATTGACTTTCAGGGCATATTTCCAACAATCTCCCACTTGCACTAAAGTCAATCACTAGTGTATCTTATACATGCTAGTTGAGTGAGCTTATGCTCGTAGGTTAACTTGGTTATGTATTAATCACCTTTTAATTTAAAAGGGATTTACTTATCAAATGTTTCTAAAACATTTTGATGATGTCTCTTTCTTGTGTTCGAATACTTTGATGAGACCTTGATTCCATGGCTTGAGCTATCGCCCCATTATGTCGTAGTATCCTACTAACGACCTTATGGTTTGGATTCAATCATTGGTTCTAAAAGAACCCCTTCCTTTCAAAACACCTTTTGAAGCAGTTTCTAAAACAATATATTGACATATATTTTGTTTGTATACTTTATACAAACTTTGCTCCAACTTTGAGACCATTGTAGTACGATACTAGCAATACATTCATATGATTAGTACTTCATCCATTATGAAGTTCCATTTGTTAAAATGGGTTATTTTCACTTTGGTTCGTAACCTAAGTGAATGCACGCTTCCAAAGTCCCACTCTGATATTCCTTTCTTAAAGGCAATAATACTCTATCAGTTGCTTTGGTTCTGATCCTGGAATATAGTAATATCTTAAAGTGATAATCCATGGTTTTTCACTTTTGGATATCTACTCACAAGTCCATACATGTGTCCCTTTTGTGATTTTATGACACATTCATTATAAGGGATATGAAAATGATTTTCTATCATATAGGAAAATGCTTTCTTAAATTAAATTTTATGATTTGAACCATGAGGTGACGAATTTGAACCATGAGGTGACGAATTTGGATTATCTTGTTGTTAAACTATATGTTGTGACTCATTTTGAAACTATTCCCTTTTGTTTCATCAACTTGTCCATATGCTTTGTTATTAGCTTGTTCTCATAAAAGAGAATGATGGACAACTTCCAACATATAACCATTTTATGCTAGGTTGACGAAATCAACATTCAAAGACTATTCTTTAGAATGTTACACAACATAGAATTTTAACGTTTTGAAGAGCTTGAGTCTTTTAACAATTAAAATTACAAACTCTTAATAATAGTCAAATACTATTATTATTTAGACAACTATAAACCAATCATATTCAAGTTTATATCCATTTTAACACCTCCCACTATTTCTCATGACTTTAATGAGAAATAATTTCATACATTCAAAAATGTATAGACGTGGAATATACGAGTAGAGGACATTGTGCAGTAGCTTTAAAACCTTTCAAGCTCATTTGTTTCAACCTTCATTAAGTTGATGCCTTGTTATTAAGTGATTGAAATCTTTAAACTTTTTATAGATTTAGACACTTCTTTCTTGGTTTTAATCACTAACACACTTAACATTTTAAAACAATTTTAAGAATGCCCAATTAGTTGTTCAAAACTACTAATTGAATCAAGAGTGACCTTGATTATTGTGGTTTAAGTGATAACCATAGAAAACATTTTTCTTATTACTTATATCATTATAATGTGATATAAATCTTGTATCTCAACTAGGATACAACAAGACAATATTCAATTCATAACACTACTTTAAGGAAATAATATATTAGAAGGCATTCTTCACATTACATTAATATGATAATTCAAACATTCATAATGTTTAATACAAAAGACATTAGCTCTATACTTTTAGAGACTAATTAAAATACCTTCATACATTTAGGCAATATTAGTGATCATCCATCATATGAAGCCACATAATAAGTTCTTAACAAAATAAGAGAGTTTAAAGACAATCTTTAAATGCCTAACAAACTTCCGAAGTAGTAAGCAAAAACATGGTGATCGAACCCTTCTCCACCTTTCCTTTGCTTGTTCCTCTTCTACTTGGCTTCTTCACCTATATACAATTATACAAGTGATTAGCCTTTTATATCAAATATAAATATTTAGAAGATCTAACATTTAGAATTGAAGATAAGAACATAAACCATACCTTTTGGTTTGTCCTTAAGAGTTGCAAGGTAAAACCTGCAATTCCTCCTCCAATGCCCCTCCTTTCCACAGTGGTGGCAAGTCCCCTTGGGCTCCATTGCCTTTTTCTTTTTCTTCACTCCTCCTTTCGGCTTAGGAGTGGGAGACTTTATCTCCTTCCCCTTTCCTTTGCCATACGACTTAGGATTGGAAGAGGATGGATTGTTGTAGGCTACTGCAACAGTCCCTACAACGTTCTCTTTCATAGTCTTCTCAGTAGTTACTAACATATTTAGTAACTCAGAGAGAGTATGATCCATCTTATTCATGTTGTAGTTCATTACGAACTGCGAAAATGAATCAGGAAGAGAAGCCAATATAAAGTCCTGGGCCAATTCCCCGTCAAATGGAGTACCTAGGTTCTCCAGTTGTTCTATGAATCCTATCATCTTCAGTACATGTTGATGCATTGGAGCCCCTTTGACCATCTTGGTCTTCACAAGTTCACAAACAGTGTTAAAGCGACGGTTGCGCGTCCCTTCACCATATAACTTCGTAAGATGGAGTATTATGGAAAATGCACTGTCCATGCCCTCGTGCTGTCTCTGTAGCTCCTCATTCATGGAAGCCAACAGATAGCACTTGGCTTGTGTATCATCCTCAACGTGCTTGTCATACTTAGCACGTTCATCCTCTGTGGCCTCAGGGCCAAGAGGTATGTCAGGAAGAGGCTTGTCAAGTACGTAAATAATCTTCTCCAATGTTAGGAGAATCTTGACATTATGATACCAGGTTGGGAAATTATGCCCCTCTAGGCAATGTTTGTCGAGTATTTTCGCGAACGTGCTTCCAACCATATCTAAATACATAAACAATAAAATAAATTAGTTTGATTGTTGATTAAGTCACACGATTCGGGTCTTTAAACCGAATGACACCACCCACCATTTTTGGCAAATTCCATATCCCTCAATAGAATCCGAGAGTTATGTTGAACTCTTAGCGGGGTATGGGAGACTCACCATTACCAAGCCCACCTCAGAATTATATCATGTTGGTTAGCAAAAATAATGATGAGAGAATAACACTTTAGTCATTTACAACTCTTGTAATTACCCATCTAGTTTGGCCTCTAGAGAATGAATGCCTCAGAATTATATCATGTTGGCACCATTGCACTTAGTTAAGTTATTCCCATCATGCTTAGTTTATGTAGAGGTTCAAGCACAACCTCAGAATTATATCATGTTGGTCATACTTGTTGTCTACACTCACCTCATCATATGTTTATGGACTCCTCCTGGGTGTAAGCACATACTTTGTACTTCCCCATTATAGGGTGAAGCCGGTGCATGAGTCACAAACGATTGGAGCCCACCACGGTGGAAGGCCTACGAAGAAATGTTCAAAACATCTCTCGTTTATCAACTTAATATTCTTTGTTGGTTGAGGGATTTTAAGGTCTCATCAATTTTATTTATTTAAACATATTCAAATAAATTGTCCTATTACAACTACTAGTCCAAAGTTAATGAAATTAGTAGCATATGATATCCCCACTATTCGTTTTCATAAAACAAATCAATATCAAAACATTTTTCAAAATATTGGAGATATATATAACTACTAATTGAAATCATCATAGTTTAGTAGCGTATGATACTCCCACTATTTGTTTTGAGAAAAACAAATCAATATCAAAAAAAAAAAAAATGAATTTTTCAAATATTGGAAGTAACTACTACTACTATGGTTTTTGCAATCCTCTGAAATTGGACTTTATAGTTATCTTAGGCTCTTGGATGACCATGGACTTATTTGGTTATTGCAACAACGAGCCAACATTGTTGAATAAGATCTCGGGGAGGTTGTGTCATTTTAATTACGTGTTTTTCAATCCAATTAAAACATTTTCATTGAGCCATTAGAAATGAAAGACAATCATTCATTGCTTATTAGGGCGTTGGACCCATTTAATCTTGAATCTCATGTCAAAACCCTCTTTTAGTTATGTCTCCTTACCAATAGTTAAAGAAACTCTAGTCTAGCACTAGAGGGAATCAACTAACTAAAAGAGATTAAGAAGTAATAAGAATTACAAACCGATTTGTACAAATTCCTACAAATTACACATACTAAGAGGGAGAGATAGATTAATGTCGAAACGTGACAAGGTCCAATTGAAACAGTAATTAAAACACATTCCCAAGGTTCAAACAATTTGATTTTAGCGCCTTATCTCATAGCTCAATTATCGTTTAAGGCATAAGTCCATAGTCACCCATTTTCTAACTACTTAATCATATTAAATAATCAAATGGAATGCAACATATAAACAATTAGATTTAGTGCATATGGGCATAATATTATGTTGAGTTCAAACAATTAAAATCAAACATTTTAACTTTAACAAATAGTAAGGGCCTAAATGCAAATATGAAAAAGTTAGGGGTTAAACCGTAAATACTCAAAAGTAAAAACAACCTTTTAAATTACAAAAACCCCACAAGTGGGAAATCCACTAAGGGTGGCCGGCCACAATTTAAGGGATGGGATATCTCACCCAATTTTGCATTGAACCAACATAAAGTAGAAGAAAAATATATCTTGTTTGTCACTTAGTTTTGCTTTAAGGACTTTAGGGAAAAGGGTGATGGAAATATATATCTAGACAAGTCTAGGTATTAATTTAAATTTTGGTGTAGGCTATGGATGGTATGTACATCATCCATAACCACAAAACAATGCATGTAAAACCATTTTCACCAAAAAACCAAACCATGAACACCAAGAACAAAACCATGAACATATTTTCAAGATTTGTATGTTCTTGGTGATTTTTCAAACCCAAAAAACAAAAGTGACAAGATCACTACTTTCTAGCTTCAAAGTGTGTTTGTGAAGTTCAAAACAAAACACAAACACTAACAAAAAAAAAAATCCCATTTAGCCGAACCCCCTTTGAGGAATAAAACCCCAAAATTTTTGTTCCTAAACCCTCTTTTCATTCATGCATCCAAAACATTTTTGCATACATATCTTTCTCAACTATTGATACACCTTTTCAACATTTGAAAAGACAAAAGATAAACATATTTTGAATGAAAACAATTTAAACTCAAACTTCATTCATGCATCAAAAACACTTTTTCTTGCATATCCTTTTCAACTTTTGATTTACAATTTTTCAACACTATGAAAAAACAAAAGATAAACATATTTTGAATGAAGCAATAATATGACATACATAAAATTAAAACCCATATGCATAAAATCTAAAAGGACACATCATACATAAACCTTTGGCTCTGATACCACTTGAAGGGAAATCTTTGAGATTCATGTGGGATTTCTAGTGACTAGCATGCATATACAATTCAAAATTTATATACGAAAGCAACGGAAGCATGTCATACATTTTATCAAAGCTATAGTCATGCAAATCCCCTTCAAGATGCATAGGTTTATATAAGATGCATCAAAACAAAATTTATAAGAAGAACAAACTAGAGGTTTAGTTTTATACCTCTTGATCTAGATCTTAGACCAAGGATGGACCACCTTCAAGATCTTTGCTCCTCAAACTCCTTGAGCCTAGCCTCCCTCCTTGCTTCCTCCACTTTGTAAAGTAAGTGCTCCTAGGTTCTCTTCAAGTTTCCAAAGATATGAAAACCTCTAAAGATCCTCACCCACTTTGTAATGAGAAAGATGAAGGAATAACCAAAAGAGTGTATAGATGATTAGTTAAATCACCCCCTTGGTGGCCGGCCCTTTGTGTTCAAGAGAGAGAGCTTTTCTTTTCTCTTTTGTTGTATTTAGAACACATTAAAACCCTAATGAACTTTGTGTTATAAAGTTGCTTTTATAGACAAAAGAAACAAGTCAACATTTTGACCTATCTCTCCCTTGGTGGCCGGCCATATGTGTTTGGTTTGGGCTTTGGGCTTTTAATTATTTCAAGTCATCCAATGCTTGAATGAAAGCCCAATGGGTTTTGGCCCAATGGGCCTAATTAAACCCGAACGTTTCTTTAAGCCCAAAACGATCTTTATCGCTTTTATGATTTCTTTAGACTTTCTAAATTAATCAAAACACTTAATTAATCCAATTAATTATTTCCTTCATCCATTAGTTACTCACTACAAGAGTGTATTGGTGAACAATCTTTTAGGTTCTAATTAGCAAGGCAGTGAGGTGATTGGCACCAATCCAATTGATTATCCAATCACTTAGTGAATTAAAACTTACTTTTAATTCACCTTCCTTTTGATGACTACATTTAATCATCTAGAAGAACTCACAAGCCATGAGTGACATCTAACCATATATCATGGCTACCCAAGCTAATGTAGAAGTTATTCGGAGAACCTATTCAGTTGGAATTACAATGTAATTCGATCCTTCTCTAAAACAATACTCTCAATCACATTACTAGGGTATGGATTTATAATGTCAAACCCCTAATGTGATTATTCCTTCTTATACGATTCATTTGAGACGTATAGGAACGCTTTCCTTTATTACGCTCGATACTTCGGCCGAAGATTCCCGAATCATATCTTAGAGTATTCATCCTCTCTTATCGAGGATTAGAGATTCCTTGTTGCGCATTCACTTGCCTTCATGGCTAAGTGGCTTAACCCCAACGATGCCTTGGACACTCGCGAACGGAATGACTTTAACATAATCAAAGATTAAGTACTTAACCACAAGACAACGACGATGCCTCAGGTCAAAGGATTACTTACATTATTCCAACCATTAGAGTTACTTGCTTGACATGTGAGTAGACCTCCATGCAAGTACTCTCGTTCGATTGTGTTCAGTGAACTCATTCCCTTAATGAGCACCTACATGCTTGTCTTAGTGTCGCTACACGAATGGGATGAGACTTTCCATCCTTCCAATTGAAGCGGACATAGTATGTACCGGTCTATGGATTGTCAGTATCCCTCCGACAATCCTTATGACCAGGAACCTTTTTGGACATGATGGTTATGAGAAGAAGGTCTCTGTAATCTAACATCATTAGGTTACTTCTTCCATCGATCCATTGTCCATGGATTCACTATTTAGGACATATTTTGTTCATTGAGATAGTCCTAATTAGTATCTTTGCCTTCCGATGTATAAGAGTCATATATACATCAATTCATTGTCCTGAAAGGTTTCTTCCAAAGATTGACTTTCAGGGCATATTTCCAACACTTTCAGGGCATAATTATTGGCAAGCACGTGCAAACTTCTATTCTCGTACTTAAGCTGTTTGATCTCTTGCTTGAGATTTTCCACCTCTGCCATCAATGATTCAACCTGACGGGAGCGAGCGAGTAGGCGTTGGCCCATGTTGGACACAGAGCCCGCGCACTGAACACTGAGAGCTAGGGACTCTTGAACGGCCAACTCATCGGACCGTCCTGAAAGCAGCTGACTATCTTTAGGAGTGAAGAGGTTCCGAGCTACTATCGTAGCTGTTGTTGCATCCGTCATCACAGAGTCTTCACCTATAAGAGGGCCATTAGAAGATAAGAAAGACGGGCACCATACCTTACCCTGACGTGGCGTGACCGGATCACTGCTGAGACTCAAATCTAAGCAAATGTTCGATGGGTTAGATGAGTTAGCCATTTTTCAAGAAGTTAAAAGAGAAGGGTTGGATGGAGTAAAATCTCAAAGGGTCGGAGACGATTTTCACAGATGGGCAATCTTCAAAGTGTGCATGTTAGAGGTGATCGATCACCTCTATAAAAGGAGAGGCGACACAATCACCGATTCAGAATTGAAAAAACACCACTCTTCAAAGCCGGATTTTCTTGCGTAAAGTTCGCCAGCTCTTCAGACGCAATCCCGGCTTTTCAGATAAAGCGTGCAACTTTGTCAAAAGATTTCTGACAAAGTTGAAAACGCGTGGAGGCCGAGAAAGCAGCTACACACTTTTGCCGACAAGCGTGGGTGACAAAGCTGAAATCCCGGCTTTTCAGAAAACGCGTGCCACTTTGTCAAAAGCTCTCTGGTTCCGTTGAAGACGCGTGGAGGACATTGCCGCATCCGCACTACTACTTGCCATTACAATTCCTATATACATCAACATACATGGCAAGGCATACACCCAAAAACGCATGACTTTCCTTCTCGGCTGAGAATGTAGCTGAAACCAAACCTCTCAAACATGCTCAGTTTTCTTCTTCTCTTGAGAACACATATTCAACCATTGATGTATCCCCCAAAGAAGATACCAGATGCCTGGAGTACAGATGAGGCAAGAGGGGGAGAGAATGTTTGTTCTTAAGTGTTTATGTATATTTTGAGATTCAAAAGAAAAGAAAAAAAAAACAGAAAAGAAAAGAAAGAAAGAAAGAAAAAAGAGCTTAAAAAAATGAAAGAATGAGTGATTGAAGAAAGGGTCCAAAACACCAATTCTGGCCCTAAATTGTCTAAATTCTCCTTTTTTGTTCAAAAGTTGAGTTTCATTCAAAAGTGAATTCTAAGTTGATTCAAGTGCTTTGCTCACTATTTCTTTAAGAACCTTTGTTTCCATATCCCTTCTTTGTTATCCACACGCCCCAAGCCCCATTACAACCCGTGACTTCAATCTTGAGTGTTATGTGTTTCAATTTGTGGAGTTTGAACTTGGTATGAGCATATGGTGCCACTGGTTCTCGCGTCTAAGTAGTAGCATTCCATTCATGAGATCATACCTAAACATGCTTATTAACTCCAGAAATTGCTTCCTTTGTGATACATATATGTGAGTGTTCGTTTTCATGTTTACATCAATCTTCTCACATATGACTAGATTAGGGTGTGTAGTTAGAAAATCTGAGTGAAAATTGAGTGCATATCTTGTAAGGAATTGAGCAAATTCTCTAAAGCATGTTACTACATTCAAAACATGGTTTTAAATGCTTAATTGTGAACTAGTATGTGGTGACTTTGATTAAGAATGTACTTAAGTGTGAAGATGACTAAAATCTGTGGAGATAATGAATTTTTAACATGTCATGTGCATTGAAAATCCCTGAGGCAACGTTGGAAGGTGTAGGTTATGTTTTGTTCGTTTTGTCTAGTTTCGTGTTCTTTTGTTGTTTTGTTTTGCTCGAGGACTAGCAAAAGCTAAGTGTGGGGGAATTTGATAGGAGCATATTTAGGCGACTTACTTAGCTTGTTTTCGTGCATCTATGCTGTTAATTCATAGTTGTTTTAGTAGTTTAAGCTATTTTCGTTTGTTTTTAGGTCCTCATGGCAAAGGGAGCAAGAAAGTGCATTTTGAGGCTATTTGGAGCATTTTTGGGCATGGATTGGATAGCTTAATCATGGAGCAAAGAGGATGGACGAAATTGAAGCCTTGTATGCTCTTTGGGACATAAAACAAAGGGCCTAGCCCAATCAAACAATCCTTTGAGCCATGTAAAACCTCTAGCCCAATCAAACAATCCATAAAAGCCATGCAAAACCACCATTCACACACACATGCACCCAAAACACATCTTTGCCGTGAGTTTCCCCTTGCCTTTCCAGCTTTCCCCTTCATTTCCAGCATTTCACTTCATCATTGCACCACATTCTCCCTCTTTAATCCACATGCATTCATCATCATTCACCCTAGATGCCACTCACATGCCTTCACATTCATTTCCAACAACAATCACTTCAAAGCCATGCATTCACATGCATTTCCAGCAAGAAAACACCCTTGCCGTGGCCTTCACATGCATTTCCAGCATTCCCTTTTCATTAATGCAGCCACCATTCACTCTTTAACCCACATGCATTCTGTTGGAAATGTGCCCTAAAACCAATCATATGATGATACTTTACGGACATTTCAAACTAATGTAGTTTAAATGTAAAGGGCAAAGATTATTGTTTGAGCCGTCTCATATAAATGTTATATGCTTAAACGATAAGTCCAAGGAATATGTGATTGGAAGAATGCGATCTAAAGAAGTTAGATTCATGAGACCATTCTTTCGTTGACACATCCTAAACGTTCCTGATCATAGGATTGTCAATTGGGCATTGACAGTCCGTTAAGATCAGTACGTGCTATGTCTTCTCTCAGGGAGAGTGACTAGTCTCGAGTCATTGGTGTGTGTGACATCAAGACAAGTACGTAGGTGCTCAATAGAGAATGAGTTCACTGAACACGATCAACAAAGAGTTCTCATATTCATGTCACATGAGAACTCATGGTTGGGATAATGCAAATTAGTCTTTTGACCTGAGGCATCACAGTTGTCTTGTGGTTAGGTCCTTAATCTTTGATTATGTCAAAGTCACTCCATCAGGAGGGTGTCCACGGCATCATTGGGGTTAAGCCACTTAGCCATGGAGGCAAGTGAATGCGCAACAAGGGATCTCTAACCTTCAAACTGTTTGAGGGAGAATACTCTATAATATGATTAAGAATCTTTGGCCAAAGTATGAATGAGATTTAGGAATGTGTTCCAAATCACATTCAAGGTAATCATATAAGCACAAGACTCACATTGGATAGTAGACATGAATAAACTATCAAACCAAACAATGTGGGCAAGAGTATTGTATTAGAGAAAGACCGTATTGCATTTGTAATCCTAAAACTGACATGCTGCTAGGTGTCAACCATGGTTTGTGGAAGCCCTAAAAGTGTATTATCACTAACGGGAGAATTGAAAGTAAGTTTCAATTCACAATCGATTTGAAAGAGTTTGAATCGCCCACTGCCTCGCTAAAAGGAACCTAATGGATCGTACACCGTGTAAGGTAGAGATTGAAGATTCAACGGAGATGAGTAAGAATAATTAAATGGTTTAATTGTTTATGGCAAGGATTAATTAATATGATTATTAATCAAACGAATAAGTTCGTTAAAAGACCTCGGGATAGTTTTGGACCTTAAGGCCCAATGGGCTTCGAACGTCAAGTCCATTGACTTAAGTTGTATGACAACTTAATGAATAATGATTCACAAAGGCCCAAATAGCCCAATAAATCCCATATGGCCGGCCATTTAGAGGAGGGTAGTGAACTTGGCTTAATTGCAAGTTTGCCACTCCATTGTGAGGTGGTATAAAGACATCTTTATAGCCATTTCATCCTTAGGGTTTTCTTAGGAGTAAAGATGAGAACACAAACCTCCCTTTGCTCTCAAAGAGGCCGGCCACCCTTGAGGAAAACATCTAGCAATCTTACTTCCTCAAGGTCACTCATTTCTTCTACAATATGCCTTGGTGTGGAGACTTAGAGGTTCTCAATTTTGGGAACTTGGAGAAACCTTTTCATCCATCCAAATCCATGGATCTAAGATGCAAGGAATAAAGGCCCTCTCTTTGGGTGATTAGCCTTTGCTTATGCAAAGAGGAATCTACAAAGGTATTGATTTCTCAACTCACTTTGTTTTGAGTTGAGTCTTGGTTCACCTATCTACTAGGCTTTGAAGTTCATGGGTTAAGTTTTGTTTTCGAGTGCATATAAACATGATTCCGCCTTTTAATTGTTAATTGCATGTTGTTGATGTTGCTCAAATGAACTTGTTTTTCATAAATCTTCCTTCAATTGGTATCAAGAGCCTAAGTCTAGTAGTTGGTGAATCCTTTTGGGTTTTGTAGTTCATAGTTTGTGATTTGAATGTTGTAATTGTTACAAGCTTTATTCTTGCTTCTTTGAATGTAAATTTTGTTAGAAAATTTGCCATCTCAAATGTTGTAGATGTAGTTCATATGAGCATGAATTTTGGAGCTAAAATTTGGTGCCATGTTTTTGGGGAAATTCGGCCAAATCCAAAGGGTGGATTTTTGGGTTCTTGTTTGACTTGTTAAAAGTGTTTTAAAGTGACTTTTGGAACCCCTATGTACCCTAGTATGGTTGTATGTTATTTCCCTTAAGTTTGAGTGGTTTTGGTATGTTTTTGGGTGAAGAATGTTCATGGAGCTCTTATGGGTTTTCATGGATGTTCTTCATTGTTCTTGATATGTTCTTGCCATGAACAAAAGGTTTGGTGTTTTGATTCAAAGTTTTGATTTATTTCATAAAGTTTTTGTTTTGAAATATTTCTTATGTTTAAATATCTTAGATATTTGTTTTGAAAAATTAAAGAAATTTTAGTGGGTAGGTGTGTAATGATTTATTCCATTTCACAGACCCCACTTACAAAACTTTGAAATTTTTTTATATACTTTGCTTCAATGGCCGGCCACCCTACTCAATTAGGGTCCTTTTGGGGCTTTTATGCAATTACATAAAGTTTTGATACTTTTGTGTATTTGTACTTTGACCCAAAAGTTTACGTTTTTACGTAAAGGTCCAAAATCACTAAAAGGACAAATTGTTTTGTTCCTTTAATGAAGTTTTAGCTTTTGTGGAAATTTTTGGGTTCTAGTTGTAATTACATGAAGTAGTGGACTTTTGTGTTTTTACAAAGTGACCCCAAAAGTTTAAGTTTTGCAAAATGGCCCAAAAGTTGAGGTCATAGCATTTTGGCCCAAATTAGGTAGAACAAAATTGTTTTGTCTCTTTAAATGAGAATTGGATTTTCATTTCATTTAGCTCCATTTAAATCAATTCTATGGATACAAAAACCAAATGAAAATGTTGCATTCAAGTTTAATTAGTTAAAGCGTTAATTAATTAAAGAAAGGGTGATTATGAACCTTAGCCTACGATAATTGAGCTATGTGAATGGCCGTTTCAAATTTGTTTGAACCATGGGAATGTGTAGATTAAATTTTGGTTGTAATTTGATATGATCAATTGTTGTAAAAGAGCATAAGCTCTTCTTTACTTTAAAGTAATTTGATTTGATCAATTGTTGTAAAAGAGCATAAGCTCTTATTTACTTTGAAGTACTCCTTTCTTGTTTTATTCGATATGCAAGAAATTGGAGTAGTTGGGTCCAACGCCCAATAAGACAACACACCTTAATGTGATTAAACACGTAACTAAAATCAATCACCATCCCTAGACCGAGATTCAACACAAGGCTCGTGTTGGATCTAATCAAAGGTTCATAGTCATCCTAAGGCCCTAAGGCAACTATATAGTCCATCAATGAATGCAAATCTTATGTTAGTAGTACCATATAGTCTTGCTTTAAAAACCGTTTTAAAAGCATAGTGGGAGTATTATATACTACTAAATCAATCATATGGACCAATAGTTGTAATAGGACCAAAATGTTTTAATTGGATTAAAATGTATGTTTATATGTGATGAGACCTAAAACCCTCAACAAACCATTATTAAGTTGATAAGCGAGAGATGCTTTGAATATCTCTTCGTAGGCCTTCCACCGTGGTGGGCTCCAATCGTTTGTGACTCATGCACCGGCTTCACCCTATAATGGGGAAGTACAAAGTATGTGCTTACATCCAGAAGGAGTCCATAAACATATGATGAGATGAGTGTAGACAACGAGTAGGACCAACATGATATAATTCTGAGGTTGTGCTTGAACCTCTACATAAACTAAGCATGGTGGGAATAACTTAACTAAGTGCAATGGTGCCAACATGATATAATTCTGAGGCATTCATTCTCTAGAGGCCAAACTAGATGGGTAATTACAAGAGTTGTAAATGACTAAAGTGTTATTCTCTCATCATTATTTTTGCTAACCAAAATGATATAATTCTGAGGTGGGCTTGGTAATGGTGAGTCTCCCATACCCTGCTAAGAGTTCAACAAAACTCTCGAATTCTGATGAGGGATATGGAATTTGCCAAAAATAGTGGGTGGTGCTATTTGATTTAAAGACCCGAATCAAATGGCTTAAAATGAATCAATTTATATTCGTTATGTATTTGTTTACCAATATATTTGCAAACGCTATCCAAAACTTGACAAAGAAAAACTGAACGGTTTAGTTTCCGAACTTGGTACCACAATCCCATAGATTGTCTTGAATGGATTGTAAAAGTACCTAAGTAGTCTCATCCTCACAATCTTCCTATTGATAATGTATCAATGGAAGAACATGTTAGATAAGTATACCATGAAGAGGACAATGCAAACTCTAGTGCTTGTCTCTTTGTTACACGAACAAGGAACTTGAGAAGTAAGCACAAGGGCATGGACACTTTATGTGCCATGATTCTTCACTTACAAATTGTTGTATGAAGAAATGAGAGTTGCCTTGAACAACTCTTGAAAGTTTGTTATTATGTTTAGAACATAATGGTTGGTTGACAAAAATAGTCCATTTATATGGACTTATGATGATTTTGAATCATTGAGTGTTGAAGTGTTAAACCACTTAACGAGACGGAAACTAGGCAAGGACTTCACCTTTGTGTCCCTATCCTAATGGTTCACTAAGTTTATTGTAAACTATATAGTGAACAATAACCGCACGCTCTCCAAATCGTTTGATGTGTATAACACATTTGAAATAAGTTTCAAGAGAGATAGTGGGAGTTTAGGGACCATGACTATTGTAGTCAAAAGGGAAGTCAAATGAAGAAGGCAAAATAACTCCAAGGGAACAAACTTTCTTTATGAAAGGATGGACATTGGAAGGGGTATTTGCAAGAAATGTCTTGCAAGTGTCAAAGAACACACCTTTCGAAGGTGTTATAAAATGTTCTTGAATAATTCAAAACAGTTGGTTCTTCTACTTGAATACATGATTCTGTATTAGCAACTATGTTTTACAATTGTTGTAAAAGTGTGCTAATAAAAAGTAGAAGATTAATGAGAGAAGAGAAAGTACTTCACATTCGGAAAGTGAATAAAATATAGATCTCTGCGAAAGCGGATTGTACTTACTTCCTCATATGAACTACCAAAGAAATTGGAAAATACTAAAGATTGTCTTTACATTCCAATTTTAAGGAACTTAAATCCGTCACTATAGTAGAGATGGATGAATGTTTTGTTTGACAAAACATTGTTCTTTATTAATCAATAATTAGATTATTGTAATTTAATTGGTTGTCTCTATAGTAGAGATGATGTGGTAGTTTTACTGTTTAAAATACGATGATGCTTAAAACCCAAAAGGTTGCAAGGTAGTGACTAATCCCAACTGAGTTGTGATACCTCTAAAACATAAGTTACGAGTTGGTCATAGATGGATGCTTTGGATCGTTAGATTCGGATCCAATACCTTCTTGTTAAAATTGTATAGAGGCGAAATGTTCGAATCTTTATTCTTTTGGAAAGAAGAAAGAATCACAAAGTTGTTGAGGTTAATTCACTTAGATGTTAGTGGCACTTGTCCACAACATAATACTACTCATGTTGTATGACATTCACCGAAGATCACTCTCGGTTGGACTATAGTTTATTTTGAATAAACACAAGTCCGAATACTTTGCAAAAGGTTTCAAAGAATTCAAGAAATGTAAGTAGATGAGTAAGACGTCTAAAGTATTTACCTCCTTAGATTTGATCCAAGGAAAAAGTAACACTTTAGATTAATTTCCTGGAAAAATATCAAGGAAAGTAGCATCGTAAGATAATGAATTTCTCCATTAGGAGAAGAATGAACATAAATAAGATTTAGTTCGTTGGACATTATCAATTACCCATATATATATGATATATACTTCTAAGACATGTTAGTTGTAGAGATCCATCCATCATGGATCTTAGCAAGCTAGTGGGAGCTATAAGCGTCTTATGAGAAAAGATCAATTGTTTGATTTCTCATAAAGATGTAAATGAATCTTTTGTTTACTAGGTTTACAAAAGATTAGTGGGAGTTGATCATATTCCTAAATTTGAATATATATACATGATATATATTAATTTTGAAAATGAAAGGAATTCTTCATCGTTAAAGTTATGACTTTAAACATTCTATAATGATAGAATGTATATGGGAGACATAGTCTATATACATGGGATGGAAATCTATAATGATAGATTTCAAGATATAATTGGATTATATCAATCCCTAAAATAGACAATGAGATGCTAGGAAGTTTCTCCTATGATGATAAACTTCAATTAGAATGACAATTCTAGTGAGACTAGGAAGTTGTTCTTCTCAAAGGGAATGTACCCTTTGACTCCCAAAGAAATAATGCATAAATAGAATCCTTTATGCATACGCAGAAAGGTGATTTATGTATTACATATTGTATGAAAACATTGATATAAGTTGTACCTAGAACGGTACAAGATGATATCAGTGCAAGCCCAGGATCAGAACCATGGCAACTGTCAAGTGAATCCTTAGATATTTAAGAAATACTAAGGATGGATTCCTCGAGAATGACGAAGAATTAGAGTAACGTAATGGAAGCGTAAATGTATTAGATTATGAATCTAATCCATCATAGAATATCTCTTCATTATGAATGAAGTGATAATGAGATATCTCTTTATTATGACTAAAGAGATATTTGGGTGGAAACGTTAAAAGTAAATGACTTTAATGTGTTCCATCATGTATGCAAAATATATTGCCATATAGAAGCTTACAACATTGTTGTTTGGATGGGAAAGTTCATTCATGAACTCTCCATTCGGTTCCAACCAGAAAGTGTATGACACTAATGGGGCGATAGCTCAAGCCAGGGAATCAAGGTCTCATCAAGGTCCGAACTCAAATGAGAGACTGAACCACATGATTGAGAATCATGTATAATGGTGACGTCATTATTCTCAAGGTTGCTTCTATGGATAACATATAGATATCCATTGTTTAGGCCTACTACTCAGCCATTTATGAAATGAATTACAGAAGAGGTATCATCAATGATGACTAAGCTAATTGGCTCTAGTGCAAGTGGGAGATTGTTGGAAATGTGCCCTAAAACCAATCATATGATGATACTTTACGGACATTTCAAACTAATGTAGTTTAAATGTAAAGGGCAAAGATTATTGTTTGAGCCGTCTCATATAAATGTTATATGCTTAAACGATAAGTCCAAGGAATATGTGATTGGAAGAATGCGATCTAAAGAAGTTAGATTCATGAGACCATTCTTTCGTTGACACATCCTAAACGTTCCTGATCATAGGATTGTTAATTGGGCATTGACAGTCCGTTAAGATCAGTACGTGCTATGTCTTCTCTCAGGGAGAGTGACTAGTCTCGAGTCATTGGTGTGTGTGACATCAAGACAAGTACGTAGGTGCTCAATAGAGAATGAGTTCACTGAACACGATCAACGAAGAGTTCTCATATTCATGTCACATGAGAACTCATGGTTGGGATAATGCAAATTAGTCTTTTGACCTGAGGCATCACAATTGTCTTGTGGTTAGGTCCTTAATCTTTGATTATGTCAAAGTCACTCCATCAGGAGGGTGTCCACAGCATCGTTGGGGTTAAGCCACTTAGCCATGGAGGCAAGTGAATGCGCAACAAGGGATCTCTAACCTTCAAACTGTTTGAGGGAGAATACTCTATGATATGATTAAGAATCTTTGGCCAAAGTATGAATGAGATTTAGGAATGTGTTCCAAATCACATTCAAGGTAATCATATAAGCACAAGACTCACATTGGATAGTAGACATGAATAAACTATCAAACCAAACAATGTGGTCAAGAGTATTGTATTAGAGAAAGACCGTATTGCATTTGTAATCCTAAAACTGACATGCTGCTAGGCGTCAACCATGGTTTGTGGAAGCCCTAAAAGTGTATTATCACTAACGGGAGAATTGAAAGTAAGTTTCAATTCACAATTGATTTGAAAGAGTTTGAATCGCCCACTGCCTCGCTAAAAGGAACCTAATGGATCGTACACCGTGTAAGGTAGAGATTGAAGATTCAACGGAGATGAGTAAGAATAATTAAATGGTTTAATTGTTTATGGCAAGGATTAATTAATATGATTATTAATCAAACGAATAAGTTCGTTAAAAGACCTCGGGATAGTTTTGGACCTTAAGGCCCAATGGGCTTCGAACGTCAAGTCCATTGACTTAAGTTGTATGACAACTTAATGAATAATGATTCACAAAGGCCCAAATAGCCCAATAAATCCCATATGGCCGGCCATTTAGAGGAGGGTAGTGAACTTGGCTTAATTGCAAGTTTGCCACTCCATTGTGATGTGGTATAAAGACATCTTTATAGCCATTTCATCCTTAGGGTTTTCTTAGGAGTAAAGATGAGAACACAAACCTCCCTTTGCTCTCAAAGAGGTCGGCCACCCTTGAGGAAAACATCTAGCAATCTTACTTCCTCAAGGTCACTCATTTCTTCTACAATATGCCTTGGTGTGGATACTTAGAGGTTCTCAATTTTGGGAACTTGGAGAAACCTTTTCATCCATCCAAATTCATGGATCTAAGATGCAAGGAATGAAGGCCCTCTCTTTGGGTGATTAGCCTTTGCTTATGCAAAGAGGAATCTACAAAGGTATTGATTTCTCAACTCACTTTGTTTTGAGTTGAGTCTTGGTTCACCTATCTACTAGGCTTTGAAGTTCATGGGTTAAGTTTTGTTTTTGAGTGCATATAAACATGATTCCGCCTTTTAATTGTTAATTGCATGTTGTTGATGTTGCTCAAATGAACTTGTTTTTCATAAATCTTCCTTCACATTCATCATCATTCACCCTAGTTGTCACTCACATGCATTCCCTTCAATAAATCAGCCAACACATGCACCCATCACCCAAAAACAACTCCTTGCCGTGCACATGCATTCCCCTTGTGCAATTCCAGCTTTCCACCCACTTTCCTAGCTGTTTTTCACATGCATTGCAGCCACATTCTCTCACATTCTCACCCATTCTCTCCCTATAAAACCATGCAATCCCATCACACAATCCAATTCATTCCACACCTCCATTCATACACTACACAACACACAACACATCCTGAAATAAGCCTTGCCGTGGGTTCCCTTCCATTTCTATCATTTTTCTCTTCTATTTCCACCACTCCCCAACCCTCTAAAACACTATCCAACCATTCCTCCATACAAACACCAATCCAAACCTATCCGTAGACCTTGTGCCACAACAAAGAGGAGGAGAAGAGTGCCTAAACGTTCATACAATTCAAGTTTGAGTTGTTGGAATTTTTAGGTGTTGCTTTTCCTCGATTCCAATGTTTAATTTCAATTCTCTTTGTCTTGTACGTATGAGGAACTAAACCCCCCCTTGGATAGGGGGGGATTCGAAATACATGTTTATGCTTGCAATATGATTTGATTACTTCTAATTATGTTTCATAAGTTGTGAATTCAATTTACTTATCTATGTGATTGACAACTTATTTATGTATGTTTATTGAGAGTGCACGCTTAATTTTCATGCATGAATGTGACGCTAGAATATAAGTGAGTTTCACCTAATAGTTATGAATTTATATTCACAAGTAGTGGAGGTTGCTTATAAACAATCGCGTTAAGTAAATTCTTGGCATAAGTTTCATGCAATCATAGTAACAAGTGCTTCGTCAATGCTTATGGTTTTCATAGAACGTAATGATTCTTGCTTGTATCCCTATTATGCAATCATGTAGGGGACTTGTGAGGAATGTTTTGGGTTGTCGTATGCAATCATCCAATTCAATAACGTTAGGAAAACCTGAGGGTTAATTAGTGCAATTCACGGTTAATCTGGGGCGTTGAGAATTCATGGTTTATTGAAAAGCAATTAGAAATCATTTTGTATGCAAGTATAACATGTGTGGAGATGAACCCCTTAGCTAGCTTCCCATCCATTCAATTCCATCAAATTCGTATTTACAATTTGTTTTCTTTACAATTTGTGCATCTTAGTCTAATTTCATCAAAACCTCAATCCCCCCCCCCCCATACTTTGTTTAGTCTTAGTCTTAATCTATCTTATTTTGAGTTTTACATTCTTTGATTCTAGTATAGTGTTTTAAACTTGTTTTTACGTTTTTGAAGTCAAATCCAAGTGATTAACAATCCCTCCTAATCCCCGGTCCAGAACGATCCCTACTTACATACTTACTACAATTGACAAAAAAAAAAAGGGTTTAATTTGTGTGCTTATTTAGTTCGCATCAGTGGGATGCCACATTGTTTGAGTAGGAATCGTCGTTTTGGTAGGAATTCATCGTTGGAGTAGGAATTCATCGTTTCTTCAAGTCTTCAACTCATTCATTCCTCTTATGCTGATAGGAGCATATTTATACGACTTAGTTAGCTTGTTTTCTTGCATTTAATTAGCTAAACTATGTTAATTATAGTGTTTAAAGTTATTTTCGTGCAATTTCAGGTTTTAGTGTCAAAGTATGCAAAAAGAAGCAATTTGGAGCATTCTAGAGCATTTTTGGGCCAAGATTGGATAGTGCAAGCATGGAGGCAAGGATGGACGAATTTGAAAGGATTGAATTCAGTTAGGGAGTTGCAAGGGGGCCTAAAAACCTGATTTCTAGAAGGCTACATTAGAGCCACATGCACTTCCATCCTTTAATCCATTGCAGCTACATGCACTCCCATCCTTTAATCCATTGTAGCCACATGCACTTCCATCCTTTAATCCATTGCAGCCACATGCACTCCCATCCTTTAATCCATTACAGCCACATGCACTCCCATCATTGCACCACAAATCAGCCATATGCACTTTGCCTTTCATCATTGCACCACAAATCAGCCACATGCACTTTGCCTTTAATCATTCACCCTAGCTGTCACTCCCATGCTCTCCCATTAATTAATTCAAGTCCATATCTGATTACCCTAGGGGTCTAAGTGCCTATATATACTCATATTAACCCCTAGATCAGATCACCACCTCTCATACACATTCATTCACGCCAGAAATTCATTCCCTCTCTCTAACACAGCCATACTTCACCATTCTTCATATTTTCTGCCCAAAAACACTCCTTGCCTTCCCCTACATCCATCCCTACCCTAAACACATCGTTCTACATCATCCATAACCCCCAAAACTCACCAAAACCCCTTGTGCCGCAGCAACTAGAGGAGAAGAGGCTTAAACGTTCATACAATTCAAGATTGAGTTGTTGGAATTTTTAAGTGTACTTCGATTCTTGTTTTCAATGTTTACTTTGTTATTACTCTCTAAGTTTGTTGTAATCATGAGTGGCTAAACCCCTAATTAGTTAGGGGAAAGTTTGAAGCCATGAACATGTTTGAAATATGAATTGATTTCTTCCAATTGTGATTTGTTAAGTTGTGATTGCAATTCAATTATCTGTTTATTAAAAACTTGTTTTTGTATGTTGATTAGGGATGCATACTTAGTCTTCATGCATAAACTCGATGCTAGTTTATAAACGAGTTTCACCTAATCGTCACAAGTTTATAAACATGAGTAGTGAAGGTTGCTAGTCACAACCGCGTTAATTGAATTCTTGGCAAGAGTGTCATGCATTCATAGTTACAATTGCCTCGTCAACACTTATAATTTTCATAGAGCATAATGATCTCTCATTGTATCTCTTCTATGCATTCATGTTGAGAACCATTGGAGAATGATTTGAATTGTCGCATGCATCATCTAATTCAATAACATAAGGAAAATTTGAGAGTTAATTAGTGCATCACGGTTAACTTGGGGTGTTGAGCATCATAGTTAATGAAAAGCAATTGGAGAATCGATTCATATACAAATGTGTCTTGTGTGGAGAATGGACCTCTAACTAATCCATCCATTATCTTGTTTTCAAGAAATTCGTTTTACAATTCTGCCTAGTTTATTAACTTGTTTTGTTATTTCAATTTTCGTCAAATCAAAACCCCCCTTTACTTTCTTGTTCTTTAGTGCTTAGAATCTGTTTAGTTTATGTTTTAAAATGTTTTGAATCAAGCCATAATCTTAAATTCGTCCAAAATTGGGTTTAAGGTCAAAAACTGCCTAGTTAGTGTTTTTAGGCAGTTTTGAGTCTTTTGAACTTGTTTTGAGTCCTTTGAGTCTTTGTGAACGTTTTTAACCTTGTTTTTATGTTTTTGAGTCAGTTTAGAGGTTTTAGCAAGCCCTCCTAATCCCCGGTCCAGAACGATCCCTACTTACATACTTACTACAATTGACAAAAAGAGGGTTTAATTTGTGTGCGTATAATGTTCGCATCAAATTTTGGCGCCGTTGCCGGGGATTAGCAACTTTGCTAATCCTTTGGATTGTTATTTTCGTTTTCTTATTAGATCAGATTCTTATGTTATTTTGTTTCTTGTTCTAGGTACTTGTTTATGACTCGGAGTTCTAATCCGGTTCACGAACATATTTTAGACTTGGACGACGATTTTGAGCGTGAGTTGAGACGAAAGAGAAAGAACCCAGAACCTAGCGAATCAAGTGAAAGTTCCGAGTCCATTTCTGAATTTGAAGAAGAGGAACCCACGACAAGAGTGGGTGAAGAAGACATGGCAGCAGACAACCGAACAATCAAGGAGCTTTCCGCTTCGGGATTGGCCAATGCCGCACCCTTGTGCATTCAATACCCAAGGGCGGCTCAAGACAAGACCGACGAATTTGAATTGAAGTCAAGCTTGTTGCACCACATTCCAAAATTCCATGGACTATCCATGGAGGATCCCAACAAGCATTTGAAGGAGTTCGAGGTAGTGTGTTCAAGCATGACTCCAGTTAACGTTGATGGTAGCATTTTGAAGATGAAGGCTTTCCCGTTCTCACTTTTGGAGAAGGCCAAAGATTGGTTATACGAGCTAGCACCCGGAACGGTCACCTCTTGGGAGAGCATGAAGAGGGCATTTCTTGAAAAGTTCTTTCCTACTTCAAAAGTCATTCTCTTGAGAAAGAAGATTAGCGGAATTCAACAAAGTCAAGGGGAGTCTTTTCCAACATACTATGAGCGTTTTAAAACCCTTGTTGCATCATGTCCTCAACATCAAATGAAGGAGGAGCTTCTAATTCAATACTTCTATGAAGGTCTTCTTCCCATTGAAAGGCAAATGCTTGATGCTTCGGCGGGAGGAGCGTTGGTGGATAAAACTCCTATGGCAGCTAAGAACCTCATTGCAAATCGAGCTCTCAATGTACAACAATACGAAGGAATTGGGCAAAGGGACCCTCCACGGCAACAAGTGAATGAGGTAAGTTCTCAATCCAACCTTCAAACTCAATTAGCTAATCTTACTTCTCTTGTGTCTCAGATGGCCGAAGGAATGAAGATCCAAAGTCCAATTGTATGTGGCGTATGTTCTATTCAAGGTCATCCTTCGGAAAAGTGCCCTCAATTGATTGAGAATGGTGGGTGGGAGAGTGCAAACGCCATTGGATTTCCAAGCCAAAATCAACCAAGGAATGATCCATATTCCAATACATACAATCCGGGTTGGAGAGACCATCCAAACTTCAAGTGGAGGGAGCCTCAACAACCTTACCAACAAGGAGGCTTTAGGCAGCAACCCCCGGGGTTTTACACCAAAACCCACGGCCAAGACCAAACCCAACCCCAATCCGCCCAAAACCATCAAGGTACGTCTTTAGATAATGCTACTATTCTTAAGTTGCTTACTAGTTTGTCTCAGGGGCAAGAAAATCAAAACAAAGTATTGCAAAACCAAGAAAGGGTATTGCAAAACCAAGACAAAAGGGTGGACCACTTAGAGAAGCAAATAGGGCAGATTGCGGAGTTTGTGGGACAATTCCGAGACCAAGGCAAGCTCCCAAGTTCAACCATTGTCAATCCAAAGGGAGGGTTCGAATCTGCCAAAGCAATTACTTTGAGGAGTGGAAAAGAAGTTGGCACTACATCCACACCATCCAAAACAAGTCCTAACGAAGAAGAAACATTGCAACATGAAGAGGAGGCTGAAGGGAAGCCCACGGCAAGGACACAACTTCCATTGCCGCAAGCCCAAAAGGACCAAAACTCATCCATGCCATTCCATTCGGCCACCAAAGGTAAGTTGGGTTCAAATTTGATTAATTCTAACCCCGTTCCACCCAATGTTCCTTTTCCTCACAGATTTTTGCAAACAAAGAAGGAGGAGCATGAGAAGGACATTCTTGAAACGTTTAGGAAAGTGCAAGTCAATATCCTGCTCCTAGATGCCATAAAGCAAGTGCCCAAATACGCTAAGTTCTTGAAGGAATTGTGCACTACAAGGAAGAGGGCGTCACATAAAGAGGTAGTAAGGGTAAGTGAAAACGTTTCCGCTATTTTACAAAGGAAGTTACCACCAAAGTGCAAAGATCCAGGTAGCTTTACAATTCCTTGTATTATTGGTCAAACTAAGTTCGAACATGCTATGTTAGACTTAGGAGCTTCAATTAACGTCATGCCATATTCTATTTATGCTTCAATGAACCTTGGTGAATTGAAAAATGATGGTGTAATTATTCAGTTGGCCGATAGATCTAATGCCTATCCAAAGGGCGTGTTGGAAGATGTCTTGGTGCAAGTAAATAATTTGATATTTCCGGCGGATTTCTACATTCTTGAAATGGAAGAAACTAGCCATGCTCCATCTTTGCCGATTCTTCTTGGGAGGCCCTTCATGAAGACAGCCCGAACAAAGATAGACGTGTTTAAAGGCACTTTAACGATGGAATTTGATGGGGAAGTGATTGATTTCAATATTTCTGAAACTATGAAATTTCCTAAAGATGATCACTCATGTTTCTCTATTGATACTCTTGATTCTTTGGTGCAGGTACCTAATCAATTTCAAGGAAATGGGATCAGTTACAGGGACGTTAGGAATCCAAACGCCAGAATCAGGGAGGATCACTATCCCCTCCCATTCATTGAGCCGTACTACGAGAACTTGATTGAGCATGTTGTGGAGGAGATCCCATTGCATGCTGTGGGTCCTAAGTGAGAAAAGAAGGTCTCGTCCGGCTGCAAGACGTAAAAGAAAGCGCTACTTGGGAGGCAACCCAATACAGTGAATAAAACAAAGCTTGTTCATTGATTTCCGAGAGATTTCAAGCGATAAAAAAAAAAAAAAAATTTGTATCTAACAAAGAAAGAGAAAGATGGAGCCTTCACAAAGGTTGTGTATGTGAAGCCCCACTACGTGGCAACACTCTAGGAGCGGGAGGCATCGGAGCGGGAGGCATCGGAGCGAGAGGCATAGGAGCGGGAGGCACCGAAGATAAATCATTCAAGGCCCCAATCCTTGGTGGAACGCTAGATGACGCAGGAAAAAGGTGCCTCTGGAAGAAAGACGCAAGCCTTTGACGGTCACTTTGAATTCGACCTTGAGATTCTTGCATCTCATCAAGCTTCCTCTTCATGCCTGTCGAGTAATTATTTGCAAGCACGTGCAAACTTCTATTCTCGTGCTTAAGCTGTTTGATCTCTTGCTTGAGATTTTCCACCTCTGCCATCAATGATTCAACCTGACGGGAGCGAGCAAGTAGGCGTTGGCCCATGTTGGACACAGAGCCCGCGCACTGAACACTGAGAGCTAGGGACTCTTGAACGGCCAACTCATCGAACCGTCCTGAAAGCAGCTGACTATCTTTAGGAGTGAGGAGGTTCCGAGCTACTATCGTAGCTGTTGTTGCATCCGTTATCACAGAGTCTTCACCTGTCAGAGGGCCATTAGAAGATAAGAAAGACGGGCACCATACCTTACCTTGACGAGGTGCGACCGGATCACTGCTGAGACTCAAATCTAAGCAAATGTTCGATGGGTTAGATGAGTTAGCCATTTTTCAAGAAGTTAAAAGAGAAGGGTTGGATGGAGTAAAATCTCGACGGGCCGGAGACGATTTTTGGGGCAATCTTCAAAGTGTGCATGTTAGAGGCGATCGATCACCTCTATAAAAACACAATCACCGATTCAGAATTGAAGAGACACCACTCTTCAAAGCCGGATTTTCCTGCGTAAAGTTCGCCAGCTCTTCAGACGCAATCCCGGCTTTTCAGATAAAGCGTGTAACTTTGTCAAAAGCTTTCTGACAAAGTTGAAGACGCGTGGAGGCCGAGAAAGCAGCTACACACTTTTGCCGACAAGCGTGGGTGACAAAGTCGAAATCCCAGCTTTTCAGAAAACGCGTGCCACTATGTCAAAAGCTCTCTGACAAAGCTGAAGACGCGTGGAGGTCATTGCCGCATCCGCACTGGCACTTGCCATTACAATTCCTATATATATCAACATCCATGGCAAGGCATACACCCAAAAACGCATGACTCTTTTTCTCGGCCGAAAATGTAGATGCAACCAAACCTCTCAAACATGCTCAGTTTTCTTCTTCTCTTGAGAACACATATTCAACCATTGATGTATCCCCTAAAGAAGATACCAAATGCCTGGAGTACAGATAAGGCAAGAGGAAACGGTGGATCGAAGCATGTGGAGACAAGCGCAACAAATATATGTGCTGATTCATTCGCTGCTTCTGCAAAAGCAAAAGTATCTCATATCATCAAGGGCGAAAGCAAAGGTATCTCATATCATGATCTTTCCCTGTCCTTTCCTTTGTCCTTGTTATTACTCGCATGGCAAAGTAAAGTGAGCAATCAGCCGGCACTTGGAGTCAGTCTTCCGATCTGGAACCGACTACCTGGAATCTATTCCCTGGTTGCTTACCTAGTGTTGCTCTCGAGTAGTCATCTTCAAAGGTTGATACACTTCCAGAGAAGGGACCACATCTACTTGGAGAACAGCTAAGACGAGTGACGAGGAAACATCAATCTTGTGGATAGTCAGCAAACGCAACAACTGCATATGCTGAGTTATCCTCTAACCCTCTTCAATACGAATTGGAAAGATTGAACAAAGAAACCGGTCATCACCTCCACCTCGTGCTTGCCTGCCATGTGTCAGAATCCTCCAGCTCAGTTCAAGATGAGCCTGTGGAAAAACTCACGATCAAGCCTCAATGCAATCACCAAGGAGAAGATGGAATTTACACTCCATAACCAGATTTGCATCCCTAAACTCTTCTCTTTGTTAGATATATTCTGCCATGTTTAGTATGTTTAGTTGCTGTTTATGTGTTTACTTTTGTTTGGTGTGAATTTAGGCTTAAAACATTGAGGACAATGTTTGATTGAAGTGTGGGGGGGGTAACTAAGTATGTTGATGCAAATTCGTTGATTTTTATCACCTATCACTTCACATGTTGTTTCTCACTGTTTTAAAGTGTTTTAGTGTGTTTTGTTTTATAACTCCGAAAATCACATAAAAATTTGAAAAACATGTTTTGAAAAGCCTAAAAAGAGTGTTTTGAGTCGTTTTTGTGTGTTTGTGTCGTAGGTCACCTTCCAACACAATGATGAGGATTTGGTTTTTAATTGCATGACTGTTAAAAAGAGTTATAAACATGGAGAAAAGTTTGATTTACTCTTGGTATATGCTTGGTTATGGTTATAATGTATGACTTCACATGTAATCATAAAAGAAAAATTGGTTTTTGTAACATGCTTGAAGGAAGGAACTCAAACAAACGCTACAACCTTGTGAGACTTGAGCCTAAACGTTCTTTGGAGAGTATAAATCTGTGATTTCTTGTTTTCTAAAGTCGTTGCATGATCTCATCATTCTTTGCTTGGTTGCTACTTGGAATGCATTTCATTATAGTTCCAAATACTAGAACTCATGCCCAATTCATTCAAAGCATGATATTGATTGCATAACATACAATAAGATGAAGTTGTTAGTCAAGCCAAAGCCAAAAAGCCTATCCCTTTTCACATGTATTGTAGGATTACCCCTTTTTAGCCTTTTCAAGCTTATTTTCTTTGTTAACCATATTATCGTCACCTAGCCTAGATTAGGACTTTCCATACCCTTGTTCTTAAAGGATAGTGAAGCATGACTTAGAATGAACTCCTTTTGATCAATATATTGCAGAAAATAAGTGTGGGGGAAGATAATAGGGCACGGCCAAAGAATGAAATAAAGAAAAAAAAAGAAAAAAAAAATTCGTGGAAAAATAAAAAGAAAATAGAAAAGTATTGAAAAGAAAGAAAAAGAGTTGAAAAATAAGTGAGAATGCTACATTAGAAGGCTACATTAGAGCCACATGCACTTCCATCCTTTAATCCATTGCAGCCACATGCACTCCCATCCTTTAATCCATTGCAGCCACATGCACTTCCATCCTTTAATCCATTGCAGCCACATGCACTCCCATCCTTTAATCCATTGCAGCCACATGCACTCCCATCATTGCACCACAAATCAGCCATATGCACTTTGCCTTTCATCATTGCACCACAAATCAGCCACATGCACTTTGCCTTTAATCATTCACCCTAGCTGTCACTCCCATGCTCTCCCATTAATTAATTCAAGTCCATATCTGATTACCCTAGGGGTCTAAGTGCCTATATATACTCATATTAACCCCTAGATCAGATCACCACCTCTCATACACATTCATTCATGCCAGAAATTCATTCCCTCTCTCTAACACAGCCATACTTCACCATTCTTCATATTTTTCTGCCCAAAAATTCATTCCCTCTCGCTACTTACATACTTACTACAATTGACAAAAAGAGGGTTTAATTTGTGTGCGTATAATGCTCGCATCATATGCTCCAAAAGACTCCAATTTGCATCTTCTTGCATACTTTGGCCTTATAATCTGAAAATACACAAAAGTGGCTTTAAACCTAAAATAACTAAGGAAACACAATATAAATGCACGAGAACAAGCTAATTAAGTCGCATGAATATGCTCCTATCATCTGTCAGGTTGTAGCGTTAGTTTGAGTTTCTTTCTTCAAACATGTTACAAAAACTGATTTTTTTCCTTTGTGATTACTTGTGAATTCATAAACGTCAACTACAACTAAGCATAAACCAAAGAGCATATCAAACTTCCATCCACGTTTGTAACTTTCTTTAACAGTCATGCAATTAAAAACCAAATCCTCATCATTGTGTTGGAAGGTATCCTAAGACACAAACAAACATAAAAACAAAAACGACTCTTTTTGGTTTTTTTTTTTAAACACTTTTTTCGATTATTTTTTTCAAATTTTCGGATTTTCTGTTTAAGACACATAAAAACACTTCAAACACACTAAAAACACTTAAAAATAGTGAGAAACAACTTTAGAAGTGATAGGTGATAAAATCCAACGAATTTTCTTGAAAAACACTTTGTTTACACCCCCCTCACTTAAACCAAACATTGTCCTCAATGTTTCAAACAAAGACTCACACGCAAACAATCAAACAACATAACTAACAAACATGACAATCATGGCAAAGTAAAAGCAATAAAGAGAAGGGTTTAGGAACGCAAATCTAGTTGTGGAGCCGAGGATTCCTAGGTCTTCTTTATTTGAACGCATGGGTTGCCTCCCAAGAAGCGCTTGCTTTAACGTCTTCTAGCCATACGATACCTCTTTTTAAGCTTCAATAGGGCCCACGACATGGAGTTGGTCTTTGAATGGAAGATAATACTTGAAATGATCTAGTAACAATTTAAATTCTAGAGTGGGTGCCTAAATCATCAACAACTTGTTGGTCGAAAACGAAATTGAAATTGGAGGAGGTGGGTTACCTATTTGCTCCAACAAGAACTCAAGGACAAGCACCACTTCTTTGAACATTTCAGGAACTTTGCACTCGGCCAGATGTGATGTGTGGGTTGTGACTTGTCCCGTGTCATAAAATCCAACTTCTTTGGGAATTATTGTCTCAAGTATATCCTCTTTGATGAATTCTAGACGTTCCCCAGCTACTTCTTTCTCTTGAATCATTCTTCTTATTGTACAAAGTTCTTTGGACAATTCAACACATTCTGGAACTTGATTTCTTTGCACCTTTGGAAGGGCTTCCAAGATGTCTTTTTCACTCTCTTCTTCCTTGGAAATCATGAACCTGCACGGAATAGAGACAATTGGTGGAATGGGGTTAGCAAGAATTGAATTTGGAACAACCTTACCTGAATTGGATAGCATAGGAGTCTTAGAAGGCAGCGGCAAGGGTGGTGCTACCCTTGCCGTGGCTTAAGCATCCTCCTCTTCCTCGAGTAGCAACTTTTCATCCACATTCTGGTTGTGTTTGGACGTTTTTGGGTCAACTCCAACCTCTATACTACTTCCCAAGGTGATAGCTTCAGTGATTTCAAAATCTCCCATTAAATTTACAATAGTTGAGTTGGAGAGTTCACTTTGTTCTTGAATTTGCCCTATGAATTCTGCGATTTGCCCCATTTGGTTCTTCAATTTGTCCACCTTTTTAGCTTGATTTTTTCAAATCCTGAGTTAAAGAAGTTAGTATTGGAAGAATTTTATCATAATCCAATGACGAACCTGAATTTGGTTGGGATTGTTGCGAGGGAGGCTGTGGTGGTTGCATAGGGCTTGAATAGAACTCCCCGTATGGCTGCCAATATTCTCCTTGTTGAGCCTCCTTGGCTTGATTTTGTGAGCCCTGCGCAAAAAAAATTAATTCACCAAGAATTTGATCACAATCTATTGACGAACCTGAGTTTGGTTGGGCATATTGTATATGAGGTTATGGTGGCTGCGCAGGTCTTGTACAGAACTCATCATATGGCCGCCAATATCCTTTGTGTTGAACTTGTTGAGATTCCTACCACATAGAGTTTGAATGATCACTCCGATCTGCATTGTACAGGTTAGAAAACAAATTGTTCCCTGATTGATTATGATCTTGATAACCCCAAGTATTGACATTCTCCCAACCTCTTTGGTGACGTTGATTTGCTTGATATTCTTGCCTATAAAAAAAAACACCAAATGTAGGGACACTTTGCATTGTGGACCCTTTGGCATACTGTGACAACTGAGAAGTAAGATTTGCCATTTGAGCTTGAAGATTAGCAATTGCCATGTCTTGCCTCTCTAGTACCTAAAATCAAAGAAATAAAACTAAATCAAATATCAAAAGAAAAATAAACAAACAAACAGAAGGATTAGCAAGTTTACTAATCCCCGGCAACGGCACCAAAATTTGATTTGAACTATTCTAACACACAAATTAAACCCTATAATTGTAGTATGTGCAAGTAGGGATCGTTTTAGGCCGGGGATTATAAGGGATGCTATTCTACTCAATTTAAACACTAAAACACTAAACTAGACTCAAAAACAGAAAACTAGACTCTAACAACTCAAGATAAACTAAATTGACTCAAAACACACAAACTAAGTTTTGACTCAAAACAGGACCTAAGGAGTAATTTGGACGAATTCTAACTTTAACTTGACTCAAAATAGTAAAAGACACAAAATTGGACAGATTATAACTAAAAGACACAACCAAGTAAATGGGGATTGCATTTTTGACGAAATTAAGGTAAAAACAAACAGATTTAAAGACTTAAGCAACTTTGGACGAAATTAGGGAAACTATGGGTGATAAGCTAGCTAGAGGGTCCTTCTATGGGTGATAAGCTAGCTAGAGGGTCCTTCTCCACACATGACACACTTGCGTACAAATTGATTTCCAGTTGCTTTTCCAATAAACCACGAACCTCAACGCCCCAGATTAACCGTGATCAGCTCTAATTAACCCTCAGATTTTCCTTAAGTTATTGAATTAGATAGGATACACATCGGCAACCAAATTATTCTTCAATAATTCCCTACATGAACAGCATAATAGAGATACAATCAAAGATCATTAAGTTTTGTGAAAATCATAAGCATTGACAAGGCATTTGTAACTATCAAAAGCATGATAATCTTGCCAGGAATTTACTTAACACGATTGTGACTAGCAACCTCCGCTACTTGCAAATATAAGTTCATAACAATTAGGTGAAATTCCCCTATATGCTAGCATCAAATTCATGCATGAAAACTAAGTAGGCCTCCTTACTCAACATACAAGAATAAGTTATCAATCAAGTAGTTAAGTAAATTGCATTCACGATTTATGAAACAATAATTGGATGAAATCAATTCATATCACGTATATGTTCATGGCTTTGAATTCTCCTCTAGCCAAAACGAAATTAGTTCCTCATGTTCGCACTTAAACAAAGATAACTTAAATTAAACATTGAAAGCAAAAGATAGAATACACCTAGAAACGCTCCAACAATCCAACATCTTGAATGGCAAGCACGGCTCCAAGTGGCTCCTCCTTCCTTCCTTGCTGTGCAAAATGGGGATTTTCTGAATTTAGGCTTTTGGGGTGTGGTAGATAGTGTGGTGTGAAATTGTGGTAGAGGGTGGTGCTTATGAGTGCTGCGGCATCATGTATTTATAGGGTGAAGGGAAGGCACAAAATTGGGTTGAAAAGGAGAGGAACTAGGACCCCGAATCACCAAAAGGCAAGGACACTTTCAATCAGATTCCAGGGAGGACAAGGAATGGTCCTTGTGGCAAATTCTAAAACTTCTAAAAGGGTTACATGTGGCATAAACTTAGGTCACGAAAATAGGGCTTCTAGAACCTGATATTTAGGTGATTTAATGTGAAAATGAGTCCTCTTTGCAGCTGGAATTAAGGTAGCAAAAGATTAGGATAGGATAGGATAAGATAAGATAAGGTTGGATAAAGTTTGTTTGGATAATGTTCCTTCTTTGTAGCTAATTCCTTATCTTCAATGCTTCCAGATTTGTTTCTCCAGATGTTCAGCACATTTCTAGCCTCTCTTGAACTTCAAATTCATCCATCCACCTTGCTTCATATTCAAACTATCCATTCCATGCCCAAAACTACTCCAAATAGCTCCAAACTGCACTTTCTTGCCAACTTTGCCATTAGGACCTACAAACACACGAAAATAGCTTAAAACACTATAATTCTCAATCCGACATTCAATTCTTGAGGTAAGTTCTCAATCTGACATTCAATTCATGAATAATAGCACTCAAATTATTGCTATCAACATTGATTGGAGCCTCAAAATTGGAACCCTAAACCCTAAACCCTTGATAAATAATAGCACTCAAATTAAACCCTCTTTTTGACAATTGTAGTATAGTTATAAGTAGGGATCGTTCTAGGCCGGGGATTAGGAGGGATTGCTAATCTAATGAAAGTTAACTCAAAGATACAAAAATATACTTAAAAACACTTAAACAAACTCAAAGACTCTTAACTAAACTTATATGACTCAAAACAAACTTAAAAGACTCAAAACAATCAAAAAGACTCAATTTGAACTCTAGGACTTAACTTGGACGAAAATACAATTGGTTTGACTCAAAAGACTCAAAAACACACTTTTGGACAGATTTGAAACAAGTAAGTAAGGGGGATTGGGTTTTGGACGAATTTAAGAGAAAAACAAGTAAATAAAAGACTTAAAAGAGATTTGAACGAATTTGGGAAAACCAATGGATGCTTAGATAGCTAAGGGATACTTTTCCACACATGATACATTCAAACATAAATTGATTTCCAGTTGTTTTTTCGATAAACCATGAACCTCAACACCCCAAATTAACCGTGACATCACTAATAACCCTCAGAATTTCCTTAAGTTATTGGATTGGATGACATCATACGACAACCCAAAGCATTCTTCAAAAGTTCCCTACATGACATCATAATAGAGATACAATCAAAGATCATTACGTTCAATGAAAATCATACGTATTGACAAAGCACTCATAACTATGACATCATGATACTCATGCTAGGAATTCACTTAACATGATTGTGAAAACAACCTTAACTACTTGTGAATATAAGTTTGTGACGATTATGTGAAACTCCCTTATATTCTAGCACTAAATTCAAGCATGAAAATTAAGTAGGCCTTCCTAATCAACATACAAGAATAAGTTATTGATGCGAACTAAGTAAGCACACAAATTAAAACCCTCTTGTGACAATTGTAGTATATGAATAAGTAGGGATCGTTCTTAACCGGGGATTAGGAGGGATTGCAAAATCACTTGGAAACTAACTCAAAAACGTAAAATAAAGTTTGAAACACTAAATTAGACTCAAAGAATGCAAAACTAAACAATGAAACACAAAAACAAATCAAAAGACTCAAAACAGCCCCAAAACACTCAAAACTGCCTTAAAATCACTTTCTGGGCAGTTTTGAGCACTTTGGTAACTTTGGACGAAATTGGGTAATAGAATGAATCAAAATGCTTAAAAACACAAACTAAGATACTTTCTAACTAAATTGGACACAAAAGTAATGGGGGATTGAGTTTTTGACGAAATTAATTAAAATGCACAGATTGTAGTTCAAAGGCAGATTGTAATGAATTGAATGAAATTATGGATGAATGCTAGCTAGAAGGTTCTTCTCCACACATGTCACACTTGCATACACTTTGATTTTCAGTTGGTCTTTCGATGAATTATGGAACTCGACACTCCAAGTTAATTAGGTCCGCTTAAATTAACCTTCAAATTTCCCTAGAATCATTGAATTGGATGAATATGCATCGCAAACAAATTATTCCTAACAAGTTCTCTATATGAACAGCATGATAAAGATACAAGTTAGAATCATTACGTTCTTTGGAAATTATAAGCATCGACAAGGCATTTGTAACTATGAAAAGCATGATACTCTTGCCAGGAATTCAATTAACGCGATTGTTTATAAGCAACCTCCACTACTTGTGAATATAAGTTCATAACTATTAGGTGAAACTCACTTATACTTGATAGGAGCATATTCATGCGACTTAAATGGCTTGTTCTCGTGCATTTACGTTATGTTTCTCTAGTTATTTTAGTCCTTTATGCTTCTTTTGTGTGTTTTCAGGTTCTAAGGGCAAGGTATGCAAAAGGATGCCTTTTGGAGCATTTTGGAGCAAAATCGGACTTGGATTGGATAGCTTATATTTGGAGCAAAAGGAATGGACGAAATTAAAGACCAAACTATCATAACCACCTATCATTACTTATCATCACTTAACATATCATTCATTTATCACTCACCACATACCATTCACTTATCACTTATCACTTATCACTTATCACACCTTTTCTCCAACCTTGCCATGCATCACATGCATTTCCAACACACTCAACCCCTTTAACATCTCCTTTGCCGTGAATCCCCTTAGCTACTTCCCTTACACATTTTCAACCATCACACTTCATCATTGCAGCCACCTTCATCCCTTTAATTCACATGATTTCCCAACACTCAAATCAGCCACTCACATGCACTTCCCCCTTTAACAATCCCACACCTTGACATTATTCTTTCATCCACCCACCACAAATCCAATCAATGCCGTGGCTCTCCATCACAATTTCAGCTTTCCCTTTACATTTCACATGCATTTCCACCTTGTTCATGCTTTCCTATTTCATTATTCATTCACTTTGCATTCTTTAATTCAGCCACATAATCATTCACCCTTGCCTTTCCACAATCCCATTCATCAACACATGCAAACACATGCACAACAACACACTACACAACACAAAGACCCATCCTGAAAATCAATGCCGTGCACTTCATTGACATTCCAACATCTTCACATGTCTTTCTAGCTTTCCCTTTCATTTCCACCACTCATTCTTCATCATTTCAGCCACCTACATACATTAATTATTAAACTCTTCATCATTGCATCCAGAAAATGAGCAAGAAAACTTCCCAAACACATGCAATTCCAAGTCTTGCCGTGTACACCTTATGCATTTTCAGCTTTCTTCTTTGTTGTTGCACATGCATTTTCAGCCACATATCCACTCACATGCACCCTTTAAACATTCAACCATAAAGCCACATGCAATCTCATTCATCCACCATACATTGCACATGCTTTCACAAGCTTTAACCAACACACAAAACAGCCAACACATGCACCATCCTTTCCTTTGCCGTGGGTTCCCTTTGGCCCCCTTGTGAAATTCCAGCTTTCCACCCACTTTCCTAGTCTTTTATCACATGCATTGCAGCCATATGTTCCCTCCACTACTCCTATAAATACCTTAGCATTCATTCCATTCAAAATCATCTCATTCACAACACAACACTCTTCAAAATCATCCATTCTTCCCCCTTTGGCCGTGAGTTTCCCTTCCATTTCTCCTCCATTTCTTCCATTTCCATAAATTCCCCAATCCATTCAACACACCAACAACATCCCTTAGTCCTTGTGCCACAATAAAGAGGAAGATAAGAGGGCCTAAACGTTCATACAATTCACGTTTGAGTTGTTGGAATGTTTACGCGTTTCTTTGATTTCAATGTTTAAATTCAATTCTCTTTGTTTTGTAATATGAGGAATGGAAGAGAAGAGTGCCTAAACGTTCATACAATTCAAGTTTGAGTTGTTGGAATGTTTAGGTGTTTCTTTGATTTCAAAGTTATGAGGAACTAAACCCCCTTTAGCTAGGGGGTGATTCGAAACTATGTTTATGTTTGCAATATGAATTGATTAACTTTCGTTGGAATTTCATAAGTTGTGGATTCAATTTGTTTAACCGTTTGATTGATAACTTATTTATGTATGTTTATTGAGAATGCGCGCTTAATTTTCATGCATGAATATGACGCTAGAATATAAGTGAGTTTCACCTAATCGTTATGAACTTATATTCACAAGTAGTGGAGGTTGCTTATAAACAATCGCGTTAAATAAATTCTTGGCATAAGTTTCATGCAATCATAGTAACGAATGCCTCGTCAACACTTATAGTTTTCATTGAACGTAATGATCTTTGATTGTATCTTTATTATGATGTCATGTAAGGAACTTTTGAAGAATGCTTTGGGTTGTCGTATGATGTCATCCAATTCATTAACTTAAGGAAAACTTGACGGTTAATTTAAGCGGACCTAATTAACCCGGGGTGTTGAGAAATCATAATTTATCGAAAGACCAACTGAGAATCAATCTTGTATGCAAGTGTAACATGTGTGGAGAAGAACCCCTTGGCTATTCCATCATCCATATTTTCATCTCATTCATATTTACGTTTTGCCTTTAATTACAATTTGTCCATTTAGTTTAATTCCGTCCAAAACTCAATCCCCCTTTACTTTATTGTTCAATTTAGTTAGAAATCAATTTAGTTTGTGTTCTTAAAGCATTTTGAGTTTTTGGTTTGTCTTAGTGTTTTAACGTTTAGTTTCACATTCTTTGAGTCTAGTTTAGTGTTTTATATTGTTTTTACGTTTTTCAGTCAGTTTCCAAGAGATTAACAATCCCTCCTAATCCCCGGTCCAGAACGATCCCTACTTATACTTATACTACAATTGTCAAAAAGAGGGTTTAATTTGTGCGCGTATAATTCTCGCATCAAATTTTGGCGCCGTTGCCGGGGATTAGCAACTTTGCTAATCTCTTGGATTGTTTTATTTTCGTTTGTGTGTATATATTTTTAGTTTTATTTTGTTGATTTTAGAAGCACAACATGGCATTTGATAATGCTTATCTTTTGTCACAGCTCATGGAAAGGTCCCAAATGCAAAACGTTGATATAGTTGATCTTCAATCAAGGAATAACGTGTTTTCCAATACTTACAATTCGGATTGGAGTGATCATTCAACTTCTATGTGGTGGGAACCTCAAAATGTTCAACAAGAAAGATATTGGGAGCCACCTCATATTCAATATGCCCAACCAAACTCAAATTCGTCAATAGATTATAATCAAATTCTTAATGAATTAAACTCTTTGGTGCAGGGTTCACAAAATCAAGCTAAGGAGACTCACCAAGAATCATATTGGCAACCATATGAGGATTCATATGCACCACCACAGCCTTCCCCTCAATCTTCACATCCAAATTCAGGTATATCAAATTATTATAATGAAGTTATTCAACAACTGAATTCTGTGGAGCAGGGCAGGGAAGCTCAACCATTTCAACAAGACGCATTTTGGCGACCAATTGAGGATTTCTATCAAGCAAAAAAGTTGGCTGAGTGGAACAGTCAATTTAGGCAGAATGCAGAATGCATGGAACAAATTCAAGAACAAATGGTTGAAGATGAGCCCATGGATGAATTGCTATTGCTCGAAGAGGAGGAGGATGCACAAGGCACGGCAAGGGAAGAACAACCCTTGCCGCAACCTCCCAATATTCCTACACCACCCCATTCAAGTAAGGTTGTTCCAAATTTAATTATTTCTAACTTTGTTCCCCCAAATGCACCCTTCCCTGGCAGGTTCATGCAATCCATGAAAGATGAGGGGAAGAAAGACATCTTGGACACCTTTCCAACAATTCACGAGGAAAAAGTGGTTGAGGAGCATCTTGAATTCATCAAGGAGGAAATTGGAGTGGATCACACAGCCACAACCTTCAGAATGTCCAATCTGAATGAAAACATCCCTTGTGCATTTGTTGAATGTGCTGCGACTTTAGAGCCAATATTGCAGCCCATAGGTAAGCCACCAACTCAAATTCCAATTCCCACTTCAATTAATCGTGTGTTACATTCTTCATTGCAGGCACCTACTCAAATCCAATTTGGTGAAAGAGTTTACATGGATCTTAGGACAGATCTCTATTCCACTCCATACAAAGATCCAATTCTTGAATGTTTTGAGAAGCATTTCGTGGAGGATGTACCTAAATTCTTATTGGAGCATGTAGGTAAGCCACCAACTCAAAATCCAAAGTCGTTTTTGACTAATATGTTGTTGATGTCAATGATTAGGGCACCCACTCTTGAAATTCAACCATTGCCGGAACATTTCAAGTATCATCATCCATTCAATGATCAACTCCATGCCGTGGGTTCCATTAAGGCATGATTGTGTTCTTCGTCCGGCTACAAGACGTAAAAGAAAGCGCTACTTGGGAGGCAACCCAATACAGTGAATAAAACAAAGCTTTTTCATTAATTTTCGAGAAATTACAAATGTATCTAACAAATGGAGCTTTACAAAGGTTGTTTTTGTTTTTGTTTGCGTGAAGACCCACCACGAGGCAAAACTCTAGAAGCAGAAGGCATCGAAGCAGGAGGCATCGGAGCAAGAGGCATAGGAGCGGGAGGCATAGGATATAGAGCATTCCAGGCCCCAATACTTGGCGGAACGCTGGATGACCCAGGAAAGAGGTGCCCCTGGAAGAAAGACGCAAGCCGTTGACGGTCACTTTGCATCCGACCTTGAGATTCTTGCATCTCATCAAGCTTCCTCTTCATGCCCGACGAATAGTTATTGGCAAGCACATGCAAAGTTCTATTCTCGTACTTAAGTTGTTTGATCTCTTATTTCAGGTTCTCCACCTCCGCCATCAAAGATTCAACCTGACGGGAGCGAGCAAGGAGGCGTTGGCCCATGTTTGACACAGAACCAGCGCACTGAACGCTGAGAGCCAGGGACTCTTGAACGGCCAACTCATCGGACCGTCCTGAAAGCAGCTGACTATCTCTGGGAGTGAGGAGGTTCCGAGCTACTATCGTAGCTGTTGTGGCGTCCTGCATCACGGAATCTTCACCTGTAAGAGGACCGTTAGAAGATAAGAAAGAAGGGCGCCATACGTTACCTTGAAGCGGCACGCCCGTATCACTGCGGAGACTCAATTCTAAGCTAAGGTTCGATGGGTTTGCCATTTTTTAAAAAAAGTGTTCAAAGAGAAGGGGTGGACGGAGTAAATTTTCAAAGGGCCGGAAACGAGTTTCAAGAATGGGAAATCTTCAGAGTGTGTAAGTTGGCGGTGATCGATAGCTCTATAAAAAGCCAAGGCAACGCGTCCACCGATTCAAAAAGCCGGAATTTGAGGCGTAAAGTTCGGCGATGCTCCCTCAGCTTTTCAGAAAACGCGTTCAACACGTGGAGGCCATCATCGCAGCTACACGTCTTTAGCCGACAAGCGCAAAGTTCGGCGACGCTTTCTCTGCTTTTCAGAAAGCGCCTGCTCAGAAATCGAAGAGGCGTCTTCAAATATCGAAGAGTCATCACTATTTCAAAAAGCCGGATTTGCGGGATCAAAACGTTTGTCGACAAGGGTAAGAGAACAGTACCACCACTTGCTATCCCTATATTTGTTGACTTTCATCTTTTATGGCAAGGCAAACCTGAAGAAAATGCCCAACTCTTTCTCATCTCTGAGGGCGCACTCCCAGCAAAGCCTTTCGAAACACTCACTTCTTTCTTCTTCCCCAAAGATGATACCAGATGCCTGGAGTACAGATGACCCAGGAGGAAGCAGCACAACAAATACATGTGCTGATTCATTCACCGCTTCTTCAAAAGCAAAGGTATCTCATATCATCAAGGTCAAAAGCAAAAGTATCCCATATCATGCTCTTTCCCTGTCTTTTCCTTTGTCTTTGTTATTAATCGCATAGCAAAGTGAAAGAAGCAATCAGCCGGCACTTGGAGTCTATCTAGACTCTATTCCCTGGTTGCTTACCTAGCTTTGCTGAGCTATCCTCTAACCCTCTTCAATACGAATTGGAGAGATTGAACAAAGAAACAGATAAGAGAAGGAAGCTCAGACCTTCGGGGGAGACCAAAGGAAGCCTGCTGCCCAGTTCAAGAGTAGCACAAAGGAAAATCAACGATGGGAGCAGCGCAGTTCAAGAGTAAGCCTGTGGAATCACAAAGATCCAAGCCTCACTGCAATCACCAAGGAGAAGATGGAACGAAAACTCCATAACCAGATTTGCATCTCTAAACTCTTCTCTTTGTTAAATACATTCTGCCATGTTTAGTATGTTTAATTGCTGTTTGTTTGTGTTTAGTGTGGTTTTTAAACATTGAGGACAATGTTTGATTTAAGTGTGGGGGGGGGTAACTAAAGTGTTTTGATGCAAATTCGGAGGGTTTTATCCACCATAACTTCAAATGTTGTTTCTTGCTGTTTTTTTTAAGTGTGTTTAGTGTGTTTTGACTTAAAAATTCGAAAAGCGCATAAAAATTTGAAAAACATGTTTTGAAAAGCCTAAAAAGAGTGTTTTGAGTCGTTTTTGTGTCGTAGGTCACCTTCCAACACAATGATAAGGATTTGGTTTCTAATTGCATGACTGTTAAAAAGAGTTATAAACATGGAGAAAAGTTTGATTTACTCTTGGTATATGCTTGGTTATGGTTATAATGTATGACTTCACATGCAATCATAAAAGAAAAATTCGTTTTTGTAACATGCTTGAAGGAAGGAACTCAAACAAACGCTACAACCCTGAAAGACTTGAGCCTATAACGTTCTTTGGAGAGTATAATCTGTGATTTCTTGTTTTCTTAAGTCGTTGCATGATCTCATTATTCTTTGCTTGGTTACTACTTAGAAGGCGTTTCATCATATAGTTCCAAATGCTAGAACTCATGCCCATTTCATTCAAAGCATGTTATTGACTTGCATAACACATATTCAAGAAGAAGTTGTGTAGTGACCACCACCATAGCCAAATAGCCTTACTTCCCATATTTCGTATATGTTGTAAGTTTTAACCCCGTTGAGCCTTGTTTAGCCTTTATTCTTTGTTTACCCACATTTCCCTTACCTAGCCTAGAGTAGGACTTTTCTATACCCTTGTTCTTAAAGTAGAGTGAGCATGACTTAAGTGAATTCCTTTTGAGTACATTATGCAAGAAAATGAGTGTGGGGGAGTAAAAGTGTGTTCTTACGTTTATATTTATGTTTTGAGATTCAAAAGAAAAAGAAGAAGAAATGAAAAAAAAAAAAAAAAAAAAAAAAAAAAAAAAAAAAGAGTGAATATGGCCCTAAGTTTTGTGTGACTTTCCCTTGGGTGTTCAAAGTTGACTTCTGCATTCAAAAGTGAATTCTAAGTTGATTCAATTGCCTTGCTCACTATTTCTTTAAGAACCTTTGTTTTCCATATCCCTTCTTTGTTATCCACACGCCCCAAGCCCCATTACAACCCTTGACTTCAATCTTGAATGTTATGTGTTTCAATTTGTGGAGTTTGAACTTGGTATGAGCATATGGTGTCACTGGTTCTCGCGTCTAAGTAGTAGCATTCCATTCATGAGATCATAATCTAAACATGCTTATTAACTCCAAAAATTGCGTTCTTTGTGATACATATATGTGAGTGTTCCTTTTTCATGTTTACATCAATCTTCTCACATATGACTAGATTAGGGTGTGTAGTTAGAAAATCTGAGTGAAAATTGAGTGCATATCTTGTAAGGAATTGAGCAAATTCTCTAAGGCATGTTACTACATTCAAAACATGGTTTTAAATGCTTAATTGTGAACTAGTATATGGTGACTATGATTAAGAATGTACTTAAGTGTGAAGATGACTAAAATCTGTGGGAATGATGATTTTTAACGTGTCATGTGCATTGGAAATCCCTAAGACAGTTGTTGGAAGGTTTAGGTTGTGTTTTACTTGTTTTGTTTCGTTTCGTTTTGTTTTGTTTTTCTTTCTGCTTTGCTCGAGGACTAGCAAAAGATAAGTGTGGGGGTATTTGATAGGAGCATATTCATGCGACTTAAATGGCTTGTTCTCGTGCATTTACGTTATGTTTCTCTAGTTATTTTAGTCCTTTATGCTTCTTTTGTGTGTTTTCAGGTTCTAAGGGCAAGGTATGCAAAAGGATGCCTTTTGGAGCATTTTGGAGCAAAATCGGACTTGGATTGGATAGCTTATATTTGGAGCAAAAGGAATGGACGAAATTAAAGACCAAACTATCATAACCACCTATCATTACTTATCATCACTTAACATATCATTCATTTATCACTCACCACATACCATTCACTTATCACTTATCACACCTTTTCTCCAACCTTGCCATGCATCACATGCATTTCCAACACACTCAACCCCTTTAACATCTCCTTTGCCGTGAATCCCCTTAGCTACTTCCCTTACACATTTTCAACCATCACACTTCATCATTGCAGCCACCTTCATCCCTTTAATTCACATGATTTCCCAACACTCAAATCAGCCACTCACATGCACTTCCCCCTTTAACAATCCCACACCTTGACATTATTCTTTCATCCACCCACCACAAATCCAATCAATGCCGTGGCTCTCCATCACAATTTCAGCTTTCCCTTTACATTTCACATGCATTTCCACCTTGTTCATGCTTTCCTATTTCATTATTCATTCACTTTGCATTCTTTAATTCAGCCACATAATCATTCACCCTTGCCTTTCCACAATCCCATTCATCAACACATGCAAACACATGCACAACAACACACTACACAACACAAAGACCCATCCTGAAAATCAATGCCGTGCACTTCATTGACATTCCAACATCTTCACATGTCTTTCTAGCTTTCCCTTTCATTTCCACCACTCATTCTTCATCATTTCAGCCACCTACATACATTAATTATTAAACTCTTCATCATTGCATCCAGAAAATGAGCAAGAAAACTTCCCAAACACATGCAATTCCAAGTCTTGCCGTGTACACCTTATGCATTTTCAGCTTTCTTCTTTGTTGTTGCACATGCATTTTCAGCCACATATCCACTCACATGCACCCTTTAAACATTCAACCATAAAGCCACATGCAATCTCATTCATCCACCATACATTGCACATGCTTTCACAAGCTTTAACCAACACACAAAACAGCCAACACATGCACCATCCTTTCCTTTGCCGTGGGTTCCCTTTGGCCCCCTTGTGAAATTCCAGCTTTCCACCCACTTTCCTAGTCTTTTATCACATGCATTGCAGCCATATGTTCCCTCCACTACTCCTATAAATACCTTAGCATTCATTCCATTCAAAATCATCTCATTCACAACACAACACTCTTCAAAATCATCCATTCTTCCCCCTTTGGCCGTGAGTTTCCCTTCCATTTCTCCTCCATTTCTTCCATTTCCATAAATTCCCCAATCCATTCAACACACCAACAACATCCCTTAGTCCTTGTGCCACAATAAAGAGGAAGATAAGAGGGCCTAAACGTTCATACAATTCACGTTTGAGTTGTTGGAATGTTTACGCGTTTCTTTGATTTCAATGTTTAAATTCAATTCTCTTTGTTTTGTAATATGAGGAATGGAAGAGAAGAGTGCCTAAACGTTCATACAATTCAAGTTTGAGTTGTTGGAATGTTTAGGTGTTTCTTTGATTTCAAAGTTATGAGGAACTAAACCCCCTTTAGCTAGGGGGTGATTCGAAACTATGTTTATGTTTGCAATATGAATTGATTAACTTTCGTTGGAATTTCATAAGTTGTGGATTCAATTTGTTTAAACCGTTTGATTGATAACTTATTTATGTATGTTTATTGAGAATGCGCGCTTAATTTTCATGCATGAATATGACGCTAGAATATAAGTGAGTTTCACCTAATCGTTATGAACTTATATTCACAAGTAGTGGAGGTTGCTTATAAACAATCGCGTTAAATAAATTCTTGGCATAAGTTTCATGCAATCATAGTAACGAATGCCTCGTCAACACTTATAGTTTTCATTGAACGTAATGATCTTTGATTGTATCTTTATTATGATGTCATGTAAGGAACTTTTGAAGAATGCTTTGGGTTGTCGTATGATGTCATCCAATTCATTAACTTAAGGAAAACTTGACGGTTAATTTAAGCGGACCTAATTAACCCGGGGTGTTGAGAAATCATAATTTATCGAAAGACCAACTGAGAATCAATCTTGTATGCAAGTGTAACATGTGTGGAGAAGAACCCCTTGGCTATTCCATCATCCATATTTTCATCTCATTCATATTTACGTTTTGCCTTTAATTACAATTTGTCCATTTAGTTTAATTCCGTCCAAAACTCAATCCCCCTTTACTTTATTGTTCAATTTAGTTAGAAATCAATTTAGTTTGTGTTCTTAAAGCATTTTGAGTTTTTGGTTTGTCTTAGTGTTTTAACGTTTAGTTTCACATTCTTTGAGTCTAGTTTAGTGTTTTATATTGTTTTTACGTTTTTCAGTCAGTTTCCAAGAGATTAACAATCCCTCCTAATCCCCGGTCCAGAACGATCCCTACTTATACTTATACTACAATTGTCAAAAAGAGGGTTTAATTTGTGCGCGTATAATTCTCGCATCAAATTTTGGCGCCGTTGCCGGGGATTAGCAACTTTGCTAATCTCTTGGATTGTTTTATTTTCGTTTGTGTGTATATATTTTTAGTTTTATTTTGTTGATTTTAGAAGCACAACATGGCATTTGATAATGCTTATCTTTTGTCACAGCTCATGGAAAGGTCCCAAATGCAAAACGTTGATATAGTTGATCTTCAATCAAGGAATAACGTGTTTTCCAATACTTACAATTCGGATTGGAGTGATCATTCAACTTCTATGTGGTGGGAACCTCAAAATGTTCAACAAGAAAGATATTGGGAGCCACCTCATATTCAATATGCCCAACCAAACTCAAATTCGTCAATAGATTATAATCAAATTCTTAATGAATTAAACTCTTTGGTGCAGGGTTCACAAAATCAAGCTAAGGAGACTCACCAAGAATCATATTGGCAACCATATGAGGATTCATATGCACCACCACAGCCTTCCCCTCAATCTTCACATCCAAATTCAGGTATATCAAATTATTATAATGAAGTTATTCAACAACTGAATTCTGTGGAGCAGGGCAGGGAAGCTCAACCATTTCAACAAGACGCATTTTGGCGACCAATTGAGGATTTCTATCAAGCAAAAAAGTTGGCTGAGTGGAACAGTCAATTTAGGCAGAATGCAGAATGCATGGAACAAATTCAAGAACAAATGGTTGAAGATGAGCCCATGGATGAATTGCTATTGCTCGAAGAGGAGGAGGATGCACAAGGCACGGCAAGGGAAGAACAACCCTTGCCGCAACCTCCCAATATTCCTACACCACCCCATTCAAGTAAGGTTGTTCCAAATTTAATTATTTCTAACTTTGTTCCCCCAAATGCACCCTTCCCTGGCAGGTTCATGCAATCCATGAAAGATGAGGGGAAGAAAGACATCTTGGACACCTTTCCAACAATTCACGAGGAAAAAGTGGTTGAGGAGCATCTTGAATTCATCAAGGAGGAAATTGGAGTGGATCACACAGCCACAACCTTCAGAATGTCCAATCTGAATGAAAACATCCCTTGTGCATTTGTTGAATGTGCTGCGACTTTAGAGCCAATATTGCAGCCCATAGGTAAGCCACCAACTCAAATTCCAATTCCCACTTCAATTAATCGTGTGTTACATTCTTCATTGCAGGCACCTACTCAAATCCAATTTGGTGAAAGAGTTTACATGGATCTTAGGACAGATCTCTATTCCACTCCATACAAAGATCCAATTCTTGAATGTTTTGAGAAGCATTTCGTGGAGGATGTACCTAAATTCTTATTGGAGCATGTAGGTAAGCCACCAACTCAAAATCCAAAGTCGTTTTTGACTAATATGTTGTTGATGTCAATGATTAGGGCACCCACTCTTGAAATTCAACCATTGCCGGAACATTTCAAGTATCATCATCCATTCAATGATCAACTCCATGCCGTGGGTTCCATTAAGGCATGATTGTGTTCTTCGTCCGGCTACAAGACGTAAAAGAAAGCGCTACTTGGGAGGCAACCCAATACAGTGAATAAAACAAAGCTTTTTCATTAATTTTCGAGAAATTACAAATGTATCTAACAAATGGAGCTTTACAAAGGTTGTTTTTGTTTTTGTTTGCGTGAAGACCCACCACGAGGCAAAACTCTAGAAGCAGAAGGCATCGAAGCAGGAGGCATCGGAGCAAGAGGCATAGGAGCGGGAGGCATAGGATATAGAGCATTCCAGGCCCCAATACTTGGCGGAACGCTGGATGACCCAGGAAAGAGGTGCCCCTGGAAGAAAGACGCAAGCCGTTGACGGTCACTTTGCATCCGACCTTGAGATTCTTGCATCTCATCAAGCTTCCTCTTCATGCCCGACGAATAGTTATTGGCAAGCACATGCAAAGTTCTATTCTCGTACTTAAGTTGTTTGATCTCTTATTTCAGGTTCTCCACCTCCGCCATCAAAGATTCAACCTGACGGGAGCGAGCAAGGAGGCGTTGGCCCATGTTTGACACAGAACCAGCGCACTGAACGCTGAGAGCCAGGGACTCTTGAACGGCCAACTCATCGGACCGTCCTGAAAGCAGCTGACTATCTCTGGGAGTGAGGAGGTTCCGAGCTACTATCGTAGCTGTTGTGGCGTCCTGCATCACGGAATCTTCACCTGTAAGAGGACCGTTAGAAGATAAGAAAGAAGGGCGCCATACGTTACCTTGAAGCGGCACGCCCGTATCACTGCGGAGACTCAATTCTAAGCTAAGGTTCGATGGGTTTGCCATTTTTTAAAAAAAGTGTTCAAAGAGAAGGGGTGGACGGAGTAAATTTTCAAAGGGCCGGAAACGAGTTTCAAGAATGGGAAATCTTCAGAGTGTGTAAGTTGGCGGTGATCGATAGCTCTATAAAAAGCCAAGGCAACGCGTCCACCGATTCAAAAAGCCGGAATTTGAGGCGTAAAGTTCGGCGATGCTCCCTCAGCTTTTCAGAAAACGCGTTCAACACGTGGAGGCCATCATCGCAGCTACACGTCTTTAGCCGACAAGCGCAAAGTTCGGCGACGCTTTCTCTGCTTTTCAGAAAGCGCCTGCTCAGAAATCGAAGAGGCGTCTTCAAATATCGAAGAGTCATCACTATTTCAAAAAGCCGGATTTGCGGGATCAAAACGTTTGTCGACAAGGGTAAGAGAACAGTACCACCACTTGCTATCCCTATATTTGTTGACTTTCATCTTTTATGGCAAGGCAAACCTGAAGAAAATGCCCAACTCTTTCTCATCTCTGAGGGCGCACTCCCAGCAAAGCCTTTCGAAACACTCACTTCTTTCTTCTTCCCCAAAGATGATACCAGATGCCTGGAGTACAGATGACCCAGGAGGAAGCAGCACAACAAATACATGTGCTGATTCATTCACCGCTTCTTCAAAAGCAAAGGTATCTCATATCATCAAGGTCAAAAGCAAAAGTATCCCATATCATGCTCTTTCCCTGTCTTTTCCTTTGTCTTTGTTATTAATCGCATAGCAAAGTGAAAGAAGCAATCAGCCGGCACTTGGAGTCTATCTAGACTCTATTCCCTGGTTGCTTACCTAGCTTTGCTGAGCTATCCTCTAACCCTCTTCAATACGAATTGGAGAGATTGAACAAAGAAACAGATAAGAGAAGGAAGCTCAGACCTTCGGGGGAGACCAAAGGAAGCCTGCTGCCCAGTTCAAGAGTAGCACAAAGGAAAATCAACGATGGGAGCAGCGCAGTTCAAGAGTAAGCCTGTGGAATCACAAAGATCCAAGCCTCACTGCAATCACCAAGGAGAAGATGGAACGAAAACTCCATAACCAGATTTGCATCTCTAAACTCTTCTCTTTGTTAAATACATTCTGCCATGTTTAGTATGTTTAATTGCTGTTTGTTTGTGTTTAGTGTGGTTTTTAAACATTGAGGACAATGTTTGATTTAAGTGTGGGGGGGGTAACTAAAGTGTTTTGATGCAAATTCGGAGGGTTTTATCCACCATAACTTCAAATGTTGTTTCTTGCTGTTTTTTTTAAGTGTGTTTAGTGTGTTTTGACTTAAAAATTCGAAAAGCGCATAAAAATTTGAAAAACATGTTTTGAAAAGCCTAAAAAGAGTGTTTTGAGTCGTTTTTGTGTCGTAGGTCACCTTCCAACACAATGATAAGGATTTGGTTTCTAATTGCATGACTGTTAAAAAGAGTTATAAACATGGAGAAAAGTTTGATTTACTCTTGGTATATGCTTGGTTATGGTTATAATGTATGACTTCACATGCAATCATAAAAGAAAAATTCGTTTTTGTAACATGCTTGAAGGAAGGAACTCAAACAAACGCTACAACCCTGAAAGACTTGAGCCTATAACGTTCTTTGGAGAGTATAATCTGTGATTTCTTGTTTTCTTAAGTCGTTGCATGATCTCATTATTCTTTGCTTGGTTACTACTTAGAAGGCGTTTCATCATATAGTTCCAAATGCTAGAACTCATGCCCATTTCATTCAAAGCATGTTATTGACTTGCATAACACATATTCAAGAAGAAGTTGTGTAGTGACCACCACCATAGCCAAATAGCCTTACTTCCCATATTTCGTATATGTTGTAAGTTTTAACCCCGTTGAGCCTTGTTTAGCCTTTATTCTTTGTTTACCCACATTTCCCTTACCTAGCCTAGAGTAGGACTTTTCTATACCCTTGTTCTTAAAGTAGAGTGAGCATGACTTAAGTGAATTCCTTTTGAGTACATTATGCAAGAAAATGAGTGTGGGGGAGTAAAAGTGTGTTCTTACGTTTATATTTATGTTTTGAGATTCAAAAGAAAAAGAAGAAGAAATGAAAAAAAAAAAAAAAAAAAAAAAAAAAAAAAAAAAAGAGTGAATATGGCCCTAAGTTTTGTGTGACTTTCCCTTGGGTGTTCAAAGTTGACTTCTGCATTCAAAAGTGAATTCTAAGTTGATTCAATTGCCTTGCTCACTATTTCTTTAAGAACCTTTGTTTTCCATATCCCTTCTTTGTTATCCACACGCCCCAAGCCCCATTACAACCCTTGACTTCAATCTTGAATGTTATGTGTTTCAATTTGTGGAGTTTGAACTTGGTATGAGCATATGGTGTCACTGGTTCTCGCGTCTAAGTAGTAGCATTCCATTCATGAGATCATAATCTAAACATGCTTATTAACTCCAAAAATTGCGTTCTTTGTGATACATATATGTGAGTGTTCCTTTTTCATGTTTACATCAATCTTCTCACATATGACTAGATTAGGGTGTGTAGTTAGAAAATCTGAGTGAAAATTGAGTGCATATCTTGTAAGGAATTGAGCAAATTCTCTAAGGCATGTTACTACATTCAAAACATGGTTTTAAATGCTTAATTGTGAACTAGTATATGGTGACTATGATTAAGAATGTACTTAAGTGTGAAGATGACTAAAATCTGTGGGAATGATGATTTTTAACGTGTCATGTGCATTGGAAATCCCTAAGACAGTTGTTGGAAGGTTTAGGTTGTGTTTTACTTGTTTTGTTTCGTTTCGTTTTGTTTTGTTTTTCTTTCTGCTTTGCTCGAGGACTAGCAAAAGATAAGTGTGGGGGTATTTGATAGGAGCATATTCATGCGACTTAAATGGCTTGTTCTCGTGCATTTACGTTATGTTTCTCTAGTTATTTTAGTCCTTTATGCTTCTTTTGTGTGTTTTCAGGTTCTAAGGGCAAGGTATGCAAAAGGATGCCTTTTGGAGCATTTTGGAGCAAAATCGGACTTGGATTGGATAGCTTATATTTGGAGCAAAAGGAATGGACGAAATTAAAGACCAAACTATCATAACCACCTATCATTACTTATCATCACTTAACATATCATTCATTTATCACTCACCACATACCATTCACTTATCACTTATCACACCTTTTCTCCAACCTTGCCATGCATCACATGCATTTCCAACACACTCAACCCCTTTAACATCTCCTTTGCCGTGAATCCCCTTAGCTACTTCCCTTACACATTTTCAACCATCACACTTCATCATTGCAGCCACCTTCATCCCTTTAATTCACATGATTTCCCAACACTCAAATCAGCCACTCACATGCACTTCCCCCTTTAACAATCCCACACCTTGACATTATTCTTTCATCCACCCACCACAAATCCAATCAATGCCGTGGCTCTCCATCACAATTTCAGCTTTCCCTTTACATTTCACATGCATTTCCACCTTGTTCATGCTTTCCTATTTCATTATTCATTCACTTTGCATTCTTTAATTCAGCCACATAATCATTCACCCTTGCCTTTCCACAATCCCATTCATCAACACATGCAAACACATGCACAACAACACACTACACAACACAAAGACCCATCCTGAAAATCAATGCCGTGCACTTCATTGACATTCCAACATCTTCACATGTCTTTCTAGCTTTCCCTTTCATTTCCACCACTCATTCTTCATCATTTCAGCCACCTACATACATTAATTATTAAACTCTTCATCATTGCATCCAGAAAATGAGCAAGAAAACTTCCCAAACACATGCAATTCCAAGTCTTGCCGTGTACACCTTATGCATTTTCAGCTTTCTTCTTTGTTGTTGCACATGCATTTTCAGCCACATATCCACTCACATGCACCCTTTAAACATTCAACCATAAAGCCACATGCAATCTCATTCATCCACCATACATTGCACATGCTTTCACAAGCTTTAACCAACACACAAAACAGCCAACACATGCACCATCCTTTCCTTTGCCGTGGGTTCCCTTTGGCCCCCTTGTGAAATTCCAGCTTTCCACCCACTTTCCTAGTCTTTTATCACATGCATTGCAGCCATATGTTCCCTCCACTACTCCTATAAATACCTTAGCATTCATTCCATTCAAAATCATCTCATTCACAACACAACACTCTTCAAAATCATCCATTCTTCCCCCTTTGGCCGTGAGTTTCCCTTCCATTTCTCCTCCATTTCTTCCATTTCCATAAATTCCCCAATCCATTCAACACACCAACAACATCCCTTAGTCCTTGTGCCACAATAAAGAGGAAGATAAGAGGGCCTAAACGTTCATACAATTCACGTTTGAGTTGTTGGAATGTTTACGCGTTTCTTTGATTTCAATGTTTAAATTCAATTCTCTTTGTTTTGTAATATGAGGAATGGAAGAGAAGAGTGCCTAAACGTTCATACAATTCAAGTTTGAGTTGTTGGAATGTTTAGGTGTTTCTTTGATTTCAAAGTTATGAGGAACTAAACCCCCTTTAGCTAGGGGGTGATTCGAAACTATGTTTATGTTTGCAATATGAATTGATTAACTTTCGTTGGAATTTCATAAGTTGTGGATTCAATTTGTTTAACCGTTTGATTGATAACTTATTTATGTATGTTTATTGAGAATGCGCGCTTAATTTTCATGCATGAATATGACGCTAGAATATAAGTGAGTTTCACCTAATCGTTATGAACTTATATTCACAAGTAGTGGAGGTTGCTTATAAACAATCGCGTTAAATAAATTCTTGGCATAAGTTTCATGCAATCATAGTAACGAATGCCTCGTCAACACTTATAGTTTTCATTGAACGTAATGATCTTTGATTGTATCTTTATTATGATGTCATGTAAGGAACTTTTGAAGAATGCTTTGGGTTGTCGTATGATGTCATCCAATTCATTAACTTAAGGAAAACTTGACGGTTAATTTAAGCGGACCTAATTAACCCGGGGTGTTGAGAAATCATAATTTATCGAAAGACCAACTGAGAATCAATCTTGTATGCAAGTGTAACATGTGTGGAGAAGAACCCCTTGGCTATTCCATCATCCATATTTTCATCTCATTCATATTTACGTTTTGCCTTTAATTACAATTTGTCCATTTAGTTTAATTCCGTCCAAAACTCAATCCCCCTTTACTTTATTGTTCAATTTAGTTAGAAATCAATTTAGTTTGTGTTCTTAAAGCATTTTGAGTTTTTGGTTTGTCTTAGTGTTTTAACGTTTAGTTTCACATTCTTTGAGTCTAGTTTAGTGTTTTATATTGTTTTTACGTTTTTCAGTCAGTTTCCAAGAGATTAACAATCCCTCCTAATCCCCGGTCCAGAACGATCCCTACTTATACTTATACTACAATTGTCAAAAAGAGGGTTTAATTTGTGCGCGTATAATTCTCGCATCAATACTCTAGCGTCAAATTCATGCATGAACATTAAGCGTGCACTCTCAATAAACATACACAAACAAGTTATCAATCAAACAGTTAAATGAATTGAATCCAACATTCATGAAATTCCAACCAAAAGTAATCAATTCATATTGCAAGTATAACCATGGTTTCGAATCACCCCCTAGCTAACTAGGGGGATTTAACCTCTCATGTCCACAAAAAGAGAAATACAATTGAATTTAAACATAAAGCACAAAGGAATGATTACACCTAAAACGCCCAACGAATCCACGTGAATTGGTGCGCGTCGAAGCTCCTCTTTCCTCTTCTCCTTGCTGCGGCAGATTGGGTTTAAATGGTGTTGGTGGATGATTTGCGGGTTTAGGGATGGATTTATGGAGGTTGGGTGGTGCGGCAAAGTGGTGGAGTGATGGAGGAAGGATGGTATGGTGGCTGGAAGAGTGGAGGAAAGGTGCGGCTGTGTTGGATTATATGTGGAAGATGGCTGCGGCTGTTTGTGAATTAGAGAGGAATTAGGGTGTATGGATGGTGTGGAATGGTGTGTAAGGTGGCTGGAATGGTGGAGGTAATGCACGGCCAAGGTTGTGGGTGATGGTGGCTGCACGGTTTTGGGAGGAAATTGGGAGAGAATATGGGATGGTGGCTGCGTATGGATGAATGAATTGGAGAATTAGGTGCGGCTAAGGTGCAATATGTGTATATTGGTGGCTGAAAATTATCAATGAATGGATGAGATTCTAGGGTGAATTAAAGGGTGTGGCTGAGATGGATTTAGAAAGCTTTAGGGTGAAATATGGATGGTGGCTTGCGGCTGCAAGGGATTAGGGTGATGGGATGATACGGTTTTAAGAATGAATGGGGAGTGAATTTGTGTCCTAAAGCGCCTACAAGGACTTCAAAGTGGCTAGAAAATACGGACGTTTAAGATTAGGAAAGGTTACCAAAACGGGAAACTTAGGGTTAACTTTCCTAAAATAGGAAACCTTGTTTGAGTAGGATTCCTCGTTTTGGTAAGAATTCATCGTTGGCGTCGGAATTCGTCGTTTCTTCACGTCTTCAACTCATTCATTCCTCTTTCGCTCCAAAAGGCTCCAATTTGCATCTTCTTGCACACTTTGGCCTTATAATCTGAAAATACACAAAAGTGGCCTTAAACACTAAAATAGATAAGTAAACACAACATAAATGCACGAGAACAAGCTAATTAAGTCGCATGAATATGCTCCTATCAAATTCCCCCACACTTAACTTTTGCTAGTCCTCGAGCAAAACAAAACAACTAAAGTAAACAATACGAAACAAAACAAACAAAACATAATTTAAACCTTCCAACGTTTGCCTCAGGGATTTCCAATGAAACATGACATGTCAAAGATCATTACTCACATAGCTTTTAGTCTTCCTTCCCCTCAAGCACATACTTAATCATAGTCACCATTCACTAGTTCGCATTTAATCAAATAAAACACATTTTGAATGTAGTAACATGCCTTAGAGAATTCCCTCAATTCCTCACTCGTTATGCACTCAATTTTCACTCAAATTTTCTGACTACACACCCTACACTAGTTATATGTGAGAAGATTGATGTAAACATGAAAGACTAGTACTCACATACGTTATACAAAGAAAGCAATTTCGGGAGTAATTAAACGTGTGTGGATATGATCTCATGAATGGAATGCTACTACTTAGATGCGAGAACCAGTGACACCATATGCTCATACCAAATTCAAACTCCACAATTGAAATGCACAACACTCAAGATAGAAGTAGAGGGTTGTAACGGGGCTTGGGGTGTTGGCTAACAAGGAAAGGTAGGGATAAACAAAAGTTCTTTAAGCATTAGCAAGTAAAGTAATGAAATTAAGACTTAGAATTCCCTTAGAATGCAGAAATCCACTTTTAAACAAATAGGGGAGATTTAAACAACTCTTAGGGCCTAATTCATTGTTTTGGGCCCTTACTTCAACAACCAATACTTTTCAACTCTTTTTTCATTTTTTTCATTTTTTTTTTTTTTTCTTTTCTTCTTTTTTTTTTTTTTTTTTCTTTTTTCTTTTCTAACCGTGCCTATGGCACAAAAACTCACATCCATAATCCTTCCCCCACACTTATTTTCTGCAACACATTAATCAAAAGGGAATTCAATCATGCTTACTATGCTTCAAGAACACGGGTACGGATGGTCCTATTCTAGGCTAGGTGAGGATAATGTGGGTTAACAAAGAAAGTAGGCTACACAAGGCTCAACGGGGTTAAACTTAAACACAAAATGAGTGAAGGGCACATGGCTGTTTGGCTTTGGTGTTCACTACACAACTTCATCTTGAATATGTGTTATGCAAATCAATGACATGCTTTGAATGAAATGGGCATGAGTTCTAGCATTTGGAACTAAGTGATGAAACGCCTTCTAAGTAGTAACCAAGCAATGAATAATGAGATCATGCAACGACTTTAGAAAACAAAGAATGCACAGATTTTAACTCTCCAAATAAACGTTTAAGCTCAAGTCTCACAGGGATGTAGCGTTTATTTAAGTTCCTTCCTTCAAGCATGTTACAAAAACTAATTTTTTTTTCTTTGTGATTACATGTGAATTCGTAAACTATAACTACAAACAAGCATAAACCAAAGAGTATATCAAACGTCCAACCATGTTTGTAACTTTCTTTAACCATCATGCAATTAAAAACCAAATCCTCATCATTGTGTTGGAAGGTAACCGACGACACAAACAAACACGCAAAAACAACTCTTTTTGGGTTTTTCAAAACAATTTTTCAAATTTTTATGGTATTTTCGGATTTTTAAGTCAACACACTCTAAAACATTCTAAAATAGCTTAAAAACACTTAAAAACAGCAAAGAACAAGTTTAAACATGTTAGGTGGTAATACCCTACGAATTTCATGCACAAATATCTCAAAACAGAATGTTACCCCCCCACACTTAAACTAAACATTGTCCTCAATGTTTTAGACACAATTACAAACATTACACAAAACATAACGTAAGCAACAAAGGAAAGGGTTTAGGGACGCAAATCTGAGTGTGGAGCGATTCCCAAGTTCTTCCTTTGTTGATTGCGTGGGTTGCCTCCCAAGTAGCGCTTGCTTTAACGTCTTCCAGCCGGACGAGACCTCCATTCAAACTTCCCTAGGTCCCACGGCATGGAATTGATCCTTGAATGGAAGGTGATACTTGAAGTGAACCGGCATTGGTTTGAATTCTAGTGTAGGTGCCTGATTCATCAAAATCAGCCAGTTAGTATAAAATGTAATGGAATTTGGAGAAGATGACTTACTTGTTTTGTCCGACAAGAACTCAATGACAAACACCACTCCTTTGAAAGTTTCAGGGATATTGGACTTGGCCAGATTGCATGTGATGGTTATGACTTGTCCAATGTCATCAAATTCAACTTCTTTGGGTTTTGTGGTTTCAAATATGTCCTCTTTGATGCCTTCTACATCTTCTCCAGCCACTACCTTCTCTTGAATCATTCTTCTTGGTGTACAAAGTCCTTTGAAGAATTCAACACCATCTAAAACTTGCTGTGTTGCACCAAGAATTGGAATAGCATTTTGCACCTTTGGGAAGGCTTCCACGATGTCCTTTTTACTCTCTTCTTGGTTGGGAATCAAAAACCTGCTAGGAAAAGGGACATTGGATGGAATAACACCAGCATAACATGGAATTGGGACGTCCTTACTTGTGGTGGGTGGTTTAGAGGGCTTAGGGGGCTGCGGCAAGGGTTGTTCTACCCTTGCCGTGTGCATGTCTTCTTCCTCCTCCTCAATTAGCAGCTCCTCATCCACTTCAAGGCTATGTTTGGACATTTTTAGGTCAGCTCCAACCTCCATAGCACTTCCCAAAGTGATAGCATTATGGATTTCAAAATCTTCCTTCGAGTTTTCAATAGTTGAGTTGGAGAGTTCACTTTGTTCTTGAATTTGTTTCATGAACTCCATAATCTGCCCAATTTGCTCCTCCAATTTACCCAACTTCTTGTCTTGATTTTGTTCGTCCTGCGTCAAAGAGGTTAGTAATTGAAAATTTTTATCATTATCCATGGACATACTTGAACTTGATTGGAATTGTTGTGGGGGAGGTTGTGGTGGCTGAATAGGTGTTGTATAGAACTCCTCATATGGTTGCCAATATGCTTCTTGTTGAGCCTCCTTGGCTTGATTTTGTGACCCCTGCACCAAAGAATTTAATTCATTAAGAATTTGATTATAATCTATTGACGAACTTGAATTTAATTGAGCATATTGCATATGAAGTTGTGGTGGCTGCATAGGTCTTGAATAGAACTCCTCATATGGCTGCCAATATGCTTCACGTTGAACTTGTTGAGCTTCCCACAACATAGAGTTCGAATGATCCCTCCAATCTCTTTGTGGACATTGTTTGGCTTGAAATCCTTGCCTATATGAAGCACCAAATGTAGGGACACTCTGCATTGTGGTCCTTTCGGCATACGGCGACAATTGAGAAGTAAGAGTTGCCAATTGAGCTTGAATGCTAGCAAAATCCATATCTTACTTCTCTAGTACCTAAAATCAAAGAAAGAGAACTAAATCAAATATCAAAAGTAACAACAAACAAAGAAAACAACACTAAGTTAGAAACTAAAACGGAAACAACTAAACCAAAAAGAAAAGAACCAAGGGATTAGCAAAGTTGCTAATCCCCGGCAACGGCGCCAAAAATTTGATGCGAACTAAGTAAGCACACAAATTAAAACCCTCTTGTGACAATTGTAGTATATGAATAAGTAGGGATCGTTCTTAACCGGGGATTAGGAGGGATTGCAAAATCACTTGGAAACTAACTCAAAAACGTAAAATAAAGTTTGAAACACTAAATTAGACTCAAAGAATGCAAAACTAAACAATGAAACACAAAAACAAATCAAAAGACTCAAAACAGCCCCAAAACACTCAAAACTGCCTTAAAATCACTTTTTGGGCAGTTTTGAGCACTTTGGTAACTTTGGACGAAATTGGGTAATAGAATGAATCAAAATGCTTAAAAACACAAACTAAGATACTTTCTAACTAAATTGGACACAAAAGTAATGGGGGATTGAGTTTTTGACGAAATTAATTAAAATGCACAGATTGTAGTTCAAAGGCAGATTGTAATGAATTGAATGAAATTATGGATGAATGCTAGCTAGAAGGTTCTTCTCCACACATGTCACACTTGCATACACTTTGATTTTCAGTTGGTCTTTCGATGAATTATGGAACTCGACACTCCAAGTTAATTAGGTCCGCTTAAATTAACCTTCAAATTTCCCTAGAATCATTGAATTGGATGAATATGCATCGCAAACAAATTATTCCTAACAAGTTCTCTATATGAACAGCATGATAAAGATACAAGTTAGAATCATTACGTTCTTTGGAAATTATAAGCATCGACAAGGCATTTGTAACTATGAAAAGCATGATACTCTTGCCAGGAATTCAATTAACGCGATTGTTTATAAGCAACCTCCACTACTTGTGAATATAAGTTCATAACTATTAGGTGAAACTCACTTATACTCTAGCGTCAAATTCATGCATGAACATTAAGCGTGCACTCTCAATAAACATACACAAACAAGTTATCAATCAAACAGTTAAATGAATTGAATCCAACATTCATGAAATTCCAACCAAAAGTAATCAATTCATATTGCAAGTATAACCATGGTTTCAAATCACCCCCTAGCTAACTAGGGGGATTTAAACTCTCATGTCCACAAAAAGAGAAATACAATTGAATTTAAACATAAAGCACAAAGGAATGATTACACCTAAAACGCCCAACGAATCCACGTGAATTGGTGCGCGTCGAAGCTCCTCTTTCCTCTTCTCCTTGCTGCGGCAGATTGGGTTTAAATGGTGTTGGTGGATGATTTGCGGGTTTAGGGATGGATTTATGGAGGTTGGGTGGTGCGGCAAAGTGGTGGAGTGATGGAGGAAGGATGGTATGGTGGCTGGAAGAGTGGAGGAAAGGTGCGGCTGTGTTGGATTATATGTGGAAGATGGCTGCGGCTGTTTGTGAATTAGAGAGGAATTAGGGTGTATGGATGGTGTGGAATGGTGTGTAAGGTGGCTGGAATGGTGGAGGTAATGCACGGCCAAGGTTGTGGGTGATGGTGGCTGCACGGTTTTGGGAGGAAATTGGGAGAGAATATGGGATGGTGGCTGCGTATGGATGAATGAATTGGAGAATTAGGTGCGGCTAAGGTGCAATATGTGTATATTGGTGGCTGAAAATTATCAATGAATGGATGAGATTCTAGGGTGAATTAAAGGGTGTGGCTGAGATGGATTTAGAAAGCTTTAGGGTGAAATATGGATGGTGGCTTGCGGCTGCAAGGGATTAGGGTGATGGGATGATACGGTTTTAAGAATGAATGGGGAGTGAATTTGTGTCCTAAAGCGCCTACAAGGACTTCAAAGTGGCTAGAAAATACGGACGTTTAAGATTAGGAAAGGTTACCAAAACGGGAAACTTAGGGTTAACTTTCCTAAAATAGGAAACCTTGTTTGAGTAGGATTCCTCGTTTTGGTAAGAATTCATCGTTGGCGTCGGAATTCGTCGTTTCTTCACGTCTTCAACTCATTCATTCCTCTTTCGCTCCAAAAGGCTCCAATTTGCATCTTCTTGCACACTTTGGCCTTATAATCTGAAAATACACAAAAGTGGCCTTAAACACTAAAATAGATAAGTAAACACAACATAAATGCACGAGAACAAGCTAATTAAGTCGCATGAATATGCTCCTATCAGTTATCCATCAAACGGTTAAGTAAATTGCATTCACAATTTATGAAATCACAACTGGAATTAATCAACCTATATTATAAACGTAATCATGGTTTCAAAGCCTCCCCTAGCTAAAACGAGTTTAGCCTCTCATGTTCACAACAAAACAAAGGAAAATTAAATTAAACATTGAAAACAAAAGATAGATTACACCTAAAAATGCTTCAACACTCCAACTTGAATGCACAAACGTCCAAGGCTTCTTCTTCTTCTCTTCTTCCTTGCAAAGTTGCGGCACAGGAGGTCTAGGGTGATTTTGGATGAATTTCTGGGTTGTGAATGGATTTAGGATGGTAGGGTGGTGCGGCAAAAGTTGAGGATGGTGTATAGATGCTTGGGTGAAGGTATGAATGTGTATGAATGGTGGAAGAATGGTTCGAAGGCTGCGGCAAAGACTTGGTTTCTGTGAATGATGGCAGATTGTGTGTAAGAGTGATTAGGGTTGAATGAAGGGTGCGGCTAAGGTATTTATTTGGAAGCAAGAATCCCTAGAGTTTATTACATAGTTTAGGAAAGGATTTAGACCCCAAATCCATCAGGAAAATGAGTCATAAAGTCAGAAATTAAAAGGGAAAAGGAAAGATCTTACGGCAAAGGATAGGAAAAAGGGAATGTGATTTAATTCTGAAATTAGGCAAGGATTTTGGGATAGAAAAGGTATGTGAGGTGTGGCTGAGATTGAGATGAAAAAGGAATGTGTTTTAATGACTTAGAATAGGAAACAAGGACCTCCCTTGCATGGCAAGGAAGGGAAAGACAATGGGTTGCACAGCAAGGACGCTTAAGATGTTAGGAAGGCTTGATTTGTGTCCTAAATTGCATAGGAGTCTTCAATGTTGTTGAAACATAAGGTCTTTTAGGATTAGGAAAGGTTTAACCAAAATAGGAAACCTTGGCTTAACTTTCCTACTTCAAGTAAACCTTCTTTGACTAGGAATCCTCTTGTGATTACGAATCCTCTTGTGATTACGAATCCTCTTGTAATTAGGAATCCTCTTGTGATTAGGAATCCTAACACCTTTAGGTCTTCAATTTCGTCCATTCCTTTTGCTCCAAGCATATGTTATCCATTCCAAGTCCGATTTTGCTCCAAATTGCTCCAAAATGCACCTTTTTGGTTCCTTAGCCATATGAACCCACAAACACACGAAAATAGCTTAAACTACTAAAATAACTATGAACTAACAACATAAATGCACGAAAACAAGCTAACTAAGTCGCCTAAATATGCTCCTATCAAATTCCCCCACACTTAGCTTTTGCTAGTCCTCGAGCAAAACAAAACAAAAGAAAAACGAGAACACAATCAAAACAAACTCTACACCTTCCAGCATGTACCTCAAGGATTTCCAACGAACATGACACATTAAAGAACATCATTCCCACGGTTTTTGGCTTTCTTTACACTTTAGCAAACACTTAACCATAGTCACCATTTACTAGTTCACATTTAATCAATTAAAACAACGTTTTGAATGTAGTAACATGCCTTAGAAAATTCCCTCAATTCCTCACTAGAATGCACTTTATTTTCACACAGATTTTCTAACTACACTCCCTACACTAGGTATATGTGAGAAGATTGATTTAAACATGAAGACTAACACTCACATATATTATAACAAAGAAAGCATTTTCTGGATTTACAACAATGACATGTATATGATTTCATGAATGGAATGCCACTACTTAGAACGAGAACCAGTGATTCCATATGATCATACCACATTCAAACTCCACATATTGAACACATAACATCAAGATAGAAGTTGAGGTTTGTAACGAGGCTAAGGGTATTGGTTAACAAAGAAAGGTAAATGAAAACAAAGGTTCTTAAAGCAATAGGAAGCAAAGTAATAAAATTGACACTTAAACTTCACTTTTGATGGCTGAAATTTACTTTTAAACACAAGGGAAAATTCATGCAACATTTAGGGTCAAATTCCTTCTTTTGGATTGTAACATCCCACATCGCTCAGGGGAGTGATCCTTATATGTATATTCCCATCCCTACCTAGCACGAGGCCTTTTGGGAGCTCACCGGCTTCGGGTTCCATAGGAACTCCGAAGTTAAGCGAGAAGGGGGCTAGAGCAATCCCATGATGGGTGACCCACTGGGAAGTTGCTCGTGAGTTCCCAAAAACAAAACCGTGAGGGAATGGTAAGCCCAAAGTGGACAATATCGTGCTACGGTGGTGGAGCGAGCCTGGGAAGTGGTCTTGCCCAGGCGGGGATGTGACATGGACCCTTCCTTCAATAGCCAACACTTGTGAGATCATTATCACTTATTTTTGAACTCTTTTTCTTTCTTTTTACAACTTTTCTCTTTTCTTTTTATTTTTCCACGAATTTTTTTTTCTTTATTTTCTTCTTTGCCGTGCCCTATTACCTTCCCCCACACTTGCTTTCTGCAATATGTTAATCAAAAGGAATCCATTCTAAGTCATGCTTCATTATCCTTTAAGAACAAGGGTATGGAAAGTCCTAATCTAGGCTAGGTAAGGATAATGGGGCTAACAAAGAAAATAGGCTTGAAACGGCTCAAAAGGGGTAATCCTACAATACATATGCAAAAGGGTTAGGCTTTTTGGCTTTGGTTTAACTAAACAACTTCATCTTATTGTATGTTATGCAATCAATATCATGCTTTGAATGAAATGGGCATGAGTTCTAGTATTTGGAACTATAATGAAATGCATTCCAAGTAGCAACCAAGCAAGGAATGATGAGATCATGCAACGACTTTAGAAAACAAGAATGCACAGATTAATAACTCTCCAAATCAACGTTTAGGCTCAAGTCTCTTAGGGATGTAGCGTTTGTTTGAGTTCCTTCCTTCAAGCATGTTACAAAAACTGATTTTATCCTTTGTGATTACATGTGAATTCATAAGCTATAACCATAACCAAGCATAAACCAAAGCATAAATCAACTTCCATCCATGTTTACAACATTCTTCAATAGTCATGCAATTAAAAACCAAATTCTCATAATTGTGTTGGAAGGTACCCTAAGACACAAACAAACACACAAAAACAACTTTAAAACAACTCTTTTTCGGTTTTTCGAAACTGTTTTGCAATTTTTTTTGTAAATTTTCGAATTTTCTGATCAAAAGACATGAAAACACTTCAAAACACTCTAAAAACACTTAAAAACAGTGAGAAACAACATTATAAGTGATAGGTGATAAAAACCCACGAAAATCATATAAAATCATGCAAAAGCAACTTGTTTACCCCCCCCCCCCCCCCCGCCCGCCCCCACACACACTTAAATCAAACATTATCCTCAATGTTTCAAACAAAGACTCACATTCAAACAAACAACAAAACTAATGAATTTGACAAAATAAAAACAACAGAGAGAGAGAGTTAGGAACGTAAATCTGATTTTGTGGAATGAAGTGTTGAATTGCCTAAGTCCTCTCTAGTTGAATGCATGGGTTACCTGATGTGAGAATTACTTGACACTCAAATTAAACCCTCGTTTGACAATTGTAGTAGAATGGATAAGTGAGGGATCGTTCTAGACCGGGGATTAGGAGGGCTTGTTAATCACTTGGATTTTGACTCAAAAACGTAAAAACAATATAAAACACTAAACTAGACTCAAAGAATGTGAAACTAAACGTTAAAACATTAAGACAAACCAAAAGACTCAAAATTCTTTAAAAACACAAACTAAATTGATTTCTAACTAATTTGACAATAAAGTAAAGGGGGGATTGTGTTTGGACGAGATTAAATTAAATGGACAAATTGTAATTAAAGGCAAAACGTAAATATGAATGAGATGAAAATATGGATGATGGAATAGCCAAGGGGTTCATCTCCACACATGTTATACTTGCATACAAAATTGATTCTCAGTTGGTCTTTCGATAAATTATGAAACTCAACACCCCGGGTTAATTAGGTCCGCTTAAATTAACCGTCAAGTTTTCCTAATGTTATTGAATTGGATGACATCATTCGACAACCCAAAGCATTCCTCACAAGTTCCCTACATGAATTGCATAATAGAGATACAAGCAAGAATCATTAAGCATCATGAAAACTATAAGTGTTGACGAGGCATTCGTTACTATGATTGCATGAAACTTATGCCAAGAATTTGTTTAACGCGATTGTTTATAAGCAACCTCCACTACTTGTGAATATAAGTTCATAACGATTAGGTGAAATTCACTTATATTCTAGCGTCAAATTCATGCATGAAAATTAAGCGCGCATTCTTAATAAACATACATAAATAAGTTATCAATCAAACAGTTAAACACATTGAATCCACAACTTATGAAATTCCAACGAAAGTTAATCAATTCATATTGCAAATATAAACATAGTTTCGAATCACCCCCTAGCTAAAGGGGGTTTAGTTCTTCATAACCTTGAAATCAAAGAAACACCTAAACATTCCGACAACTCAAACTTGAATTGTATGAACGTTTAGGCACTCTTCTCTTCCATTCCTCATACGTACAAAACAAAGAGAATTGAATTTAAACTTTGAAATCAAAGAAACACCTAAACATTCCAACAACTCAAACTTGAATTGTATGAACGTTTAGGCCCTCTTATCTTCCTCTTTATTGTAGCATAAGGTCTAGGGATAGTTGGTTGGGGGGATGGAAGTGTGGAATGGAGTGGGGAGTGATGGAAATGGAAGATGGTTTTTGGATTCTAAGGGGAAGTGTTTATTTGTGGTGTGAGAATGGAGAGATGGAATTGAATGAAATGGAAGTGTGGGATGAATTGAATGATGCAAATGAATGAAGTGTGTGTGGTTTATATAGGGAGAGAATGGATGGGAGAGCATGTGAATGATAGCTAGGAGAATGATTAAAGGGGTGTGAATGGTTGGAAATGCATGTGGGTGAATTGGTGGTGCAATGATGAAAGAATAAGTGCATGTGTGTGTTTTGTGTTGGAATGAATGTGGATGCATGATGAAGAGTTAATAAATAATGCATGTAGGGTTAGGAAATAAAATCATAACTTAAAGGGGGGATGATTAAAGGGTGTGTGAATGCATGTGTTGAATTGGTGGTTCAATGATGAAAGAATAAGTGCATGTGTGTGTGAATGGTGGTAGCTAGGGTGAATTATGATAAATGCATGTGGAATAAAGATGGAGAAGGTGGTGAAATGATGAAGTAGGAAGGTGGAAATGCATGTGAGATGTTCTTTGGAGAAAGGTGGATGAATGTGCATGTGAATTAAGTTGTGAAAGCATGTGGAATGTTTTAAATGGTTGAAATGTGTAGATGATTATGAGTATGATAAGTGATAAGTGTATGGTTATGATAAGTGATAAATGAATGATATGATAAATGAATGATATGTTAAGTAATAAATGAATGATATGTGGTGAGTGATAAGTGAATGGTTTGATAATTGATAAATGAATGATATGCTAAGTGATAAATGAATGATATGTTAAGTGATAAATGAATGATATGTTAAGTGATGATAAGTAATGATAGGTGGTTATGATAGTTTGGTCTTTAATTTCGTCCATTCCTTTTGCTCCAAATATAAGCCATCCAATCCAAGTCCGATTTTGCTCCAAAATGCTCCAAAAGGCATCCTTTTGCATACCTTGCCCTTAGAACCTGAAAACACACAAAAGAAGCATAAAGGACTAAAATAACTAGAGAAACATAACGTAAATGCACGAGAACAAGCCTTTTAAGTCGCATGAATATGCTCCTATCATTACCTCCTAAGAAGCGCTTGCTTTAACGTCTTGCAGCTGGACGAACATTCTTCTTAGCCTCAATTAGACCCCACGGCATGGAGAGTGATGTCCTCCACAACCTGCCCTTCAACATTGGCATAATAGGGCTTCAAACGATGCCCATTCACCTTGAATTCTTGGCCATTCCTCAAGCTTTGGATTTGAACTTAATGGACAGCAATTGCTCATCAGGCAATGTCTCTTGGATGGGTAAGGAGTCCTCATTGCTCACCAAACGACTTAGATGATCAGCAACCACGTTCTCACTCCCTTTCTTGTCTTGAATTTCAATGTCAAACTCTTGGAGAAGAAGCATCCATCGAATGAGCCTTGGTTTGGCCTCCTTTTTAGTGAATAAGTACTTCAAAGCTGCATGGTTAGAATATTCAATCACTTTAGTGCCAAGTAAATATGAACGAAACTTATCTAAAGCAAACACAACGGCAAGAAGTTCTTTTTCAGTGGTAGAATAGTTTAATTGAGAATCATTCAATGTGCGGGAGGCATAATATACGACATGAGGTTGCTTGTTCTTCCTTTGGCCCAAAACAGCCCCTATTGCATAATCGGATGCATCACACATTAGCTCAAAAGGCAAACGTGGGATGATAATTCGTGCCGTGGTAAGCATGGCCTTGAGATGCTTGAATGCCTTCTCACACTCCTCATTGAACTCAAAAGCCACTTCTTTTTGGAGGAGACGGCATAGGGGTTATGCAATCTTGGAAAAATCTTTGATAAATTGCCGATAGAATCCTGCATGGCCAAGAAAAGAACGAACCTCTCTCACCGAAGTAGGAGAGGGTAAGTAACATACAAGATCTATTTTAGACTTATCAACTTCAATTCCTTTTTCAGAGATGATATGACCCAAAACTTTTCCTTGTTTAACCATAAAATGACACTTTTCCCAATTCAAAACAAGGTTAGTTTCCATGCATCTTTTCAAAATTAGAGTGAGATTATGCAAACAATCATCAAATGAGTCCCCAAACACACTAAAGTCGTCCATAAATACCTCAATAATTTTCTCAACATAATCTGAGAATATACTTACCATGCATCGTTGGAAAGTGGCCGGTGCATTGCATAAACCAAATGGCATATGACGATATGCAAAAGTACCAAATGGACAAATAAAGGTGGTCTTTTCTTGATCATTCGGGGCTATGACAATTTGATTATAACCCGAATAATCATCAAGGAAGCAATGAAAAGAATGACCGGCTAACCTTTCAAGCATTTGATCAATATATGGCAAAGGAAAGTGATATTTCCTTGTTGCGGCATTTAGCTTCCTATAGTCAATGCAAACTCGCTAACCGGTTTGAATGCGTGTGGGCACAAGTTCATCCTCTTCATTCTTCACCACCGTGACTCCAGACTTCTTTGGAACTACTTGGACCGGTGAAACCCAACAACTATCCGAGATAAGATAGATGACGCCACAATCAAGTAATTTGATCATTTCCTTCTTCATGACTTCCATCATTGGTGGGTTGAGTCGGCGTTGTGCTTCCCTTGATGGTTTGGCTCCTTCTTCCATAAGAATTTGGTGTATGCATATGGTAGGGCTTATGCCCTTGGTATCAGCTGATAGGAGCATATTCATGCGACTTAAATGGCTTGTTCTCATGCATTTACGTTATGTTTCTTTAGTTATTTTAGTCCTTTATGCTTCTTTTGTGTGTTTTCAGGTTCTAAGGTCAAAGTATGCAAAAAGAAGCAATTTGGAGCATTCTAGAGCATTTTTGGGCCAAGATTGGATAGTGCAAGCATGGAGGCATGAGGATGGACGAATTTGAAAGGCTTGAATTCAATTAGGGAGTTGCAAGGGGGCCTAAAAACCTGATTTCTAGAAGGCTACATTGCAGCCACATGCACTTCCATCCTTTAATCCATTTCAGCCACATGCACTCCCATCCTTTAATCCATTGCAGCCACATGCACTCCCATCTTTTCATCATTGCACCACAAATCAGCCACATGCACTTTGCCTTTCATCATTGCACCACAAATCAGCCACATGCACTTTGCCTTTTCATCATTGCACCACAAATCAGCCACATGCACTTTGCCTTTCATCATTGCACCACAAATCAGCCACATGCACTCCCATGCTCTCCCATTAATTAATTCAAGTCCATATCTGATTTCCCTAGGGTACTAAGTGCCTATATATACTCATATTAACCCCTAGATCAGATCACCACCTCTCATAGACATTCATTCACGCCAGAAATTCATTCCCTCTCTCTAACACAGCCATACTTCACCATTCTTCATATTTTCTGCCCAAAAACACTCCTTGCCTTCCCCTACATCCATCCCTACCCTAAACACATCATTCTACATCATCCATAACCCCCAAAACTCACCAAAACCCCTTGTGCCGCAGCAACTAGAGGAGAAGAGGCTTAAACGTTCATACAATTCAAGATTGAGTTGTTGGAATTTTTAGGTGTACTTCGATTCTTGTTTTCAATGTTTACTTTGTTATTACTCTCTAAGTTTGTTGTAATCATGAGTGGCTAAACCCCTAATTAGTTAGGGGAAAGTTTGAAGCCATGAACATGTTTGAAATATGAATTGATTTCTTCCAATTGTGATTTGTTAAGTTGTGATTGCAATTCAATTATCTGTTTATTAAAAACTTGTTCTTGTATGTTGATTAGGGATGCATACTTAGTCTTCATGCATAAACTCGATGCTAGTTTATAAACGAGTTTCACCTAATCGTCACAAGTTTATAAACATGAGTAGTGAAGGTTGCTAGTCACAACCGCGTTAATTGAATTCTTGGCAAGAGTATCATGCATTCATAGTTACAATTGCCTCGTCAACACTTATAATTTTCATAGAGCATAATGATCTCTCATTGTATCTCTTCTATGCATTCATGTTGAGAACCATTGGAGAATGATTTGAATTGTCGCATGCATCATCCAATTCAATAACATAAGGAAAATTTGAGAGTTAATTAGTGCATCACGGTTAACTTGGGGTGTTGAGCATCATAGTTAATGAAAAGCAATTGGAGAATCGATTCATATACAAATGTGTCTTGTGTGGAGAATGGACCTCTAACTAATCCATCCATTATCTTGTTTTCAAGGAATTCGTTTTACAATTCTGCCTAGTTTATTAACTTGTTTTGTTATTTCAATTTTCGTCAAATCAAAACCCCCCCTTTACTTTCTTGTTCTTTAGTGCTTAGAATCTGTTTAGTTTATGTTTTAAAATGTTTTGAATCAAGCCATAATCTTAAATTCGTCCAAAATTGGGTTTAAGGTCAGAAACTGCCTAGTTAGTGTTTTTAGGCAGTTTTGAGTCTTTTGAACTTGTTTTGAGTCCTTTGAGTCTTTGTATTGTCCAAATTAGTTAGAAAGTGTCTTAGTTTGTGTTTATAAGTGTTTTGATTCAATTTGTTGCACAAATTCGTCCAAATTCACCAAGGTGCTCAAAACTGCCCATAAAGTGTTTTTAAGGCAGTTTTGAGTGTTTTGGGTGATGTTTGAGTCTTTTGGTTTGTTTTAGTGTTTTAAGCGTTTAGTCTCGCATTTTTTTAGTCTAGTTTAGTGTTTTAAACTTTATTTTATGTTTTTGAGTCAGTTTCCAAGTGATTTGCAATCCCTCCTAATCCCCGGTTAAGAACGATCCCTACTTACATACTTACTACAATTGATAAAAAGAGGGTTTAATTTGTGTGCGTATAATTCTCGCATCATCAGCCAAAGTCCACCCAATAGCTGTTTTGTGCTCTTTGAGAACCCTCACCAATTTCTCCTCTTCTTGTGCCGTGAGTGATGATGCCACAATGACGGGCAATGTGTCTTGCTCACCCAAAAACACATACTTCAAGTGGTTTGGCAACGGTTTAAGCTCAAGGGTAGGTGGTTGTTCTATAGAAGGAAGCAACTTGTTAGTTGAAATTGGAATTGAGATTAGACTAGGGGACTTACCATTGAGTCGTGGCAAGGACTCTAGGGCAGCCACGGTCTCAATCACCTCATCATCAAAGGGCACGGCATGGAAGTGTAAGTTGGTGCCGTGGGGTGCTATGGTGGCAGCCACTTGATCCATCACTTCTATGCCATTCGTAAGGACCGTTTCAAGTGCATCTTCATGTAATTGATCAAGGTGTGCCTGCGCCAAAGAATCAAGAATATCAATAGAGAAACATGAGTGATCATCATTAGGAAATCTCATAGTTTCAGAAATATTAAAATCAATCACTTCCCCATCAAATTCCATTGTTAAAGTGCCTTTAAACACGTTGATCTTAGTTCGGGCCGTCTTCATAAATGGCCTTCCAAGAAGGAGCAGCAAGGATGGAGCACGAATTGAATGTCGATAGCAATAATTTAAATGTAATGCAAAGTATGGCAAAGAATGGCATAGTATAAATACTAAGTGCATGAGGTAAGTTTCTCTCCTTTGTTTTGTTTTTGTTTTCTGTTAGTATTTATACTATGCCATTCTTTGCCATACTTTGCATTACATTCATTTCATTCATTTGTAATCATTGAGGACAATGCTTTGTTTAGGTTTGGGGTTGTGTGGTATTGAATTTTTAGTCTTTTTGAGTAATGATTAGAGCTATTTGCAATTAAATAATGGGAATGTACATGTTTAACTTAGTCTTGCAATCATAACTTCGACTATGCTTTGAAAGTTGCTGTATCTGCTAAATACTACTGCTCTCAGTTCTAAGAATACTTGTGAAAAGTTACTAGTTCAAGCCTTAGAAGAAGGATAGTGGAAACTGCCTTTTGTGAAATTTTGTGCCTATTTTCTTCTTTTAGAAAGATTAAACTGTTTCTACTCCTATCCTTTTCTTTCAAATTCATTTCAAATGATCTCATTATTCATTTTTTTATTGAATACTAAGAGTTATTCTCTTTTGTGGATACTTGTGCTTATTATCACCCATGAATGAACTCATTGAGACGATGTTAGGCTGTGCATATTTTAACTAGTAAATGGCCTCATTCCCTACCTTTGTTGTGTGAGACATTACCCATTTTGAAGCCAAACACAGCCATATCTTTTATCACCCACACTAAACTCTACCAATTTTCCCCCATAATAGCCATTCCCTATAGCTTGGGGAATACCAAAGTGATGAAGACAAATATAATGCTCGAGCTTTAAACTAAGAAAGTGGCATGTACTGAGGTAACATGAGCTAAAATTGCAAACCAAGAGAAAAGAAAAAAAAAAGGAAAAAGAAAATGTTTTAAGAAGGACAAAAAAAAAAAAAAAAAAAAAAAAAAAAGATGCAATTTCTAAATCCAAGGGTCCTGGACACCAAGAACAAGAAAAGAAGATCAATTTAAGAGGAGAGCATGTTGGTTTTGCAAGGAAGACACTTTGGTACATCTCAAGTTCTAGTAATCCTTATCCATCCTTTCATAGCCCCTACCCTAAAAACCTTACATTACAACCTTATGAAAGACCTAGCTAATATTTGAGGATGTATTCATGGGTGTTCGTAAGTAAGTGTGTTATTCTATTCTTAGTATTTGATTCCTTTCATGAGATCTTGTCCAGAAAGTTCTTTTGTTTCTAATTGAATTATGTGTGAGAATATCTTGCTTTCCATTACATAACCTCACTCACATATACTTGTTGAGAGCAAGCCCTAGGACTCAAGTGAAAAAGTGAATCTGTGAGATTAAAGTTGAGACGAATCTTATCTCCTTTGCTTAAGCTTGTAACTTAGTAACAAGTTGAATTTGAGCTAGAGCACCTCACTACCATGCAGATTTGATTGTTAGAAGGGTAAAGTCAAAGTTAGGAATGTGAGGCATAGTTGAGCTTTGATTCTTATTATCTTGTTTCAAAATTGCTCTAATGTTGTTTTGTAGGTTGTTTCAGACGTTTATGGGTACCGTCACTGTTAAACCCTTAGGAGACACAACTCCTCCTACTATGGATGCCTAGAAGTTTAAAGGCTTGATGCATAAGCTTAATGCATCACCAACGGAATTGGTCTTAGATTAACTTATGTTTGTCTTTTGTGTTGTTTTTGTTTCTTTTAGTTTTGGTTTGCTCGAGGACTAGCAAAATCTAAGTTTGGGCGTATTTGTTGAGTGCATAAAGTTATATTTATATGCCCTCTTTTACTTAGGTTTTTGACTTAAAATCTCTATGCATCACAAGGTATTTTGTTGTTTGTATTGTATTTCAGAATGAAAGTAAGGGCTTGAAGAAATCATCTTATTTTGGATATTGTAACAAGTGGCCCAAGATCCGCCAGAAAAGGCCCTTGCAGAACAACCAAATTGCGAGCTTTTCCCCGAAGTGCTCAGAACGAATTAGAAAATGGGCCAAATATGGCTAGAAAGCCCTGGAAGTCTTCTTTCTAATGGTCTTTACAGCTTCTGATTTGGAGGTTTCAACAAGAAGTTATGATAGAATAAAGAGGAGCTGCTCAGTTACAAATTCTGATAACAGCTAGTTTTTAGTTACTTCATTACTAAAAGCTGGTTCTTATGAGCTATAAATGAGAGTCAATTCAAGGATGTAAATGTATCAGATGTTAGATAAGTCCTAAGCCTAAAGAGAATCTAGTGAAAGCAAGAGTCTTCAACCTTGAGCAGTTTCTAGGTTCTAGCTTTCCTAATTTTTTATGTATTTTGTTATGTTTTTAACTTAGTTTATGGATACTTAGGGCTGCTTTGAAGCCCTAGACATGATTGAATTAATGTTATGATGCAGTTTTAGTTTATCAATTTCATTTGCAAGCTAAAATCAGTTTTCTGTTTCAATCATTTCAAGCACATATTTTCAAGCTTAGCTACCTTGTTTATGTTTGCTTTCTATTCAGAATGATAAGGATGACTGCCATATCTTCGTTCATTCATTAGCAACATGTGGTTAGGTTCAGAACTAATCATGTAAATCAATTCCATGAAGTTCTAGGATAAATGCCATGTTCTAGGGTTCAGGTGATGTTCATAATCCTCTTCGTTCTTAATGAGTTTCTAGGTATTAAATCTGAGTATATGACATGCTAGGTTGCACCTACAAATATAAGTTTTATGTATATGCCATGCATCTAACATGCAAAGTAAGAGAGGATTTATACAATCTAGTTATATGCCATGCTAAATATGTGAACGTCTTAGTTGTGCATTTGAAAGGGATAAGTTAAAGGATCATATCACTGATTCAGGAATGTTTAGGGGAAGGCCTTTGTTTATTTGAAGTCAGAGGTTTGTTTTTAGATAGTTCTAATTTTTCCTTTTTTCAAACCCCCCATTTTAAGTCATATGAGTTTTTAACTAATGCTAATTGTAAGAGTCAAAGGTTTTACTAAGTTGTTTCTCAATCCATGTGGATCGACACCCTTACTTATGCCGCTATACTATCCTTATATTTGCACTCGAAAGGAACTTCAAGAGATTATAATGCAATACGGTCTTTCTTTAATACAATACTCTTGACCACATTGTTTGGTTTGATAGTTTATTCATGTCTACTATCCAATGTGATTCATTTACTTCTATGATTACCTTGAATGTAATTTGGAACGACTTTCTAAATCTCATTCATACTCTGGCCAAAGATTCTTAATCATATCATAGAGTATTTTCCCTCAAACGGTTTGAAGGTTAAAGATCCCTTGTTGCGCATTCACTTGCCTCCATGGCTAAGTGGCTTAACCCCAACTATGTTGTAGACACCCTCTATCAGAGTGACTTTGACATAGTCAAAGATTAAGGACCTAACCATAAGACAAGTATGATGCCTCAGGTCAAAGGACTACTTTGCACATCCCAACTATGAGTTCTCATGTGACATAAGTATGAGAATTCCTTGTTGATCACGTTAAATGGACTCATTCTCTATTGAGCACCTACATGCTTGTCTTGGTGTCAGTCACACTAATGACTCGAGACCAGTCACTTTCCCTAAGAGAAGACATAGCACATATTGATCTTAACGGACTGTCAATGCCCAATCGGCAATCATATGATTAGGAACATTTTGGATATGTATACGAAGGAAAATGGTCTCATGTATCAAACTTGTTTAGATCACATTCTCCCAATTACATATTCCTTGGACTTATCATTTAAGCATATAACATTTATATGAGTGTTGTGATATATTCTAACACACAAATTAAACCCCATAATTGTAGTATATGAAAGTAGGGATCGTTCTAGGCCGGGGATTAGAAGGGATGCTAATCTACACAATCTAAACTCAAAAACACTAAACTAGACTCAAAAACAGAAAACTAGACTTTAACAACTCAAAACAAGCTAAATAGACTCAAAACACACAAGCTAAGTTAAACTGACTCAAAATAAGTACGAGGAAGTGATTTGGACGAAAGTTAAACTAAAAAGACTCAAAATACTCAATAGGGACAGATTCTGATGAATTGAAACTAAACTAACACAAGTAAGAATTAAAAGGGTATTTGGACGAAATTTAAACTTAACTTGACTCAAAACACTAATAGAACTAGACTTAAACAGATTATAACTAAGTTCAAACACTAAACATTAAAGGGGGATTGGTTTTGATGAATTTAATTAAAATAAACAGATTGCATGAACAATACAGATTAGACACAAAATTGGGTGTTTTAAGGGGTGAAAAGCTAGCTAGAGGGTCCTTCTCCACACATGCACATATGCAAAACAAATCGATTTCTAGTTATTATTCCTTTAAACCATGAATGACAATGACCCAAATTAATTGTGAGAAGCACAAATTAACTTTCAGATTTTCCTAAATTCATTGAATTGGATGGAATACGCATCGGCAACCAAATTATTCTTATGAAGTTCCCTACATGAACAGCATAATAGAGATACAATCAAAGATTATTAAGCTTTGTGAAAATCATAACCATTGACAAGGCAGTTGTAACTATGAACTGCATGATACTCTTGCCCAGAATTTACTTAACACAATCATGACTAGTGACTTCCACTACTTGTGAATATAAGTTCATAACGATTAGGTGAAATTCCCTTATATTCTAGCATCAAATTCATGCATGAAAACTAAGTATGCATCCTTAATCAACACACAAGAACAAGTTCTCAATAAATCAGTTAAGTAAATTGCATTCACAATTCAAGAAACAATAACTGGAGGAAATCAATTCATATAAAACATATGTCCATAGCTTTGAATTTGTCTCTAACTAAAAAGAATTTAGTTCCTCATGTTCATCATAATTGAAAACCAAATTAAAATAAACATCAAACTAAAACTAAGGATAGAAAGAACCCAGAAACATTCCACACTCCAATGGCAGCAGCACTCTCTTTGGATGGCAAATTGCACGGCACTCTTCCTCTCCTTCCTTCTTTGCACGGCACAAGTCTTCAAAAACTCTCCAAAACCTGTGGCACACTCTCTGTATTTTTCTGAATTTTTCTCATGTAAAAGCTCTCTCTTGTGCGGCAAAAATATTATGTATTTATAGGCTAGGGTTTCACGACACAAAGCCTTGGAGGACAAGGATAGGGCATGGCAGAGTTGTAAAGGGAAAAGGTTAGGGTTAAGTGCATGGCAGAAACCAAAGAAATAGGGAGAGGGTGCGGCATACATTTAGGATCAGGAATAGGGCTTCTAGAAAGGGTATTATGGCAAGTTTCTAGAAGAACAAGGGCTAAGGGGTGCAGCACCAATGTAAGAGAAGGATAGAGTTTCTAGAACCTGATATTTAGGTGAATTAATCTAAAATTAAGTCCTCTTTGCAGCTGGAATTAAGATGGAACAAGATTAGGTTAGGATAAGATAAGATATGGTTGGATAAGGTTTGTATAATGTTCCTTCTTTCTTGCTCTTTCCTTATCTTCTTTGTCTTGAATTTGTTTCTCCAGATTTGTAGCATGTTCCTAGCCTCTTTTGACTTCAAATTCGTCCATTCACCTTGCTCCATGTGCAAGCCATCCATTCCAAGCCCAAAACTGCTCCAAATAGCTCCAAAATGCACTTTTTTGCCTCTTTTGCCCTTTAAACCTACAAACACACGAAAATAGCTTAAATCACTATAATAAATAGAACTAACTATGTAAATGCAAGAAAACAAGCTAACTAAGTCGCATAAATATGCTTCTATCAATGAGATGACTTTAAACAATAATCTTTGCCTTTTATATTAAACTACATTAGTTTAACATGTGAAATGTCCGTAAAGTATCATCATATGATTGGCTTTAGGGCACATTTCAAACAATGAAATGCTAAGGTGAACGCAGGATGTGCAGGTAAGTCTAGGTAAAGTTATGTTGTGGATTGAAATGGTTGAATCACTATGGCATGCTTTGCATATAGAATACTCATCATTGGCACACCCCGGTGTTAGTGCTCCTGCCCAGGGTCAAGGCTAGTTCTTCAAGTGTATGTTCACCTCCCACACCACACACTCGCCTTAGATCCAAGTAGGTGCTAGTCATGTCGTACAAGTCACATTAGGTGACTTCAACTCGTAAGTGACTCGCGCATAGCGCTAGTCTTCACGTGATCATAGCACTAGAGCGATTATTATTACACCTAGTCTTTTAATACAGGTCACATTAGGTGACTCCGACTCGTAGGTGACCCGCGCATAGCGCAAGCCTTCATGTGATCGTAGCACTAGAGTGATTATTATTACACCTAGTCTTGTCGTACAGGTCACATTAGGCGACTCTGACTCATGTGTTAGCATATGACTGATAAGTGATAGGTACAGTCGTATAGGTCATATTAGGTGACTCAATTGACATGTTTGTATAGATTACAGCACATAATCGTATTTATATTGTTGTTAAGAATATCTGTTGTGGCATATTTCTAGACTTACATTTGTCATGCATTACTTTCATACTTATACGTAGTATGATTTTCTGGAAACTATATTTGTTTTACAGTGAGGGGTTAGTATGATTGAAAAATAAATAGATTTTATAAACCTTTATTTTTATGCACACTAACCCTTCTGTTTTTCGCCCCTCCAAGTCTTAGTTAGTTGATTTATGTCTATGGCATATGAGGAATAGCTGGTGGATTCTGACATATCTCCATCTTAACGTAGGAACTTATCTCTAGTTGTGTAATAAGTACTTCTTTCTTTCAACTGCTTTATCATTATGTTATCTATGCTCTGAATATTTGTAGTCATGGGTTGTAACCACTATTGTGCACTCACATTATTAACTAATTAAATTCTAGTTTCGGTTTTAATTTATTCAAAATTTTCTTTCATTACTTGCACTTTGGTTACGTCACTTTCATGTGACAGCCAGCACGCCTCGATTCTGGTCGAGGTGTGTCAGTGAAGGTAAGAAATGGATGAGAAAGAGAGAGAGAGAGAGAGAGAGAGAGAAAGAGATAGGGCTTAGTTTTTTATATATGTTTCTCTCATTTAGTCTTATCCTTTATTTATACTAATCAAAATTGACTTGTTTGCTCTATAAGTAATACAAGTCATAAAAGAATTTGATGTCCAAAACCTATTGGATTCTACTTCTAGTCTACACAATCACATCCCTAATCAATATTAACTACAACATTCCCCTTGAGTGTGTAGAACTCAAGAAGTAGGTGCATAAGGCCTTCAAACAAAGTGTAGGAGCGATTAGTGTAGCCTTGATCGACATAGGTAGTACACATGCGAATCTAAGTTAGGGGTGCCTATAGAAATACAGTGCATATAGAAATACAATCTCACCAAAATCTTACTATGGTAAAACTTAACAAGACAAACCCAAAGTTTAAGGAGAAAAGGATGAGTCATGCAGTGTCGATGCTTGAGATGAGTAGGGATACAATAAGTCCAAATCCACAGTACCTTAAAGTGTCTTTTACATTTTCCAAAGTCTGCATGTCAGAGCATTGTTGTATCTTGCCAAAATATTCATAGTGAAGGAGATGTTCAGTCTTGTGAAGTAAGCTCAGTACAATAAAGCGCCTATTGCACTTGGATATGGAACTTATGGTTCCAAAACCTCTTCATCGTCCTCTTTTGGATGGAATAGGTCTAGTAGTGCATCAAGCATATGGATGACCATGGGTATACTCAAAGGCAATGCTCGGCGTAACTATGTCTTGATAACTCAAATGGTGTACTAGATTAATTTCAAAACAATGTTTCATCTCAACGCGAAGATGGTATTGATTTTTTCCAAGATCGTTCATCTCAAATTCTGATTTACGGTGTGCGACGGTATGCTCAAGCTCCTCCAAAGTACCAATGAGATTCATGCGATCAACATAAACTGCAATAATCACACATTTGTAACTACACTTCTTAATAAACATGTAAGGGTATAATTCATTATTCACATATTTCTTATAGTTATACCACATCCATTAGGATTATGTCAATGCATAAAGCAAACACCTCAATCAAAGAGTGTTTCATGGTCTAGAACTATTCGACCAAATCAATGTAAGTCCTTCAGAGACTTTCATATAAATTTATGTATCAAGGTTTATATGTTGTTACCACATTCATTAGTTGCACGTTCAGTTTTTCGGAAACTACTAACATGGAGAATACATCTACTACAATAGAATACATCTCCTCATAATCAATTTTGGGTCGTTAAGAGAAGCCTTGCACCATGAGATGTGCCTTATATCACACTATTTTATTCTTATCGTTACACTTCCTTACGAGAACCAACTAATAGTCAATCGGCTTCACATTGAGCAATGTGGGCTCCATGACACCAAACACCTTTCACTTCGCTAAGGAATTGAGTTCAAATTGGATAGCTTTTTTTCATTTTGGAAAATTGTTCAACGTTGTCACTTGTCAACAGACTGTGGTCCGATGTCATTGCCTTTCAGACTTTTGGTAGCTGCTGCATATGCAAACGCATCATCGATGATAATCTCATTTCGATTCCAAAATGCATCCAAACGAGCAATGGACCGAAATCTCTTGATTATCGGAAGGTGGCTATGTCTCATCCAGGACATTACCATAATCTAGAATAACCTCATGCGTTGGAATGGAAGAGACATCGATTGAAGTTGGAATGGAACAAACATCGATTGAAGTAGAGTAACCTCATGCGTTAATAGATATGCAATGTAACTTCTCTTTGGGGGTGCTAATCCTTCAAACCAACTGGTCTGCCTCACTTAATTATGTGGTGGGGTAGCTGATTAGCTAGCCGCTAATTTACCAGTGCACCTAGTTGATGTAGCAACCCAATTACCAAGTGCAATACATCTTTTTACGAAGCCTTAACGTTCTTTGATAGGAGCATATTTAGGCGACTTAGTTAGATTGTTTTCTTACATTTATGTTGTTAGTTCTTAGTTCTTAGTTATTTTAGCATGTTAAAGCTATTTTAGTAGGTCCATAGGCCTTATGAAGCAATAAGGTGCATTTTGGAGCCTTTTGGAGCAAAATTGGGCTTGGAATGTATAGCATATGTTTGAAGCAAAAGGAATGGACGAAATTGAAGACTTAAAGATGTTAGGATTCCTAATCAAAGAAGGTTTCCTACTTGAAGTAGGAAACTTAAGCCAAGGTTTCCTATTTTGGTTTGACCTTTCCTAATCATAAATGTCCCTAAGTTCCAGCAACATTAAAGGTCTCCTCTGCATTCTAGGACATGAACCAAAGGTTCCTTGCACCATTCTAGCCCTTGCCACACCTACTTTCCCTTTCCTTATTTCTTGCCACACAAGGTAGCCTAAATCCTTACCTAATTTCAGCCTTAAAACACATTCCTATTCTATTCTAAGTCCTTGCTATGCAAGGGGATTGCTTCTTCCCTATTTTGTTTCCCAAGATCACATTCCCTTTTAATCCTAGTCAATGCCGCACCTTACATTCCTTTTCTCTCCTATTTTCTAGCTTTAATCTTTCCTTCCCTTTTCTTGCTGCATGTCACCTTCCTATTACCTTTAATTTCTTATCTTACTTATTTATTTTGATTAGATTCTGACCTTCAATTCTCTTGGACAAAATAGCTAAGTCTCATTCATCTTCCCAAAGACCTTGGCCGCACCCATACACACATATATTCACTCACATACATAACCATTCATCATTCATCCTTGAAGACATCATCCCGCAGCCTCATCACCTTCCATACACCAATCCGCACCTTTTCATTCACCATATCTCCTTGCCATTCATCTATCCTTTACCCTAACACCCTACAACCCACTTTTCACACCCTTAAACCTTTGTGCTGCAGCATAGCAAGGAAGAAGGAGAGGAGAAGAAGCCTTAGACGTTTTTGCATTCAAGTTGGATTGTTGGAATGTTTTTAGGTGTAATCTATCTTTTGTTTTCAATGTTTAATTTAAGTTTTCTTTGTTTTGTTGTGAACATGAGAGGATAAACCCATTTTAGCTAGGGGAGGCTTTGAAACCATGATTATATTTGTGATATGAATTGATTAATTACAGTTGTGATTTCATAAATTGTGAATGCAATTTACTTAACCATTTGATTAAGAACTTATTCTTGTATGTTGATTAAGGAGGCCTACTTAGTTTACATGCTTGAATTTGATGCTAGAATACAAGGGAGTTTCACATAATCATTACAAACTTATATTCACAAGTAGTAAAGGTTGCTTGTCACAATCATGTTAAGTTAAATTCCTAGCATGAGTATCATGATATCATAGTTATGAATGCTTTGTCAATGCTTATGATTTTCATGAAACTTAATGATCTTTGCTTGTATCTTTATTATGCAGTTCATGTAGGGGACTTGGGAAGAATAATTTGGTTGCCGATGCGTTGTCCATCTGATTCAATGATTTAAGGAAAATCTGAGGGTTAATTAGTGATGTCACGATTAATCTGGGGTGTTGAGATTCATAGTTTATTGAAAAAGCAACTGGATATCAATTTGTGTTTAAATGTGTCATGTGTGGAAAAGAATCCTCTAGCTAGCTTATCACCCATAGTTTTCCCCAAATTCGTCCAAACTTTGTTTAAATCTTTAAGTTACTTATTATTACTTTAAATTCGTCAAAATCCAATCCCCTTTACTTTGTTGTGTCAAATTAGCTAGAATATGTCCTAGTGTATGTTTTTAAGTATTTTGAGTCAATACTAATTCAATTTTCGTCCAAAGTACATCCTAGAGTCTAGTTTGAGTCTTTTTTATTGTTTTGTGCTATTTTGAGTCTTTTTGGTTTGTTTTGAGTCATATAAGTTTAGTTAAGAATCTTTGAGTTTATTTAAGTGTTTTTAAGCCTAGTTTTGTATTCTTGAGTCAGTTTTTATTAGATTAGCCATCCCTCCTAATCCCCAGCCTAGAACGATCCCTACTTACATCTTTACTACAATTGTCAATAAGAGGGTTTAATTTGAGTGCTATTATTTATCACATCATTCTTTCAATACATTTACAAGCACGTTTTCAATTGGCAATGTGATCTCGTCATTCTTGCTAGATTAGAGAAAATATATGGCATGCTTTGAGCAACACTCTAAAGACATAAAATACGTCGCACTCCAATTTCACATTTTGTGGTATGGGGATAGAGATGAGACATAGTGGAGCGAACCATGCTAATTCGTGTCAGGGGAAGATTGTCTTATCGAAGTGACAATTTGCAAATTTGCAATTTGTCGGAGGGTCCTTAATAATCTTTGTTGGTGATGATCTAGTAATCAATTTGTTTAACTTATCAACTGTATATTTTCTTATCTGGTTGTGGATTTTTCTTTGGTTGTTTTGAGTTGCGTATCTCTTTATACTTTTTCTGACCTTGTCTTAACTTATTCTTCAATGAACCTAATTAAACTAAATTTTCTAAAAAATAAAGTAAGAATGTGTATCTAATCTCTGTGTGTTTTTTGTGCAATCACTACAAGAAAAAAGGTCAATGCCCATTATAGAATCATAATCAACATTGATTCTCAACCTTCATTGTGGATCCATTTGGTATGTTGTGGAGGTGCTATAGGCACATAAATGGCATACCCAACACGTGTAAGTGCTATAAGTGCGATACACTTGGCTCGTACCTAGTAACCAACTATAAAGCCAAAAATGGTTAGGTGACGTTGGGTCGCAGAAGGTAAAGTGATAGGAGCATATTCATGCGACTTAAATGGCTTGTTCTCATACATTTACGCTATGTTTCTTTAGTTATTTAGTCCTTTATGCTTCTTTTGTGTGTTTTCAGGATCATAAGACGTGTTAGACGAAAGGATGCATTGTGGAGTGTTTTGGGGCCTTTTGGAGCACTATTGGGCTAAGGATGGATAACTTATGCTTGGAGCCCAAGTGTTGGATGAAATTGAAGGCCTTGTATGCACTTGAGGACACAAAACAATGGCCCTAACCCAATTACATTCAACTTGCCGTGGGCTTAACACAAACACCATTCCTTGCCATGCAAGGGGGAGCAATTTGGGTCCATTTCATGCACTTAAACCCTAGCCCAATTACACACCATTGCAGCCAAATCCATTCTTTGCCATGCAAATTCACCACCAATTCAACCACATGCACTTATTCCTCCATCATTGCACAACATTGCAGCCACATGCACCAAAAACTACACTATGCCGTGCCTTCCACATCAATTCCAGCTTGTCTTCATCATTGCAGCCACTTTACCCTTTTATTTATGCATTAAACCTATTTCCTTTCCCTAAATTGCAGCCACAATCCACACCTTTCCAACCTAGCTGCACCCTACATACATTAATTAGTCATTCTTTTCATATTGCATTCACATGCATTTCAAGCACCAAAACACACTCCTTTGTCGTGCATTCCCAATTCCTTTCCAACATCTCACATGCATTTCCACCTTCCTACTTCATCATTTCACCACATTCTCCCTCTTTAACTCACATGCATTCATCACCAACCAACCTAGTTGTCATTCACATGCATTCATCATAATTCACAACACAAAACAGCCACACAAACACACTCCTTTGCCGTGAGTTTCCCTTGCCATTTTTCAGCCATCACACTTCATCATTGCAGCCACCATTCACCCTAGTTGTCAATCACATACTTTCCCATTATATAATTCATCCACATGCATCTTTAACCAACAAACAAATCAGCCACATACACACAAACACACCCTTGCCGTGCAATCCCATCACAATTCCAGCTTTCCAACCTAGCCACATCTACATGCATTCACTCATAATCATTCACTAACATTGCAGCCACATTTCCACCCACTTCCTAGCTGTCATGTTACCTCTTATTTACCTATAAATAAGCATCCATTGCAGCCACAATTGATTCATTCCATCAACCACAATTCACTCTCCACCTTCACAACACAAAACACATTCTCCCTTCCCTTTGCCGTGGCCTTCCTTTCATTTCCATCACTCCCCATCCCCTTAAAACACTACCCAATCCATTCAACACACCAACAACATCCCTTAGACCTTATGCTACAACGAAGAGGAGGAGAAGAGTACCTAAACGTTCATACAATTCAAGTTTGAGTTGTTGGAATTTTTAGGTGTTGCTTTTCCTCGATTCCAATGTTTAATTTCAATTCTCTTTGTCTTGTACGTATGAGGAACTAAACCCCCCTTGGCTAGGGGGGGATTCGAAATACATGTTTATGCTTGCAATATGATTTGATTACTTCTAATTGCGTTTCATAAGTTGTGAATTCAATTTGTTTAACTATTTGATTGATAACCTATTTATGTATGTTTATTGAGAGTGCACGCTTAATTTTCATGCATGAATATGACGCTAGAATATAAGTGAGTTTCACGTAATAGTTATGAACTTATATTCACAAGTTGTGGAGGTTGCTTATAAACACTCGCGTTAAACAAATTCTTGGCATAAGTTTCATGCAATCATAGTAACGAATGCCTCGTCAACACTTATAGTTTTCATGATGCTTAATGATTCTTGCTTGTATCTCTATTATGCAATTCATGTAGGGAACTTGTGAGGAATGCTTTGGGTTGTCGTATGCAATCATCCAATTCATTAACTTAAGGAAAACTTGACGGTTAATTTAAGCGGACCTAATTAACCCGGGGTGTTGAGAATTCATGGTTCATTGAAAAGCAATTAGAAATCGTTTTGTATGCAAGTATAACATGTGTGGAGATGAACCCCTTAGCTAGCTTCCCATCCATTCATTTCCGTCAAATTCGTATTTACAATTTGTTTTCTTTGCAATCTATCCATTTTAGTTTAATCTCGTCCAAACCTAAATCCCCCCCCCATATTTTGTTTAAGTCTTAGTCTTAATCTTTCTTATTTTTAGTTTTGCATTCTTCGCATCAAATAGTGTTTTAAACTTGTTTTTACGTTTTTGAAGTCAAATCCAAGTGATTAATAATCCCTCCTAATCCCCGGTCCAGAACGATCCCTACTTACGTACTCACTACAATTGACAAAAAGAGGGTTTAATTTGTGCGCGTATAATTTCACGCATCAAATTTTGGCGCTGTTGCCGGGATTAGCAACTTTGCTAATATCTTGGATTGTTTTATTTTCTTTTGTTTTTATTTTATTCCAGATTCTTAATCTTGTTTTGTTTCTTGTTTTAGGTACTAGTTTATGACTCGGAGTTCTCATCCGATTCGTGAACATATCTCGAGCTTTAACGCCGATTTCGAGCGAGAATTGAGACGAAAGAGAAAGAACTCAGAACCTAGCGAATCAAGTGAAAGCTCCGAGTCCGTTTCTGAATCTGAAGAAGAACCCAAGATAACAGTGGGTGAAGAAGACATGGCAGCAGACAATCGAACAATCAAGGAGCTTTCCGCTTCGGGATTGGCCAATGCCGCACCATTATGCATTCAATACCCCGCGGCTGCCCAAGGCAAGACCGATGAATTCGAGTTGAAGTCAAGCTTGTTGCACCACATTCCGAAATACCATGGGCTTTCCATGGAAGATCCCAACAAGCATCTCAAGGAGTTCGAGGTTGTTTGTTCAAGCATGACACCCATAAATGTCGACGGGAACATTCTGATGATGAAGGCTTTTCCATTCTCACTTTTGGAAAAAACGAAGGATTGGCTTTTCGAATTAGCACCCGGAACAGTTACATCTTGGGATAGTATGAAAAGAGCTTTCTTGGAGAAGTTTTTCCCAACTTCAAGAATCATTCTCTTGAGGAAACGGATTAGTGGCATCCAACAAAATCAAGGTGAATCGTTTCCTTCTTATTACGAGCGTTTTAAATCACTTGTTGCTTCTTGCCCACAGCATCAAATGAAGGAGGAGCTACTCATTCAGTACTTCTACGAAGGACTCCTTCCCATGGAACGCCAAATGCTTGATGCCTCGGCGGGAGGTGCATTGGTGGATAAAACTCCGGGGGCTGCAAAAGTTCTAATTGCCAACCGAGCACATAATGCACAAAAATATGAAGGTGTTGGGCAAAGAGACCCCCCACGGCAACACCAAGTCAATGAGGTAAGTGCCATAACCGAACTCCAAAATCAAATGGCTAACCTTACTACGTTGATTTCTCAGGTGGTGGAAGGTCCAAAAGTCAAAACCGTAGCTTCCTGTGGCGTATGCTCCATGCAAGGACACCCTACGGACACGTGCCCACAATTGATTGACAATGGAGGGTGGGAAACACTCAATGCCGTGGGATATGGCAACCAATACCAATCACGTGGGGATCCGTTTTCTAATACTTACAATCCCGGTTGGCGTGATCATCCGAATTTCAAATGGCGAGACCCCCAACAAGGTCAACAACCCCAAGGAGGATTTAGGCAGCAACCACCGGGCTTTTATACAAAGCCATTCGTCCCTAATCAAAACCAAGTGCAATCCGCCCCAACAACCTCAGGTATGTCTTTGGACAATGATCAAGTTGTTAAGTTACTTACTACTTTGACGCAGGAAGTACAAACTCAAAATAAGGATAGACAAATCCAAGACAAACGGGTGGACAATTTGGAGAAGCAAATGGGTCAAATTGCCGAATTCATGGGGCAAATTAGAGAACAAGGCAGATTGCCCAGTTCAACCGATATGAACCCAAAGGGAGGATTTGAAACCTCTAAGGCCATCATGTTGAGAAGTGGTAAACAGGTTGGAACGGACTCAAATACATCCAAATCAAGTCAAGACGAGGAGGACCAAACCTTGCCGAATTCATCTAGTCCTCCTAAACCGTCCCAAACCACCAAGGTAAGTCCCAATTCGACTTTTTCGAGTTCTATTCCACTAAATGTGCCCTTTCCTGGCAGGTTTAGGCAATCAAAGAAGGAAGAAGCCGATAAGGACATTCTAGAGACCTTTCGGAAAGTTCAAGTCAATATCCCGCTCCTTGATGCGATTAAGCAAGTCCCGAGGTATGCTAAGTTTTTAAAAGAACTTTGTACAACAAGGAGAAGGATTTCGAACAAAGAGGTGGTTCAAGTAAGTGAAAATGTCTCTGCTGTGTTACAAAGGAAATTACCCCCTAAATGCAAAGATCCGGGTAGTTTTACAATTCCGTGCGTTATCGGGAATACTAAGTTTGAACAATGCATGTTAGACTTAGGGGCTTCGATTAATGTTATGCCATACTCTATTTATGCATCTATGAACTTAGGTGAGCTTAAAGATGATGGTGTGATAATTCAATTAGCCGATCGTTCTAATGCATATCCAAAGGGTGTTTTGGAAGATGTTTTGGTGCAGGTTGGTAACTTGATTTTTCCAGCGGATTTCTACGTGCTTGACATGGAGGATTCACCCCATTCCACCCCATTGCCGATTCTATTAGGGAGGCCCTTCATGAAAACAGCCCGCACCAAGATAGATGTGTTTAAAGGAACTTTAACGATGGAATTTGATGGGGAAGTCATTGACTTCAATCTTTCTGAAAGTATTAAATTTCCTAAGGACGATCATTCTTGCTTTTCTATTGATATAATTGATGATTTGGCGCAGGATTTTCTCGATTCTTTGGAGAGGGATACACTTGAAACAACAATTGCACAAGGAATTGGGCAAAAATCTGGTTTTGCCGTGCCTAAAAGTGTGGATGAGGCCGAGATAGTGGCTGCCCTTGAGTCACTACTTCAACACCATGGTAAGCCTTCTAACCCAATTTCAATTTCAGTTTCCACTAATAAGTTGTTACCCTCAGTGATTCAGGCACCCGTACTTGAGCTTAAACCAGTGCCCGATCATTTAAAGTACGTCTTTCTGGGAGACAACGAGACATTGCCCGTCATTGTCTCCTCATCACTCACGGCCATAGAGGAGGAGAAGTTGATCCGAGTGTTGAAAGAGCACAAGACGGCCATTGGGTGGACTTTGGCCGATATTAGGGGAATTAGCCCGACTACGTGCATGCATCGCATACTTCTAGAGGAGGGGGCTAAACCAACTCGAGAGGCTCAGCGCCGTCTCAACCCTCCAATGATGGAAGTTGTGAAAAAGGAGATTATCAAACTTCTTGATTGTGGAGTGATTTATCCGATCTCTGATAGTCGTTGGGTATCACCGGTGCAATGTGTTCCAAAGAAGTCCGGAGTGATAGTGATAAAGAATGCCAAGAATGAGCTTGTGCCAACCCCTATCCAAACAGGTTGGCGTGTCTGTATTGATTACAGAAAGCTAAATACCGCAACAAGGAAAGATCACTTCCCTTTGCCATTCATTGATCAAATGCTTGAAAGGTTAGCCTGTCATTCTTTTTATTGCTTTCTTGATGGTTATTCGGGATATAATCAAATTGTCATAGCGCCGAATGATCAAGAAAAGACCACCTTTACTTGTCCATTTGGTACTTTTGCATATCGTCGTATGCCATTTGGTTTATGCAATGCACCAGCCACTTTTCAACGATGCATGATAAGTATATTCTCAGATTATGTTGAAAAGATAATTGAAGTATTTATGGATGATTTTAGTGTCTTTGGGGACTCATTTGATGATTGCTTGCATAATCTTACTTTAATCTTGAAAAGATGCGTGGAAACTAACCTTGTTTTAAATTGGGAAAAATGTCATTTTATGGTTAAACAAGGCATAGTTTTGGGTCATATCATCTCTGAAAAAGGAATTGAAGTTGATAAGTCTAAAATAGATCTTGTACGTTACTTACCCTCTCCTACTTCTGTTAGAGAGGTTCGTTCTTTCCTTGGCCATGCAGGATTCTATAGGCGATTTATCAAGGATTTCTCCAAGATTGCACAACCCTTATGCCGTCTCCTGCAAAAAGAAGTGACGTTTGAGTTCAACGAGAAGTGTGAGAAGGCATTCAAGCTTCTCAAAGACAAGCTTACCACGGCACCTATCATCCTTCCACCTGATTGGACGTTGCCCTTCGAGCTCATGTGTGATGCATCCGATTATGCAATAGGGGCTGTTTTGGGTCAAAGGAAGAATAAGCAATCCCACGCCATCTACTATGCTTCTAGGACCTTGAATGATGCTCAACTAAACTATTCTACCACGGAAAAAGAACTTTTTGCCGTTGTGTTTGCTTTAGATAAGTTTCGTTCATATTTACTTGGCACTAAAGTGATTGTATTTTCTGACCATGCAGCTCTTAGGTACTTATTCATTAAAAAGGAGGCTAAACCACGGCTAATTAGATGGATGCTTCTTCTCCAAGAGTTTGATATTGAAATTCGAGACAAGAAAGGGAGTGAGAACGTGGTGGCTGACCACCTAAGTCGAATGGTGCGTGAAGAAGAAGACCTTCCCATTTTAGAAATGTTTCCGGATGAACAACTTCTGTCCGTTGAGGTAAGTAACCCTTGGTATGCTGATTTAGTTAATTTTTTGGTGTCTAAGCAAGTTCCTAACACCTTAAGCAAGGCTCAACGTGATAAATTAAAAAAGGATGCACGTTTTTATGTTTGGGATGACCCTTATTTGTGGAAAATATGCCTGGACCAAATTGTGCGTCGTTGTGTGCATGAATCTGAATTTAATTCCATTTTGAGTTTTTGCCATACATATGCATGTGGTGGACACTTTGGCACACAACGCACAACGTTTAAGGTTCTTGAAAGTGGTTTTTATTGGCCTACATTGTTTAGAGATGCTAGGGCTTTTTGCTTAACATGTGATAGATGTCAAAAGACCGGAAGTATAGGCCACAGAGACCAAATGCCGCAAACCCCAATCCTTGTTGTTGAAATCTTTGATGTTTAGGGTATTGATTTTATGGGTCCATTCCCTATGTCTTTTGGTTTTACGTACATTTTACTTGCCGTTGATTATGTGTCAAAGTGGGTGGAAGCTAAAGCCACCCGAACTAACGATTCTAGAGTTGTTGCAGACTTTGTAAAATCTAACATTTTCTCTAGATTTGGGATGCCTCGAGTGCTCATAAGCGATGGTGGGACTCATTTTTGCAACCGCACCATTGTAGCATTGCTCAAGAAGTACAACGTGATGCATAAGGTTTCCACACCTTATGATGCGAGAATTACTTGACACTCAAATTAAACCCTCGTTTGACAATTGTAGTAGAATGGATAAGTGAGGGATCGTTCTAGACCGGGGATTAGGAGGGCTTGCTAAAACCTTCTAAATTGACTTAAAAACATAAAAACTCAATATAAAACACTATTTAATGCTCGAAGAAAGCAAAACTAAAAATAAGAAAGATTAAGACTAAGACTTCAACGAAATAGGGGGGAATTGGATTTGGACGAATTTAAACTAAAATGGATACTTGGAAACAAAACAAATTGTAAATATGGATAGATTGCAAACAAGTGTTGTGAAATTAGATGGTTGGTGAATTAGCTAGAGGTTCTTTCTCCACACATGATATTTATGCATATGAATCAATTTCCAGTTATTCCTTCATTGAATTATGAACGACAATGCCCCAAATTAACCGTGACATCACTAGTTAACCCTCAGACTTTCCTTATATTATTGGATTGGATGGCATCATTCGACAACCCAAAATATTCTCAAAAGTTCCCTACATGTCATCATAATAGAGATACAATCGAAGATCATTAAGAATAATGAAAACCATAAGCATTGACAAAGCATTTGCAACTATGACATCATGTTACTCATGCTAAGAATTAAACTTAACGCGATCGTGACAAGCGACCTTCACTACTTTCAAGTATAAGTTAGTAACGATTATGTGAAACCTTCTTAAACTTTAGCCACATATTCATGCATGCTAATTAAGTGTCGACCCTCAATCAACAAACACAAATAAGTTAATCATCAAATAGTTAAGCCAATTGCATTCACGAATCAAGAGTTCATAACCGGAATTCATCAATTCATATTACATAAATAATCATGGTATTGAAATCACCCCTAGCCAAAAAGGGTTTAGTTCCTCATAACTTTGAAATCAAAGAAACACCTAAACATTCCAACAACTCAAACTTGAATTGTATGAACGTTTAGGCACTCTTCTCTTCCATTCCTCATATTACAAAACAAAGAGAATTGAATTTAAACATTGAAATCAAAGAAACGCGTAAACATTCCAACAACTCAAACGTGAATTGTATGAACGTTTAGGCCCTTTTATCTTCCTCTTTATTGTGGCACAAGGACTAAGGGATGTTGTTGGTGTGTTAAATGGATTGGGGGATTATGGAAATGGAAGAAATGGAGGAGAAATGGAAGGGAAATGGAGAGAAACTCACGGCTAGGGAGAAGATGGAAGTGTTTGTGGTGTGTTGTGTATGAAATGAGATCATCCTTGAATGAATGAATGCAAGGGTATTTATAGGAGGAGTGGAGATGTATATGGCTATTTGTTTAAGGTGTTTGTGGCTGCAATGATGAAGAATTGCATGTGGAAATAAAAGGGAAAATGTGGTGAAATGATGAAGTAGGAAGGTGGAAATGCATGTGAGATGTTGGAAAGGAAATGGGAATATGAGTAGGCCATGGCATGGGAGTTGTTTTGTTGGTGTAAATGTGCCATGGTTGCAATGATGAAGAATAAAGGGTGCATGTGGGGTGGAATTGAATGAATGCAAAGTGAATGAATAATGAAATGAGTTAAAGAGGGAGAATGTGGTGAAATGATGAAGTAGGAAGGTGGAAATGCATGTGACTTGTTTGTGGAATAAAGAATGAATGGTGGAATGATGAAGAGTTGCATAAAGAATGCATGTAGGGTTAGCTAGGTTGGCTTTGTTTGGGTGCATGTGTGTTAATGGTGGTTTTGCATGTGAATTGATGGATTGTTTTTTATGGAATGGATGGTTCTTTGCATGGCTTTTGAAGTGATTGTGGGCTTTGGAATTGGAAGGAAATGCATGGCCTTGGGGTTGGTTTAAGAGAGAATGGGCTAGGCCCTTTGTTTTATGTCCAAAATGAATACAAGGCCTTCAAATTCGTCCAACACTTTGGCTCCAATCATATGCTATCCATTCCAAGCCCAATTTTGCTCCAAAATGCTCCAAAATGCATCTTTTTGCTTCCTTAGCCATATGAACCTAAAAACACACGAAAATGGCTTAAACTACTAAAACAACTATGAATTAACAACATAGATGCACGAAAACAAGCTAAGTAAGTCGCCTAAATATGCTCCTATCAAACTCCCCCACACTTATCTTTTGCTAGTCCTCGAGCAAAACAGAATAAAAACAAATAAACAAAACGACACTAAACACGTAAAACACAACCTACACCTTCCAACAATCGTTTCAGGGATTTCCAATGCACATGACAAGTTAAAAATTATTATTCCCACAGAATTTAGCCATCTTTACACTTAAGTACATTCTTAATCATAGTCACCATATACTAGTTCACATTTAAGCATTTAAAACCATGTTTTGAATGTAGTAACATGCCTTAGAGAATTTGCTCAATTCCTTACAAGATATGCACTCGATTTTCACTCAAAATTTCTAACTACACACCCTGATCTAGTCATATGTGAGAAGATTGATGTAAACATGAAAACGAACACTCACATATATGTATCACAAAGAACGCAATTTCTGGAGTTAATAAGCATGTTTAGATATGATCTCATGAATGGAATGCTACTACTTAGACGCGAGAACCAGTGACACCATATGCTCATACCAAATTCAAACTCCACAATTGAAATACATAACACTCAAGATTGAAGTCACGGGTTGTAATGGGGCTTGGGGCGTGTGGATAACAAAGAAGGGATATGGAAAACAAAGGTTCTTAAAGAAATAGTGAGCAAGGCAATTGAATCAACTTAGAATTCACTTTTGAATGAAAACTCAACTTTGGAACAAAAAGGGAGACAATTTAGGGCCAGAATTGGTGTTTTGAGCCCTTACTTCAATCACTCATTCTTTCATTTTTTTCAAGCTCTTTTTTCTTTCTTTCTTTTCTTTTCTGTTTTTCTTTTCTTTTGAAACTCAAAACATACTTAAGAACAAGCATTCCTTCTCCCACACTCATTTTCTTGCATAATGTAACTCAAAAGGAATTCATTTAAGTCATGCTCACTATCTTCTAAGAACAAAGGTGTGGATTGTCCTAAACTAGGCTAGGTGAGGATAATGTGGGTTGACAAAGAATAAAGGCTAAACAAAGCTCAACGGGGGTAAAACTTACAACATATACGAAATATGGGAAGTGAGGTTATTTGGCTATGGTGGCAACTACACAACTTCATCTTGATATATGTTATGCAAATCAATAACATGCTTTGAATGAAATGGGCATGAGTTCTAGCATTTGGAACTATATGATGAAAGGCCTTCTAAGTAGTAACCAAGCAAAGAATAATGAGATCATGCAACGACTTTAGAAAACAAGAAATCACAGATTATACTCTCCAAAGAACGTTATAGGCTCAAGTCTCTCAGGGTTGTAGCGTTTGTTTGAGTTCCTTCCTTCAAGCATGTTACATAACTAATTTTTTCTTTTATGATTGCATGTGAAGTCATACATTATAACCATAACCAAGCATATACCAAGAGTAAATCAAACTTTTCTCCATGTTTATAACTCTTTTTAACAGTCATGCAATTAGAAACCAAATCCTTATCATTGTGTTGGAAGGTGACCTACGACACAAAAACGACTCAAAACACTCTTTTTAGGCTTTTCAAAACAAGTTTTTCAAATTTTTATGTGATTTTCGAATTTTTAAGTCAAAATACACTAAACACACTTAAAAACAGCAAGAAACAACATTTGAAGTTATGGTGGATAAAACCCTACGAATTTGCATCAAAACACTTTAGTAACTCCCCCACACTCAAATCAAACATTGTCCTCAATGTTAAAAACCACACTAAACACAAACAAACATATAAACAGCAAATAAACATACTAAACATGGCAGAATGTATCTAACAAAGAGAAGAGTTTAGAGATGCAAATCTGGTTATGGAGTGTTCGTTCCATCTTCTCCTTGGTGATTGCAGTGAGGCTTGGATATTTGTGATTCCACAGGCTTACTCTTGAACTGCGCTGCTCCCATCGTTGATTTTCCTTTGTGCTACTCTTGAACTGGGCAGCAGGCTTCCTTTGGTCCCCCCCGAAGGTCTGAGCTTCCTCCTCTTATCTGTTTCTTTGTTCAATCTCTCCAATTTGTATGGAAGAGGGTTAGAGGATAGCTCAGCAAAGCTAGGTAAGCAACCAGGGAATAGAGTCCAGATAGACTCCAAGTGCCGGCTGATTGCTTCTTTCACTTTGTCATGCAAGTAATATCAAGGACAAAGGAAAAGACAGGGAAAGAGTATGATATGAGATACCTTTGCTTTCGCCCTTGATGATATGAGATACCTTTGCTTTCGAAGAAGCGGTGAATGAATCAGCACATGTATTTGTGGTGCTGTTTCCTCCTGGGTCATCTGTACTCCAGGCATCTGGTATCATCTTTGGGGAAGAAGAAAGAATGGAGTATTTCGAAAGGCTTTGCTGGGAGTGCGCCCTCAGAGGTGAGGAAGAGTTGGGCATTTTCTTCAGTTCTGTCTTGCCATAAAAGATCAAGGTCGACATATATAGGGAATTCAATAGCAAGTGGTGATACTGTTCTTTTACCGTTGTCGACAAACATTTTGATCTCGCAAATCCGGCTTTTTGGAATAGTGACGACTCTTCGATCTTTGAAGACGCCTCTTCGATCTTTGAAAACGCCTCTTCGATAAAGCTGCACGCGTTTTCTGAAAAGCAGATAAAGCGTCGCCGAACTTTGCGCTTGTCGGCTAAAGACGTGTAGTTGCGATGATGGCCTCCACGTGTTGAACGCGTTTTCTGAAAAGCCGAGGAAGCGTCGCCGAACTTTACGCATGAACTTCCGGCTTTTTGAATCGGTGGACGCGTTGCCTTGGCTTTTTATAGAGCTATCGATCACCGCCAACTTACACACTCTGAAGATTTTCCATTCTTGAAACTCGTCTCCGGCCCTTTGAAAATCTACTCCGTCCACCCCTTCTTTTTTAACTTCGTGAACAATGGCTAGCTCATCCAACCCATCGAACCTTTGCTTAGATTTGAGTCTAAGCAGTGATCCAGTCGCGTCTCGTCAGGGTAAGGTATGGTGCCCGTCTTTCTTATCTTCCCATGGCCCTCTTACAGATGAGGACTCTGTGATGACGGATCCCACAACGGCTACGATAGTGGCTCGGAACCTCCTCACTCCCAAAGACAGTCAGCTGCTTTCAGGACGGTCCGATGAGTTGGCCGTTCAAGAATCCCTGGCTCTGAGTGTTCAGTGCGCTGGCTCTGTGTCCAACATGGGCCAACGCCTTCTTGCTCGCTCCCGTCAGGTTGAATCCTTGATGGCAGAGGTGGAGAGTCTTAAACAGGAGATCAAACAACTTAAGTACGAGAACCGAAGTTTGCACGTGCTTGCCAACAATTATTCAACAGGCATGAAGAGGAAGCTTGATGAGCTTGATGACCGTCAAAGGCTTGCAGCTTTCTTCCAGAGGCACCTCTTTCCTGGGTCATCCAGCGTTCCACCAAGGTTTGGGGCCTTGAATGATCTATCTTCGGTGCCTCCCGCTCCGATGCCTTCCGCTCCGATGCCTCTTGCTCCAATGCCTTCTGCTCCAAGACCTCCTGTTCCGATGCCTTCTGCTCCAAGACCTCCTGTTCCGATGCCTTCTACTCCGAGAGTGTTGCCACGTAGTGGGGCCTCACGTACACAACCTTTGTGAAGACTCCATCTTTCTGCCATGTTTAGATACAATTGTAATTTATCGAAAAAATCAATGAACAAGCTTTGTTTTATTTACTGTATTGGGTTGCCTCCCAAGTAGCGCTTGCTTTAACGTCGTACAGCCGGACGATGCTCCCTTGAATGTTTATGGAACCCCACGGCATGGAGGGGTGCAACCACAATCTGTTTGACGAACCATTTCATGCTTTGGGTCCTTGAATGGAGTGAGATAATGATCCTTTCTTATTGTCGTGTTTTGCTTTTTTACATCAACACGAATTCTCCCACGACGTTGAATTCGATTAGGTACCTGCACCACACGAGGTAACAACCTATTAGTTGAAATGGGAATCGAATTTGGAATAGGTGGCTTACCTTTGTACGGCAAAGAAGTGGTAGCACAATGGACGGATGCACAAGGGTTGTTCATGGCCAATTGTGGTGCTTTCAAGGTTGGAGCCGTGCATTCCTTGTGCTCTACTCCAAGTTCCTTCTCGGTGGTAGTTCGAGAATCATCCTTCTTGATCTTTGTTGAATACTCCGTCCCTATGTGTTCAATTACATTAATGGCACAACAAGAACGAACATCATTAGTATCATTAATCGATTCAGGAATCTTAAAGTTAATCATATCACCACCAAAGGTCATAGTGACTGCTCCCTTGGCCACATCAATCTTGGTTTGAGCTGTTTTCATGAAAGGTCGTCCAAGTAAGAGTGGTGATGATGGAGAGTGTGCCGAATCTTCCATGTCTAGGACGTAGAAATCAGCCGGAAAAATTAAATGGTTCACCTGCACAAGCACATCTTCCAAAACTCCTTTTGGATACGCGTTAGAACGATCAGCCAATTGTATAATTACACCATCTTGTTTTAATTCACCCAAATTCATAGATGCATAAATAGAATAAGGCATGACATTTATGGATGCACCTAAATCAAGCATGGCATGTTCAAAACGATTATGTCCAATCACACAAGGAATCGTGAAACTACCGGGGTCTTTGCACTTGGTAGGCAGTTTACGTTGCAAAACAGCGGACACATTCTCGCTTACCTTCACTACCTCTTTGTTTGCCCTTCTTCTCTTTGTATTGCATAGGTCCTTGAGGAATTTAGCATACTTTGGAACCTGTTTGATTGCATCGAGAAGCGGTATGTTCACTTGCACCTTCCGGAACGTTTCAAGAATGTCCTTCTCGCTTTCTTCCTTTTTTTCTTGCATGAACCTGCGAGGAAAAGGTACATTGGGCAGATTAGGACGTGAAGTACATGAATTTGAACTTAAATTACCTGATTTGGCCGAGTTAGGGTGATTGGGGGCCTGCGGCATTGGGTTTTTCACCCTTGCCGTGGGTGAGCTAGACACTTCCTCAGGTTGTGTCGTCTCTTCATCTACTTTCTGGGCAGATTTGGGATTGTTTGGCTCGGTCCCAACTTCTTTTCCACACTTTAGGGTGATGGCCTTGGCGGATTCGAATCCTCCCTTTGGATTGACTGTGGTTGAGCTAGGAAGCTTTCCTTGCTCTCTAATCTGTCCAAGGAACTCAGAAATCTGCCCTATTTGTTTCTTCATATCCATCATCTCCTTCTCGTTATTTGCTATCCGGTTGTTTTGATTTTGCAACCCCTGCGAAATAGAGGTTAGTAATTGCATAGCTTGATCACTTTCCAAGGACGTACCTGAATGAGATGATGCCGAAGGTTGTTGGGGTTGTTGGGGTGCATACGGCTTGGAATAAAAACCAGGGGGGTTTGGCCTAAATCCTCCTTGTTGGGCAGCTTGTTGTGGCTCCCTCCATTTGAAGTTTGGATGGTCCCTCCATCCGGCATTGTAAGTGTTCGAGTATGGGTTGTTTTGATTTTGTCCTTGGAAACCAATTGCATTGGCAGATTCCCACCCACCATTCTCGATTAGTTGAGGGCACTTGTCGGATGGATGCCCTTGAATTGAGCACACGCCACAAATTTGGTGTTCTTGTGCTTTTGGACCAATCACAACCTGAGAAACAAGAGAAGTAAGATTAGCAAGTTGTGATTGAATTTCAGAAATAGCACTCACCTCATTTACACTTTGTTGCCGTGGGGCTTCCCTTTGGCCCACTCCTTCATATTGTTGAGCGTTGAGCGCTCGGTTGGCTATGAGATTCTTGGCATCCCTTGGTGTTTTGTCCACCAATGCTCCTCCCGCTGATGCATCAAGCATTTGACGTTCGATAGGAAGGAGGCCCTCATAGAAATATTGAAGGAGAAGTTCCTCCTTCACTTGATGTTAAGGACATGAAGCTACAAGGCCTTTGAAGCGCTCATAATAAGCCGGGAATGTCTCACCATGATTCTGTTGAATACCACTAATTTTCTTCCGTAGGAGAATCACTCTCGAAGTAGGGAAGAATTTCTCCAAGAAAGCACGCTTCATACTCTCCCACGAAGTCACAGTTCCCGGGGCTAGTTCGTAGAGCCAATCTTTGGCCTTGTCCATAAGTGAAAATGGAAAGGCCTTCATCATCATTATACTCCCATCCACAGTGACGGGGGTCATGCTCGAACAAACCACCTCGAACTCCTTCAAGTGTTTGTTGGGGTCTTCCATAGACAAGCCATGGAACTTCGGAATATGGTGTAACAAACTGGATTTGAGTTCAAACACCTCAGTCTTCCCCTCTGCAGCCGTGGGGTATTGGATACAAAGAGGCAATGCATTATCCAAACCCGAGGCCGAAAGCTCCTTGATGGTTCTATTATCTGCTGCCATGGCTTGTTCTTCTTCAAAAATCTGATTCGTGGGCTTTTCTTCTACACCTACTTCGTCTTCTTCAAGCCCAAGTTGTGGTGGAGGTTGTGGTGGCTCTTGTTGACTCCTCGTTTTCCTCAAAGTGCGTTCAAAATCACCGTCAAAGTCGGAGATGTTCTCTATAATAGGCCGAGAGCTACGAGTCATCCACAGTACCTGAAAAACAAGAAAAAAAACAAACTAAGAATCTGAAATAAGAATGCACGAAAAACAACAAAAAAAAATTAAAGTAAAATAAAATAAAAATAAAGACAAGGGACTAGCAAAGTTGCTAATCCCCGGCAACGGCGCCAAAATTTGATTCGAGAATTACTTGACACTCAAATTAAACCCTCGTTTGACAATTGTAGTAGAATGGATAAGTGAGGGATCGTTCTAGACCGGGGATTAGGAGGGCTTGCTAAAACCTTCTAAATTGACTTAAAAACATAAAAACTCAATATAAAACACTATTTAATGCTCGAAGAAAGCAAAACTAAAAATAAGAAAGATTAAGACTAAGACTTCAACGAAATAGGGGGGAATTGGATTTGGACGAATTTAAACTAAAATGGATACTTGGAAACAAAACAAATTGTAAATATGGATAGATTGCAAACAAGTGTTGTGAAATTAGATGGTTGGTGAATTAGCTAGAGGTTCTTTCTCCACACATGATATTTATGCATATGAATCAATTTCCAGTTATTCCTTCATTGAATTATGAACGACAATGCCCCAAATTAACCGTGACATCACTAGTTAACCCTCAGACTTTCCTTATATTATTGGATTGGATGGCATCATTCGACAACCCAAAATATTCTCAAAAGTTCCCTACATGTCATCATAATAGAGATACAATCGAAGATCATTAAGAATAATGAAAACCATAAGCATTGACAAAGCATTTGCAACTATGACATCATGTTACTCATGCTAAGAATTAAACTTAACGCGATCGTGACAAGCGACCTTCACTACTTTCAAGTATAAGTTAGTAACGATTATGTGAAACCTTCTTAAACTTTAGCCACATATTCATGCATGCTAATTAAGTGTCGACCCTCAATCAACAAACACAAATAAGTTAATCATCAAATAGTTAAGCCAATTGCATTCACGAATCAAGAGTTCATAACCGGAATTCATCAATTCATATTACATAAATAATCATGGTATTGAAATCACCCCTAGCCAAAAAGGGTTTAGTTCCTCATAACTTTGAAATCAAAGAAACACCTAAACATTCCAACAACTCAAACTTGAATTGTATGAACGTTTAGGCACTCTTCTCTTCCATTCCTCATATTACAAAACAAAGAGAATTGAATTTAAACATTGAAATCAAAGAAACGCGTAAACATTCCAACAACTCAAACGTAAATTGTATGAACGTTTAGGCCCTCTTATCTTCCTCTTTATTGTGGCACAAGGACTAAGGGATGTTGTTGGTGTGTTGAATGGATTGGGGGATTATGGAAATGGAAGAAATGGAGGAGAAATGGAAGGGAAATGGAGAGAAACTCACGGCTAGGGAGAAGATGGAAGTGTTTGTGGTGTGTTGTGTATGAAATGAGATCATCCTTGAATGAATGAATGCAAGGGTATTTATAGGAGGAGTGGAGATGTATATGGCTATTTGTTTAAGGTGTTTGTGGCTGCAATGATGAAGAATTGCATGTGGAAATAAAAGGGAAAATGTGGTGAAATGATGAAGTAGGAAGGTGGAAATGCATGTGAGATGTTGGAAAGGAAATGGGAATATGAGTAGGCCATGGCATGGGAGTTGTTTTGTTGGTGTAAATGTGCCATGGTTGCAATGATGAAGAATAAAGGGTGCATGTGGGGTGGAATTGAATGAATGCAAAGTGAATGAATAATGAAATGAGTTAAAGAGGGAGAATGTGGTGAAATGATGAAGTAGGAAGGTGGAAATGCATGTGACTTGTTTGTGGAATAAAGAATGAATGGTGGAATGATGAAGAGTTGCATAAAGAATGCATGTAGGGTTAGCTAGGTTGGCTTTGTTTGGGTGCATGTGTGTTAATGGTGGTTTTGCATGTGAATTGATGGATTGTTTTTTATGGAATGGATGGTTCTTTGCATGGCTTTTGAAGTGATTGTGGGCTTTGGAATTGGAAGGAAATGCATGGCCTTGGGGTTGGTTTAAGAGAGAATGGGCTAGGCCCTTTGTTTTATGTCCAAAATGAATACAAGGCCTTCAAATTCGTCCAACACTTTGGCTCCAATCATATGCTATCCATTCCAAGCCCAATTTTGCTCCAAAATGCTCCAAAATGCATCTTTTTGCTTCCTTAGCCATATGAACCTAAAAACACACGAAAATGGCTTAAACTACTAAAACAACTATGAATTAACAACATAGATGCACGAAAACAAGCTAAGTAAGTCGCCTAAATATGCTCCTATCACCTTATCACCCCCAAACCAGTGGCCAAGCCGAAGTTTCAAATCGAGAAATCAAGCAAATCCTGGAAAAGACCGTGGGGCCGAATAGAAAAGATTGGAGCTTGCGCTTGGAGGATGCACTATGGGCCTATCGAACGGCGTACAAAACGCCCATTGGTATGTCCCCATTTCGGCTAGTCTATGGCAAGCCGTGCCATCTACCCGTAGAGCTTGAGCACAAGGCACATTGGGCCGTCAAGACCTTCAATATGGATGTGGACGCGGCTGGAAACCATAGGAAGCTACAATTGAGCTAGCTTGAAGAGATTAGGCATGAGGCGTATGAGAATGCCCGGATTTACAAGGAGAAAACCAAGGTCGTCCATGACAAGATGATTAGAGGCAAAACCTTCTCAATCGGGCAGAAAGTGTTGTTATTCAATTCTCGTCTTCGATTATTCCCCGGTAAGTTACGTTCTAAGTGGGTTGGTCCTTTTATTGTCACTAATGTTTTCCCTCATGGTGTAGTGCAAATCAAAAGTTCAAGGACGCAGCAAGAATTCAAAGTGAATGGGCATCGATTGAAGCCCTATTACGAGACGTTTGAGGAGCATGTCGTGGAGGAGGTACCCCTCCATGCCGTGGAATCTAGTCAAGCTTAAACGGAGGTACCGTCCGGCTGCAAGACGTAAAAGAAAGCGCTACTTGGGAGGCAACCCAATACAGTGAATAAAGCTTGTTCATTGATTTCCGAGAGATTACATGCAATAAAAAAAATAAAAATAAAATAAAAATAAAAAATAAAAAAACATGGCAGAAAGATGGAGCCTTCACAAAGGTTGTGTACGTGAGGCCCCACTACGTGGCAACACCATCGGAGCGGAAGCCATCGGAGCGGGAGCCATCGGAGCGGGAGCCATAGGAGCGGGAGGCATAGGAGCGGGAGGCACCGAAGATAGATCATTCAAGGCCCCAAACCTTGGTGGAATGCTGGATGACCCAGGAAAGAGGTGCCTTTGGAAGAAAGCCGCAAGTTTTTTACGGTCATCTAGCTCATCAAGCTTCCTCTTCATGCCTGTCGAATAATTGTTGGCAAGCACGTGCAAACTTCGATTCTCGTGCTTAAGCTGTTTGATCTCTTGCTTAAGACTCTCCACCTCCACCATCAATGATTCAACCTGACGGGAGCGAGCAAGAAGGCATTGGCCCGTGTTGGACACAGAGCCAGCGCACTGAACTCTGAGAGCTAAGGACTCTTGAACGGCCAACTCATCGGACCGTCCTGAAAGCAGCTGACTATCTTTGGGAGTGAGGAGGTTCCAAGCTACTATCGTAGCTGTTGTTGCATCCGTCATCACAGAGTCCTCACCTGTAAGAGGGCCATGAGAAGATAAGAAAGACGCGCACCAGACCTTATCCTGACGCGGCGCAACCGGATCACTGCTTAGACTCAAATCTAAGCAAATGTTCGATGGGTTAGATGAGCTAGCCATTTTTCAAGAAGTTAAAAGAGAAGGGTTGGATGGAGTAAAATCTCGACGGGCCGGAGATGATTTCTGGGCAATCTTCAAAATGTGCATGATAGAGGTGATCGATCACCTCTATTAAAGGAGAGGCGACACAATCACCAATTCAGAATTGAAGAGACACCGCTCTTCAAAGCTGGATTTTCGGGCGTAAAGATCCCCAGCCCTTCAGACGCAATCCCGATTTTTCAGAAAGCGTGTGCAACTTTGTCAAAAGCTCCCGGCTTTTCAGAAGACGCGTGGAACGCGAGAAAGCAGCTGCACACTTTTGCCGACAAACGTGGGTGACAAAGCCGAAAGCTCCCAGCTTTTCAGAAAGCACGTGCCACTTTGTCAAAAGCTCCCGACTTTTCAAAAGACGCGTGGAGGACATTGTCGCATCCGCACTGCCACTTGCCATTACAATTCCTATATACATCAACATTCATGGCAAGGCATACACCCACAAACGCATAACTTTCCTTCTCGGCCGAAAATGTAAGCTGCAACCAACCCTCTCAAACATGCTCAGTTTTCTCCTTCTCTTGAGAACACACTTTCAACCATGGATGTATCCCCCAAAGAAGATACCAAATGCCTGGAGTACAAATGAGGCAAGAGGAAACGGTGGATCGAAGCATGTGGATTCATTCGCTGCCTCTTCGAAAGCAAAGGTATCTCATATCATCAAGGGCGAAAGCAAAGGTATCTCATATCATGCTATTGAAGGAAGATTTGTGAAAAACATGTTCATTTAAGCAACATCAATAGCATGCAATTAACAATTAAAGGCGGAATCATGCTTGTATGCACTTAAAACAAAACATTTACCCATGAAATTCAAAGCCTAGTAGATAGGTGAACCAAGACTCAACTCAAAACAAAGTGAGTTGAGAAATCAATACCTTTGTAGATTCCTCTTTGCATAAGCAAAGGCTAATCACCCAAAGAGAGGGCCTTCATTCCTTGCATCTTGGATCCATGGATTTGGATGGATGAAAAGGTTTCTCCAAGTTCCCAAAATTGAGAACCTCTAAGTCTCCACACCAAGGTATATTGTAGAAGAAATGAGTGACCTAGAGGAAGTAAGATTGCTAGCTATTCCCCTCTAGATTGGCCAAAATTTTTGAGAGAAAGGAGAGCTTGTGTTCTCATCCTTTCCCCAAAAATAACCCTTAGTAAATTTTAGGCTATAAAGTCCTTTATATAGTCCCTTCAAATAAGTGACCTAATGGACCAAAAGCCCTATTCTTTTACACATGGCTAGCCTATAGGTTTATTGGGCTTTCAAGCCCTTTGTTTTATTCAAGTTGTCATACAACTTGAGTTAATGGGCTTGACATTCAAATCCCATTGGACCTTGCGGCCCAAAACTAACCCGAGGTCTTTTAACGAACTTATTCGTTTGATTAATAATCATATTAATTAATCCTTGCCATAAATAATTAAACCATTTAATTATTCTTACTCATCTCCGTTGAATCTTCAATCTCTACCTTACACGGTGTACGATCCATTAGGTTCCTTTTAGCGAGGCAGTGGGCGATTCAAACTCTTTCAAATCGATTGTGAATTGAAACTTACTTTCAATTCTCCCGTTAGTGATAATACACTTTTAGGGCTTCCACAAACCATGAGTGACACCTAGCAGCATATCATGGTTACCCAAGCTAATCAGAAGAGGTGGAGAACCTATTCAGTTTAGGATTACAAATGCAATACGGTCTTTCTCTAATACAATACTCTTGACCACATTGTTTGGTTTGATAGTTTATTCATGTCTACTATCCAATGTGAATCTTGTACTTATATGATTACCTTGAATGTGATCTGGAACGCATTCCAACATCTCATTCATACTCTGGCCAGAGATTCTAAATCATATCATAGAGTATTCTCCCTCAAACAGTTTGAAGGTTATAGATCCCTTGTTGCGCATTCACTTGCCTCCATGGCTAAGTGGCTTAACCCTAATGATGCCGTGGACACCCTGATAGAGTGACTTTGACATAATCAAAGATTAAGGACCTAACCACAAGACAACTGTGATGCCTCAGGTCAAAAGACTAATTTGCATTATCCCAACCATGAGTTCTCATGTGACATGAATATGAGAACTCTTCGTTGATCGTGTTCAGTGAACTCATTCTCTATTGAGCACCTACGTACTTGTCTTGATGTCACACACACCAATGACTCGAGACTAGTCACTCTCCCTGAGAGAAGACATAGCACGTACTGATCTTAACGGACTGTCAATGCCCAATTGACAATCCTATGATCAGGAACGTTTAGGATGTGTCAACGAAAGAATGGTCTCATGAATCTAACTTCTTTAGATCGCATTCTTCCAATCACATATTCCTTGGACTTATCGTTTAAGCATATAACATTTATATTAGACGGCTCAAACAATAATCTTTGCCCTTTAAACTACATTAGTTTGAAATGTCCGTAAAGTATCATCATATGATTGGTTTTAGGGCACATTTCCAACAGCTATTTCCCTGTCTTTTCCTTTGCCTTTGATATTACTTGCATGGCAAAGTGAAAGAAGCAATCAGCCGGCACTTGGAGTCTACCTGGACTCTATTCCCTGGTTGCTTACCTAGCGTTGCTCTCGAGTAGTCATCTTCAACGGTTGATACACTTCCAGAGAAGGGACCACTTCTGCAAAGGGGAGCAAGTAAGGCAAAGGAAAATGATACATTGAAGCATGAGGAGACAAGCATATGCTGAGCTATCCTCTAACCCTCTTCAATACGAATTGGAGAGATTGAACAAAGAAACAGATAAAAGGAGTAAGCTCAGACCTTCGGGGGAGACCAAAAGAATCCTGCTGTCCAGTTCAAGAGTAGCACAAAGGGAAATCAACGATCGGAGGAAACCAAAAGAATCTCCAGCTCAGTTCAAGAGTAGCCTGTGGAAAAACTCAAGATAAAGCCTCACTGCAATCGCCAAGGAGAAGATGGAATTTACACTCCATAACCAGATTTGCATCCCTAAACTCTTCTCTTTGTTAGATACATTCTGCCATGTTTAGTATGTTTAGTTGCTGTTTATGTGTTTACTTTTGTTTGGTGTGTTTTAAGCTTAAAACATTGAGGACAATGTTTGATTTAAGTGTGGGGGGGGGGGGGGTAACTAAGTATATTTGATGCAAATTCGTGGGATTTTATCACCCATAACTTCAAATGATGTTCCTTGCTGTTTTAAGATATTTTTAAGTTGTTTTAGAGTGTTTTTATGTTTTGTTTTGATAACTCTGAAAATCACATAAAAATTTGAAAAACATGTTTTGAAAAGCCTAAAAAGAGTGTTTTGAGTCATTTTTGTGTTGTAGGTACCTTCCAACACTTGCCTCAGGATTTGGTTTGTAAGTGCATGACTGTTAAAAAGAGTTATAAACATAGAGAAAAGTTTGATTTACTCTTGGTATATGCTTGGTTATGGTTATAATGTATGACTTCACATGCAATCATAAAAGAAAAATTCGTTTTTGTAACATGCTTGAAGGAAGGAACTCAAACAAACGCTACAACCCTGAGAGACTTGAGCCTATAACGTTCTTTGGAGAGTATAATCTGTGATTTCTTGTTTTCTAAAGTCGTTGCATGATCTCATTATTCTTTGCTTGGTTACTACTTAGAAGGCGTTTCATCATATAGTTCCAAATGCTAGAACTCATGCCCATTTTATTCAAAGCATGTTATTGATTTGCATAACACATATTCAAGAAGAAGTTGTGTAGTGACCACCACCATAGCCAAATAGCCTTACTTCCCATATTTCGTATATGTTGTAAGTTTTAAACCCGTTGAGCCTTGTTTAGCCTTTATTCTTTGTTTACCCACATTTTCCTCACCTAGCCTAGTTTAGGACAATTCCCACCCTTGTTCTTAAAAGATAGTGAGCATGACTTAATTGAATTCCTTTTGAGTTACATTATGAAAGAAAATGAGTGTGGGGGAGAGAATGTTTAAGTGTTTATGTATGTTTTGAGATTCAAAAGAAAAGAAAAAAAAAAAAAAAGAAAAGAAAAGAAAGAAAGAAAGAAAAAAAAAAAAAAAAAAAATGAAAGAATGAGTGATTGAAGAAAGTTGAGTTTTCATTCAAAAGTGAATTCTAAGTTGATTCAAGTGCTTTGCTCACTATTTCTTTAAGAACCTTTGTTTTCCATATCCCTTCTTTGTTATCCACACGCCCCGAACCCCATTACAACTCGTGACTTCAATCTTGAGTGTTATGTGTTTCAATTTGTGGAGTTTGAACTTGGTATGAGCATATGGTGTCACTGGTTCTCGCGTCTAAGTAGTAGCATTCCATTCATGAGATCATATCTAAACATGCTTATTAACTCCAGAAATTGCGTTCTTTGTGATACATATATGTGAGTGTTCGGTTTCATGTTTACATCAATCTTCTCACATATACTTAGTATAGGGTGTGTAGTCAGAAAATCTGAGTAAAAATTGAGTGCATATCTTGTGAGGAATTGAGCAAATTCTCTAAGGCATGTTACTACATTCAAAACATGGTTTTAAATGCTTAATTATGAAATAGTATGTGGTGACTGTGATTAAGAATGTAATTAAGTGTGAAGATGACTAAAATCTGTGGGAATGATGATTTTTAACATGTCATGTGCATTGGAAATCCCTAAGACGATTGTTGGAAGGTTTAGGTTGTGTTTTACTTGTTTTGTTTCGTTTCGTTTTGTTTTGTTTTTCTTTCTGTTTTGCTCGAGGACTAGCAAAAGCTAAGTGTGGGGGTATTTGATAGGAGCATATTCATGCGACTTAAATGGCTTGTTCTCGTACATTTACGCTATGTTTCTTTAGTTATTTAGTCCTTTATGCTTCTTTTGTGTGTTTTCAGGATCATAAGACGTGTTAGACGAAAGGATGCATTGTGGAGTGTTTTGGGGCCTTTTGGAGCACTATTGGGCTAAGGATGGATGCTTATGCTTGGAGCCCAAGTGTTGGATGAAATTGAAGGCCTTGTATGCACTTGAGGACACAAAACAATGGCCCTAACCCAATTACATTCAACTTGCCGTGGGCTTAACACAAACACCATTCCTTGCCATGCAAGGGGGAGCAATTTGGGTCCATTTCATGCACTTAAACCCTAGCCCCATTACACACCATTGCAGCCAAATCCATTCTTTGCCATGCAAATTCACCACCAATTCAACCACATGCACTTATTCCTCCATCATTGCACAACATTGCAGCCACATGCACCAAAAACTACACTATGTCGTGCCTTCCACATCAATTCCAGCTTGTCTTCATCATTGCAGCCACTTTACCCTTTTATTTATGCATTAAACCTATTTCCTTTCCCTAAATTGCAGCCACAATCCACACCTTTCCAACCTAGCTGCACCCTACATACATTAATTAGTCATTCTTTTCATATTGCATTCACATGCATTTCAAGCACCAAAACACACTCCTTTGCCGTGCATTCCCAATTCCTTTCCAACATCTCACATGCATTTCCACCTTCCTACTTCATCATTTCACCACATTCTCCCTCTTTAACTCACATGCATTCATCACCAACCAACCTAGTTGTCATTCACATGCATTCATCATAATTCACAACACAAAACAGCCACACAAACACACTCCTTTGCCGTGAGTTTCCCTTGCCATTTTTCAGCCATCACACTTCATCATTGCAGCCACCATTCACCCTAGTTGTCAATCACATACTTTCCCATTATATAATTCATCCACATGCATCTTTAACCAACAAACAAATCAGCCACATACACACAAACACACCCTTGCCGTGCAATCCCATCACAATTCCAGCTTTCCAACCTAGCCACATCCACATGCATTCACTCATAATCATTCACTAACATTGCAGCCACATTTCCACCCACTTCCTAGCTGTCATGTTCCCTCTTATTCACCTATAAATAAGCATCCATTGCAGCCACAATTGATTCATTCCATCAACCACAATTCACTCTCCACCTTCACAACACAAAACACATTCTCCCTTCCCTTTGCCGTGGCCTTCCTTTCATTTCCATCACTCCCCATCCCCTTAAAACACTACCCAATCCATTCAACACACCAACAACATCCCTTAGACCTTATGCTACAACGAAGAGGAGGAGAAGAGTGCCTAAACGTTCATACAATTCAAGTTTGAGTTGTTGGAATTTTTAGGTGTTGCTTTTCCTCGATTCCAATGTTTAATTTCAATTCTCTTTGTCTTGTACATATGAGGATCTAAACCCCCCTTGGCTAGGGGGGGATTCGAAAAACATGTTTATGCTTGCAATATGATTTGATTACTTCTAATTGCATTTCATAAGTTGTGAATTCAATTTGTTTAACTATTTGATTGATAACCTATTTATGTATGTTTATTGCGAGTGCACGCTTAATTTTCATGCATGAATATGACGCTAGAATATAAGTGAGTTTCACGTAATAGTTATGAACTTATATTCACAAGTAGTGGAGGTTGCTTATAAACACTCGCGTTAAACAAATTCTTGGCATAAGTTTTATGCAATCATAGTAACGAATGCCTCGTCAACACTTATAGTTTTCATGATGCTTAATGATTCTTGCTTGTATCTCTATTATGCAATTCATGTAGGGAACTTGTGAGGAATGCTTTGGGTTGTCGTATGCAATCATCCAATTCAATAACTTAAGGAAAACTTGACGGTTAATTTAAGCGGACCTAATTAACCCGGGGTGTTGAGAATTCATGGTTCATTGAAAAGCAATTAGAAATCGTTTTGTATGCAAGTATAACATGTGTGGAGATGAACCCCTTAGCTAGCTTCCCATCCATTCATTTCCGTCAAATTCGTATTTACAATTTGTTTTCTTTGCAATCTATCCATTTTAGTTTAATCTCGTCCAAACCTAAATCCCCCCCCCCCCATATTTTGTTTAAGTCTTAGTCTTAATCTTTCTTATTTTTAGTTTTGCATTCTTCGCATCAAATAGTGTTTTAAACTTGTTTTTACGTTTTTGAAGTCAAATCCAAGTGATTAATAATCCCTCCTAATCCCCGGTCCAGAACGATCCCTACTTACGTACTCACTACAATTGACAAAAAGAGGGTTTAATTTGTGCGCGTATAACTTCACGCATCATAAAGCATTGATGCAAATAAAATTGCATAGCCCACACACAAAAACGAAAGCTTGGTCAGATCACCAGGTCTTAAAGATCAATTGAAAGCACTTTATGAACACTTTTATGAGACCATTTAAGTGTAAACATGGGAACAACATGTTCAAATTTTTTTTTTCTTTAAAAATTGAATTACATAAAGCCCCTCCCCCAACCTTTTAGTATCATTCAATTTTGGTCTCCAACCTTTTTAAACATTCCAAACAAGTACCCAACCTATTTAAAACTTACATTCGTTAGGCCCCAGTTAAATTTATGTTAAATTAACTCGGGCTTACATTGTCTCCAAAACAATAGAAGATCATGGAAGCATGGCTTCCACCAACTAATGCTCACCACCCCCAGCAAGAAAAAGGTGGAGGTTGCTAAAATGGTATGGACTGGCATGATGCGGCCACCATTATCTTCATCAGTATCTCCATTTTTAATTCAATTCAATACCCGTTTTATCATTAGCTCTATATTATATAATTTATATTTGAAATTTAGATTTTAAGGCAACTAGTAATAGTGTTTAACCATGATATTCCCGGTTAGTGGGCTTGAAATATCGAGGTTAGGATGGGGTTTTAGTGTTCGCAGATTAAGCTTGGAGATTGCAGGGGCTTGATATTTCTCGATCTTCATTTTTTTTCCATTTTATTTGTGAGAAAGTTTATTGATTTTATTTTTTCATCTTCATGTCTTTGTTGAAGTTATTTTAATTATTATTTTATTGTCCATGTGATAGGAGCATATTTATGCTACTTAGTTATGTTGGTTCCTTGCATTTAGTTAGCTAATTACTACTTATTATAGTGATTTAAACTATTTTCGTGTGTTTGTAGGTCCTAATGACAAAGTTTGCAAGAAAAGGCAATTTTGAGCCTTTTAGAGCAGTTTTGGGCTTATTATGGATAGCTTGTATATGGTGCAAGGTTGATGGACGAATTTGGAGTCAAAAAAAGGCTAGGAACATGCTACAAATCAGAAAAGAAAAGTTCAAGACAAAGGAGATAAGGAAAGAGCAAGAAATATGGAAACTTATCCTAACAACCTTATCTTATCCAAACCTTATCCTATCTTATCCTAACCTAATCTTGTTCCACCTTAATTCTAGCTGCAAGTGGACCTAAATACATGATTTCTAGAAGCCTTATCTGATCCTAAAAGAGTGCCGCACCCTTCCCCCTTTTATTTCTTCTAGAACACCCAAAATCAGCCACAAAACACATTGTTTCTAGAACGCCTAATTTTGGGAGAATTTCCCTAACCTTTTTCCTCTTGGATTCTGATTTAAATTGGCCCTTTTCCTCTTGGATTTGGATTGTATAAGTCCATATCAGAAATTAATTGGGCTATGAATTATTTCCCGAGCCTTGTGCCGCACCCTAGGGGCCCTAATCCTTTGTTTCTGCTAAGTCTAACCCTAATTTTGATTTCCTAGGGTTTTGCCGTGCACTATATATATGTATCTCACTGTTTGCCGCACCCCTTACACACCCTATGCAGCCATTCATTCTTCCATTCATTGATTCAACCACACCACACACCATACATTCAGAAATAAGTTTTGCCACAACCTTGGGAGAAGAAGGAAGGGAAAGCCTTTGTGCCGTGCCTATGCCCAAGCTTTTGGGAGTGTTGGAGCATCTCTGTGGTGTCTTCTATCCTTGTTTTAGTTTTACAATTATGTTGATTTCGTTGTTAATTTCTGCAATCATGTGTAACTAAGTTTTTCTTAGTTAGAGGTGAATTCAAAGTCATGGACATATGTTTTATATGAATTGATTTCCTCCAGTTATTGTTTCTTGAATTGTGAATGCAATTTATTTAACAGATTTATTGAGAACTTGTTTTTATGTGTTGATTAAGGATGCATACTTAGTTTTCATGCATGAATTTGATGCTAGAATATAAGGGAATTTCACCTAATCCTTATGAACTTATATTCACAAGTAGTAAAAGTCACTAGTCATGATTATGTTAAGTAAATTCTTGGCAAGAGTATCATGCAATTCATAGTTACGAATGCCTAGTCAATGCTTATGGTTTTCAAATAGCTTAATGATCTTTGATAAGAATAATTTGGTTGTCGATGCGTATTCCATTGATAGGAGCATATTTAGGTGACTTAGTTAGCTTGTTTTCGTACATTTATGTTGTTAATTCATAGTTGTTTTAGTAGTTTAAGCCATTTTCGTGTGTTTTTAGGTTCATATGGCTAAGGAAGCAAAAAGGTGCATTTTGGAGCAAAATTGGGCTTGGAATGGATAGCTTATGTTTGGAGCAAAAGGAATGGACGAAATTGAAGACCTAATGGAGTTAGGATTCCTAACCACAAGAGGATTCCTAATCACAAGAGGATTCCTAATCAAATGAGGAATCTTAGTCAAAGAAGGTTTCCTACTTGAAGTAGGAAAGTTAAGCCAAGGTTTCCTATTTTGGTTCAACCTTTCCTAATCCTTAAAGACTCCATGTTTCAAACAATATCAAAGGCTCCTACCTATTCTAGGTCACAAAACAATATCCCTTGCAACCTTAAGTCATTGCCGTGTGTCCCCTTTATGTTTCCCTTCCTTGCCGTGCAAGGAAGGGCCTTGTTCCCTATTCTAACTACTTAAACAGCTTCCTTTTTCATACCAAACTCAGCCATAACTCACATACCCTTTTATATTCCTAAGTCCTTGCCTAATTTCAGAAAATAAATGACATTCCCTTTCTTACAAACCTTTGCCGCAAGTCACCTTCCTATTCCCTTCAATTTCTGATTTTGTGTTTCCTATTCTTGAAAGATTTAGAGTTAATTCCTTTCCTAAACTAAGAAATAAAGCCTTAGGGTTCTTTCTTCCTTATAAATACCCTTATGCCGCACCCTTATGGAGCTAATCTCCCTTCCACAGAACCTGCCTCCATTCACAGAAAATCCCATCCTTTGTTGCAGCCTTCCATCCAACTTTCTACCATTCCCCGACTTAAAAACCTTCATCCAACCCTCCCTACACCACCACTAAGCCTTGCCGCACCACCATACCATGCCATAAACCCATCTAAAACCCAGAAAATCATCCATAAAACCACCCTAGACCTTGTGCCGTGACCTAGCAAAGAAGAGGAGAAAGAAGACGAAGCCTTGGACGTTTATGCATTCGAGTTGGAGTGTTGGAACGCTTCTAGGTGTAATCTATCTTTTGTTTCCAATGTTTAATTCTAATTTCCTTTGTTTTGTTATGAACATGAGAGGCTAAACACGTTTTAGCCTAGGGATGCTTTAAAGCCATGATTACGTTTGTAATATGAGTTGATCAATTACAGTTGTGATTTCATAAATTGTGAATGCAATTTACTTAACCGTTTGATGAATAACTTAATCTTGTATGTTGATTAGGGAGGCCTACTTAATTTGCATGCTTGAATTTGGTGCTAGAATATAAGGGAGTTTCACATAATCGTTTCAACCTTATATTCACAAGTAGTTAATCATCAATTATATCAATTCCTTGTGCAATTGTTGTTTCAAGTGTATCCTAGATTTTTGTCCTAGATTTTTGGTCCTAGATTTTTGCCCAATTCCTTGTGCAATTGTTGTTTCAAGTGTATCCCTCTCCAAAGAATCGAGAAAATCCTACGCCAAATCATCAATTATATCAATAGAAAAGCAAGAATGATCGTCCTTAGGAAATTTAATACTTTCAGAAAGATTGAAGTCAATGACTTCCCCATCAAATTCCATCGTTAAAGTTCCTTTAAACACATCTATCTTGGTGCGGGCTGTTTTCATGAAGGGCCTCCCTAATAGAATTGGCAATGGGGTGGAATGGGGTGAATCCTCCATGTCAAGCACGTAGAAATCCGTTGGAAAAATCAAGTTACCAACCTGCACCAAAACATCTTCCAAAACACCCTTTGGATATGCATTAGAACGATCGGCTAATTGAATTATCACACCATCATCTTTAAGATCACCTAAGTTCATAGATGCATAAATAGAGTATGGCATAACATTAATCGAAGCCCCTAAGTCTAACATGCATTGTTCAAACTTAGTATTCCCAATAACGCACGGAATTGTAAAACTACCCGGATCTTTGCATTTAGGGGGTAATTTCCTTTGTAACACAGCAGAGACATTTTCACTTACTTGAACCACCTCTTTGTTCGAAATCCTTCTCCTTGTTGTACAAAGTTCTTTTAAAAACTTAGCATACCTCGGGACTTGCTTAATCGCATCAAGGAGCGGGATATTGACTTGAACTTTCCGAAAGGTCTCTAGAATGTCCTTCTCGGCTTCTTCCTTCTTTGATTGCCTAAACCTGCCAGGAAAGGGCACATTTAGTGGAATAGAACTCGAAAAAGTCGAATTGGGACTTACCTTGGTGGTTTGGGACGGTTTAGGAGGACTAGATGAATTCGGCAAGGTTTGGTCCTCCTCGTCTTGACTTGATTTGGATGTATTTGAGTCCGTTCCAACCTATTTACCACTTCTCAACATGATGGCCTTAGCGGTTTCAAATCCTCCCTTTGGGTTCATATCGGTTGAACTGGGCAATCTGCCTTGTTCTCTAATTTGCCCCATAAATTCGGCAATTTGACCCATTTGCTTCTCCAAATTGTCTACCCGTTTGTCTTGGATTTGTCTCTCCTTATTTTGAGTTTGTACTTCCTGCGTCAAAGTAGTAAGTAACTTAACAACTTGATCATTGTCCAAAGACATACCTGAGGTTGTTGGGGCGGATTGCACTTGGTTTTGATTGGGGACGAATGGCTTTGTATAAAAGCCCGGTGGTTGCTGCCTAAATCCTCCTTGGGGTTGTTGACCTTGTTGGGGGTCTCGCCATTTGAAATTCGGATGATCACGCCAACCGGGATTGTAAGTATTAGAAAACGGATCCCCACGTTATTGGTATTGGTTGCCATATCCCATGGCATTGAGTGTTTCCCACCCTCCATTCTCGATCAATTGTGGGCACATGTCCGTAGGGTGTCCTTGCATGGAGCTGGACCTTCCACCACCTGAGAAATCAACGTAGTAAGGTTAGCCATTTGATTTTGAAGTTCGGTTATGGCGCTTACCTCATTGACTTGGTGTTGCCGTGGGGGGTCTCTTTGCCCAACACCTTCATATTGTTATGCATTATGTGCTCGGTTGGCAATTAAAACTTTTGCATCCCCCGGAGTTTTATCCACCAATGCACCTCCCGCCGAGGCATCAAGCATTTGGCGTTCCATGGGAAGGAGTCCTTCGTAGAAGTACTGAATGAGCAGCTCCTCCTTCATTTGATGCTGTGGACAAGAAGCAACAAGTGATTTAAAACGTTCATAATAAGAAGGAAACGATTCACCTTGATTTTGTTGGATGCCACTAATCCGTTTCCTCAAGAGAATGATTCTTGAAGTTGGGAAAAACTTCTCCAAGAAAGCTCTTTTCATACTATCCCAAGATGTAATTGTTCCGGGTGCTAATTCGAAAAGCCAATCCTTCGCTTTTTCCAAAAGTGAAAATGGAAAAGCCTTCATCATCAGAATGTTCCCGTCGACATTTATGGGTGTCATGCTCGAACAAACAACCTCGAACTCCTTGAGATGCTTGTTGGGATCTTCCATGGAAAGCCCATGGTATTTCGGAATGTGGTGCAACAAGCTTGACTTCAACTCGAATTCATCGGTCTTGCCTTGGGCAGCCGCGGGGTATTGAATGCATAATGGTGCGGCATTGGCCAATCCCGAAGCGGAAAACTCTTTGATTGTTCAGTTGTCTGCTGCCATGTCTTCTTCACCCACTGTTGTCTTGGGTTCTTCTTCAGATTCAGAAACGGACTCGGAGCTTTCACTTAATTCGCTAGGTTCTGAGTTCTTTCTCTTTCGTCTCAATTCTCGCTCGAAATCGGCGTTAAAGCTCGAGATATGTTCACGAATCGGATGAGAACTCCGAGTCATAAACTAGTACCTAAAACAAGAAATAAAACAAGATTAAGAATCTGGAGTAAAATAAAAACAAAAGAAAATAAAACAATCCAAGAGTATAGCAAAGTTGCTAATCCCCGGCAACGGCGCCAAAATTTGATGCGAGAATTATACGCACACAAATTAAACCCTCTTTTCGTCAATTGTAGCAAGTATGTAAGTAGGGATCGTTCTGGACCGGGGATTAGGAGGGATTGTTAACCACTTGGATTTGACTTCAAAAACGTAAAAACAAGTTTAAAACACTATACTAAACTCGAAGAATGCAAAACTAAAAGTAAGAAAGATTAAGACTAAAACTTAAACAAAATATGGGGGGGGGATTTAGGTTTGGACGAGATTAACTAAAATGGATAGATTGCAAAGAAAACATATTGTAAATACGAAATTGACGGAAATGAATGGATGGGAAGCTAGCTAAGGGGTTCATCTCCACACATGTTATACTTGCATACAAAACGATTTCTAATTGCTTTTCAATAAACCATGAATTCTCAACGCCCCGGGTTAATTAGGTCCGCTTAAATTAACCGTCAAGTTTTCCTTAAGTTAATGAATTGGATGATTGCATACGACAACCCAAAGCATTCCTCACAAGTTCCCTACATGAATTGCATAATAGAGATACAAGCAAGAATCATTAAGCATCATGAAAACTATAAGTGTTGACGAGGCATTCGTTACTATGATTGCATGAAACTTATGCCAAGAATTTGTTTAACGCGATTGTTTATAAGCAACCTCCACTACTTGTGAATATAAGTTCATAACTATTACGTGAAACTCACTTATATTCTAGCGTCAAATTCATGCATTAAAATTAAGCGTGCACTCTCAATAAACATACATAAATAGGTTATCAATCAAACAGTTAAACAAATTGAATTCACAACTTATGAAACGTAATTAGAAGTAATCAAATCAGATTGCAAGCATAAACATATATTTCGAATCACCCCCTAGCTAAGGGGGGTTTAGTTCCTCATACGTACAAGACAAAGAGAATTGAAATTAAACATTGCAATCGAGGAAAAGCAACACCTAAAAATTCCAACAACTCAAACTTGAATTGTATGAACGTTTAGGCACTCTTCTCCTCCTCTTCGTTGTGGCACAAGGTCTAAGGATATGTTGATTGTTGGAGAGTGTTTTAGAGGGATGGGAAGTGATGGAAATGGAAGAGAAGATGCAGGAAATGGAAAGAAGGCCACGGCAACAAGGTTGCTTGTTGTGTTGTGGTGTGTTGTGAATGGAATTAGATGTGAATTGAATGATGGGAATGCAAGGGTATTTATAGGAGGAGTGGAGGTGTATATGGCTGTTTGTTTAGGATGCAAGTGGCTAATTAATGATGGAAAAACAGCTAGGAAAGCATGTGAAAGCTGGAATTGCATGTGAAGATGTTGGCATGTGCTGGAATGGAGTGTGAAGGCACGGCATTGAGTGTTTTCTTGCTTATTTTCTGGCTACATGATGAAAGGTTAATGAATAATGCATGTAGGTGGCTGTAATGATGAATAATGAGAGCTGGAAATGAAAGGGAAAGCTGGAAAGTGTGTGAAGATGCTGGAATTGCATTGAAAGCCCACGGCAACAAGGTTTGGATGAGCTGGAAATGTATGTGAATGCTGCAATTGGTAGTGAAAGGCACGACATTGATTTGGGAATGAATGATTACATGTACATCGCTGGAATGATGAAGAATAAAGGATGCATGTGGGTTGGAAATGATGAAGGAAATGCATGTGAAGGGTTTGGGAAAGGCACGGCATAGGAAGTGTGAGTGAATGATTGAATGTGCATGTGGGTGAATGCATGTGTTTTGGCTGAAATGCAAAGGGAATGCACGGCATGGGATGTTGTTGGTGTTTGAATGCATGTGTTGAATTGTGGTGCAATGATGAATGCATGTGAATAGGTTGGAAAGTGGTGGATTATGCATGGCAAGGTGTGGAGAAAGAATGTATGGCTGCATGGTTGTGCAATGATGGAGGAATAAGTGCATGTGGTTGAATTGGTGGTGAATGTGCATGGCAAAGAATGGATTTGGCTGCAATGGTGTGTAATTGGGCTAGGGTTTAAGTGCATGAAATGGACCCAAATTGCTCCCCCTTGCATGGCAAGGAATAGTGTTTGTGTTAAGCCCACGGCAAGGTGATTGTAATTGGGTTAGGGCCATTGTCTTGTGTCTTCAAGTGCATACAAGGCCTTCAATTTCATCCAACACTTGGGCTCCAAGCATAAGCTATCCATCCTTAGCCCAATAGTGCTCCAAAAGGCCCCAAAACACTCCATAATGCATCCTTTCGTCAAACACGTCTTATGATCCTGAAAACACACAAAAGAAGCATAAAGGACTAAAATAACTAAAGAAACATAACGTAAATGTACGAGAACAAGCCATTTAAGTCGCATGAATATGCTCCTATCACAATGTAGCCACCATTCTCTCTTTAATCCACATGCATTCATCATCATTCACCCTAGTTGTCACTCACATGCATTCCCTTCAATAAATCAGCCAACACATGCACCCATCACCCAAAACACCTTCCTTGCCGTGGCTTTGCATTCCCATTTGGCAATTCCAGCTTTCCACCAACCAACCTAGCTGTTTTTCACATGCATTCTCTTCATCATTGCAGCCACATTCTCTCACATTCTCACCCATTCTCTCCCTATAAAACCATGCAATTCCATCACACAATTCATTCAATTCCAAACCTCCATTCACCACACAACAACAAACACAAAATCAGCAAGATTGCCCTGGGTTCCCTTCTAATTCCAGCAACCCCTCTTCTATTTCCACCACTCCCCAACCCTCCAAAACACTATCCAACCATTCCTCCATACAAACACCAATCCAAAACCTATCCTTAGACCTTGTGCCGCAACGAAGAAGAGGAGAAGGGCCTAAACGTTCATACAATTCAAGTTTGAGTTGTTGGAATTTTTAGGTGTTTTCTTTTCCTTGATTTCAATGATTAAATCTACGTATCTTTGTTGTGTGCGTATGAGGAACTAAACCCCCCCATAGCTAGGGGGTGATTCGAAACCATGTTTACGCTTGCAATATGAATTGATTACCTTTGGTTGGAATTTCATGAGTTGTGGATTCAATTTGTTTAGCTATTTGATTGATAACCTATTTATGTATGTTTATTGAGAGTGCACGCTTAATTTTCATGCATGAATATGACGCTAGAATATAAGTGAGTTTCATCTAATAGTTATGAACTTATATTCACAAGTAGTGGAGGTTGCTTATAAACAATCGCGTTAAGTAAATTCTTGGCATAAGTTTCATGCAATTCATAGTAACGAATGCCTCGTCAACACTTATAGTTTTCAAAGAACTTAATGATTCTTGCTTGTATCTCTATTATGCAATTCATGTAGGGAACTTGTGGGGAATGCTTTGGGTTGTCGTATGCAATCATCCAATTCATTAACTTAAGGAAAACTTGACGGTTAATTTAAGCGGACCTAATTGACCCGGGGTGTTGAGTTTCATAATTCATCGAAAGACCAACTGAAAATCATCTTGTATGCAAGTGTAACATGTGTGGAGAAGAACCTTCTAGCTAGCATTCATCCATATTTTCATCACATTCATATTTACATTTTGCCCTTAATTACAAAGTGTGCATTTTAATTTAATCTCGTCCAAACACAATCCCCCCCCCCCATATTTTGTTTAGTCTTAGTCTTAATCTACCTTATTTTGAGTTTTGCATTCTTTGAGTCTAGTATAGTGTTTTAAATTTGTTTTTACGTTTTTGAGTCAAATCCAAATGATTAACAATCCCTCCTAATCCCCGGTCCAGAACGATCCCTACTTACATACTTACTACAATTGACAAAAAGAGGGTTTAATTTGTGTGCGTATAATTCTCGTACCAAATTTTGGCGCCGTTGCCGGGGATTAGCAACTTTGCTAATCTCTTGGATTGTTTTATTTTCTTTTGTTTTTATTTTATTCCAGATTCTTAATCTTGTTTTGTTTCTTGTTTTAGGTACTAGTTTATGACTCGGAGTTCTCATCCGATTCGTGAACATATCTCGGACTTTGACGCCGATTTCGAGCGAGAATTGAGACGAAAGAGAAAGAACCCAGAACCTAGCGAATCAAGTGAAATCTCCGAGTCCGTTTCTGAACCTGAAGAAGAGAAACCCAAGACAACAGTGGGTGAAGTAGACATGGCAGCGGACAACCGAACAATCAAGGAGCTTTCCGCTTCGGGATTGGACAATGCCGCACCCCTATGTATTCAATATCCTATGACGGCTCTAGGCAAGACCGATGAGTTCGAATTGAAGTCAAGCTTGCTGCATCATATTCCTAAGTACCATGGGCTGTCCATGGAAGATCCAAACAAGCATTTGAAGGAGTTTGAAGTTGTATGCTCAAGCATGACACCCATTAATGTTGATGGGAATATTTTGAAGATGAAAGCTTTTCCATTCTCTCTTGTGGAAAAGGCTAAGGATTGGCTTTATGAATTGGCACCCGGGACAGTGACTTCTTGGGAAAGCATGAAGAGAGCGTTCTTGGAGAAGTTTTTCCCTACTTCAAGAGTCATTCTCTTGAGGAAGAAAATTAGCGGAATCCAACAAAGTCAAGGAGAATCTTTTCCGGCATACTATGAGCGTTTTAAAGCCCTTGTTGCATCATGTCCTCAACATCAAATGAAGGAGGAGCTTCTCCTTCAATACTTCTATGAGGGCCTTCTTCCCATTGAAAGGCAAATGCTCGATGCTTCGGCGGGAGGTGCATTGGTGGACAAAACTCCTATGGCAGCCAAGACCCTAATTGCAAACCGTGCTCTAAATGCACAACAATATGAAGGACTTGGGCAAAGGGACCCCCCACGGCAACAATTGAATGAGGTAAGTTATCAATCCGATATTCAATCTCAATTAGCTAACCTTACTTCTATTGTTTCTCAGTTGGCCGAGGGAATGAAGATTCATGGACCAAGTGTGTGTGGCGTGTGCTCTATGCAAGGACATGCCAACGATCAATGCCCTAAATTAATTGAGAATGGGGGTTGGGAATCAGCCAATTCTGTGGGTTTTGGGAACCAAAATCAACCACGCCATGATCCATACTCGAATACCTACAATCCGGGGTGGAGGGACAATCCAAATTTCAAATGGCGGGATCCTCAACAACCCCAAGGAGGATTTAGGCAGCAACCACCGGGCTTTTATACAACGCCATTCGTCCCCAATCAAAACCAAGTGCAATCCGCCCCAACAACCTCAGGTATGTCTTTGGATAATGATCAAGTTGTTAAGTTACTTACTACTTTGACGCAGGAAGTACAAACTCAAAATAAGGAGAGACAAATCCAAGACAAACGGGTGGACAATTTGGAGAAGCAAATGGGTCAAATTGCCGAATTTATGGGGCAAATTAAAGAACAAGGCAGATTGCCTAGTTCAACAGTTATGAACCCAAAGGGAGGATTTGAAACCGCTAAAGCCATCATGTTGAGAAGTGGTACACAGGTTGGAACAAACTCAAATACATCCAAATCAAGTCAAGACGAGGAGGACAAGTTGCTGCAAGAAGAAGCACAGGGAGCAAAGCCCACGGCCAAGGATGACCAAACCTTGCCGAATTCATCTAGTCCTCCTAAACCATCCCAAACCACCAAGGTAAGTCCCAATTCGACTTTTTCTAGTTCTATTCCACTAAATGTGCCCTTTCCTGGCAGGTTTAGGCAATCAAAGAAGGAAGAAGCCGAGAAGGACATTCTAGAGACCTTTCGGAAAGTTCAAGTCAATATCCCGCTCCTTGATGCGATTAAGCAAGTCCCGAGGTATGCTAAGTTTTTAAAAGAACTTTGTACAACAAGGAGAAGGATTTCGAACAAAGAGGTGGTTCAAGTAAGTGAAAATGTCTCTGCTGTGTTACAAAGGAAATTACCCCCTAAATGCAAAGATCCGGGTAGTTTTACAATTCCGTGCGTTATTGGTAATACTAAGTTTGAACAATGCATGTTAGATTTAGGTGCTTCTATCAATGTCATGCCATATTCCATTTATGCATCTATGAATCTTGGTGAGTTAAAACAAGATGGTGTTATAATTCAATTGGCCAATCGTTCTAATGTTTATCCCAAGGGAGTTCTTGAGGATGTTTTAGTGCAGGTCAATCATCTCATCTTTCCTGCAGATTTTTATGTCTTAGAAATGGAGGATTCGAGCCATGCTCCATCATTGCCACTTTTGCTAGGCCGTCCGTTCATGAAAACAGCTCAAACAAAGATTGATGTGGCCAAGGGAGCATTAACAATGGAGTTTGGTGGTGAAATAATTAAATTCAATGTTTATAACTCTATTAAGAATTCTAACGATAGTCATTCTTGTTTTGTCGTAGGTGTGCATAAGGACAAAGGGCCGGCCGAAAGGATCCACACTTACCACGAAGGATGTATCAAGCACCACCATTAGAGAAGAACTTGAAGTGATTGCCCTACAACCACCCAATATGGCCGAAACTTCAAATGGGGACATTGTTGATAGGGCTGCCAATTTTGAACCTTCACTACAATATGCTAGTAAGTCTCCAATTCCGATTCCCATTTCAACTAATAGGTTGTTACCTTGTTTGGTGCAGGTACCCAATCAATTTCAAAGTGGTGGGAGCTTTTACAGGGACTTTAGGAATCCAAACGCCAGAATCAGGGAGGATCACTATCCCCTCCCATTCATTGAGCCGTACTACGAGAACTTGATTGAGCATGTTGTGGAGGAGATCCCATTGCATGCCGTGGGTCCGAAGTGAGAAAAGAAGGTCTCGTCCGGCTGCAAGACGTAAAAGAAAGCGCTACTTGGGAGGCAACCCAATACACTGAATAAAACAAAGCTTGTTCATTGATTACAAGTGAGTACAAAAAAAAAAAAAAAAATGTATCTAACAAAAGAAGAGAAAGATGGAGCCTTCACAAAGGTTGTTTACGTGAAGCCCCACTACGTGGCAACACTCTAGGAGCAGGAGGCATCAGAGCGAGAGGCATAGGAGCGGGGGGCATAGGAGCGGGAGGCACCGAAGATAGATCATTCTATGCCCCAATACTTGGTGGAACGCTAGATGACGCAGGAAAAAGGTGTCTCTGGAAGAAAGACGCAAGCCTTTGACGGTCACTTTGAATTCGACCTTGAGATTCTTGCATCTCAACAAGCTTCCTCTTCATGCCTGTCGAATAATTATTGGCAAGCACATGCAAACTTCTATTCTCATACTTAAGCTGTTTGATCTCTTGCTTGAGATTTTCCACCTCTGCCATCAATGATTCAACCTGACGGGAGCGAGCAAGTAGGCGTTGGCCCATGTTGGACACAGAGCCCGCGCACTGAACACTGAGAGCTAGGGACTCTTGAACGGCCAACTCATCAGACCGTCCTGAAAGCAGCTGACTATCTTTAGGAGTGAGGAGGTTCCGAGCTACTATCGTAGCTGTTGTTGCATCCGTCATCACAGAGTCTTCACCTGTAAGAGGGCCATGAGAAGATAAGAAAGACGGGCACCATACCTTACCCTGACGCGGCGCGACCGGATCACTGCTGAGACTCAAATCTAAGCAAATGTTCGATGGGTTAGATGAGTTAGCCATTTTTCAAGAAGTTAAAAGAGAAGGGTTGGATGGAGTAAAATCTCAACGGGCCAGAGACGATTTTCACGAATGGGCAATCTTCAAAGTGTGCATGTTAGAGGTGATCGATCACCTCTATAAAAGGAGAGGCGACACAATCACCGATTCAGAATTGAAGAGACACCACTCTTCAAAGCCGGATTTTCCTGCGTAAAGTTCGCCAGCTCTTCAGACGCAATCCCGGCTTTTCAAATAAAGCGTGCAACTTTGTCAAAAGATTTCTGACAAAGTTGAAGACGCGTGGAGGCCGAGAAAGCAGCTACACACTTTTGTCGACAAGCGTGGGTGACAAAACCGAAATCCCGGCTTTTCAGAAAATGCGTGCCACTTTGTCAAAAGCTCTCTGACAAAGCTGAAGACGCGTGGAGGACATTGCCGCATCCGCACTACTACTTGCCATTACAATTCCTATATACATCAACATTCATGGCAAGGCATACACCCAAAAACGCATGACTTTCCTTATCGGCCGAGAATGTAGCTGCAACCAAACCTCTCAAACATGCTCAGTTTTCTTCTTCTCTTGAGAATACATATTCAACCATTAATGTATCCCCCAAAGAAAATACCAGATACCTGGAGTACAGATGAGGCAAAAGGAAACGGTGGATCGAAGCATGTGGAGACAAGCGCAACAAATATATGTGCTGATTTATTCGCTGCTTCTGCAAAAGCAAAAGTATCTCATATCATCAAGGGCGAAAGCAAAGGTATCTCATATCATGATCTTTCCCTGTCCTTTCCTTTGTCCTTGTTATTACTCGCATGGCAAAGTAAAGTGAGCAATCAGCCGGCACTTGGAGTCAGTCTTCCGATCTGGAACCGACTACCTGAAATCTATTCCCTGGTTGCTTACCTAGTGTTGCTCTCGAGTAGTCATCTTCAAAGGTTGATACACTTCCAGAGAAGGGAGCACATCTGCTTGGAGAACAGCTAAGACGAGTGACGAGGAAACATCAATCTTGTGGATAGTCAGCAAACGCAACAACTGCATATGCTGAGTTATCCTCTAACCCTCTTCAATACGAATTGGAAAGATTGAACAAAGAAACAGGTCATCACCTCCACCTCGTGCTTGCTTGCCATGTGTCAGAATCCTCTAGCCCTGTTCAAGATTAGCCTGTGGAAAAACTCAAGATCAAGCCTCAATACAATCACCAAGGAGAAGATGGAATTTACACTCCATAACCAGATTTGCATCCCTAAACTCTTCTCTTTGTTAGATACATTCTGCCATGTTTAGTATGTTTAGTTGTTGTTTATGTGTTTACTTGTGTTTAAGTGTGGTTTTTAGCTTAAAACATTGAGGACAATGTTTGATTGAAGTGTGGGGGGGTAACTAAGTATGTTGAGACAAATTCGTGGGATTTTATTACCCATAACTTCAAGTGTTGTTCCTTGCTGTTTTAAAAATGTTCTTAAGCTGATTTGGAGTGTTTTAGTGTGTTTTGTTTTATAACTCCGAAAATCACATAAAAATTTGAAAAACATGTTTTGAAAAGCCTAAAAAGAGTGTTTTGAGTCGTTTTTGTGTGTTTGTGTCGTAAGTCACCTTCCAACACAATGATGAGGATTTGGTTTGTAATTGCATGACTGTTAAAAAGAGTTATAAACATGGAGAAAAGTTTGATTTACTCTTGGTATATGCTTGGTTATGGTTATAATGTATGACTTCACATGCAATCATAAAAGAAAAATTGGTTTTTGTAACATGCTTGAAGGAAGGAACTCAAACAAACGCTACAACCTTGTGAGACTTGAGCCTGAACGTTATTTGGAGAGTTAAAATCTGTGCATTATTGTTTTCTAAAGTCGTTGCATGATCTCATTATTCTTTGCTTGGTTACTACTTAGAAGGCGTTTCATCATATAGTTCCAAATGCTAGAACTCATGCCCATTTCATTCAAAGCATGTTATTGATTTGCATAACACATATTCAAGAAGAAGTTGTGTAGTGACCACCACCAAAGCCAAATTGCCATGTATCCTACTTCATTATATGTTTAAAGTAACCCCATTGAGCCTTGTTAAGCTTACATTCTTCGTTAACCCACATCACCCTCACCTAGCCTAGATTAGGACCATCCTCACCCTTGTTCTTGAAGCATAGTAAGCATGAATGAATTCCCTTTGATTAATGTGTTGCAGAAAACAAGTGTGGGGGAAGGATTATTGATGTGAGTTTATGTGCCATAGGCACGGCTATAAAAAAAAAAAAAAAAAAAAAAAAAGAGTTGAAAAGAAATGAAAAAGAGTTCCAAAGTATTGTTTGTTGAAGTAAGGGCCCAAAACAATGAATTAGGCCTTAAGAGTTGTTTGAATCTCCCCTGTTTGTCTAAAAGTTGATTTCTGCATTCTAAGTGAATTCTAAGTCTCAATTTCATTACTTTGCTTGCTATTGCTTAAAGAACTTTTGTTTCCCTCTATCTTTCCATTGTTAACCAATACCCTAAACCCCATTACAACCCTTGACTTCTATCTTGAGTGTTGTGCATTTCAATTTGTGGAGTTTGAAGTTGGCATGAGCATATGGTGTCACTGGTTCTCGCGTCTAAGTAGTAGCATTCCATTCATAAGATCATATCTAAACATGCTTATTAACTCCAGAAATTGCGTTCTTTGTGATACATATATGTGAGTGTTCGTTTTCATGTTTACATCAATCTTCTCACATATGACTAGATTAGGGTGTGTAGTTAGAAAATCTGAGTGAAAATTGAGTGCATATCTTGTAAGGAATTGAGCAAATTCTCTAAAGCATGTTACTACATTCAAAACATGGTTTTAAATGCTTAATTGTGAACTAGTATGTGGTGACTTTGATTAAGAATGTACTTAAGTGTGAAGATGACTAAAATCTGTGGAGATAATGAATTTTTAACATGTCATGTGCATTGAAAATCCCTGAGGCAACGTTGGAAGGTGTAGGTTATGTTTTGTTCGTTTTGTCTAGTTTCGTGTTCTTTTGTTGTTTTGTTTTGCTCGAGGACTAGCAAAAGCTAAGTGTGGGGGAATTTGATAGGAGCATATTTAGGCGACTTACTTAGCTTGTTTTCGTGCATCTATGTTGTTAATTCATAGTTGTTTTAGTAGTTTAAGCTATTTTCGTTTGTTTTTAGGTCCTCATGGCAAAGGGAGCAAGAAAGTGCATTTTGAGGCTATTTGGAGCATTTTTGGGCATGGATTGGATAGCTTAATCATGGAGCAAAGAGGATGGACGAAATTGAATCCTTGTATGCTCTTTGGGACATAAAACAAAGGGCCTAGCCCAATCAAACAATCCTTTGAGCCATGCAAAACCTCTAGCCCAATCAAACAATCCATCAAAGCCATGCAAAACCACCATTCACACACACATGCACCCAAACAAAGCAAGATTGCCGTGCCTTCCCCTTCATTTTCAGCATTTCCCCTTTGCATTTCCACCTTCCCACTTCATCATTGCACCACATTCTCCCTCTTTAATCCACATGTATTCATCATCATTCACCCTAGCTGCCACTCACATGCATACACATGCATCACAACCCCAAAACCATCAAGAAATCCCCATTGCCGTACCTACCCTTCCCTTTCCAGCTTTTCCCTTTGCATTTCCCTTTCATTTCAGCCACATGTATCCTTCAATGCAGCCACCATTCACTCTTTAATCCACATGCATTCATCATCATTCACCCTAGTTGTCACTCACATGCATTCCCTTCAATAAATCAGCCAACACATGCACCCATCACCCAAAACACCTTCCTTGCCGTGGCTTTGCATTCCCATTTGGCAATTCCAGCTTTCCACCAACCAACCTAGCTGTTTTTCACATGCATTCTCTTCATCATTGCAGCCACATTCTCTCACATTCCTGAAAGAAGATTTGTGAAAAACAAGTTCATTTGAGCAACATCAACAACATGCAATTAACAATTAAAAGGCGGAATCATGTTTATATGCACTCAAAAACAAAACTTAACCCATGAACTTCAAAGCCTAGTAGATAGGTGAACCAAGACTCAACTCAAAACAAAGTGAGTTGAGAAATCAATACCTTTGTAGATTCCTCTTTGCATAAGCAAAGGCTAATCACCCAAAGAGAGGGCCTTCATTCCTTGCATCTTAGATCCATGGATTTGGATGGATGAAAAGGTTTCTCCAAGTTCCCAAAATTGAGAACCTCTAAGTCTCCACACCAAGGTAAGAATGGAGAAGAAATGAGTGACCTTGAGGAAGTAAGATTGCTAGATGTTTTCCTCAAGGGTGGCCGGCCATTTCTAGAGAGAAAGGAGAGTTTGTGTTTCTCCAATTTCCCCATAAACAACCCTTAATGAATTTTTGGCTATTAAGTCACACTTATACCTTAATTCATTTGAGTGGCAAACTTGTAAATAAGTCAAAACCCACTCTTTCTCTAAATGGCCGGCCTTAGGGTATTCATTGGGCTATTTGGGCCTTTGTGAATCATTATTCATTAAGTTGTCATACAACTTAAGTCAATGGACTTGACGTTCGAAGCCCATTGGGCCTTAAGGTCCAAAACTATCCCGAGGTCTTCAACGAACTTATTCGTTTGATTAATAATCATATTAATTAATCTTTGCCATAAATAATTAAACCATTTAATTATTCTTACTCATCTCCGTTGAATCTTCAATCTCTACCTTACACGGTGTACGATCCATTAGGTTCCTTTTAGCGAGGCAGTGGGCGATTCAAACTCTTTCAAATCGATTGTGAATTGAAACTTACTTTCAATTCTCCCGTTAGTGATAATACACTTTTAGGGCTTCCACAAACCATGGTTGACGCCTAGCAGCATGTCATGGTTACCCAAGCTAATCAGAAGAGGTGGAGAACCTATTCAGTTTTAGGATTACAAATGCAATACGGTCTTTCTCTAATACAATACTCTTGACCACATTGTTTGGTTTGATAGTTTATTCATGTCTACTATCCAATGTGAGTCTTGTGCTTATATGATTACCTTGAATGTGATTTGGAACACATTCCTAAATCTCATTCATACTTTGGCCAAAGATTCTTAATCATATCATAGAGTATTCTCCCTCAAACAGTTTGAAGGTTAGAGATCCCTTGTTGCGCATTCACTTGCCTCCATGGCTAAGTGGCTTAACCCCAACGATGCCATGGACACCCTCCTGATGGAGTGACTTTGACATAATCAAAGATTAAGGACCTAACCACAAGACAACTGTGATGCCTCAGGTCAAAAGACTAATTTGCATTATCCTAACCATGAGTTCTCATGTGACATGAATATGAGAACTCTTCGTTGATCGTGTTCAGTGAACTCATTCTCTATTGAGCACCTACGTACTTGTCTTGATGTCACACACACCAATGACTCGAGACTAGTCACTCTCCCTGAGAGAAGATATAGCACGTACTGATCTTAACGGACTGTCAATGCCCAATTGACAATCCTATGATCAGGAACGTTTAGGATGTGTCAACGAAAGAATGGTCTCATGAATCTAACTTCTTTAGATCGCATTCTTCCAATCACATATTCCTTGGACTTATCGTTTAAGCATATAACATTTATATGAGACGGCTCAAACAATAATCTTTGCCCTTTACATTTAAACTACATTAGTTTGAAATGTCCGTAAAGTATCATCATATGATTGGTTTTAGGGCACATTTCCAACAATCTCCCACTTGCACTAGAGCCAATCAGCTTAGTCATCATTGATGATACCTCTTCTGTAATTCATTTCATAAATGGCTGAGTAGTAGGCCTAAACAATGGATATCTATATGTTATCCATAGAAGCAACCTTGAGAATAACGACGTCACCATTATACATGATTCTCAATCATGTGGTTCAGTCTCTCATTTGAGTTCGGACCTTGATGAGACCTTGATTCCCTGGCTTGAGCTATCGCCCCATTAGTGTCATACACTTTCTGGTTGGAACCGAATGGAGAGTTCATAAATGAACTTTCCCATCCAAACAACAATGTTGTAAGCTTCTATATGGCAATATATTTTGCATACATGATGGAACACATTAAAGTCATTACTTTTAACGTTTCCACCCAAATATCTCTTTAGTCATAATAAAGAGATATCTCATTATCACTTCATTCATAATGAAGAGATATTCTATGATGGATTAGATTCATAATCTAATACATTTACGCTTCCATTACGTTACTCTAATTCTTCCTCATTCTTGAGGAATCCATCCTTAGTATTTCTTAAATACCTAAGGATTCACTTGACAGTTGCCATGGTTCTGATGATGGGCTCGTACTGATATCATCTTGTACCGTTCTAGGTACAACTTATATCAATGTTTTCATACAATATGAAATACATAAATCACCTTTCTGTGTATGCATAAAGGATTCTATTTACGCATTATTTCTTTGGGAGTCAAAGGGTACATTCCCTTTGAGAAAAACAACTTCCTAGTCTCACTAGAATTGTCATTCTAATTGAAGTTTATCATCATATGAGAAACTTCCTAGCATCTCATTGTCTATTTTAGGGATTGATATAATCCAATTATATCTTGAAATCTATCATTATAGATTTCCATCCATGTATATAGACTATGTCTCCCATATACATTCTATCATTATAGAATGTTTAAAGTCATAACTTTAACGATGAAGAATTCCTTTCATTTTCAAAATTAATATATATCATGTATATATATTCAAATTTAGGAATATGATCAACTCCCACTAATCTTTTGTAAACCTAGTAAACAAAAGATTCATTTACATCTTTATGAGAAATCAAACAATTGATCTTTTCTCATAAGACGCTTATAGCTCCCACTAGCTTGCTAAGATCCATGATGGATGGATCTCTACAACTAACATGTCTTGGAAGTATATATCATATATATATGGGTAATTGATAATGTCCAACGAACTAAATCTTATTTATGTTCATTCTTCTCCTAATGGAGAAATTCATTATCTTACGATGCTACTTTCCTTGATATTTTTCAAGGAAATTAATCTAAAGTGTTACTTTTTCCTTGGATCAAATCTAAGGAGGTAAATACTTTAGACGTCTTACTCATCTACTTACATTTCTTGAATTCTTTGAAACCTTTTGCAAAGTATTCGGACTTGTGTTTATTCAAAATAAACTATAGTCCAACCGAGAGTGATCTTCGGTGAATGTCATACAACATGAGTAGTATTATGTTGTGGACAAGTGCCACTAACATCTAAGTGAATTAACCTCAACAACTTTGTGATTCTTTCTTCTTTCCAAAAGAATAAAGATTCGAACATTTCGCCTCTATACAATTTTAACAAGAAGGTATTGGATCCGGATCTAACGATCCAAAGCATCCATCTATGACCAACTCGTAACTTATGTTTTAGAGGTATCACAACTCAGTTGGGATTAGTCACTACCTTGCAACCTTTTGGGTTTTAAGCATCGTTATATTCTTAAACAGTTAACACTACCACATCATCTCTACTACAGAGACAATTAATTAGATTACCATAATCTAATCATTCATTAATAAAGAACAATGTTTTGTCAAACAAAACATTCATCCATCTCTACAACTGTGACGGAATTATGTTCCTTTAAAATTGGGACGTAAAGACAATCTTTGGTTTTTCCAATTTCTTTGGTAGTTCATATGAGGAAGTAAGTACAATCCGCTTTCGCAGAGATCTATATTCGATTCACGTTTGGAATGTGAAGTACTTTCTCTTCTCTCATTAATCTTCTACTTCTTATTAGCACACTTTTACAACAATTGTAAAACATAGTTACTAATACAGAATCATGCATTCAAGTAGAAGAACCAACAGTTATGAACTTTTCAAGAACATTTTACAACACCTTCGAAAGGTGTGTTCTTTGACACTTGCAAGACATTTCTTGCAAATACCCCTTCCAATGTCCATCCTTTCATAAAGAAAGTTTGTTCCCTTGGAGTTATTTTGCCTTCTTCATTTGACTTCCCTTTTGACTACAATAGTCATGGTCCCTAAACTCCCACTATCTCTCTTGAAACTTATTTCAAATGTGTTATACACATCAAACGATTTGGAGAGCGTGCGGTTATTGTTCACTATATAGTTTACAATAAACTTAGTGAACCATTAGGATAGGGACACAAAGGTGAAGTCCTTGCCTAGTTTCCGTCTCGTTAAGTGGTTTTAACACTTCAACACTCAATGATTCAAAATCATCATAAGTCCATATAAATGGACTATTTTTGTCAACCAACCATTATGTTCTAAACATAATAACAAACTTTCAAGAGTTGTTCAAGGCAACTCTCATTTCTTCATACAACAATTTGTAAGTGAAGAATCATGGCACATAAAGTGTCCATGCCCTTGTGCTTACTTCTCAAGTTCCTTGTTCGTGTAACAAAGAGACAAGCACTAGAGTTTGCATTGTCCTCTTCATGGTAGACTTATCTAACATGTTCTTCCATTGATACATTATCAATAGGAAGATTGTGAGGATGAGACTACTTAGGTACTTTTACAATCCATTCAAGACAATCTATGGGATTGTGGTACCAAGTTCGGAAACTAAAGCGTTCGGTTTTTCTTTGTCAAGTTTTGGATAGCGTTTGCAAATATATTGGTAAACAAATACATAACGAATATAAATTGATTGATTTTAAGCTATTTGATCCGGGTCTTTAAATCAAAATAGCACCACCCACTATTTTTGGCAAATTCCATATCCCTCATCGGAATTCGAGAGTTTTGTTGAACTCTTAGCAGGGTATGGGAGACTCACCATTACCAAGCCCACCTCAGAATTATATCATTTTGGCTAGCAAAAATAATGATGAGAGAATAACACTTTAGTCATTTACAACTCTTGTAATTACCCATCTAGTTTGGCCTCTAGAGAATGAATGCCTTAGAATTATATCATGTTGGCACCATTGCACTTAGTTAAGTTATTCCCACCATGCTTAGTTTATGTAGAGGTTCAAGCACAACCTCAGAATTATATCATGTTGGTCATACTCGTTGTCTACACTCACCTCATCATATGTTTATGGACTCCTCCTGGATGTAAGCACATACTTTGTACTTCCCCATTATAGGGTGAAGCCGGTGCATGAGTCACAAACGATTGGAGCCCACCACGGTGGAAGGCCTACGAAGAGATATTCAAAGCATCTCTCGCTTATCAACTTAATAATGGTTTGTTGAGGGTTTTAGGTCTCATCACATATAAACATACATTTTAATCCAATTAAAACATTTTGGTCCTATTACAACTATTGGTCCATTTGATTGATTTAGTTGTATATAATACTCCCACTAAGCTTTTAAAACGGTTTTTAAAGCAAGAGTATATGATACTACTAACATAAGGTTTGCATTCATTGATGGACTATATAGTTGCCTTAGGGCCTTAGGATGACTATGAACCTTTGATTCGATTCAACACGAGCCTAGTGTTGAATCTCGGTCTAGGGATGGAGATTGATTTTAGTTACGCGTTTAATCACATTAAGGCGTGTTGTCTTATTGGGCGTTGGACCCAACTACTCCAATTTCATGCATATCGAATAAAACAAGAAAGGAGTACTTCAAAGTAAATAAGAGCTTATGCTCTTTTACAACAATTGATCAAATCAAATTACTTTAAAGTAAAGAAGAGCTTATGCTCTTTTACAACAATTGATCATATCAAATTACAACCAAAATTTAATCTACACATTCCCATGGTTCAAACAAATTTGAAACGGCCTTTCACATAGCTCAATTATAGTAGGCTTAGGTTCATAATCACCCTTTCTTTAATTAATTAACGCTTTAACTAATTAAACTTGAATGCAACATTTTCATTTGGTTTTTTTTGTATCCATAGAATTGATTTAAATGGAGCTAAATGAAATGAAAATCCAATTCTCATTTAAAGAGACAAAACAATTTTGTTCTCTACCTAATTTGGGCCAAAATGCTATGACCTCAACTTGTTTGGGCCATAGTGCAATTAACCTCAACTTTTGGGCTGTTTTGCAAAAACTTAAACTTTTGGGGTCACTTTGTAAAAACACAAAAGTCCACTACTTCATGTAATTACAACTAGAACCCAAAAATTTCCACAAAAGCTAAAACTTCATTAAAGGAGCAAAACAATTTGTCCTTTTAGTGATTTTGGACCTTTACGTAAAAACGTAAACTTTTGGGTCAAAGTAAAAATACACAAAAGTATCAAAACTTTATGTAATTGCTTAAAAGCCCCACAAGGACCCTAATTGAGTAGGGTGGCCGGCCATTTGAAACAAAGTATATAAAAAATTTCAAAGTTTTGTAAGTGGGGTGTGTGAAATGGAATAAATCATTACACACCTACCCACTAAAATTTCTTTAATTTTTCAAAACAAATATCTAAGATATTTAAACATAAGAAATATTTCAAAACAAAAACTTTATGAAATAAATCAAAACTTTGAATCAAAACACCAAACCTTTTGTTCTTGGCAAGAACATATCAAGAACAATGAAGAACATCCATGAAAACCCATAAGAGCTCCATGAACATTCTTCACCAAAAAACATACCAAAACCACTCAAACTTAAGGGAAATAACATACAACCATACTAGGGTACATAGGGGTTCCAAAAGTCACTTTAAAACACTTTTAACAAGTCAAACAAGAACCCAAAAATCCACCCTTTGGATTTGGCCGAATTTCCCAAAAACATGGCACCAAATTTTAGCTCCAAAATTCATGCTCATATGAACTACATCTACAACATTTGAGATGGCAAATTTTCTAACAAAATTTACATTCAAAGAAGCAAGAATAAAGCTTGTAACAATTACAACATTCAAATCACAAACTATGAACTACAAAACCCAAAAGGATTCACCAACTACTAGACTTAGGCTCTTGATACCACTTGAAGGAAGATTTGTGAAAAACAAGTTCATTTGAGCAACATCAACAACATGCAATTAACAATTAAAAGGCGGAATCATGTTTATATGCACTCAAAACAAAACTTAACCCATGAACTTCAAAGCCTAGTAGATAGGTGAACCAAGACTCAACTCAAAACAAAGTGAGTTGAGAAATCAATACCTTTGTAGATTCCTCTTTGCATAAGCAAAGGCTAATCACCCAAAGAGAGGGCCTTCATTCCTTGCATCTTAGATCCATGGATTTGGATGGATGAAAAGGTTTTTCCAAGTTCCCAAAATTGAGAACCTCTAAGTCTCCACACCAAGGTAAGATTGGAGAAGAAATGAGTGACCTTGAGGAAGTAAGATTGCTAGATGTTTTCCTCAAGGGTGGCCGGCCATTTCTAGAGAGAAAGGAGAGTTTGTGTTTCTCCAATTTCCCCATAAACAACCCTTAATGAATTTTGGCTATTAAGTCACACTTATACCTTAATTCATTTGAGTGGCAAACTTGTAAATAAGTCAAAACCCACTCTTTCTCTAAATGGCCGGCCTTAGGGTATTCATTGGGCTATTTGGGCCTTTGTGAATCATTATTCATTAAGTTGTCATACAACTTAAGTCAATGGACTTGACGTTCGAAGCCCATTGGGCCTTAAGGTCCAAAACTATCCCGAGGTCTTCAACGAACTTATTCGTTTGATTAATAATCATATTAATTAATCTTTGCCATAAATAATTAAACCATTTAATTATTCTTACTCATCTCCGTTGAATCTTCAATCTCTACCTTACACGGTGTACGATCCATTAGGTTCCTTTTAGCGAGGCAGTGGGCGATTCAAACTCTTTCAAATCGATTGTGAATTGAAACTTACTTTCAATTCTCCCGTTAGTGATAATACACTTTTAGGGCTTCCACAAACCATGGTTGACGCCTAGCAGCATGTCATGGTTACCCAAGCTAATCAGAAGAGGTGGAGAACCTATTCAGTTTTAGGATTACAAATGCAATACGGTCTTTCTCTAATACAATACTCTTGACCACATTGTTTGGTTTGATAGTTTATTCATGTCTACTATCCAATGTGAGTCTTGTGCTTATATGATTACCTTGAATGTGATTTGGAACACATTCCTAAATCTCATTCATACTTTGGCCAAAGATTCTTAATCATATCATAGAGTATTCTCCCTCAAACAGTTTGAAGGTTAGAGATCCCTTGTTGCGCATTCACTTGCCTCCATGGCTAAGTGGCTTAACCCCAACGATGCCATGGACACCCTCCTGATGGAGTGACTTTGACATAATCAAAGATTAAGGACCTAACCACAAGACAACTGTGATGCCTCAGGTCAAAAGACTAATTTGCATTATCCCAACCATGAGTTCTCATGTGACATGAATATGAGAACTCTTCGTTGATCGTGTTCAGTGAACTCATTCTCTATTGAGCACCTACGTACTTGTCTTGATGTCACACACACCAATGACTCGAGACTAGTCACTCTCCCTGAGAGAAGATATAGCACGTACTGATCTTAACGGACTATCAATGCCCAATTGACAATCCTATGATCAGGAACGTTTAGGATGTGTCAACGAAAGAATGGTCTCATGAATCTAACTTCTTTAGATCGCATTCTTCCAATCACATATTCCTTGGACTTATCGTTTAAGCATATAACATTTATATGAGACGGCTCAAACAATAATCTTTGCCCTTTACATTTAAACTACATTAGTTTGAAATGTCCGTAAAGTATCATCATATGATTGGTTTTAGGGCACATTTCCAACAATTCCCACCCATTCTCTCCCTATAAAACCATGCAATTCCATCACACAATTCATTCAATTCCAAACCTCCATTCACCACACAACAACAAACACAAAATCAGCAAGATTGCCGTGGGTTCCCTTCTAATTCCAGCAACCCCTCTTCTATTTCCACCACTCCCCAACCCTCCAAAACACTATCCAACCATTCCTCCATACAAACACCAATCCAAAACCTATCCTTAGACCTTGTGCCGCAACGAAGAGGAGGAGAAGGGCCTAAACGTTCATACAATTCAAGTTTGAGTTGTTGGAATTTTTAGGTGTTTTCTTTTCCTTGATTTCAATGATTAAATCTACGTATCTTTGTTGTGTGCGTATGAGGAACTAAACCCCCCCATAGCTAGGGGGTGATTCGAAACCATGTTTACGCTTGCAATATGAATTGATTACCTTTGGTTGGAATTTCATGAGTTGTGGATTCAATTTGTTTAGCTATTTGATTGATAACCTATTTATGTATGTTTATTGAGAGTGCACGCTTAATTTTCATGCATGAATATGACGCTAGAATATAAGTGAGTTTCACCTAATAGTTATGAACTTATATTCACAAGTAGTGGAGGTTGCTTATAAACAATCGCGTTAAGTAAATTCTTGGCATAAGTTTCATGCAATTCATAGTAACGAATGCCTCGTCAACACTTATAGTTTTCAAAGAACTTAATGATTCTTGCTTGTATCTCTATTATGCAATTCATGTAGGGAACTTGTGGGGAATGCTTTGGGTTGTCGTATGCAATCATCCAATTCATTAACTTAAGGAAAACTTGACGGTTAATTTAAGCGGACCTAATTGACCCGGGATGTTGAGTTTCATAATTCATCGAAAGACCAACCGAAAATCATCTTGTATGCAAGTGTAACATGTGTGGAGAAGAACCTTCTAGCTAGCATTCATCCATATTTTCATCACATTCATATTTACATTTTGCCCTTAATTACAAAGTGTGCATTTTAATTTAATCTCGTCCAAACACAATCCCCCCCCCCCCCATATTTTGTTTAGTCTTAGTCTTAATCTACCTTATTTTGAGTTTTGCATTCTTTGAGTCTAGTATAGTGTTTTAAATTTGTTTTTACGTTTTTGAGTCAAATCCAAGTGATTAACAATCCCTCCTAATCCCTGGTCCAGAACGATCCCTACTTACATACTTACTACAATTGACAAAAAGAGGGTTTAATTTGTGTGCGTATAATTCTCGTACCAAGTCCTAAGGTCTAAATTGAGTCTTTTTGGTTGTTTTGAGTTGTGTTGAGTCTTTAAAATCTGTTTGAGTCATATAAGTTAGTTAAGAGTCTTTTGAGTTTATTTTAAGTGTTTTAAAAGCTTATTTTCACATCTTTGAGTCAATTTTCATTAGGTTAGCAATCCCTCCTAATCCCCGGCCTAGAACGATCCCTACTTATATCTATACTACAATTGTCAAAAAGAGGGTTTAATTTGTGTGCTATTATATATCACATCATCCATCCAATTCAATGAAACTAGGAAAATCTGAAAGTTAATTTGTGCATTCTCACAATTAATTTGGGGCATCGTCATTCATGGTTTAAAGGGATAATAACTGGAATCAATTTGTATGTCATATGTGCATGTGTGGAGAAGGACCCTCTAACTGGCCTTTTACCCATTCAATTCACCTAATTTAGTGTCTAATCTATTTAGTTTGCAATCTGATTAGTTTAACTAATTTCGTCCAAATCAATTCCCCCTTTTATTAAGTGTGTTAGATTAGTTAGAAAAGTGTTTGAATCTGTCCAATTTAGTGTTTTGAGTCTAAGTTAGTTAAAATTCATCCAAATAACTTGTTAGGTCTAGAATTGAGTCTTTTTAATTGTTTGTAGCTGTTTTGAGTGTTTTAAGTTAGTTTTGAGTCTATAGAGTCTAGTTTAGTGTTTTTGAGTCTTATTTGAGTTGATTAGCATACATAGTTAATCCCCGGTTTAGAACGATCCCTACTTGCATATATATTACAATTGTCACAAATGGGGTTTAATTTGTATGTCAAGTTAATTTTCACATCACCATGTAAGCTAAAAAGTGGGATTGTTGCCACATGTACATTTAACGGAAAAATTAACTAAGGTTTAACGGATGTGTCTTTTTCAATAGGTTGATTACTCATTTGGAATGTTTAGACCAATTTGGAATGACACTATAAGTGTTAGGAAGTTGTAGGTACTTAATATTATTAAGGGGAGAGGGAAGAGTTTGAAACTACTTCAATAATTTCGGGGAGTGGGAGTTCCATACCCAAGACGCATGGGTAGAAATCCAACACCCTATCAACTAGGATATTGGACCACATCATGTTCAACATTAATAATCTAAGAAATGAAATAGTCATAAAAGTCTTCGATATAAACTATATGATATTATCCAGTCGAATCGCTATAATCGAATAAGTGGGGTGGTGAAACCTCAACTTAATAATTTGTTTCAAGAGTTTCAAACATTGTGGGTGAACAATAGGCAAACATATGACCATCATGTCAATACATTAACCAACATCATAAAGTATTTAAATAGTCCGTAAAGTAGTTGAATTGATCCACAGGTATCCCGTTGAATTCTTTGAATAAAAGCCGGAGGGTCCTTAATTAATAATCTTTGCTGGTGATGATCTAGTAATCAATTTGTTTAACCAGCCAACTGTATTTTTTCTTATCGGGTTGTGGATTTTTCTTTGGTTGTTTTGAGTTACTTATCTCTTTAGACTTTTTCTAACCTTGTGTCAACTTGTTCTTCAATGAAACCTATTTAAACTAGATTTTCTAAAAAATAAACTATGTGTGTGTATCTGTAATCTCTTTGTGCTTTTTGTGCAATGCAACGTAGTGTTTGCAAACACGCAAGTGTTGAGTGTGTGGAAGAAAAGCGTGTGCCAACTGCCATGATATACTGAACCTAAGTTTCCGTAAAGAAATTATATTAGACGAAACCCTGCTGGCTGCACACTTTTAATCAGGACATGACGAAGACGCAGATAAAGACACACAAGAACAAAGTTGACGCATTCCCCATCTCATTCTCTCTCTCTCTCTCCCTCTCTCTCTCTCTCTCTTGTACACACATATGTTTGCCGTGTGAATAGTATGAATATGGACAATTCGTATTTGTTTGTTTGGTTTGCTTTAAGGAAAAAGACGTAGGAATTGACATCTAAGAATGAACTGTAGCCAACCTAATTATTATAATTGTGTACCAAATCCTTCTTGCTCAGTCAGCCTAATTAATCTTCTTCCTCAATGTACCAAATCCTTATTGTTCAGTCAGCCTAATTAATCTTCTTACTCAGTAAGTCTATCTTTTTCTCCTTCTTTTCTTTCTTTTTTTTTTTTTTTTTTTTTTTTTTTTTTTTTTTTTTTTTTTTTTTTTTTTCTTTTGGTCTATAGAACTTTCATTATATGAAAAAAAAAAGCTAATACGAGACTCAAAAGGAATTCGATAAACAATAAAGTAAAAGGTCCAAGCAAAATGAGAGCTACAACTCAAGATACAACGGGAGATCCTCACAAACTTAGGCCCGAAGATTGCAACACCAAACAACAAAAAAAAAACCCTAATCACAAGCACCTGCTACCGTCACATCTTTGGAGGAAGCCAAACTCCGTCAAGAGAATAGACATCAAATCCAAGTTCTCTTCACGAACCTTTGCAAATATATATAAACAAAGTATCATATGGGTAAAGAGTGAGGTTAAGGAGGTATGTAAAATATCCAACACTTGACCTCAATGGGAATCCAGCATGCCGGTTGGGGGAGGTGAAGTGAGGGAGGGTAGTGGATCTAATATCCAATTTCTTATCGGAGCCCACCCATCCGAGTACATGGTGGGATGGGGATGGAGTATCACAGCTAAGGAGAAGGGAGGAAGGAAAATTAAAGGATAGAAAGCAATAAAAGTAGGTGAAAAACACTGAATAAGGAGCATAAAGCCCAAATCTGAGACAAGCTCAGGGATAGATTAATTCTCAACTCATTAATCACATCTCAGTCACAAATTTAAGACTCGCTTATCGCATACTCCGTCGCCACTCAAACACATCTGCTATATATCTAGAATAATACATAATCCATTTTTAATAGTCAGATTAAAATTAATGGTTGACGTGACAATCTGAAGTCTTATGTCTTATGTCAAATTATAATTCTTCAACCAAATTGTCAAATATTATTTTTCTTATTAAAATAGAGCTTTAATAGTTGTAATTATTACAAAAAATGTTTAAACAAAATTATTATTGGTTGAAATGTTAGTGGAATAAGGGATCCACCATTAAAATTAATTAAAAATAAATTCGACATTGATGTCAAATTTGACTTCTAATTACAAAGTGTTCAAATCCAGTCAGTAAATAACACTTGGGTTAGAAGATTTTTTTATGTCAAATATGTACTGTGACATTTCACTTAGGATTAGGATTTTGACATCTCCTTTGGAGATGCTCTTATTATTCTTTTTCCTTTTTATGTCTTCTCTTTGTAGTGTAATAGAGTAATATTGATTTGATTCTTAATCAATATTCGAATGAAAATTAACTTCTCAAACTATTTTTTTCGTTTAAACTCATAAAAAACTAAATTTCATCCCCTACTATAAGATTCGAACCTATTCTATTCAATTTTTCTTCAATTTAAGTTACGTGAACTCGCGTTGTAATAGAATTTGGGTGGTAGACTAGCAGCCTTTAATGAGGAAGAAAATAAAATAAAATTCACAACGTATATGCAACATTAAGGGCTCATAGGCGAGAAAATGACAATATTATCTCTCAAGTGTATTACATGCAAGTTACGTAACTTAAATTGATGGAAAACTTAATCCAAATTGCTTTGAATCTTATAGTGTGAATGAAATTGACAAGTTTAAAGAGTTTACAACCTTACTTTTTCAATAAATAATTTAAGGAAAAAGTGTAGAGGAAATTATAGCAATAGTTCCGTAATTTTAATTCAATTGGAGTAATGGTCTCTTAACTAAAAATCCATGACTATTGGTCTTTTAACTCATCAAAACATGCAGTTATGGTCATTTTTGTCAATTCCATTAAAACTTGCGTCAAAATGAGTCACATGCCATGCACGTGAGGCTGAATAAGAGTCACATATGGAAAGCCAAACAAGAAATAATTATAGCAATGGTCCCTCAAATTTAACCGAATTGAAGAAGTGGTCCATCAACTTTGACTCAATTATGGTGATAGTCCCTCAATTTTAGGGATGATTACAAACCATCCCTTTTGCCAGTCCCCGTCTCCCTGACTCGTCCCCCGGGGGAGGGGGGAGCATTCCCGCTTATTTATCCTATATGTTCATGTTCCATTCTTCCAAGCGAATCAGCACTTTTGCAATATTACCTCTCGATCTCTTACCAAGACCTCGAATGTGTCAATACCACGCTGCTCAATAGTCCGCTCAGAAACTGGATGAAGGATTAGCTTCAGTACGTCCATTGGTACTGGAGACTGGAGTGTCGCGAATTCACCTCATTTGACAAAATTCTAACAAAGTTGACGAAAAAGTTCATAGTAACACATTTTGATGAGTTAAAATATCAATAATCATAAATTTTTAATTAAATAATTATTATTTCAATTAAATTAAATTTGAGAGATCATGGTTACAATTGTCCCTTAGTTATAACTAGTTCACTGCTGCAAAGTTCATTTGTCATTCGATCTTCCGCGGATGGATGGATGGACAAAACATATCTCTTTACAAACGTGCGCCCACTATTTCACCGCAAACCATTTTCAATTGCGCGTGGACGACAGTTGGCCATTTCTTCTTCCTCTCCCCCATTAAATAATTAAATAATAGAAAAGAACAACCAATGTCAGGTGACTCTGCGTGTGTTAAAAAGTGTGCTAGTAAATGTGTTCATATCAGAATTTTAAATTATTGATTTTCTTTTATTTAAACAAAGCAAAATTTTTACTTAATTTGTTTTAGACAAAAGAGATTGAGACAGAGCACACTTTTACTCGTCATCCTCTCACTCACACTAAAACTAATCCAATTCGATTACCAAGAATTGCATTGAAATTTACCTTTTACCTTATTTATTGTAATTTTTTCTCCTCTTCTTAGACCATCTCCAATCTTTGAGCTAAAATCAAAAATTTTTAATCCAGAAAATTTAGGTTTTAGCCCATAAATAGTTTTTCTACTCCAACCTGGCCTAATTTGTCACATCCCAGCCCGGGGCGGATCACTTCCCGGCCCTGCTCCACCACCTAGCACTATATTGTCCGCTTTGGACTTACCATTCCCTCACGGTTTTGTTTTTGGGAACTCACGAGCAACTTCCCAGTGGGTCACCCATCGTGGGATTGCTCTAGCCTCCTTCTCGCTTAACTTCAGAGTTCCAATGGAACCCGAAGCCAGTGAGCTCCCAAAAGGCCTCGTGCTAGATAGGGATAGGAATATACATTTAAGGATCACTCCCCTAGACGATGTGGGATGTTACATAAATTTTTTAACCTGAAATTATTAAAGAATAAATTTATGCTAATTTTTTATTTTAAAGTAATTTTAAAAAAATTATATACACTATCATAATTTAATTTATGAATATTTTAACATAAAAATATTTAAATTCCGATAAATATTGAAAAACCACTAAATTTGAATGAATTTTGAATTAAATATTTTTTTTAATTATTTTAGTTGGTGAATTTAAATTTCGGCCATTAGATCTTTTTTTTTACTAATAGATTTGATTATATTCGATCTAAAGCGTTGGATTCAATAAATCTTAGGAGACATGTCCATGTGGATGGGGTCCCGTTAGTGGTGCCCACACCATTTTCTGGGCTAAATCTTGGGGGAAATTTGATTTTTGTTCGGTTTTTAACTTTTAGCCCACACATTTAGCATGAGTTGGGTTGGGTTTGGAGGGGGGAATAAAACCTAAAAAATAGTATTTAGCAGAGGGTTGGGTTTGGTCTTATGGTCCTTCTTCAACTAATTGCATTCTTCATTTAATTTCTATTCATCAACTCTCTATTCTTGAATCTATTTAGTATTACGGTTTAGTGGTATGTATATCTTTCATTTGTAAGTGAGAGGTCTTGGGTTCGATTATCACCAAAAGCGAATTTGAACTACATTATTACTAGTTCATTGTAAGTCTTAGTCATTTTTCAACCCATTTAGGGTAGATAATATCATTGTTTAAAATAAAAATAAAATAAATAAATAAAAAACCTCTCTCCTTTGTGTAGCAGATCGCCCTGTAATTAAAAAAACATATATTTTCCATTTAAATTTTAGTCGGTTAACTTTTAGCATTATGATAACATAATAGAAAAGATTGCTAATTATGCACAAAAAATTTGGTACTTGAATTTCCATATATACCCTTCTTGTACGCGGTTTCGGCCTTCAGAATGTCTCTTTCTGTATATATAAACCCAAATGTCATAACCTCATAATTTCTCTCTCCCCTCTTCTCTTCTGTCTCTCTCTCTCTCTCTCTCTCTCTTAACTTTCTCACAGAGGCCTGCAGTGTTTGCAGTCTGCTTGATTTCTTAGACAAAGCTCCGCCCTCCCCCGCCCACCCTCCTCAAGTTTCCATTGACTGCCGTCCACAATGGCCGACCGAGTCCACCCCCGCGACTCGCCCCTACACAACGAGACGGCGCCGTTTCCTTACACCTCCTCATCGGAATCCCCCCGAAAGCCCTCCCCTCCGGAGTCCGAGAAGCCAGTCCCTTCGCCGGGCACCTACGTCATCCAGATCCCCAAGGACCAAGTCTACCGCGTCCCGCCGCCAGAGAACGCAACCCGCTACAAGAATTACACTCGTCAGAACCCTCGCCGAAGTTCCTGCCGCTGCTGCTTCTGCTGGTTCTTCGGCCTCGTTGCCGCCCTCATCCTCCTCTCCGCCGCCGCCGCCGGCATCTTCTACCTCGTGGTCCGCCCCAAATCCCCCAACTACTCAATCGATAGCATCGCGTTCAGAGGATTCAACTTGACGGCGCCGTCCCCGTCCTACGCCATCTCGCCGGAGATCCAGGTCACCGTTCGAGCCCAAAACCCTAACAAAAAGATCGGGATCTACTACGGAAAAAAGAGCTCCGTCAAACTCTTCTACTCCGACGTCAAATTGTGCGACGGAGCTCTGCCGGCGTTTTACCAGCCGTCAAGCAACGTAACGGTGTTCCGGACAGCGTTAAAGGGGTCAGGGATCGAGCTGACGAGCACGGCACAGCAGGGGTTAGTGGATGCGCAGAAGCAGGGGAAGGTACCGTTGGGATTGGACATAAGAATGCCCGTTAGGATTAAAGTGGGGCCCATAAAGACGTGGACGATCAATGTCAAGGTTGGGTGTGATCTAACGGTGGATAAGCTGACGACGGAGGCCAAGATTGTGTCAAAGGACTGTGATTACAGTGTGGATCCATGGTGAAAAATCAATCAACTAAGAAGGGAAGATAAATGAGAGAATATATATATATATATGTATGATTAGTTTTGTTAATTGTTTTGATTTGTTAACTAAATATGTTTTTAGATTTATACGGTTACGATTTTACCAATTGCAGACTTATTATTTAGCCACACAAATGTTTAGCTATAATTTTAATATATATGTTCTTTGATAATTTGTTAAAAAAAAAATAAAAAATAAAAAAACGACTTAACTCTTTACTTTTTGTATTTTTATTAATTCAGTAGTAATTTTTATTTTGTTGAATATTGATTGATGCGAAATATATAAGCACACAAATTAAAACTTTCTTTTGACAATTGTAGTATATGTATAAGTAGGGATCGTTCTAAACCGGGGATTATGAGGGATTGCTAAATCACTTGAAAACTGAGTCAAAAACGTAAAACAAAGGTTAAAACACTAAACTAGACTCAAAGAATACAAAACTAAACACTAAAACACTAAAACAAACCAAAAGACTCAAAACAGCAACAAAACACTCAAAACTGCCTTAAAAACACAATCTGGGCAGTTTTGAACACATAACACTAATTTGGACGAATTTGGGTTATAACTTGAATCAAAACACTTAGAAACACAAACTAAGACACTTTCTAATTAAATTGAAACACTAAAGTAAAGGGGGTTTTAGTTTTGACGAAATTAAAACAAAGAAAACAGATTGTAATGAAAACAGATTGTAAAAAACGAATTTGATGAAAATATGGATGGAATGCTAGCTAGAAGGTTCTTCTCCACACATGTCACACTTGCATACAAGATGATTTTCAGTTGGTCTTTCGATGAATCATGAAACTCAACACCCCGGGTTAATTAGGTTCGCTTAAATTAACCTTCAAGCTCTTCTTAAGTTAATGAATTGGATGGGAAAGCGTATACAACAATTCAAAACATTCTCCAAAAGTCCTTTACGTGAAAAGCACAATAAAGATACAATCAAAGATCATTAAGCAACATGAAAACTATAAGTGTTGACGAGGCATTCGTTACTATGATGAGCATGAAACTAGTGCCAAGAATTCATTTAACGCGATCGTTTATAAGCGACCTCCACTACTTGTGAATATAAGTTTGTAACTATTAGGTGAAACTCCCTTATATTCTAGTATCATATTCATGCATGAAAACTAAGCGTGCACTCTCAATAAACATACACAAATAAGTTATCAATCAAGCAGTTAAACAAATTGAATCCACAACTCATGAAATTCCAACTGAAGGTAATCAATTTATATTGCAAGCATATACATGGTTTTGAATCACCCCCTAGCTAACTAGGGGTTTAGCCTCTCATGTTCACACAAAGAGAAACAAAATTGAAATTAAATATAGAGAACAAAAGATTGATTACACCTAAAACGCCCAACGATTCCACTTTGAATTTCTGCACGTTCAAGCTCCTCTTTCTTCTTCTCCTTGCTGCGGCGCAGAGGTCTCAGGGTGATTTTGGATGTGATTTTGGTTTAGGAAGGGATTTAGGATGGTAAAGGGTTGCGGCAGAGAGGTGGAAGGTGGCTGCAATGGTGTGTAAGTGTATATAGGTGTAGAATGGTGGCTGGAATGGATGGAAGGTTGCGGATTGAAGGTGGAAGAATGATGGTGGCTGCGGCAATGTATGGAATGATGAAAGAATCCTCCTAGGGTGCGGCTTAAGTCCAAGTATTAAAAGGGTTTTCAGAAATTAAAACCCTCACTTATTTTGGTTAACTAAAATTAAGTCAAAGGCTTCTAGAATTAGGAAATCAAATCAGAAACTAAAAGGAAATTGGCTAAAATATGCGGCTAGGGTTTTATTTGAAAGGGGAATGTGTTTAAGTGCAGAAAATAGGAAATAAGGACCCCCCTTGCACGGCAAGGGAAAAGGAAAGGTTAAGAGGTGCGGCTTAATGCTTTAGGAAAGGTGAAGTGTCCTAAAACTTAAGGGAAAAGGGGTCCCTTGCACGGCAAGGGATGGGGAGAAAGGGAAAGGTGCGGCAAAGGTCCCTAAGGGGTTTAGGGCCTTTGTTTTGTGTCCTAAAGTCAATACGAGGCCTTCAAAGTGGCTGGAAAATAAAGACTTTTAAGATTAGGAAAGGTTACCAAAATGGGAAACCTTGGCTTAACTTTCCTACTTCAAGTAGGAATCCTTGTTGGAGTAGGAATCCTTGTGTGAGTAGGAATCCATCTTCAATTAGGAATTCATATTTCTTCAAGTCTTCAACTCATTCATTCCTCTTTTGCTCCAAAAGACTCCAATTTGCATCTTCTTGCACACTTTGGCTTTATAATCTGAAAACACACAAAGGTGACTTTAAACACTAAAATAACTAAGGAAACACAACATAAATGCACGAGAACAAGCCAATTAAGTCGCATAAATATGCTCCTATCAAATTCCCCCACACTTAGCTTTTACTAGTCCTCGAGCAAAACAAAACAACTAAAGAAAACAAGACGAAACAAAACAAACAAAATATAACCTAAACCTTCCAACGTTTGCCTCAGGGATTTCCAATGAAACATGACATGTCAAAGATCATTACTCACATAGCTTTTAGTCTTCCTTCCCCTCGAGCACATACTTAATCATAGTCACCATTCACTAACTCGCATTTAATCAATTAAAACAACATTTTGAATGTAGTAACATGCCTTAGAGAATTCCCTCAATTCCTCACTAGTTATGCACTCAATTTTCACTCAGATTTTCTGACTACACACCCTACAATAGTTATATGTGAGAAGATTGATGTAAACATGAAAGACTAGTACTCACATATGTTATAACAAAGAAAGCAATTTCTGGAGTAATTAAACATGTTTAGATATGATCTCATGAATGGAATGCTACTACTTAGATGCGAGAACCAGTGACACCATATGCTCATACCAAATTCAAACTCCACAAATTGAAATACACAACACTCAAGATAGAAGTCAAGGGTTGTAACGGGGCTTGGGGTATTGGCTAACAAGGAAAGATAGGGATAAACAAAAGTTCTTTAAGCAATAGCAAGCAAAGTAATGAAATTAAGACTTAGAATTCACTTAGAATGCAAAAATCAACTTTTAGACATACAGGGAAGATTCAAACAACTCTTAGGGCCTAATTCATTGTTTTGGACCCTTACATCAACAAACAATACTTTGGAACTCTTTTCACCTCTTTTCAACTCTTTTTCATTTTTTTTTTTCAACTTTTTTTTTTCTAGCTATGCCTATGGCACATAAACTCACATCAATAATCCTTCCCCCACACTTATTTTCTGCAACACATTAATCAAAAGGAATTCATTTTTAGTCATGCTTACTATGCTTCAAGAACAAGGGTATGGATGGTCCTAATCTAGGCTAGGTGAGGATAATATGGGTTAACAAAGAACATGGGCTAACATGGCTCAATGGGGTTAAACTTAAACACATAATGAATTAAGGGCACACGGCTATTTGGCTTTGATGGTGGTCACTACACAACTTCATCTTGAATATGTGTTATGCAAATCAATAACATGCTTTGAATGAAATGGGCATGAGTTCTAGCATTTGGAACTAAGTGATGAAATGCCTTCTAAGTAGTAACCAAGCAAAGAATAATGAGATCATGCAACGACTTTAGAAAACAATGATGCACAGATTATTACTCTCCAAATAAACGTTTAGGCTCAAGTCTCACAGGGATGTAGCGTTAGTTCGAGTTCATTCCTTCAAGCATGTTACAAAAACTAATTTTCCTTTGTGATTACATGTGAATTCGTAAACTATAACTACAACCAAGCATAAACCAAAGAGTATATCAAACGTCCATCCATGTTTGTAACTTTCTTTAACCATCATGCAATTAAAAACCAAATCCTCATCATTGTGTTGGAAGGTAACCTACGACACAAACAAACACACAAAAGCAATTCTTTTTGGGTTTTGTCAAAACAATTTTTTCAAATTTTTATGGGATTTTCGGATTTTTAAGTCAACACACACTAAAACACTCTAAAATAGCTTAAAACACTTAAAAACAGCAAGGAACAACATTGGAAGTTATGGGTGATAAAATCCCACGAATTTGCATCAACAACACTTAGTTACCCTCCCCCCCCAACACTTAAATCAAACATTGTCCTCAATGTCTCAAACCTAAAATCACACCAAACAAAAGTAAACACACAAACAGCAACTAAACACACTAAGCATGGCAGAATGTAAATAACAAAGAGAAGAGGCTAGGGACGCAAATCTGGTTATGGAGTGTAAATGCCATCCTCTCCTTGGTGATTGCATGGGTTGCCTCCCACTAAGCGCTTGCTTTAACGTCTTGCAGCCGGACGATGGTATGCTCATTCCCCATTGGAGTCCACGGCATGCAATGGGATCTCCTCCACAACATGCTCAACAAAGTTCTCATAGTAGGGTTTCAACCTATGGCCATTCACCTTGAATTCTTGTCCAGTTTTCAAACTTTGTATTTGGACTGCACCATGCACAAAAACATTAGTGATAACAAATGGACCAACCCACTTAGAACGTAACTTACCGGGGAATAACCGAAGACGGGAATTAAATAACAACACTTTCTGCCCCATTGAGAAGGTTTTGCCTCTAATCATCTTGTCATGGAATGCCTTGGTCTTCTCTTTGTAAATCGGGGCATTCTCATAAGCCTCATGCCTAATCTCTTCAAGCTCGTTCAATTGTAGCTTCCTATGGTTTCCAGCCGTGTCCACATCCATATTGAAGGTCTTGACCGCCTAATGTGCCTTGTGTTCAAGCTCCACGGGTAGATGGCATGACTTGCCATAGACTAGCCGAAATGGGGACATACCAATGGGCGTTTTGTAAGCCGTTCAATACGCCCACAATGCATCCTCCAAACGCAAGCTCCAATCTTTTCTATTTGGCCCAACGGTCTTTTCCAAGATTTGCTTTATTTCTCGATTTGAAACGTCGGCTTGGCCACTGGTTTGGGGGTGATAAGGTGTGGAAACCTTATGCATCACGTTGTACTTCTTGAACAACGCCTCAATGGTGCGGTTGCAAAAATGAGACCCACCATCGCTTATGAGCACTCTAGGCATCCCAAATCTAGAGAAAATGTTAGATTTGACAAAATCTGCAACAACTCTAGAATCGTTAGTTCGGGTGGCTTTAGCTTCCACCCACTTTGACACATAATCAACCGCAAGTAAAATGTAAGTAAAACCAAAAGAGATAGGGAAATGACCCATAAAATCAATACCCCAAACATCAAAGATTTCAACAACAAGGATTGGGGTTTGTGGCATTTGGTCTCTTTGGCCTAAACTTCCTGTCCTTTGATAACGATCACATGTTAAGCAAAAAGCCCTAGCATCTCTAAACAATGTAGGCCAATAAAAACCACTTTCAAGAACCTTAAACGATGTGCGTTGTGTGCCAAAGTGTCCACCACATGCATATGTATGGCAAAAACTCAAAATGGAATTAAACTCAATTCATGAACACAACGACGCATAATCTGATCCGGGCAGATTTTCCACAAATAAGGATCGTCCCAAATATAAAAACGTGCATCCTTTTTTAGTTTATCACGTTGGGCCTTGCTTAAGGTGTTAGGAACTTGCTTAGACACCAAAAAATTGACCAAATCGGCATACCAAGGGGTACTTACCTCAACGGACAGAAGTTGTTCATCCGGAAACGTTTCTGAAATGGGAAAGGCCTCTTCTTCACGCACCATTCGACTTAAGTGGTCAGCCACCACGTTTTCACATCCCTTCTTGTCCCTAATTTCAATGTCGAATTCTTGAAGTAGGAGCATCCAACGAATGAGCCTTGGTTTGGCCTCCTTTTTGGTGAGAAGATACTTCAAGGTTGCATGGTCAGTGAAAACAATTACTTTAGTACCAATTAGATATGATCTAAACTTATCTAATGCAAATACAACCGCCAAAAGTTCTTTTTCAGTTGTAGAATAATTCAATTGAGCATCATTTAAGGTGCGTGAAGCATAATAAATAACATGTGGCTGTTTGTTTTTCCTTTGGCCCAAAACAGCTCCAAGGGCATAATCCGATGCATCACACATCAATTCAAAAGGAATGGACCAATTTGGTGGAGTGATGATTGGTGTCGTGGTGAGGAGGTCCGTGAGATGGTTGAATGCTTTCTAACACGCCTCGTTGAACTCGAAAGATACTTCCTTTTGTAGGAGACGGCATAGGGGTTGTGCAATCTTGGAAAAGTCCTTGATAAATCGTCGATAGAATCCTGCATGACCAAGAAAAGAACAAACCTCTCTCACCGAAGTAGGAGAGGGTAAGTAGCATACAAGATCTATTTTAGACTTATCAACTTCAATTCCTTTTTCAGAGATTATATGACCCAAAACAATACCTTGTTTAACCATAAAGTGGCATTTCTCCCAATTTAACACAAGGTTTGTTTCAACACGTTTCAAGATTAAAGTGAGATTAGCCAAACAATTATCAAAGGAATCACAAAACACACTAAAGTCATCCATGAATATCTCAATAATCCTCTCAACATAATCAGAAAATATGCTAACCATACACCTTTGAAACGTGGCAGGAGCATTGCACAAACCAAATGGCATGCGTCGATATGCAAACGTTCCAAAGGGACAAGTAAAAGTTGCCTTTTCTTGATCATCTGGGGCAATAACAATTTGATTATAACCAGAATATCCGTCAAGAAAACAATAAAAGGAATGACCTACTAACCTCTCAAGCATTTGATCTAGGAACGGCAATGGGAAGTGGTCATTCCTTGTGGTGGCGTTTATCTTCCTATAATCAATGCATACGCGCCAACCGGTTTGGATTCGGGTGGGCACAAGCTCATTCTCCACATTCTCCACAACCGTCACTCCAGATTTCTTGGGAACACATTGGATAGGTGAAACCTAACGGCTATTGGAGATGGGGTAAATCACTCACAATCAAGGAGTTTGATTATCTCCTTTTTCACCACTTTCATCATCGGAGGGTTGAGACGGCGTTGAGCCTCTCTTGTTGGTTTGGCCCCCTCCTCAAGAAATATGTGATGCATACATGTTGTGGAACTAATACCTTTGATATCGGCCAAGGTCCAACCTAGGGCAGATTTGAACTCCTTCAAAACAGGCACTAGTTTCTCTTCTTCTTGTGCCGTGAGTGATGAAGAAATAATGGCAGGTAAGGTCTCCTTTTCCCCCAAGAAAATGTACTTCAAATGGCTAGGTAGTGGTTTGAGATCAAGGATAGGTGCCTGAATTATGGATGGAAGCAACTTGTTAGTCGAAATGGGAATTTAATCAAAGTTAAAAGACTTACCATCGTGCTTAGGCAATGACTCAATGGCAGCAACCAACTCAATGAATTCCTTACTATGAGGCACGGCATGGGATAGAGCATGCGTGTCGTGGGTTAGCAAAAGTTCCCCTCCCTTGGTTTTGAGTTCCATGCTTCTTGTAATGACATTTTCAAGTGCATTGGCGTTCAACTCTTCAAGGTATCCCTGCGCCAAAGAGTCAACTAAATCAATGGAGAAACATAAATGATCCTCATTAGGATACTTAATAGAATCAGAGAGATTAAAATTAACAACTTCCCCATCAAATTCCATGGACAAAGTTCCATTAAACACATCAATCTTCGTCCGAGCCGTCTTCATGAATGGCCGTCCAAGGAGGATTGGCAACGAAGGGGCATGGTCAGATTCATCCATCTCGATCACATAGAAATCCGTCGGAAAGATTAAATGATTGACCTGCACTAACACATCTTCCAAAACTCCCTTTGGATAGGCATTAGATCTATCGGCCAATTGTATGATCACACCATCATTTTTCAATACTCCTAGGTTCATAGATGCATAAATTGAATATGGCATGACATTTATAGAGGCACCTAGGTCTAGCATGGCAGATTCAAAACGAGTGTTACCTATGACACAAAGAATGGTAAAACTACCCGGATCTTTGCATTTGGGGGGTAGTTTGCTTTGCAAGATGGTGGAGACATTTTCACCTACCTTTACCACCTCTTTGGTCGAAATCCTCTTCCTAGTGGTGCAAAGCTCCTTTAAAAACTTGGCGTATCTCGGGACTTGCTTGATTGCATCCAAGAGGGGTATGTTAACTTGAACTTTCCTAAATGTCTCAAGGATGTCCTTCTCGGCTTCTTCTTTCTTTGTTTGCATGAACCTACTAGGAAAAGGCACATTCGAAGGAAAAACATTAGTAGGAACCGAATTTGACACATTCTTACCCTTTTTGGACAAATTGGACAGTTTGGGATCACTAGAAACTTACGGCAAAGGTGTTTCCACCTTTGTCGTGGGTTGGCTTGCTTCCTCCTCTTCAATTTTCAGTTTTTCATCCTCTTTGGGACCTGATGGTGATGGTGTAGGACCTGCCCCAGCTTCTTTTCCACTTCTCAAGAGTATGGCCTTTGCACTTTCGAAGCCTCCCTTTGGGTTTGGAATGGTAGAACTAGGAAGTTGGCCTTGGTCACGAAACTTCCCTACAAAATCTGCAATCTGCCCAATTTGTTTCTCCAATTGATCCACCCGCTTGTCTTGGTTTTGCATGGCTTTGGCTTGATTCTCTTGCCCCTGAGACAAATTAGTTAGTAACTTAAGAAGTGTATCATTGTCTAGGGATGTACCTGAAGCATTTGGGGCAGATTGTTGTGGAGCATGTGTGGGTGCGTATGGCTTAGTGAAGAAACCCGGGGGTTGTTATCCAAAGCCTCCTTGTTGTGGTGGTTGTTGGGGCTCCCTCTACTTGAAGTTTGGGTGGTCTCTCCAACCTGGATTATATGTGTTAGAATATGGATCGTTCCTTGGTTGGTTTTGGCCTTGAAATCCAATTGCATTTGCGCTTTCCCATCCACCATTTTCAATTAGTTGTGGGCACTTTTCAGAAGCATGTTCTTGGATAGAACACACTCCGCATACAATTGGTCCTTGCATCCTTATTCCTTCGGCCATCTGAGACACAATGGAAGTAAGATTAGCTAATTGCGAATGAATGTCGGGTGTGGAACTTACCTCATGAATTTGCTGCCGTGGGGGTCCTCTTTGGCCTACTCCTTCGTATTGTTGAGCGTTCAACGCTCGATTAGCAATTAAGATCTTGGCAGCCATGGGTGTCTTGTCCACCAATGCTCCACTCGCCGAGGCATCGAGCATTTGACGTTCAATTGGTAGGAGCCCCTCGTAGAAGTATTGTAGAAGTAACTCATCCTTCATCTGATGCTGTGGGCAAGAAGCAACAAGTGATTTAAAACGTTCATAATATGTAGGAAAAGACTCACCTTCATCTTGCTGAATTCCACTTATCCTTTTACATAGAAGGATGATTCGAGAAGTTGGGAAAAACTTCTCCAGAAATGCCCTCTTCATACTCTCCCATGATGTGACGGTTCCGGGAGCTAATTCATACAACCAATCTTTGGCTTTGTCCATTAAAGAGAATGGAAAAGCCTTCATCTTCAAAATACTTCCATCGACGTTGACAGAAGTCATGCTTGAACACACCACTTCGAATTCTTTCAGATGCTTGTTTGGATCCTCCATGGACAACCTATGGTATTTTGGAATGTGGTGGAGCAAACTTGACTTCAACTCGAACTCTTCAGTCTTACCTTGGGCAGGCGTTGGATATTGGATACACAAAGGTGCGGCATTATCCAATCCCGAAGCAGAAAGCTCCCTGAGTGTCCGGTTATCCACGGCCATGCCTTGTGTTTCTTCAAAAATCTGATCCGTAGCCTCTTCTTCCTCTTCTAGGACTTGTTCTTCAAGGTCAGGTTTTGGGCTTGGTGGATTTGATTCGTGTTGATTCCTCTTTCGTCTCAAAGTCTTCTCGAAATCGCTGTCAAAGTCCAAGATATGCTCACGAATCGGTTGAGAACTCCGAGTCATAAACTAGTACCTAAAACAAAAAAAACAAAACAAGGTCAGAAACTTTAACAAAATAAAATAAACAGAAAGTAAACAATCCAAGGGATTAGCAAAGTTGCTAATCCCCGGCAACGGCGCCAAAAATTTGATGCGAAATATATAAGCACACAAATTAAAACCCTTTTTTGACAATTGTAGTATATGTATAAGTAGGGATCGTTCTAAACCGGGGATTAGAAGGGATTGCTAAATCACTTGAAAACTGACTCAAAAATGTAAAATGAAGGTTAAAACACTAAACTAGACTCAAAGAATGCAAAACTAAACACTAAAACACTAAAACAAACCAAAAGACTCAAAACAGCAACAAAACACTCAAAACTGCCTTAAAAACACAATATGGGCAGTTTTGAACACCTAACACTAATTTGGACGAATTTGGGTTATAACTTGAATCAAAACACTTAGAAACACAAACTAAGACACTTTCTAACTAAATTGAAACACTAAAGTAAAGGGGGATTTAGTTTTGACGAAATTAAAACAAAGAAAATAGATTGTAATGAAAAAAGATTGTAAAAAACGAATTTGATGAAAATATGGATGGAATGCTAGCTAGAAGGTTCTTCTCCACACATGTCACACTTGCATACAAGATGATTTTCAGTTGGTCTTTCGATGAATCATGAAACTCAACACCCCGGGTTAATTAGGTTCGCTTAAATTAACCTTCAAGCTCTCCTTAAGTTAATGAATTGGATGGGAAAGCGCATACAACAATTCAAAACATTCTCCAAAAGTCCTTTACGTGAAAAGCACAATAAAGATACAATCAAAGATCATTAAACAACATGAAAACTATAAGTGTTGACGAGGCATTCGTTACTATGATGAGCATGAAACTAGTGCCAAGAATTCATTTAACGCAATCGTTTATAAGCGACCTCCACTACTTGTGAATATAAGTTTGTAACTATTAGGTGAAACTCCCTTATATTCTAGCATCATATTCATGCATGAAAACTAAGCGTGCACTCTTAATAAACATACACAAATAAGTTATCAATCAAGCAGTTAAACAAATTGAATCCACAACTCATGAAATTCCAACTGAAGATAATCAATTTATATTGCAAGCATATACATGGTTTTGAATCACCCCCTAGCTAACTAGGGGTTTAGCCTCTCATGTTCACAGAAAGAGAAACAAAATTGAAATTAAACATAGAGAACAAAAGATTGATTACACCTAGAACGCCCAACGATTCCACTTTGAATTTCTGCATGTTCAAGCTCCTCTTTCTTCTTCTCCTTGCTGCGGCACAGAGGTCTCAGGGTGATTTTGGATGTGATTTTGGTTTAGGAAGGGATTTAGGATGGTAAAGGGTTGCGACAGAGAGGTGGAAGGTGGCTGCAATGGTGTGTAAGTGTATGGAGGTGTAGAATGGTGGCTGGAATGGATGGAAGGTTGCGGATTGAAGGTGGAAGAATGATGGTGGCTGCGGCAATGTATAGAATGATGAAAGAATCCTCCTAGGGTGCGGCTTAAGTCCAAGTATTAAAAGGGTTTTCAGAAATTAAAACCCTAACTTATTTTGGTTAACTAAAATTAAGTCAAAGGCTTCTAGAATTAGGAAATCAAATCAGAAACTAAAAGGAAATTGGCTAAAATATGCGGCTAGGGTTTTATTTGAAAGGGGAATGTGTTTAAGTGCAGAAAATAGGAAATAAGGACCCCCCTTGCATGGCAAGCGAAAAGGAAAGGTTAAGAGGTGCGGCTTAATGCTTTAGGAAAGGTGAAGTGTCCTAAAACTGAAGGGAAAAGGGGTCCCTTGCACGGCAAGGGATGGGGAGAAAGGGAAAGGTGCGGCAAAGGTCCCTAAGGGGTCTAGGGCCTTTGTTTTGTGTCCTAAAGTGCATACGAGGCCTTCAAAGTGGCTGGAAAATAAGGACTTTTAAGATTAGGAAAGGTTACCAAAATGGGAAACCTTGGCTTAACTTTCCTACTTCAAGTAGGAATCCTTGTTGGAGTAGGAATCCTTGTGTGAGTAGGAATCCATCTTCAATTAGGAATTCATATTTCTTCAAGTCTTCAACTCATTCATTCCTCTTTTGCTCCAAAACCAATTTGCATCTTCTTGCACACTTTGGCTTTATAATCTGAAAACACACAAAAGTGACTTTAAACACTAAAATAACTAAGGAAACACAACATAAATGCACAAGAACAAGCCAATTAAGTCGCATAAATATGCTCCTATCATTGATGTATAGGAGAGCTAGAAATTCTTCTTGCCAACCAAAAACGCTTACAAGTATCGCTTTGCAGAAAATACTTCAATCATAAAAGCTTTTTTGGAGAAAAATCAATTCCGAGTAATTATTCATAGGAATGCACCTAAATTTAAAAAGAAAATATTCAACAGGTCATAATAAAATAAAAACACTTTACAGTAACTACAAATATGGTATATATAGTTGCCATTGGAATTTTCAATAGGGTGTGCTACTGAGTACCAATTCCTATTTTGAAGTTTCATCAACTCATGCCAATTTCTAAATCAAATTAATTTTGAAAAATCAAACTTGAGGGAGTTGTAGTATGGCTTCAACTATGCCAAAATAATAAAAAAAATCCCATTTCCATTGCTCTTCTACAATATATACTCTTAATAGTATTTTTTTTTTGTTTTTATTAACTACCTACAAATTGATTTCAACATTTTTAAACATTTTAAACAAGTACTCAATCTTTTGAAAATGTCTCATCCGTTACGTCCTTGTTATTTTTTTTGTCAAATGTATATGTGGCAACAATGGATTCCACTTATTTGCTTACTTGGACACTAAAATAATGATAAACCAACTTCAAGAAAGACAGAGAGGATGAAAAAATAAAAATAAATAAATAAATTCACCAATAAACTGGAAAACAAAAATGAAGATTGAGAAATCACCTAACAAAAAAGAGAAACAAGAATGTAGATAGGGTTTCAAAGAGCTTGTTCATGCTCAAGTGGTTTTGTCATTCACCGATTTTGGACTAGTAAGGCTTCGAGTTCTTTGTGCTTCATCAAACTGCATCACATCCAGGAATGCCCAAAGACGAAGAACTATGCAAAGAATGCTCAACCAAGTCCGAGGAATACAAAGCATAAGCACACCTACACATAAAGAATGATGCTGATGACAAATCTGGTAGCTATTTAACAAATTAGAACATATCTAAAATCAGTAAGTACATAATTAAGTGTACGTATGTACTGGAGTTAGGCAATTCCTATTCAATTCTTTGAAAATCGATTGGAATAAAATATTCCTATCCAAGTTGCACCCCTCGGTTTGAGTGCTTATGCAAGTCCACGAACAAAATAAAAGTAAGGTGGAAGAAAACAAAATTAAAAAACAAATTCCGAATGATTAAAGATCATGGTAGAAAGAAGGAGAAGCTTTCTCGGACTTGCTACAAGAAAAATACCAGACGAGATTCTGAATGTTACAAGAGCCACCCCACCCCCAAATTTATAAATTTATACACCCAAACTCAAATACCAAATTTATTCAACTTCCTTATTTTCTTCCCTTTATTTTTCTCTTGATATACAAATGCCATCATGTCCACTTGAACTCGTATCCAAATCCCTTTCCTTTGTTGGTACTTCGGTATATTTCCTCCCCTAGTCCTACGCATTCAGTCCTTCAAAGTGACGAAGATTGAGCTTTAAACTGTTCGTAATTGCTCTTCGCACGCTGGATCTCCTTCTGAAGGTCTACATACGCCTTTACAGACGACTCTGCAAAGTTGTCCAACTTACCGATAAATCCCGCCAAGCTTGTTTGGAAATGGTCGAAACCAGAAACCCCGTCTTGCGAAACTTCATCTCTTAACATATTAGCAGCAGAATCACTACCGTTCTCATGCTTCCAGGATGTTAAATCAGATTGGCCTGCATCTTTCCCCTCTTTCTTTTCTTGCCGTGGTAGAAAACGGGAAGTTTCAGATGCTAAAGTCTTTATAGAATCTTCCACTTCTTTGGCAGGTAACCCGCCAAGCTTTTCCAACCAGACATCACAGGTGACATATATTGGAGGGCCATACTTCCTAAAGTCAGTTTCCTGCTGCCTCCTTTTCTTTTTGGAAGCCTTCTGTGGAAAAGTGACGCATTTTAAAAGCCATCCATCTATAGACTGCACATAGGACTTTTGAGCACCAATCCACTTTGTAAAACTCGATGATAGAGAGCTGAGCTCGTCTTTAAGATGGATAGTAATCTGACGACGTGATTCTGACTGTACAGAGATTTTGGTGTTGCTGTTGTTGTAAGCTATTGAGATTATGTGAAACTGAAGCTTGTGACATTCAAGCATCACCTCCCACATCCGCCTTAACCTAAAATTTGGTGCAAAGAACAAAGCAAATGAGCCTCAAAGTGAAGCACTCATAAATCATAATATTCACATCGGGGCAACACATTTACATATAGGATTAAGACAAAACTTAAACATTTATTATTTCCTTGTTCTACATTCCATCGTTGCCTAAAACATATATGCATCACCTTGTTTTTAGCAACCCTTTTCAAGGTTCCACCACAACTCATACTGGTTATTACGAACAACCATAAAAAATAGAGAAAAATAAACGCAGAAATACACAAAGCTTTTTTTTTCTGCATCTAGGCATGGTACCACATTTCAAACTTTATTGGTTTCCAAAATTGAGTTTCTAGGACGAATAATTAAGCACTAGCAAATAGGAACATGCAAATACATACCCTTCAATCAACTCTTCGAGTTGAGGCTGGAGCTCTTTGTCTCGTAATTCCTCAATCCTCTTCGATATTGAGTCAATTCTGTGAATAGCCACTCTGATTCTAGAATGTAGATCCTTGACAACAGCACGAGTTTTATCAATTTTTTGAGAACTTTCTCCTTTTGATTCTAGTTCCCTTAGAATCTTACACTTCAAGTCATAATCCCTTCTAACCATCTCACTGGTCTGGAAATAAGAATTTGAATAAGTTCATACAAAACATGGCAAGACCCATATACTCTGCATATAAAACTCAATCAACCAAGGAAATCTACAAAAATATATACTTTTTAGTTTCAGCCATAATATATCTGAAATTTCTGATATATTCAACAGTTGGAAGTCAATTTAAACTGGACCTAATGGTATTTAGTGCTCACTTGGTTTTTAAATTATAATAAAGTGAAGATTCCAGCCCAAAGTATGAAAAGGTAGAGACTGGCATGTCGGCAGTAGACATATTTTAAGTAGATGTCGATCTATAAAGCATCGAGAAAACAAACACAATGGTGAAGCCCCAAAATTGAGCATAGTTTCTACAACAGTATCAAGCTGCTAGAATACAAGTCACCATTTTTACACAATAATGCTTCTATGATATTAAAATGCTGTTATTGTCTCTATCCAATTCCTCCCAAACGGTTGAACATAACCATACGTAAGGATAGGGTTAAATAAAAATAGCCGCCATAATGTAGTTTAAATTAACAAGTTTGTTTAATTATTTCCGGTAATAAAATTTCTATAGAGCAAAGTGTATATTTACTGTTCATTTGGAGAAAAACAAATAGCGAAATGTCAAACTATTAACCAAGAAGCCATAACTGCTGCTAATTTATCAACAGTACCTTGACTTCATCATAAAGCTTCCTCTCCCAAGCATATAACCTATCCAAGGTTGAGGCATGACTGCCTGAATTCATGCAGAAGTTGTCAAAGAGGTTACCAGTATGATCATCAGTATCATCTTTTAAGTTTGCTCCCAAAGGATTCCTCGATGAAGAGGATCGAGATGATGTTGTCCTATGCCAAGTTAGGTACTTCACAGCAGTTTCAGGAGGATCTGGTGAACGTAAAAAAAAGAATCAGATCAAAAAGCAAGGTACCAAGATCAAGACACCCTAAATGAAAAGGAAGGCCAAAATTAAAATTCAAACCCTATCATACAACGATGTGAATGAACTCTAACCACTGAACATCTGAATGGTACCTTGTGTACCTACCACGTCACTTTCAACAGTGATATATCATTATGTACATATAGATGAAATAAACATAGTGAAAAAACACAGATTCTGCTGCACTTCCTCTTCCAATTTTTTACACAGTTGTGACAAAAGAAACTAAATGAGGAATGAAAGATAAATGCATCAACATATTGATGCTAACTTATATTTTCTGCAAAATGTAAATATTGGGGGATACCCCCACAGTAAAGTTCATTGATCTGAACCATCTATTATTTAGATCCTTCCTTAGGGTCATCCCAGCAAATGTACAGTAGCACTCCAATAATAAATTTTAGCCTGAAAGTACTATTCCTAAACGCTGAAGATACTGGCTGATAAAACAAATTCTCTCACACAGAAAATCCACCTCCTCCTCAACTCTAAAAGACTAGATGCCATTAGAAATAGTATTAAGAAATTATAATGCTCCTAGTTTTATTCTTCTAAATACAACTTTCGTTCTAGCACATTGCCACACACCCGAGCTTGCTCAAACATTTCGGGAATCTAAACTTTTAACTTGCCTAAAACTTTCTTGTTATCTGAATCTTTTGGTGAGACTCTTCCCTAATGTAACTAACCATACCAGAGCAGTTTTTGGTAGTACAATTCTAGTATTCCCTGAGAAGTATAACCAACTTGTGCATAGCCCTGCCCAGTTTCTAGACTTGACCAATAAGATCAATTACAAACCTGGATAAACTAGTCATGTACATTGACATTACGTGGAATCATACCACTCAAACAGAAGTGAAATTGAAATGCTTTCACATGAAGTTGGTTAAAATTGATTTTGATCACGTAGACAAGGATTCCACATATTTCTAATTTTTAGTAGAAAAAAAATAAAAAAAATAAAAGACAGACATCAATCAGAGTGTAAACTTAGGATTACATAAAGGCATCTTTGCATCAGGTGATACAACACACTTTGAAGAAAAAGGACAGAAATCAATCCCCCTAATAACTACATGTAGGATATCAACAAAAAACATCTAACATCCGTAGTGTACAACACCATATTGATTTGAAAACAAACAGAAACCCCATAATAGCATTTTTTGCACTAGACCTGTAAGGGTTAAAAACCAATGTATCTGTCACGCATCTACTGTTAGGGATATGCCCTGAAAGTCAATCTTTAGAAGAAAATTTTCAGGATAATGTCTGAATGTTTAGTTATGTCTAATACAACAAATGGGCAAAGTCACTTATCAGGTCTAATACAACCTATGCTTCTTGAAGGGAATTTGCATCACTATAGCTTTGATATATATATGCTTCCGTTACTCATGTATGAAATTCTGAATTGTATATACATGCTAGTCACCAGAAATCTCTATATTTCCCTTCATCTATGCATTTAAAATTAAAATAAAAAGCTTACAGACCAGATACAAATCCCTCTCTTTGTTCTTCAGTTTAAGTCTTTGATGCATCAAGTCTAAACCTATGCTTCTTGAAGGGGATTTGCACAACTATATCTTTGATATATATGCTTACGTTACTCATGTATGAAATTTTGAATTGTATATGCACACTAGTCAGTAGACATCCCTATATTTCCCTTCATCTATGACATAGAACATTTAAATAAAAAGATTACAGGCCAGGAGGCCTACCTTCTTGAACTTGACTTGGGTCTTCACCGCAAGAGAAACAACCCTTCAAGAATTTAGATGAAATTGATCCACCTGCTACAGTAGAAATCACAGTATTCATATCTTTCACCAACAGACTATCAAAAGAAAACAAATTTCTAATGGTCTAACATGAAATTAACTCAAAATATTTTAGAATATCCATTTCTTTTTTCAATCTTGTACGTTCCATGATTTACATTTCTTTTTTTTCAATCTTATATGTTCCATGATTAACATGCATCTTTTTTCAATCTTACATGTTCCATGATTTATATGCATCAGATTCATATAAGCAGGATATAAAAACAGGAGTGTTCATTACATCCCACAAACTGTTGATCGTAACATACCCTACTTACCGCATAAACCAGTGACACTATTCATCCTTGGATAACTAAAACGAGTGAGAGAGAGAGAGAGAGATCTTACTTTCTTTTTCCTGGAATATTGGACGAAAATGAAACTTATTTGCTTCAAGCATTCTAGGAATTTCTTTGCCAGCCTCGAAAGCTCTTATAAAGAGAACTTCAATATCCTTCATGCTTGAAAAAAAATCTTTTGGGGCAACCTTACTTTCAAAATCTTCTTTAACTGTTGTTTTAGTTGAGTCAGTTTCAACTGCAACTGGTGAGGATGTGGATCTCAATGGTGACAAATCTGGAGTGTTACTTTTCTTCCCATTCAATAACTCAGTTTCAGAAGTTACACTTCCTGCAGAAGGCATTGTAGGTGAAGCACTAGCTTCAACATGATCCTGTACTCTGTTAAGATTTTCAAAACTTCGAACCAGGGTATCTGTAGCAGGCTCATCGAATTCATCTTCAGAATCCTGAGATTCTTCCCTTCCATGAAAAGAAGCCTTCTCTTCTTCATCTTCCAGATCAGGAATTCCCTCCTCTTCCCTAAGCTGTCTCATATCATCGTTATTTTCAAACCCCTGGTTCATTCCCTTCCCTTCTTGAAAAGAAAATTGATGGTCAATTGGATGAAAAAAATCAAAGTAATCCCATGGTGGAGTTTGTGGTGGGAGTGATGAAGCTTCAAATGGTGGTGTTTGTGGTGGGAGTGACGAAGCTTCAAATGGTGATGTTTCAGGTTTTCCGGCAGATCGAGGTGTGGTATTCTGTGGGGTGCTAGAGGAGGTTAGCGTTGTAGTAAGAGGAATAGGAGGCTTTTCTTCAACCGTTTTAGAAAAGCCGCCCCTGAATTTCATATGATTTGCTTGAAATCGAGTAGAACTTGGAGGAGATGGAGATGGTGAGAACGTTTCAGCTGCGTCCATGCGTTGTGATACAGATGGAGAGGAAAAAGAGAATTGAGAAAGACTCTTGCCAGTTTGAACAAGAAGCTCTGGGGTTGCACTAGTGGAAGTGTACAAGGAAGACTCAACGGGAGCCCCAAGATCGACAAATATCTTAAGAGCTGTTCCAGTATTCTTTAGCGATTGAATGTACATAAAATGAGCCGCTGCAAGCGAGCACCTGCCGTCAAGTGCCAGTTTAACAAACTTCTTCCGTTCTCGACATAGCTGCAGGGCCTTATCCTCTTCTATTGTAGAGTTTGAGGCTCCCATATCTGCAAATTTGGCCTAATATCCCTCAAATTACATATCAGAAAATGAGATTCTTCCTGAAACTGAATTTAATCGACATGCTAGACAATGAGAAGAAAGTGCACTGGGAAATATATATCCTTTCGTAGCAGGAGCACACGTTAAATTAGAAATAATAAACAAAATATTTAGAAACAGATCGAAAACACAAGAAAATCAAAATTACAAGCCAGGAAAGCAAAAAGAAAATTCAACAAGGGAACCCCAATGAAATGAACAGAAACAGATGTCAGAGATAAGCTGAAGAAATCAACAGAATCCAGTAGAAATTTACAAAATCTTATCAGGGATCAAATGACAAAAACTAATTAACCTGTGTAAAGCAAAGCAAAGAAGAGAATTGTTCCAAGTAAGCAAGTCACTGACCCTGCTTGTTTGCTTCTTGTTTATCTCAAAATTTTGTGATTCAAGGGCCCTGATTGATCCCTGGAAGTTTGTAATTCAAGGACTCTGCAATTGAACAACACACAGACAGACGCGCAGATTACAATATATAAACACCAAACGAAGGAACCCCAATCTCAACCACACCAATCAACCAACAATCAAAGAATTTAGAGAGAGAGAGAGAGATAGAGAGAGGGATTGGGTGTACCTGAGAGAGAGAACTTGATCCAAGGTGATGGCCTGGACTTCAGAGTACAAGAGAGAGACCGACCAGAGACGTATGATGGCAGCACCGTCTCTTCGTGTGTATGTATATAGATTTATTATTATTATTATTAAAAGGGCCTAGAATAAAATTAAAAAAATTGTAAATTAATACCAAGCTCGTATTTTCCACGCATGTACTGATTTCGATTCGCAGCGGTAGGGAATCATGTGGCCACACATATTTAAAATGCCACAAAGTCTTTCTGCCTTCTGAAAGAATTGGCTGATGTGGTGAAGCCACACTTTTACAAGAAAAATAAAAGGAAAGAGAAAATAATAAATAAAAAGATAAATAAAAGGGTTTGTGAAAAGGAGGAAAGGAGACGAGAGGAATCTGATGGCGATTGGGAGTAAAAAAGGACAGAGATGAGTGCGGAGGACTGCCGTGGACCCCACTCTTCCGCCTGCTTGCCCCTTTCTTTCCTTAAATCGATCCAATCTACTTACTCTGTCCGACTCTCAATTGTCTTTTCATTCCTTCATTCATTCTTTCTTTCTTTCTTTCTTTCTTTTTTTTTTTCTATATAAAAGTTAAATAATAAATAACATACCTTCCTATTTCCTAAAATTCCTATATGGAAAGATATTATGATGATGATGATGATGATGTTGACGAGGACGATGATGACGACGATGATGATAATGTTGATGATGATGCGTGAAACCTAAGCTGCAAGAGTAGTGCAACTGTTGTTAGCAAACACAGTAAAAAATTGTAAAGTATGAGTAATGTTACACTTATTATCTACTTGTATACAATCTCTTTAATAAAGACAGAGTCCGCCAATGTATGTGGATCTCATTGCTATTAGAGAGATGGTATAAATAATGATACAAATAAATGGTACAAATAACATTTTTGGTATACAGGTGAAATTTCCTCTCACTACTTCACTTCCTTACATAATCACTTCTTTTTCCTCTCTCTCTCTCTCTCTCTCTCTCTCTCTCTGAAGAATCTATTTTTCAAGTTATATCTTACAGATCATCTTTGCAAAATATTAGTCAAATCAAAAATATTTGAAGCATCTAATTGAGTTCAAAAAAATTGACGAACACTATGTTATAAGCAACATTAAAATTTTATCATGATATTTGAATGAGCAAATGGTTTCAGGATGAATTGTTTTATTGCAAGGGCAATCTATGAATACAAACTAAAAAATAGATGGTTTAAATCGTTCAAATGCAATATTGTGTTAGTCCCACATTTAAATCCCATTTTTTTCCATTATAAAAAAATTAGAGATCATTTCCCTTAAAGGACTCTATGCATATATATACACTAAGCAGACAATGTCTTGAGAGAAAATGAAACCTTTCAAAAGTTGACATTGACGAAGTCATCAACTTGCTCGATATTGATTCAACGACCCAATGAACTATTATGATCAATTAATGAATTAGAACTTCCCTCGATACTCCCTTTTAATGATGGCATTTATGGTTAGTCTCAAGGCTTCTGCAAGACATGAGTTCCTAGTCGTACGTCATTACTACCAAAACTAAGTAAAAATGCAGAGAACTGAATTAATTTTAATTATAATACAATACAATCATTTTTTAAAGGGTAATGCTATTCACACACTCATTTTTACTTCTCTCACACACCTCTCAATTTTCGGTTGTCGATTTGAATGAATTGAAGAAGATCAATAACAAAAATTTAACATGGGTGTGAGAAATAAAAATGAATATGTAAATAACACTATCATTTCTAAATCAATACTCTTAATCACCTTACTAAGCTATGAGGAAGAATTTATGCTACAACCCCAATATAATTTATGGTTAGAAATGTCTTCCGTTAAAAAATTTAAGCCCAGCATGGCGCACCAAAAACATCACTTATAGTGTTCTCACTTAACCACCTACTGCTGAGTGTACGGTTTTACAACATAAGATCTCGATGATATTAGAAGTGCAATCTCCATATAAATTCTATATTATTTTGTTATTTTGGATATAGGACTCTATTATCCAACATTCCTAAAATCTTATTTGTTACTTCAATCGAGTATCTCGTAGTATCTTCCTTCTCTTATTAGCAAAGGTTAGAAACTCTCTTATCAACACTAATATGTCTATATTTACATAAATTGAGGACCCCATCCAGGAATAGATCAAACACTATATTGAAAGTGATCATGTTGCATTATCTAATGATTAAAGATATACGCGAAAGATAATTATGGTGTCTCTAGGACAAATTTGCTTTATTGCATTTTAAGGGTCCATTTGGTAATGTTTTATAAAAAAATTTTTGAAGAACGATTTTGTAAGACGAAAACAACAAATAGGAATTTTTTTTTTCTTTCATTTTTATGATTTGAGAATGTGTCTGGTAATTTAATTTGAGAATGATGTTTTAGAATGACAACATTGAAAACACGTTTGGTACCAATATCTAAAATGTCAAAAAAAAAAAAAAAGGAGTTTTAAGAAAAAGTCCGCGGTACTGTTCACTTTAACGAAAAACCATATTTTTACAATTAAAAGTCAATCCTGGTACTATTCACTTTACCCTTTATTTTGTCCTTATCGTTAAAACTCAAAGTTTTCAAGCCATTTTCATTAGTTTACCTTAAAAAAAAATACAAATTTGTATTTGGTAGTAATGATGGTGATGGTTAAGATGAGTATTGTGTGGGGAGTAATGGTGATTGGAGTGGTGGTAGTAGTGGTGGGTATAGGTGATTGCAATAGCAAGTAGGGGCAATGGTTGAGTGGTGGTGCTAGTGGTGGCGGTGACAACAATGGCGATGACAGCAGTGGCTGCGGTGGAGGCAGATGATGGTTATATATTAACAATGTTTGTGACGGATGGTTGTGAAAATGGTGGTTGAGAGTGGCTAGGATGATGGTGACATAGATGGTGCTGGTGGTGTTGGCCATGGTGAGGGTAATGGGGTAGAGAATGTGGTGATGGTGGTGGTAACTATGGTGGTCAGAGTTGGTGATGGTGGTAGCTGCAGTGGTGTACGGTGGAGGTGGTGATGGCCATTGTGGTGGGCGTGATGGCAGTGGTGTCGGTTATGGCGATCGTATGATAGTGGAGGTGGTGGTGACCGTGGTGGCAAGGGTAATGGCAGTTGAGGATATGGTGGTGCTATTGGCGAGGTTATGGGAGTAGTGACATACGTGATTTTATTTTGGGTAAAGTACAAAAAACTACCTCAACTATTGGTCTCACGACACTTTCATACCTCATCTTTTTAAAATGACAATGTCATACCTCATCTTACGAATTTGTGCCAATGTTATACTTCCGTCAATTTTTCTGTTAGTTTCTCTGTTAAATGCTAACGTGGCTAGATACGGGGGTCACTCACTAATCTACCTAGATTAAAATATAATTAAATATTTTAATAATTAAAATTAAAAAAAATTAAAAAATATATATATATTAAATCTCTCTCTCTCTCTCTCCTTTCTCTCACCTCTCAATCTTCTCTGCATCCCCAAAACCCCTTCCCACCCGACCCCCCCCCCTCGATCCCCCTTCCCACCCGTCCCCCCCAACCTTCCTCCACCACCCTCTCTCTCCCCTCTCTCTCTCGCATCTCCCTTTCATCTCCATCGTAGTCTCCTTCTTCCCCACTTCTCTTTCTTGCTGTGCCCAGAACCCCCCAAACCCACCTGGATTTTTTCATTCGCCCTCCTTTCTCGGATCTACCTGCAAGCTCCGACCCGCTTCCCTCTCCCACTCCATTGCCCATCGCCGATCCGCCATTGTTACCGTCTCTGAAGCTGTCAAGGAGAAAGGGAGAGAGGGAGAGCTGTTAAGGTTGGTGTCGACGAGGTTGCCGTCTTCCCCTAACCCAAACCTAGATCCCACCCCAAACCAGCCACTCCCATTCCCACCAGGTGCCTCTTTTCTCTTCCTCCACCGTTCTCTCTACTTTTAACCTACAAGCATGCATAAAAAACAAAGCACCCACCAATCCTGAGAACACACCATTAACAAAAGTTCAAAAATCCATCTCGCAGAAGTATTCGAACCCATATGGGTAGTTTGGTAAGGAAGGGGAGGAGATCAATGGAGGGAGTGGGTACTCGAAGAGGGGTGAGGTTGGTGTGCCGGAGATCGGCGACTTCGATGTCGTCAGTTAGAATGGGGAAGAAGGTGATGGTTGTTGGTGGATGGAGTCGACGATCAAGAGGAGAGAATGGAGGGTGACTGCGAGTCGCAGTTGAAAGAAAAGTGGGTGGGGTTGTAGATAAGAGAAGGGAGAAATGGGGTGGATGGGGAATAAAAGGGGTGGATCGGATTTGGGGAAGACGGGAGGGGGAAAGGGGGTGGGTCCCCATGTAAAAAATTTTTTTAATGATTTTAATTTTTTAGTTTTTAATATTTAATTAATTTTTTAATATTTTATTTATTTATTTAAGCCACATCACTATTTAAGCCAAGCCACGTCAGCACTTAACAGAAAAACTGACAGATGTATGACATTGGCACAAATTCGTAAGATGAGGTATGACATTGTCATTTTAAAAGATGAGGTATAAAAGTGTCATGAGACCAATAGTTAAGGTAATTTTTTGTATTTTACCCTTTTATTTTTTATTAAAGGAAAACTTCAGTTATGGCCCCTAGTTCAATAAAATCTTAGATTGAAACTTTATTAGTTTGAATACCTTGATTGAAGGACAAAATGTTAAAAATCCTTCCTAAATTCATTCAAAGAGTAATACTAAATAGTAGACCTGTAAACGGGTCGGGATTATTAGATTTGGATCAGGTTTTACCCAACCCGTTAAGATAACGGGATACTCTAACCCAACTCGTTAAGTTAACGAGTCACCCAAACTCAAACCGTTAAGTTAATGGGTCACCCCTTAACATTTTTTTTTAATACTTTTGCATCCCAATACAAATTACACATATTTTAATCAATATTTCAAGCATGAGGGTCCAACACATTTAGAAAGTAACCATATAAATATAATAAATTCTTACATAGAGTAGTCAATACAAATATTATAACCCTTACAGAAGGAACTCACGAGATCAACTATATACATGCAAATATAGGATTTTGGTTGGATTCTGCAACTTCGGTATCTCCTCAACAACTCAAAAGATCAACTCTAGTTCTGATCAGTGCCCTTCAAGATTCAATACCCAACTACCCAGATCACAAATTCACATGCATATAATATCAGCTAACATACAAGTAAAAAACAGAACAAATTGAAATAGAGGACTTTCAATCCCAGGAAGCAACTTTTAAGAACCAAAACCACTAACCAAGACTAAAATTTCACATACAAAATTAAACTCAATTCATGAAAACACAAAATATGATCAAAACCTCATGACATTCAAAGAGCAAGAGGCTGCCACGGTAAACCCTCATTAGCTATTAGCTAAGCATCAATATATTAATCAATACCCATGATTTTGCAAGGAAAAATCAATCATCATACTTCAAAAATCCAGAAATTGATTAATAAAAACCCATAATTTCATCAAAACAATGGTCACATGAACAATTGAAAGACACCCAGACAGTTAAATTTCACATTTAATTGGAAAAATCAAAATTATTGATGCCCGAAAAACCAATCAAACCAACTTTATGTAAGAAAAAATATGAAGAAATAAGAGCAGAAAAAATACAGTAAAAAAGTAGAGCTTAAGACATAACTTAAAATGGTAGAGAAACTAGAAGAAGCCATGAGTCATACAAGATCGAAGACAAAGTAGAGTGCAAGAGTGCGAGAGGAGACAAAAGCAAGGAGAACCAGTGAACATCGAAGAGCGTGCAAGAGTGTGAGATGGAGGGAGTCAGCGAGGGTTCACCCGTTAGCAACTCAACCCTTTAAGCACCCACCCAAATACTAGTTTTAACGGGTCAGGTCGGACCAGGTTAACGTGTCAGGTCTAAAATGCCAAGTCGACTAACTAGGGATTTTTATTTTTATTTTTTTCCTTCAAATTTGAACAGTGGAAAGATAAGATTTTTTTTTTATAAATAATGAACATTATAAATTAAAAAAATGAATGGGGATTACATAAAGCAAACGGGTATATTTTATGTAAAAATATTGGTACATTTTACATATATATAACAAATTGGTACTTTCTTTTATAAAAAAAATGGGTATATTATAAACAAATCATGGGGAATAGGATTTTCTTCTGATCCTTTTTGTAGGGATTCGGAGGATCAATCAATCGTGTCCATTTATCATACATCGTGCGGTTAGAAATCATTTAAAATTTAAAATTAAATATAAATAGTACCTAACGAAAACTGGCCATACGATATACGATGAATAGACACGATTAATTGATCCCTGGATCCCCACAAAGAGGATCCGGAGAGAGTCCTTGACACACCCCGACCAAAATCGAGGCATGTTGACCGTCACATGAGAGTGACGTAGCTATGAGCGCAATGCGGAAGTAATAGTATTATGTAAATGTGGGTGAACAAAAACCAAACTAGCTAACTTACACTAGACAAATATATAAGTGTGAGTGAAGGTATTTAAAGTGTAGATACACATATTTAAAGCATAGGTAACCTAAGTGCAGTCCAGCAGGCTAAGTATTAATTATACAAGTTATGAAATAAAGTTCCTACATTAATTGAAGTTTGTCAAAACTGCCGTAGAGTCCTCGTAAGCCACCAACACGAACGACTAACTAGAACCTGGAGGGGCGCAAAACAGAAAACATGAATGGGCAAAAACAAAGCTTTTTAAAACCATTTCTCTTTCCAAAAATAATAACCCCTCACCGTAAAACCCGTATAATTTCCCAGAAAATAGTAATACATACATATGTAGAAATCATGCTCAAGAGTAGTGAAAACCAAGTATATGCCATGTCAAGTATCTCAATAATGAAATAAGTAAGCCATGTGAAATAATTCAATGTAAACTGATATGTCAGCCGGAGTAACCTAACGTGACCTGTATGGCTGAGCCTATAGCTCATCTATTAATTGCTGCACACTAGTTGGAACCACCTAATGTGGTCTGTACGACAGGCTGAGTGTAAATAGATACGCTAAAGTGCTACGATCACGTGAAGGCTGTGCGAAGTACCGGAAGTCACCTACGAGTCAGAACCACCTAATGTGGTCTGTACGATAGCCTGGCACCTGCCTTGGATCCAAGTTAAGCGTGTGGTGCAAGAGGTAAACGATCACGTGAAGGCTAGGCCCTGACCTCGGGCAGAGCACTAACACCGGGGTGCAGGATAATGAGCACTAAATGCATCTAAACATAACCACACACACTGCAATTACTATCATCAATATGCACTCACCTGAAGCTTACATGGGCGTCCGCAGCATCATGCAATAGTATGCATATCTATACTAATGCATATACTAAAATGTAATGCAATTGACATGGCATTTAAAAACGTAAATCCATTTAAAACCATTTCTGGGAAAATGGAAAACATACACACACACATATATATATATATATAGAAAACCAAAAGCCCACTCACTGGTATGTAGCAGGGTTGTAACCCCCGAGTCTTGCCTGGCTAAGCTCGTCCTCCGGAAATGTCTCACCTATATGCGAAACAACTAATTTAACGTTAATTTTAAGCACATAACCAAAACCGTGTAATAACTTCTCATACGTTGCTCAATTGGGGTGTTTGAATATACCATCGTGGCCTACTCAACACCATGAGCATCCCCATATTTTTAGAAAAAAAATTTGGTGTCGACCACACGCGCACTCGCAGACACGTGCCTAGCACGTTGACGAAATCCCTTGAGTGATAAATAATAGCACTCAAATTAAACCCTCTTTTTGATAATTGTAGTAAAGATATAAGTAGGGATCATTCTAGGCCGGGGATTAGGAGGGATTGCTAATCTAATGAAAACTGACTCAAAGATACAAAAATATGCTTAAACACACTTAAACAAACTCAAAGACTCTTAACTAAACTTATATGACTCAAAACAAACTTAAAAGACTCAAAAACAACACAAAACAATCAAATAGACTCAAACTAGACTCTAGGACTCAATTTGGACGAAAATAGAATTGGTTTTGACTTAAAATACCTAAAAACACACAATAGGACAGATTTGACTCAACAAAGTAAAGGGGATTGGGTTTTTGACGAATTTAAGATAAGAACAAGTAACTAAAAGACTTAAACAAGATTTGGACGAATTTGAGAAAAACTATGGATGATTAGATAGCTAGAGGATTCTTTTCCACACATGATACATTCAAACACAAATTGATTTCCAGTTACTTTTTCGATAAACCATGAACCTCAACACCCCAGATTAACCGTGACATCACTAATTAACCCTCAAATTTTCCTTTAGTTATTGGATTGGATGACATCATACGACAACCCAAAGCATTCTTCAAAAGTTCCCTACATGACATCATAATAGAGATACAATCAAAGATCATTACATTCTTTGAAAATCATAAGTATTGACAAAGCACTTGTAACTATGACATCATGATACTCATGCTAGGAATTTACTTAACATGATTGTGAAAACAACCTTAACTACTTGTGAATATAAGTTTGTAACGATTATGTGAAACTCCCTTATATTCTAGCACCAAATTCAAGCATGCAAATTAAGTAGGCCTCCCTAATCAACATACAAGAATAAGTTATCCATCAAATGGTTAAGTAAATTGCATTCACAATTTATGAAATCACAACTGGAATTAATCAATTCATATTATAAACATAATCATGGTTTCAAAGTCTCCCCTAGCTAAAACAAGTTTAGCCTCTCATGCTCACGACAAAACCAAGAAAACTTGAATTAAACATTGAAAACAAAAGATAGATTACACCTAGAAACGTTCCAACACTCCAACTTGAATGCAAAAACATCCAAGGCTTCTTCTTCTCCTTTTCTTCCTTGCTTTGCTGAGGCACAAGAGTTTAGGGGTGATTTTGGATGGATTTCTGGGTCAAGAATGGATTTAGGTTGGTAGGGGGTGCGGCAAAGGTTTAGAAATGGTGTATGAGTGTTTGGGTGAAGGTATGGAAGTATGGGAGTGGTGTAAGAAAAGATGAAGGTTGCGGCAAAGGTTGTTGGACAGGATGAAGGATGACCGATTGTATCAATGTGTGCATATGAATGAATAATCTTCTATATGGGTTCGGCAAAGGCTTATGGAAGGCCAATTAAACTTAGCTATTTTGTCCCAAAGCCTTAAAGGTCAGAATCTCCTTAAAATAAGTAAGTAAAATCAGAAATTAAAGGTAATATGAATGTGACTTGCGGCAAGAAAAGAATAGGAAAGGGAATGTGAGTTAAGGCTGAAATTAAGCAAGGATTTAGGATAGAATAGGAAGGCAAGGTGCGGCATTAACTAGGGTGAAAGAGGAATGTGATATTGTGATACAAAATAGGGAATAGACATTCCCCTTGCACGGCAAGGAAAGGCAGGTTTATGGAAGGCACGGCAAGGGACATAAGGATGCAAGGAAGGTTTAGTTTGTGTCCTAAAATGCATAAGAGTCCTCAATGTTGCTGGAACCTAGGGCCTTTTAGGATTAGGAAAGGTTAAACCAAAATAAGAAACCTTGGCTTAACTTTCCTACTTCAAGTAGGAAACCTTCTTTGACTAGGAATCCTTCTTTGATTAGGAATCCTAACATCTTTAAGTCTTCAATTTTGTCCATTCCTTTTGCTCCAAGCATATGCTATCCATTCCAAGTCCAATTTTGCTCCAAAAGGCTCCAAAATGCACCTTCTTGCTACCTTAGCCAAATGAACCTATAAACACATGAAAATAGCTTAAAATACTAAAATAACTATGAACTAGCAACATAAATGTAAGAAAACAAGCTAACTAAGTCGCCTAAATATGCTCCTATCATCCCTAATGGTGTTAGGGAATATTCCGTTAAAATTACCTAATGCCGTCAATATATTCTATCAAAGTTGACGGAAAATTCCCTTTCCTTCTCCGGTGACTCGCCGAGAACCGCCGCCGGCAGCCGTCTGCAACATAGATTCTGGAAAAATTTAAAACTTCATTTTCTCATTCATTTTTAACCAAATTCCACAAATCTTATATGGATTTGAAGCTCTCAACAAGGAGAACATAACCTTACCTATTTGAAGTCCTAAAATCGACAAAAAGTAGTCGGAAAATCCTTCAAAATTCCAGCAAGGTCTGCAACTCTGCGAACTAGCCTATTCCAACGTCCAAGTCACTTCAAAACTAACCTAGGGTCCCGCTAGAGTTGGTTAGGACCCTTTTTGGACCTTAAAACCTTGAAAAAATCTCGACGATCATGTCAGAGTAACTTCTACCCCACCGGAGCTCGCTAGTTCTCGGGTTCCCAACTTCCTTTCTTCAAATCCATGGTACCACCAGTCTTGTGGAGTCAAGAGAAGAGTGATGATGATCTTAGAAAGGTTGATCCATGAGGTTTGGAGGGTTTTCTACACAATTAGTCTACAGTTGTACGAACGAGAGAGAGGGTTCGAGAAAGAAGGAGAGGGGAAAGGGTTTGGCACATGTGTATGTGTATATGTCACGGGATAGGTCAGAAATAAAAGGGTCTCAAGCCCTAGTTGGGCTACAATGTTTAGGGTTCAAACAATTGAGTCAAACTAAAAAGAAACCAACCCAAATTTCACTTATTCCTTGGTAACATTTTCACTACGAACCCAATTCGGCCCTAACTCGCGTCAACGCTCTCATGGCGTTGAGTACGATTTGATCACATTAGTGGGAAAAATAATTTAAAACTATATACGTACATCCACGTCACCAAGCTAACGAGGGCATAATCGTCATTTTCACACATTCGGGGAGAAAATATATATTTATTCGTGGTGGGTCGTCACAATCCTTGTCTGAATCATGGGTACGAATAAAAGACTAAAAGAATCTAGGTACAAATAAAAGTTTAAAAATACGGGCAAAGAAAGAAAATTATTTATATCAATACAAATTAAAACTAAAAAGATTGATAAATATTACAAAAATGGTTGTAAATTAAAAATTGGTACAAATTAAAACTAGAAATATATATATACAAAATTTAGCCATAAATATAGATATATCAAATGTAACGTTTCTAACCCTAAGTGAATTTATTTGGAAATGGTTAAAAAATTTAAATATGCTAACCGTACATATTTTATTATTGAAATAATGAAGTGGATAAAAATCAAAGGTTTTTTTTTGTCAAAAATTGAAAAGGAATAAGGTTTCATTCAATGAAATACCAAAAATGAGGAATGAGAACCCAATTTCTTCTTTATTACAACTTTGACTTTGTTTTGTAATGTATCTGTTATTTTAAAAACTATTCTTGAAAAACTAGAGGAAACATCAATTGATGTTCTGCAGAACTTATGCTAAATATTGTTTTATGTGTTTTTCATTTTCTGAGTTTATTTTCACGAAAAAGTATGCTAAACGCATTTTTCATCTGTTTTTAAATTTGCAGAACTTTAACAATTTACATGTAAGTATACAACATGTCTTGTGAGATCCCGTCCATTAAACTCATTCTCTATTGAACACCTACACACTCATGATCCTCATCTCATGGTCCTCATCTTAGTGCCTTAATACAAATGACTTGGACCAATCATCCTCCCATTGAGTAGACATAATGAGTATTGGTCTTCCCATGTTATCAATTTCCGTTTGATAATTATACGGTCATGAACAACTTAACATATATTAGTGGGAGACGAAGGTATCTTGTTCAGCTTTCTTGGACTAATTTCTCTCATGCTCATAGTTCATGGACTAATTGTTTGGATATAGTTACAAGAAACCATGTACCAAACAATTGTCTTAGAATTTGGCAAATTTTCAAACCTAACACGTGAATAATACAAATGTGGTGATATAGAGCACATGTCATCATTAGGCCTCACACATAAAACAACCTGCTCTGATTTCATGAAAGAAGTTAAGGTTTCCGCATAAACGCGAGACCCTTCCAATTGATCATCCACCAGAATATCCCTATTGGCACGGGCACTTTGATTTCACTTAATTTTAAAACATTCATAAATATATGAAGAAAAACAGAAAATAAAAAAATAAAATTTGATAAGATGCTGAGAGATAAAAACAAAATACAATTTTAGTTTCTTATTGGTCAATTTTCACAAGGTCTAAACTACCAGTTCCCTTTCTTTTGGGTTTCTTTTTTCATCCCTCTCTCACTCTTTTTTTTTCATTTTTGTTCTCTTTTTTTTTTTTTTTTTTTTTTTTTTTCCTAAACAAAATTGTTCTTTCCTATGTACAAGTTGCAATCCAGAGGACAGAAATGACTGAGATAATACAGAGGCACCCTCTTCAGGCTTGCAGATGACTCCAATAAAAGATAGAGCCAGGAGCCAGGAAAACCCTGAGCAAAAAACTGAGCAGCCGGCAGCGGCAGCCGCTGCCTCCTTCACAAGGCGTAAAATCCATCAACACATAATATACAGAAATCATCTCCTTTCTTTGCCTCCAAACCAGAAGCTGCAAACTGACTCCCGTCGTAAATCTGTCAGAATTGTCTTTCAAAATTGGAACGCCATCACTTCAATGTCGCTGTGGGATTGATTATAGCCATTACTTACTGGTAACTACTGGCTACTAGTGACCCCTCTCTTTCATGGCAGTGGCTCTCTCTTTGGCACGGAAGTCCTCCAAGCGACAGTATACTTCACTGAGCAACTGATCCAATTCCGGATGTTTCATTAGAGACTCTTTCTGATCCCGTTGTTGACGATAATAATGAAAAGCCCTGCAACATGCACAAGGAATTCAAATTCATACAAAGCCAGTTAAATGCAGAGTTTGGTTGAGATGAGGATTACTACCAGATTGTCTAAAACTCAAACAGTATTCAGTTCAACAAAGCGATGCATGAATGTCACCTAATAAACATCTTCAATTCCATGAGTTCTAAACGAGAACATTAAATAATATTAGTGTTTATCATTAAGTTTAGCTATCGTTAAATGAAATGATCATAAATATAGGTGAATGCGGGCCTTCTGTAAATCATCAACACTTAAGGTCGTATTTTTTTGTATCATTGCCAATTTCTGCAATACCTACACAAGACTGGAAGTAATAAAACCTTCTGACATCCATACTTCGTCCTTGATTGCTTCAATATGGTAAATCGAATTCTCGTATCTTGCTTCAGCCTATTTTGCAGTCAAGGATAGTATAACCTGGACAGTATTGATCTCAACCACGAGTTCAAACAATTCTTCATAATTCATCCTATTAGGCCTAGTATCCACTACCCTAGCTTCATAGCCCTCGATGAAACCATCTACCTTCTGCTTCACAGTAAATCCAACTATCTTCTTCATATTGGTAGCTACACCAAATTACCAAGCAGAGTTCTTTAGGTGACCTTCCATTCTCTCAACCATAGCAGCCTTTCAATTTGTTCTCCAAGAGGATCCAATAACAAAACATAGAGGAGAAGCGGTTTGCAAAAGCTTTATAAGTGGTTACAAACAGTGATAAGATGCATAATTATATGGAACACAGTGCAAAACTACTAGAAAAACTATAACAAGAATGAGAAAATGAGCATTGGGAATCGATGACATCCATATCAGTAACATGGCATTTTCTATGGTGCTCTGGACTTGTTAAACATTAGATCTTTGATAAACAACACAAAAATCAAGACCTAATGGTTAAAAAGCCTCAAGATGTAACGATTAAAAATCCCGGAGTATCTGATACTCCGGAAGACCATAAAAGTCTTGCAGTAACATACATAATTAATGGTACAGGGATCCAAAAAAAAAAAAAAAAACAGGGGACCATAAATTATGAAAGAATCAACAAAACTACTCTGATCACATTAGCCTAATTAAACATTTAGGAAACCAAAATTCTACATCACAAGGTTTCAAGGAATCAATCAAAATCCTATCAACTGTAACAAAACACTATGGTCAATTTTCTAGTAGAAAATTCATTTTTTATTTATTTATATTCACTTTATTTCCATTTACTGTTGAATTCTTTCTTTTGAATATAAAAAGAATTCTTAACCGAAAATGTTTCTAATAGGCTTACACTATATCAACCCAATGAAGGAAAAAAAGCCCCAATCTGTTAAATCATAAAGAAAAAGGAAAATTATTACCAATATTTTTCCAGGCCATAGAGATTGCCTTTATGGTAAAAGTCAAGTGTGAGCTGTTCAAAGTCCTTGTACAAGTCCTCTCTAAAATCCTTCTCCAAACCATAACTAAAACAAGAAAACGCGCGCACACATAAACACACATATTAGTACTAAATAACTGAAACCACAAGTTAAGCTGAGAATTCAAGAGGGGATTGCCAAAATTACTAAAACAGGAAACGACCACAATTTTATCACTAACCTATAGAACCTGAAAAGGCACTCTACTCCATAATTATAACCAGCAGCAGCATCTTCAAGTGCATACTTTCGGAACTCATCATACATTGAAGAGTTGAACATGTTTCTTAGAAAATAACACCAAAATCTATACAGAGTATTCATTTCCTGCATGGGAAGTAACGAGGGGCACATTTCACCGTAAATAACTGCAAATCATGTAACTGGAATTTTTTATATGGGTATTGAAAAATGACTGCATAAAAACTAGATAATTTTATGTTAGATAAAATTGCATAACAAAGAGACATGAAAATCCCATTTGTATACTTGAGGCAAGGACCAACAATTCTAGTGCATCCAAATGCGATAAAAAAAGTCCTCACTTTCTGATACTACAAATATAAAGCACTATAAATATAATATGAACCCCACAAATCCAGAACTTTATCCACCATCCATGCTTAGTTGATCAATACTTTATATTTATTTTAAGAGAATTGTTATTGGCACTCCAAAATTCTCATTTTGCACTTCATACTTACTATATTTAGGAAGAAAAATATGCTTGTGAGGAGTGCAAAACGATATTTTTGGAGTGTCAATAACAATTCCCTTATTTTAAGGGCCTAGTATATAATTGCAAACAGAAAGTGTTGTCACATACCCAGACAAACATAAAGATGCAACAATTAAGTGGATGTGGGTTCCAAATTTCGATTAGTATATTCAATAAATCAATTCAGATAAAAGACCACCTCACTGCAACCAATTCCCAACTTCTTCCTGTCATTCAGGCACCGCTTATGATACTTGAGGTACCTAAAAGGAATGGCAGCCATGTCAGCATATATGTATACACACACGCACATGTGCACACACACACTCATATCATTATATCTCTGTCTCTATGTCTCTACTTATCACACACATACAAGAGTAAAAATTACACCCCTTACTTCTGCTGTTTAAAACCATTTTCTTCCAGAAGCTGATGACTTGGATGCTGAAATGGTGGAAAGGACTTTGGCACAGAACCCACTGGTGGACTACTGCCTGAGAGAAACCCATGAGGAGAGACACTCAATTTTGAAGGCCTTGGTCTGTAAAATGATAATTTTATATTTGTATTAGCTTCTTGGAATGATAAGAGCTAATATACTTAGACATCACATAAGCTTAGTATTGCAGATATTGCCCTTGATTTTAAGTTTTATTAATTACAAGAGTCCTGCTCTCCTAAGGTCCTCATTTTGAGTCCGTGAGGACCACATGCATATTAGCCACAAGATTATATTAGTTTAGATCCAAAGGCTTAAAATATTTGACAACTTAATAAAGCAAAACAAGAAAATGAGTTTTCTAATGGTTCATGGATTTTAAGTAGGTTTTGCTTTATTAAGTTGTCAAATATTTTAAGCCTTTAGATCTAAACTAATATAATCTTGTGCCTAATATGCATTTGGTCCTCACAGGTCCTCAAAATGAGGACCTAAGGAGAGCAGGACTGTAAATACAATTGCTCATCTCAGAAGCAAGATAGGCAAACTTCTAAATCACTAGAAAGAATTACTCTACTGAAGAAAGAAATCCAAAACCAAAGTACCATCCATTTCAACTAACCCATGAGTTTCAGGAGGCGTGGAACTAAAGAAAAAGCCAACAGAGTTACTTGGTGGACTTTCTGATACAACTCCTAGATTGTTCCGACCAGTACCATAATTTCTAAAGTTGCTTGAAAAGAAACGCTGTCTAGGGGACGATTGATGATTTTGGGAGAGTCTATGTTGCTTCTTCCGTGAATTAGCACTTCCAGACTCTTCAATGCCAATACCACTGCCAGATATTTCACCAGGCTTTAATTTTGAAAAGCCTTTGGAAATGCTTGAAAATCTTGCGTTTGCGTCTCTATTGTCATGGCTGGTGCTGTTCTTTTTACGGTTTGATCGCTTGGTTTTCAGTTCCTGCTAATTGAACATATGTTAAGAGCCAGGATAGTGAAGTACAGTAATTAACAAACTCCATGGGGATATTCTGAACCTGCTCATAGAAGTAAAGCCCATCGTTTATAGCAGACGCTAGCTCATTGGAAAGGGTTTTTGATTCTTTATCATCAGGTTTCGATCCTTTGCCTACTCTACTATTCTGCACAGAAAACAAAGAAATGACTACTTATCGAAACGCTACATACATGAAATTAAAATCTCACTAAGTTGAAAAACTAATCAAACAAAAGTACAAAAAGGACCTTTGCATGCAAAAAACAGTCTCAAGACACTTTTTGTTACTTAGCGGCATACCTGGGTGACAATTACAAGTCTCTGGACATCCTGATCATTGACTACAATCTCATCATATTCATCATCAATCGTTCGGCCAACACTGTCATGTGAACACATACAACTAGTAAGCCACATGTATATTCAAATTCATGATCACAGTATTGTAATGCTATTGAAGCAAGAGTAATTCGCCAGGATAAGCAAAAATTCTTAGGCACAATTTAAAAAGAAAGCTCAAGTTCAACCACTAATTTTGGTCCACCAACAACAAAGAAAGAAATAAGCGAGGGAAATAGATGAGCACTGGCACATAGCCACGTGAATAGAGATCACAAGGTTTCCAACACACAAGTTTTCAAATGAATAACAGAAAACAAAAACAAAAACAAAAGCATTTTAATTATAAAAAAAAAAAAAAATAGAAAAAGAAGCCAACTACTAGGGAAATAGAATCTCACCACAAGCACACCCCAGTATCCAAACAGGGAAGAAAAACACATGGTGATTGGTGCCTCTTTCTCAATTTGGCTTTACAATGAGTTTAGATCTACTTGGAAGTATGGAACAATTGAAACGATATTTACATTCAATCAGGTAGATTGCCCTACCTCAAATCATATTTAACCAATGTTGGGTTATTTTCTTCATCACTAGGTACCCCTGGAAATCCGTTGGGGGCCCAAACCCATGGTGCTTATAGTTCTCATGGTTACGGGCGATTTTGTGCACATGGGGTTCCCCACCTATTGCCCAAAGGCTGGAGTAAGGGTTTCCATAGAGATGCTAGTTTTGGTTTATTGAAACTGTAAAGTACCAAGAATTAAAGGAACTAGAAAGACATCGTACATAAGTCGCATCAATCAAATGCAAAAAAAAAGGTTCCATACCTTCTAATAGGAGATCGATCATCCTTTATTATTTTCTGCTCAAGCTCTAGCTCTTCATCCAGCATAAATGTGTTTGCAAAATCATTAGACAGATTTCCAAGATTCTTCATATCCATGTCTGAAGGCATGCCTTCAGGCCTATCATCATCATATCTCCCAGTTTCAATTCCCTCTGCGTGGTATGGGTGGTCCGAGCAATGATCCATTTTAGGATCCGAGGACTTGCAATTTGATTTGGAAGTCAACTTTTCATTTAAAGCACTATTATTATCAGAAGATGCTAGTGATCCACCATCAAGTTGAACATTATCAGTGTCAGGTATGGTGTTTGATGGTATGCACGACATCGAATTTTTTCCATCTGATAAAACTTCAACTTTTTCTTCAAAAGTTTTCCTTCTATCATTGCTGGCATTATTCTCAGGAGCATTGATATACCTATCTTCAACTTGAACCAAGGGGGTTTGCGGCTTGGAAGTTAACATTGAGTCTGCAGAATCTGCAATCCACTTTGACCACTCATCACGTCTTCGTATCTTGTTAGCCTACAAAGATAAAACAAAACAAGTGCATGTCAGAGCAAAGGAAGCAATATATTTCAAAACCAGTCATAACTTGTCAGCATACCCGCCAATTTCTCTGAATAATTTGCAATGCTATGACAGATAGATAACACAAGTGACACCAATCCAAGTCAAATGCAGCATCTCAAACAATAGAAAGGCACAAACAAGGAAGAAATAAAAGCAGAGTTACAATAAAAAATTATTAAACAAAGGTAATAAACTACCAATTCAAACTCCATGTCATTTCTATTTCTTTTTCACGGTTACAACACCGTAATAATTCTTTGATATGTAAGGAGAGTATTCTCTAACCTACTGTGGTGTTGATGAGCAAATTATATCCACCACATGAATTATTAATTTATCAAGACATGAATCATGTCAATGCTTTCAAATGACCATCTCTTCAGATTTTAAGATCCAATCTTAATACTGATTTGCATCTAAATACATCATATCAATTATTTTCTTATGAAGATAACGACAGTCCTCACCTACACATCTTCACAGGCATAACTATAGACAGGAAAAAGAGAACCAAGAAGTATAAAAAGGACACAAAGAAATCAAATGAAGGGAAACATATGCAAACCTAAAAGGTGGTTGAATAGGAAAACTAGGAAAGGAAATTTTTTCGACAAAGGCATTATATCTAGCCTGTTAATGGTAGGAGAGAACTGAAACATTTTAGCCAGTTCAGAGAAATCAGACTAACTATGAATGTAAAGTTTTATTTAACTATGACATTGAAGGTTGGAAGGGGGACGAAGAGAAAGGAAAGAAAAAGTTGGATACTACAGTAGTTGAGAAAGAGAACAATGGATGGCAAAAATAGGTTGTCACTCCATAAAAATGTCTTATGACATGCTACATTAAAATAAGAGAAGAAAAAAGATTAACCTGCACTTCTACAGTAGTTGAGCCCAGCAGTGAGTCAAGGATAAATGCTATGTCTGTACACATTTTCTTAACCTGTAACACAAAATATCAAAAGATAGCTCATTCACATTATTGTAAGATACAAAACAGGAAGACAAATTAACTAATATAATAGATCACACAGCTGACCAAAAGCAAAACTGGATCAGCATGTATTACTTAGCTTCTGCAATGTCTACTATGGTACCACAACATACCCTTTTAAAGTCGGCAATGGTGGTTATTGGGACCCATCCTTGGTCATCCATCATCGAAATTAAGTAACGGTCATTCTTTAGATTTTCATCGCTGTCCCAAAGAGAGATTAAGAGTTAACTAATAAAAGAAATATTTTTGTCGTCCATGCCATGTTAAGAGAGCACTCCCTCTCATTATGTGTGAAAAATCTGTTATATCCCCGACAAAGAGATAACTTAAATCTAGTGATAATTTTACCCTTACATACAGCAGCTAACAAATTAAGCAAAACAAAAAAGAAGAAATCACAGCTTGATTATATTTCAATTTATCAACATACATCCTAAACCAGATTAAATACCATTAGTTGAGTTATCTTATATACTTCCACCAATTTAGAACACCTGAAGGCATACGATGTATGTAGGACCTATATATATGAAATACTCATTTTCGTCTTAAAAGGTTGAAATCAGCTTAGAACAAGCACCATGTCCTCATACCGGAGGGTGTGGAAATTGTACAGACCAAAGTGAAATATAAACTATCAAATTCTTTCTTTTGGAATTTTAACCACTCTTAGCAGAGAGGGTTGAGAATGTGTGATTTCATATTTGACAAAACTTCCTTCCATGTGATAAGACTTAACAATCACGCCATGAGGTATAATAAAGTTCAAAATGCTCATTAATGGGTTCTCTAATTAAAGCATTGGGATAACATATATTGATAATGAAAGCACGTTGGAGAGATAAGATCATCTTTAATCCTTTCGTATCACCCATTCTATTCTATTTCTTCCAGACTATTACTTTTTGGTTTCTAAGTTTCTTTTCGTACCTTTCAATAAAAAGAAAAGATAAGAAATCTGTCAAGATAGTAAGATTCTTCTAAGAAAAACTAATTTTGATAATGCATCTTTCGGATTGAATGAATACGGCATCTCATTAAACCAAAAAATGAATAGCATTTTTAGCTTCAATTTCTCCTATTAAGTTGTATAGTTTATCATAATTATGCTAAAGAAGAAAGTTTTCTCAACAGTGCAATGCAAACACATATATGCACTAGCTTGCAGGTGATGCACAAACACCGAATTTGGCCAGAAAAAAGTCTTTCTTAAACAAATTACCTGAAATAATACTCTATTTGCTTTATAATATTGTCCCTCAATGATAATGTATGTGTTTCTGGGAGTGGTAATGGAGCCCCCGGATTTAAAGGATGCGGCATAAAGCTAGGAGGATGAGGTCCCCTAATTGCGCCCAGTGGTGGAACTGGAAGATAGCATATGGGTGCAGGTCCTGTGTAATTGAGATAAATCATTGCAGGAAGAATCTAATTCTGAACAACACATATATACAAATAATACATATTATTCATAAATGGAAAATAGAGGAGCAGCAACCGCTCGAGTATCACAAGATTCATTCAAGATAATGATTTCTACCTTTTCAGATAACTAAAATTCAAGTATAGTGCTGACACTGGAAATAGTCAAAAACCAAGGGAGAAATGGAAAATTGCATACAACAACAACAACAAAGTCTTATCCCACTAAGTGGGGTCGGCTGCATGAATCCTATAATGCCGCGCTCAGCTGTATGAATCCAAATGGAAAATTGAATAGAAATAAAAAAAAGAATATACATATATATAACTGAAACCAAAATAAGACAGCTCAGCACCGGTATGATAGAATTACCAGGAATGCTTGGGCCGACCATGAACCCTGGGGCTGGACCAAAAAACTGAGGTCTTAAGAAAGGGCTAGGTCCAACACCCTGCTGCACAGGAAGGTTCTCTCTGGGGTTAAATGCTCGCTGTTGATGCCAAGTATGATTCCAAGGGCCACCACGTTCTTGCATGTTGGGTCTTCTAGTAGAAAAATTGACACCATAAGCATTTGGATTACCTCGTAGCTGAGGTTGAACTGGTTGCACAAAATTTTGCACTGAGGTCTCACATCCAGATTTTGCAATATGATTTCCAACACTTGGAATGGGTCCAGTGTATGGCTGGTAAGCATACCCAGAAGCCAGAATGTGGGGTTGTACCATGGTATGAAAAACAGGAGGAATTGGTTGTTGATGGTAGGGTATGGGTACTGGAAAAGGAGGTGCAGCATTTGGGTTTTGCCTAGGGCCTTTTTGGTGATGTGATGATGAATGCTTGTGTGAAGCGTTGGAGTTTCCAGACCCATTTGACTTCTGCTGCATGACTAATCCCTGCATGACCAAGCAGAACATATAAACGCAAAAACAGTTAGCAACCAGATGAACTGAAGTAGCATGTATCTTTCTTTTCATTTCCTTTTTCCAAAGAACAAGGTAGCAATTTCGATGATCAGATCACAGGACCTAGCATTAAAAATTCCAAATAACCCCCTCCAAATGCTATTAATCAAAATTTCTCTCTCAAATAACTATTGCTAGACATGTGAACAACAGGACCAAAATAACAACAGGTTCAACTTTCCTATTACAGTCCCTTGACAAGTTGTAAAAATACCTTACGAGAGAAGGACTCTCTAGTGCCAAAATAAAATGGAAACAATAAACAAGAAGCAAGACATTCTTCACTGGTATATTATTCAAATTTACCTCAAATTACCCAACAGATATAATTCAGTGTCAAAAAAGATCAAGGCATTCCTAACATAACACAAGAATTATATTCTAATAAAATTAACCAGGAATGGCAGAAAAGAGAGAGAGAGGGAGAGAGAGAGAGATTAGTGCATAGTGTAGTTTGGTAGTGGAAAACAAATAATTTTCTGATCTAGCTCTCTTGGTAACAAAATGCTGAAAACAAAGCAAAATTCATATTTAGCAGTCTGTTTAGAAGAACCTTTCTCAAGGGAATTCCACAACGCGACCATTTCAGATACATGGTTTAAACACATGTACGTGTGCAAGGCATGTACAATTATTAAACAATATTGCGTACCTACATATGCATTTCAGATGTGTTTAGAACAGCAATCTTCTAATTCCCTCCGGCCCCTTCATTTTTTTTCTTTTCAACCTCATTCAGATCAGGTGGTTAGATAAACTTATATCTAGGAAACTTTGTTTCTTATAAAAATAAAAAATAAAAAAATGACCATGCTCTCCAGTTAGTAATCTTTTATTTAAAGTTATACTATTCTTTCGATGGATGCTCAGGCAAAAGCAGCAGCGGCGAGTACAGCTGCATCAGTTATGGCTGCAGGCCAGGAATAATTGGAGGCCTCCTCCATACTTTGAGGATTTCCAAAACAATTTGATAGTTTAATAAGTTAATTATTCAAATCTCTTCTCGGAAAGTAAATATTGATGAGTTAGCAATGCATGTTCCGTACGTTATAATTTTACACATTTCCAACAAGTACCAAACAGTTTCCCTGGAATTACCTGCACAGGAGCGGGCAGGGGAGACGGCTGCGCAGCTGGTGGCTTTGCGGCAGCATCCAAACTCTTGGGCCTTTGGGCTTCGGCCAGAGCAGGCCAGGACTCAGCGGCCATGATGGGAGCATCGAGGGAGACCGGAGTCTTCCATGGGGACTTGGGCCCGCCGCCATTGACATTGAGGTCCCTCTGGTCATCCCTAACCTCATTCTCAGCCATCACCATCACTCCCTCCGATCTCACCAAAATAAAATTCCTTTTCTTTGCTTTGCTTTCCTTTCCTTTCAATGGATTATAGATTATCGATAGAGGGTGACAAGAGAGATGACAGTGTCACTGTGTCAGTGGCAAAGGTGTAAAATTGAGGCCAAGGGAAGCGCTTGGGCAGGAATATCAAGATCTTGGGGGGCTACTGGGAGGAGCTGCGGGGTTTTGTACTGTTTCATTCCGACATGGGTTTGGTGGGAGTTAGGGTTTTAAGGGGGAAGAGCGAGAGAGAGAAAGTTTGAGCGAGCAAGAGAGAGAGAGAAAGAGGGATTGACGGTTGCGGTTGCGAACGCCAACGAAAGCAAGTGCGCAAGTGTGCTTCGTGTGTGCAGGGTGTAGGTTTGGGCTTCTTTTATATGAGGATTTATTGACGCTAGAGTCAAAGTGTGTTTGTCCATTTGACAGACTGACTGACCGACCACTGTTTGGTTACTTCCACTTCCAGATTGCTATATGTGAAACGTTTCATTTTTAACATTTCTTGGAAAGAAGTCACTTAGTAGTACGGTCTAGTAGTATTTATATTCACTCGTAAGTGAGATATATTAGGTTCGATTCTCACCAAAGACGAATTTGAACCACATTATTGCTAACTTACTCTTACCCCCTTCCTCCTACCCCCTTCCTCTTAGTGTATATTAGGCTGACCCTACTCCTACCCCCTTCCTCTTAGTGTATATAATATCGTTTGTTTAAAAAATATATATAAAAAATAGAAAACATTACTTGTGGAGAGTAGGAGTGTAGAGCAGCTTAATTCAGTTCAAGTTCGACTCGTGTTCAGTTTGTTTTTCTTTTGTTATTCGGTTTGCGATTAAGTATGAGTTAAGCTCAAATAAATCTACACACTATTTTAAACAAAGAAAGTTTGAGCTTTGTGTATACTCGGCTTGTTAAGCTCATAAATGTTTATACGAAAGAGGTTGAGTTTAGCTTAACTTGGACTCTTTCCTCAAAGTTTACTCAAAAATCTCTTTTATAAGAAAGAAAGATATTACAACAAAAAGCTCTAAGGCAACCACTACCCACAAAGTCAATACCTAGCTCGATGAATCCTTAATGTAATGGAAAGAATTCATTTCCAACGATGTCAAATGTAATGTTCTAGATTCGCCAAAGCAATGCCTATGAAGGTAGCCCGTTATGTCAAATATGTTGAAGCTAATGCCATCAAACTTTCGAAGGCCTTTAATGTTGGAGAACAAGTTTTCAAACGTCGAAGGATCTTGAGAGTGGAGTTGATAGCCCATCTAAAAGGGTTTGTTCTTCACCCATGAGTGTTTCAATTATTCCCATATTTAGATCAATCACCTCTTAAATCAATACTTTGTTTTTCACAGTGTTGATCACCATGATGAAGGGCCTTCAATCTCTGTCATGGACCAGAATACATCCCTTAAGATTTGTAGTTGAATCTAACTCTTAGATGGTTTACATACCCGTCTCCATGAGAATAAACCGTCGTAGTTCAACTCTTAGAACTAGGGTATGTGATGGATCAAAAACAAGAGTGAAAGGCTAGTATACTCTTGCTCAAGGTGGAACCGGCGGCGAACTACATCCTCTATTGGCAAAATCAGCTCCTTTCCTTACACTTTGGGACTTCATAGTATGTATAGAAGTTATTCTTCATGTTGAGCTACATGCTTGTAAAATTTGGTTGACATAAAAAAATTGGGTTTCTATTTGTCGAAAATCATTATGCGCAACGACGCATGGGAAAAATTTGGTGATTTGGATTTTGAACAGCAAGACGTTCTCAATCCCATGAGCCTATATCCAAGGTTCGTTTGTTAAGATTCGATGAGATGATTCAATTATTCAATTTTTAAGTTAATTGTATGGCTGATTTTTGTAATTAACGACAACCCGACCTGTTGGATTGTTGTGAAATTCAAATAGGATATCGTTAAGGCTTGATAGAGCTTAGTTGGCTCATCATGATGACGTGTCATTCCTAATTGACATGCGTCTCGATTTACGTACTCCTCATTTTGTGTGTCAGTTCTACTATGTTTTCTAAATCAAGTATTGTGTATTATATTGGGTTCTATCAAAGCATTTTTGGCTCATTAGGGATATGTGACATCTCAGTGACATGCACATGATAACTCATATATTTCATACATTTATACCATCCATTTGTAGCCTCTTTGTGATGTTTTTGAGTTAAACTGGTTACATTTTACCTTATTTTGTGTTAATGTGCAGTTACATGTACTTTAGGATCAATTTGAAGGCAAAAGAAGTGAAAACATGCCATTTTTGGGGTTGACCCTTATTCAATCGTAGAAAGAAGTTTAGTGGCATATTTTGAAGCCCAAATAAAGATTCCAAGACGAATCTGGCTTGTTAGAAGACCATGAGCCAAATGGAAAAGGAATTGGAATATCTAGCCTGATTTAGAGGAGCCAAATAAGGAAAAATGTTCAAAACTTTGGCTTAATGGTCGGGATCACCTTGCAATCAGTTACAACCCCATTTAGCCTATAAATACTACGGTTTCAAATCACTTTTTCACAAGCCCCCTTGGGGTTGCCCAGAGCTCTCTCTCTTTTCTTTCTTTGGCCTTTCTTCCAGAAACAAAACCTTATTTCCCTTTGCCATCCGCTGCCACCAAAGAAACCACGCAGCCGCGCTGTTCTTGAAGGATTTCCACATCAGAATTGCTTCAAGGGGTTTCTTCTATGAATTTAATTTCATTCATGTTGTTCTTCATATTTATATATTCTATAATCATGTGGTGTAATTAAGTTCATAACTGGGGATTTCGATGTAGCCTTGCAAAACTATTCTATGTTATTAAGTTAAAGTATTTGATTCATCAATCTGTTTTCTTGTTTCATTCACTGATTTTATAGTTCAATTTGTTTGTTTATCTTAATGTTTGATCACCATTATGGTTTCTTACAAATTATTTGATCAAGGTTATAGTACACATCATGCGTAATCTTGGTAGACATGTGAATGAATGAAGAAATTGCTATGCATACATCCTGCCATGTGATTTCTTTGGTTCTTTGAAGTTTTCTTGTTCTTAATGGATTCTTACTTACTAATCTAAGTTAAACATCACAACTAAGTTGCATATTAGGAGTACTTGATCACAACCACACATCAAATGGATGATCATAAATAAGTAAAACGAACCCTAGTTGTAGATTGGAGAGTTGAATGCGTTTTGACTTAATTTTCATGGAATTAACTTGTAATGGTGAAATCGGTATCCTTAGTTACGTTCCCATCATTTCTGAATCAATCTTTCATCTTTATCTTGTCTTGCATTTTAAGGGATCCACTCACATGTATGTATACTATAACTTCTCGTTAGGGTTATTGCCTGATACCAACTTAACTTCATTCGTACTTGTGAATGTAACATTTAGCTTAAATAAGCATTTCTTGACATTCTGTAATCTCATATTGAAAACTATTATTTAGCAATGTTCTAAAAATCCCCACTAGCGCCGCCTAGGCCCCCGCCTAGACGCTAAGCGGTTGGGCACCGCCCCGATTAATGCCTAGGCATTTGAAAATTAAGAAATGGTGCCTAAACTTGCTGAGGCACCTGCCTAGACCGCCTAGGCATCCACCTAGTCCGCTCAGACCCACCTAGGTACCCGCCTAGGTTGTGACTCACTTAGACAGAAAATAGATAACTTTCATTTTGCATTTTATTTTTTTCAATAAATTGTAAGGGACTTGTTGAATACTTAAATGAATACACATTATATACATGTTCCCATGTTTTCATTATGTTCCAATAGTTCCTAATATATATATATACATATATCATTCTATTTTGTAGTTTATAATGAAATTATATATATTTCAAGTATAAATAGACACTTATTTACACGAAATATAATAGATTTACTTAAATCCGCCTAGTCTGCCTAAGCACTAGGTCCCAGCTCGCCGCCCGACTAGCGCTTAGCGTCTTTTAGAACCTTGCTATTTAGACATCGAATTTGCACAAATGAAGAAGGGGCCATATGATTCAGCACATTGAAAAATCTAAGGATAGGTGTCTGGTTATACACGCGCGACCACGAGCTGCCGTGTGTCGGTCATGCGCTGGCATGGAGACGTCACGTGCTATCACGCGTCATCATCATCGCCACCACTGCCAGTGAATGCACCGCCATACTCATCATTGCGGATTGGCGAGTCAACATCACAGTCGCCGTCCCAAAGCCACATGTCGGTTGTCAGTAAACTCAAGGGAGAGAGGCGGAATATACCTATTCTAGTGGAATACACCATTAACTCTAATAGTTCTTTTGTTGTGGCTGTTAAGTCTAACCGCTACCACCGTTGACCACCTCCAAAGACGTTGCTGAAATCTGCAAAAATTCTATAACTTGGCCAGCTTAGTTTTTAAGCCTAAAACCAACAAATTTCAACCCTAAACTCAACCAAAACCATTCCAAAGCTTTAAAAAACTAAACCAAACTCGGTTTAGGATGAATGGAGGTCGAATCCGTCTTGAATTCAACGAAAAATGGTCTGTGAGCCTCCTCAAAAATTGGAACCGATAACATAACAACATCTAGGGGTTAAATCTCGTGATTTCAAACCAAAACTTCACAAGGTTAATTAAACAACTCACCAAAGTTCAATCCATGAAGTATTGGATCAATCCTAGACTCGAACTTGAAGGAACTTGGCCAAAGTCCATAGCCGGTTCCTGGAAAACAACATAGTTGAAGAACAGAGGTTAGACATTGAATTATATACTTAGCAACACACAACCATTAATTTAAGCTAACTTACATCGAATTCGCCAAGTTTCACTTCAGACTCGTAAAAAAAAACTTCCATCGAGATCTCAAACTTGAGTTTTCCCTTTTCCGCCACCAAACACACACATGTAAATACATATTCGATTTCGTAACTTAACTCTCGTAACTTGGATTTCAATTCCGCTTTCTCCCACGCACTCTTGAGTACAAAACTAATTTACAAAATTTATGAGAAATTGAAATTTAACCCAAGACTCAATATTTATTCAAGACACCCAACTAGGGGCATTTTGGTCATTTTACATTATTTAGGAATAAAATATATTATTTTAAGGTACGAGTTTGTATCAATTTATGAATTGTTTTCTAAATGTGATTGATTGACTTTTATTTACATATGTAGTACTATTGTCACTCACACGAGTTTCACAGCTTATCCGAATTTTTGCCTTTCTAGATGCACCATTCCAATGGTGTAGGGTTTTTCTTAAAGAGTAAATGTAGTGGGTAGCGAAGAGGATATAAAGGGTATAGTCGTGTGTGCAATGCATTCGAGAGTACGATTTGTTCCTTTTTATTGTAATTTTGTTTCTACTGAATATCTGATGTATATAATGTATGAGTTACAAATGACTATGTATTATTGTACCGCTACTTTCTGCTGCCACATGTTGATCCTGGGTGTACCTCATGAGCTTTTGGTGGTGTCAGAGCATTAGTCCTCGGACCTTTGCATTTCAGCAAACGCTGATACGAGAAAATTTTCATTGTGACCAGAACACGGATGGTACACCACGTGTTTTTATATAAGTGGTGGGAAATTGTACTTTTTAAGTTATCAACTTTTTAACACACATATCCCACCATTTGTATAGTGACACGTGGTGTACGACCACATGTTTCGGTGACATTGAAAAATCTCTCTGCTGATACATGTTGTGGAGCCTAAAATAATCCAAAAAATTCTAGAGGCGACATAAAAATCTCTCCACTGATACATGTTGTGGAGCCTAAACTATCCCAAAAAATTCTAGAGGAGACACGTGGACTTTTGCTCAAGAAAGATAAGATTGCCCATAATAAATAGGTAGGCTTCTCAGATACTCCCATGCACAGCTCACACCCCTAAAGTTCCCAGCAGCTAAATACGATTGCCCAAAGCTCACCTGCCTCTGGCAAGGAAAAGTCAAAACATTAAAAATAAGGATTAATTACCCAAATCATATCTTTAATACATTCCCAATTGAAGATTGATTCTAATCAAGTAAGTAATCCCAATTTAAATAAATTAGGGATAATTACTCCATTATCTCAAGATATTATTTCCTATTTAATATCATGAGAATATTTCTCCACTAAACACTTGGCCAATAGGATGCCACCATGTTTAGGGTAAAACCTTAACACTATGGCCCTATCCCTATAAATACCCCATATTCTACCAAATTTCAGAAGCTTTGGCTACCCTAAAAATGCCCTAAACACTTTATTCTTCGGAGAGAAACTTACTTAGGCATCAGAGATCCATTGGCCTAAACCCCCCCACCTTGTGGGCGCATGAAGCTTAGGTCTTTGATCAAAGGTATTAATTGTTTTGCAGGTGCATTTTCATCAAGACTGAAGATGGTGGAAATTTGCATCGACAAATTGGTGCTTTCATTGAGAGCTGATTCAAATACTCGAAGAAGTATCTTGCATTGATTTCTTGAATTTTTTGTTACATTGAATTTCTGGAACCTCGTATATGCAAGGATTTGGATCAGAGAGTGGAGATGAGGACATAGCCACACGACGGAGGTCCTTAAGGCTCAACACAATGGCAGAATGAGCCCTATCGCCGCAGAGCTATGCCACCACCATTGCAGTGACCTAGCAGTCGTGGCAAGGCCACCCGGCCACGGCACTAATCCCACCACCGCTGCCCTTACAGCACCATATTCAACCAAACCCTGAGCAGGAGGCCCAGGTCCACTTCCAAGCCCATAAGCAGGAGGCCCAAAACCTGGCAGTTGCCACAGCAGACCCAGGGCAAGAGGGCTGGCTTACTACAGCAACAAGCCCAAACCCGAGCCCAAAGCATGACAGCTACTGCCAGCCAGACAGCTTAACGGGCCCAAGCCTAAGCCACCCAGCTAGTAGTCCACAAAGTGATAGCCCAATGGCCAAGAGGGCCTAAGACGAGCATGCGCTGGTCCAATGCGCCCCACTACCTACTCCGACGATCCGGCTCGCAGCCCAATCCAATCCAAGGCCATCTTTAGTGATCCAAATTCCAACCACCGATCACGTGATCGATTCAGGGTTACTTTCACCCCCCCTCCCAACTTTTCTGTAAGAATGCCCGCTTTAGGCTCAATTTTTGTGCTTGCAGTCCACTACACTTACACCACACATGGAGACACCCATTATCCAAACTTCTAATCCAAATTGCGGGCACCACCTACCTCAGCAGGTTACCAATTTAACAAGCACCCTCGCGCAGCAAACCACCTTGGTGAAGCAGCTCCTCAAGCGCATCGAGATACAGTGCGCCCCCGACGAGGTGTCCCGAAACAGGATAAGGGCGGAAGAACGTGATTCATTCCAGCGACGTCCCAGCTAAGAGCCACTCAGCCCGCCACAAACCGTACATTCAGGTAATGTGCACTCTCATTTGGGCCTTCGGGAAAACGACTTATCCCACTTAGATGTGCAGAGAAACGTTCATTTTCGACTCGGCTCATGAGTCAGTGTGCGGATGAGGATGGGTTCACCCTTGATAGGAGCATATTTATGCGACTTTGTTAGCCTATTTCCTTGCATTTACTTAGTTAGTTTCCATTTATTATAGTGATTTAAGCTATTTTCGTGTGTTTGTATGTCCAAATGGCAAAGTTGGCAAGAAAAGGCAATTTAGAGCATTTTAGAGCAGTTTTGGGCTTGGAATGGATAGTACATGCATGGAGCAAGATGGATGGACGTTTTTGAAGATCAAAAGAGGTTAGGAATGTGCTACAAATATGGAAGACATAATTCAAGACATTGAAAATAAGGAATCAGCTAAAAAGAATGAGCATTATCGAAACTTTATCCAAACCTTATCTTATCTTATCCTATCCTAATATTTTCCTACCTTAATTCCAGCTGCAAAAGGGACTCTTTTTCACATTTAATCACCTAAATATTTGGTTCTAGAAGCTCTATTCTCTGCCCTAGATTGGTGTCGCATACCTTATCCCTTGTCCTTCTAGAAACCTGCCACAACACCCCTTTCTAGAAGCCCTAGAATCTGCTGCACATTCTCCTTAGTCTTCCTGGTTTCTGCCATGTAACTAATCCTTTTTCCAATACAAATCTGCGTGCCCTATCCTTATCCTCCAAGGCTTTGTCCCATGAAACCCTAGCCCTATAAATACATAACATATCTGCCGCACAAGAGGGGGGAGTTTTGAGAGAGAAAAATACACATCTGCCGTAACTTTGCAAGGAAGGAAGGAGAAGAAAAGCTTGGAGCTGTGCCTACCATCTAAGACCTTTTGGATTGCTGGAGTATTTCTAGGTGTATTCTATCCTTAGTTTTGGTCAAATGTTTGTTTTAATTTGGTTTTCAATTATGATGAACATGCGGAACTAATTTCGTTTTAGTTAGAGTTGAATTCAAAGCCATGAACATGAACATATATGTGATATGAATTGATTTCCTCCCATTATTGTTTCGTAAAACATGAATGCGATTTACTTATCTGTTTGATTGATAATTTATTCTTGTATGTTGATTAATGAGACCTACTTAGTTTGCATGCATGATGTGAAAATTATCTTGACACACAAATTAAACCCTATTTGTGACAATTGTAGTATATATACAAGTAGGGATCGTTCTAAACAGGGATTAACTAGGGATGCTAATCTACTCTAAACTGACTTGAAAACACAAAACTAAACTTTAAAACACTTAACTAGACCTATATGACTCAAAACAAATTAAAAAGACTCAAAACAGCACAAACCAATCAAATAGACTCAAATTAGACTCTAAAGGGTGATTTGAACGAAATTTAACTAACTTAGACTCAAAACACTAATTTGGACAGATTCAAACACTTTTCTAACTAATCTAACACACTTAATAAAATGGGGAATTGATTTGGACGAAATTAATTGAATTGGACAAATTGTAAACTAAACAGATTAGGCACTAAATTGGGTGAATTGGATGGGAAAAAGGCTAGTTAGAGGGTCTTTCTCCACACATGCACATATGTAACACAAATTGATTTCCAGATTTTATCCCTTTAAACCATGAATGACAATGCCCCAAATTAATTGTGAAAAGCACAAATTAACTTTCAGATTTTCCTAGTTTCATTGAATTGGATGGAAAACGCATCGACAATCAAATTATTCTTATCAAATTCCCTACATGAACTGCATAATAGAGATAAAATCAAAGATCATTAAGCTTTTTGAAAACCCTAAGCATTGACTAGGCATTCGTAACTATGAATTGCATGATACGCTTGCCTAGAATTTACTTAACACAATCATGACTAGTGATTTTCACTACTTGTGAATATAAGTTCATAACGATTAGGTGAAATTCCCTTATATCCTAGCATCAAATTCATGCATGAAAACTAAGTATACATCCTTAATCAACACACAAGAACAAGTTCTCAATAAATCAATTAAGTAAATCACATCCACAATTCAAGAAACAAAATCTGGAGGAAATCAATTCATGTAAAACATATGCCCATGGCTTTGAATTCACCTCTAACTAAGAAAAACTTAGTTACACATGTTCATAACAATTGAAAAGCAAATTAAAATAAACATGGAAACGAAACGAGGGAAGAAAAAACTCTGAAAGTCTCCAGGGTTGCAGATTCCTTGCGGCTCCTCCTATGGAAGCCACGGCACTCCTTCTTCTTCCTAGGACTTGCAACACAAGGTTGTATTTTCTAAATGGATGGTGTGTGTGTGTGTGAATGAATGAATTGAATGATGAATGGCTACGTAAGGTGTGTAGGGGGTGTGGCACCTTAAGTTATATATATATATATATATATATATAGCATGGTAAAAACCCTAGGAATCAGAATTAGGGTTAAACCTAGTAGATACAAGTGATTTGGGCCCCCTAGGTTGCGGCAAAGGTTTTAAAATCAAGTCCTAACCCAATTAATTTCAGATATGGACCTATACAATCCAAATCCAAGAGGAAAAGGGCCAAATAAAATCAAAATCCAATCAGAAAAAGGTTTAAGAATTTCGTCCAAAATTGGGCCTTCTAGAAACTAAGTGTTTTGTGGCTGATTTTGGGTGTTCTAGAAGGCATAAAAAGGGGGAAAGGTGTGGCACCCTTTTAGGGTCAGATAAGGCTTCTAGAAATTAGGTTTTTAGGTCCACTTGCAGCTAGGATTAAGGTGGAACAAGATTAGGTTAGGATAAGATAGGATAAGGTTTGGATAAGATAAGGTTGTTAGGATAAGTTTCCATATTTCTTGCTCTTTCCTTATCTTCTTTGTCTTGAACTTTCCTTTTCTGATTTGTGGCATGTTTCTAACCTCTTTTGACTCCAAATTCGTCCATCCACCTTGCTCCATATACAAGCTATCCATAATAAACCCAAAACCGCTCTAAAAGGCTCAAAATTGTCTTTTCTTGCCAACTTTGTCATTAGGACCTACAAACAAACGAAAATAGCTTAAAGCACTGTAATAAGTAGTAATTAGCTCACTAAATGTAAGGAAATAACATAACTAAGTAGCATAAATATGCTCCTATCAATGCATGAATTTGATGATAAAATATAACGGAATTTCACCTAATAGTTATAAACTTATATTTACAAGTAGTGGAGGTTGCTAGTCACGATCGTGTTAAGTAAATTCATGGCAGAAGTATCATACAATTCATAGCTATGAATGTCTTGTCAATGCTTATGATTTTCATAGAATTTAATGATCTTTGATATGTATCTCTATCATACAGTTCATATAGGGAACTTGATAAGAATAATTTGATTGTTGATGTGAAATATTCTAACACTCAAATTAAAACCCTATGATTGTAGTATGTGTAAGTAGGGATCATTCTAGGCTGGGGATTAGAAGGGATGCTAATCTACTCTAAACTAACTTAAAAACACAAAACAAAACTTTAAAAACACTTAACTAGACTTATATGACTCAAAACAAACTAAAAAGACTCAAAACATCACAAAACAATCAAATAGACTCACACTAGACTCTAAAGGGTGATTTGGACAAATTCTAACTTAACTTTGACTCAAAACACTTAAAAACATAAATTTGGACAGATTCTAACTAAAAGACACAACCTAGTAAAGGGGGATTGGATTTTGGATGAAATTAAGGTAAAAACAAGCAGATTGTAAAGACTTTAAACAATTTGGACGAAATTGGGGAAAATTATGAGTGATAAGCTAGTTAGAGGGTCCTTCTCCACACATGACACACTTGCATAGAAATTGATTTCCAGATGCTTTTCCAATAAACCATGAACCTCAACACCCCAAATTAACCGTGAACAGCACTAATTAACCCTCATATTTTCCTTAAGTCATTGAATTGGATGGAATACGCATCAACAACCAAATTATTCTTCAATAGTTCCCTACATGAACAACATAATAGAGATACAATCAAAGATCATTAAGCTTTATAAAAATCATAAGCATTGACAAGGCATTCATAACTATGAACAACATGATACTCCTACCAAGAATTTACTTAACACGATTGTGACCAGCAACCTCCACTACTTATAAATATATGTTCATAACGATTAGGTGAAACTCCCTTATATTTTAGCATCAAATTCATGCATGCAAACTAAGTGGGCCCTCTTAATCAACACACAAGAATAAGTTCTTAATCAAACAATTAGGTAAATTGTATTCACAATTTATGAAATCACAACTGAAAGTAATCAATTCATATTGCAAATATAATCATGGTTTCAAATTCTCCTCTAGCTAAAACAAGTTTAGCTCCTCATGTTCGCAAAACAAAGATAATTAAAATTAAACATTAAAAACAAAGATACAATACACCTAGAAACTCGAGGTGGCTCCTTCTTCCTTCCTTGCTGTGCATAATGGGGGTTTGTGTGAATTTAGGCTCTTGAGGTGTGGTGGATGGTGTGGTGTGAAATTGTGGTAGAGGGTGGTGGTTTATGAGTGTTGCGGCATCATGTATTTATAGGGTGAAGGGAAAGCACAAATTTGGGCTGAAAATGAGAGGAATTAGGACTCCAAATTACCAAAGAACAAGGACACTTTCAATTAGATTCCAAGGAGGACAACGAATGGTCCTTGTGGCAGATTCTAGAACTTCTAGAATGGTTACATGTAGCATAAACTTAGGGCACGAAAATAGGGCTTCTAGAACTTGATATTTAGGTGATTTAATGTGAAAAGGAGTCCTCTTTGAAGCTGGAATTAAGGTAGGAAAAGATTAGGATAGGATAAGATAAGATAAGGTTGAATAAGGTTTGGATAATATTCCTTCTTTGTAGCTGATTCCTTATCTTCCAAGTCTTCAATTTAATTCTTCTAGATGTTAATCGCATTCCTAGCCTTTCTTGATCTTCAAATTCGTCCATCCACCTTGCTCCATGCATATGCAATCCATTCCAAGCCCAAAACTGCTCCAAATAGCACCAAATTGCACTTTCTTGCCAACTTTGTCATTTAAACCTACAAACACACGAAAATAGCTTAAAACACTATAATAAATAGAAATAACTTACTAAATGCAAAGAAACAAGCTAACAAAGTCGCATAAATATGCTTCTATCAATTGTGTTGCTGAGTCCAATTGAATAAGTTTAGGAAAATCTAATGGTTAATTTGTGCAATTCGCGGTTAACTTGGGGCATTGTCATTCATGGTTTATAGGAAGAATAACTGGAAATCGATTTGTATGCATATGTGTCATGTGTGGAGAAGGACCATCTAGCTAGCCTTTCACCCTTTAATTCATCCAAATTTCACACCCTTTACTTTGTTTATGCAATTTACTTGTTTTAAGTTAGAATTCGTCCAAACAAATCCCCATTTAGTTTTTTGAGTCTTTTTAGTTTATTTTTCATCCAAACTTCTTTCTAGTGCTTGTTTTGAGTCAATTTAACTTAGTTTTGTGTTATTTGAGTCAGTTTAGTTTGTTTTGAGTTGTTTAAGTCGAGTTTTCTGTTTTTGAGTCTAATTAGTGTAGATTAGCATCCCTCCTAATCCTCGGCCTAGAACAATTCCTACTTTCACATACTACAACTATCAAAAAAAGGGTTTTAATTTGTGTGTTAGTTTCTACCACATCAACACTCCAGCCAGCACTCAAGACATTCCAGGCGAAGTGTCCACACGAGGCTAGGCTGAAGGAAGATTTGTGAAAAACATGTTCATTTAAGCAACATCAATAGCATGCAATTAACAATTAAAGGCGGAATCATGCTTGTATGCACTTAAAACAAAACATTTACCCATGAAATTCAAAGCCTAGTAGATAGGTGAACCAAGACTCAACTCAAAACAAAGTGAGTTGAGAAATCAATACCTTTGTAGATTCCTCTTTGCATAAGCAAAGGCTAATCACCCAAAGAGAGGGCCTTCATTCCTTGCATCTTAGATCCATGGATTTGGATGGATGAAAAGGTTTCTCCAAGTTCCCAAAATTGAGAACCTCTAATGATTCATCACCAAGGCATAATGAAGAAGAAATAAGTGACCTTGGAGGAGTTTGATTGCTAGATGATCCCTCCAAGGTGGCCTAAATTTTAGAGAGAAAGGAGAGCTTGTGTTCTCATCCTTTCCCCAAAAATTACCATATGTAAATTTTAGGCTATAAAGTCCTTTATATAGTCCCTTCAAATAAGTGACCTAATGGACCAAAAGCCCTATTCTTCTAACATGGCAAGCCTATAGGGTTTATTGGGCTTTCAAGCCCTTTGTTTATTCAAGTTGTCATACAACTTGAGTTAATGGGCTTGACATTCAAATCCCATTGGGCCTTGCGGCCCAAAACTAACCCGAGGTCTTTAACGAACTTATTCGTTTGATTAATTAACATATTAATTAATCCTAGCCTTAGATAAATAATTAAACCATTTAATTATTCTTACTCATCTCCGTTGTTTCTTCAAACTCTACCTTACTCGGTGAACGATCCATTAGGTTCCTTTTAGCGAGGCAGTGGGCGATTAAAACTCTTTCTAATCGATTGTGAATTGAAACTTACTTTTAATTCTCCCGTTAGTGATAATACACTTTTAGGGCTTCCACAAACCATGGTTGACGCCTAGCAGCATGTCATGGTTACCCAAGCTAATCAGAAGAGGTGGAGAACCTATTCAGTTTTAGGATTACAAATGCAATACGGTCTTTCTCTAATACAATACTCTTGACCACATTGTTTGGTTTGATAGTGTATTCATGTCTACTATCCAATGTGAGTCTTGTGCTTATATGATTACCTTGAATGTGATTTGGAACACATTCCTAAATCTCATTCATACTTTGGCCAAAGATTCTTAATCATATCATAGAGTATTCTCCCTCAAACAGTTTGAAGGTTAGAGATCCCTTGTTGCGCATTCACTTGCCTCCATGGCTAAGTGGCTTAACCCCAACGATGTCATGGACACCCTCCTGATGGAGTGACTTTCACATAATCAAAGATTAAGGACCTAACCACAAGACAACTGTGATGCCTCAGGTCAAAAGACTAATTTGCATTATCCCAACCATGAGTTCTCATGTGACATGAATATGAGAACTCTTCGTTGATCGTGTTCAGTGAACTCATTCTCTATTGAGCACCTACGTACTTGTCTTGATGTCACACACACCAATGACTCGAGACTAGTCACTCTCCCTGAGAGAAGACATAGCACGTACTGATATTAACGGACTGTCAATGCCCAATTGACAATCCTATGATCAGGAACGTTTAGGATGTGTCAACGAAAGAATGGTCTCATGAATCTAACTTCTTTAGATCGCATTCTTCCAATCACATATTCCTTGGACTTATCGTTTAAGCATATAACATTTATATGAAACGGCTCAAACAATAATGTTTGCCCTTAATATTAAACTAGATTAGTTTAACATGTGAAATGTCCATAAAGTATCATCATATGATTGGTTTTAGGGCACATTTCCAAATAGGCCCACAAGAAGATCCTCCTGAGAGGCATCGGAGTAGGCAACCGCATGGTGGACAGAGGAAACCACAAGAGCAATCCAGCTCAAGTTCCACTGGCAGCCTTCGCCAAACTCGACGACGAGCAGCACATAATGAACCACGTGCACCACGAACGTAGTACAAACGAGCAAGACATGTTGAAAAGCAACTTGGACTAGCAGGTCAGCATTGGGGCAGTTGGAGGCTCCACTGCCTCACCAAGCACAAATCCAGGAGGAATGACGAAGGCTCGTAGCAGAGCAGCTGCGAGGATTCCAGCGTATTGATACCACCGACGATGCCCTTCAATGAGACGTGGCTAACCTGAGCAGGTTACCCTTTACAGACAAGATTAAGTAGACGGAGCCACCGCGGAAGTTCAGCCCACCACATTTCACCATGTTCAAAGGAGATGAAGATCCAAACAGGCACCTAATGCACTACCGAAACCCCATGACACTCTACACCAACAACGACGCTCTTATGTGCAAAATCTTTGCCATGAAACTCTAAGGCGAAGCGCAAAACTGGTTCCACACCCTATCGCCAGGCTCAATCTGGAACTTCAACGAACTTTCCTTGGTTTTCACTAAGAAATATTTGTCCTCCCGTTCAATCAAGAAGAAGTCTGACCACCTCTTCAACATGAAAAATGACCTGAATGAGTCACTCTGCACTTACGTCAAGAGGTTCAAGATGGAGAAGGCGAAGATCGTTGGATTCAATGACAATATTGCATGCTCAGCCTTCTGAAAGGGGCTCCTAGCAGATCACCTATTTTTCGAAGAATTAATCATGGGTGAAAACTTGACCCTGGTAGACTCTTATGTTTTGGTAGAAAATCACTCCCTTTAGGATAAGGCCAAGCACTCCTAGAAGTCGCCTGAGCAGCCGTACAAAGACACAAAGCAGACTCAGAAGAAGGCGAGCAATAAATCGCTCAACGACAAAAATAAGCCAAGTAGCAGACGTAGGGACCGATTCCCGACAAAATGAAGCACGACACCCAAGACGTACACCAAGTTCTTAAGGAGTCGAAGAAGAAGTTTTTTGTCCCAACAATATCAGCTAAAGTGCAAAAAGACTGTTCTACCTCCACCAAATAACAACCACAACAAAAGGGTCAAGAAGATGGTGTCAAGGTCGACAATACCCTGGCAAATAAATTAAGATGGAAACCCGAAGACAACACTAAGCACATCTCACTTGACCCTAAGCAGCAGTCAGACCACGCAAAATGCACATCCAAAGAAGATCTGTGATCCTGGATATGAAGTCCCTACCACTTTGAAGGAGATCCAAGGTCTGACCTAACAAGTAACTACACTCAACCAATTTCTCTCGTGACATACCGACTGATGCAAGCTTTTTCAAGACAATCAGGATGCATAACGAGACAAATGGAATGAAGAAGTGCGAGAAAACATTACAGGATGTTAAAGGTGCGAAAATTGGTCGACATTCCGACAAACGCGACAACTTAGCCTAAAGCCACGCTAGGGGCAAATGAGTACTAGAATGACGCATCAACCCAACTTGCAGGAGAGTTCCTCCAATTACCAGGGATCCAAAGCATGCTTAGTCCTCATTACCTAGATGGTTCCATACATGGAGCAGCCCAGCACCAGCAGTCGAGCACCGTCTCCCATTGCACACAATATAGGTAGTTAAGCACCATCTTCTGCCCCATGTCAGCTCTGCAGTTCCAGCTGCGCTTATCATGCACAACGGCTCACAACTATGCCAAAACTTATCCCGCGACCTTCACCGCACCAACCCATAATCTTTAGTGCGAAAGGGTAAACCAATCCCTCAATATCCATCTGGGTATACACTTTCATGCTCTCCAGTGATAGAGGGTAAACTAATTTCTCGACACCTATATGGGTAAGCTCTCCAACGCGATAAGGTAAATTAATCCCCCGACACCCATCTGAGTAAGCTCTCCAAGGTGAAAGGGTAAACTAATTCCTCGACACCCATCAGGGTCTGCTCTCCAGCGCAAGAAGGTAAACTACTCTGGAATATCCAGACGTGGATGGGTTGTACGACTGCTTAGTTTCCCCTGATGCATCAACTACCTACGTCAGACAACTCCCAAAATTGGCCAAGATAGTTATTCCCCTATAATGAACTTAGCTGACTGAGGGATTCAATTCCACGGGATCCCAGGTTTTTAACCTGAAGAGACGCTAAGTGCAGGATACCTGCCCATGAAAGAGTTCGTGTGACTGGATAGTCCGTCTTCGATGCGCAAGTCTTCATGAACATAGCTTGATTTTAAAATGTTGCAATACTAGTTAAACGACCTACATAATCAAGTTATAACTCGAAAAGATATGGCCTCTGAGGTGCGATTTCGCCTACATCTCACGCCAAAAATGCCTTTGAAAACCAGGGATGACGCCTGAAGTGGTCACGAGGGTTGTCTGCTTCTGTAAGCAAGACACTCGGTCAACGACTCGACGGCTGGCAGCCCAAGGTAATCCGTAAGCCGAGACTTACATCTATTATGACTACGTAGATTTCTTCTGCTTTCTACGATAAGCAAGTGTCCAGCCGACGACTCTATAAGTTACAAACTTTGCAACACGCCTTAGGAGGGCCAAAGCTCAATAAGCCACTAAAGCCGAGGTATGACTATAACAGCTACGCAGATTTCCTCTGCTTTTAATGAGAAGCAAGTGTCTGGCTAATGACTTTATAAGTTAAAAACTTTGCAACACACCCCGGGAGGGCCAAAGCTCGAGAAGTCATTCAAAGCCAAAATATGACCATAGAAGCTACATGGACTTATCTGCTTTCTACGAGCAGCACGTATCTGGCCGCCAGCTCTATAAGTTAAAAATGTTGCAATACGCCTCGAGAGGGCTAAGGCTCGTGAAGCCATATGAAGCTGAGATTCGTAACTATAGTAGCTACACGAACTCGCCTGCTTCCTACAAAGGCGACGAGTTCACCCACTGGCTCTATAAGTTAGAAATATCTCATTTTTTTCCTCTTGCAGGTAAAGCTCTTGAAGCCCCAAAAATGAAAGTAAAACCTAAGTGACAACGTAGGATCGGCTGCTTCATTGAGGCAACTCACCCAGCAGACTGATCTAGGATAAAGTTTTGTAAAAACCGTGGCAAAATAGAAAGATGAAGCAAAACAAGGAAAGTTTTTTATTAAATTTCTAGCAAATTTATAAACCGGCTCGAAAGCTAACAAAGTTCAACTAAAGCAAAACAAAAAGGAAAAGAAGAAATTCCTAAGTCTAAGCAAAAAGACTACTCATTGGCAACCTGCGTAACCACTGGTTCCTCAATTGCCAGGCCTTGAACAACCACACCACTTTTAACAGCCCAAGCTTCCATCAATTTATCCTCAGCCGCCCATACCTGGACTGCTTGACCCTTAATTGCTCTACCAAAGGTAGCCTCAAACAAGAAATCAAGCAGATCAACTAGAAAAATGAAGAAAGTCTCGAAGTCCTTCTCGGAAAACTCATAATCAGATGGCCTGCCCTGAAGATGGTCTACATAGCCAAGCTTGTAGAAATCAGCCTGACAAGAAGTAAGCTCTTCATGATTAGTTTTCTCATTCTTTTCAACAAGCCTAGTGTGAACACCCTGCAGCTTATCCAGTTATTTTCTTAGGTTCTCGCTAGCAGACAACGCACCTTGCAGCTCCACTTCCTTGAGACAAGACACTTCAGCATGCATGAAGACAAGTTCTTCATCCTTGGCAAGACAAACAGATCATAGCTCTGAATTGACACGCTCAAGGTCCTCGACCATCGGAGAAACACAACTGATTTCCTTTTTTGTAGCTTTTAACATCGCTTAAGTTATACTAAGCTTAACCTTCAAATGGGCGACCTCCTGATGAGCGATCTTTAGCTGCATAGGAGTGGGGGAAAAGACATTAGACCCCTTCAAAACAGCAAGTTCAGATTCGAGTTTCTTGATCTTTTCAGTTGCCTAACAAAGCTGGGCCACCAACACCACTTCGGCCTTCTTAGCACACTTGACAACATCCTAATCAACGCGCATAGACTCAGCTGCCAGGATCAAAGTCTTATGCACTGTGGCAATCAATGAGGACTTTCTCGAGTAGGTAGGATGTTTCGCAAAAGAGTATGAGCGGATAGCAACTTTCCCGACATTGTCAACGAACTCGATGCATACATCAACATCCTCAAGCAGGTCAGCCTTCAGCAACGCACAAATCTCGGGAAACTCACCAGCCTCAGACTCGGTGGATCTTGCATTATTGCCTGTGCGAGCAAACTTCCCTTTCTCAGCATACGAGTCAGTCATAGTAGAATGAGGAACAGGCCCAAACGCTAACTTAGCAGCAGAATCCACATTTCCGCTTTTCATAGTGGCAAGCTTCTCAGAAGTCGAACCAGACTTAGCTCTTGACAGACACTTTGATACAAACTCGGACATCGGGGGCACCACCAAACCTTTTTGTTGGGCAAGTCTCTCAACAATGGATGTGGTCACATTCGGAGCAGTAGGTTTTACAGGCTCAGGCTCAACAGACTTTTTCATTATCTTTGGAGAAGTTAAGTCAATGACAAGCTTCTCAGCAGCTAACGTGCTCTTGCGAGCAGCAGAAGAAGTCTTTGGCTTCTTCTCAGCCAAAGGCTCACAAGCAAGTGAGGAAGATCTCTTTTTTCCACCCTAGTTGGCGACAGGCTCTACAGTAGCGATCGGATGAGCAAGTGCCTCATCCTTTATCCGCTTTATCTCTTCCTTCTGAGGTAGCCCGCCTTTCTCCTTACAAAAATGGCTGAGTAGCCAGCGCCATTCATGGTACTCAGTAGGAATGCCCAAGGCGATGTGCACTTTCTTCATATCCGCCGAGGTCCTTGGAGTTGAGCCAAATTCCAAATCTACATAAAGTAAGAAGGACGACCAGTAAACTAAAGTCATGGAGCAGCTCAACAAAAATTCAAGCAGGCCAGGAATGAAGCAGTTCACTTACCATTGATAAAGACAGTCGGAACATACAGCTCATGGAGAAGAGTCAGACTCCCACTCTCCACTAACCTCCAAGGTGTCTCTCACCCACTCATGATCGCCTTTGCAAGAAGCATTAAGCAGTCTATAACGAGACCTCAGCTGCCCTATGCCTTCCTTGTGGCCAATTTCGAAGAAGTACCATAACTCATTTATGGTCAAGCCAAGATCAAATAATCTACTCAAGTTTGAGAACCTCACCATCGCACAAGCTGCATTCGGGGAACACTGGGTAGGTGTGCATTTCATGGAGCAGATCACCTTCGGGATAAGACGCGACATGGGGAAAGTAAATCCTAACACGAAGTAATACGGATGGAATTAGATAGCTCTCTTCCTAGTAGTGGCACCCTCGTCACAAGGCTAAGGACTAATTGCACTATTGCAACATTAGAGTTTCTTATTTGACATATCAGTAAAAATTTCCAAATAAGAACTCTCATTTGATCACATTCAGTAAACTCATTTTCTATTGAGCACCTACATACTCGTCTTGGTGTCTTTTTCACACTAATGACTCAAGATGTCATTCTCTCAAGAGAGAACGCATAGTATGTATTGATCTTAGCGGACCGTCAATGCCCAATTGGTAATCCTATAACCATGAACATCTAAGATATGTGTATGAGAGAAAAAAGTCTCATATATCTAACTTCTTTAGATTACAATCTCTCTATTAGACATTCCTTTGACTTTATCGTGCAAACAAATAATTATTTATGAGACATTTGCATACAATATTTATTGACATTTGACTATACTAAATAGTTTAATATAGAAAATGTCTGTAACCTTTCAGTCTTGTGATTGAATTTTAGGGCACTTCCAACGATATTTACCCAAAAATCATTCTTACTCCCAAAAAAATAACCGCAAAAAGCTATGGACTGTCAATTGCTCTTTTGATTCTTGGACTAGAAAAGTTGAACAGCTTCGCTTTTCTTTTTATTTGAAAACTGAAATCAGTACCAGAAGAAAAACCTTCACATACCGAAGAAAAAAATTGAAATGAAAAACAAGCATATGCATGTTGTAAACAAAATTTTGGTTCCCTTAAGAGGGAAGGAAAACTGGAAGCTTTACATACACACAGATTATTAATTCTTGTGATACGTTGTACAATCTCACTATCTCTCGAAGCAAGTATTAAAACAAAGCGTCTCTTCGTCTGTTTTTACGACTAATCAACCTAGAAGGCACAATTGTGGTAGCTACATATATATATGTCTATACATGGAGTATGAAAGTTCCTTCTACGTATGAGGAAAACAAATTTATTCCAATTTTGTATTTGAAATTGTTACGTGTGAGGATGGTTCAAGTGCTTGACCCCATGATCGTCTAACTTGTGTTGTTGAGTTCGTAACGTGTCCTTTGGGTGGATTCGTTCCATTGTGGCTAGAACATCAATCATGAGTGGCCTATATTTTGGGTCTGTATGGAAGCACTGTAAGGCAAGTTCAGCTGCAGCTTGGGCTGCTTTCTTCGAGTATTGACCCCCCAACCTTGTGTCCATGATTCTTGAAACTCGTCTACTATCACTTATGAACGGCTTTGCCCAATCCACCAATGTTTCCTCGACACTCCCAGCTCTCTCATCGTCCATGGCTCGTCTCCCTGATAGTAGCTCTAACAAAACAACCCCAAAGCTATACACATCACTCTTTGGCGACAAGTGACCTGCTCATTTTTAACCATATAGTGAAGAAAATGTCCTTTAGTGGATGCACTAGTTTCCACACAATACATGATGTTTGAATAGTTATAAGTTAGAGGATCGCTTATTTATAATGTCTTTCAGTTCCATCCGCATCCTAGACACTTATTCCCTAGTTTCCTTTTGTTTGTTCTAATTTTTATTGTCAAAGAACCTTCTAACTACTCAATACATACGTTTTACTTTGCATGTCATCTGTTAGTAATTAGTGAAATAAGTTAGCATATGATCGAGTAAATCATCAATTTTATTTACTTTTTAAAATGATGCTAAGATTACATTTTCTTTCTTCCTTCTTTTCTTTCTGTAGCTTAATTTTTGTTTGCGGGTGTTACTTTTTCCAGGATTACCAGTAAAAATATCACAGATGCTATGCAATTGAAAGATAAGACTGACCTGTAGCAACATATTCTGGTGCAGCGTAGCCTCGAGTTCCGACCACTCTGGTTGAAACATGAGTATTATCTCCAGTAGGACCATCTCTTGCTAACCCAAAATCTGATAGCCGAGCACTGAAATCCTGCATAAATTAGATTAATGTTCCGTTGGGCTTGTGATTACAAGTGGCACAATCGTTCTCAAACTGGAGCTTTTGATGTGAAAGCATACCGAATCAAGTAGAACGTTGGAAGCTTTCAAGTCACGGTAGATGACATTAGCATCTAAACTATGTAAGAAAGATAACCCCCGTGCAACATCAATTGCAATATTCATCCGAACAGCCCAAGTGATAGGTTGAACACCTTCTGCAGAAGAACAAAGAACAACAAGGTCATGATTCAGGAACTTAAAAAAAATGTATATTTGATAAATGTTTCGTTTTTGGCAAGTGTTGAAATATATGTTTTCATGAACAGATCAAGGAATAGACAAATTAAAGGGATCAAACCATAGTAAACATAAAGCAGAAACCACAGAGGAACGCTAATATGCGGATTATCTAACCATCCTAGATGCTAAAAGCACATCAGTCCAATTGCCACACAAGTCCCATGACTAAGAAACCAAAAAATAGATCAAAATATCTGCATTTTCTATCACTAAGAAACCAAAAAAATTGTCTCCTTACTGTGGCTACCAATCAATATGGTCAGCAAACAAGTTCCCGAGTTCTACCCATTACATGGTCATGGTTAAACAATGGACAGCAGGACACCTAATCAGCCTAAGAACTTCCATAAATATGTCATCAAAGTAAATAAATATGTTCCGGATGTACTATTTTCTTCACAAAGGATGCTACCCCGCTATATGCAACAAATCCAGTGAAAACTTCCACTATTTTTGTTATTAAAACTCAAGAGTTAACTGGATGGATGTTAAATCGAGATTCAGTATACGTTCTTAAAAAAAAACATTTGAAACAACATAATACCAGAGAAAGCTCAAAGTTATTAATGGAAGACCGATTCACAAAATGCTGAGTTAGTTGAGTGCAGGTTAAATTAAGATTTCAGTATTTCACAATCATAAGCAGCGGGGCATCTAATTTAAAATAGTATAAGCTACCTGGCAGTAGTAGCAGCCATCGTCAATTGATATCGATCCAAATTCAACATCTTACAACACTAAAATTTTAGTCCTTTTCCTGGTTAATTATTGCGATCATTTGTTTGAAACAATAATTAAATTTTAAACAGGTAACAAATTAATAAATATATCTATCTATAAGTACGATTACCAAGTAACACACTTACTTGCAAATTGGTAAGAAGAAACAACATGAATAATTGAAAATTTGAAATACATAGGGGAAAAGGATACTCGTACTCACTTCTAAACAAATGATTCTCCAAACTTCCCCTTGGCATGAACTCATAAACCAGAAGTCTGTTGTCAGATTCTGAGCAATACCCTATGAGTTTCACAAGATTTTCATGGCGAAGCTGACCAAGATAGTTCACTTCCGCCTAAATGGTTGAAAAAAAGATTTGAGCTTCAGATGAGGAATAGCAAGATCAAAATGAAAATAATTACCAAAAAAAAAGGTCAAAATGAAAACAAGACAAAAAAAAGGTCCTGGTTGTACATACCAGCCATTCCTTGTGGCCTTGAAAGCTTTCTCGCTTGAGCCTCTTGATGGCCACCACTAACCCAGTTCCAGGTTTAGTGGGAGCTAATGTGTTTGCATCAATCCATCCTTTATATACCCACCCAAACCCTCCCTCTCCGAGCAGACTCTCTGGGCGGAAGTTCCTAGTAGCATTTTTGAGATCACTGAAACTGAAGGACTTGAGGTTGGTAGGGACAGATATATCAGCTTTGGATGCTACTAAAGCTTTATTCAAATTCCCAGACGTTGACTGCTGCGAGCAAGAGGTACTATCCATCTGTTGCTTGCCATTAGACTTTGTACTTCCTAAAAGGTGAAAGAGGTAAGAAAGCTACAAAAATATCACCTTCAAATTTCTTTGCATGAAAAATAACAAATGAATAGACAAATGACCATAGTGAAGTGCACCCATATGAATATTAATAAGCTCTTCAGGCTGCAGTCCAAACAAAAACAGACAATATGCAGAACATTTAAAGATTACTGAAACTACAATTATCAAGAAAAAAGATACGTATAAGAGCTTAGACTACACACATCAACACATGTCAAGGCCTTTTCGGTACTGCCATCAGAAACGATCAGTGCTGATTAGTTGGTAATTAAGACTATGAGACCATGATTTGTAGGACCAGACGATGAGATCATATGTTCAAGATACCCAGGAAAAGTACAAAATAATCTCACTTGGACATCTCATAAAGAGGAATGATTATTGGCCAGACCTGATAGGCCCGAATGGCTCGATAACAGACCCCTCTCGGCCTTAGAAGAATAAAAGAATCCCAGACTGGCCTTAACTAATAGGAGATGGGACTATAACAGAGAAGAAGGAAATAAGAATAGAGAAATGTATAAAAAGATAAGGATAATATGATCAATTGAAGCCATGGCTCCCTTGAAACATTTCTTGATAGGGTGGTTAAAGCATTTATTAGTTATACGGTAATATAACAAAGAGAAATGTAGCGTCGATAACGTTTGTCATGGGTCTAATTGTTTGGGGAAGGGAAGTGACTTCCACACTCCTTTTTTCTCCACCTGCACGGCCTATAAACATATTAAACAAAAAAACAGGGGTGTGTAGAAGGAGAAAAGGTGTGCCCAAATCAGTTCTCTTTGGGGAATGCTAGCAACTTTCTCTCTAACCTCCTCATGCCATGTGTCCTTTCTTTTACAAACATGAGAAGAGGGAGAGGGGACTCAGGGGAGAATGTCCAAATGACAAGGTCAAAGAATGTTTCACATTCCCCTAAAATAATACAAACACGGCTGTATCACATTATCTTAAATACTTTAAAAAGAAAAACACAGAAAACAGTATAGATGCTGCCGTGCTGTGCCGGTACAGCCATTAGATTCATAAGCATGGTAAAAAGATCATCTTTATACAAGAAAAGAAGGAAAGAAAATCTTTAAAAACCCATTTTATTTTATAATCCTAACCATTTGAGCTAAAAGTGCATTCCAACACATGATGCGTATAGGTTTCTTGAAATTTATAGAGATGATACCTAGGATCTCTTGAAAATTGTAAATCCAGATTGGAAGGAAGAAGAGGGAAGCAAGCAAACAGAAAAACACCCAAGAAAATAAGAGAAGTTAGCGGCATGGCATAAAGATACTGTTATAGTTTGTAGCTGTAGAGTAGTAGGGTACCAGAGAAGTTGATGGAAGAAGCATGAGCGCACTTGGCAGATTTTCTGCAGTAGTTTCCCATCATCGATTAAGCTAGAACAATACATCAATCAAATATGTACGTCTACTTGTAGCAGCAGCAGGCATCCAGCAGGGTAAGGAGGAGGAGGGCTGGCAAATAAGGAAGGGAAAGAAAGAAATGTGCAGGCAAGAGAGAGAGAGAGAGGAAAGTTCTTCCATTGACATTTGACATTTGACATTTATGACACTTTGAAACTAAGATGTACGAGTATCTGCTTAGTCAATGGAAGAATTCAGAAAATATTGGCCGGATGAATCACTTGTGTGGAAAAGTATTACGTGCTGTGTTATTTTTAAAGATAATAATAATAATAATATTGGTCCCACATCCATCTCCATATGAATCTGGTTTTGAAGATGCAGAGCATGTGTTTCATGTTAAAAGCACTCTGGATTTAAAACTTCAAACTTCAAACTTGAACTACAAAACACATTCAAATAGACATTCTATAAACGAAACTCGACGATCACACGTGCATTTCATTCATACGCATTGAAATTGAGCAAGAAAAATTCATACTTGCACAAGAAAAATAAAAAGAACAAACTCCTCCTCCAGAATTTAAAGATGTCAATTGCCATGGCCTCCAACTCCAAGCAGCAGATTATCTGATATCAAATCAAAACCCTAATTTCTTGGACCCCTAAATCCCTAAAATTCATTAATACCATAAAGGAAAATTTTATTTTAACCCATATAACTTCTTTCTATACTCAACTTATTATTTGCACTCATATCTCTATTATCTCTATTAATTAATGAAACTCTCTTTATCAACTAAAAGAGGGTGAAAAGACAACTTAGTCTTCTATCACACAAAAAAAAATTATGGGCAATAATGTAATTTCACATGTCCAAATTTTACTGTTTTTTATTGAAACCTCACGTACATGTGATGTTAAAATATCTCTACTATTTAAAATTAAAAAAAATAAAATAAAATAAAAACCAAAAACAAAAACCTCACATTCTCTCTCTCTCTCCCCCTCTCTCCTTTCTCATTTTCTAGAAAATGTGTTCATACACACAAAGTGTGTAGGCAAATGCTAGTTATTTTTAATTAAACTATTAATATCTCTTTAAACCTAAATTTACTACTTAAACTACCCTCACAAACTCAATTCAATATGTTATTTATCTTTACACCCATTTGATAATAAAAAACCAAAAGCAAAACATTCTCTTCTCAGACGTTACCTCCTTCCAACAGTTGTTTTTTATAGAGTTTCCATCATCCTCTACAACGTTGCTCTCGATAAATTCTAGGTTGCTTTGCACCCAAGTAAATATATTTGCACTTTCCATTAAGAAATAACCGTAGGCAATCAAATAATTCATTTATGGGAAAACGTATACTTGAAATCTGATGGCATGAAGTAATCTGCAATAGCATGAAGCAAAATAATAAGAGGTAGAAGAGAAGTAGCATTTCTAACATTCTGGTCTTGAATCATGAGTTCTGGAGAAATAAGTTGCAAAGATTGTTCTTCTTCTATTATGCTGTGAGAGGTTTTGAAATCATAAAAATTAAATGCAATTTGGACTAAAACTATGAAAGATTGAATAAAAAAAAAAACTCAATAAGTTAAACAAATTGTACCTGTTTGAAATAAAAAAAAAAACTGAGAAGTAACAAAAATACATGACAAGCACTTCGAAGGAAGATAGAAAATCTAGTTAAGAGCAACTCTATTTGGTGAGAAAACTTCTTATTCATTTGGATATTGTCATTTTTTGTGTAAGAGAAAGAAGCATGAACATAAACATAAAAACTATATTGCTGATCAAATTTTTAATAACATGATTTGTACTGTGTGGTGTCAGTTTTTGTTAGGGTTTGATTATTAGATGTAGGTTTTTTGATAAATCTTATTTTTATTGTTAATTGTATCTTGTACTTAATAGTAATTATGCTATAGGATAATAATGACATTTTATATTTAAAGTTTAAGTTTGGTGTGGTTCAAATAAAATTTTTCTATAAAAAATTCATAGTCTAATTGACTAGGTAAAAAAGAGGCTCCAAAGGAATGAAGACAAGGATTGATTAACGGTTAATTTGACAAAATATGATAGTTGTATGATATTAAAAAATTACAAGTAAATGTATGAACTTGAAATGTTTTAGAGATAAAGGAGGAAGTTGTATTTGCACCCAAACCTGAGGGTACACTGTAATTTGCCCTTTATTAAATAGTTAAAAATTTAGGTATATTCAATTAGGATTTTTTTAACAAAAATTATTATCTACAACAAGGGGTAGGGGAGTGGGCTATGTCTTACATTGGGCTAGCAATAATATGATTGAAATTCACTTTTGGAAAGAATTGAACCTAAGTTCTCTCACTTATAAGTGAAGAAGAATATCACTAGACCGCACTTCTAAGTTGTTTTAATACCATGCGAGTGGGTTTGGGTTTTCATGTGTTGGGATTTTATAAACCAACGTTCATAACTAGTGTGATGTATTCTAACACACAAATTAAACCCTATAATTGTAGTATGTATAAGTAGGGATCGTTATAGGCCGGGGATTAGAAGGGATGCTAATCTACTCAAATTAAACTCTAACACACTAAACTAGACTCAAAAACAAAAAACTAGACTCTAACAACTTAAAACAAGCTAAATAGACTCAAAACACACAAACTAAGTTAAATTAACTCAAAACAGGACCTAAGGAGTAATTTGGACGAATTTTAACTAAAAAGACTCAAAATACTAAATTGGACAAATTTGAACATGTTTCTAACTAATCTAAAACACTTAATTAAAGAGGGGGGGATTGATTTGGATGAAATTAAAGTAAAAACAAATAGATTTAAATACTCTAAACAATTTGGACGAAATTGGATGTTTAAATGGGTGAATGGCTAGCTAGAGGATCCTTCTCCACACATGACACATGCAACACAAATCGATTCCCAGTTATTATTCCTTTAAACCATGAATGACAATGCCCAAATTAATCGTGAAAAGCACAAGTTATCTTTCAGATTTTCCTAAATTCATTGAATTGGATCGAATACGCATCACAACCAAATTATCCTTATCAAGTTCCCTACCTATGAAAAGCATGATAGAAAGACATATCAAAGGTCATTAAGTTCTTTGAAAACCATAAGCATTGACGAGGCATTCGTAACTATGAAAAGCATGATACTCATATCAAGGATTTACTTAACACAATAATGACTAGTGACTTCCACTACTTGTAAATATAAGTTCATAACGATTAGGTGAAACTCCCTTATACTCTAGCATCAAATTCATGCATGCAAACTAAGTGTGCACCCTTAATCAACATACAAGAATAAGTTATCAATCAAACAGATAGTAGTAAATCGCATTCATGTTTTACGAAACAATAACTGGAGGAAATCAATTCTTATCACATATATGTTCATGGCTTTGAATTCACCTTTAGCTAAAAAGAAATTAGTTCCTCATGTTCGCACTTAAACAAAGATAACTTAAATTAAACATTGAAAGCAAAAGATAAAATACACATAGGACGTTCCAGCAATCCAAACTTGAATGTGATGGCACGGCTAAACTCTCCTATCCTTTCTCCTTGCAAAGCTGCGGCACTAGAGGGAATTTTCTAAATTTAGGCTCTTGAGGTGTGGTGGATGATGTGATGTGAAATTGTGGTAGAGGGTGGTGATTATGAGTGCTACAGCATCATGTATTTATAGGGTGAAGGGAAGGCATGAAATTGTGCTGAAAGGAGAGGAATTAGGACTCCAAATCACCAAAGAACAAGGTCATTTCAATCAGATTCCAGGGAGGACAAGGAATGGTTCTTGTGGCAGATTCTAGAACTTCTAGAAGGGTTACATGTGGCATAAACTTAGGGCACGAAAATAGGGCTTCTAGAACCTGATATTTAGGTGATTTAATGTAAAAAAGACTCCTCTTTGCAGCTGGAATTAAGGTAGGAAAAGATTAGGATAGGATAAGATAAGATAAGGTTGAATAAGATTTAGATAAGATAAGGTTGTTTGGATAATGTTCCTTCTTTGTAGCTGATTCCTTATCTTCAATGCTTCCAAATTTGTTTCTCTAGATATTAAGCACATTCTTAGCCTCTCTTGATCTTCAAATTCGTTCATCCACCTTACTCCATGCATGTGCTATCCATTCCAAGCCCAAAACTGCTCTAAATGCTCCAAATTGCACTTTCTTGCCAACTTTGCCATTAGGACCTACAAACACACGAAAATAACTTAAAACACTATAATAAATGGAAAGTAACTATGTAAATGCAAGAAAACAAGCTAACTAATTCGCATAAATATGCTCCTATCAATAACATAACGTTAAGGACAATCAAAATTACATGGGTTGTTAAGGACAATGCCCACATCAGGAGATCAATGCTACTTGAGTTCTTGATTTTTTTTTGTTTGTTGACTGACCAATGCATATTTCTTTTAATTGTCTTTTTTTTGTTGACCTGGTGCCACCGACCAAAGACATTTGCATTAAAAAGGATATGTTTTATATGTAACTTTATATAATCAATTTTAGAAGATGTATTTGAATGCATGATGATTTGATATTCAAATAATTTAGTATTCAGAACCATAAAATGGCAAGAACTGAATTAGAACCGGTGTAGACCGAACCGTAAAGTTCTAGTAATAAATTTAAGCGAAACCGAACCGAACCGTTAATATTTTTCAGTTCTGGGTTTGGTTTAGGAGTGGAACCGCATCATGCCCACCCTTAACAATGCCTACTCCTCCTTTCTCTGTTCACCTTTTATCCAACTCTCTCTCTGCTTAACCATTGTTTAGGCTTTTAGAAAAATCTGCATCTGTTGCGTTATGAGAATAAACAGTTGTAAAATAAAATTGTTAAGTGTCTGGTAAACTTCTTTTGTAAAAGTACTTTTAACAAAAAAAAAAAAATTGTTTGAGCTTGGTAAACTTTTATATAAAACTGCTGTAAATATGTTAAATGATTAAAAGTAATATGGTTTTGAATGTGATATAATAATTGTCAAAGAGAATAATGTAGCGACAAAGATTGTAATTTTGTAAAATATACGGGTGTATACTTATCATTTAAAAATTAAATTAAATGGGCACTGTTTGTTATGCTTTGAAAAAAAGTAGTTTTTTAAAAAACTATGGTAGACCATATTCCTGCTTTCTATTGATATTGAGAGCAGTTTTTTAAAAACTTTTTTTTTTTTTTTTTGTTTTACTAAACACATTTGGTGTTCCAAGTTTTTCATAAGCTTCTTTTTTTAGAAGCACCACAACTCCAAACCAGCCTTAAGAGTTTAAAACCGAAAAACTTACAGGTTTGTCAATGCTGCTCTCAACTCCATTAATGTCGGCGATACCAGCCTAACATAAAAAATGTTTGGAGACAGGATTAGCAATCTCATACTTTCAGGAGGTCTCGTTAAGACCACCTATGAAGCACTTAGTCCATATGAGTCTGATTTAGTCTCATTAAAGTTAGTCTTTGCTCGTACCAAACACGGACTAGTAATTCTAATTAAACCAATCCAGTCTAGTAAAGGGCAAATAAAGAGCCCTAAAAGGATATTATGAATGCCCAAACATTTTCGTATAAACAGTTTTATGTTGGATTTGCAAAATGCCATCAATATCTAGTCCATAGGCATTACTACGATTATGAGCCGAATAAAGAAGAGTTAGGGAAATTCATCATTTTGGTTAGTCGCCTCCTCATAATTTCTTTCTAAATACATTTTAAAAGTCAAAAGGTCCTAATTTGTCAGCATTACCTTTGAATGGATTTCTCAATTCAACATAGAGCGATGTCCTCTTCCCCGATAATTTAGGAGTCATTTTCTATTTCGATGGGTTTTATTTTTTTCTTTCAATTTTGATAGTTAACCTACCAACAAAAAAATTAAAAAAAATTAAAATCACTTATTTATTTAGTTTCGAAAAATCACCCATTGATATTGGTCGGAATGCCCTAATGCGAAGAACGAACCCTCTTTCTCCTCGATCTCTCTCTACTCTGCTCTGATTTCAGTCGCTCCCGAAGCCTGAATGCTTTGAAAACTCAAAATTCCATCTTGGTTCTGATCAGTCATGGCCTCCGGTATCTCTCTCTTTCATCACAAACGTCGTTCTTGTGATTAAGGTTTTTAAAGAGTATTGACGGAAGTGAGTGAATGCCGCATTCTCTATGTATAATGGCATTGCGTCTTGTTTATGTGTTTTTGTATGCAGATGCTGATATGGAGGATTACGGATTCGAGTACTCAGATGAAGAGCGAGCCTGAGGAACAAGATGTCGACATTGAGAACCAATATTACAACTCTAAAGGTATGACTAGGTTTTCAGTTTTTTCTCAGCCTTTTATAGGGTATTATTTTCCTAACTTCAACAAAAAAGTTGAGACAGACCCCGAAGGAGCACTTTCGGGATTCCATTTTTTGTTTTGTTTATAAGCAAATATGTTCATATTTATTGAACTCAACAATGGGGATTATTCTCATAAAATTAAAAAATATGAACAATGGGAATTTGTTTAATTTTGGTGCACCTGGCTAATCAGTTTCTTTTTATTTTTTTTTATTTTTTTTTCCTCTTTGCAACTCAAGCACAACAAAAAAGAACTCCAATTTTTCTTTTAAATTAATATTTTTTTTATTGTTGAATATTAACCCATAATGGAGATTTATAATCAAATTCATTGGTATGTGTCATAATCTTATTGGTGGTGGGTCCCACATATGTTAAAGAGGGCGACTTTTGAATTCAGGAAGAAGAGAGAGAAAGTGCACAAGTAAAAGTGGAGTGTATGTTGAATTTCAAGAAGTAAAGTAACGCTTATAAATTGGAGAGTCTTGACCAATTTGAAAGATCACTTGATGTAGTTGAAATAATTGAATTTTGGGTTGTTCCATCATGTAAGGAAATTCAATACTGGAAGTCATAACTATCTCAATCTTTATTTTTGTTGTTTAATGACTATTTAAGAGTTAAGACTATTCCAATGCTCATTTTGGCCATGCATAAATTGAACCAACAATTAGGATAAGCATGAAAAGTAAAGCTTTTATGAATACGGATACTCCCAATACATCGAAACTTATTGCCCATGGACAAAGAAAAACAGTTTCAACATAAAAAACAACAAAAACTAGAGCAAACATATAATAACAGATTCTAAATGAGTTTTAGGGGTAAAGTGGGATCAAAACCAAGTTTCAAGGGACAAATGAGATCAAAATATTAGGGCATGTTTGGTACTTTACTTGAATTCAACTTTTTAAACTTAAAAACAATTTTCAAGTTTTAGGCCTTAAAAACTTGTTTGGTATGACTATTTTAAAAAACTGAACTCAAGACTAAATAAAAAATATAGTCTATTATCTAAAAACATAAAAGTGAGTTTTTAGAGTTTTTAAACTTAAACTTACTCATTTCTTTTCTCTCCCTCCTCCCCTCCCACTCCAAATCTATCTCTCTCTCTCTCTCTCTCTCTCTCTCTCTTCTTCTTCTTTCTCTTTCCTCTTTTTTTTTTACCTTTTTTGTCTCTCCTCCAATCCACCATCTTCATTCTCTCGGTTCTTTCTCTCACTCCTCTTCCCCTCTATCTTGTCCAATCCTATCCTTTCTTTTTCTTTCCTTCAATCATCTCTTACTTTCTTTCCTCCTCTTTCCTCTTCCCCACCCTCTCTTGCGGCCCCCTCTTTTTAGATATATTTGTCTAGTTTAAGTCATATGATTTAAAAATTTTAAATCGCAAGGCAATCACCTTTTTGAGTCTTAAAAAAAATTGTTTTCAAGAAATATTTTGAGAAATGATAAAAAATTTCAAAGAGGATACTAAACATGACCTTAACTTTAACGTTATTTGATTGAAGAAACATAAACATAATAAAGTGGAACGAGTTTTGAGTTTCAAGAAATGAAGTAATAACTTTTGAATTACAAAGCACAAAATTAAATTAAAATCAACTTTCAAGAAGTGTAGTTAAAAATAAAGCCCTAAACTAATTTATACTGTTGTCGCAGATAAGTGTAGAAAAATGATTTTTTGATCGGGTAGTTTTGATGAATGAAGAGTAAAGCGGCATGGAAAAAAAATATCTAAAGAGAGGAAAGAAGAAACGGAACACAAGTGCATAAAAAAAAAAAAATAATAATAAAGTAGCCGATGTGATGACGTAGACGTCAACTTCAACTTCAACGAAGAAAGAGAGAAGGGTATTTAACAGGTTTGGGTTGGTATTGGCCCCGATGACTGTACAAGTCTATCCTCCATCAAGAGAGAGAGCTCCACAACAAACAAAGCGGATTTCAACCAAAAAAACAAAGAAAGCGGATTTAGATCTCATCTGGATTCTTATAAAGAAAATTTGTATTAAGAGTGAAATTATAAATTTTTTTTAGTTGGGGCACTCCCAAAAAATAACTAAGAAAATCTTATCATAGTATAACTTATATCCAATATAATAATAAAAATGATTTTAAATGATAATATTTTACAAAAATTTCAATTTAATAGTGGAAAGTGACAAATTGATGAGAAAATATTAATACATGAAAGGCAGGAGAGAATTTTCTAGTTTGAATGACAGAATAAAAATGATTTTGCTAATATAATATTTAATATAAAGTAGAAGTAGTACGAAGATATATTTGATATTAGAATACATATATATATTTTTTTTCAAAGATAATGCGTGTGTGTGTGTATATATATATATATATATATATAAATTGTAGTCTTCAACTTAACAAACGAATAAATTGAGTGAGGGCATCTATTTCCAATGGGCCTTTATTGACTCCATCCATAATTTCTATGATCCTTACCTCTGTTCATCGTACATTGTACAATTATATATTGTTTTGATTTTTTTTCTTTTAAAATTAAACTCGAATAAAAACCACAACATATATTATATACAATAGTCGATAGTCGGATAGAATGCGAAGGCAAGCTGTACTGTGGTGTACAACACCGCACAACATGGACCACGACCTGTTCTTGGTCCCATCCAGGACGCAATTATTCATTTTCCTCATTAAATATAATATATAGTTTATTTTATAATATATACACAAAAATATAAAGATAAGTGAAAAGAAAAAAAAAAAAGAAAACAGAAAAGTGATAGAAGAGAGAAGGAATCGAGTCTAGTCTGGTGAGCCTACTAGTAATTGAGTTGTCTGGTACTGAAGTGAAAAGTGAAGTGATTGCATTTCCAGGCAGCCGAGGAGGAAGGAAGGAAGGACGGACGGAAATCCAGTCGGCGGAGGCGGCGGCGGCGGCGGCGGATTGATTGTGCTCATAACCTGTTCAAGTATGTATTGAATCAGTGTCTCCCTCTCTCTTTCTTTTCGACTTTTTTATCGTCTTTCATCACAATAATAATATGACCATCCACGTGAACGGGAACGTGATGATTATTCTATTATATTCTTTAATAATAAAGATAATTATTATTATTTATTTCTTCGTCTAATTCATTTTCCTTGTATTATTAATTTATTAAATATATATTTGATGAATTGTGGTTGTTGGTTGACGTCATAGATGCATAAATAATACAATCGCTCAGTCTGTCAGCTGCTCCGGAAGAAATTGAAGATTTTACTGTCTGTGTTTGCACCGGTTTTTGCAATTTGGGTGCCTTGTTTGTGTTTCCGGTACTGGGCTTGTGTTTCTGCTGCTGCAACTCCATGTTTGAATTAATTTAATTAATTTAGGGTTTGTAGTGGAATTGGATGCTTCGATTGATTGATTGTTTTCTTTGTGATTTTTGTGGACAGTAATATTCTTGTCTGAATTCTTGTTTGCATGGTTTGGTTTTTCAATCTAAATTTACCAGAATTCGGATCAGGATTTGGATCTCAACTAGTGTTTCTGCTCCTCGCCTTGTTCATTTCATTACAGTGTCACAAAAAAATTCACTCATATTTTCTGGGGCCCTTCCTTTTGCTGATTATCTATCTTTCACGCAAGTTTTCTCAGGAACCCTCACGTTGAATCACTAAGTCAAGAATGAATCAACAGAAAATCAAGCGTCGGGTTGGTAAATACGAGATTGGAAGGACAATCGGTGAGGGTACATTTGCAAAAGTCAAGTTTGCTAGAAATTCTGAGACTGGGGAGCCTGTGGCTCTCAAAATTCTTGACAAAGAGAAGGTTCTGAAACACAAGATGGCAGAACAGGTCTCATTACTTGACATTACTTGCTCCATTGTTTGCTTTGCGCTTTCTCTTCGTTCTCCGTCTTGTGCTTTTTATTTTTTTTTCATGTTATTTATCGGTTTATATGGATTCTTGCTTCCTATCCTCAAAACCACTCTAGACAACTCCCCAAAGAAACTTTTATGTAGCTTCAGTCTAGGAAATAGAGTGAGTTTAAACAAGGTCCTTTTAAGTGTGTTATTTTTCATATTTGTGCAGATCAAGCGGGAAATAGAAACAATGAAGCTGATTAAGCATCCAAATGTTGTTCAGTTGTATGAGGTCTCTCTCAATCTCTATCTGTATATATGCATTTCTACTTCTACTTGCATGAGCATGTGGTCTGTTTGCTTTCTATATTCACCTTGCAGGTTATCTGAAGTAGGTCTTCTTGGTATATGGATGTTCACAATTTAATGTGGGAATATGGCCAACTTTTTTCTGTTTTTTCCCTAAAGTTGCTACACTATCCCTTCAACACGTGCCTTAAAGGATGCTTGCATGTTGTTAAAAATCTAATCCAATCAGAATTTATTTTCAACTGTGACATTTCAATTTCAGTGTCATATTTAAGTTTTTAATTCCTTTTCTGGTTCATTGTACTTTTTGGTAGTTGATTGGTTCTGAAGTTTATTAGGGAAGCCTATTCTTTCTTATTTATGGTTCATGATCTATAATGTTTAAAACTATATCCTCTTACATCACGTTGCGGGTACCTTTATAAGAAGTTGTTAATAATTTACAGCTGAGATTATTAACAAGACTTTAGTCACCAATTTCCATTGCATGTATTAATCTTTAATGGGTAGAGTGTTAAATACTCTCATGTCAATATGGAGCAAATACAAGTGTCCTGTCAGGGAGAGATGAATCCATTTACTACCAGTAAAAGTGGCGCTACATTTTGATGCAACTGTATTAATAATTTTGTGTATTTTCAGGTAATGGGGAGTAAGACAAAGATATTTATAGTTATGGAGTTCGTAACTGGAGGGGAGCTCTTTGACAAAATTGTTAGTATCTTCATTTTTCTTCCAGTTGTATTCTATAAATGGTTTATTATCAATTTACAAAAATAAATCACATACTGTAATTAATACTGCAGTCTAACATTCCCGTTTAGCCTAAATTCTCTTCAATTACCAAGTTGCCTTGCTCACTCATTTGTGTAAATGGATCTGTTGACCCAATCAAATTCAAGCTCCGCTGATTATTTGGGAGAGAGTTCATATTTTCTCACGAGTACTTCTTTTGATATGAAGGTAAACAATGGACGAATGAAAGAAGATGAAGCACGGAGATATTTTCAACAGCTTATTAATGCAGTTGATTACTGCCATAGCAGAGGCGTCTATCATAGAGATCTCAAGGTACTTAAGCTTAGTAAACGTGCATATCACAGATATAAATACAGTAAAATGGTAATAAATTTTCATTTTCATTGCTTTTCTTGCAGCCAGAAAATTTGCTATTGGATGCATATGGGAACCTTAAAGTTTCTGATTTCGGATTGAGCGCACTATCCCAACAAGTCAGGGTATAAATGATATTAGGCCATCTGCAATTAACTTTCTTTCATCATTCATATATAACTATCATTTTATCTTATTGATGTTAGTTTTGTTGTCTGGATGGTCGGCATAAATATCTTTAAGTAACTATTTGCAGAAGCAGGTGTCAAATCTCTAGAAATTAATAAAATTGTTAGCACATTTATATGATAGGAGTTATATGGAATTTAGTCTCTTCCTCATTTATCATTTACATCAACACTGCAATCTGTGATGCTTGTTCTAGTAATTGGTGCATTTGGGATTGAGATGATACATCTTAAATATTCAGAATTTGTTTCTTACTGTGATGCATTGGCAGGATGATGGGTTACTTCACACTACCTGTGGAACTCCAAATTATGTTGCTCCTGAGGTATGGATAAGTATTCATTCCAATCTTCTTCCACATTATATATATTTATCTTTCTACACCGTTGTTCCTTAATCATGCAAAAATGTACTCCTGTGAGCTTAGGTCCTTAACGATAGAGGCTATGATGGGGCAACTGCGGACTTGTGGTCATGTGGAGTGATACTCTTTGTATTGCTTGCAGGTTACTTGCCTTTTGATGATTCAAATCTTCTGAACCTGTATAAAAAAGTGAGCATTTTACTGATTCTGTATAGCAACTACATATCGTTGTTTATATTCAGTTTATTATCTTCTTTTGCTATGTATGCAGATCTCGGCAGCTGAGTTTACTTGTCCCCCGTGGCTCTCTTTTGGTGCCATGAAATTAATAGCTCGAATTTTGGATCCTAACCCTATGACTGTAAGTGGTTTATGCGCATTCTGTTGATAAGATTGTGGCCTTTCTGCTATTTGTTATATTTGATAATATAGCTCCACTTTTCGTAACTTACACATGGTGGTGATTCATATTCATTTTAAAACATAATGTTAGATGGAATATAAAAAGTGAGATGCGATGAGAAGGTCAAAACTAATTGTCATGGTGCTTAAGAGGGTCATACAATATAGTGTTGCGTACTTCATGTATAATTTTGCCATATATTTAATGTGCGGTGATTCGTAAAATTAAGATGGCCATTATCCATTGTGGGTAGAAGCATCAATGTTATGCAAAACTATTGTGGATATCGCGTTTAAAGTCTTCTTCAATTGGGAAAACCAGTCCCATGGGGCTGCAACAACAATCTTTCATTATATCAATGAGTACAACTGAATAATCTTGCTAAGTCTCTAGAATTAAGAACTCGATGAAAAAAAAATCTAAAAGAATAAGAATATGAAATACATTCTTCTCTTTTCTGTTCTGTTGCTCACACATTGCCCTTTTAATATTCTCACTCTAACTCTAGAGTGGTATACAACTTATTGTTTTGCTCCAATTCAAAAATAGTGCAATAGCTCCTTTATAGACATAATAAAGGTCTTCTTCAATAATGATTACTAATCCTAATTGAATCTAGTTATCAATCCTTCTCCAATTGAGAAACCAACTCCAATTGGGAAAACCAATCCAATTGGGAAAAGAAAACAATTTAACCCTCTAAGACAATAATTCCTCATAGACTTTGGACAACTTGTCATGGGCTGGAAAAATCCAACAAAAACTTCATATGGGACAAAAAGAACCACAGTTGCGACATAAGCACAATTTAATATTAGTTGAATACAAGATAAAAGGGTTAACCAAAGTTCCACCTAAAACTGCTATGTGTATAGTGCATTAAAAAATTTGGAAGGAACCTGCCGAAGATATGTGAGGTAGCAAAGTCTATACTTACTAATTTAGTTAGCATTGACAAACTTCCCCGGGTTTGCACACATTGAACAAAACTGCCTTGTTGACATTTTTACTAGCATATGACAATAACATAACAGCTGACGTTCTTATGCTTTGACAAGTTAATATGTTGTAGCTTATGGGATAATGAGGTCAATGCTGTGAATTGTTAATTCGCCACTAAATGTTTTCTATTTTCATTGTCTGATTTCTCTCTCCGGGTCAGTAACATCATTTGAAAGTGTTTTGCGATTGTTATCGTAAATAAAGTTATAGTTAGATGATTTTAGTCTGCATAGGCCCTGCTTGAGTGGGAAATGGTGGACCCTATCTGGTTTTCTTCAGGTTTTCCTAGAGCTACCCATAGAGCATTTCAACAGTTGGAACTACTCAAAATGTACGACAAAGACACTAAACAAAGAACTTTCAAGGTGTCATTTTAAAGTTCTCTCAAATGTATTACATCTAGTCATTTTGAAGTCCCTCTTAACAAATTTTTGTAGAGCATTCCTACCAACCTTAACCTTAGGTCCGATGGAATTTAGAAGTTCCTCATCCAAACATGTCATTAAAGAATTCCAGATAATTTTATCTTTTATGTATTAGATGTTTATACTGGTGAGGCATGATAAAAAGCAAAACGAAGATTGCTGAGGTAGTGCTCAAAGCAGGACAAGGTTTTTCTTCATAATTCATAGGCATCAAACTGCTTGTTTGAGTATATTGAGCATGTATATGACCACATGCTGCTAATTCTTTCCCGACTTCTTTTTTCTTGACAAGAAAAGTGTCTGCTTCGTGGCACTCTTCAAGTGATTTCCAGAACACTGAATTCATCACAGACCAATTCTTTGTATTGAATTGCCTTGACTATGCTCTTACGACCCAATATTTAGTTGGTGACTATGATTTCGTTTGTTACATGGCAGCGTGTCACTATTGCTGAAATTTTGGAAGATGAATGGTTCAAGAAGGATTACAAGGCACCTGTGTTTGAGGAGAAAGAAAATACAAACTTGGATGATGTAGAAGCAGTTTTTAAGGATTCAGAAGTATGTGCAAGTTCTTTTTTCATAATCAGTATTAAGATTTTTATTTATGTCTTTGGTTGCTAAGCATTGTTAAAAGTTGTCTGATGCGTGTTCTTGGCTTCATGGCAGGAGCACCATGTGACGGAAAAAAAGGAAGAACAACCAGTAGCTATGAATGCTTTTGAGTTAATTTCAATGTCGAAGGGGCTCAACCTTGGGAATTTGTTTGATGTAGAACAGGTTTGCTTCGTTAGAGGGCTTGCTGGCTTTCATTAGCAACATGTGCTGTGCATAGTATTATGCCTGTAACACTTTATGGGGACTGCATGCATTGTGAAATGTTGAAATAATTTTGTTTTTTAAATGTCATTTGTGTATGAAAGGCATCTGTTTTCTTCTGATATTATTTACTATTGTTTTGTCCTATGGGAAAATAAAATTTCAGTTTTGTTCAAAATTTGCAGGGGTTTAAGAGAGAAACAAGGTTCACATCCAAATGCCCTGCCAATGAGATAATTCATAAAATTGAAGAAGCTGCTAAGCCTCTTGGTTTTGACGTGCATAAAAAAAACTACAAGGTGAGAAGAAGTTGGAATTTAAGGATTTGAGGTATTTGGTGTGCGTGCATGGTGTGTTAAGAAGATAACAAATTTTATATTCGTTCTCTCAGCTGAGGCTTGAAAATATGAAAGCTGGAAGAAAGGGAAACCTTAATGTTGCCACAGAGGTACATGGAAAGTTGTATTGAGCTTAAAAAGTTGGATCAGTGTCGTTTATGTTTTGTTTTTAACACATTGCTTGCTGCGTTGATCAGATATTTCAAGTTGCACCTTCTCTTCACATGGTTGAAGTGCGAAAAGCTAAAGGGGACACCTTGGAGTTCCACAAGGTAACGCTCCTTGCTTAATTTTCTTGATGTCTCATAGTATGTTTAACCGGCATGGTGGGCAACGCCAGCACCAACGCCAATGCCATATACAAAATTAGTGATTAGAGCATATGTCTTGAGTCTTGACAAAGGAATAGGCTTAAGTAGGTAAGTTTGATGGTGAAACTTGTAGTTTTCGAATTTTGCAGTTCTATAAGAACCTCGCAACAGGCCTGGAGGATGTTGTTTGGAAGACGGAGGAGGATATGCAACAAGTCAAGTAAATCAGTGGTATAATTGTAATCAATTTCGCCAACCATTTGTTCCTTCTACTGTTTGTGTGAGAACGTTCCTTCTTTAATTCTACTAACTCAGGGTTGGGTTGCTTCTACATCAAATGTATTTAAGTTTTATTTGTACTTTAAATTTTTTCGATGCCAATCAAAACTATGATCCAACCATCGTGGCCTTTATCATATTTTATCCATAGATTGACTAAGTTTATAAAAAAAGATAAAGAAGACAAAATGAATAAAGGAAAATTATTACAAATAAGGCCTTTGAATGATGAACAATATATATATGCATTCGCTCATATAAAATGGTATCAACTCCCCTACCATTGCGTATTGGTACTTATCGGGTGTAGAATAGATCTTCTTCTTTTTGTTCTTACGAGCAAAATAGTTACATTATTACTAAAAGTAATAGAAACTTAGATAAAAAATAAAATAATAATAATACAATAGTTTGGTATGTGTAGACCTGAAGACTACATGATGCGCATGCCGAGTAACTTATGAGTTAATTACGTCATTGTGAATGCGGGCGTTCTAACTCGCAATCGAGCGTGGCCGGGCGAGTAGAATAGATGTGGTGGCAGTTGTGTTAAATGTGTTGTTGACTTCTACATTTAAGTGACTACGAGGAAGAAATGTATCTTTGTGTTGAGTTCTAGAACTTGAAGACAAGGTTGTCTATTTCATTGCAAAGTTCAGGATCTTCTATATTAGGTTTGACTGACTCAATTATATTTGTGAGAATATATGTGCATCTAATCGGTATCAGGTTGTAAGCGCACATGTACTCAAAGGAGATGAATGTTTTTTAATGGTGAATGGGGTTCGGTCATCTAAATGTGATGTGGTAGAAACTTATACACAAATTAAACCCTATAAATTATGCAATCGTAGTACGAGTAAGTAAGGATTGTTCTATTCCGAGGATTAGAAGGGAAGCTAATCAACACAAATTAAACTTGTAAAACTGAAAACTAAGTTAAACTAACAACAAAACAATGACTGGGATTTTGGACGAATTTGATTAAAACAATAGTAAATGACAACAAGTTAATTAAGTTGTGAATGAAATATGGATGAAAGGATAGCTAAAGGATTCTTCTCCACACATGAAGCATATGCATACAAATCGATTTCTAGTTATTATTCCTATAAACCATGAATAAAAATGCCACAAATTAACTGTGAACAACACTAATTAACTCTTGGATTTTCTTAAGTTCATTGAATTGGACTCAGTGATACAACAAAATTATTCTTCTCAAGTTCTATAACTATGAAAAGCATGATAGAGATACATCTCGAAAATCATTAAGTTCTGTTAAAATCATAAGCATTGACAAAACATTCGTAACTATGAAAAACATGATATTCCTGCCAAGAATTTACTTAACTCAATCATGACTAGTGACTTTTACTACTTACAAATATAAGTTCATAACAATTAGATGAAATTCCCTTATATTCTAGTATCAAATCCCTGCATGCAAACTAAGTGTGCACCCTTAATAAACATACAAAAATAGTTCTCTATAAAGCAGATAAGTAAATTGCATTCATGTTTTATAAAACAATAACTGGATGTAATCAATTCATATAAAACATATGATCATGGCTTTGAATTCACTTCTAGCTAAAAAGAAACTTAGTTACACATGTTCATCATAACTGAAAAGCAATCTAAAATAAACATTAAAACTTAAAACAAAGATAGAAAGAACTCTGAAAACTCCAGCAACCTCAATGGATGAATGGTAGGCATGGCACTCTCTAAAACGTCCAGGAATTTCATATATATATAGGGAGGGAATGGCTAAATCCAAGGAGGAAAAGGTTTTGGTGTTTTGAATTATTTTAGGACTCTAAGAATTAGGTAGAGAGTGTTGAAATGTAATTATAATTCCTCCTTGTAGCTGGAGATAAGATAAGATAAGATTGGATAAGATAAGATAAGATAAGATAATATTCCTCTCCAACTAGGATTCCTCTTTCTTGTGTAATTTCTTGCCTTCCAAGCCTCAACTTTAATTTCTCTAGATTTTAGCACATATCTAGCACCATTTAAACACCAAAAACGTCCAGCCGATATGCTATCCTTGCATGCTATCCAATCCAAGTCCAAAACTACTCCAAATTGCTCCATTTTGCCATTTATTGTCATCTTTACCAACTGCACCTACAATAATACGAAAATAACTTAAATTACCAAAATAAATGGAAATTAACTAAGTAAATGTAAAGATATAAAATAACAAAGTCGCATAAATATGCTCCTATCAAAATGCCAAACTGTAAAATGCATTTGAGAGTAACCAATCATGAATCGCTTAACTTTTTAGGGAAGCTAATAAAGTGAACTATTTGGCCTAAAGAGTTAAGAATTCTTCACTTGCCAAGATTTGGATGGATAATTAACCAATCCAGTAGTGTCGTTTACTTGTCCAAACTAAAGGAGCTCCTATTCTGCTTAATTATACTACACCAGTGTTGTTTACTTATCCAAATTGAAGGTGTCGCTGGTTGTCAACACATTGCTATTTACTTATCCAAACTGAAGATGTGTCGGAGAGGTTTAGGATAATATTTTTTCTCAGGGGTGTGAGAGTGGTTTCATGTAGAGCTTTTCAGTTGTTTGTAAAGTTGAAGGAGCTTTTCATGTTGCAGAATCTCTTCTATTTATAGGGATGGTTTTCGCGATAAACAGGTTTGCCAAGGTAGAGTCATGATAGGATTGTGTCGCTCGGCATTTACTTGAATATTCTTTATGCATCCCCTTTAATTCCTTCCTTAGCCGAAACTCACCTATATCTAGTCTCGACCTATTTGATTTATACCAGGATTCTGAACCTAGTTCCTTTATGCGTTTAATTCATCTTTATCTCATAAAAAATGAACTCTAATTCTTAGAATAATTCGCATCTAAACAGAACCCATTGTGATCCTTGAAAATTTTAGTTCTCTAAGGACTCAACCGAGCTACATATGAATTTAATCATTTCACAATCCCACTTCCATGAGGACTCGGTTGAATCAACACTTTCATGGGCTGAAAGCCCACTAGCCTGATGGGTCATTATTAGGCTGATGATTGTGGCTTTTCAACTCAGGTTAGCCCATTCTCGGCCCAAGCTTTTATTTTAGGCTCAAACAATATGCATCCAACTGTTATTAGACATTGATCCAATAAGAGCAACTCCATCGTTGCAAAGGCCCCCTATGGCAAGTCTCTATTGAATAGCCTCCAATGAACAATAGATGCCTTTTGCATCTCCATCCCTACACTGAATAGCCATGGCAATAGGCAATAAAATATTAGTATTTTTTATTTTATAAATAATACAAAATAATTTTATTTGTAATTTCGGATAAGATTTTTAATCGTTCTCGTTGCGCTACGTGTCATTATCTGAGAAGACAATTTTTGGTAATAGATTTTGATAAAATATTTATCCAATGACGTTGTGCCATGTGTCATTACCTTTTCAGAATTGTTGATGATAGATTTCCGATAAGATTTTAACCAACCACGTTGCGCCACGTGTCACAATCTGAAGACAATCTTTGAGGATAGATTTCGATCAGATTTTTAATGAATGACGGCATGCCACGTGGCATTATCTACAACCTAATCCTTTCTTTTTCCTCCATTTAACCCACCATCCAAAGCCAGAAATTACACACCAAAATTAAAATCTCTATCATTATTCATAGTTTTTGCTTCCTTCTTCACCAAAATCAAAATCTCTATCATTATTCATAGTTTTTGCTTCCTTCTTACAATGTCTTCTTCTTCAAGGATGTTATGGAAAATCGAGGAGCAAGAGAAATAATTGTTTAAGCAAGGGGAAGAAATGTTCAATTTCCAGGTGGCCCAAAATGAGATGGAAGACGAAGAGGATGAAGAGTATAGAAAGAGAGATGACGAAGCAAGAAGCCAAAGAGCCTCACATTCCTGTTGAGTCATCCAAGTTGTGGCTTAGATTTACAGGCCTAGCTGCTTTGCAAACCTTGATAGAAGTAGGCAACGACAAGGTACGGATCTCTTGGACGATTATTTTGTCTATAACAGTGCATTTCCTGATACGTACTTTAGAATGGAACGAAATTTGTTCAACAAAATCATGATTGTTGTTTGCAACCATGATTCTTACTTTGTGCAAAAGAAGGATGTTTTTGGTGTTATGGGTCTCCTTCCTGAGCAAAAAATTATTGCTGCCTTGCGGATGTTTGCATATGAAGCATCTGCAGACCAAATGGATGAGATAGCGAGGATGGGGAAATCAACCATTCTTGAGTCCCTTGATGAGGTTTTGCTCCGTAATTAAATCTATCCACACAACAGAGTACCTCTGGAAACCCATTAAGGTGGTCTTTGATAGGAGCATATTCATGCGACTTAATTAGCTTGTTCTCGTGCATTTATGTTGTGTTTATTTAGCTATTTTAGTGTTTAAGGCCACTTTTGTGTATTTTTAGATTATAAGGCCAAAGTGTGCAAGAAGATGCAAATTGGAGTCTTTTGGAGCGAAAAGAGGAACGAATGAGTTGAAGACTTGAAGAAACGACGAAATCCTACTCCAACGATGCATTCTTACCAAAACGAGGAATCCTACTCAAACAAGGTTTCCTATTTTAGGAAAGTTAACCCTAAGTTTCCCGTTTTGGTAACCTTTCCTAAACTTAAACGTCTGTATTTTCTAGCCACTTTGACGGCCTTATAGGCACTTTAGGACACAAAACCAAGGCCCTAGCCCTATTTCCCGTCTTAGCCGCACCTTTATATTTATGTTTTAATTTCCTATTTTCGTAAGCCTTTGATTTAATTTTAAATTAGCTAGGGTTTATTTTCTGAAACCCTACATATTTTACAACTTAGCCGCAAGTCCCCATACATTTTTCACCCTAAGCATTCTAAATCCCATATCAGCCGCACCATATACCTCTCATTCTATTAATCATTCAACCATTCACCCTAATTCACTTTTCCATCCGCAAGCTTCCCATTGATTTTCACCCTAATAACCCAATAATCCATCTCAGCCGTACCTTGTTCTTAACCCTAGAGCCTACACCATTCATTCATAATCTCATCAGCCACCTTAACACCCTATTTTTCATTCATAATTTTCCCAAAAGCCGCAAGCCATTCACACCCCATTCTAACACAAAACCGTGCAGCCATTTTTTTTATTCCCTCAATTCATTCCAAAGCCGTGCATTTGGCACACCACTCCAGCCATCAACCCGTGCATACACACAGCCACTTTCACCCTAACACATTGAGCCGCATATCCCATTTTTTTTCCATTATTTTATTCAGCCATTAACCTTTATTCCTCCATCCTAAACCTAATTCTTTTTCCAGCCGCACCAAAACACATTCCAGCCGCATCCCACCACCCAAAAACATCACAGCCGCAGCCACCATTTCCTATATCCCTTCTCTGCCGTGCCATTCCCCTGCCATTCTAACCATTTTCCACAAAAAATCCAACCTTGCCGCACCACTAATCCTCCCTAAATCCACCACACCATCCTACATCTTCCACAACCAATCTGCCGCATAAGGAGAAGAGGAAAGAGGAGCTTCGACGCGCACCAATTCACGTGGATTCGTTGGGCGTTCTAGGTGTAATCGTTCCTTTGTGCTTTATGTTGAAATTCATTTGTAATTCTCTTTTTGTGAACATGAGAGGCTAAATCCCCCTAGTTAGCTAGGGGGTAATTCGAAACCATGTTTATGCTTGCAATATGAATTGATTACTTTTGGTTGGAATTTCATAAGTTGTGGATTCAATTCGTTCATCTATTTGATTGATAACTTATTTGTGTATGTTGATTGAGAGTGCACGCTTAGTTTTCATGCATGAATATGATGCTAGATTATGAGGGAGTTTCACCTAATAGTTACAATCTTATAATCACAAGTAGTGAAGGTCGCTTGAAAACGATCGCGTTGAATGAATTCTTAGCATAAGTTTCATGCAATTCATAGTAACGAATGCTTCGTCAATGCTTATGTTTTTCATAGAACTTAATGATTCTTGCTTGTATCTCTATTATGCAATTCATGTAGGGAACTTGTAGGGAATGTTTTGGGTTGTCGTATGCAATCATCCAACTTAATAACTTGTGGAAAAACTGAGGGTTAATTAGTGCAATTCACGGTTAATTTGGGGCGTTGAGTTTCATAATTTATCGAAAGACCAACTGAAAATCAAAGTGTATGCAAGTGTGACATGTGTGGAGAAGAACCTTCTAGCTAGCATTCATCCATATTTTCATCACATTCATATTTACATTCTGCCTTTAAATTACAATCGTTGCATTTAGTTTAATTTCATCAAAACCTCAATCCCCCTTTACTTTAGTATCCAATTTAGTTATAAAGTGTCTTAGTTTGTGTTTATAAGCGTTTTGTATTCTTTGAGTCTTTTGATTTGTTTTAGTGTTTTATTGTTTAGCTTTGCATTCTTTGAGTCTAGTTTAGTGTTTCAAACTTTATTTTACGTTTTTGAGTCAGTTTCCAAGTGATTTTGCAATCCCTCCTAATCCCCGGTTAAGAACGATCCCTACTTATTTATATACTAGAAGGCTTCTGAAGAAGGCCGAGATGCAAGGTTTTCCTGGGATCATTAGAAGCATTGACTGTATGCATTGGACCTGGAAAAACTGTCCAAGTGCATGGCAAGGAGCTTATGGGGACAGAAATTGAGCAAAAAAATATCATTTTAGAAGCGGTGGCATCATTTGATACATGGATTTGGCACGCTTTTTTCGGTGTTTTGGGGGCTCAAAATGACCTCAATGTCCTTGTCCAATCCCCAGTGTTCAACAATGTACTGCAAGGAAAAGCAGCAAGATGCACGTACTGGGTCAACAGACGTAAGTACCATGGGCCATACTACCTAGCAGATGACATTTACCCAAGGTGGTCATCGTTTGTCAAAACAGTGCCACGTCCGTGAAGTTCAAAGGAAAAACACTTTGCAAGCTGTTAAGAGGGGTGTAGGAAGGATGTGGAGCGTTGTTTTGGTATCCTCCAAGCTCGTTGGGTGATTGTCAGGGGTGCTGCTAGAATGTTTGATTTAGAGTTGCTTTGATTCATCATGATGACGTGCATCATTCTTCACAACATGATTGTGGAAGATCAGTACGATTATGATGCCGTTGATGAATATGAGCCAGACACGATGAACAATTCCAGAACACAAATATATTGTGCTCATGACGCCACTGAAGAACCCGTGCAACACGAGCCATTACAAAGGGATGGACGTTACAATGAAAGACTCGTTCAACGAAAGGCAAATTGATATGATAGAGCACCAATGGGAATTGAAACAAGCTTAAGAAACTTAAGTTCATTTAGTGTGTTTGTTTTTATTTGGTGTGTTTATTTACTTTTATTTGGTATGTTTTTTAAGTTCAGTTAGTGAGTGTTTTTTTTTTTGGTGTGTTTGCAATTTTATTTGGTATGTTTATGTAATTTTATTTGGTGTGTTTATGTCATTTGAATAAAGATTCTCTTAGTTTAAATAAATTACCAAATTAAATAAATATACTCTTAGTTTAAATAAAGTACTAAATTCAATAAATTGGAAACAACATAAAGTACTCTATTCAATAAATAAGAAATTACAACCCAAAGTGATTGGAAAATTATGGGCTCCGGTTAAAAACAAATTCCCTAGTCCCTCGTGAATGGAAAATCATCACCTAACAAATTTGTGGTGCTAGGATCATCTCCTCTTGTGGCGCTAGGACCATCTCCTCTTGCTCTCGCTTCCCTTGCACGCCTCCTTCCCACCACGTCCACTTTCTCCGAATTCCAAAAATATTTAGAATTCGGTGACTTCCCCTCTAAAGGCTCCTTTATAATGTCACGATCTTGTTGAGCCCTTCTTTCTTCTTTAATCTCTTCCCTTTCTTGCCTAAGTAGTTCTTTTTCTCTCTCATTAGCTTGAAATAATCTCTCAGTAGCTGTAGCTTTTGCCTCATCTCTAGCCTTATCAGCCTTAAATTTAGCCATTTCCTGCGCCAAAGTCAATTCACCTTGGTGAGCAAGTTCTTCCATATATTTTGCATAATCATTCTTGGAAGCATTCCTTTTTCTCTTTGAAGCCTTCTTACCTTGAGGCCTAATTGGATAACAGGTCAACCCCAACGCTTGTTCAGGGGGCGTTTCCAGCACTTCTTCTGCGTCATCTTCATGAACATGCGAGGCATGATCAGGCGTAGCGTGTAGAGGAGTGTTGTTTATGACAACTTCTGGACCGATATGCACAAATCTGAATTTAGGACAATCTTTGACAATATTCCAACATTCCCACCGGTTACCAAGCTTGTGCTTAAAGTGTCTACACAATGCGGGAGAAGAAATAATTATAATCAAAGATTACTACTAGCTTGTGCCAAGGCGTCTCTCCATATACTAAGCGATTGGCTGAGTATTCTCCAACGACTGGACATCAATTCTTTGGTTCTTTTCCCACCAATTTTATCAAGATAATTGGTATGAATAAGACTCCACATTTCTCGCAACTGCATCTCATTACCCGTAATCAGATCATGAGTAACTTCAACCCAGCTAGAACACAACGTAACATATTCAATAAGCGTCCAATTCGTACCTGCATCATTAGTCATTTTGTTGGAAACCAATTGGATTGAAACGTTGAGAGAAAGATTGGAATATGGTTGAAAGTATTTGAGAAAATATGAAATTGTGGTATAAGGTAGAAGATAATGAGAAGGTATTAATAGAAAAGTAAAATCAATATTTTTATTAACTTAATTAATTTCTGCCGTTGGATTAAAAAATTTTGAAATCCAACCCTCTAGATTGTGCCATGTGGCACAACGGTAAAATTTCAGATTTTTTTACTGTTATTTCTGAAGGAAGATTTGTGAAAAACATGTTCATTTAAGCAACATCAATAGCATGCAATTAACAATTAAAGGCGGAATCATGCTTGTATGCACTTAAAAACAAAACATTTACCCATGAAATTCAAAGCCTAGTAGATAGGTGAACCAAGACTCAACTCAAAACAAAGTGAGTTGAGAAATCAATACCTTTGTAGATTCCTCTTTGCATAAGCAAAGGCTAATCACCCAAAGAGAGGGCCTTCATTCCTTGCATCTTAGATCCATGGATTTGGATGGATGAAAAGGTTTCTCCAAAGTTCCCAAAATTGAGAACCTCTAAGTCTCCACACCAAGGTAAGATTGGAGAAGAAATGAGTGACCTTGAGGAAGTAAGATTGCTAGATGTTTTCCTCAAGGATGGCCGGCCACTTCTAGAGAGAAAGGAGAGTTTGTGTTTCTCCAATTTCCCCAAAAACAACCCTTAATGAATTTTGGCTATTAAGTCACACTTATACCTTAATTCATTTGAGTGGCAAACTTGTAAATAAGTCAAAACCCACTCTTTCTCTAACATGGCCGGCCTTAGGGATTTATTGGGCTATTTGGGCCTTTGTGAATCATTATTCATTAAGTTGTCATACAACTTAAGTCAATGGACTTGACGTTCGAAGCCCATTGGGCCTTAAGGTCCAAAACTATCCCGAGGTCTTTTAACGAACTTATTTGTTTGATTAATAATCATATTAATTAATCTTTGCCATAAATAATTAAACCATTTAATTATTCTTACTCATCTCCGTTGAATCTTCAATCTCTACCTTACACGGTGTACGATCCATTAGGTTCCTTTTAGCGAGGCAGTGGGCAATTCAAACTCTTTCAAATCGATTGTGAATTGAAACTTACTTTCAATTCTCCCGTTAGTGATAATACACTTTTAGGGCTTCCACAAACCATGGTTGACGCCTAGCAGCATGTCATGGTTACCCAAGCTAATCAGAAGAGGTGGAGAACCTATTCAGTTTTAGGATTACAAATGCAATACGGTCTTTCTCTAATACAATACTCTCGACCACATTGTTTGGTTTGATAGTTTATTCATGTCTACTATCCAATGTGAGTCTTGTGCTTATATGATTACCTTGAACGTGATTCGGAACACATTCCTAAATCTCATTCATACTTTGGCCAAAGATTCAAAATCATATCATAGAGTATTCTCCCTCAAACAGTTTGAAGGTTAGAGATCCCTTGTTGCGCATTCACTTGCCTCCATGGCTAAGTGGCTTAACCCCAACGATGCCATGGACACCCTCATGATGGAGTGACTTTGACATAATCAAAGATTAAGGACCTAACCACAAGACAACTGTGATGCCTCAGGTCAAAAGACTAATTTGCATTATCCCAACCATGAGTTCTCATGTGACATGAATATAAGAACTCTTCGTTGATCGTGTTCAGTGAACTCATTCTCTATTGAGCACCTACGTACTTGTCTTGATGTCACACACACATACTCGAGACTAGTCACTCCTGAGAGATAGCACGTACTGATCTACGACTATGCCCAATTGACAATCCTATGATCAGGAACGTTTAGGATGTGTCAACGAAAGAATGGTCTCATGAATCTAACTTCTTTATATCGCATTCTTCCAATCACATATTCCTTGGACTTATCGTTTAAGCATATAACATTTATATGAGACGGCTCAAACAATAATGTTTGCCCTTAATATTAAACTAGATTAGTTTAACATGTGAAATGTCCATAAAGTATCATCATATGATTGGTTTTAGGGCACATTTCCAACAATCTCCCACTTGCACTAGAGCCAATCAGCTTAGTCATCAGTGATGATATCTCTTCTGTAGTCATTTCATAAATGGCTGAGTAGTAGGCCTAGACAATGGATATCTATATGTTATCCATAGAAGCAACCTTGAGAATAACGACGTCACCATTATACATGATTCTCAATCATGTGGTTCAGTCTCTCATTTGAGTTCGGACCTTGATGAGACCTTGATTCCCTGGCTTGAGCTATCGCCCCATTAGTGTCATACACTTTCTGGTTGGAACCGAATGGAGAGTTCATGAATGAACTTTCCCATCCAAACAACAATGTTGTAAGCTTCTATATGGCAATATATTTTGCATACATGATGGAATACATTAAAGTCATTTACTTTTAACGTTTCCACCCAAATATCTCTTTAGTCATAATAAAGAGATATCTCATTATCACTTCATTCATAATGAAGAGATATTCTATGATGGATTAGATTCATAATCTAATACATTTATGCTTCCATTACGTTACTCTAATTCTTCCTCATTCTTGAGGAATCCATCCTTAGTATTTCTTAAATACCTAAGGATTCACTTGACAGTTGCCATGGTTCTGATCCTGGGCTTGCACTGATATCATCTTGTACCGTTCTAGGTACAACTTATATCAATGTTTTCATACAATATGAAATACATAAATCACCTTTCTGCGTATGCATAAAGGATTCTATTTACGCATTATTTCTTTGGGAGTCAAAGGGTACATTCCTTTTGAGAAGAACAACTTCCTAATCTCAGAAGTATTGTCATTCTAGTTGAAGTTTATCATCATATGAGAAACTTCCTAGCATCTCTTGTCTATTTTAGGGATTGATATAATCCAATTATATCTTGAAATCTATCATTATAGATTTCCATCCTATGTATATAGACTATGTCTCCCATATTCATTCTATCATTATAGAATGTTTAAAGTCATAACTTTAACGATGAAGAATTCCTTTCATTTTCAAAATTAATATATATCATGTATATATATTCAAATTTAGGAATATGATTAACTCCCACTAATCCTTTTGTAAACCTAGTAAACAAAAGATTCATTTACATCTTTATGAGAAATCAAACAATTGATCTTTTCTCATAAGACGCTTGTAGCTCCCATTAGCTTGCTAAGATCCATGATGGATGGATCTCTACAACTAACCTGTCTTGTGATTTATTGTTTTAGACATATATTATCAAGACTATCTTAATAATGGTTTCGGAAACCCATATTATGTCCAAACCATTCAACTGAGACGGTTTATAAATCCTTCTGGACTACCTTGGAGCTTGTGGTATAGGAACTAGGTTGTCTTAGAAGTATATATCATATATATATGGGTAATTGATAATGTCCAACGAACTAAATCTTATTTATGTTCATTCTTCTCCTAATGGAGAAATTCATTATCTTACGATGCTACTTTCCTTGATATTTTTCAAGGAAATTAATCTAAAGTGTTACTTTTTCCTTGGATCAAATCTAAGGAGGTAAATACTTTAGACGTCTTACTCATCTAGGGATGGAGATTGATTTTAGTTACGCGTTTAATCACATTAAGGCGTGTTGTCTTATTGGGCGTTGGACCCAACTACTCCAATTTCATGCATATCGAATAAAACAAGAAAGGAGTACTTCAAAGTAAATAAGAGCTTATGCTCTTTTACAACAATTGATCAAATCAAATTACTTTAAAGTAAAGAAGAGCTTATGCTCTTTTACAACAATTGATCATATCAAATTACAACCAAAATTTAATCTACACATTCCCATGGTTCAAACAAATTTGAAACGGCCATTCACATAGCTCAATTATCGTAGGCTAAGGTTCATAATCACCCTTTCTTTAATTAATTAACGCTTTAACTAATTAAACTTGAATGCAACATTTTCATTTGGTTTTTGTATCCATAGAATTGATTTAGATGGAGCTAAATGAAATGAAAATCCAATTCTCATTTAAAGAGACAAAACAATTTTTGTTCTCTACCTAATTTGGGCCAAAATGCTATGACCTCAACTTGTTTGGGCCATAGTGCAATTAACCTCAACTTTTGGGCTATTTTGCAAAAACTTAAACTTTTGGGGTCACTTTGTAAAAACACAAAAGTCCACTACTTCATGTAATTACAACTAGAACCCAAAAATTTCCACAAAAAACTAAAACTTCATTAAAGGAGCAAAACAATTTGTCCTTTTAGTGATTTTGGACCTTTACGTAAAAACGTAAACTTTTGGGTCAAAATACAAATACACAAAAGTATCAAAACTTTATGTAATTGTATAAAAGCCCCACAAGGACCCTAATTGAGTAGGGTGGCCGGCCATTTGAAACAAAGTATAAAAAAATTTCAAAGTTTTGTAAGTGGGGTGTGTGAAATGGAATAAATCATTACACACCAACCCACTAAAATTTCTTTAATTTTTCAAAATAAATATCTAATATATTTAAACATAAGAAATATTTCAAAACAAAAACTTTATGAAATAAATCAAAACTTTGAATCAAAACACCAAACCTTTTGTTCTTGGCAAGAACATATCAAGAACAATGAAGAACATTCATGAAAACCCATAAGAGCTCCATGAACATTCTTCACCCAAAAACATACCAAAATCACTCAAACTTAAGGGAAATAACATACAACCATACTAGGGTACATAGGGGTTCCAAAAGTCACTTTAAAACACTTTTAACAAGTCAAACAAGAACCCAAAAAACCACCCTTTGGATTTGGCCGAATTTCCCCAAAAACATGGCACCAAATTTTAGCTCCAAAATTCATGCTCATATGAACTACATCTACAACATTTGAGATGTCAAATTTTCTAACAAAATTTACATTCAAAGAAGCAAGAATAAAGCTTGTAACAATTACAACATTCAAATCACAAACTATGAACTACAAAACCCAAAAGGATTCACCAACTACTAGACTTAGGCTCTTGATACCACTTGAAGGAAGATTTGTGAAAAACATGTTCATTTAAGCAACATCAATAGCATGCAATTAACAATTAAAGGCGGAATCATGCTTGTATGCACTTAAAAACAAAACATTTACCCATGAAATTCAAAGCCTAGTAGATAGGTGAACCAAGACTCAACTCAAAACAAAGTGAGTTGAGAAATCAATACCTTTGTAGATTCCTCTTTGCATAAGCAAAGGCTAATCACCCAAAGAGAGGGCCTTCATTCCTTGCATCTTAGATCCATGGATTTGGATGGATGAAAAGGTTTCTCCAAAGTTCCCAAAATTGAGAACCTCTAAGTCTCCACACCAAGGTAAGATTTGTTGAATAATTTCCTTCCTAATGCTAGAATACGTTTAGTATAATGACACAAGCAAGGGTGTCGAATCCACAGGGACTAATTGGACCTATATAATTACTTGTTTTGCAAGAACTCTATGAAATGAATCAAACTAATCAAATTAGGCAGCTTTGTTGTTGTAACTTGAAAGCATAAGAAAATGAAGTAAACACAAATAAATGAATCAACAACTAATAAAATGGGATAGTACCAATGGAAATGAGGCTAGGGATTCGGTTTCACCATTGCTAAACCAAGTCCATGTTTGTTAAATCAGTTTATACTCAGTCATCTACCTATTTCTTGAGTTTGGTTTACTTGGATATGATCAACCATATGATGTGTGGATTTGATCAAATGTCTCTAATCAAGAACCTAATTGTGATGTGCAACTTTGGTTCCTAATCAAGAGTATGTAATGCACAAGAAACTTTCATAAAACCAAAGGGAATCACTCGGCAGGATGTTTGCCAAACATTCCCTTCATTCATTCACATATCCACCAAGATTATGCATGATGTGTGCTTTAATCTTGGCTAAACAACTTGTGATTAATTCAAATGATGATCAAACATTAAAATCAACACACTAAGTCACCATTAAATCAGAGAATGAAACAAGAAGTAGATAGACAAACTGAGCATTCTGAAATAACTACATGGCAATCTTTCAAGGCTACATCGAATCCCTAGAGGAAGATTAGTTACACTTCATGTTTACAAAGGTTTGACATAAAAATAAATAACATGAGTGAACATAGAATTAAGAAGAAGAAACCCTTGAAGTAAAACTGATGTCGAATTCCTTGAAGAGTGCCTTTTTGTGTTGGTTCTCCAATTGTGATGTAAATGAAGGTAGATCGGCTATGGTTGAATGATGTCTGCCAATGGGATAGAAATGGACAGAGAATGGAGTGGAAATGGAGCGGCTATATGTGTGAATAATGGACTGAATGAAGAACCCCTTGTTGTGTGAAGTGTGCCTAGTTTTATAGGAAGGAATGTGGCTGCCAACATTCAGATTGGATCTGGATCTGCACATGTGAGATGGAAGTGCATAAATGAGCTGGAATTGATGGGTTTTTGAGGTGGTGGACGCACGGCACTAGGGAAATATGCATGCATTTGGCTATTTTAATTGAACATGCATGTGTATTGGCTGCAAAGCTGAAATGGACACCCTGGAAAGGGTATGAAAGTGCACGGCATAGGCAAGAGGGAGCTGGAATTGTATGGAATGATGGGATGAATGCATTTCTGGAATGATGGATGCACGGCATGGGCAATGTCCAAGCATGTGGTTTATTTAATTGAGATGCATGTGGATTTCTGCAAAGATGAAGTGGAGAAAGGTAATGGGATGCACGGCGAAGTTGTGAACATGCATGTGAATGCATGTTTTGGTGTTTAGAAGTGCATAAGTGAGCTGGAACCACATGGGATTTGCACGGCATGATTGTGTTTGTTGGTGGAAATATGGCTGAATGGTTTAATTAATGGGAGTGGGTGTTTTTGGTGCAAAAGGGAGCTGGACAAGGCAAAGGAATACACGGCACAAGTTATGTGGAATAACAAGGTGTCCGCATGTTTTTGCTTTGTTTAGAACCACCCCATGTGACTCCAATGCACCACTTTCCTAATCACATCTTCTCTTGAATTTCAGCAGCCACATTAGTCCTAGATTCCTCATTTGGACTTCAAATTAATTCCCAAGAATGCTTTCCACGTTTGGAATAATGCTCAGCTACCAAAAGGAATGTTTTTACTTCATTTGCCTTCCCATTGATCCAAATTCACCCTTGGCTGCACACTAACACCAAATAATGTAAAATGCAACTAGTTTAATCCAAAACAATCACAAAGACGCCAAATAAGGAAGATATAAATGCATGCAAAATGTGACTTATCAAATACCCCCAAACCTGGTTTTTGCTAGTCCTCGAGCAAACTTAAAACTAAAACACACAAAACACCAACATCTAACTAAACCACTTTCGCTGGCTAAACGATTGCACTGAGCATGTGCAACAAGCCTTTGAACCCCTAGGTGTCCCTAGTTGGAGGAGTTGTGTCTCCTGAGGGTTTACAGTGATGACACCCACAAACATCTACAAAAACTGCAAACAATTTGGCTAATACATGCTTTAAACAAACTAATAAGAACCAATGAAGATTTTGCCATACATTCAACTCAAAAGTTTGCCACTTCAAAGAATCGTATCAATTGTAAAGTATAAAGATATTTCTCCATGTCTTACAACTTCAAGGTCACCATACCCAAATGCTTAAGATAGAATTCGCCTCAACTCTACTCCTCACAGCTTCCATTCAAGTTCTCACTCAGATCTTAAGGTTTAGTCTCTCAACAACATATATGAGTGAAATTATGTAAAGGGAATCAAAATTCTCACATATGAAATCTGAAATGGGAGCACAGTTTCTGAGTAGATCTCATGAAATGAATCAAATGCTAAGAATATAGATAACACACACACTTACCATCACCCATGAATACATCCTCAATGATCAGCTAGGTCTTTCTCAAGATTGTAATGCAAGGCTTAGGGTATAGGTTATGAAAGAATTGATATGAAATACTAGAGTTTGGGGTATACCAAAGTGTCCTTGAGGATCATGCTCTTCACTGGCATTTGTCTTCTTTTGTTTTTAGCGTCCAGGCCCTATGCCTTATAATGCGGAGATTTGGGACTTGTATCCACTTTAATTCTCTTCCTTTTTTTTTTTTTTTAACTTTATTTTTGGAAACAACTTCAACATAGGTGCCCTCGGTACACGCCACAATCTTGTTCTATAACTCAATCTATCCTTAGTCTTCATCACATTGGTATTCCCCAAACTATAAGGTATGGCTTGTAATGGGCTAGAATGGGTAGAGTATGGTGTGGGTGATGAAAGAATTAGGCTAAAGTGTTTGGCTGCAACAAGGGTGAATGGAGCACACAAATGGGTAGGATTTAAGCCTTTTAGTAGTTAAAACATGCATAGCCTAACATCATCTCATTGAGTTCATTCATGAATGATACTAAACACATGGTATCTGCAAAGGAGAGTAATTCTTAGTATCCAAACAAAATAGAAGTAATGAGATCATTTAAAGTGAAATTGAAAGAAAAAGATAGGAGTAGAAACACTTTAAACCCTCTCAAAGAAGCAATTAGGCTCAAAATAACTCACTAGGGTAGTCTCCACTATTCTTCTTCCAGAATTTGAGTATGGTACCTCCATGATCATAATTTCAAGAGTTAAAGCTTTATACATGACAACAAGATGCAACACTTTTTCTTAGCAACCCAATCGTTTGTTTTCAAACATAGCCCTCATATACATTCATATTAGCAAGCAAAAACACACTTAACCAAACAAAAACACAAAAACAAACAACCCAAAAACAAACCTTCCATCCCACAAATACCCCCAAACCTAACCTAAACATTGTCCTCGATGTTTAAAATTTTATGCAATGCAAGTAGGCAAGGAATATGGAATAGTAACAAAATAAACACAACATAAAGAAAGAACACAAACCACACTAGGTTGCCTCCTAGCAAGCGCTTTATTTAATGTCTAGGCAAGACATGGTAGCTTGTTCATGGTGTTGCAAATTCAAGGACATCTACGACTTGATACACTTGCTCTTCCTCTACTTTCTCCAAATATGGTTTCAATTGCTGCCCATTGACTTTAAAAGAGGTGCCATTCTTCATGTTCTCTATCTCCACAGCTCCGTGGGGAAATGTTTGTAGCACTTTGAATGGTCCCACCCACCTAGACTTCAATTTACCTGGAAAAAGTCTCAAACGTGAGTCATACAAAAGTACTTTCATACCTTGGTAAAACTCCTTCCTTAGGATGGCCTTGTCATGATAGAGCTTAGTCCGTTCCTTGTAGATTTTGGCATTCTCATATGCCTCATTTCTAAGTTCTTCCAACTCATTAAGTTGGAGCTTCCTTGCTATTCCAGCATCCTTGTAATCAAAGTTGAACTTCTTGATGGCCCAATATGCACGGTGTTCAAGCTCCATTGGCAAATGACAAGCTTTCCCAAACACAAGGCGATAAGGACTCATGCCAATGGGGGTCTTGTATGCTGTTCTATATGCCCACAGTGCATCATTTAACCTTAATGACCAATCCTTCCTTGTAGGGCTCACAGTCTTCATCAAAATGTTCTTGATCTCCCTATTGCTAATCTCCACTTGTCCCGAGGTTTGAGGATGGTACGGGGTTGCCACTTTGTGGTTGATGTTGTACTTCTTCATCAAGGATTCAAAGGGTTTGTTGCAGAAATGGCTGCCACCATCACTAATAATAGCTCTTGGGGTTCCAAACCTACAAAAAATCACATCTTTAAGAAAATTCAACACAACCTTATGATCATTAGTTCTTGTAGCAATGGCTTCAACCCATTTGGATACGTAATCCACTGCCACTAATATGTATAAGTAGCCAAAAGAGGATGGAAATGGTCCCATAAAATCGATTCCCCAAACATCAAAGAGCTCCACCACCAAAATGTTGTTCAATGGCATCTCATTTCTTCGGCTAATGTTCCCCATTTTCTGGCACCTATCACACTTAGAACAAAAATCAAAAGCATCCTTGAACAAAGTAGGCCAAAAGAAACATGATTGTAAGACTTTTAGAGATGTCTTTTTGGCACCAAAATGTCCTCCACATGCCAATGTATGGCTGAATGTTAGAATGCTTTGTTGCTCACTCTCTGGGACACATCTCCTAATGATTTGGTCAGGGCAATATTTGAACAAATATGGTTCGTCCCAAACGTAGTGCTTTACCATGGCAAGGAACTTCTTTCTTTCCTGAAAAGAAAGGTCATTTCTCATTATACCACAAGCAAGATAATTAACAAAATCCGCATACCATGGTTCTTTTTCTTGAACAACAAGGAGTTGTTCATCTGGAAATGATTCATTTAGGGGCAAAGGTTGTCCAACTCCATGGTTTTCATTAAGCCTGGACAAATGGCCAGCCACAACATTATCACTGCCCTTCTTATCTCGAATTTCCAAGTCAAACTCTTGTAGTAAGAGTATCCATCTAATCAATCATGGTTTAGCATCCTTCTTTGTCATCAAGTACCTAAGGGCTGCATGATCAGAAAACACAATAACTTTAGATCCCACAAGATATGACCTAAACTTTTCTAAGGCAAAAACAACAGCAAGCAACTCCTTTTCAGTTGTGGAATAGTTAAGTTGAGCATCATGCAGAGTTCGGCTTGCATAGTAGATCACATGTGGAAGCTTGTTCACCCTTTGCCCTAAAACTGCACCAATAGCATAGTCAGAGGCATCACACATTAATTCAAAAGGTAAAGACCAATCTGGTGCCATAATAATAGGGGCTGAGGTTAATTCATATTTCAAAGTATTGAATGCATCCATACAAGCTTTATTAAAATGAAATGCAACATCTTTAGCTAACAGATTGCATAATGGACGAGTGATCATTGAAAAGTTCTTAATGAAACGACGATAAAAACCCGCATGTCCCAAAAAACTTCTTACTCCCTTCACAGTGGTGGGGGCTACCATATTGGTGATGACGTCAATTTTGGCTTTGTCCACCTCCATTCCTTTGCTAGAGATTACATGTCCCAACACAATTCCTTGTTTCACCATAAATTGGCACTTTTCCCAATTGAGAACCAAATTTGTTTCCTGACATCTTTGAAGTACTAAAGAGAGATGGTTAAGACATTCATCAAAAGAGGAACCAAACACTGAGAAGTCATCCATAAATACCTCAATGAATCTTTCTACCATGTCAGAAAAGATGGCCAACATGCATCTTTGGAATGTTGCTGGAGCATTGCAAAGTCCAAAAGGCATTCTCCTATATGCAAATGTGCCAAAGGGGCAAGTAAAGGTTGTTTTCTCTTGATCCTCCGGAGCAATTGCAATTTGATTGTAACCTGAGTAACCATCCAGAAAACAATAATGTGAGTAACCTGCCAATCTCTCAAGCATTTGATCTATGAAAGGCATAGGAAAGTAATCTTTTCTAGTGCTAGAATTCAACTTCCTGTAATCGGTGCAAACACGCCAACTGGCCGTGGGCTTTGTGGGCACAAGCTCATTGTTTTCATTCCTCATCACAGTGATTCCCACCTTCTTAGGCACCACCTGAATAGCACTCACCCATTTGCTATCAGAAATGGGATATATGATCCCCACATCTAACAATTTCAACACCTCATTCCTAACAACTTCCTTCATGTGTGGATTGAGCCTTCTTTGTGGTTCACAGGTTGACTTTGCCCCTTCCTCCAAAAGAATCCTATGCATGCACATGGTAGGGCTTATTCCCTTGATATCTGCAATAGACCAACCAAAAACTGATTTGAACTCTTTTAACACCCTAATGAGTTTATCTTCTTCATTTGGGGTGAGATCAGAAGCTATGATAATTGGAAGACTTTCAAATTCAGCTAGATATGCATATTTTAGATGTGGTGGAAGTGGTTTAAGTTCAAGTTTTGGTGCCTTAACAGTGGAAGGAGTTAGATGTGACATTGATGATTCTAAAGGCTCTAAAAGAGGTAAAACATTCAAAGGATACAATGCTAATGCTTCCAAAGCAGCTACTTCTTCCATGAGTGCATCTTCTTCATCAAACTCATCTTGAGATTGACTCAAAACAGTTTGTAATGGTTCATTCGATTGTGCCTGCAAGAACTTAGAGAATACAAGTAAATCAAGCACATCAATGGCATGACAATCAAGAGATGAAGAAGGATGAGAAAGAGATTCAAACACTTTGAATTGAACTGTCTCTCCTAACACTGTCATAGTGAGGAGTCCATTTTGCACATCAATGATGGTCTTGGCCGTGGCCATGAAAGGTCTCCCAAGCAATATAGGCAACTCACGATCATGTATAGGAGCTTCTTCCATGTCCAACACTACAAAATCTGCAGGCAAGATTAGTTTATCAACTTGAACTAGAATATCTTCTACTATACCTCTTGGATATTTCACGGATCTGTCTGCAAGTTGTAATGAAATGGTGGTGGCTTTCAAATCTCCCAAACCTAGTTGAAGGTACACGGAATAAGGCATTAAGTTGATGCTAGCACCCAAATCAAGCATTGCCTTCTCTACTTTCTTGTCCCCTATGGTGATGTTGATAGAGAAACTTCCTGGATCCTTGAGCTTTGGTGGAAGTTTTCTTTGCAAAATTGCACTCACATTCTCAGACACCACTACCTTCTCATGTGGTCCATACTTCCTTTTGTAGCTGTTTAACTCCTTGAAGAACTTCCCATATGCTGGCATGTTCCTAATGACATCAAGCAAAGGTAAGTTAACATTCACTTTGCTTAGTATATCAAAAATTTCCTTAAATGACTTATCCTGCTTGCTCTTGGCAAGTCTTCCAGGGAATGGTATTGGTGGAGTGTAAGGTTTCTCGGCCTTGTGAAGATTTGGTGCTTCAAATGAGGAAGTAGCATGGCTTGGTTCCTCATTTGGTTTCTCATTGTCTCCTTGAGTAACACCTGCATTCACATGATCATATTCATTAGTAACTTCATTGCCAACTCTATTATCAATAACCTTACCACTTCTAAGTGTAGTGATTGCTTTGGCTTGCTCTTGGTTCCTTTGGAGTATCACGGGTTGGCTTGGGAACTTTCCAACTTCTCTTTGGTTCAAGGCATCTGCAATCTGCCCCAATTGTGTCTCCATTTTGATTAGAGCTGCTGAATGTTGTTGGAGAGTGCTATTTGTGGAATGTTGGAATTGCAAGGTGTTTTGGGCTAACAACTTAACCGTATCCTCAAGAGTAGTGGCAGGTTTTGGTTGGAAATTTTGGAATTGATTGTTGTTCTTCCATGAAAGGTTGGGGTGATCTCTCCAACTTGAGTTATATGTATTGGAATACACATCATTCCTTGGCCTTTGATTGTAAGAATTCATGAGGTTCACTTGCTCTTGGACATACTCGGGATAAGCCTCCCTAGATGGACATTGATGAGTAGGGTGGCTTGGTATGTTGCAAATGGCACACACCTCATTTGCTTTTGGCACCATGTTGAGCACGGATTCAATCTTCCTTTCTAGGTTAGCTACCTGCAACAAAAGATCATGATTAGAGCTTGTTTCATAGACTCCAACTTTCTTACCCCTTAAATCTTTGTGTTGAGCATTAGACCCCAACATCTCATAAATGTTATATGACTCTTGAGCATTCTTTTTCTTCAATGCTCCACCTGCTGCATTATCAACAGTTGATTGACACGTTTGGGTTAGTCCATCATAGAAAATTTGCATTTGTAAGTGAAAAGGTAACCCATGGTGTGGACATTGCAGCAAGAGGCCTTTAAAACGCTCCCAACACTCATTGAAAGGTTCTCCATCATCTTGTTTGAAGTTGAAGATTTGTCCCCTTAATGTGGCTGTCTTTTGAGTGGAAAAGAACTTCTCCAAGAACTTCTTAGCCACGACATCCCATGTGGTGAGGGAACCTGGTGTTAGGGTCATCAACCAACTCTTGGCCCTATCTTTCAAGGTGTAAGGAAACACTCTCATCCTCAAATTTGCTTCACTTACTCCTGCAAAGGTAAACCACTCACAACATTGTAAAACTCTTTAATATGAGCTAAAGGGTCTTCATTAGGTAAGCCATAAAAAGAGGGAAACATATGGAAATGAGAAGATTTAAGATCATAGTTTCTAGCTTCTGTGGGCAGCAAGATGCATGAAGGTGAATTTGGTATGGTTGGTTGAGCAAAGTCCTCTAAAGCTCGAAGCTCATCTTGATTGCCCGCCATCTCTTCTTCTCTTTCCCAATTAAGTTGCTCAGATCCTTTACTTGTTGAACTAGGTGAATTCCCTTCCTCTTCTTCACGGATAATGGAAGAACTTGATGGCACAAAGTTGTCCAAAGTGTGGCCCTTTAACCGTTCAATTCTTTGGCCTAACTCAACAAGTCTATTTGACATATACTACCTGAAACAAAGTAACACAAGTTTGAATGAAAATCAAGAATCTACCTACAATGAAAAGAACAAAGTTTAAATAGCAAACAAGCAATTACAAGGGACTGAAATCAGTCCCCGGCAACGGCGCCATTTTTGTTGAATAATTTCCTTCCTAATGCTAGAATACGTTTAGTATAATGACACAAGCAAGGGTGTCGAATCCACAGGGACTAATTGGACCTATATAATTACTTGTTTTGCAAGAACTCTATGAAATGAATCAAACTAATCAAATTAGGCAGCTTTGTTGTTGTAACTTGAAAACATAAGAAAATGAAGTAAACACAAATAAGTGAATCAACAACTAATAAAATGGGATAGTACCAATGGAAATGAAGCTAGGGATTCGGTTTCACCATTGCTAAACCAAATCCATGTTTGTTAAATCAGTTTATACTCAGTCATCTACCTATTTCTTGAGTTTGGTTTACTTGGATATGATCAACCATATGATCTGTGGATTTGATCAAATGTCTCTAATCAAGAACCTAATTGTGATGTGCAACTTTGGTTCCTAATCAAGAGTATGTAATGCACAAGAAACCTTCATAAAACCAAAGGGAATCACTCGGCAGGATGTTTGCCAAACATTCCTTTCATTCATTCACATATCCACCAAGATTATGCATGATGTGTGCTTTAATCTTGGCTAAACAACTTGTGATTAATTCAAATGATGATCAAACATTAAAATCAACACACTAAGTCACCATTAAATCAGAGAATGAAACAAGAAGTAGATAGACAAACTGAGCATTCTGAAATAACTACATGGCAATCTTGCAAGGCTACATCGAATCCCTAGAGGAAGATTAGTTACACTTCATGTTTACAAAGGTTTGACATAAAAATAAATAACATGAGTGAACATAGAATTAAGAAGAAGAAACCCTTGAAGTAAAACTGATGTCGAATTCCTTGAAGAGTGCCTTTTTGTGTTGGTTCTCCAATTGTGATGTAAATGAAGGTAGATCGGCTATGGTTGAATGATGTCTGCCAATGGGATAGAAATGGACAGAGAATGGAGTGGAAATGGAGCGGCTATATGTGTGAATAATGGACTGAATGAAGAACCCCTTGTTGTGTGAAGTGTGCCTAGTTTTATAGGAAGGAATGTGGCTGCCAACATTCAGATTGGATCTGGATCTGCACATGTGAGATGGAAGTGCATAAATGAGCTGGAATTGATGGGTTTCTGAGGTGGTGGACGCACGGCACTAGGGAAATATGCATGCATTTGGCTATTTTAATTGAACATGCATGTGTATTGGCTGCAAAGCTGAAATGGACACCCTGGAAAGGGTATGAAAGTGCACGGCATAGGCAAGAGGGAGCTGGAATTGTATGGAATGATGGGATGAATGCATTTCTGGAATGATGGATGCACGGCATGGGCAATGTCCAAGCATGTGGTTTATTTAATTGAGATGCATGTGGATTTCTGCAAAGATGAAGTGGAGAAAGGTAATGGGATGCACGGCCAAGTTGTGAACATGCATGTGAATGCATGTTTTGGTGTTTAGAAGTGCATAAGTGAGCTGGAACCACATGGGATTTGCACGGCATGATTGTGTTTGTTGGTGGAAATATGGCTGAATGGTTTAATTAATGGGAGTGGGTGTTTTTGGTGCAAAAGGGAGCTGGACAAGGCAAAGGAATACACGGCACAAGTTATGTGGAATAACAAGGTGCCCGCATGTTTTTGCTTTGTTTAGAACCACCCCATGTGACTCCAATGCACCACTTTCCTAATCACATCTTCTCTTGAATTTCAGCAGCCACATTAGTCCTAGATTCCTCATTTGGACTTCAAATTAATTCCCAAGAATGCTTTCCACGTTTGGAATAATGCTCAGCTACCAAAAGGAATGTTTTTACTTCATTTGCCTTCCCATTGATCCAAATTCACCCTTGGCTGCACACTAACACCAAATAATGTAAAATGCAACTAGTTTAATCCAAAACAATCACAAAGACGCCAAATAAGGAAGATATAAATGCATGCAAAATGTGACTTATCAAGATTGGAGAAGAAATGAGTGACCTTGAGGAAGTAAGATTGCTAGATGTTTTCCTCAAGGATGGCCGGCCACTTCTAGAGAGAAAGGAGAGTTTGTGTTTCTCCAATTTCCCCAAAAACAACCCTTAATGAATTTTGGCTATTAAGTCACACTTATACCTTAATTCATTTGAGTGGCAAACTTGTAAATAAGTCAAAACCCACTCTTTCTCTAACATGGCCGGCCTTAGGGATTTATTGGGCTATTTGGGCCTTTGTGAATCATTATTCATTAAGTTGTCATACAACTTAAGTCAATGGACTTGACGTTCGAAGCCCATTGGGCCTTAAGGTCCAAAACCATCCCGAGGTCTTTTAACGAACTTATTCGTTTGATTAATAATCATATTAATTAATCCTTGCCATAAATAATTAAACCATTTAATTATTCTTACTCATCTCCGTTGAATCTTCAATCTCTACCTTACACGGTGTACGATCCATTAGGTTCCTTTTAGCGAGGCAGTGGGCGATTCAAACTCTTTCAAATCGATTGTGAATTGAAACTTACTTTCAATTCTCCCGTTAGTGATAATACACTTTTAGGGCTTCCACAAACCATGGTTGACGCCTAGCAGCATGTCATGGTTACCCAAGCTAATCAGAAGAGGTGGAGAACCTATTCAGTTTTAGGATTACAAATGCAATACGGTCTTTCTCTAATACAATACTCTCGACCACATTGTTTGGTTTGATAGTTTATTCATGTCTACTATCCAATGTGAGTCTTGTGCTTATATGATTACCTTGAACGTGATTCGGAACACATTCCTAAATCTCATTCATACTTTGGCCAAAGATTCAAAATCATATCATAGAGTATTCTCCCTCAAACAGTTTGAAGGTTAGAGATCCCTTGTTGCGCATTCACTTGCCTCCATGGCTAAGTGGCTTAACCCCAACGATGCCATGGACACCCTCCTGATGGAGTGACTTTGACATAATCAAAGATTAAGGACCTAACCACAAGACAACTGTGATGCCTCAGGTCAAAAGACTAATTTGCATTATCCCAACCATGAGTTCTCATGTAACATGAATATGAGAACTCTTCGTTGATCGTGTTCAGTGAACTCATTCTCTATTGAGCACCTACGTACTTGTCTTGATGTCACACACACCAATGACTCGAGACTAGTCACTCTCCCTGAGAGAAGACATAGCACGTACTGATCTTAACGGACTGTCAATGCCCAATTGACAATCCTATGATCAGGAACGTTTAGGATGTGTCAACGAAAGAATGGTCTCATGAATCTAACTTCTTTAGATCGCATTCTTCCAATCACATATTCCTTGGACTTATCATTTAAGCATATAACATTTATATGAGACGGCTCAAACAATAATGTTTGCCCTTAATATTAAACTAGATTAGTTTAACATGTGAAATGTCCATAAAGTATCATCATATGATTGGTTTTAGGGCACATTTCCAAAAATTTCTTCTTTTTTTTTTTTAATTTTTTTTTTAAATTTATAAAGGCGAATAACATGGACCGTTGATCTCAAATCCAACGGCTAAAATTAATGAAGGTTTGAATTTTTTTTTACCGTTGGAAATCCAACAGACGAAAAACTGTCATGTGGCCTCCAACGGTAACATTATGCAGGCTTGCGCTGCGGGCCCTACAATCTGAAAAACATGTCGGGGATGTGTCCCCACGCATGTATGTTATGCACGTGCTTGACTAAAAAAATATTAAAATGTGGCTGACATCGCCCTGACGTCAGCGTTGCATCACCTCCACCTTAGGCTCTCGGGCCACTGCTTCTCGCTGGACCTCTCGCTTGGGCCCTCTCCTGTGCTATTGCCTGCATAGGCTGAACGTCATTGCTGGGGCTATTGCCCCTTGTTCTCGAGCCGGTTCATCGGGCTACTCCACATGGTGGAGTTGCTCTAATCATTTAGAATCACAGGAATAGTTTTAGTAGTATGTTAACTAATTATGTTTATGCACCCTGGTGTAAACTTGATCTGCACTGATTCTCCTTTCTCTAAACAACTACATATCCAATCCACTAACGCTGTCACTACTAAGAAAACAAAAACAAAATAAAACCTCTAACTAATAAACACAAGCAAAAGAGCAATAAACCTTACTCCAACAAAAATACTTTATGACTCTTTACCTTCAAATCAGCGGCAGCAGCGCAATGAACCATAAGTTGCAAATACTAAAAGAAAAACTAATGAAAAGTCCAAAAAAACTTTAGTTTGAATGAAAAAGGATAAATAAATGTAGTGAATAGTACCAGAAAAATGTCAAAAATGTGGTTTTTCGTTAAAAGTGAACAATACCGGGAGTGTTTCGTTAAAACTCCCAGTACTAAAATCCCAAACAACATAACAAAATTATTTACGCATAATTTGAGACAAAAAAAATCAGAAATGAAATCAAATTAGGCTTATTTTTGTGACTAACTACAAAAAGAGAAATTCTATTTACTTTCAAAAGGCGTCTATCGACACTTAATATTTATTGACACCATTTCTAAATTTCAATGTTTTACTTTATTCTCTGTATTATTACTCTATATAGTATTAACCTCCTTATATCATAAAAAGTTTTGGTCCAACAGAGGCCAGTTATGTATATGAATAAAATTTACATTATAAAAAGTTATAATTATCCTAGATTCGGCATCACCTTCATATTGTTAGGGCTAGAAAAAAATTCCAAAAATCTTGAACCCAACCCGATCCAAATCGAAATCAACCCAAATTATCTCAAATTTTCAGTTTCCAAACATTTTCAGTTTCGTTTTTATCCCAAACCAAACAGTTTGGCTTTGGATTCGGTATAGATAGCCTAAATTTTTTGTTTAACCCAAACCGAACCGATATTTATATATTTACTATTATTCAAATATAAAATAAAATAATTACCTCATGAGGAGATCAAAACTCCTAACCACTGAACCTTCAACTTTTGAGATATTTAAATGTAACTAATATTTAATACGTTATATAATAACTATTAATTACTCAATTTAACATTCCCTCAAAACCTTAGCCGCCATCCTTTTCACTCTCTCGTGGGCTTCACCTCAGTTGCATAATGACCATTCATATATATATATGTGATAGCTTGTCCCGAATTATTTGTACCGTAGGTGTGAAATAATAATTTTGCCCTTGGTGGGTATTTATCATTTTGGGGTGATTGTTTTGGGGTTTTGTTGGCTGCATCTGGACCACACACACACCCTCATCCTCATCATCCTCTCCCATGTACCATTCTCTCTCTCTCTCTCTCTCTCTCTCTCTCTCTCTCTCTCTCTCTCTCTCTCTCTATTCTTCTCCCTTTGTATGGACGAGACCCAAATCCCTTGCAAACGTCACTGATCGAGGTGGAAATTAGTACCTTTGTGTTCGTGAGGACCATACGAGTCCAACCATACCAATTTCAGGTAAGAAATCCTTCGATTTCACGTTGAACCAGGAATCTCCGTTTTGGTCATTGTTCATGCACACTTGAAATGTTGTTTTTCAGGGAATTTGAAGGTAATAGGAAGCTTAGTGAGGTCCTTAGGAAGCTCAGGGTGGTTCGTTGGAAGGAATTGGACGTCGGGATCGTGAGTTGTGAGTTTGGCCTATTTTTTCTTGAATTTCTCTAGCAACTTTTCGTGATCTTTGAGGTTTCAAACAGGTATAACATTGTTCTACTCATCTCCAGCTTTCCATTGGTGCACATTTCATGAAATTCGATGAAGAAACGAGTGAGAATGAAGGGTTTGAAGTTTTTTTAGTTTTCCAGTGATCGGCGTTTCACTGGAGAAGAAAATAGTATATTCCGTCAGTTTTGGACGAAATATGTTGACGCCGTCAGTCAGTTTTAACGGAATCTGTTAGGGTTTAACGGAATATTCCTGACGGCGTTAATTGACACCGTTAGTGTGCCTGGCACGTGGCCGGGCGTGGGGGCGTGTGGGGTCTCGAAAAATTATTTTAAAAACATGGGGATGTTCGTGAGGTTGAGTAGATCACGTTGGTACATCCAAACACCCCATTTGAGCATTGTATGAGAAGTTATTACCTAGTTTTGGTTATGTGCTTTAAATTGACGTTTTTATAGTTGTTTCGCATATAGGTGAGACCTATACTGAGGACGAGCGCAGTCACTCGAGGTAAGGGGGTTACGACCCTTCCACATACCAGTGAGTGGGCTTTTGGTTTTCTGTATATACCTATATACTTGTGGTTTTTCCTAGAAAATGATATGGAATGTTTATATGTTTTAAATGCCATGCATAGCGTTTGCCTATTTATTTATGCATTAGTAGTTGCATATATATATGTTTAGTGCTGCGGACGCACAGGTAAGTGCCAGGTAAGTTTATGGTTTATGATTGTGAATTAGTGGTTATGTGAGATGCATAGAGAGCTTATAACATGCACCTCCGGTGTTAGTGCTCCCGCCCAGAGTAGGGCACAGTCCTTCACGTGATGTTTACCTCCCGCACCACATGCTCATCTTGGATCCAAGTTAGGTGTACAGTCCTGTCGTATAGACCACTATAGGTGGTTCTGACTCGTAGGTGACCCGCGATTATTCGCCCAGTCTTCACATGATCGTAGCACTTGAGCGTATTTATTTACACCCAGTCCTGTCGTACAGACCACTTTAGGTGGTTCTGACTCATGTGCAGATATAGTTAGTGAGTTGGGGATTTGAGCTCTAGATTCAGCCGTACAGGTCACGTTAGGTGACTCTGGCTGACATGTTACTTACATCGATTGACATTACCTGGGTTACTTACATTTATTGTGGAGGCATTCGACATGGCATATTTCTGATCATGTTTTCGATATATGTGTATATTCTATTTTCTGGGAAACTATAGGTTTTATGGCGAAGGGTTAGAACTTTTGACATTGAAATGATTTTGAAAAGCTTTGTTTTTGCCCACTCACACTTTCTGTTTTGCGCCCCTCTAGGTTCTAGTTTGGATTGCTCTTTTGGTGGCTTACGAGGAATCCACGGCATATCTGACAGATTATCACTATTGTAGGACCACCTTTGGGTGTGTTTAGTTAGTATTCTTCTTCTGGACTGCACTTAGGCTTTCTGTGCTCTGAATATTGTTTTTCACACTTGCACTTGCACTTGTACGTTAACTACATTGTTTAGTAGTTTGGTTTTTATTTATTTGTACTTTTATTATTATATTTTGCTTCCGGACTGTGCACATGGCTACGTCACCCTCACGTGACGGCCAGCACGCCTTGATTTTGGTCGGGGTGTGTCAATATATATATATATATATATATATATATATCTCTTTCTCTCTATGTGTGTGTCTCTTGTTCCACCACGACGACCATCACTGTCACCCAAGGTTCTAAGAGGCAGTAGAGGCTAGGGGCGGTGGGCAGGGGCTAGTGCCTAGGCGTCTAGGCGGGGGCGTAGGTTGTTTGTTTTTTTTTCTTCCAGTTTTAATTAAATTTGTTATATGACATAAATATACGTTTACTTATACTTAAAAAAAATTACATCCTTGTATTCAGATAAATAAATTGCATAATAGAATCTTATAAATTATGAAGTACTAGAACATATTAGAAACATAGGGAACAAACATATAATGAGTGTTCATCCATGTATTTAACAAGTCTCTTAGAATTCATTGAAAAAATAAAATGCTAAATGGAAGTTATCTACTTTCTGTTTAAGTGAAAGTTGTGACCTAGAAAAGGTGTCTAGGTAGGTTAGGCGGGTGCCTAGGCAAGTTTAGCGCCCTTTTTTCTTCTTTAAACGCATAAGGATTAATGCACAGATCAGACAACACAATGCTACCATTGTGTTTCAGCCATCGCTGCCATCAAATTTCAGCCATTCCTGTCACTGGATTTCAGCTGTAGCCACCTTGCTGTTTACTGAATCACCTCAAAACTGAAATAAGTTTCGATATTCTTGATTTTTGGGATACTGAAAATTTAAGTTCAGAATCGGGCCAAGAAAATCTATCATGACTATTTTGGGATAAGGTTTCGAGAATCATTTTCGGTTCCCAAACCAAAACTACCCCTTCATATAGTAACTGACAACAAGTACAAAAATATGCAATGTGACAAATAAAACTTTATTTGTTAAGGTTGATGCCACACATTTGAGCTTGGAAGTATGTAATACCTCGTCAACATGCACATCTTCTTGGTGAAACCATAATGTTTCTAGCTTCTCAAGTATGTTTACAGAGAAGAATTAAAGAGTGCACTACATACATACATGCACTAGATTTTAAAGATTGAGTGTCTTTTGTTTACCAATGTTACATTTTGAAAATTGATGCGCTCCACTAGTAGTTCTTTGTATCCATACAATTTTCATTAAGGATAACTATGGCAAAAAATGATATTTTTTAGCTACACCTCTATTAAGTAATAATCTCAGTAAATCTTAGTAAGGTTATAAAATTGGTTGGGTCCCAATATTACGATTATATAGAGGTTTTACTATACCAACAATGTCCTTTAAAATAAAACAAAAATTGAAAAAAAAAAACGAAATACAAAAAAAAATCCAAAAGTGTTGTAGTTAGTCTCCTCGATACCTTTCGTTTGTGGCCTTTTTGATGCAATCAACTTGCTGGAAACGTGGCTTTAAGGCCAATCATGAGATCATACTTTGTGGAATTTCACATAGTGAGCTAAGTTTGCTTAATCTAAGGGCAACGCTTAACCTAAGGGCAAATATTATTGTTTAAAGTAGTCTCATTGAATGTTATACGTTTAAACAATAAGTACTAGGAGTGTAATAGGGAGAATGTAATCTAAAGAAGTTAGCTTCATGAAATTTTTCTTTCTCATACACATATCCTAAATGTTTCGAATTATAGGATTGCCAATTGGGCATTGACAATCCAGTAAGATCAATACATACTATGTCTTCTCTCTTGAAAAAGTGACTGGTTTTTAGTATTGGTGTGAGAGTCGCTAATGACACACCCCGACCGAGATCAGGGCATGCTAGCCGTCACGTGGAAGTGACGTAACCATATGCACAGTGCGGAAGCTAAGAAATAGTAATAAAAAAATATGAATAAATAAAAACCTAGCTATACACAAGGTAAATAGCATACATGTGCAAGCGTAAGTATGAAAAACAAAGTTCAGAGCACGGAAGACCTAGTGCAATCCGGGAGAAACAACACTAAATAAAACACACCCAAAGGTGGTCCTACACTGGTGATAATCTGTCAGATAAGCCGGGAAAATCCTCTGGGGAGCCACCAAAAGCGCTAGCCAAACTAGAACCTGGAGGGGCACAAAACAGAAAGCGTGAGTGGGAAAAAACAAAGCTTTTCAAAAACCATTTCATAAACAAGTTCTTACCCCTCGCCGTAAAACCTGTATACTTCCCAGAAAATATAATATATATACATATATATATGTGTATATATATATATATATATATATATAAATCATTGATAAGAGCATATTCATGCGACTTAATTAGCTTGTTCTCGTGCATTTATGTTGTGTTTACTTAGTTATTTTAGTGTTTAAGGCCACTTTTGTGTATTTTCAGATTATAAGGCCAAAGTGTGCAAGAAGATGCAAATTGGAGTCTTTTGGAGCGAAAGAGGAATGAATGTGTTGAAGACTTGAAGAAACGATGAATTCCTACTCCAACGATGAATTCCTACCAAAACGAGGATTCCTACTCAAACAAGGATTCCTACTTGAAGTAGGAAAGTTAACCCTAGGTTTCCCGTTTTGGTAACCTTTCCTAATCTTAAACGTCCGTATTTTCTAGCCACTTTGAAGGCCTTGTAGGCACTTTAGGACACAAAACAAAGGCCCTAGGCCACTTTAAACCCTTTGCCGTGCCTTAACCCTAATTCCCTTCCCTTGCCGTGCAAGGGGGGGCATTTTTGTCCCCTTTTATGCATCTAAACCCTAACCCTTTTTCCTTGCAACCACTCTCCCTTTTAATTTCTGGAACCATACATATTTCAAACCCTAGCCGCACCCTATTCTATTCATTCACAATTTTCATTCATCCATCATCCATATCAGCCGCAAGTCCCCATCCATTCACCCTAAGGCTTCTAATTCCCATATCAGCCGCAAGTCCCCATCCATTCACCCTAAGCCTTCTAATTCCCATCTCAGCCGCACCCTTTAATTCACCCTAGAACCTTATTATTCTATCATTCAGCCACCATAAACCTAATCCCCCCTAAGCCGCAGCCACCATCCCATATTATTCTTCTCTGCCGCAGCCTTCCCCCTCCATTCCAGCCATTATCCAACCTTGCCGCAGCCACTCCCTCTATTCCAGCCACCATCCACACCTCCATACATCATCCAACAACCTTGCCGCACCACCATCTCCCCATAAACCCATTCCTAAACCAGAAAATCATCCAAATTCACCATAAACCTTCTCTGTCGCAGCAAGAAGAAAGAAGAGAGAGGACTTTAAAACGTGCAGAAATTTAAGTGGATTCCTTGGGCGTTTTAGGTGTAATCAATCTTTTGTTCTTTATGTTTAATTTCAATTTTGTTTCTCTTTCTATGAACATGAGAGGCTAAATCCCTAGTTAGCTAGGGGGTGATTCGAAACCATGTTTATGCTTGCAATATGAATTGATTACCTTTGGTTGGAATTTCATGAGTTTTGGATTCAATTCGTTTAACTGCTTGATTGATAACTTATTTGTGTATGTTTATTGAGAGTGCACGCTTAATTTTCATGCATGAATATGATGCTAGAATATAAGTGAGTTTCACCTAATAGTTACAAACTTATATTCACAAGTAGTGGAGGTTGCTTATAAACAATTGCGTTAAATGAATTCTTGGCACTAGTTTCATGCTCATCATAGTAACGAATGCCTCATCAATACTTATAGTTTTCATGTTGCTTGATGATCTTTATTGTGCTTTTCACGTAAAGGACTTTTGGAGAATGTTTTGAATTGCGTATGCGCTGTCCCATCCAATTCATTAACTTAAGGAGAACTTGACGGTTAATTTAAGCGGACCTAATTAACCCGGGGTGTTGAGTTTCATAATTTATCGAAAGACCAACTAAAAATCATCTTGTATGCAAGTGTGACATGTGTGGAGAAGAACCTTCTAGCTAGCATTCATCCATATTTTCATCAAATTCGTATTTACATTCTAATTTAATTACAATCTGTGCATTTAGTTTAATTCCGTCAAAACCTCAATCCCCCTTTACTTTAGTGTCCAATTTAGTTAGAAAGTGTCTTAGTTTGTGTTTCTAAGTGTTTTGATTCAATTTATTACCCAAATTCGTCCAAAGTAGTCAAAGTGCTCAAAACTGCCCAGATTGTGTTTTTAAGGCAGTTTTGAGTGTTTTGGTGCTGTTTTGAGTCTTTTGATTTGTTTTAGTGTTTTAAGTGTTTAGTTTTGCATTCTTTGAGTCTAGTTTAGTGTTTTAACCTTTGTTTTACGTTTTTGAGTCAGTTTCCAAGTGATTTACCAATCCCTCCTAATCCCCGGTTAAGAACGATCCCTACTTATACATATACTACAATTGTCAAAAGAGGGTTTTAATTTGTGTGCTTATTTAGTTCGCATCAATCATGCTCAGAAATATGCCATAATATGCCATACCAAATGCCTCGAAATAAAATGCAAGTACTCAAGTAATGCCAATCAATGTCATGTAATCTGTCAGCCGGAGTCACCTAATGTGACCTGTACAGCTGAATTTAGAGCTCAAATCTCCAACTCACTAACTATACCTGCACACGAGTCGGAACCACCTAAAGTGGTCTGTACAACAGGACTGGGTGCATAATAAGTATGCTCAAGTGCTACGATCATGTGAAGACTGGGCGAATAATCGCGGGTCACCTACGAGCCGGAACCTCCTAAAGTGGTCTGTACGACAGGACTGTGCGCCTAACTTGGATCCAAGATGAGCGTGTGGTGTGGGAGGTGAACATCACGTGAAGGACTGGGCCCAACTCTGGGCAGGAGCACTAACACCGGGGGTGTAGGTTATGAGCTCTCTATGCATCTCAAATCACTACTGAACATAAACATAAACCATAACTTACCTGGCACTTACCTATGCGTCCGCAGCACCAACACACACACACACACACACACACACACATATATATATATATATGTAACTAATAATGCATAATTAAATGGGCGAACACAATGCATGGCATATAAACGTATAAACGTTTCATTTTACTTTCTGGGAAAACACAAGTATATAGGTATATAGGGAAAACCAAAAGCCCACTTACTGGTATGTAGAAGGGTCGTAACCCCCTTGCCTCGAGTGACCATGCTCGTCCTCGAGATAGGTCCCACCTATATGCGAAACAACTATAAAAACGTTACTTTTAAAGCACATAACCAACATTACGAAATAACTTCTCATACAATGCTCAAATGGGGTGCATGAATACACCAACGTGATCTACTCAACCTCACGAACATCCCCATATTTTTAAAATAATTTTCTGACACCACATGCGCCGCCCACGCGCAGGCACGTGCCTGGCACACTGACGGCGTCAGTTAACACCATCAGGAATATTCCGTTAAATCTAACTGATTTCGTTAACGCCGTTAGGAATATTCCGTCCAAACTGACGGAATATTCCGTCATCTTCTCCGACCAAACTCCGACGCCAAAAAACCGGGAAAAATTCAAAACTTGATATCTCCCTCGTTTTTCATCCAAATTTCACAAAATTGGTACCAAAATGAAGCTTACAATAAGAGGAACAAATCCATACCACTTTCAAGCACTAAAACCAACGAAATCTCGCCGGGAAAACACCACCAACTCCGGCCAAACCTACAACTCACGATCCCGACGTCCAAAACCTTCAAACGAACCACCCCGAGCCTCTTAAGAACCTCACCAAGCTTCCTACAAGCTTGAAATTCCCAAAAACACAAGAATTAACGTGTGCATGAACAGTGACCAAATCGGGGGATCCTGAGTTCGATGTGAAAACGAAGGTATCCTTACCTGAAATGAGTATGGTTAAACTCCTAAGGACCTCACGAGCACAACTATGTAGTTTGTTTCCTCGATCCGTGACGATTTCAAGGGTTTGTAGTGTTGTCCGTACGAAAAGGATAGGAAAGGGAGAGAGAGAGAGGGTCTCGGGACAGGGCAGAGAGAGAAAGAAATGAGTGTGGGTGTGTGTGGTCCAAAATCAACCAACCAAAGCCCAAAAACGACCTCACAACGAAACAAACATACTAGGGGCAAAATCGTCATTTCACCCCTACGGTACGAAAAGTTCGGGACGGGCTGTCACAGCTAAGGCAAGTATGTAGGTGCTCAATAGAGAGTGAGCACACTTAACATGATCACACATGAGTTCTTGTACTTATGTCATAGGTGTTGAGTTGATGTAGGAGGTGCGATGTATGATGATGCGACTGCACCATATAGTAGTTTGGTACATGGACAGCTCTGTTTCGTATATCCATGATCAGGAACCATACGCATTCTAGGAGTAATATGTTTGGGGATGATCACTACCAAGTATTATAAGTTATGGTCCTTTTTGACACATCCACGATGGGGGACCATACATATTTTAGGGTGATCATGCTTAGTAAATCCATGATGGTCGACTGTTTCTTGGTTGGATTTTGTTGAGTGTTCATGAATTCCAGCTCTTGTTCTGTTCTGTTGAGTTAGTCAGGAATTCTAGATTCTTGTGAATAGAAATTACTCAGGGTAGACACTTGTGTTGTAATTTAGGGTTACAAAGTTATTGATTGAAATCTAGGTAAGGGATTATAGATAGTTGCTTTATTAAATTTTGTGGATTGATACTTGACTTTGTTGGTTGTTTAACATAGTTATATTATGCATCTTTGAGTCATTGAATTGATTATTTTCTGTGATTGTGGAGTTGTGTTGGAAAATATTGTGATATATGTGAATGAAAACTGACAATTCTAATTGTTTCATGGTCATTAGGTGACTTGGAATTTAGCGAATCATGCTCGTCGAGTTCCATTGAGTAATTCTAGAACTCCATGTTTTTCTGTTAGACAATGCCATGAGAAATTTTAGGTCAGTGAACTACAAATAGCTTAATCCTGTCTTAGTGTACTTAGGTAGTTTAACTTAAGGGTTGAAGGCATCCATGAAACAAAAGGAAAAGTTACTATGCTATTGAACCGTTAGTGGGTTTTTGGTCATGTCTCAAAAGCAAGACATGATAGTTGAATGGGTAAGTTGTGATGTCACGTGTCGATCCTGGACATATCTCAGGATCGGGGCGTGACAAAATGCCTTTGGTTTTGGGAAATAGAATATCTAAGAATTGGCTTCAGCCTTTTAATAATTTTATCTTTATTATGATTTTGTAACTGACATTACAAAGACTTATAGTCTATAGTGGTTCACACTTTCAGGTTGCTCTACTTTTAGGTATCAAAGCTATATTAGTATGGTTAATTAGCTTTAAACTCGACTGTCAAAGAAATCCTTTACTAACCTGCAAACTAATTGCCTTACTTATTAATAACTTTCAAATTTCTTCGGAAAGAAGGCATAAAGGAGTGGACAATGATCATTAGAACAAGTGAACTGTTTTTTTTTTTAATTTTTTTTATCTTGCACAAAGACTTCCTCCAACCTATTTCCTTAAATCTACCATTTACCATTAGCATCCTTACCTCTAGATATTTCGTTTCTTTTCCTTCTTATATTTACAAATATTTGGAAAAACTTTGTGTTCTTATCTCCTATTTGAAGCCAATTAGTTCGAGCTTTTTGAGCCCACATGATTTCCTCTTGCTTTAGGACTTCCAATAGTTTCTCACTTGTTTTTCAAGCATCAAATCATCTTTTGTTGGTATACTTGACAAATTTCTCTCTTGAATATCATTAAGTTTGCCCAAAAGTTCTTTAATTTTCAATTAGACATTATCAAAAGTGTCTTTATTCTAACATTTAACACAATACTTAATGGTTTCAGCATAAGCTCAAAACATGTCATTAGGATGTCCAAGAAAATCACATTTCTAATTGTCTTCAACAAACCTTTTAAAGTCTGGATGATTAAGCCATATAACCTCAAATTTAAAGGAGTTCTTCTTTTTTCTTATAGTATTATTACAATGTAGTAAAATTGGACTATGATTAGATAAAAAAAAAATTAGAATTTTATGGAAGTTGAAATTCACAAACTCGTTGAACCAATTTGGATTGGCAAATGCTCTATCTGGGCTTTCGAACACAACAAAAATGGTCCAAATTGTTCATCAAACACAAAAACTAAAATTGGGCACAAATTCAGGTCTTGACAAACCCCTACAATTCCACATCATACTCCTTACTAGTTAATCTTTTCCAGACAGTGGCTACTTCCTGCTTCCGCTTCTGCAGCAAACTCATCTCTTATACGATTTCTTGGACTTATCATCCCTATGATAAACCTACTCGTACTCGGCAACTCCTTATTAACATCCATAAACTTCTCAGTGCTCTCACTTGTTTTCTTACAATTATAGCATCCATCTTCTCTTTCTTAATAACTAAATCCCGATTCCAGAAGTTTGTTAACATCATATGATCATTCAACAACAGATTAAATAAAACATCAGACTCTAAGCTACACCTTAAGTTTGTATTAATATCCAGGAAACTTACAACCCTTAAGATAGAATCATACAAATCATAATTTGAGGGAAGTGGAGTGCAATTAATATTCGGGTTCACCTAATACCCATTATTTTTCCTAAGAATAAATGAGTTAATAGCTAGATCACTTACCTAGAGGACTTAGAGTCATTATTAGACACCATTCTCCACTTCGGAACCAAGTCAGCCTTTGGCACCCACTGCTTACGACCTCTAGCCACATCATGGTACACTCTCCCATCTCTTAGAGCCGGCACATTCTCTTCTTATTTTCCTTATGCTTCCATCTGGGAACCACAGTTGTCCATTTCTCTTGGTTATCACCCTCGATTCCAGCTTCCATTTCTTTCTTACCATAACCTCCAGCCTCCTCAGCTATAACATCTTCATAAACACTCATAGGTTGAAGAAAATGAAGTATGAAATCCTCTTATAGATCTCCCAACGTCTCCTCCCATAATAAAAACAAACTTCAAAGAGCTTCTTGTAACTTATCAAGATGGCGTTCTCATTGTCCCCATTAACGACCAAGACCCTCTTCAAAGGTAATCGAACATCAATCTCCATTAGCACCGTAATAAACAGACCATTAAGTTCATTAAGAGTAGCTTCATCAACCCTAAAAGCTTTTCCAATAGCTTGAGTAATACTCTTTATGTTACCATTATCCCTATATTAGATAGGTAGATGAGGGATCCTAACCCACACTCGTAGAACAGTGATAGGGGTTGTATCCCTAAACTCTTGGCTCTGCGCTCCAAGTGAAAAATATGTCCTTTCACGTACCACGAGCTAATCTCAAGAACACACTCCAACTCATCTCCATCAATAAACACCGCAGCGTACCACCTTGCCAAAATGGTCGAAGTAAAAGGTGTTTTTCATGCCCAGTTTCCTTTTGATAACATAGGCCTCCAATAGTTTTCCTAACATTTACCCATACGGATTTTGCACTTCATGTGATTGATGTGATAAAAACTAACACACAAATTAAACCCTTTTTAGACAATTGTAGTATACGTAAGTAGGGATCGTTCTAGGCCAAGGATTAGAAGGGATGCTAATCAACACAAATTAGACTTAAAAACACAAAACTAGACTCTAATGACTAAACTGACCAGATTGACTCAAAACAGGAACTAAAGGGTGATTTGGACGAACTTTAGACTTAAATTGACTCAAAATACTAACGGGGGATAGGTTTGAACGAATTTTAAAACTAAACTAACATGACACAATGGTAGGGTTTGGTTTGGACGAAATTTAAAACTAAAACTAAGTAATTTGCAGAAAACAAACTAATTGATACTAAATTGGGGTGAATGAAGGGGGTGAAAGGCTAGCTAAAGGGTCATTCTCCACACATGACACATATGCAACACAAATCGATCTCCAATTACTATTCCTATAAACCATGAATGACAATGCCCCAAGTTAACTGTAAACTGCACAAATTAACCATCAAATTTTCCTAAATTCATTGAATTGGACTCAGCGATGCAATCAAATTATTCTTATCAAGTTCCCTATATGAATTGCATGATAGAGATACATATAAAAAATCATTAAGTTCTATGAAAATCATAAGCATTGACATGGCATTCGTAACTATAAACTGCATGATACTCCTGCCAGGAATTTACTTAACACAATCATGACTAGTGATTTCCACTACTTATAAATATAAGTTCATAACTATTAGGTGAAATTCCCTTATATTTTTGCATAAAACTCATGCATGCAAACTAAGTAGGCCTCCTTAACCAGCATACAAGAATAAGTTATCAATCAAACAGATAACTGGATGTAATCAATTCATATCACACATATGTTCATGGCTTTGAATTCACCTCTAGCTAAAATGAAATTAGTTCCACATGTCTATCATAACTGAAAACCAAATTAAAACAAACATTGAACTAAAACTAAGGATAGAAAGAACTCAGAAATTCCCCAGCACTCCAATGGCAGATTCGGCACAATCCTTGGATTCAGGGTCATGACACAAGTCCTTCTTCTCCTTGAAAGCACGGCACAAGTCTCTAAGAAATCTAAAAAAAACTTGCGGCACACCCTTATTTTCTCTAAAAAAAACTTGATCCTTGAAAGTTGCGGCATCAATGTGTATTTATTGGCTAGGGTTCAGCAGAAACCAAGGAGGAAAAAGATAGGGTCTTTGCATTGCTTTAGGACTCCTTGAATCAGATAGGAAGGATTTAGAATAGGATAATGACTCCTTTTGTAGCTAGAAATAATCTGAGATAATGTTGGATAAATTGGGATAATGTTTGGATAAGATGAGGTAAGATAGGATTAGATAAGGTTAGTTTGGACAAGATTGGATAAGGTTCCTTCTTTTCAGCTGATTCCTTGTGTTCCAAGCTTCCAAATTTGATTCTCCAAATTGTAGGACATATTTAGCACATGTAAAACTCCAAAAACGTCCATCCATTATGCTCCACACGCATGCTAACCAATCCAAGCCAACAACTACTCCAAAATGCTCCATTTAGCCCTTTATTGTCATTTTCACCAATTGGACCTACAATAATAGGAAAATAAACTAAATCACTATAATAAATAGAAACTAACTCACTAAATGCAAAGAACAAGCTAACAAAGTTGCATAAATATGCTCCTATCAGTGATCGCTATTGATGGTGAAGATTAAGTTTGTCTGGACCCTTGTAACACCACCCTCCATGGCAAAGGTACTGCTTGTAGTCTCCACCATAATAGGATCTTGGCCAGGGCTAGGGACTAAGGAAGCCTAGGGCTTGTGATCATTCTAGGGCTTCGGGAAGAACTAGTAATAAGCTGAGATTTCTAAGCCATGACTACAGGTTCGAAAAAAGGAGTTAGAAAGCAAAGAATTTAAAGATTGAACGACTGCCAAAACATAGCCCAACTCCTTCTATAAATAGAGCAAGGCGACGTCTAGACCACAAGGAAGAAGAAAAGATCATTACAGATTAAACATATGCATCTAAATTTTGGAAACCTAAAAGCAATGTTGAGATGATAGGTACTTAATTCCCGAAATGGGTAATTGGAAACGCTAGCTGCCAGGCTACAAGGCATGTGTCTTGGGTAGCTCAAAGACGTCATAAACCATAGCCTCTAGGCACTCAACCTTTTCAGACAAATAAACAATCTCACTAGGGAAATCAATCGTCCTCTAGCAATCAAATAATGTAATCTGCACGAGCTAAAAGTACAAGCAACACCAAGAAACCAATGAAACAAACTTAAGTACTTATTAAAACACTCAAACCGAAAAAATGTAGCCACCAAATGAGGCAAAAATTTAACACAACAAGAAAACCATACCAAACAAGAAGATAAATCATTTAACTCAAAAGATAGCAAACTAAGCATCAAGAACGAAAAGTGAAATTGGTACCAGGTGGAATATCCTGTAATTAAAATTCAATATATGCTTGACTAGTTAGCAACACTAGTTAACTAAGATCAGATTTGTTAGTTTACCAAAAAGTAGAATAAATAAATTAAATTTGGCTTACTGAAGTGGTCCTAAAACTAAAGTCCAGTTCACATGATAACTTTGATAAGCTTAGTTGTAGGCACACATTTATTTGCAAACCATAGAAAACATATATCACATGCAAATGAACAAGATATGTGAACATGAAAAGAACAATAAACAACACACAAAGTTTTTGGCCGGAAAAACCCACCTCTAGGTTAAAAAACTAGGGGCTCCACTGAGTCCACTCTGTAAGTTGTGAGTGTCAAAGAACGCTCGCAATTTCTTGACATACAAGTAACTTGGTCAATCCGAGTTAATAGTTGAGGAAATCATGGAGCCTTATGGTTAGGTTAATGAGTCCTTATTTAGTGCAATTAATTATGAAGACCTTAATTAGTTGACAAAGAATTCGTTACCATTTAGGACTATTATGATATCCTAATTGATATGGAATATCCCATGTAATTAGTTAATAGGCCGGATTATAGGGATAATTATCAGTATATTAGGAGGTCCCTGCACTCACAGTAATAATCCTTGTTTTGTGCTAAACCCTATTCACTAGCAAAAGGATTAACAACTGCTTGAGTGGAGAAGACTCTCCTAAAACCCTAGCATCATGTTTTCCTCTTCTACAAATAAGTTTATTTCCTTTTCATGTCGATTTCGTTATTGTATTCGTGATCCTAATGTCTTGTTGTTTCTTATGATTTCAGATTACTATCTTACACAATCCACTAGTGCAAATAAGTTTCATACAAAGTACCACATCAAGCTCATTTCCTAGATCTAATTTAAGGAGCAGATTTAGCTTTGTGCAACCTTACTTTGTACGAGATGGAAATGTCTTCAATATTCACTAGAAGACCACTCCAACCTTTAACTCTTCTCCTTGTGGCACTAAGACCAACACAATCAATGCAAATGATGTAATAATGAAGATGGTATGAAGTATAGATTCAGATGACAAGTCAATTTCTCCAGTCAAATAGTTGCAGGAAGAAAACTGACGCGAATCCAAACTAGGTCAATTCGAAGATTTGAAACTTGTAAAACTAGACCATGACCAAAACAAACCTTTAATCAGAAAGCATGTGCAGAGTTAACACTGATTTAATGCATGAGAAAAGGTTATGCGGTTAGGGTTTCTATTAAAGAACACAAGAGGAAGCTTAAAGCCTTTTTAAAACACTCTTGAAATCTAAACTTTCTAACCACCAACAAAAGAGACCTAGCTGAGATTTTAAGCAAAATGGGGTGTTTGTTTTTAGCCAGCCAAGACAAAGGCACAAAGGACACGTATAAAAAATAAATGCAATCTGAACAGATCAAGGGCTATAAATTCAACCTCGGATAAAAAACTGTCAATCGGCCCATACAGGTTGTCTTGAATTGCATGGCCATCTAGCTGGAAAGTAGCGAGTAATTCCGAACAAACAACATCACTAATCAAAATGTAGTAGAAATTTTAAACGTGAAATGAATATGCATGAACAAACCTTTGAAGTGATGGCCCAAACCCTTGAGCAAAAAATTTCAACAATAGCAGCCTTTTGTGCATAGTCGTTCACCACCCTACTCCTCTTGAGCAAGATTATTCTAGTTAATCACTCTTACTCACCACCCATTGGCATCTTAGTTCTAAGGGCGAACTATGGCAATTTGATCCTCTTGGAGAAGAGGTACGAAGGCAACCTACTCATGTGATGACTAGGTGCAACTAAAAAAATCTTCCAAGAGTGTTCTGCGGGCCTTGCAGATGAAGCATGCAAAGGAAGGAAGAAGGCCCTCCTCCCTTAAGGTTGTGTGAACAACCTTTGATGAAAACCAAAGTAGTACTGTAAGAGGCAAAAGTAAAACTCTCTTGAAATTGATGTGGTAGTCTACCAAAGAAATGAGCTTCAAAGTTCCACTGCTTTCAAGTTTCGGGCTGCGTCCCCATGACCAATCCTTTGGATTAACTAGAGGAGTAATATATAGAGGAGATTAATGCTAAATTGGTTAGACCTTGTTCGACGAAGCATATAAAATAGTAATGGAACTTTCCCTTTGGATTAATTAGAGGAATGTTTAAGAAAGATAACATGAAATTATTGAGTTTTAATTACAAGATAGAACAATCGTGTAAGTGTTGTCTACAACGATAACGACGCCTCATCTTCCCGTTCTCTCCTCCGTTGGTCTTGTTCTTGCACTCCTTTGAATTCGCGCTGCCGACGCTGTCGCTCCTTTGATTTGATCGACTTCTCATTCTTCTGTCATTAAGTAGGAGAGACAAACATTATTACAATGCTTAATGCTTATGCTATTTGCATGCGGTGCGATGCGATTTGAGATCACTATTTTATACTCGGCTCGATTGGTTGGTTTGAAAAGTCGGTCGACGCTCTTCATCCACTCATCATGCTTTCATAGAAATTTCTTTTTCGCTTTAAGCGTTTTTTGGATGCCAAATATGATTTTGGAAATGAACAGACACGTAGTTCAAGTAGTTAATAGCATTTACCCTTTCAATTCCGCCTTCCCAAATATTCCTAGTATCCGGAATTAATGTTGGGGGAGGTGAAAGGAGAAACTCCTGCATTGCCACTGCAATGCCAAGTGTAGGATTCTACTTTGGTCCGGAAGAGAATAACTCCTATTGTCCTCCAAGCGAATCAGTCAAATAAGGTGGAACAAAGAGGAATATGATGCTTATCTTTTACACGTTTTCGCTTTAAGGCCACTCGCCCCGTGCACCACAAAAACAAAAGAAATACAAAAGAAGAAATCATGACAGCACGTTGACGTTGGATGCACCCGTTGCCAATGCCAGTGCCTAGGACACCGTTCTACTTACGGAGTAAGCAAGCAAGCAACCAAGTTTGTCGAAAGAAGCATGCATCAGTGATTCATTCCCTACCAAGTTATAATCTACAGAAAACTATTAACAAGTTTCATCAGATCATAACCACCATCGGTGATCAATTTCAGACTCCGCCAATGGAGTTTGAAGAATTTGTAATCCCGAAAACCTACTTTCAATTTCTGAGTGAACTGATACTGAGGAAAAAGTAACATAATACTAACATGATTTTGAAATTCAAATTGCATGCTTGAAGACAATAAACAACAGAAGAAGCACGTATCACCAACGCATGACGACAAGATCACATTAACGAAAAACAACAATAAGCAGTAATATCAGATTCACCCAATAGATTTCAAAGAGAAGAATCAAAATACCAATGTATCGTAACAGACACTACCAAACAGGAACTATGAAGAGACAGCAAACAAGTAGGATACTAAAAGGAACGGTACCACAAATAATGCATACATGAACCAACCAAAACCTAGCAATACCAAATGAACATGTCCTAATGGGATGCGAAAATCTCTTTTGAACTTATCTGCCCTGTTCCCTTTTACGTTTTTATATAAACTTTAGTTTTGGTCAATTAATCCTCACTTGGCCATCATGACTTTGACGAACTCCTCATAGTTGATCTGCCCATCACCATCCACATCAGCCTCACGAATCATCTCATCCACTTCCTCATCTGTCAGCTTCTCGCCTAGATTTGTCATAACATGACGAAGCTCAGCGGCAGAAATGAAGCCATTCTGGTCCTTATCGAACACTCGGAAGGCTTCCTTGAGCTCCTCCTCAGAATCAGTGTCCTTCATCTTCCGGGCCATCAGGTTAAGGAACTCTGGGAAATCAATGGTCCCATTCCCATCAGCATCAACCTCATTGATCATATCCTGAAGCTCAGCTTCAGTGGGGTTCTGCCCAAGTGAACGCATAACAGTCCCCAACTCCTTTGTAGTGATGCAACCTGCATAAAGAAACATTACGGTGGAATCCAACGAAGAAATTGGTAATAGGGCTTCAGACACATAACTGTAGCCCGGCATACGAACGCAAGAAAACCACTGTTCTCCCCCAAGTTCTCCCCCAAACATTCACTCCAATACATTAAACTGTTATTACTGTTGAGGGAATTCTGTCTAAATTGGATAAAGAAAAGCACACGCATGAACTAAGACTATCAGTCTATCACATTTCAATCAAACAACGCTTAACAATTTCAATATTGCACACAACATATATAAGGCAAACAATGAAAAGCAAAACATTCATCCAGATTTCTAAATTCCATATCAAAATATCAGAAAAGAAAAGACAAATCAATTCACAATAGTCCATCCCAAAACCACCAAACCATACCAGTAAAGGATTGATAACATTTATAGATGCACTTCAAACTCTGACTCCTAACTAGAAAAAGATAATACTCAAATACCATTAAGATAGTAAAGGCTAGAAAATGCCACACGACCAAAATATGATTGTCAAATAAGAAAAACACCAAACCATACGAGTAAAGGATTGATAACATTTATAGATGCACTTCAAACTCTGACTCCTAACAAGAAAAAGATAATACTCAAATACCATTAAGATAGTAAAGGCTAGAAAATGCCACATGACCAAAATACGATTGTCAAATAGGAAAAAAAAGTCACTATACGATGTTATGAAGATTCGACGACTCAGATAATACTTACAGATTTAACATATAAATCCAAGGATCAAACATACTTATAGAGTAATAAAAAACTGATTCGTCTAAGTATAAAGCTAAGAAGAAGAAATATACGGAGACGTCAAACAGTTGCGTGCTTACAAAATCTGAAAACTGTGAACTGATACAAAAATTGTTCAAAATCAAAATTATAATTCACAGATTTCTTCAAACCCTAAACCCTGAAGAAGTGTTTGGCACAAAAATCTGCATTTCATGCTATTATTAGACGACAGAAACATACAGGAAATCGGTTTATATTTATATATCTCTGTATTTTCTTATGTATATCATGTAACATTGCCTCGTGATCCCAATACCAGAAAAATTAATTGTGCAAACAAGGGGAAACGAAACATCAGACACGTACCGAATCAATAAGGGGAATGCACAATTCATTCATCTATTTAAATTCTAACGATCAGATCTAACAGCATGATCTTATCCTAAACGATCAAAACGCACTCGGAGAATGATAAATCGAATCAATTGCTAAAAAAACCCTCGATCAATCACAAATTTTCACAAGCACAAACGAAATTTCGATGCAATAACAGCATTAGATCCAAATATCATAGATTAGTTAGGCATAATAAGAACAAAAAGGAAAGGGAAAAAAGAGGAAAAAGAGGGATCTGAGAAAGGAGACCATCGCCGTCCTTGTCGAATAGGCTGAAAGCCTCCTTGAACTCAGAGATCTGGTCGTCGGTGAGCTGATCGGCCATCGTTGAGAGCGTTTGGCTTCCGAGAAAATCGCAGAGAAATTGTCCAAAGGAAAAAAGGAAAATCCGTCTGTGCGTGTCGAATGTGGAAAAATGGGAAGAGACGGGTAGCCTTTATATATCAAAGGGAAGAGTGGTGGTCCATCGGCGCCTGATTCTCTCTCATCCGCACGTATACTTTCTCTTCGATTCGAAACTAAATTTTTGCTTCAAATTAAATCATAGTATGTATTCAATAAAAAACAAACACGTTAATTATTATTTAAATAATAATTTAATTATCAATAATCGCATCGTATAATTTATAAATTAAATTTTATTCTCATTAACATTACTTTACATAATAATATTAATAAAAGAAAAATATATTATATAAAATAAAATAAACACAAAGAAATCAGTCACGTGTGCAAACTACAATGTGAGATGGATGGAGACTAATTCCCTTTCTAATGCAATCACGTACCATGTGAGATAATATAGTATTTTTGACTCACAAATAAACGATACGTCAAAGCAGAGCTTGTTACCTCAGGAAATGCATAAAACCAAATTTGGATTGGGAATTCCGAACCTTTGCTTGCTTTCCACTAGACTAACCCCTTGGAGCATTTCCACTAGTTGGTGAAAGGCAAGGGCAAGGATGGGCATGTAAGTTGCCTTTGATATTCACTCTGAATAGTACTTGCCTTTGTGTAACTCCACTAGTTTGAAAACGACAGCACTATTCACAATTTTTTTTTAAAATTTTTTTATGCTTTGAAAATAAAAAGATTGTTTAAAATATAGAAGATTGGTTTTTAATGCTTTGAAAATAAAATGCTTGTTTATTTTTTTTATGCTTTCAATACAAAACAAAAGCATAGCATTACAATAAACATAATTAATTTAAGGAAAAAAAAATTTTAATAGTGAAAAATAAATATAGAAGATTGTGGTGAAAATGAAGATTAAGTTGTGATGGAGAATGAAGAAGATAGTTGGGTATTTATAAAACAACAATATAAAAATTTCTAATTTTTACTATATTTTTTTATATTTTTTTTTCTATTTCTTTATGTGTTTTTTTTCTTCTTTATAAATTTTTTTAATGTTGGATTAATCCTGCCATTGATTTTCAAATTGGTTCGAAATCGAACACATCAAATTGTGCCACATGGCATAACGCTAATATTTCCTCGCGTTCTGATTGAATCCCCCTTAGAAAGGGGCGGGGCAAATGATAATGAGGTTGGCCCTTCGGTTGTACACAACTTCCCAAAAAGGTATAGTGGTTTCCCTGACTTAGAAGACTGGGACTGTGACCCTTACTGATTCAAAAAGCCACGATGGGATTGGCAAAGGTCGGGCAGCAGGTGTCGTCGACCAAACTTCAATTTGAAATTTGATTGGCCCAACCCACCGCACTGGGATTAGGGAGACTTGGATCTAGGCGAGCTCATCCAACGGCTTTAAATGAAGCCACGTGTCCCTACTGTTGGAAATATGTGAATGCACCGTTGCACCAGGGCCCACAATGCAGCCTTGTCTACCACTCGCCCACAGTCGTGCATGTGTTACACGCGTCTGCCAAAAAAAAAAAGTGCACGGACGTCAGCTTGCTCAAAGGCAATAGGCCAGCAGTGGTTGGCCCACTAACACACCCCGACTCGAAATGTCCACCTGGACTCCGAATCGAGCTGTGCTGACCGACACCATAAAGGTGAATAAATGCAAGAGTGCACATGTGAGCGGGATTAAACGCCATTCACACGTGCTGTCAAAGCATAAGTAAAGTACAATAAAGGTAGGATAAGAATTATACCATCGAAGATAATCTCCTGTACCCACATTTGCCAAGAATCTTTGTTAACACGAAAGCTCTGCCACTAAAATCTGGAAGGGCGAAAAATAAGGGTAAGTGGGCCTAAAAAAAATAAAACTTTGTAAAACCTTTTCGAAAACATAATAACCCCTCGCTGTAAAACAAGTATAGTTTCCAAATATAACATACTACGTATAATATGTAAAATACTTATTATAGCCAGCAATATCACAAGAATGCAATACATCACAATATTTCGTAAATGAACACAGAACGTTTGGTAATCACATAATCTCGCATAAACAAACATATCATAATGAGTGCTCATCGACATATGCTGACACACAAGTTCATGTAGAGATATTCTGACTTGAACAAGCCTGGATGTAATAATGATTTACGCTCTAGTACAACAATCATATGAAGACTGTCATTATGCGCATCACATACGAGTCCTAATTGCCTATAGCAATCTAAGACTGGACTGGCACCTACAATGGATCCAAAGTGAGTGTACAGTGCGATGTGAACTTACATGTGAAGATTGGCCTTGGCCTGGGCGAGTACTAACACCAGTGTAGCACACAATGAGCAAATAGCGCAAATATGATCATGCAACAGTAAAACCGATAATTCTAGTTGACATAATGTTATTCATGGCTGCAAATATGATTAAGACATCCCATAATAATCTGCATAGATGTGCATCCCATAGGACGTATCATAATTTCCTAATTTCCGTCAATGCGCTAATTCTTATAAACGTTAATCTAATATGGACATAACGTAGAAAATTCTTTATAAAAAAATATAAAGTAAATATATAATATTTAAAGGCAAAGACCCACTCACAAATCATGTCGTTGGGTCAAACCCGCCTTGCAGGCACCGAAAATCCTTGCGATGCGTTTCACTTAGAAATGAAACCATTTACGTAAATATATAACATAATAATGTAACTAAGCATTTTCATACAAAGTACGGCTAATAAAGGAACTATTTTAAAATGATCGAATTTCGAAAAACAGAGAGTAGATTCGGATTCGACACGTTGAGAAACCTAAGGAGAGACCTATTCTTCCTACAATGCAATACGTCACAATATTTCGTAAATGAGCACATAATGTCTGGTAATCACATAATCTCGCATAAACAAATGTATCATAACGAGTGCTTATCGACATATGCTAACATACGAGTTCATCCAAAGATATTCTGACATGAACAAGATTGGGTGTAATAATTGTGGAGCAAAAAATAATCAAGAAGAAGATGGAGACGACATGTGAACTTTTGGGTGAGAAAGATAAAATTACCCTTGAGGCACACCGGGATTCCCACGCGCATGCAATGAACAATAATGGCACAATTGAGGTCAAAGGTGATCAAAATGGTATTCTTTTAAGCCTTCTTATCATTCCTCAACAAACCCACAAGGTAACTCCCAATTATCTTTTCAAATTGGGATTAATTACCTAAATTAATTAATTATCTAATTAATTGATTAATTACCTAAAGTAATTGCAAGATATTATTTCCATAATATCTTGCAATCAATCCCATAAAACAACTAAATGTGGCCAATCCCAATTCTCCTAATAGGGCTGGTCACACCCCTATATATAGCCCCTCATTTTCTCCAAAACCTAATTCCAATTCTCTTCTAAAATTCTCTAAATTTCTCTAAACACTTTTCCCTCAAATTCTAAATTCGGCATCGGAGAATCTTCGGCCAAAGCCCCCCACCCCTCAATTCATCGTGGGCGTGAGAGGCTATTGGCCTTGATCTTAGGTGTTAATTGTTTTGCAGGTGCATTTTCGTCCAAGAAGAAGAAGGCGGAAATTTGCATCCATAAATTGGTGCTTTCATTGAGAGTCTTAATGTTGGAAATGTGCCCTAAAACCAATCATATGATGATACTTTATGGACATTTCACATGTTAAACTAATCTAGTTTAATATTAAGGGCAAACATTATTGTTTGAGCCGTCTCATATAAATGTTATATGCTTAAACGATAAAGTCCAAGGAATATGTGATTGGAAGAATGCGATCTAAAGAAGTTAGATTCATGAGACCATTCTTTCGTTGACACATCCTAAACGTTCCTGATCATAGGATTGTCAATTGGGCATTGACAGTCCGTTAAGATCAGTACGTGCTATGTCTTCTCTCAGGGAGAGTGACTAGTCTCGAGTCATTGGTGTGTGTGACATCAAGACAAGTACGTAGGTGCTCAATAGAGAATGAGTTCACTGAAAACGATCAACGAAGAGTTCTCATATTCATGTCACATGAGAACTCATGGTTGGGATAATGCAAAGTAGTTCTTTGACCTGAGGCATCACAGCTGTCTTGTGGTTAGGTACTTGATCTTTGATTATGTCAAAGTCACTCTATCAGGGTGTCCACGGCATCGTCGGGGTTAAGCCACTTAGCCATGGAGGCAAGTGAATGCGCAACAAGGGATCTCTAACCTTCAAACTGTTTGAGGGAGAATACTCTATGATATGATTTAGAATCTCTGGCCAGAGTATGAATGAGATGTTGGAATGCGTTCCAGATCACATTCAAGGTAATCATATAAGTACAAGATTCACATTGGATAGTAGACATGAATAAACTATCAAACCAAACAATGTGGTCAAGAGTATTGTATTAGAGAAAGACCGTATTGCATTTGTAATCCTAAAACTGAATAGGTTCTCCACCTCTTCTGATTAGCTTGGGTAACCATGACATGCTGCTAGGCGTCAACCATGGTTTGTGGAAGCCCTAAAAGTGTATTATCACTAACGGGAGAATTGAAAGTAAGTTTCAATTCACAATCGATTAGAAAGAGTTTTAATCGCCCACTGCCTCGCTAAAAGGAACCTAATGGATCGTTCACCGAGTAAGGTAGAGTTTGAAGAAACAACGGAGATGAGTAAGAATAATTAAATGGTTTAATTATTTATCTAAGGCTAGGATTAATTAATATGTTAATTAATCAAACGAATAAGTTCGTTAAAGACCTCGGATTAGTTTTGGGCCGCAAGGCCCAATGGGATTTGAATGTCAAGCCCATTAACTCAAGTTGTATGACAACTTGAATAAACAAAGGGCTTGAAAGCCCAATAAACCTATAGGCCGGCCATGTGTAAAAGAATAGGGCTTTTGGTCCATTAGGTCACTTATTTGAAGGGACTATATAAAGGACTTTATAGCCTAAAATTTACTAAGGGTTATTTTTGGGGGAAAGGATGAGAACACAAGCTCTCCTTTCTCTCTAAAATTTCGGCCAACCTTGGAGGGATCATCTAGCAATCAAACTCCTCCAAGGTCACTCATTTCTTCTTCATTATGCCTTGGTGATGAATAATTAGAGGTTCTCAATTTTGGGAACTTGGAGAAACCTTTTCATCCATCCAAATCCATGGATCTAAGATGCAAGGAATGAAGGCCCTCTCTTTGGGTGATTAGCCTTTGCTTATGCAAAGAGGAATCTACAAAGGTATTGATTTCTCAACTCACTTTGTTTTGCGTTGAGTCTTGGTTCACCTATCTACTAGGCTTTGAATTTCATGGGTAAATGTTTTGTTTTAAGTGCATACAAGCATGATTCCGCCTTTAATTGTTAATTGTATGCTATTGATGTTGCTTAAATGAACATGTTTTTCACAAATTTTTCTTCACTTAATTCACACGCTTGAAGAAGACTCTCACATTCAAGGTTTCTAATTTTTTGTTCATACGTAGATGTTCGTACTTTCTCATTCCTAGAACTTTTTATGCAAAAATTATTTGAATAAACGTAAAAGAAAATTATAATGACAAGAAATTCGTAAACCTAACGAATGGAACTTTGTACGTTCAAGGATTTGGACCACGACGATCCACGAGGCTCAACGCAAAGGCACCACCTCTACGGGGCAACACCGTGGTAGCAGCCATTATGGTAACTCACGACGAGATCCGAGCCCAGAGAGCAGGCCTCACCTTGCAGCCACAAGCTCTGGCCCATGTCAACTTGTAGCGTCGTGCCCAAGCCCACGCCATAAGGGAACCCAGCTCGGCCCAGCGCAAGTAGGCCCAAGTTGAGCAGGCCCAGAATCAGGCAGCCATGGCAAGAGCACCAGCCCAGACCTCGCGGGGCCAAAGCCATCACGAGCCCAGTCCACTCCAAGGCCGAGCCCAAGACCATAGGGCCTAAGTAACAACACTTATCCCGACAAGTCATAGAGTTGACAAATGGCCTCGCATAATAGACAACTGATAGGAGCATATTTATGCTACGTAGTTATGTTGTTTCCTTGCATTTAGTGAGTTAATTACTATTTATTTTAGTCTTTTAAGCTATTTTCGTATGTTTTTAGGTCCTAATGGCAAAAGAAGCAAGAAAGAGCATTTTGAAGCTAATTGGAGCATTTTTGGGCATGGATTGGATAACTTAACCATGGAGTAAAGAAGATGGACGAGATTAAAGTCAAGAAGGGCTAGGAAAGGCTACAAATCTGGTGGATGAAGTCCTAAATCAAAGAAGATAAGGAAATAGCAAGGAATATGGAACCTTATCCAACCTTATCTTATCCTATCCCAACCAACCTTATCCTTTCCTAACTCTAACATTATCCTATCCTATCCTATCCAAATCAGGTTAGGACTTAAATCTAGCTAATTAGAGGGGATTAATTACACATTTAAACACCTATTTCAGTTTCTAGAAGCCTTATCCATTTGTTTGCTGCATGTGGACCATTCCTTGTAGGTTTAGGAGTTGCAATCCTTCCTCTACACCTATATCATGAGTCCTTATCCATTTAGGTCCAGAAATCTACCCTTTATCCCTTCTAGAACTCTAAATTCTGCCAAAAAATACCTAGTTTCTAGAAGCCCTTAATTTCTGACGAAAATTCCCTATCCCTTTCCCCTTTGGTTTCTACCTAGACTTAACCCTTTTTCCATGGGATTGTGCAATCCTTTTCCTTCACTAAGTGTGCATAATCAGCCTATATAAACAGCCTATGCCACACCATTCAATCCATCCGCTCACTCATTCATTCATTCATACTTTCATCCATCAAACACCACAATCCATTTTACACCACCCTGTGCCGCAAGCAGAAGGAAGGAGAAGAAGACTAGTGTAATCTGCCATCCAATGAGGGTTTGAAATCTACCATTGGAGTGTGGAGAGTTTCTAGGTGTATTCTATCCTTAGTCTTAGTTCAATGTTTAAATTTAATTATCTTTGTTTTGCGAACATGAGGAACTAACTTCTTTTTAGTTGGAGGTGAATTCGAAGCCATGATTATATGTTTTATATGAATTGATTACGTCCGGTTATTATTTCTTAAGGCATGAATGTGATTTGTTTATCTAAGTTATTAAAACTGGTTTATGTATGTGGGTTGGGGGTTAACACTTAATTTGCATGCATGAATTTGATGCTAGAATATAAGGGGGTTTCACATAATAGTTATTCACTTATATTCACAAGTAGTGGAGGTTGCTAACCACAATCGAGTTAAGTAAATCCTTGGTATGAGTCTCATGCATTTCATAGTAATGAATACCTTGTCAATGCTTATGATTTTCACAAAACTTAATGACTTTTGACATGTATCTTTATTATGCGTTTCATATAGGGAACTTGAGAAAGATAATTTGGTTTAGATGCGTATTCCATCTAACTCAATGAAATAAGGAAAATCTGATGGTTAGTTGTGCGATGCAACTAATTTGGGGCGTTGTCATTCATAGTCTAAAAGAATAATAACTGGAAATTGGTTCGTATGCATATATCATGTGTGGAGAAGGACCCTCTAACTAGCCTTTTACCCATTTATTTTACTTAAATTCGTTTTTCAAAAGTGTTTTCTATAAAGTTTTTGTTTTAAGTTTAAAATTCGTCAAAAACAATCCCTATTTCACTTAGTCTTCATATTTGAGTCAAAACTTGTTTTCCTTGAGTCTTTTGAGTTAAGTCAAGTCCTATTTTCGTGCAAAACACTTATTGAGTCTAAAATTGAATCTTTTTTATTATTGGTTGCTATTTGAAGTGTCTAAAGTTAGTTTTGAGTCTATAGAGTCTAGTTTAGTGTTTTTGAGTCTTATTTATATAGATTAGCATCCCTAGTTAATCCCCGATCTAGAACGATCCCTACTTACATATCTACTACAATTGTCACAAATAGGGTTTAATTTGAGTGTTAGAATATTTCACATCAAATTTTGACCTCGCGGGGCCAAAGCCATCACGAGCCCAGTCCACTCCAAGGCCGAGCCCAAGACCATAGGGCCTAAGTAACAACACTTGTCCCGACAAGTCATAGAGTTGACAAATGGCCTCGCATAATAGACAACCTTGGTGAATTAGCTATTGCAATGCACCAAGATGCAAAATGCCCTAGACGAAGTGTCCCGAAGTAAGACAAGGGCAAACACGAACCTCTCCAGCAGCGTCCTGGCAAGCAACCACTCGACCAGTCATGAATCGAGTGTTCTAGAGGTGTACACTCCCGATTGGGCCCCCGAGATAGCGTATACTCTCGTCTTAGCTCACGGAGGAGCGTGCACTCTTGATTAGGCCCACAGACGAGCATACATTCACGGTTAGATCACACTTCGATATTCAACATGAGCAACCATCTAGGCGAAGTGTTCATTCAAGGCTAGGCCCGCAAAGAGCATCCTCCACCTCACATCGGAGTAGGCAACATGACGAACGGAGAAAAGCAGTCACTTAATCTAGCTCAAGTTCAATCAGCAGCCTGCAAAAAACTTGCTCACCTGCTAGGAATGTACCACATGCACCACAACCGTGGCATAGACGAGTTAAACATATGGAAGAGCGGCCTAAACCAGCAGATCATGATTAAAGGTAGCCAAGAGCTCTGCTATACCTAACAAAGGCAAATTCAAGAAGAAGTATAGAGGCTATCGATTGAGCGATTGCGCGATTTCCAATGCAACAAGGTCACCAACGAGGCACTATAACGGGATATAACCAACATAAGCAGGTCACCATTCACGGATGAGATTGAGCAGGCAAAGTCTCCACGTAAGTTCAGCATGCCATATTTCACATCCTTCAAATGAGATGGAGACCCGGAAAGACACCTAAAGCACTACAGAAGTGTAATGATCCTTTATTGAAACAACAACAATCTCATGTGCAAGATATTTGCCACCACTCTACAAGACGATGTGCAAAATTGGTTCTACACCCTGCCGCCACAATCTAGCCGGCTTTTCGACAAACTTTCTTTGGTTTTCACCAAAGAATATTCATCATATCGCTTGATCAAGAAGAAGTCTAACCACTTGTTCAACGTCAAGAAAAACCCAAAGGAGTCGTTTTGCGATTATGTGAAGAAGTTCAAAGCAAAGAAAGCAAAGATAGTCAAATGCAACGACTCAATAACTAGAGCAGCCTTCCAAAAATGACTTTCAGCATACCACCTGCTGTTCAAAAAATTGATCATGAAAAAAGATCTATCTCTGGCAGACTCTTTCGCTATGACAGAAAAACATGTACTTTGGGATAAGGCTCGCGCGATGCACATTCAATGACTTAAAGAAATATCCAACATCACCTCTCTATTATCCAAACAGGAAGTAGTAGAGGACTTATTTACATGCTTGATGGTATCTGAAGCAGCAATAAGCTCTACCTTATACGAGAAGAGCTGGGGGCCCGACTACCTATATTCCACAATTTTAAAGCTTTTCTCGATGCAGAAACCAGTTGCCAGAAATTTAAAAGCTAACTTTGGTGACAATTGTTGCAACCTGGAAGCTCAAGTTATACCTTCAAACGCAAGCAGTCATCCCTATCATGCACTATGCTGCCTAATCTAGACATACGGCGATAAAGGCACAGACATTAGCAGATGCAAAGTTTTCTGAACAACGCAACAACTCAGCCCAAAAAAGGCGCCAAGGGCAGACGAACACTTAAAGGACACACTCGGAAGCAAGTTTTGTCCTCGTCACCCCAAAAAATTGTACATAGAGGCAACATGTACCGACAGTTTAGCACCACCTCTTGATGCAAGTCACACGGCCCCAGGCAACCCTTGCTCTATAATTTAGCTTTAGAATGGCCCAATACCGACAGTTAAGTATCTCTTGCTGCGTATAACATGGCCCTAGCCTTACGGCTCCCTATCACACATTCACGCCTAGCCTAGGCAACACAACAAAGCAACCCAACGATGCCTCGAAGGCAATCGAGCACGCCCTAGCCATGCCTGCTTCACACGTTGGAGACTTCTGGCATTTACACGTCGACGACGTATCCAACTACAAAGGCTCAAGAGCAGGAGTGGTCTTTGTCACCAAGATGGTTTGACGCTCGAGCAGGCAATCACTTTACACTTCAAATCCAACAACGAAGCAGAGTACGCTCGACCAGGCAATTACTCTACACTTCAAATCTAATAACAAAGTAGAGTACGAACCCTACTAGCAGACCTCCAAATGGTAAAAGAATTGGCTGTGAAAAAACTTGCAATTCATTATGATTCCAAACTAATCACCAGCCAGACTACTGGAGAGTATACGGCAAAACATCTGAAGATGGCGCAGTACCTAAAGAAGGTACAAAAGTAACTTGAGGCATTTCAGACTTACATCATCACTCAACTTTCGCGAACAGTCAATGCCTACACGGACACGCTAGCCAACCTAGGCTCTTCCCTCAACCATCAACTCAAATGCTCTATTTCAGTGGAGCATCTAGACGAGCCAAGTATAGAGGCGGAACTAGTAGCCGAGGTGTTATAGGTTAGTACAACTCTAAATTGGCAAGATTCCATTATAAACTACCTGGTTAATGGCACAATTCCCATAGAAAGATTGGAGTCTAAAAAGCTCCAAACAAAGGTAACACGCTACTACATGTGGAACGACATTCTCATCTGAAGATCCTACACTTGGACCACATCTCCATTGCCTAGCGTATCCTGACAACCTAAAGGTTCTAAGATCAACCCACGAAGGCGTTTATGGAAATCACTTCAAAGGCCGATCCTTATCACATAAGGCTCTAAACGCAGGCTATTATTAGCCTACTATGCATCAAGATGCAAATAAGTTAGTACAAAAGTGTTACTGCCAACACTATAAGTCAGTACCAGCACTGCATGCCAGCAAATTACACATGCATATAAGTTATTAGTCGTTCATGCAATGGGCAATCGACGTGGTAAGGCCAATGTCGCCCGCTACTGGGGGCAGATGCATGATGATCGTGGCAACTGACTACTTCACTAAATGGGTAAAAGTAAAGCCTATGACAACCACAATTTAGACAGACATAAAGCACTTCATATGGAGGAACATCATTTGCCGATTTGCCAACCCTCAATCCATCATCACAGATAACAGCCCACAATTCTTAGGCAAAGATTTGGTGAAGTTCTTCTAGAAATATGGCATCAAGCAGCATATGTCCACACTAAGGTATTCCCATGGCAATAGGCAGATCGAAGCATCTAACAAGACGATTCTTAACTATCTCAAGAAATTCTTATCCAACAAGAAGGGAAAATGCCCAAACGAACTTCCTGGATGTCTATGGGTGTTTCGCACAACCAAACGATGAGCAACTGGTGAGACTTCTTTCTCTTTGGCATTTGGTTCAAAAGCAATCATTCATTCCAATGTCATCGTGCCAAGTATCAACACTCTACTGCCAAGCATTAAGTAGAACAGAAAGGAGATGGCCACAAACTTAGATATGGCAAAGGAGAAACGCGAGAAGGTTACCACCTGCATCCCAGCCTACCAGCAACAGCTCATCTCCAGCTGTAACAAAAGGGCCAAGATCCGGCAGTTCTAGCATAGAGATCTAGTCCTAAGAAAAACCTTCATCATTACCCGCAGAGAAAGTTTTAAAAAGATGGATCCCATCTGGGAAGGTCCGTACAAGATCAGCAGGGTAAGGGGCAAAGATAGTTACACCCTTGCCACCATGAAGGACAAAGAGATCCAAAAGTAATGGAACGTCTACAATTTAAGGAAGTAACATGCGTAACCTCCCACTACATCAAAGCCCGAAGACTCAAGCAACTCGACAGGTACCACCTCACAAGCCCAGACTATCTAGTTGTTTTGTAGTTCCTACCTTACAGCTAAGTTCTCGTTCGTTTTTCTCGTTTTTCAATAAGGAATTCAGAAGTAATCTACAACTCGGCTCGGCTTCATGCTTACAACTAATCATTCCTGCACTTCAAAAGAAAATCGCGCCCTTTTTAGGAACTTATCGCATGAATTGCACCCTCTTGGGGACTAACCATGCCTTCCAGTGTGAGAGGGTAAACTAATTCCCTAACACCCACATGGGTTTGCTCTCCAATGTGGGAGGATAAACTATACACTTGTAATATCCAGACGTGGATGAGTCGGGTTGCCCTGGTACAACTAGGTCCACGATGGCTTGCACCGGGATTCTTAGAAGTAGCCACAATAGTCATTTTCAAGGCTTAACTAACTGAAGGATTTTGGGTCTCTTGGCCTAATCCGTGGGGAATCGGGCCTCAGAGATGAAAGAGGCACATTACGCAGTACCCTCTATGGACGGCTATCCTTGAACCCTAAAGCTGTTACCGAGTGCACTAAGGTAGCGTACGGTTTCCAGAAAACTGCCTACGGCTTATGTTATGTTCATTTCAAGTGCAAATATAAGGGTAGTATAATGGCACAAGTAAGGGCGTCGAACCATAGGGACTAATTAGAACTCTACAAATTACTAGCTTTATGTGAACCCTTACTAACAATGAAAATGAAAACTGAATTTAGATTTTTGTTTTGGAAGCTAAAGTAACTTAAAATGCAATACAAGATAAAGATGAATGATAGATTGATTCAAAAATAATGGGAACGGAAGTAGGGATACTGATTTCACCATTACAAGCCAATTCCATGAAAATTAAGTCAAAAAGCATTCAACTCTCCAATCTGCAAGCGAGGGTTCGTTTTACTTATTTATGATCATCTATTTGATGTGTGGTCGTGATCAAGTACTCTTAATCTGCAACCTAGTTGTGATGTTCAAATTAGATTACCAATTAAGAATCCATTAAGAACAAGAAAATTTCAATGATCCAAAGAAATCACATGGCAGGATGTATGCATAGCATTTTTTTCATTCATTCACATGTCCACCAAGATTAAGCATGATGTGTACTATAACCCTGATCAAATAATTCATAAGCAGCCCTAATGGTGATCAAACATTAAGATTAACAAACAAATTATACTATAAAATCAGTGAATGAAATAAGCACACAGATTGGTAATTTGAATACTTTAACTAAATAACATATTTACAAGGCTACATCGAAATCCCCAGCTATGAACTTAATTACACAACATGATTACAAAATATATAAATATCAAGAACAACATGAGTGACATTAAAGTTCATAGAAGAAACCACCTTGAAGTAATTCTGATGTTGAACTTCTCTAAGAACAGCGCGACTACGTGGTTTATTTGGTGGTTGCGGATGGTGAATGGAGAAATGATTTTATTTCTGGAAGAAAGTCCAAAAAATGAGAAGAGAGAGAGCTATTGGTGTCCCCAAGGGGAAGCCTGTGTAAAAGTGGCTGAAACTCTTGATTTTATATGGTTAAAGAGGCTGTTATAGAATGCCAAGACGTCCTAGTAATGGAGCATTTAATTCAAACGTTTTTTTGCTGTTATTAGTCTTATAAAGAACCATATTCATCACCATATTCAATTGTACACTTTGAATCTCTCTCTACATCAGAATCCTTATTCAATTCTCCACTTTTAGCACCATTTTGCCTTATTTACCCTTAAATGGCTCTAAAATATAATTAACTGCACATTAAGACAAAAAAGAGTAAAACGTAACCAGCTTAACTCAAAAATATCACAAAGAGACTAGGAATGGATGGTATAAATGTATGAAATATATGAGTTATCAGCTTGCCCTTCAAGCAATAAGCCACCCTAAACTTATACAACCACACATTTTTTGTGAAAGGTTAAACAAGTTAGCATGCATATACAAAGCTTTATCCATTGCCAACATGCTACACAGTCGATAAGCTTCACCTTTGCCAAGCGCGAAATGATTGCTTAGATCTACACTAATTCCTAAAGTGTTGTGATGCATGCTCTATAACCTACGGAATTGGTTACATAAAAGCAAGGAGTTCTCTCAGACCTTTGCTTATGAAATTCCATACAATTGCGTACTTTTTATACGAAAGGTTAGTGAATTTCATGACCCAAAAAATTTTAGTATGTTGTGATGCAGGCCACACAACTCAAAGGATTGAGGAAAGCCAAAGTTAACACCAAATGGTCATGCGGACTTGTCTGCTTCTGTAAGTAAAGCATCCAGCTACCGACCTTATAGCTAACAACTTTGCAAAAGTTCTACACCAACACACATGGCTGCATAGGCTATGCGGGCCTAGTCTGTTTATTAAAAAGTAGCACTCATGTCGCTGGTCTAAAGATCAAAGTTTGGGCGTGAACAAAAGAAGCAAATATGAATAAGAATGAAGGAAACGAGTTTATTAAATTTTCTAGCAAAATTGATAAACAACTAGGAAAGGCCTACGGAGTTCAAGCAAAGCAAAAAGCAACAAGGAAAATAAAGAAAATCTTAAAGGCTACCTAGAAGACTACTCTTCAGCAGCTTAGACATCCCACCATTACTCGGTCGCCACACCTTCAGCAGCCGCAACGCTCTCAGCAGCGGTATCATCTGACGTTTCACCCTCATCTGCCCCAACCTGGGCACCAAATTCTCCAACTACTTCACCAATGGAAGCCTTAAAAGTAAAGGCAAGCAAGTCTTCCGAAGAAATAGATAAGATTTCGAAGTCTTTCCCAGCAAATCAAAGTTAGACGGCTTACCAAAGAAACGATCTACATAACCCAGCTTGTAGAAATCAGCCTGACTCTAAACAAGCAAAGCCTCAAACCCAACATTCTCACCTTTCAGCTGCTCGTTATCCTTAAGCAGACCAACATGGACACGTTGCAGCTCATCCACTTCCTTCTTCAGACTTTTGTTGATCTTTAATGCACCTTAGAGTTCCAACAATTAGGGTTCAAGCCTATCAACGATCTTCTTGAAGTGGATCACTTGATTATAAGCAGCAATCAACTCTTTATCCTTTACATAAATACCAGAATGAAGCTTGAAAACGAAAAACTCAAGATCTTGAATCTAAAGTATGTAACATCCAATCTCCTTTTCTGCACTTTCATACTTAACTTGGATCGCGTCAAACTTAGTCTTCAAGTCAACGATCTCTTGGCGAGCGGTCTCAAGCTGCAGAGAAGTGGTGGCAGATATATTAGACCCATTCAAAGCAACAAGCTCATACTTCAACCACTTGATCTTTTCGATAGAGGAATAAGCTTCAACTGCTATAGTCTTTGCCACCTCATTGGCAGCCTTGGTATCTTTTTGGTCAAGAAGTATAGACTTTGCTGCCAAAACCGCTATTTTTTTACATCATAGCAAGAAAAGTAGTCCTTCTATATTTGGTCGTATGCTTCACAAATGAACTTGGGCAGACAACCCCTCTAACGCCATCAACAAGCTTAGCACACGTGCCTATGTCTTCAAGTTGATCTAGTTTTAAGATCACACAAATCTCAATAGCTTTCCCAGAAATAGGTTTGGTGGATTTCTAACAACTGCCCACACGAGCAGTCTCTTTTTTCTCAGCAGGTGAATCAGTCTTAGCAGCAAGAGGAGTAGGCCTTGGCGCCACTTTAGTAGCAGAGTCCACCTTATCGCTCTTCATAGTAGCAAGTCTCTCCAAAGGCGAACTGGACTTAGCTCCCAACGGACATCTTGGTACAGACTTCAGCATTAGGGGCATGACAGAACCTCTACGCTAAGCAATCATGTCAGCAATCGTACTAGCCATTTTCAACATTGCAAGCGCCACATGCTCAGATTTAGCAGCCTCATTTTTCTTCTCATTGGAATAAGTCAAGTCAATGACAAGCCTCTCGGCAGCGGGCGGACCCTCACGAGCAGCAGAAAAAATGTTTGGGTTTTTCTCAACTGGCATCTCTTAAGCAGGCTGGGAAGATCTCTTCTTTCCACCTTCACTCATAGTAGATTCCACAACAGCGATTGACGAGCCAATGCATTCACCTTGATCCTCTTTATCTCCTTTCTCGGAAGTAGCCCATCTTTCTCCCAGCAAAGAGGATTAAGTAGCCAACACCATTCACGGTACTCAGCAGGAGAGCTCAAGCCATGTTGGCTTTTCCCTTATTTTTTCTCTCGGACCAGCGAGCAGGAGGCCAACATGCCCAATGTTCCAGTAGCTCATAAGGCCCACGACTTCTTCATTTCTCCCAATCACTGGCTTGGCCCACGTCAGGTCCAAGAGCCCAAAGGACATAAGCCATGCAACTCGCCTAGTACTACGCCCTAACGCCTCAATCAGCGGCCTCAGCCGCACAACTGCCTTTGGCTCTAACCAAGCTAAGCAACCCAAGCAGTGGTCCCTGCCATAACACTTCTTGGCCCATGCCGAGCCGACTCCTGGCCCATGCTGAGCTAACTCCTGGCCCCTGCCAGTCGACGTGCCGCACCACCTCGATGGCTGCATCGCAACAGCACTATCCAAGAAGAAGACAAGGAAAATTAAAATTTTCTTACCTCAATGTGGCATGGAGAAGACAAAGAAAGCAGGAAAAGATGGTCCTTTGCACGGGCAAGTGTAAAAGATTTCTAAAGGAGGGGGAACAAATATCCTCTAGCTTTCTCTCTCTTGTAGGGTAGAATAAATTGCTCTCTAAAGTTGATTTAATAATCTACTTATGGTAGACTTAAATAGACTTTAAAAGTAATTTATTTCCCTTTCCTAGAGTGATCTAATTTCCAATTAAAGAGAGAATCTACGTCAAGAAAGGAAACTATGCTATGTTTCCTAAAAGAGAAGATCTCTACACCTGCTACCATTTCCTGCAAGTAGCCCAACAGGTGTGGGGGCATTTGTGGAGCCAAAAATAATAAACAAAAATATGGAGACGATACGTGGACTTTTAGGTGAGAAAGACAAAATTACCCTTAAGGCACACCAGCACTCCCACGGGTATGCAACAGACACTAACGGCTCAATTGAGGTCAAGGGTGATCAAAATGGTATTGTTTTAAACCTTCTCATCATTCCTCAACAAACCTACAAGGTAACTCCCAATTATCATTTCAAATTGCGATTAATTACCTATATTAATTAATTAATTAATTATCTAATTAATCAATTAATTGCCTAAAGTAATTGCAAGATATTATTTCCATAATATCTTGCAATCAATCCCACAAAACAACCAAATGTGCCCGATCCTAATTCTCCTAAGAGGGTCGGCCACACCCCCATATATATAACCCCTCATTTTCTCCAAAACCTAAGTCCAATTCTCTTCTAAAATTCTCTAAATTTCTCTAAACACTTTTCCCTCAAATTCTAACTTTGGCATCAGAGAATCTTCGGCCAAAGCCCCCCACCCCCCAAATTCATCATGGGCGTGCGGGGCTCTTAGCCTTGATCTTAGTTGTTAATTGTTTTGCAGGTGCATTTTTGTCCATGAAGAAGAAAAATGCGGAAATTTGCATCCACAATAATGATAAATGCTCTAGTACAACAATCACGTGAAGACTGGTGCTATGCGCATCACATACGAGTCATAATTGCCAAGAGCAATCTAGGACTAGACCGGCGCCTACAATGGATCCAAAGTGAGCATAGGTGTGATGTGAACATACACGTGAAGACTGGCCCTAGGTTAGGCGAGTACTAACACTAGTGTAGCACACAAATGAGCAAATAACGTAAATATGATCATGCAACAGTAAACCGATAATTCTAGTCGACATAATGTTATTTATGGTAGTAAATATGATTAAGGCATCCCATAATAATATGCATATTTGTGCATCCCGTAGGACGTAGCCTAATTTCCTAATTTTCGTCAATGAGCTAATTCTTATAAACGTTAATCTAATCTAGACATAACATAGAAAATTCTTTATCAAAAATATAAATGGAAACTAAATAAATATATAATATTTAAAAGCAAAGACCCACTCACAAATCATGTCGTTGGGTCAAACCCGCCTTACAAGCATCAAAAATCCTCGTGATGCATTTCACATAGAAATGAAACCATTTACATAAATATATTACGTAATGTTGTAACTAAGCAATTTCATACAAAGTACGGCTCATAAAGAAACTATTTTAAAATGATCGAATTTCGAAAAACGGAGGGTGGATTTAGATTTGGCACATCGAGAAACCTAAGAAGAGTCCTCGAGTTCCTCCACGTGCAGCCATGTGCAGCACATGCCACTCGCAGTGGCTCCCCATGCGCGCTGATGCACCTGCGAGTACGCTAGTACTTGCCTTTCTCGTGAAGGCCTGCAAATTGTGGGTTGCAGGGCCATTTTCCAAGCTCATTTGGAGTTTATTTCTTCACCAAATCCGATGATTTAAAAGCTAAAGTGAACTTAAAAGTGTAAGGAACATCTATATACCAATTTAAGGCCTAGTCATGGTCAGTGTTGGTCGAAAGAATGGCCTGAAAGTGGTTGCATCATTCGCTAGAAAATATGGGGAAAACTCCCCGAGATGTTTTCTGCATTAGATCACCCCCAACTCTCATTTTAAGGTTGAAAAACAATATAAGCAGTGTTCTAAAAATCGGCCTAGGCAGCCGCCTAGGCGCTACAAGGTGGCCAACCGCTCTGATTAGCCCATAATCGGGAGAAAAATCGGTAAAAGGATTAGGCGGGCGCGGAGGCAACTTAGGCAGTGCTTGGGCGGCTTATGCGGGCGACTCGATGACCTAAGGGGTCTGGGCATTTTAGATATTTTGTCGTTGTAGAGAGCTGGGTTCTTGTTCTGGTTCTACCTTCTGCATTTCAAGAAGATGTAAGGAAGAAGAAGACGGAAGGAAGAAGAAGAAGAAGATAGAATAAATGAGTTTCTCTCTTTTTCCACTCCCCCACGTGACAAACATAAGTCACATAACCTTTCCACTTTTTGTTTTATTTTTTTATTTTTAAATTAATTAACTTCTAATCCTAACAGACATTGAATATTGTGTGGTGTGCCCCACATCCTTTTTTGGTGCAGTGTTCCCCACCTCGCTTTTTACATACTACAAATCACAACGTTTACACCTTTACTTTTTTTTTTAAGTTCATTCACTATATAATAAATAATCTTTAAAAAATATTTATTAAGTAATAAATACTTATTATCATATGAACTTTCATCTTATACCATCTAATTCATTAAAAAATAAAAAATAAAATCCTATCTATTGGATAGACATTGTTTGTTACTCTTTTTGCATTTTATCATTCTTTTATTATATTATCCATGGATTTCATACAAGTATAATTTTTTGTAAGAGACAATATGCGCTTATTTATAAGATATACAATAAATATACCTAAATCCGCCTAGACGCCTAAGCGCTAGGTGCTAGCCCGCCGCCTGACTAGCGCCTAGCGTTTTTTAGAACATTGAATATAAGGGCTTCGAAATAAGAAGGATCTGAGGGTCTCAAGGCTCACGATGGTTGGGGAAAGGAATGAACAATGATAGAAGTCATTGTGCAGTGTAGGGTTTTGAGTTCATGGTCTGAACTTGCAGACCAAGATCCTATTTCTGGCTGGAAGATTGTTGAACTTCTTTGAGGGGGTGAGTCAAGGTGGTGATAGTGTTGGCCACTACATCTTTTCGATGCTTCACCAAGAGAATTGAGAGTTAGAGAAGGATGAAAGAAAGAGAGTTAAAGAGATATGGGAGGGAAAGAAAGAGATGAGGGAATCCAGGAGAGTGGGAAATGAGAGGACACAGGGACAAAGGGGACGAGATACCCACATGAGTTGGTCCCACAGACATAGATACCCCATAAGAAAATAATAAAATAATAAGGATGAATATCTAGAATAATAAATTTACTAAAATGCCCTTCTGCTTCGTAGTTTCGTAAAATCTTCACCATAACTCCAAATTCAATTCCGCTTGCGCCCACACTTTTGTAGCAATGGGTACTACAAGAATATTATAATAGCTCATACACGTCACGAAATGACGGTCAATGAAAGTCAACATTTTTGCCATGAAGGGTATTCTAGTAAAATCACACATTTAAGATTAACAAAATCGTAAAATTTGGGACAGGTTGTTACACCCACCACTTGCCCTTGCTTATTTGGATTGCTGAAGGTGGTTTTTTTGGGGCTTGAGGGCAACATTATTGCCTTCGCCCTTGCCTTCTACCAATTGGTGGAGATACTCTTAGAACAAGTCCACTCCATGCAAATTGTTTGGGCAATTAACCAATCCAAGTCCTCAAAATCCAAAAAATACTCCACCCTTGCCTAATTAATTGGTTATTCAGTAGCCAGACTCATTACTCGGGCATGAATAGTCCAAGCTTGTGACTGAGTGGATTTGACATCAACCATGCATCAGCCACATGAACCCTTTTTTTTTTTTTTTCCTTTTTTTTTTTTTTTTTTTTTACGCCAGGTGCATAGTTTGTACGTGCAGAGAATGTCGAGTGAGCCGACCAAAAAACATAGTTAGGGCCCGCGCTACAGCCACACTCAGCCCTTCAAGATAAGAGCATGTGAAGAGGATTGAAGAGCCTCACATGGGTGATAACATTGTGAAAACAAGGGTAAACTTCACGGGTATGAAAGCTTAATCTTTCTTCTTTCTTTTCTGAAAGGAGTCTTGGTTCACCATCCACTAGGCCTTGAATTTCATGGGTGTTAGATTTGTTTTGAGTTCATGCTTTACTTTAATTTTTAATATATGCATGTGTTGCTTAAATAATGTCTACATGGACAAAGTTTTTCCTTCACAAACAAGCTTATGATATTCTTCGAAGTGGCTAAATATCGAATGAGGCAACAATATTTTCTTTATTTATTTGTTTGCCCCTAAATTGACATTTATTAGTTTTAGTAGTTTTTTTTTTTCCCATATTTTTTGTAGGCACTTCAAGTACAAACTTGGTACAATAAGGCCAACAAGAGCAAGTCATTTAACCGCTTTGAATGTTGGAATGTTGTCAAAGATTGCCCCAAATACAAAATTGTGCATTGTCATGAACGACTTATCTGCATTCTACACCATAAGAAGTCTCGCTTGTTCAAGAAGGCAACCCACTTGAAGTGCCTGATGTGAGAATTATACGCACACAAATTAAAACCCTCTTGTGACAATTGTAGTATAAGTATAAGTAGGGATCGTTCTTAACCGGGGATTAGGAGGGATTGCAAAATCACTTGGAAACTGACTCAAAAACGTAAAATAAAGTTTAAAACACTAAACTAGACTCAAAGAATGCAAAACTAAACACTTAAAACACTAAAACAAACCAAAAGACTCAAACAGCACCCAAAACACTCAAAACAGCCTTAAAAACACTTTCTGGGCAGTTTTGAGCACTTTGACTACTTTGGACGAAATTGGGTAATAAAATGAATCAAAACACTTAAAAACACAAACTAAGACACTTTCTAACTAAGTTGGACACTAAAGCAAAGGGGGATTGAGTTTTTGACGAAATTAAATAAAATGCACAGAATGTAATTCAAACAGATTGTAAAGATGAATTTGATGAACATATGGATGAAATGCTAGCTAGAGGGTTCTTCTCCACACATGTCACACTTGCACACAAAACGATTTCTAATTGCTTTTCAATAAACCATGAATTCTCAACGCCCCAGATTAACCGTGAATTGCACTAATTAACCCTCAGATTTTCCTAACGTTATTGAATTGGATGATTGCATACGACAACCCAAAACATTCCCCACAAGTCCCCTACATGATTGCATAATAGAGATACAAGCAAGAATCATTAAGTTCTATGAAAACCATAAGCATTGACGAAGCACTTGTTACTATGATTGCATGAAACTTATGCCAAGAATTTACTTAACGCGATTGAGATCATCAACCTTTACTACTTGTGAATATAATTCCATAACGATTAGGTGAAATTTCCTTATATCCTAGCATCCAATTTATGCATGATAATTAAGCGTGCACTCTCAACCAACACACACAAATCAATGTAACTCACATAGATAAGTAAATTGAATTCACACCTTATGAAACGCAATTGGAAGTAATCAAATCATATTGCAAACATAAACATGTATTTCGAATCCCCCCCTAGCCAAAGGGGGTTTAGTTCCTCTTACGTACAAGACAAAGATAAGTAATTTTAACCATTGAAATCAAGGAGAGGAAAGCACCTAAAAATTCCTACAACTCAAACTTGAATTGTATGAACTTTTAAGCCCTCTTCTCCTCCTCTTTGTTGCGGCACAAGGGTTTGTTGTTTGTTGTGAATTTTGGGGGTTATGGATGGTGTAGAATGATGTGTTTAGGATAGGGATGGATGTAGGGGATGGCAAGGCTTATTTTTGGGCAGAAAATATGAAGAATGGTGAAGTATGGATGTGTTATAGAGAGGGGATGAATTTCTGGCGTGAATTGGTGAATGAATGGTTGTTTTGTGGCTGCAATGGATGTTTATTTATAGGTGGATGAATGATTAAAGAGGGAATATGACAGCTAGGTTGGTTGGTGGCTGCCATCATGAAGAGTGCATGGATGTGGCTGAATGGGTTAAAGAGAGAATGATGATGGGAGAGCATGTGGGTGACAGCTAGGTTGGTTGGTGGCTGCAATGGAGGTGTGGAATGATGATGGGAGAGCATGTGAGTGAATTATGAAGAGTGAATGCATGTAGGGTGCTGCTATAGTGGGAAATATTGGGCAGAAAATATCCTAAGGCTTTATTACTTAGTTTAGGAAAGGATGTAACTCCAAATCCTCCTTTAGGTCTTCAATTTCGTCCATTCCTTTTGCTCCAAGCATATGCTATCCATTCCAAGCCCAATTTTGCTCCAAAATGCTCCAAAATGCATCCTTTTGCATACTTTGCCCTTAAATCCTGAAAATACATAAAACTAGCTTAAAAGACTACTTTACTAAGGAAAAACACTTTAAATGCACAAGACAAGCTAAACTAAGGTGCATAAATATGCTCCTATCAGTGCCGGAATTGACCCATCAAACTTAGGCCTCAAGGTCATAAGGTTGCAAAGAAAAAAGACAGTTCTTCCAATAGTGACTATACAAAATATATGGAATAAATTAACCGCCAATGTGCATTGAGTTTGAAGCAAGACATGGCTAGAATTCAAGCTAAAAATGCTAGATATGTGACTAGAGTTGCAGCTCATGAGAGAGAAAGAGGGATAATTAGGTAAGAAAGGGATACACTTAGGGAAAAAATGAGGGCTAACAAACATAGTCAAATTATGTCCAAGTCTCTTGAAGGAATGTCTCTACATTCAAAATTTTTTAGAGTTCAAAAAGAGCAGAAGTTATGCAAATGAGGCATGCAAAAGATGAGGGACCAAGTGGAGATGACCCTAGCACCATACATTGGTTAGGTGATTTATAGGGAATTTGTAGTAAAATCAAATGTGCCCATAATATCCCATCCACTTTGGGTTGTAATTTTGTATTTGTTCAATATGGAACATTATTTATATTAAGAGAATCGTTATATAAACTAAGAGTATCTTCATTCAAATTGAAATTGTTCATCACACCAAATAAAGTAAGGTCATTTCCTTCCACCACAAGCTTTTTTCAAGTGTCTTAAGCTTGTTACATTCCATACTAGTGCTCGATTAAGTCACTTTGACGCGTTTTGTGAATGTATGAAGATTTCAATGAAGTATAGGGTTAAGTGATCCTTTCATTGTTACGTCCATTTTGTTCCAATGGTTCATGGTTAGGGATGGGCAACGGTTATGGTAGGCGAGTAACCGCGGTTATTTACCCATAACTATTTATGTTCATACCCGCATAACTGTTTACCTATTGGGTAATTGCATAAACGGTTATACCCATACCCATAACCATTTATAAATGATTAACCATACCCATAACCGTGTACCCATTTAACCATAACCATTTACCCGTTTTTGAACCCGTTTATCCTTTTTTTTACCCATTTACCCCTTTTTCACCCGTCTACATGTTTTTTTTTAACAACTTGAAAATTACAAAAGAAAATTTTGTCTTTTAATAGTTTACAAACAAGTTGAGGGTATGGAGCCTACCTGGTCCTCACTGCAAATACTGAGAAGAATCTGGATCGAAAGTTTTACAAATGCCCTCTGAGACAGGTTCAAAAACCCATATCCAAATTTTCAATCTCTCTGGGCTTGAAAATTTGGGGTTTTTAATTTTTTTTTTTTTTAATTTTACATATGTTAAATTAAGAGTGCTACTAACCCCACCCCATTGTCCTATTTTCTCACCCATCTTTTAATAAAATAATAATAATAACATGTTTAATTTTCTAGAAAAAAGACTTTTCAACCCCTATTATGTTTCTCTCTCCCTCTTGCTTCTCTCTTTGGTTTATATCTTATCACCTTCTACATCGACTGTTATGGCTTCTCCACCAACCACCACTGCCTCTCTCGTCCCATGTTTATCATTTTAGTACATAGGTTCTCTCTCTTTGTCCCTAATAAACGCCATGCACATGATGACACTTTTTAGGTGTCATAGAATTGTTTTTTATGGCATTTGACCAACGCTGTGAATCTCTCTCTTTGAATCTAGCGTTCATCCCATCTCACTCTCTTCGAATTTGGAATTCTTCTTTGGAGTTCGTTCGCACCTGCCCTAATAGGAGCATATTTCTGCGACTTAGTTAGCTTGTTTTCTTGCATTTACATAGCTAGTTTCTATTTATTATAGTGATGTAATCTATTTTCATGTGTTTGTAGGTTCAAATGACAAAGTTGGCAAGAAAGTGCAATTTGGAGCATTTTTAAGCTGTTTTGGGCTTGGAATCGATTGCACATGCATGGAGCAAGGTGGATGGACGAATTTGAAGATCAAGAGAGGCTAGGAATGTGCTTAATATCTGCAGAAACAAATTTGGAAGCATTGACGATAAGGAATCAGCTACAAAGAAGGAACATTATCCAAATTACCTTATCTTATCCAAACCTTTTCCAACCTTATCTTATCCTAATCCTATCTAACCTTATCTCCAGCTGCAAGGGGGATTCCTTATCACATTAAACCACTTCCCATCTAATTTAAGGAGTCCTAAAATCATGCAAACAAGTAACCCTTTCCCCCTAGGAATCTGCCACACCTCTCTCTCATTTTCCACTTTGGTTTCTGACATATAGCTAACCTTTTCCTTATAGATTTGAAGTGTTAAAATCCTTTTCCTAAGCTACTGTTGTGCCGCACCTAAGCCTATAAATATAAGTCTATGCCACATAATTCAATCATCACCCTCTACCACAATTTCACACCACGCCATCCACCACACCTCAAGAGCCTAAATTCAGAAAATCCCCATTTTGCCGTAGCAAGGAAGGAAGGAGGACCCACCTGTAGCCATGCTTGCCATTCAAGACGTTGGATTGTTGAAGCGTTTGTAGGTGTATTCTATCTTTGTTTTCAATGTTTAAATTTAATTATCTTTGTTTTGCGAACATGAGGAACTAAATTCGTTTTAGTTAGAGGTGAATTCAAAACCATGATTATATTTCAATATGAATTGATTACTTCTAGTTGTGATTTCATAATTCGTGAATGCAATTTACTTAACTATTTGGTTAAGAACTTATTCTTGTATGTTGATTAAGGAGGCCTACTTAGTTTGCATGCCTGAATTTGATGCTACAATATAAGGGAGTCTCATCTAATCGTTATGAACTTATATTCATAAGTAGTGGAGGTTGCTAGTCACGATCGTGTTAAGTAAATTCCTGGCAGGAGTATCATGCTGTTCATAGTTACGAATGTCTTGTCAACATTTATGATTTTCACAAAGCTTAATGATCTTTGATTGTATCTCTATTATGTTGTTCATGTAGGGAACTATTGAAGAATAATTTGGTTGCCAATGCGTATCCCGTCCAATTCAATGACTTAAGGAAAATATGAGGGTTAATTAGTGTTGTTCACGGTTAATCTGGGGCGTTGAGGTTCATGGTTTAAAGAAAGAATAACTGGAAATCGATTTGGGTTGCATATGTTTCATGTGTGGAGAAAGACCCTCTAGCTAGCCATTCACCCATTTAAACACCCAATTTCATTCAAATTGTTTAGAGTCTTTAAATCTGTTTGTTTTTACTTTAAATTCGTCAAAAACGCAATCCCCTTTACTTTGTTGTGTCAAATTCGTTAGAATCTGTCCAAACTTGTGTTTTTAAGTGTTTTGAGTCAAGTTAAAAGTAATTTTCGTCCAAATTACTCCTTAGGTCCTGTTTTGAGTCAATTTAACTTAGTTTGTGTGTTTTGAGTCTATTTAGCTTAATTTAGTGATATAAGTCTAGTTTTCTGTTTTTAATTTTAAATTTGTGTTATTAAGTCAGTTTAGAGTAGATGAGCATCCCTTCCAATCCCGGGCCTAGAACGATCCCTACTTACACATACTACAATCATAGAGTTTTGATTTGAGTGTTAGAATATTTCACATCAAATTTTCATAAATTCTTGCTATCTTCTGCAAAGGAACTGAAATGTAGAGGAATTGAAATTTTGCACTCTCTGAATTGAAATTCCTTTATTCTTTGAATTTGAAATCCCGACTGTGGTGGCCATTTTTTCCCCAAAATCAAATCAAATAAGCTTGAATTTACCTGATTAGGGTTTGATTACTCTACATATTATTCTATGTAAATTATATCATCTAATATTGGAGTACGATCATGGTGATTGCAAATTTTGGGTTTGTTTTATTAGATTAGGTCCCATCCAATTTTCAAGGCATCTTATTGTAATGCATTCGGAATTTTTCAGAAATTTTTGGAATTTGGATATGGAAATTTTTTACAAAAAATTTGTTTTGTTAGGTTAAGTTCCATCCAATCATCTATTTTGTCCTCTTGGTTGTGAAAACGGAACAATGGAACTATGGTGAAGGTTATTTTAGGAATTATGGTGGGTGAAAAAATAGGATTTCAAAATTTTAAACTTTTATAGTGGGTGAGATTATAATGTGAAGGAAGATTTGTGAAAAACATGTTCATTTAAGCAACATCAATAGCATGCAATTAACAATTAAAGGCGGAATCATGCTTGTATGCACTTAAAACAAAACATTTACCCATGAAATTCAAAGCCTAGTAGATAGGTGAACCAAGACTCAACTCAAAACAAAGTGAGTTGAGAAATCAATACCTTTTTAGATTCCTCTTTGCATAAGCAAAGGCTAATCACCCAAAGAGAGGGCCTTCATTCCTTGCATCTTAGATCCATGGATTTGGATGGATGAAAAGGTTTCTCCAAGTTCCCAAAATTGAGAACCTCTAATGATTCATCACCAAGGCATAATGAAGAAGAAATGAGTGACCTTGGAGGAGTTTGATTGCTAGATGATCCCTCCAAGGTGGCCTAAATTTTAGAGAGAAAGGAGAGCTTGTGTTCTCATCCTTTCCCCAAAAATTACCATATGTAAATTTTAGGCTATAAAGTCCTTTATATAGTCCCTTCAAATAAGTGACCTAATGGACCAAAAGCCCTATTCTTCTAACATGGCAAGCCTATAGGGTTTATTGGGCTTTCAAGCCCTTTGTTTATTCAAGTTGTCATACAACTTGAGTTAATGGGCTTGACATTCAAATCCCATTGGGCCTTGCGGCCCAAAACTAACCCGAGGTCTTTAACGAACTTATTCGTTTGATTAATTAACATATTAATTAATCCTAGCCTTAGATAAATAATTAAACCATTTAATTATTCTTACTCATCTCCGTTGTTTCTTCAAACTCTACCTTACTCGGTGAACGATCCATTAGGTTCCTTTTAGCGAGGCAGTGGGCGATTAAAACTCTTTCTAATCGATTGTGAATTGAAACTTACTTTCAATTCTCCCGTTAGTGATAATACACTTTTAGGGCTTCCACAAACCATGGTTGACGCCTAGCAGCATGTCATGGTTACCCAAGCTAATCAGAAGAGGTGGAGAACCTATTCAGTTTTAGGATTACAAATGCAATACGGTATTTCTCTAATACAATACTCTTGACCACATTGTTTGGTTTGATAGTTTATTCATGTCTACTATCCAATGTGAGTCTTGTGCTTATATGATTACCTTGAATGTGATTTGGAACACATTCCTAAATCTCATTCATACTTTGGCCAAAGATTCTTAATCATATCATAGAGTATTCTCCCTCAAACAGTTTGAAGGTTAGAGATCCCTTGTTGCGCATTCACTTGCCTCCATGGCTAAGTGGCTTAACCCCAACGATGCCATGGACACCCTCCTGATGGAGTGACTTTGACATAATCAAAGATTAAGGACCTAACCACAAGACAACTGTGATGCCTCAGGTCAAAAGACTAATTTGCATTATCCCAACCATGAGTTCTCATGTGACATGAATATGAGAACTCTTCGTTGATCGTGTTCAGTGAACTCATTCTCTATTGAGCACCTACGTACTTGTCTTGATGTCACACACACCAATGACTCGAGACTAGTCACTCTCCCTGAGAGAAGACATAGCACGTACTGATCTTAACGGACTGTCAATGCCCAATTGACAATCCTATGATCATGAACGTTTAGGATGTGTCAACGAAAGAATGGTCTCATGAATCTAACTTCTTTAGATCGCATTCTTCCAATCACATATTCCTTGGACTTATCGTTTAAGCATATAACATTTATATGAGACAGCTCAAACAATAATGTTTGCCCTTAATATTAAACTAGATTAGTTTAACATGTGAAATGTCCATAAAGTATCATCATATGATTGGTTTTAGGGCACATTTCCAACAATCTCCCACTTGCACTAGAGCCAATCAGCTTAGTCATCAGTGATGATACCTCTTCTGTAGTCATTTCATAAATGGCTGAGTAGTAGGCCTAGACAATGGATATCTATATGTTATCCATAGAAGCAACCTTGAGAATAATGACGTCACCATTATACATGATTCTCAATCATGTGGTTCAGTCTCTCATTTGAGTTCAGACCTTGATGAGACCTTGATTCCCTGGCTTGAGCTATCGCCCCATTAGTGTCATACACTTTCTGGTTGGAACCGAATGGAGAGTTCATAAATGAACTTTCCCATCCAAACAACAATGTTGTAAGCTTCTATATGGCAATATATTTTGCATACATGATGGAACACATTAAAGTCATTACTTTTAACGTTTCCACCCAAATATCTCTTTAGTCATAATAAAGAGATATCTCATTATCACTTCATTCATAATGAAGAGATATTCTATGATGGAATAGATTCATAATCTAATACATTTACACTTCCATTACGTTACTCTAATTCTTCCTCATTCTTGAGGAATCCATCTTTAGTATTTCTTAAATACCTAAGGATTCACTTGACAGTTGCCATGGTTCTGATCCTGGGCTTGCACTGATATCATCTTGTACCGTTCTAGGTACAACTTATATCAATATTTTCATACAATATGAAATACATAAATCACCTTTCTGTGTATGCATAAAGGATTCTATTTACGCATTATTTCTTTGGGAGTCAAAGGGTACATTCCCTTTGAGAAGAACAACTTCCTAGTCTCACTAGAATTGTCATTCTAATTGAAGTTTATCATCATATGAGAAACTTCCTAGCATCTCTTGTCTATTTTAGGGATTGATATAATCCAATTATATCTTGAAATCTATCATTATAGATTTTCATCCCATGTATATAGACTATGTCTCCCATAAACATTCTATCATTATAGAATGTTTAAAGTCATAACTTTAACGATGAAGAATTCCTTTCATTTTCAAAATTAATATATATCATGTATATATATTCAAATTTAGGAATATGATCAACTCCCACTAATCTTTTGTAAACCTAGTAAACAAAAGATTCATTTACATCTTTATGAGAAATCAAACAATTGATCTTTTCTCATAAGACGCTTATAGCTCCCACTAGCTTGCTAAGATCCATGATGGATGGATCTCTACAACTAACCTGTCTTGTGATTTATAGTTTTAGACATATATTATCAAGACTATCTTAATAATGGTTTCGGAAACCCATATTATGTCCAAACCATTCAACTGAGACGGTTTATAAATCCTTCTGGACTACCTTGGAGCTTGTGGTATAGGAACTAGGTTGTCTTAGGAGTATATATCATATATATATGGGTAATTGATAATGTCCAACGAACTAAATCTTATTTATGTTCATTCTTCTCCTAATGGAGAAATTCATTATCTTACGATGCTACTTTCCTTGATATTTTTCAAGGAAATTAATCTAAAGTGTTACTTTTTCCTTGGATCAAATCTAAGGAGGTAAATACTTTAGACGTCTTACTCATCTACTTACATTTCTTGAATTCTTTGAAACCTTTTGCAAAGTATTCGAACTTGTGTTTATTCAAAATAAACTATAGTCCAACCGAGAGTGATCTTCGGTGAATGTCATACAACATGAGTAGTATTATGTTGTGGACAAGTGCCACTAACATCTAAGTGAATTAACCTCAACAACTTTGTGATTCTTTCTTCTTTCCAAAAGAATAAAGATTCGAACATTTCGCCTCTATACAATTTTAACAAGAAGGTATTGGATCCGGATCTAACGATCCAAAGCATCCATCTATGACCAACTCGTAACTTATGTTTTAGAGGTATCACAACTCAGTTGGGATTAGTCACTACCTTACAACCTTTTGGGTTTTAAGCATCGTTATATTCTTAAACAGTTAACACTACCACATCATCTCTACTACAGAGACAATTAATTAGATTACCATAATCTAATCATTCATTAATAAAGAACAATGTTTTGTCAAACAAAACATTCATCCATCTCTACAACTGTGACGGAATTATGTTCCTTTAAAATTGGGACGTAAAGACAATCTTTGGTTTTTCCAATTTCTTTGGTAGTTCATATGAGGAAGTAAGTACAATCCGCTTTCGCAGAGATCTATATTCGATTCACGTTTGGAATGTGAAGTACTTTCTCTTCTCTCATTAATCTTCTACTTCTTATTAGCACACTTTTACAACAATTGTAAAACATAGTTACTAATACGGAATCAAGTATTCAAGTAGAAGAACCAACTGTTTTGAATTATTCAAGAACATTTTACTACACCTTCGAAAGGTGTGTTCTTTGACACTTGCAAGACATTTCTTGCAAATACCCCTTCCAATGTCCATCCTTTCATAAAGAAAGTTTGTTCCCTTGGAGTTATTTTGCCTTCTTCATTTGACTTCCCTTTTGACTACAATAGTCATGGTCCCTAAACTCCCACTATCTCTCTTGAAACTTATTTCAAATGTGTTATACACATCAAACGATTTGGAGAGCGTGCGGTTATTGTTCACTATATAGTTTACAATAAACTTAGTGAACCATTAGGATAGGGACACAAAGGTGAAGTCCTTGCCTAGTTTCCGTCTCGTTAAGTGGTTTAACACTTCAACACTCAATGATTCAAAATCATCATAAGTCCATGTTGATGGACTATTTTTGTCAACCAACCATTATGTTCTAAACATAATTACAAACTTTCAAGAGTTGTTCAAGGCAACTCTCATTTCTTCATACAACAATTTGTAAGTGAAGAATCATGGCACATAAAGCGTCCATGCCCTTGTGCTTTACTTCTCAAGTTCCTTGTTCGTGTAACAAAGAGACAAGCACTAAAGTTTGTGTTGATTAAGGGTTGTTCAAAGCAACTCTTATTTCTTCATACAACAATTTGTATTTGAAGAATTATGACATTAAAAGTGTTGTCCTTCTCATGTTAGACTTATCTAACATATTCTTCCAATGATACATTATCAATAGGAAGATTGTGAGGATGAGACTACTTAGTTACATTTACAAGCCATTAAAGACAATTTATGGGATTGTAGAACTAAGTCCGGAAATTAAAGCATTCGGCTTTTCTTTGTCAAGTTTTGGATAGCGTTTGCAAATATATTGGTAAACAAATACATAACGAATATAAATTGATTGATTTTAAGCCATTTGATTCGGGTCTTTAAATCAAATAGCACCACCCACTATTTTTTGGCAAATTCCATATCCCTCATCGGAATTCGAGAGTTTTGTTGAACTCTTAGCAGGGTATGGGAGACTCACCATTACCAAGCCCACCTCAGAATTATATCATTTTGGTTAGCAAAAATAATGATGAGAGAATAACACTTTAGTCATTTACAACTCTTGTAATTACCCATCTTGTTTGGCCTCTAGAGAATGAATGCCTCAGAATTATATCATGTTGGCACCATTGCACTTAGTTAAGTTATTCCCATCATGCTTAGTTTATGTAGAGGTTCAAGCACAACCTCAGAATTATATCATGTTGGTCATACTCGTTGTCTACACTCACCTCATCATATGTTTATGGACTCCTCCTGGATGTAAGCACATACTTTGTACTTCCCTATTATAGGGTGAAGCCGGTGCATGAGTCACAAACGATTGGAGCCCACCACGGTGGAAGGCCTACGAAGAGATATTCAAAGCATCTCTCGCTTATCAACTTAATAATGGTTTGTTGAGGGTTTTAGGTCTCATCACATATAAACATACATTTTAATCCAATTAAAACATTTTGGTCCTATTACAACTATTGGTCCATTTGATTGATTTAGTTGTATATAATACTCCCACTAAGCTTTTAAAACGGTTTTTAAAGCAAGAGTATATGATACTACTAACATAAGGTTTGCATTCATTGATGGACTATATAGTTGCCTTAGGGCCTTAGGATGACTATGAACCTTTGATTCGATTCAACACGAGCCTAGTGTTGAATCTTGGTCTAGGGATGGTGATTGATTTTAGTTACGCGTTTAATCACATTAAGGCGTGTTGTCTTATTGGGCGTTGGACCCAACTACTCCAATTTCATGCATATCGAATAAAACAAGAAAGGAGTACTTCAAAGTAAATAAGAGCTTATGCTCTTTTACAACAATTGATCAAATCAAATTACTTTAAAGTAAAGAAGAGCTTATGCTCTTTTACAACAATTGATCATATCAAATTACAACCAAAATTTAATCTACACATTCCCATGGTTCAAACAAATTTGAAACGGCCATTCACATAGCTCAATTATCGTAGGCTAAGGTTCATAATCACCCTTTCTTTAATTAATTAACGCTTTAACTAATTAAACTTGAATGCAACATTTTCATTTGGTTTTTGTATCCATAGAATTGATTTAGATGGAGCTAAATGAAATGAAAATCCAATTCTCATTTAAAGAGACAAAACAATTTTTGTTCTCTACCTAATTTGGGCCAAAATGCTATGACCTCAACTTGTTTGGGCCATAGTGCAATTAACCTCAACTTTTGGGCTATTTTGCAAAAACTTAAACTTTTGGGGTCACTTTGTAAAAACACAAAAGTCCACTACTTCATGTAATTACAACTAGAACCCAAAAATTTCCACAAAAAACTAAAACTTCATTAAAGGAGCAAAACAATTTGTCCTTTTAGTGATTTTGGACCTTTACGTAAAAACGTATACTTTTGGGTCAAAATGCAAATACACAAAAGTATCAAAACTTTATGTAATTGCATAAAAGCCCCACAAGGACCCTAATTGAGTAGGGTGGCTGGTTTTGAAGCAAAGTAATAAAAAAAAATTTCAAAGTTTTTGTAAGTGGGGTGTGTGTAATGGAATAAATCATTACACACCTACCCACTAAAATTTCTTTAATTTTTCAAAACAAATATCTAAGATATTTAAACATAAGAAATATTTCAAAACAAAAACTTTATGAAATAAATCAAAACTTTGAATCAAAACACCAAACCTTTTGTTCTTGGCAAGAACATATCAAGAACAATGAAGAACATCCATGAAAACCCATAAGAGCTCCACGAACATTCTTCACCCAAAAACATACCAAAACCACTCAAACTTAAGGGAAATAACATACAACCATACTAGGGTACATAGGGGTTCCAAAAGTCACTTTAAAACACTTTTAACAAGTCAAACAAGAACCCAAAAATCCACCCTTTGGATTTGGCCGAATTTCCCCAAAAACATGGCACCAAATTTTAGCTCCAAAATTCATGCTCATATGAACTACATCTACAACATTTGAGATGGCAAATTTTCTAACAAAATTTACATTCAAAGAAGCAAGAATAAAGCTTGTAACAATTACAACATTCAAATCACAAACTATGAACTACAAAACCCAAAAGGATTCACCAACTACTAGACTTAGGCTCTTGATACCACTTGAAGGAAGATTTGTGAAAAACATGTTCATTTAAGCAACATCAATAGCATGCAATTAACAATTAAAGGCGGAATCATGCTTGTATGCACTTAAAACAAAACATTTACCCATGAAATTCAAAGCCTAGTAGATAGGTGAACCAAGACTCAACTCAAAACAAAGTGAGTTGAGAAATCAATACCTTTGTAGATTCCTCTTTGCATAAGCAAAGGCTAATCACCCAAAGAGAGGGCCTTCATTCCTTGCATCTTAGATCCATGGATTTGGATGGATGAAAAGGTTTCTCCAAGTTCCCAAAATTGAGAACCTCTAATGATTCATCACCAAGGCATAATGAAGAAGAAATGAGTGACCTTGGAGGAGTTTGATTGCTAGATGATCCCTCCAAGGTGGCCTAAATTTTAGAGAGAAAGGAGAGCTTGTGTTCTCATCCTTTCCCCAAAAATTACCATATGTAAATTTTAGGCTATAAAGTCCTTTATATAGTCCCTTCAAATAAATGACCTAATGGACCAAAAACCCTATTCTTCTAACATGGCAAGCCTATAGGGTTTATTGGGCTTTCAAGCCCTTTGTTTATTCAAGTTGTCATACAACTTGAGTTAATGGGCTTGACATTCAAATCCCATTGGGCCTTGCGGCCCAAAACTAACCCGAGGTCTTTAACGAACTTATTCGTTTGATTAATTAACATATTAATTAATCCTAGCCTTAGATAAATAATTAAACCATTTAATTATTCTTACTCATCTCCGTTGTTTCTTCAAACTCTACCTTACTCGGTGAACGATCCATTAGGTTCCTTTTAGCGAGGCAGTGGGCGATTAAAACTCTTTCTAATCGATTGTGAATTGAAACTTACTTTCAATTCTCCCGTTAGTGATAATACACTTTTAGGGCTTCCACAAACCATGGTTGACGCCTAGCAGCATGTCATGGTTACCCAAGCTAATCAGAAGAGGTGGAGAACCTATTCAGTTTTAGGATTACAAATGCAATACGGTCTTTCTCTAATACAATACTCTTGACCACATTGTTTGGTTTGATAGTTTATTCATGTCTACTATCCAATGTGAGTCTTGTGCTTATATGATTACCTTGAATGTGATTTGGAACACATTCCTAAATCTCATTCATACTTTGGCCAAAGATTCTTAATCATATCATAGAGTATTCTCCCTCAAACAGTTTGAAGGTTAGAGATCCCTTGTTGCGCATTCACTTGCCTCCATGGCTAAGTGGCTTAACCCCAACGATGCCATGGACACCCTTCTGATGGAGTGACTTTGACATAATCAAAGATTAAGGACCTAACCACAAGACAACTGTGATGCCTCAGGTCAAAAGACTAATTTGCATTATCCCAACCATGAGTTCTCATGTGACATGAATATGAGAACTCTTCGTTGATCGTGTTCAGTGAACTCATTCTCTATTGAGCACCTACGTACTTGTCTTGATGTCACACACACCAATGACTCGAGACTAGTCACTATCCCTGAGAGAAGACATAGCACGTACTGATCTTAACGGACTGTCAATGCCCAATTGACAATCCTATGATCAGGAACGTTTAGGATGTGTCTACGAAAGAATGGTCTCATGAATCTAACTTCTTTAGATCGCATTCTTCCAATCACATATTCCTTGGACTTATCGTTTAAGCATATAACATTTATATGAGACGGCTCAAACAATAATCTTTGCCCTTTACATTTAAACTACATTAGTTTGAAATGTCCGTAAAGTATCATCATATGATTGGTTTTAGGGCACATTTCCAACAAGAAGTGTCCCAAGAGAAGTGATTTTGCATGGTTTTATAGGAGTTTATGGGAGAGAATGCAGCTGGCTTTTGAAGAGTGGAGTTGTGAGCTGCAAGTTGATGGGATGAGTTGTTTTAGTGCTGGAAGATGATGGGATAAGTGGATTTCTGGGATGGTGGATGCACGGCACAAGGGCAATATGCATGCATATATCTATTTTAATTGATGATGCATGTGGAATGGCTGCAAGGATGAAGTGGACAACCTGGAATTGGTTGTACAAATCTGGAAAGGGTATGAAAGTGCACGGCATGGGCATGAGGGAGCTGTTTTGGTGCTAGAAGTGCATAAGTGAGCTGGAACTGCATGGGAATGCACGGCAAGGTGTGTAAACATGCATGTGAATGCATGTTTTGGTGTTGGAACCACCCAATCTGACTTCAATGTTTTTGCCTTGTTTAGAATCACCCAATATGGCCGAATTGCACCACTTTCCTTCCACATCTTTTCCTGAAATTCCAGCAGCCAAATGTTTCCTAGATTCTTCATTTGGACTTCAAATTAACTCCCTAGAATCCTCTCCACGTTTGGAATAATGCTCAGCTACCAAAAGGAATGTTTTTACTTCATTTGCCTTCCCATTGATCCTAATACACACTTGGCTGCACACTAACACAAAATAATGTAAAATGCAACTAGTTTAATCCAAAAACATCACAAAGACGCCAAATAAGGAAGATATAAATGCATGCAAAATGTGACTTATCAAATACCCCCAAACCTGGTTTTTGCTAGTCCTCGAGCAAACTTTGAAACTAAAACACACAAAACACTATCATCTAACTAAACCACTTTCGCTGGTCAAACGATTGCACTGAGCATGTGCAACAAGCCTTTGAACCCCTAGGTGTCCCTAGTTGGAGGAGTTGTGTCTCCTGAGGGTTTACAGTGATGACACCCACAAACATCTACAAAATCTGCAAACAATTTGGTTACTACATGCTTTAACAAACTAATAAGAACCAATGAAAACCTTGTCATACATTCAAACTCAAAAGTTTGCCACTTCAAAGAACCGTATCAACTGCAAAGTATAAAGATATTTCTCCATGTCTTACAACTTCAAGGTCACCATACCCAAATACTCAAGATAGAATTCGCCTCAACTCTACTCCTCACAGATTCCACTCAAGTTCTTACTCAAACCCTAAGGTTTTTTAGTCTCTCCACAAACATATATGAGTGAAATTATGTAAAGGGAATCAAAATTCTCACATATGAAATCTGAAATGGAAGCACAATTTCTGAGTAGATCTCATGAAATGAATCAAATGCTAAGAATATAGATAACACACACACTTACCATCACCCATGAATACATCCTCAATGATCAGCTAGGTCTTTCTCAAGATTGTAATGTAAGGCTTAGGTTATAGGTTACGAAAGAAGTGATATGAAATACTAGAGCTTGGGGCATACCAAAGTGTCCTTGAGGATCATGCTCTTCACTTGCATTCGCCTTCTTTCTTCTTTGTTTTTGGCGTCCAGGTCATATGCATTATAATGAGGAGATTTGGAACTTGTATCCACTTTGATTCTTTTTTTTTTATAACTTTACTTTTAGAAACAACTTCAACATAGGTGCCCTCGGTACATGCCACGATCTTGTTCTAAAGCTCAGTTTACTTTTAGTCTTCATCACATTGGTATTCCCCAAACTATAAGGTATGGCTTGTAATGAGCTAGAATGGGTAGAGTATGGTGTGGGTGATGAAAGAATTAGGCTAAAGTGTTTGGCTGCAACAAGGGTGAATGGAGCACACAAAGGGATAGGATTTAAGCCTTTTAGTAGTTAAAACATGCATAGCCTAACATCGTCTCATTGAGTTCATTCATGAATGATACTAAACACATGGTATCTGCAAAAAAGAGTAATTCTTAGTATCTAATCAAAATAGAAGTAATGAGATCATTCAAAGCGAAATTGAAAGAAAAAAAATAGGAGTAGAAACACTTTAAACCCTCTCAAAGAAGCAATTAGGCTCAAAATAACTCACTAGGGTAGTCTCCACTATTCTTCTTCCAGAATTTGAGTATGGTACCTCTATCATCATAATTCCAAGAGTTACAGCTTTATAAATGACAACAAGATGCAACACTTTTTTATAGCAACCCAATCGTTTGTTTGCAAACATAGTCCTTATATACATTCGTATTAGTAAGCAAAAACACACTTAACCAAAACTAACACCTAAAACAACACAAAAACAAACCTTCCATCCCACAAATACCCCCAAACCTAACCTAAGCATTGTCCTCGATGCTTAAAATTGTATGCAATGCAAGTAGGTAAAGAATATGGAATGGTGACAACAAAAACACAAAATAAGGAAAGAACACAAACCACACTAGGTTGCCTCCTAGCAAGCGCTTTATTTAATGTCTAGGCAAGACATGGTAGCTTGTTCACGGTGTTGTAAACTCAAGAAAATCTACAACTTGATACACTTGCTCTTCCTCCACTTTCTCCAAATATGGTTTCAATCACTGCCCATTGACTTTAAAAGAGGTGCCATTCTTCATGTTCTCTATCTTCACAGCTCCGTGGGGAAATGTTTGCAGCACTTTGAATGGTCCCACCCACCTAGACTTCAATTTACCTGGAAAAAGTCTCAAGCGTGAGTCATACAAAAGTACTTTCATACCTTGGTGAAACTCCTTCCGTAGGATGGCCTTGTCATGATAGAGCTTAGTCCGTTCCTTGTAGATCTTGGCATTCTCATATGCCTCATTTCTGAGCTCTTCCAACTCATTAAGTTGGAGCTTCCTTGCTATTCCAGCATCCTTGTAATCGAAGTTGAACTTCTTGATGGCCCAATATGCACGGTGTTCAAGCTCCATTGGCAAATGACAAGCTTTCCCAAACACAAGGCGATAAGGACTCATGCCAATGGGGGTCTTGTACGCTGTTCTATATGCCCATAGTGCATCATTCAACCTCAATGACCAATTCTTCCTTGTAGGGCTCACGGTCTTCATCAAAATGTTCTTGATCTCCCTATTGCTAATCTCCACTTGTCCCGAGGTTTGAGGATGGTACGGGGTTGCCACTTTGTGGTTGATGTTATACTTCTTCATCAAGGATTCAAAGGGTTTGTTGCAGAAATGGCTGCCACCATCACTAATAATAGCTCTTGGGGTTCCAAACCTACAAAAAATCACATCTTTAAGAAAATTCAAAACAACCTTATGATCATTAGTTCTTGTAGCAATGGCTTCAATCCATTTGGATACATAATCTACTGCCACTAATATGTATAAGTAGCCAAAAGAGGATGGAAATGGTCCCATGAAATCGATTCCCCAAACATCAAAGAGCTCCACCACCAAAATGTTGTTCAATGGCATCTCATTTCTTCGGCTAATGTTCCCCATTTTCTGGCACCTATCACACTTAGAACAAAAATCAAAAGCATCTTTGAATAAAGTAGGCCAAAAGAAACCAGATTGTAACACCTTTAGAGATGTCTTTTTGGCACCAAAATGTCCTCCACATGCCAATGTATGGCTGAACGTTAGAATGCTTTGTTGCTCATTCTCTGGGACACATCTCCTAATGATTTGGTCAGGGCAATATTTAAACAAATATGGTTCGTCCCAAACGTAGTGCTTTACCATGGCAAGGAACTTCTTTCTTTCCTGAAAAGAAAGGTCATTTCTAACTACACCACAAGCAAGATAATTAACAAAATCAGCATACCATGGTTCTTTTTCTTGAATAACGAGTTGTTCATCTGGAAATGATTCATTTAGAGGCAAAGGTTGTCCAACTCCATGGTTTTCATTAAGCCGTGACAAATGGTCAGCCACAACATTATCACTTCCCTTCTTATCTCGAATTTCCAAGTCAAACTCTTGTAGTAAGAGTATCCATCTAATTAAGCGTGGTTTAGCATCCTTTTTTGTCATCAAGTACCTAAGGGCTGCATGATCAGAAAACACAATAACTTTAGATCCCACAAGATATGACCGAAACTTCTCTAAGGCAAAAACAATAGCAAGCAACTCCTTTTCAGTTGTGGAATAGTTAAGTTGAGCATCATTTAGAGTCCGGCTTGCATAGTAGATCACATGTGGAAGCTTGTTCACCCTTTGCCCTAAAACTGCACCAATAGCATAGTCAGAGGCATCACACATTAATTCAAAAGGTAAAGACCAATCTGGTGCCATAATAATAGGGGCCGAGGTTAGTTCATGTTTCAAAGTATTGAATGCATCCATACAAGCTTTATCAAAATGAAATACAACATCTTTAGCTAACAGATTGCATAATGGACGAGTGATCATTGAAAAGTTCTTAATGAAACGACAATAAAAGCCCGCATGTCCCAAAAAACTTCTTACTCCCTTCACGGTTGTGGGAGCTGCCATATTGGTGATGTTGTCAATTTTGGCTTTGTCCACCTCCATTCCTTTGCTAGAGATTACATGTCCCAACACAATTCCTTGTTTCACCATAAATTGGCACTTTTCCCAATTGAGAACCAAATTTGTTTCCTGACATCTTTGAAGTACTAAAGAGAGATGGTTAAGACATTCATCAAAAGAGGAACCAAACACTGAAAAGTCATCCATAAATACCTCAATGAATCTTTCTACCATGTCAGAAAAGATGGCCAACATGCATCTTTGGAATGTTGCTGGAGCATTGCAAAGCCCAAAAGGCATTCTCCTATATGCAAATGTGCCAAAAGGGCAAGTAAAGGTAGTTTTCTCTTGATCCTCCGGAGCAATTGCAATTTGATTGTAACCTGAGTAACCATCAAGAAAACAATAGTGTGAGTAACCTGCCAATCTCTCAAGCATTTGATCTATGAAGGGCATAGGAAAGTAATCTTTTCTAGTGCTAGAATTCAACTTCCTGTAATCGGTGCAAACACGCCAACTAGCCGTGGGCTTTGTGGGCACAAGCTCTTTGTTTTCATTCTTCATCACCGTGATTCCCACCTTCTTAGGTACCACTTGAATAGCACTCACCCATTTGCTATCAGAAATGGGATATATGATCCCCACATCTAACAACTTCAACACTTCATTCCTCATAACTTCTTTCATGTGTGGATTGAGCCTTCTTTGTGGTTCACGGGTTGACTTTGCTCCTTCCTCCAAAAGAATCCTATGCATGCACATGGTAGGGCTTATTCCCTTGATATCTGCAATAGACCAACCAATAGCTGATTTGAATTTTTTTAACACCCTAATTAGTTTTTCTTCTTCATTTGGGGTGAGGTCAGAAGTTATGATAACTGGAAGAGTTTCAAATTCAGCTAGATATGCATACTTTAGATATGGTGGAAGTGGTTTAAGTTCAAGTTTTGGTGCCTTAACAGTGGAAGGGGTTAGATGTGACCTCGATGGTTCTAAAGGCTCTAAAAGAGGTGAAACATTCAAAGGATACGGTACCAATGCTTCCAAGGCAGCTACCTCTTCCATGAGTGCATCTTCTTCATCAAACTCATCTTGAGATTGACTCAAAACAGTTAGTAATGGTTCATTAGATTGTACCTGCAAGAACTTAGAGAAAACAAGCGAATCAAGCACATCAATGGCATAACAATCAAGAGATGAAGAAGGATGAGAAAGAGACTCAAACACTTTGAATTGAACGGTCTCTCCTAGCACTGTCATAGTGAGGAGTCCATTTTGCACATCAATGATGGTCTTGGCCGTGGCCATAAACGGTCTCCCAAGCAAAATAGGCAACTCTCGGTCATGTATAGGAGCTTCTTCCATGTCCAACACTACAAAATCCGCAGGCAAGATTAGTTTATCAATTTGAACTAGAATATCCTCTACTATACCTCTTGGATATTTCACGGATCTGTCCGCAAGTTGTAATGAGATGGTGGTGGCCTTCAATTCCCCCAACCCTAGTTGAAGGTACACGGAATAAGGCATCAAGTTGATGCTAGCACCTAAGTTAAGCATCGCCTTCTCTACCTTCTTGTCCCCTATGGTGATGTTGATAGAAAAACTTCCTGGATCCTTGAGCTTTGGTGGGAGTTTTCTTTGCAACACGGCACTTACATTCTCGGACACCACCACCTTCTCATGTGGTCCATACTTTCCTTTTATAGTTGTTTAACTCTTTGAAGAACTTCCCATAAGCTGGCATGTTCCTAATGACATCAAGCAAAGGTAAGTTAACATTCACCTTACTTAGAATATCAAAAATTTCCTTAAATGACTTATCCTGCTTGCTCTTGGCAAGTCTTCCAGGGAATGGTATTGGTGGAGTGTAAGGTTTCTCGGCCTTGTGAAGATTTGGTGCTTCAAATGAGGAAGTAGCATGGCTTGGTTCCTCATTTGGTTTCTCATTTTCTCCTTGAGTAACCCCTGCATTCACATGATCAGATTCATTAGTAACTTCATTGCCAACTCTATTATTGATAACCTTACCACTTCTAAGTGTAGTGATTGCTTTGGCTTGCTCTTGGTTCCTTTGGAGTATCACGGGTTAGCTTGGAAACTTTCCAACCTCTCTTTGGTTCAAGGCATCTGCAATCTGCCCCAATTGTGTCTCCATTTTGGTTAGAGCCGCCGAATGTTGTTGGAGAGTGCTATTTGTGGTATGTTGGAATTGCAAGGTATTTTGGGCTAACAACTTAACCGTATCCTCAAGAGTAGTGGCAGGTTTTGGTTGGAAATTTTGGAATTGATTGTTGTTCTTCCATGAAAGGTTGGGATGATCTCTCCAACTTGGGTTATATGTATTGGAATACACATCATTCCTTGGCCTTTGATTGTAAGAATTCATGAGGTTCACTTGCTCTTGGACATACTCGGGGTAAGCCTCCCTAGATGGACATTGATGAGTAGGATGGCTTGGTATGTTGCAAATGGCACACACTTTATTTGCTTTTGGCACCATGTTGAGCACGGATTCAAGCTTCTTTTCTAGGTTAGCTACCTGCAAAGAAAGATCATGATTAGAGCTTGTTTCATATACTCCAACTTTCTTACCCCTTAAATCTTTGTGTTGAGCATTAGACCCCAACATCTCATAAATGTTATATGACTCTTGAGCATTCTTTTTCTTCAAAGCTCCACCTGCTGCATTATCAACAGTTGATTGACATGTTTGGGTTAGTCCATCATAGAAAATTTGCATTTGTAAGTGAAGAGGTAACCCATGGTGTGGACATTGCAGCAAAAGGCCTTTAAAGCGCTCCCAACACTCGTTGAAAGGTTCTCCATCATCTTGTTTGAAGTTGAAGATTTGTCCCCTTAATGTGGCTGTCTCTTGAGTGGAAAAGAACTTCTCCAAAAACTTCTTAGCCACGGCATCCCATGTGGTGAGGGAACCAGGTACTAGAGTCATCAACCAACCCTTGGCCCTATCTTTCAAGGTGTAAGGGAACACTCTCATCCTCAGATTTGCTTCACTTACTCCCTGTAAAGGTAACCCACTCACAACATTGTAAAATTCTTTAATATGAGCTAAAGGATCTTCATTAGGTAAGCCATAAAAAGAAGGAAACATATGGAAATGTGAAGATTTAAGATCATAGTTTCTAGCTTCTGTGGGCAGCAAGATGCATGAAGGTGAATTTGGTATGATTGGTTGAGCAAAGTCCTCCAAAGCTCGAAGCTCATCTTGGTTACCCGCCATCTCTTCTTCTCTTTCCCAATTAAAGTGCTCAGATCCTTTACTTGTTGAACTAGATGAATTCTCTTCCTCTTCTTCACGGATAATGGAGGAACTTGATGGTACAAAGTTGTCCAAAGTGTTGCCCTTCAACCGTTCAATTCTTTGGCCTAACTCAGCAAGTCTATTTGACATATACTACCTGAAACAAAATAAAACAAGTTTGAATAAAAATCAGAAATCTACTTAAAATGAAAAGAACAAGGTTTAAAACCAAAACAAGCAATTATAAGGGACTGAAATCAGTCCCCGGCAACGGCGCCATTTTGTTGTTTGTTTTCCTTCCTAGTGCTAAAATATGTTTAGTATAATGGCACAAGTAAGGGTGTCGAATCCACAGGGACTAATTGGACCTATACAATCACTTGTTTTGCAAGAACTCTATTAGAGAAATAAAACTAATCAATGTAGGCAGATTTGTTGTTGTAACTTGAAAGCATAAGAAAATGAAGTAAACACCAATAAATGAATCAACAACTAATAAAATGGGATAGCACCAATGGAGATGAAGCTAGGGATTCGGTTTCACCATTGCTAAACCAAGTCCATGTTTGTTAAGTTAGTTTATACTCAGCCATCTACCTATTTCTTGAGTTTGTTTCACTTAGATATGATCAACCATATGATGTGTGGATTTGATCACATGTTCCTAATCATGAGCCTAGTTGTGATGTGCAACTTTGGTTCCTAATCAAGAAGGTGTCACGCACAAGAAACTTTCATAAAACCAAAGGTAACACTTGGCAGGTTGTTTGCAAAGCATTCCCTTCATCCATTCACATATCTACCAAGAATATGCATGATGTGTGCCCTAATCTTGGCTAAACAACCTATGGTTAATTCAAATGGTGATCAAACATTAAAATCAACTCACAAAGTCACAATTAAATCAGAGAATGAAACAAGAAATAGATGGATCAACTGAGCATTCTAACTTGTCTACATGGCAAACTTGCAAGGCTACATCGAATCCCTAGAAATAGATTAGTTACACTTCATGTTTACAGAATGTTTGACATAAAAATAGACAACATGAGTGAACATAGAATTAAGGAGAAGGAACCCTTGAAGCAAAACTGATGTCGAAATCCCTTAAGAGTAGCCTTTGGTGTTGGTTCTCCGAGTGTGTTGTAAATGAGGTGGATCGGCTAAGGTTGGATGTTTTTTGCAAATGGGAGAGCAAATGGACAGAGATGGAGCGGCTAGGATGTGTGAATGATGGAATGATGGTAGTGTGAATGATGGAAGTGTCCCAAGAGAAGTGATTTTGCATGGTTTTATAGGAGTTTATGGGAGAGAATGCAGCTGGCTTTTGAAGAGTGGAGTTGTGAGCTGGAAGTTGATGGGATGAGTTGTTTTAGTGCTGGAAGATGATGGGATGAGTGGATTTCTGGGATGGTGGATGCACGGCACAAGGGCAATATGCATGCATATGGCTATTTTAATTGAAGATGCATGTGGAATGGCTGCAAGGATGAAGTGGACAACCTGGAATTGGTTGTACAAATCTGGAAAGGGTATGAAAGTGCACGGCATGGGCATGAGGGAGCTGTTTTGGTGCTAGAAGTGCATAAGTGAGCTGGAACTGCATGGGAATGCACGGCAAGGTGTGTAAACATGCATGTGAATGCATGTTTTGGTGTTGGAACCACCCAATCTGACTTCAATGTTTTTGCCTTGTTTAGAATCACCCAATATGGCCGAATTGCACCACTTTCCTTCCACATCTTTTCCTGAAATTCCAGCAGCCAAATGTTTCCTAGATTCTTCATTTGGACTTCAAATTAACTCCCTAGAATCCTCTCCACGTTTGGAATAATGCTCAGCTACCAAAAGGAATGTTTTTACTTCATTTGCCTTCCCATTGATCCTAATACACACTTGGCTGCACACTAACACAAAATAATGTAAAATGCAACTAGTTTAATCCAAAAACATCACAAAGACGCCAAATAAGGAAGATATAAATGCATGCAAAATGTGACTTATCAAGTGTCTCTTTATCAATTAATCTTGCAACCCACCTAACAATTCACCAACGAGCTTGAAGGATCCAAAACAACGCTCCACATCCTTCTTACACCCCTCTTGACATGTTGTGCAGTGTTTGTCCTTTCACTTTGTGAACGTGACACTATTTTGATAAATGATGTCCATATTGGGTAAAAGTTGTCTGTTAGGTAATATATTCTTGAGTACATGGTTCAATTTATTGCATATGTGACTTAAGGAGATTTTCCTTGTAGCACATCATTGAATACTAAGGATTGGGTAAGGACATTGAGGTTATTTTGAGCTCCTAGACATTGAAAAAAGCATGTCAAATTCATGTATCAAATTATGCAACCAACTCCAAAATGATACTTTTGGTTCATTTTCTGTTTCCATAATCTCCTTGCCATGGACTTGGGTAGTTTTTTCACTGCCATTAAATACAGTCGATGCTTCAGTCATGCTAGGAAACCTCGCATCTCACCATTTTTTAGAAGCCTTTGCAAGTCCATTGTCGTGGGTCACCGAAAGTACTCATTAGTGTAGATAGCTTCGATTGCAGAGCAAAACCTTATCAGGGACTCTAAAACAGTTGACTTCCCCATCCTCACTATCTCATTCACTTGGTTTGCCGATGCCCTATATGCAAGCGTTCGCAAGGTAGCAGTAATTTTTTGCTCAGAAAAGAAACCCATACATTAAAAGCATCACTCTTTTGCACAGAGTATGAATTGTGGTTGCAAATAGCAATCATGATTTTGTTGAACAAATGTGGTTGCATTCTAAAACGACGTCTAAATACGCACCAAGGTAGACACTATTTGGGACAAAGTAAATTTTTGAGAGATCATTCCCTTGTTATTCCTTCCTTATATCGAGGTTCGGGGAACGACTGGGTCTAGAGATTACCACTACAACTTGCACGGCATGACGGGTATGTGCGGCTTTTTCTCTTCTTGCTTCATCATATCTCATTCTATGTTCTTGGTCCTCTCGCTCTTCCATTTCGAACAACTCATTTTCTCGCTCCTAGAGATCGAACTATTCATTCACTTGCTCTTCGATTTCTAACAATCTTCTTGAAGAAAGCATTGTAAGAACTCAAGATTTATACATTGTGAAGAAGGATTCTGAGAGATTTTGAATTTGATGTGTGATTCTAGGTTGGATGTAGGTTTATATGGAGAAAAAAATAAAGAATGAAGTTATAGATAATGCCACGTGGTGCCGTGATTGGTTGAACAAATAGTGACACGTGGCGTGATGAGATTGGTCAAAACTCTAATCGAAATCTATCCACAAAAATTGTAATTTTGCATAATGACACGTGGCGTGATGAAATTGGTTAAAAATCCTATCTGAAATCAAACATTAAATTATCTTCTTTTTAAAAAAAAAATAATAAATTTTTATTACCAATTGCCTGGGCAATTCATTTACAAGGTGGAGATGTACTCGTGTAGAATTAAGTAATTGCTTTTGCCCAATTGTCTATGCAGTAATTGCCTTAGTGAGGTGGACTTGCTCTTAGGATTTATCAATAGAATTTTTTTTTTTTTTTTTTACGTAGGAGGTATCCAATTACACATTTATAGCAAATTAACCCCCTCTCAATGTAGCTCCGGTACCAAATGAGGTGGTAGCATACTTTTAACTAGGGATGGGCATAAAAACTGTGGAACTACGAAACCGAATTGAACCACGACAAAATAAACCGTTAAGAAACATGTTGACAAAAAAAAGTCAATGTAGGTACAAGAACCAAAACGAACCATTCATTCCGGTTCCGATTCTCATGTTGGTAGAACAGCTTAAAACCGAACTGAATCGTGAATATAAATAATTAACTAAATCTAATAGTTGTATAAAGGTGTCACTAAATAAATAGTGAAAATCAAACTGGTTTCTCCTGGTGCAATTGCATAGGAACATTTCTCAATTAGGTCTTTCACTTGCATGGTTCACATATTGAGATAAGGCACATATTTAAAAAAAAGAGGTCATTTTCTCTCCTAAATCTCCATATTTGACATTCGGGTTTCGATATATTTTTCTTGGACATAATGATCTTAATGTGTTAAGTTACATCCAACTTTTTTCTTTTCCTTTTTCCTAGGCCTTTTTTTAATATCTTGATAAGTCCCCTTTGAACTCAAATTATTGTATTCATACTAACATTATTACTGCATAGTGGATATATTTGTATTTGTGGATGTATATTCGTATTATGAATGTATATGTACATTTGAATTGTGATTTTGTTTTTGTTTGCTTGGTGCCAAAGATGTTTACATTTTAGAAGTCGTATTTGAATACAAGCATGCAAAAAACAAGAAAAAGAAAACAAGTAAACTTTAAATACCATTTTGATTTGGTATTCAAATGATTTAGTATTCAAAACTATAAACTAGCATGAACCAAACCGGAACCTGTATAAACCGAACTGAATAATTTTAGTAATAAATTTAAGCAGAACTGCACCAAACCGAACTATTAGTATTTCCTTGTTCCGATTATGGTTTGAGAATGAAACTGCACCGTGCCCATCCCCACTCTTGAGTCGAATAGGATGCAAAGCAGAATCGGACCTGAAGGGAAGTTTTTAATTAGGGATACGTCCAAAGTTGATTTTGGTTTTTGGCCAAGTTATTATGTTTTATTTGTTAATTACATCTAGGTCAAAAAGGAAGGCCACACAGGCTTTTTTTTTTTTTTGTGGAAACAAGGCCACATAGTTTTCAGGCCTTGATTAAGGTGGCAAAATGATGCTTTCCTTATGCCACTTTTTGCTATGGTTTCAATCGTTGTTGGTAGCTTCATGCAACTGAGAATCATCTAATGTTTAGGGGTCACTCTGGTGTTTGAAGGTTGATCACATTTTGTACTTTTTTTTCGGGTTGATGTATGCTTTTAGTTATCCGAAGCACGTTTAAATTTTATGAGTTGTGTTTTCACTGTTTTTATTTTCAATTTACCCTATGAGTTGTGTTTTCACTGTTTTTATTTTCAATTTACCACCATGAAGCATCGTGGTTTTCAAACTTTCACAAGTTTTGTTCATCTCAATCTCATACCTAAAGTGAGGATTGTAAAACACTTCATGCTTATGTTAGGCTTTCTGTCAAAAGCTCCGCTAACGCATGACATGGCGCCACATGTCACTGACCCCATGTGTACATTAAAAAATTAAAAATTGTAACATTGCTTTTTAGTGATGAAATAAGTGTCAATGTCTTATTTTTTTTAGGAAAAGGAAAAATAATACATATGTAAACCAAACATTTACAAAGAGTTTTCTCTACTAACAAAATTTCTAAGCTGTGAAAGATAGGCGGGCGGAGGAAAAGGACGGGAAAGAATGAGAAAGAGAGATTAGGAAAGAAGAGAATGCTCCTCCGAGGTCAATACGAGGGAGGGGAGGGGAAGAAAAGAGTCCTATTGGCGTTTCAACGAAGGAAGCAGACAGTCGTACACTCGTACCATGCGTGTGGTCAATATGAGTTTATCTCCAATTTGGAGGCTGGGCTTCCCCAAGTCAACAATATCCTCACTCAACCTGTTCATCATATAACAACTCATAAATTATTTACTCCAACACAATGCCCCTCTTTCTTTCTTTCTCTCTGTTTTTTTTTCTTTTTTTTAATGTGAACAAAGTTTACATTGTAAAGAAACTAACCATTTCCATTCACCGGTTGCTTTTGCGTGCCTCTTCACAACACGGTATAGTCGATCCAGACTATACAACAACAATCCATACACGCACTGCGCTTCTTTCTCCTGTAAATTACAGATAAAGTATCAAGACCAACTTCTTTGCTTCTCTGTTTCTCCAACAAATAAAGTTTGTGAATGTGCTTCTTCCGTAAACCAAACAAAAAAGCACACAATAATAAAGTTTGTGAATGTGCTTCTTCCGGAAATCAAACAAATTATGCACAAAGAAAAACAAAGAGTGATTACAAAAGAAAATTAGAGGAAAAAAAAAAGAACATGATTTAGAAACAACACACAGATGATGTTAAAAATCAGAATCAGATCTCATCAAATAACAAAATCAATGAGAGGTTGCAACTATTAGCACTTTCTTATCAAAATTTTACAGATTCAATTCCTTGTTTTCATTGCAGTTTTTCATTACAAATCATCAAATAGATCATTACCCAACTCTAACAGAACAAAACAACAAAGATTTTTCTATATATTTTTCAGTGTTTTAAAAAAGGAGCCTTGAGGCGCGCCTAGACGGCCTTTGAGCGGGGCGGTGAGGAAAACACCTTGCCCAGCGGGAGTAGGCTTAAACTCACCTAGGCATGGTCGAGGCGCACCTAGGCACCTGAGGCATCAGCTGGGGCCTCTTTTTATTTTTATTTTTTAAGGTAAGGGTTAACCTATACTGAAGAAATTTTTGAATTGATTGTTGATTATTCTTCTATAATGTTTGATTTCGACTATATATGTTCAATTTCGGCTCTATATGTTTGATTTCAACTCTATTGTTGATTATAATTATATATAATTATAATATAATATATATTAATAATCAAACGCCTTGGCTTTGCCTTTTAAAACATTGATTTTTTTTCAAGATGGAAAAACAAAAAGAAAAATAGAATAATCAAAGAGCATATAAATGCTGACTTCTATCGTTGTTATCCTAAGTTTAGCTATATTTTATTGGAATTTGTTATTACCTTATTTGATTTGCTAAAAGTTTATGGCTCTATGAGTTCGTGAATTGCTTCTCCTGTGCAATCTTTGCAAGCAATATACTTATCACATCTAATTATTTGTAATCTAATCTAAGGGGTCTAATTTACTTATCACATCTAATTATTTATGTTCTTCAGAATGCAATATTATGCATAAGTGCACATAAAAGAAATAAAGAGAGCAAACAGTGTACCCTCCCAATCCTTCTCAATGCATATAATCCTGAATTAAATGAGTGAGATAACAGTTCTAAAACACTTTTCTTGCAGATGAATACCATTTGAGACCTGTATGCTATGAAATAATTGCCCAATACTAATATTTGTATAGTTCTATATTTCAAGCTCTTCTAAATAAATTCTCTCTATTGACAATCAGTACAATAGACAGTTTTAGAACTGAATTCTTACCATCCCTTGACCGTAAAAAGTACGATACTGCATAATCTGTTTCTCAACCTCCACAACCAGTAACCTCCGCTGGATCCGAGCAATTCTTCCCCTTCCTTCTGCTCTAGTATCCTGATTTGCATAAGTAGAAATGAGATTGAGCAACTAATACAAACAGGAAGAGAGAACAAATTTGCACAAATGGTAACATTAAAACATTACGGAGCTTTACAGAATTAAAATATTTTCAGATGACTTTAGCTTTGATGTCTTTTCATAAGTCCATCTGGCATACATTATGAAGAATGTACCAAAAACTTTTTGTAGCCCACAAAATAAATAAATAGTTAAACATTTCTCAATTACAATTTGACATACGAATTTTGGATGTCAAAGAGAGGAAAAAGAAGTTTATGGAGAAAACTGAATTCTACGTGTTTTAGAAAGTTTTGCAGTAGGCTAGTAATGCTGTTGTCTTTAACTGTGAACAATTGTTTTGAACTCTGCGCAATAAGTTGGAGTCGATGATGTAATCCATTACATATGGGATATGCATAGAAATGAAACTACATCTTCATGTGAGAATATTCACATGCAGGCACTAACATACTTAGCATAATTTAACTTGAGAATATTTAAAAAAAAAAAAAAAAAAGAAAAAGAAAAGCTTAAGAAACCTCTCCTACCTGCTTGAACCATGCACGCACTACCATTAGCAGAATGAGGGAGAGGAAGAATGCCGGTAAAGCCGCCAGAATAGCAAAATTGATCTCATTTGCCCTCAGAATTTGGTTGAGTTCAAGCATCGCCCTGTTCACAATAAGATCATCTTTAGGAACTGAAACATGAAATAAGATGGTGCATCTGAAAAACTTGCGTATTAACCAAGACACCAGGATCAGAAACGCACGTTTCAATATCCAGCTTTAGCTTCTGAACCTGTGTGGCACCAGGCATTATAACATGAGAAATAATATAAACAGTGGTAACAGTACTGATAATAGGTAATGGATACTACCTGGATCAGCATAGCACGAGCCAGCTCTCCATTAAGAAGGTTCTGAATAGGATGTGTAAGTTCCTCTTCATACCTATATATTCATAAGATTAAAAAAAAAAAAAATCTATTTTCAAGTAGACATGGTATTTTTTTTTATGAAACATACACATACGATTTCAGAACTATACACTAAACAACCAGTGAACCATATGCATCTTAACAAAACCATGAACAAGTTTCTAATCTACTGTTTTACACATACCGGCAGAGTACTTGTTTAGGCTTATCTGGAATTTCAAGAAGATCGAAATAAAACAACCAAATCATAAATTAGATTACAACATATATTAAAAATGGGATTTTTTTTTTTTTTTTTTTTTTTTTAAATACATCCATTCCATTCATATGAACTTCAACAACAAAAAAAAGGGGGTAAATTAGCATCCATCATTTCAATCATAAGAAATCAAATTATTTCAAAATTTTCCAAGAGAGAAACAAAATGAGAGGTTCAGAGGATAAGACCAAGCTCCAAATATGTACACTAAATGAGAAACTCAAATCTGAATAAATTCGTTGATTTAGTAGACTCAAGGATATAGGTCACATTCAAGAATTTATTATCAGACATGACAATTTTATTACACAATTCCATAGATCATGTTTTACTGCATTCACAAGTCTCAAAGTTGTTTCAACAAAAACTTTTCATGTCAAGACTCTGGACAAGAGTTAACCAAAGCTACGTATTTATACAAGCACATTTTATGTTTTATAAAAAGAGGCTAGCACAAAGACGCAACAGAAGCAAGCAACTATAAATACCAACCTGGCCATGACTATTTCAAGCATTTCCTGATCTGATGCATTCTCTGGGAACTTTTGGCCTTTTGTCTGCTCAGTGAAAGCCAGTAACATTCTACAAACGAGCCGATAGAAATGTTAGGTTAAAATAAAAGGCATCAACCCAGTTTAGCAAAATAAACTAACGCTCAATGTGCTATGTGAATGTGACAAAAGGATAAATAAATAGAACACAAACCCAGTGATCTGCAAAGAATAAGTTTCGTTAGTATAATCAAAGGATATAGTAATATTCCCTTCTGCCTCTTAAAAACACTTTTTTTTTGATTAATTTGAGAAACACTCTGCATAAAACAAAAAGGGAAAATTGTAGCAATACACCCAAACTAAAAGGGTAAAATCTTTATGAACTACACCTAGTAATGCAAGTCACAGGTAGCACAAGTGATCCAAAGCCCACAGAATAAAAAATGAAATGTATAAGGATTTAACAGTTAGAAAGAATAGTTTTCTAAACCACTGCATTAATTGTGAATTGAACATCCCCTCCTTCCACTAAAAAAAAGGGCAACTGCCCACCACTGACATAAGACTTGATAAGTCACAATCTGCATGTTGATCACTTTCATGACTTGAGAAATGTGAATGGCATGATCAGCATTTTACTACCCACAGTTTAAGTAAGTAAAAGTATGAATTAAAGGGGGAGATAAAAACATTAACCTGTGTAGAGAATTAGAAGTTAGTTGCACTTCTTCATGATCCATCATTCCTTTATGTCTTTTCCTGAATGTCTCAAAGAGTTCGTCTCTAATAGACAGAAGCTAGGAAAAATTGAGTCAACATATAGCTAAAGTCATTAGAATATTCAGATGTTTATATAAATATGAAAAAGGTTATTTGCATATACCCCCCCGGGGGGTGGGTGGGGGGTGGTGGGGGGGTGTTGTGGTGGTGGTGTGGGGGCGGGGCGGGGTGGTGGTGGAGAGACAGACTAAGGTTGAGGTCAGAAGTGAGTGCCATCTTTTTAATAATGAGATAATACTTCAAACCAAAACTTAAGAGTAAAAACAGAACAATTACAATACACTTAATTCTCAAGGATGCACATTAAAGGCTGGATGAATTAAAATTTTAAATGGAAAAGATCATTGTGGTTCTCAACAATTAACAATATGGGCTAAGTGGACTCTTCACATCTTTTCCTGCAATCTATGATAGGAGAAACTGAGAGGGGTTTGGCTAACAGGCACTCTGGCAAAATGAGACACGAGCATACTTTGATCAATATCTAAAAGCCAACAAGGGGAACCTCTCTCTGAGGTGCTATTGGAGCAAATCACGTAGTAAAAAAGGACTTCAAAAGGCTAAAGAATGACTTCAGTATGCAATTTTTTATTTTTATAAAGAGACGATATTATAAGAAGAAAGGGGAAAACAAAGAGGGCGGTCAAGAAGAAAATCACCCAAAACAGAAAACAGAATAACCACAGCCAACCAGAAAAGCTAAAACACCCAAACACCAATTATTAGGCTGCCCCTTCCAATCTAAACAAATTATAGAGAGAGATTCCTGGGAAAACTGAGGCCCAAAGGGCAGACAAAAACTGAACTCTATCCCTTAGGTCTCCTAAACCGCCTCTAGCATAATCTTCGAATATATCTACCTGGGGTTTTCATGTAATGGCTGACAAGATGGGTTCCCTTAGTGATACCGAAAAATAAATTCGAGCTCTTAATCGATAATATAATCCATCCAACTTAAGAAACAAAATACCGCAGGTATTTGAACTGCTAATGTCTGCTATAGCTTCCATGAAGAGTAAAAGAATTTATCTGGCTGTCAGATGCACTCTGAATTTTATTTTTTTACCTCTTCAGAGAGGAGACGCGAGAAATTAATAAAAACCGAGGAGAAGATGTCCTCTAAAATGGTGAAGACAAAAAAGCAGAAGCATCGTCCACATTCACCATAGCAACTATACAACATATCCAAGATAAAAAAAAATGAAGGTATTGAGAAACAGCATTGCAATTTGAAATAATAACAGAAAATGAACTCTCCCTAATATCTGAAGATACCAAAGCTCGAAACATAACCCCTTCCAACAAATAATCCACCTCTCACCCGCCTACATCCCAAAATCTGTCTACTCCTTTCCACCAAATTCTTTTTTTATCACTATGCCTCTTTCTTCCTCCAACTTACTTGTGCTTCTTACAAATAATGCCACACATGTAGCTGGAATCTCCCAGCTCAAATTAGCCTTCACGAATACCCTCAGCCAAACAATCAATGCTACTGGACTGTGCAAAAACAGATGACCCATTCTCAGCATCTTTTATCACAATTCACACACCAATGTCGACAGTACAGACACAAAAAGAGGTGTTCTCCTTTGAACCATTTCACAAATATTACACTGAGCACTATTGAAGCTAATACCCTTAGGGTGTTTTCAATTGAGATTTTAAAGGATTTTTATGGAATTATAAATCCACAGATTTTGATGGAGTTTTAAATAAATTACATAGACTCCATGGAAATATATCACAAATTTAAGCCTCTGATAAACTTCTATCAAAGGTTAATTTATAAAGTGATCATCTGAAAATATAAACTTCATGTCAAGACAGTTATATGGCACCATAGGTTCCTTCACTTTCAGTCAAATAGCATAACAAATATTTTTTTGAGCAGTAGAAAATTAAAGCACGATATAAGTTGAATAAATATACCGGTTGCTCCACATGATCGCTAAAGAAGCTGACTGTTGAATCCCTCGCTTCACGAACCCAATTGTCAATGTCAGGACTTCCCATCAGACTACTATGTCCTATAAGCCACACAGAACAAACTGAGAGGCCAACCGCACCACATGTATAACGGATCCAATATTGTGTTACCTTCCTTGGTTTACGATGTTTGCAAACCTATCACATACATAAATCAAAGAAAAAGTATAAAGAAGTATACGAAAAAGAAAAACAGGAAATAAAATAAATTAAAATAAAAAAACGAAAGGCAACTATTTCCTGCATATTCTCAAAAGATGGATAAAGTATATAAACAAGAGCCAATCATAAGCCAGTTGATACACATATGATCTATCAGCTGCTTAAAATTACAAGGTACTACACGTATGCCAGATAATCATGTCATCCAGCTTACCCAACAAAAGCTATACTCAATTCGATATAGAAAATGTGGCAGAAGCTCTTACAATAGAAGACAAGTAAGAATCGAGCTTGTGCAGATTCTGATAAACCAAATTGATAGCATCCTTAATTTCACAGTCTGTCCACTGGGATCCTTCTTGATTTATTTCCGGGAGTTTCTCAAATAGTAGTGGAACTGAATAGCTGCCCTCAACAGACGAGTCAACCTGCATAGCAATTAAATATACATATTACAATGGCTTTTTCATGTTTTGTGCTTTATTCTCTTTTTGAATTTCAGATGGTGAAACAATCTTGAAAATAAGGCTACCACCACAATAAAATCAAGTTCAAATGTTCAAGCAGCTACCTGCCGCATTGCATGCACATGGCCAACAGATGCCTCTAGTTTGAAGAATAAGTCATTAATTCTAATTAGTAAGGAAGGCAATGAATTCTCTGGATCTCTCACTAACCCGTCTCCAAACTTGTCAATTTCCATGTAAACCTATACAAACCACGATTGACATACATCATATTCAGATATGTGTGTGTGTGTGTGTGTGTGTGTGTGTGTGTGTGTGTCTGTGTGTCTGTGTGTGCGCATGTTGTGGGTATTCTTAAGAGGATCCCTTTGGAAGAATAGTTGAGAGGGTTGTTCCAGACACTCCACAATGAGATTCAATAATCCAAACTGACTACAGTTTAGATCTCGATCCAAGAACCATGCCTACAAAAAATCATTGAAATCTAAAATCGTTTGACAATTTGATTATCATACATTTAGTTCTTTTAGAAGAAAGATTGTGTCCGTCTATTTCTTATGTTATTGTTTGATGACTATATGATTTTGGATTTTGGTGATTTTTTGCAAGGACAATCTTTGAATGAAGTCCTCAAAGTTAAACAATTTGGATCAACGGATAGCTTTGATGGTTGAGCTCACCTACAATCCTTTTTCTGGTAGAAGGGAACCCTCTTATGAAGCTCTCACTGTATGTATGTGTGTATATATTCGTGTGTGTGCTGAAAAGAAAATATGAGAATTTGACTACAAGCTAATGGCTATAATTGGTCATCTTTCTCTCCTCAAAAAATTAGAGACCATATTCAAATTAACAATATATGAACAAGGTAAAGCAAACCTGGGCCAAAAATGTGGCGAGAGAACATCTCAAGCTAGTTAATATAGTTATCCGTTCAGATATGTGAGCGGATGCAGAGAGGGATATACTCTGTATAGAAGAACCTTCAGCAATGCATCCACGTATCAGCTGAATTGCACCTTCAATAAAAGCATGTGGCCCTCTCTCTAACACCATAAATTTTACTTTTTGAGCATTAGATCCCTGAAATCAGAAATATCAAACATAAGTCTGTGATTGTGTATCATTTGTATATAACATCAATATTTGTGCATGGTTTATTCAAATCATAGCCAGCACAGACAGACACGCATAAATGCAGGAACGTAGCCATGATTTGCATTGTGTGGGGAAAACCCAGAAAGTAAACTGGCTTTATTTGTTTTATTTCTAGTAACAGAATGTGGCTGGTAAGATCAATTGTTATGTTACCATTTTACCCAGTTGTGAACAGATGCATTACCTGCTACAAGCTATAGTCAAAGACAACTGCTTATATGTAGCTTATCTTCAATTTAACAACATAACAAGCAAATTAACTAACTATACGCTATGCAATATGGCTTATACACAATATGATGATAGGAACGATTTAAAATTATGTAAAACAATCTCAATGTCACAAAGATTTAAGGTTGGTGTTAATAAAGAAAAGTTAAGGGAAAGTGGTAGAGTGAAGGAAATCAAAAAGTTCCTGCATGAGCAGGAAAGGACTTTTCTTATTTGAATAACAGAGGAAGCTTTGCCTTCCATGTGAACCTGCTTGGTGAAAATTTGGAACTGCCCCACCTAACATAAAAATACGAAAAACAACTAACACAAAGAAAACACCTGCTGATTCTAATAATCTCCAGGTCCTTGAATGTGGCCTGGTTGATACCAAGCGAACCCTTTCCACCAAAAGTTGTTGAACCATCATGACCAAACAATTTATACATCCCGTGGCACAGATCCTTCATCACTTACTTGTCAAAACCGATTTTGAACCTTCCCAAACTGGCTTATTTCCAGTAATTCAGTATATAATCTGTTTATTTTTCTCAAAAACAACTTTTTGCTCATGAAATCGTGTCACCTAAAAGGCTTTAACCTCCCAAATCCTAGCTTCCAGCAGAACTTCAGCAGTAAACTCAGAGAAGGCTGGCAACTCATCTTTCTATGTCATTCATCAAATAGGGAAGCTTCTGTAGTTTAGACATTTTGATAGGTTCTTTCGTGATATGCTTCTTTTTTGTTCATTGGTTGCTTGGGTGCTTGGGTGCTTGGGTTGTTCTGTACTTGTTTTTGTTTATATTTTCACATGTTTTTATTTGCATTCCCCTCTTTCTGTAATCTATAATGTAATTAATGATGTTGTGTTTTATTTCTCACCTCAGCCCTAGATTGCCAAAACTGCAAGTTCTTCTGGATATTATGCAAATTGGAGAAGATGTGTTCCAACATATCATGTAGAACATCAAAAACTCTAGATGCCTCTGTCGATACCCTGCACATTTAAAGAAACTAACATTTAAATGTTTTCATTTATCACTAATATGATCCAATAGTACATAAACAATGGCATTCTTCCAACAAAGCATGATATTGTTGATCAAAATAAATTTAACCATCTCATAACAACAAAAGTGATAATTTGTGGGCACTGATTCAAGCATCATGTTTCAGTACAAGGGCGTTACGTAGATTTTATAAATTCATGGAGTCCATGAATTTTATTTGATTTCTATACTACGTAGAATTTGACTGAATTGTATGTGGAATTTAATGAAGTTTGTTAAACTTCAAACATAGAGTTTGAAATATATTTATAGGCTTGATTTTCATGGAATTTTAACGGTCAAATAGAATACTGTTGTCATGCTTACTTTGGCAGTTATATTATTTATAAAAAAAATAAAAATAAAAACTATTTAACATTACATATACACATTCTGGATTACACTAAAATCACCCCTAGTCACTATTTTGGAAGGTATTAACTACAATTATTATAATGAAAAGGATCATAAAAATACGCATAGTGAAAATAAAAATTAATAGGGTAAGCAAAATATCGAACTACAATTATAGAAAACAGACTTTTTTTTTTTTTTTCTTTTTTCGGTTAACAACCCCCCACCCCACCAAAAGGCAAACTTGTAAGTTTGTAACGCATACAAACAAGAAAAGAACAGAGAGGAAGTTGAAGTACAAGCCTTGCTAGCAGGGTGTCAAATCATTAGCCCCTGTAATACCACCAGCTCAGAATAATCTTATTTTCTACTGTTCATTTTTTTCCTTTTTATACAAGCAATTTTGTCAAGATTATTTCAGTAAGCAATATGGCACTAGACAATTGTAACTTGTAGGTTCAATAAATATTTATGCAGGTGTGCACACAGGTCCTACCCTCGATGGTGTCTTCAAACGTTGTACAAATTCAGTCAAATCCTTCATGTTCACAAGCAGGGTCGGCATCTTAAATCCACCAAAGTGAAGGGGAAAGGGCTAGACCAAAATTCATTACTTTATGTAATATATTTTTAAAATTCTTTGTTGAAAAGACCCAACCTTTTATAGGTTCCATAAAAATTTGACTATAATACGCCTAAACTCTTTTGTGACTCTTTTTAAAAACCTGAACTGAATAAAACTAATCTTTTAAACTCCATTAAAATCCCAATTGAACACACTAGGCGAGCACATTAAGTGATGCAGGGGCTCGTGTGTGCGTGTGTGCGTGTGCGTGTACGTACATGTATATACGTATACGTGTATATGTAAATCCAGGTTTAGGATACTGGTGTATTGGGATTACACAAAGTGCAGAAAATGCATAAAAGCAACCAAAACAGAGAGTAAAGTAATGTAATAAGAGGCATACCCAGATGACTCCAGTGGATTAAAAGGCAGCGGAAGGGGAAGACATTCTCGTCGTTTCCGTGATCTGGCTTCCCCCCCAGCCCCAGCAAGAATTGGAATTTTCCGGAGAAAATTGGAATCAGAAGCGGGGAGGAAGCGGCGGACGCGGTTCCAGAGACAGTTGGAGTAGAGCGAGATGAGGGGTTTCAGGCCCTTGGTTTCGGTTGCATCACTCGCTGGGGCTGGGGCTGGACTGACCTCCATTGCCTTGAGTTCAATTCAAAGCTCGCTCGCTCGCTCGCTCGCTCTCTCTCTCTCTGTTATAAATTGTAAATTGTAACTGTAAGTGCAATTGTAATGGTATGCGGAACACCATTAAACTGGTAATTTCATAACAAGTGTTTTATTAATTAGTAAAAATTAAAATTTTGAAATTATTATGTTATACATATTATATTAAAGGCCGAGAACCCAGCCTCGGAGCCATGGGCTCTAGCAGCCTATTCTTACGTGCAATTGGACCGCCGCATAGCCCAACTTTTGAAATTTTGGATTTTTCATGCGGAATTTGTATTGATCATTTCGTTTAAATAATGGATCGTTTGGTCCTAACTATCTTAAATTATGGATCGTTTGATTCCGGACGTTTAAAATTTATTTTGCAGCACAAACAATTAGTATTTTATTTTTTAGAAACATATATATGTGAAAAATTAGATTATTTTCTAATTTTAGTAATTTTTTTCTACATGGCACTCATATTAACACAATTGGAGGTCTCACTTGTCCTGCATCTTAAGCATAGTGACATAAAATTTGACACAACACTTGATATCTAATCAAGTTCACTAGGGACTAAACATTACAAATTTTTAATTCATGGACCAAAGTTACAATTGGTTCATAATTCCGCGGCCACTTCTCCAATTCTTGAAATAAACTCACTCAGAAAGTCAAGTCGCGTATTATGGGTGGCCCAACTTGTCAAGAATTTCGGAGAAAATGACACATCCAGCACCTCCAACCACAAGTGAAAGAGTAAGTCCTTCCTCCTGGAACCAACTGTGGCAACTTCATACCAACGGATGATGAACTTGACGAGTACCTATCGGACCAAGACATTGCAGCTGGAACAATTCCGAACAGCACCAGCACTATCAAAAACATGAAACAAAAAGAAATTTGTTAGCACTAATCGTTCGTTTTATGCATCTAACTTATCTATCTAATGCAAAAACAATAATCTGTTAACTGCAAAAGCTACGTAAGATATGGCACACGCACACCTCCATAAGTTCCAGCAAAGTCCAAGGCTTTGAAGAATATTTCTGGGTCTAGCAATGACAGCACAACCGGTGGAGCCAATGTCATTAGGTATGGCAGAGACCGGCTTTGGCCACCCGGGAGTTTCAGCACTGGGTATTCAAAACCAAAGATGAACACTGATTTTTCGAAAATTCATCAATAGGTACTTTAAAGATGAATATATAGTGGTGGAGAAGAAGAAGAAGGCACTTACAGTCGGCAAGGAAATCAGAGAGGCCCAAAACAAATCCAATGTACGACGTTGCAATAGCAAAAAGGGAGAACACCTCAACAATAGGCTGAAAAAGTAGAAAACATATAAAACAAAAGAAAGGAAAATAGAACTTCATTCTTTTAAATACCATATGTTACTTGCAAAGAAACTAAAGAATCGTTGTGATAAACGTACTCCAACAACTTCGTTGGTAGCTTGCAGTTGTTGTAATGGATCCATGATCTTATCTGAGCTCATGTCGACATTCGTGATGGTTCCTAGAATCACAGCATTCCAGACTAGAAATAAAACAAGTGGTATACTTGTACCTAGAACAATTGCAGTCCTGCAAAATAACAACTTGATTACATACACAACATACAGTATAAACTATATATGCATAACAAAACTCTATCAGACAGCAAACTTTTATAAGCGTAAAGAAAACATGTGAGGTTCTTCAATGGAAAAGGCCATACGTTAATTATCCCGCATTGGAACATATTGCAAAGCTGTGACTGAGATTTGACTGTCATTTTCTTGATTGTCCAATGGTTTCAAGTTTCTGGTACTAATTTTTTCAGGTGCTAGGTTAAATTGGATGCTGCCACATTTAAGTACCTCTTTTCTGTTTAGGTGCTTTGATCGATAGTGGAGAGAAGGCTAAGGTCTTAATGAGTTGCAGTGTACTGAAACCTTTTTGGGCGATTTACGAGAAGCTAGGAGAGGCAAAGGACGACCACCCCTTATCTGTGGGAGACCACCCCTTATTTCTTTACATTTAGAGGGTCAATTAAGCAGCTACAATTTCTGGATTTATATGGATGGGTGGACTTTGTTCAGTTATTGTATATGTCCGGTGCCTGGATTTTTTGGGCTGAGGGTATTTGTGACTTTGACTATAACTATCCCATATTAATAATATGTTTCCTGTAAAAAGAAAAAGTTATCACCTTACTTTTGACAGGTCTCCTTCAAGATCCGTGCAAAGAACAGGCACTACATTCTGGAAGAAGTAGATACAGAATGTTATAGGGTTTAATTCAGAATCGAATAACTGTAAGTTAGTAATGTCACCTGGTAAACAAACGACAGAACGATTATGGGTATACTCATGGGAACAGCTTGAAAGTTGGCCTTCAAAAGCTCATCCCATTGTAGGTATCCACCTGCAACTGCCTAAGATAGAAAGCTCGATGTTACGCACAGAAATAACACATATCCAGAACAATAGAATTGTACACAGCAATGCCTATGAGAATCGACTAATCACTTTCAGGGGAAATATTCTAATGACTAATGTGCTGGAAATTTGGTGTAAAATGGGCAAGAGCAACAATCCGTAGTCTAGAGAAATTCACTTAAGTGAGGAAGAGAGAAAGAGACTTACTACAAGAGCAGCAAAAGATATGATGATTCCAAATACCAGAACCCCATTAACCGCACCAATGAAGCGTTGACTACATGTGAAGAGAAGTTTACAGTCAAATCTTAACATGTACACAGAGAAAGAGAGAGAGAGAGAGAAGAGAGAGAGAGAGAGGTTTACAGTCAAATGGTAGCTTGATATACACAAGTATTGGTTCATTCCCCAACAATTTGAGCTTTTGGAAACATAATGATCATCATTCTCGACTACTAGAGTCTAAAAACTAACGAACGATTCGTTCAAAATATATATCTCTACAAGCATTGCATAAATTCACTTTTCTTACTAGAGTCTAGGAAAAGAACGGTTTACTTTGATGAGCTTAGTTTACAATATAAACCAACAGGTTACAAGAGTGTAAAGACAAACCTTCCGAAGTAGCATATGCCTCCCAACAGAACTGAAAACATGGTTGCACTTTCCCATCTGCAACCACAATGCTGCCATCAATACCTAACAAAGGTAGAATGTGCTCCAAAAATAAAATGCGATAAAACAAGATGCTTGCCCAACAGATGGGCGCATAAGCAATGCTACAGATTTTGGTCCTTACAAGGGAATTCCGAGAAAATTTGTCAAAATTTCTGAAGAACGAGCTACATAGGCAACAAGAAGTGCGTAATGTATAAAAATGTATGACCAACTGCAGGTTAATGGAAGTTGTTATCAGAAACCGATAAAGAAAACTGCAAACAAAATTGTAGAATCGTAGGTTATTGTCATGATAGACCATGTTTATTTGAGAAGAAACAAAAGTTATTAAAAAGCAATGAAAAGTACTTACAGAGAGTGATAAAGAATCCACCAGTAACAAAGAATGACTGATTACCAGAGAATTACAACCAAAAACAACGAAAACCAAGTTATCCTATAGCAGTCTTCCAACAGAACAAAATAGAAGAGAACGTTAAATTCCTCAACTATGAGGAAACTGAAGCCTACAGAGACGACAAAATCGTCATCCTTTCCAAAAGCTCTTCTACCAGAGTTGTCAAGAATTCTCCTGTTCCTCTCCATCCAAAACACCCACAAAACAACAATCCCCAAGCAGCCTCAAAACACACTGGCCTTCTTAACTCTACCAAAAGCAACAAGACTAATGGCACCCTTCTGGAAATACCAACTCACTCCAGTCTCTTTGAATAATTTTTTTCCTTTAAATAATAAAAACCAACAAATTTAGAGCTATTGGACGGTGGAGAAACAAAAAAAATAAATGCAAACTGGTAGACCATGCTTAAATAACTATTGGTACAGGAAATACATAAGAGCAAACTGAACCTATAGGCATTTACAAGAAGAAACGCCTTGTTTCGAAATAAACAAAAGAAGCATAATACAGATTTTATCAGTAACCATTTTCACATTATAAACTATAGGAGTGGTAAGAGTGTCACTCGGAAAGGTTCTTCAACAATAGGAGACATATCTAACCCTAATGTAGAAGCCATGGTCAAAAAGGGATGCGGCTGTATTGAAGAGAATTATTTCATCGGGCACTCCTTACCTTAAAACATTATCAAATTAGCTTACTTCTCTGTTGGTTCCCTTACCTATCTCTCTTGCAATTCAAGCCATATCCTTCTGTACGAAGCATAGGACACATATCCTTCTCTCTGCAGCCCAAGCCATAACTTCAATTTTGAGGGGAACTTTCATTTTCCAAATCAGCAATTGGTTGAAATTTCGGATTAGTAACATCCTCACAAGACATCTGAAATATGATTTACCTGAAAAGCTCTGCAGATTATATAGCCTCCACACCATTCAATCCGGTAGAGTTTGTTATCAATTTGCACCACTTTCAGTGTCCCAAACAGAGAAGGTTAGTTCCTACATCTCAAAAACCCTTCAAAACCGCTAAACTGTTGTAATTTGACAAATTATAGAACCTGGTAAACTGATCTTTCAACAATTCCTCCCCAACCCATAAGTCCTACAAAACCAAACCATATCTCCATTGCCACAAACTATTTTCAACTTTCTAGAAAGGCAACATGCTCTTGTGAAACGATATCCTTCCATGGACTTCGACTTGAGCCTTCACATCGTAAACTGGAATGATTTCCAGTACTATAAAATAAAGGCAAACAGTAAACTGAAATGCTTTCCAGTGCAACTTTCAAATTTTTTTTAACCTTTTCAGCCACTGGATTCATAAAATTTACAGCTCTAAACTTGCCGCCCAAGTAGAAAGACCTTCCTTTTATCTCAATGGGTGCAATTAGTTTGGCATGGGCATGGGCTTATCCATCGGTCCAAGTCTTCGAGGTCGTCCCAGAGAATCATAAAAAACATAAGGAACAAAAAATGGAATGAAAACAAGAAAATGAAGGTCATTTCTATGTTGAAATAATTGAGTATGTCTATGTCCAATGACCTATCAGTCCAAGTTGATCTTCTCCACCCAGCTCGGACTACAGTTACCTTGGTTTTCATTTGACGGTGAATCCTGTGAAGCCGGCCTTCATTCTTCTTCACATGGCTTCTTCTATGACACCAGTATGCATAAAGCCGATTCCAGCGGTTGGTTCCGGTGGCAGGATCTCAATTATTTTCTTTCAAGGGCTTGCCGAAAGAGGACAGAACCTTCAACAGATGTCTACCAAAACTTTAGACCTCTCTCCATAATATTTTTTGGTAAACGTTTTGGCTCAGTTTCCTTCTACCAACATCGAATTTACGACAGCAACATAGAAAAAACCTACCATCAATCCCACCTCAGCTAGTCACTTTAGAAATCCAAAATCATTTGGTTGGTTTGATGATAGAGCTAAAAAATAAAAAGGAAAGAAGAGAAGAGAAACATCTTATTAAACAGATGCACCTTGCCAAGAATGACTACCTATTACAACTCTTTAGATACAAAAACCGAAAAATCTAAAGACAATAACTCGTCTCACAGTTAGTCCTCAAAGGAAAATTTGGATAGATTACACTTGAAAGCAAGGAAGGTAACACTGACTTGAAATAAAAAGCTTAAACGAAAATTTCTAATATGCTACTTTAATGTTCAAACAGAATCCAGAGTATTCAGGACAAAACAAAACAAAACAAAAACCCAAAGTATGCACGTTGAGATCAGCAATTAGCTATAAAATGCTTGAAAAGTCTGTCAGATATCACCCTACCAAACAATTTGAACTCCCACACTCCCCATAGTCCTCATAGCCATTGACACCTGAAATCGATCGCAGGACAAACTGTTGTGAATTTAATCTCCTTCTCACAAGTAAACCGACGAAAGAAACAAAATTAAAGTGCCAAGAGGACAAAGAGCGACTAAAGAAAGCACACCAAGAATTATTTCAGAAAAATTCAGCATACGTCCTATAGTGTTGTATCAAATACATCTGTAGAGAGAGGGAATATCGCACGTAATAATGCTCATGGGAAATAGTGTTTATGGTTCAGAGGTCCATTGTATAAGCTTGTATTAAACCGAGTTAGTATGGTGAGCCTAATTAGGTCAAAAATCACTTTAGCACTTATGTATAACTGTGGTCTATCGACTCTATCCATAAATAGCGAAAGGAAAGATAGTACACATGCATCTCCCAATAAGAACAACAACGTACACAGATTCCGACTCTCAAACTAACATAAGGGCACAGTTTGTAAATTATCTCTGGTAGCACATAAATACAGGGGTTTGACATCACTTTTACATAGCCTCCCTCTTGGGGAGAACCGCAACTCTCCATTCTCTCTTTATATTGCTTTTGAATCAGAAACAAAACCCTATTTCCCTTCACCATCCACTGCCACAAAAGAAACCATGCAGCCACGTTGTGCTTGAAGGAGTTCCACCTCAAAATTGCTTCAGAGATTTCTTCTATAAGTTTAATTCATTCATGTTGTGTATTACATTTATATTTTAAGCAATCATGGTGTAGCTAAATTCAAAGCTGGGATTTCTATGTAGCCTTGCAAAACTATTCTATGTTAATAAGTTAAAGTGCTCAAACTTCCAATCTGTTTTCTTGTTTCATTCACTGATTCTATTGTTTGATTTGTTTATTAATCTTAATGTTTGATCACCATTAGGCTTGCTTATGAATTATTTATCAAGGTTATAGTACATCATGCTTAATCTTGGTGGACACGTGAATGAATGAAGAAACTGCTTATGCACACATCCTTCCATGTGATTTCTTTGGTTCTTTGAAGTTTTCTTGTTCTTAATGAATTCTTAATTAGAAATCTAAGTTTAAGATCACAAATAGATTGCAGATAAGGAGTACTTGATCATAACTACACATCGTATGGATGACCATAAATAAGTAAAACAAACCCTAGATGCAGATTGGTTAGTTGGCTACGTCTGGACTTAATATTCATGGAGTTGGTCTGTAATGGTGAAATCGAGATCCCTAGTCTCATTTTCATTGTTTCTAAATCAATCTATCATTCATATTTACATTCTCTTGTATGTTAAGTCACTTTAGTTTTCAAGACAAAACCCAAATTCAATATGCTATTTCTATTGTGCAGTTAGGGTTCACATAAAGCTAGCGGTTTGTAGAGGTCTAATCAGTCCATATAGATCGACACCTTTACTTGTGCCACTATAATAACCATATATTTGCACTTGAAATGAACACAACATGAGTGTGTGACAAGTGTCTGTTTAACTATTGATGGGAAAAAGAAGAAAGAAAATCCAAGTACCAGTGATACACTGCCGGAACCCAATTCGCACATAGTGTTTACATTGACTTGGGCTATTAGCAGTCCTGTTGCAACCTGCAGTTGAAAGGGAACAAATTGCGGTTAGCGACAGCCAAAGCAGACATTTGGAGAGTAAAAACCAGGGCTAAATAGAGGTCGTTTCCAAAATAATACCATGTATAACCAACAAAGGATGCATGTAAGTGCAGAAGCCAGAAATCCAGATTGTTGAGTGACTGCAGGAATTGCAAGGATGCCGGCACCCACCTAAAATTCAAATGGAATTTTCTATATTATAAATGCCAACGGTGAAGTCACAATTGCAATATCTGACATACATGATAGGTGATAGGTGATAGGTGATAGTACAAGTAGAAGTAGAAGTAGAAGAGCGAGAGAGTACCGTTGTCCCTGCGACTAGCAAAATAGCGCTGGCTAGACTTCCTGTGGATTAGGTTACCCATATGATAATAATTAGAAATGATGATATTTGATGCTAATAATAATTGACTAGTGACGGTGACTGACCAGGTTCTCTCTTCAATGTGGTTTGGTTGAGGTTGGAAAAGAGACGCGGCTGCAACTCAAACTCGGCCTCCGTCTCACTCTCGTTTGAGAGGCATTTGATAACTACTCTTCTTCTTTCACCTGGACTTGAGTAATCGCTCTTGCTCCTCCTCGTCTTTGTATATGATGTCGAATAACTACGTGCAAGGGGTAGTGGACGATAAGCGGAATAATGCAACGACAACCTTGACGATGACGACGACGACCACCACGGAGGACTAACAACCCAAGAAACACAACGACAGAATGCTGCTGCCATTGCCCTTGTGCTCTCTTTTCTTTTTGTTGGTTTTCCTTTTTTTTTTTTATTTTTTTTTTTTTTTTGCTCTCTAGTTTTAGTCTTTAGGTAGACGATGAGCAACCAACGCCCGCCAACCAAAATAATCAAGTTGTTTTTGTAATTTCACTTTGGCCCTCTAACTTTCTGAAAATTACAAAAGATCCCCTAGTCTGGTGGATTCGAAATTAGTTGTATCTGGTGGCTTAACTCTGTTATTAAAGATATGAAGACTCTTCGAACATCTTTCGCTTCAATTTCTTGGCACCGTGTCGTTAGAGAAGCCAATTTTGTAACAGATGGTATTTCTAATTTATTGCAATGACTTGATTGTGAAAATGTTTCTCTTTGCTAATATTATTTTATGTTCCATTAGTGATATTTTATTCACTTGTAGCATAGTGATATTCTATTCACTTATAAACGAGAGATTTTTTGTTCAAATCTCATAGGTGATGAGTACAATACAAATTCATCCCTCCACTAAGTGTAAATATAACATTTTGAACTGTTTATTTTTCAAGATGCACATTATAGATCATCCTTACAAAATATTAGCTAAATCGAAAATATCTAAGACATCTAATTAAGTTCAAAGAAATTGACGAACGCATAATTCTATAGAAACCAATGAAATTTTATCATGATAATTAATATAGACAAATGGTTTCACGTTAAATTGAATTTTTGCAAGGATAATCTATCAATCGAAACATACAAAATAGACGATTCGAATCGTTAGAAAGTTTATAGTCGAAAATCACAACGTCCGACTTCTCTCCTAATCTTGTATTTCAAGAACGCAAAATGACATTACTATTACTGTTGTAACAAGGTTGATGCTTACGTTCAAAATGCCAAATACAGTCAACATAGGCTCTCACATGCTTACGTTCTAGAGAATCATCATTACATTTCAAACTCATTCCAAGGTTAGAGAATCCTCAATGCATGCCAAAACCTATTTCTAATGCCCAAAATCCTTGTATTTAGCAAGACTCAGAATCCTCAACCTATAATATTTGCAATCAACGTTTCTTTATTTCGTATTGAAGAATGAAAACCATTCAACACTATGAACCATTACAGACTTCTCTTAGTAAAGGAGTAAATCACTCAATCGACCCGGAAAATTCGGAGGATGAGCCAGAAGCACTTCTCGAAGCAGGTTCCGTATACCAGTTATTTTCTTCACGAGTAAGAAAGTTCGCCTCTGCATAAGGTAACAAATCCAAGCAAAATTACAATCATTTCAACAATCCTTGATATACTTCAAAAGGATATTTAAAGCCCTTTACGGTTCACTCCTTTAAGCATAGTCTAAAATTATTTCGACTAGGTGATCATAAACGTTAGGCAACCATCCATGAATTGCTTGATCTTTTTTTTTTTTTTTTTTTTTTGCCCTTTTCATTTCATGCTTCCCCATGGATATCAAGCTTGGGAAGTGTTATAGCTATTACATACACAAATAGTTCAAATGACCGCATGGGCGGCAGCATGATGAATTCATCAATTACTTTTATCTTCTTTTTTCCAGCTATGCATTTCGTCACAATTAATAAACAATCTTTTGATGAATTTCTTTAACATTAAGATTGCTAGTATCATGGCACTGCAAATAATGTTGATACAGTAATGCCGTAAAAATATCAGATATGGTACATTGGACTGACCTGACAAAAATACATCCTTATATTCATCATCGTCATATACAAATTGGGGAGGGTCTGGAGAACCAATCCCAACAATAGTGCTTCCACTGCATTAAGAATATTGAGGAAATGGACATAATGGAAATGTAAAATGAGTTTGCACTAGAGAATATATGTTCTTCATACAAAAGTTGACAATGTGGCATTTTTCCGCAACGGCTTTCATTTTGGGCCATTTCACGTTAAAACCCCTTTTGTGTAACACAGATGATGGGAGGAGAGATACTTATTCATACTCCGTATAGTTAAGTCTTCTCCAACACCACCATCAATAGTTTTTCAACAAAAAAAAGAAATAATATATTCCGAGTCTCCGACCTATAATGATCACTAGGAAGTAGGAAGAGAGGAAGATCTCTTTCCAAACAACAAGAATGAGCAAAGATAGACAGAATGAAGGATAACAAACAGAAAGAAAAGTCATCTGATATGTGTGGCATGTGGTCCAGTAGGTGAGCAGAACTGACCGAAAAAATTTAGTCATATTGTTGGTCTAAATTCTTGGAGGCTAATATTGAGTTCATTTGAAAAATTAAGAGTAGGAAACTATTGATTTGTGTGTGAAATTAGGCAACAAATTCAAAGCCTACATGCAGATATTCAAGTAACAATACTTATTATGATCAATGCAGATAATTATTTCATGAGAAAACAGTCAAAGCCATTTAATTGAATATGCCAATAAGAGCTATAATCAATGTACCTTCCAGACATAAAAACAGCGTCATATTGTCCACGGCTAGCGGCAAGTACTCGCTGCTTTAATCTTTTAAGAGATGGAAGAACATCAAATGCTGGAGGTTCTGCATATGTTTACAAATAAAAAGTTTGCAAATGGAGTCATTTTTAGATAAAAGATGGTCCCGTAGCAGTCTGATACTTAATTGACCCAGCTGAGACTTGAGATCTACTTTCAGAAACAAGCTAGTTTCTCTAGTTCTGTTAAAAATTCATTCCAGGTCAAAGTTCTGTGCAATACATTTGAACAACAATCACATGCGGAAGATTGTTTAGACAATAATGATAACGATTCCAATGTGTACTAAAATAATTCCAGATGCAAAAAAAGTTAAAATCCAATCAAGCAAGATGTCCTAGATGAACCTCTGGAGTCATATACGTACGAAACCCCCCAACAGATCAATATAATCAAGATTCACCTTTATTAATCTTTTATAAGTCAGCTTTCACAATAGAAAGAACATAAGAAAAACAACACCCAGAATTTAAATTCCGAAGAGATCAGACAAGCAGTTTGTTCTACTCATTTATAAATCTAAGGCAGTTCCAAAACTCTCAAAACCAATCAAATGTTAAACTCCAAATAGACAAGACGATCACTGTCTCCTATTACAATTGAAGTGAAATTCTGTTCATAATTCCCATAAACAAAAATCAAATTAAGCCCTAAAGTGTTCAGAGAAAAGTGTTTCCTATACAACTGAAGTCTAAGGCTGTTCCAGATTCCCAAATACAGTCAAATCAAAGGCACATAGTGATCCACAGAGACGGAATTCTCAAATTGGAACGTTTAAGAATCCCAATTGTAATTCCGCATTCTGAGAGCCTAATGAAGTAACTACTGCAAAATATGCTCTTAGAAATGAAAAGCAAGTAAAAGAAGTAGCAAAACAAAGGACAAAACAGGTGTTTGGGCTATAAAATAAAAATAGGGCCTGCTATGGGGCAGTCTATTTTTATTTAAACGAAGGCGTGCTACACCGCCCACTAACTACCAAGCCCAACTTGGACCGGCCATCTAGGGCTCGAGATGACCACTTCCAAGTGCGCCGCTATCTCTTGAGAGCTCGGTTGACAAACATCCCAACCAACCTGATTACCTCCTTGAGGCTATATTTTCTCCAATGCAGCCCAATACTAGTGAGACCAATGGACTTCTCTAGCATTATCCTGACTCTTATGGCTCGAATCTTGCTAGAGTTTTTCAGCTTTCCTTACATTTCGAAGTCTATTTACTTTCTAGTTATGTAAGGTGGCTCATCAGTCCACAAGTTTCTTTAATGAACATTTGTAATCTTGTCTCAATCATGAAACAATTACAGCTTTCTTTACATTTTGAAGTCTATTTAATTTCCAGTTATTGTAAAGTGGCTCATCAGTCCAAAAGTTTGTTTTATAAACGTTTGTAATCTTGGATTCAATCATGAAATGATTACCTTTAGTTTTCTGCTTTCATTGTCATCTTATTTTCATTTACTAGTAAACATATTTTCACATTGGATTCCAAGTGCTCGTTCACTAGAGGCATAAAAAAGACACCTAACCAAACTAGCGTCCCACTCAGTGCACAATCGTTTTGGTTAAGAGGTCAGATCGAAGCGCAAATCTTATAAAACACTGCCTGTTGGCAGCCTCCAACAATGACACGCCTATTCTCTTTTTCACTCAAGCCATCCTATGGCATTAAGACCGAAAGCAACACTAGGGGCACTAAGACCGAAGGTCCCTTAAGTTAGCAATGTATGACAGCACTCCACATCCTCACAACAATGGTTTTATTCTAACACTCCTAAAATGTAAATCTCCCTCGCCACTAAAGGGTACAGATCAGAAACTGGGAGATTTAACTTGCATGAATTTGAACACAAGATCTCTCTCCCACTCTAATCAAATGTTAAACTCTCTTAGTTCCTATTCGAAAAGCTTAATCTATTAGGACATGGGCTAATAATAGCTTTATAACAAACAAACAATGTATCTTACTATCTTCATTAATACATACCTAAATCATTTATGCAAACATCTTGTGATATTCCATGCCTTGAGATTCTCTCCAGCAGTGTTAAAGGATCAACCTTATTAGTTTTATCCAATTGGAGGCACTGAAAAATAAAATAAAAAAGTTCTCTTAGAGAAGATGAGGAAATATATTGTAGATAATAATCCTGTCAAAAGTTTTAAATGTGCAATACCTTGTAAACTTCAGCTGTCGAACATGCCTGTTGGGGCTTTATAAGAACCATTGGAATGTCCAATGGTAAGGCTGGACTAATATTTTGAACAACCTGGACATCAAAAGCAGAACTAAAATGTGAACTCTTACAGATTATGAACCATGATATGAAGCACAAACACTTCTCCAAGTATTTTAATGGCAGTATCATATAATTTGAGGACATAATCTCTTATATGGTACAAAATGCACCTCACGAAAGTCAAAATTGTTCTGTGCATGTTAGAGATAACTATTTCGTACACGTTATAGGGGTGGAAAATCATTTGTAACATATTGCAGACCCGTCATGTGAAATTGTGTAGAATTAGATAATAAAAAACCGACCAAAATTTATGCTGTAACACAGACATACCTCACCCCGACCAGTACAATAGGCTGCTCCTTGAGAGAAAAAGAAGGGAACATCTGAACCAATCTCACTCGACCATTCTTGGAGTTCCTTCTCAGTGGCAAGAAGACCACTAAATTGATTTGCTGCCCATAGCGCAGTTGCAGCATTGCTGCTTCCACCACCAAGCCCTGCTCCTGTTGGCACTTTCTTGTCAAGATGAATCTGCCCCAAAATGTGTGGAACGTCAAGTTGATCAAATTCAAAGAAAACTCAAAATGTCCTAAATCAGCCAAGTACAAATCCTTACCCAAAAGAAATTGTTGCTACCCGTCTTCTTCCTGTAGAGATTAAGGGCCTTAATAATCTGCAGAAACAAAGTTCCCAATCACAATGTGCCAGCCAAGATTAATAACAAGTTGCAGGCAAAACGAAGATAAGAGTTGGTGGCTTACCAAATTTCTATCATCAAGGGGCACCCCAGACACATTGGTCGAAAGACGATCTTTAGTTTTTGAGGGTGACAAAGAGAACTTAATTACATCTCCAAGACTTATTACCTAGTTGCAGAAAAATCATCAAAATTCCAGGACACATTTGGGGAGTAAGAGATATTTTGTATATGTTTGAGGCCTAAATATAAACACGATGAGTGAAGTGAACAGACATGAAAGAGAGATGCCAAATCGTGAAACCCATCTTCCCTCTTGCCAGTTATTCTCAAGAAAACATTTATCTGCAACAAATTCAAGTTATATTCCAACCAAAAATAAATAATCAAACAAAATGGAAAACCCAATTGGCATATGAGATAATGCAGTTACTACCTTGCAAGGGGAGAAAAGGGTGAGCCTTGAAACCGGAGCGGCCTTCTCTTCAACCTCATCTGCCAACTTGTTTATCCTTTCATCAGGATCATACACTATCTAGTACCAACCAAACCAAACCAAACCAAACAATTAACAAACAAGTTCAAAACATATAAAATTTAAACCATAATTATTGAGGACTTTAGATTGCAGGACAACCAACCTCTACTTGTTTTCTGGCAAATTTGGGGGTCCTTTGATTTCCAGACTTTGAGTGAGAAAAAGAGCACCTATGCGACTGTGACCTGAGCCAAGAGAGCCTGAGGCTGCTGCTACTGCTGCTATTTCCGACAAAATTGGGGGAATGGTGGAGGAAGGTAGGAGGAGGGTTCTGGCAGAGCAAACGAGAGGAAGCAATGGCCATGGTCATATTTCAAGAGCAAAGGGCCTCAAGCTTGAAGCTTTCAGTGTCCGGGCTTTCCTGTACCCGCTACTTATTAAGGAACGAAAAGGGATCAATTTCAGCACAGATTTTGCTACTGCTCCTTGTCCTGTCTGAAATGTCCAAGAATTGTAACTTGTAACTACTACGCATACGTGGCTTAGCAATTTTAGGAAAATAAATCAATAGTATTTTTAAGGTGCAGAGCACTTGGACTTAGCGCAACGTAACATGTTAGCTATAATAATTAAGGAAAATTAATAAAAGTGGTTTGAAAATTTTGAGTTTTAATGTTAAGGACAAAATAAAGGATAAAATGAATAGTATCATGATTGACTTTTTAGTGTAAAAATGTGATTTTTCGTTAAAGTGAACAATACCATGGGTTTTTCGTTAAAACTTCATAATAATTGAGTATTAAATTTGTTAAATTCTGAATTAAGGTAAAAAAAAATCAAACTGTACTGTTCTTCGTTGTTGTTGATATGCATCTAGATTAGTTGATGAACGTATCACATAGACGCAGTTTGATAAATTTGAAAATATGAAACTTACTTCAAACCCAATCACTTTTACATAAAATACAAAAATAACAAATAAAAAGCCCTTTTGTTCATCAGCCAACCTCTATAAGTGTTTGTTTCTTCTTTCTAAAACTTTTAAGTTGTCATTGTCATTTAATATTATGTTTTAATGATATTTTTTCTTCAGTTGTACATAAAAAATAAAAATAAAAATAAAGTGAGAATCTTGTAAATGGCAAGTTTTATACAAATTTATTTACCCACCTTAACCTTAATATTGTTGTATAACATATAAAATAAAAAGGGTAAATTACATTTTCATACCTCAGGTTTGGGATCTATTTCAATTCCTTACAACATCTTTAGAACATTTCACTTTCATACCTTAAGTACTATTTTATTTCAAAATAATATCTCCGTTACATTTTCCATCCATTGATCTGTTAAATGTTGACGTGGCTGCCACATATATGCCACGTGGCTACCAAATGTTTGTCACGTGGCAAATAAAATATATTTTTAATTTTTTTTAAAAAAACCTGAATTTTCTCAAAAAAAGAAAAAAAAATTGAAAAAAAAAAAAGGATAAATTACATTTTACCCCCTCAGGTTTGGGCTCGATTTCAATTCCTTACAACATCTTTAAAGCATTTCAATTTCATACATTTACTATCATTTTATTTCAATTTCTTACATTTGTTAAGTGATGACGTGGCAAATATGAGACCCACATTTGTGCTGACGTGGCTGCTAAATTTGTGCCACATGGCAAAATAAAAAATTTATGCATTTAATTAAAAAATAAAAAAAAACAAACAAAAAACAAAAACCCCCCAGAAAACCATCTCAACCCCCATCTCCTCCCCTAACCAATCCGTTCCCCTTCCTCGCAACCCAAACCCCCACATCCTACCCCACCCCCACCTCCCAACCCCCCCCACCCCACCCCTTATCATGCGCACCCCTCACCTAGTGCTTCAGAACCGACGATTTCGCCTCCGTCACGAACACCTGCACCCCATAAACAGATTCGATCGGCTCAGATCCAGCAATCACCATTGCCATGGCATTCTTGTTCTCATCCAGAGCCTGCACCACGTGCACCACCCCGGGGTGCCTCAGCCTCGCCGCATCAGCTCAAATGATCTCCAAAAACCCATCTTCCGCCGCCTTGGTCAATCTAGCGCACATGCGCGCCTCCGATAGAGCGACGCATACGGTGGGGTCAGGCGTGAGTTCTTCTGTGGGATTTGGGTGTGAGTTCTTCTGGGCGTCGGGCGTGGAGAGAGAAGGGAGATCTCAAAAACCCCAAAAGGGTTCTCAGATAATCGCTGCAGAATCGGCAGATCGAACGCCGTCATCTTGCCACTGCCGGTCTAGCCGATGCCCAGCACGTCCAGGCCTGCTAGGATTTCAGGGTGAATGTGGCGGCAGAGTCGGGGTTAGGATTTGTGGATATTTCGATTTGGAGGTCAGGGGCAGAGGGTGCGGCGGAAATAGGGTTTTTTGAGGGTTTTGAGGATTTGGGGGCGTAGGGTTTGAAGAGTGGGAAGTCAACGGCATGGATTGGTTGGGGGAGGTGAACAGAGTGGAAGAGAGGAGTGGGGGTTGCGGGGAAAGGGATGGGTTTCTGCGTTTTTGTTTTTGTTTTTATAAACTTTTCTTTAATTAATTATTGTTTAATGTATATAAAAAAAATAAAAAAATTTGCCACGTGACACAAATATGGCTACCACGTCAGCTCTTAACAGACCAATGGATGGAAAATTTAACAGATGTATTATATTAAAATAAAATAGTACTTGAGGTATGAAAGTGAAGTGTTTTAAAGATGTTGTAAGGAATTGAAATTGACCCAAAACCTGAGGTGGTAAAGTGTAATTCACCTTTCTCTTTTTTTTTTTTTTGAGAAAATTCAGGCTTTTTTTTAAAATTAAAATAAATAAATTTGCCACTTGGCACACATTTGGCAGCCACATGGCATATATGTGACAGTCACGTCAGCACTTAACGGATCCATGGATGGAAAATGTAACAGATATATTATTTTGAAATAAAATAGTACTTAAGGTATGAAAGTAAAATATTTTGAAGATGTTGTAAGAAATTGAAATAGGTCTCAAACCTGATGTATGTAAATGTAATTTACCCAATAAAAAACTTGAGACATTCCAATCAACAAAACTATGAGTTTAACCTCTATACAAAATTCCACCATCTGCAGAAAGAGAATATCAACTTGCTACCAATGGCGGAGCTAATAATTTTTCATCGGATGGGCTAGCTAAAAGATTTAAATCTTTATAAACAAAGAAACTTTATGTTGCATTTTTCACAGTATCAACTAGCATTACAAGGTGAGCCAAGAATTTTCATTATTAAACAAATACGTGCTAAAATTCAAACAAATTCAAACTTGTACATGTACAAAAAAAAAACGATGAGAAAAAGGATGTAAGAAAAGGAGACGGTTTGTAAACTGTATTATATAATTTTATATAATTAAACCGAGAGAATTCAAATTAGTGACTAAATATATGGTGGACTACATTCGAAAATCTAAATGTGGCTCCGCCAATACTTGCTACTTGTTTGTCGCCTCGAGTATTGGCAGAAGTCTCCATATTTAATTAATGTTGTTATCATACAATTGGTCAAAATTTTTTTGTTCAATTTTCCAACCAATTGTGTTATTACACTTGGTGTGAGAGCCCGTCTCGGATTATTTGTACCGTATGTGTGAAAAGACTAAAATGCCCTTGTTCGTTAATTGGTGTTGTGGGGTGTTGTTTTGTTCTTTTTGGTGGTTGACTCTACAAGACACACACACACACACCCATACCACACTCCCGTGACCTTTCTCTCTCTTCTCTCTCGGACTTCTTCCATTTTCTTTACAAGGTGTATGGACCATTTCGAAGACAACTATCTACGCACGGATCGAAGGTTTGAAGGTGGGTTTTGGACTTTTAGCAAGCTCAGGAACTCATCCATACCAATTGTTGGACGTGAAACCCTCGAAAACCCGAGAACCAGGGAATCCCAATTTTGTGCAATGTTCATGCACACGTGATCGTGAAGTTTTTAGAAGTTTCTAAGGTCTTAGGAAGTTTTAGATCACTCTCACGAATCTCGGGGAAGAAAGTTGAAGCGTTTTGGACGTCGGGAAGCCCAGTTTTAGTGAGTTGCAGGTTTGGTCGGAATATCCTGGGTTTTTTCGGCGAGATTCCGTTGGTTTTAGGGCTTCAAAGTGGTAAGGTTTTGTTCTACTTGTTGTAAGCTTCAATTTGGTACCAATTTCATGGAATTTGGTTGAGAAATGAAGAAGATATGAAGTTTTGAAAATTTTCCAGTTTCCGGCAACGCAGACGGCGGCGGCCGGCGAACTCACTGGAGAAGACAAAGTAATATTTGTCACATCCCAGCCCGGGGCGGATCACTTCCCAGGCTCGCTCCACCACCGTAGCACGATATTGTCCGCTTTGGGTTTACCATTCCCTCACAATTTTGTTTTGGGAACTCACGAGCAACTTCCCAGTGGGTTACCCATCATGGGATTGCTCTAGCCCCTTTCTCGCTTAACTTCGGAGTTCCTACAGAACCTGAAGCCAATGAGCTCCCAAAAGGCCTCGTGCTAGGTAGGGATGAGAATATACATAGAAGGATCACTCCCCTGAGCGATGTGGGATGTCACAATCCATCCCCGCCTGAGGCGGATCACTTCCCGGGCCCGCTCCACCACCGTAGCACGATATTGTCTGCTTTGGGCTTACCATTCCCTCACAGTTTTGTTTGTGGGAACTCACGAGCAACTTCCCAGTGGGTTATCCATCATGGGATTACTTTAGCCCCTTTCTCGCTTAGCTTCAGAGTTCCTACGAAACCCGAAGCCAGTGAGCTCCCAAAAGGCCTCGTGCTAGGTAGGGATGAGAATATACATATAAGGATCACTCTCCTGGGCGATGTGGGATGTCACAATCCACCCCCTTTAAGGGCCCGAAGTCCTCGTCGACACACCACGACCAAGGTCAGGCTCTGATACCAAATTGTCACATCTCAGCTCAGGCCCCCACCACAACCCGAGCCCACTCCACCGCCGTAGCACGATATTGTCCACTTTGGGCTTACCATTCCCTCACGGTTTTGTTTGTGGGAACTCACAAGCAACTTCCCAGTGAGTTATCCATCATGGGATTGCTCTAGCCCCTTTCTCGCTTAACTTCGAAGTTCCTACGAAACCCGAAGCCAGTGAGCTCCCAAAAGGCCTCGTGCTAGGTAAGGATGGGAATATACACATAAGGATCACTCCCCTAGGCGATGTGGGATGTCACAATCCACCCCCCTTAGGGGCCCGAAGTCTTCGTCGGCACACCACGACCAGGGTTAGGCTCTGATACCAAATTGTCACATCTCAGCCCGGACCTCCACCACAACCCGAGCCCGCTCCATCGCCGTATCACGATATTGTCCGCTTTGGGCTTACCATTCCCTCACGGTTTTGTTTTTGGGAACTCAAGAGCAACTTCCCAGTGAGTCACCCATCATGGGATTGCTCTCACGCGCTACTCGCTTAACTTCGGAGTTCCTACGGAACCCGAAGCCAGTGAGCTCCCAAAAGGCCTCGTGCTAGGTAGGGATGGGAATATACATATAAGGATCACTCCCCTGGGCGATGTGGGATGTCACAATATTCCGTTTAGTTAACGAAATATTCTTAAACTTAACGGAATATTCTTAACGGCGTCAGGTTAGTTTTAACGGAATATGCTTGCTTTTGGACGGAATATTCCCTAACGCCGTTAGGGATTTCGTCCGTGTGCCAGGCATGTGCCTGCCCGTGGCCGGTGCTTGGGGGTGCGTGAGACGTTAAAATTTTTTTTTAAAAATATGGGGATGGTCGTGAGGTTGAGTAGATCACGTTGGTGTATTCACACACCCCATTTGAGCATTGTATGAGAAGTTATTACCTAGTTTTGGTTATGTGCTTTAAATTGACGTTTTTATAGTTGTTTCGCATATAGGTGAGACCTATCCCAAGGATGAGCGCAGTCACTCGAGGCAAGGGGGTTACGACCCTTCCACATACCAGTGAGTGGGCTTTTGGTTTTCTATATATACCTATATACTTGTGGTTTTTCCCAGAAAATGATATAGAATGTTTATATGTTTTAAATGCCATGCATAGCGTCTGCCTATTTAGTTATGCATTAGTGGTTGCATATATATGTATGTTTGGTGCTGCGGACGCACATGTAAGTGCCAGGTAAGTTTATGGTTTATGATTGCGAATTATGGTTACATGAGATGCATTGAGAGCTCATAACCTACACCCCGGTGTTAGTGCTCCCACCCAGAGTAGGGCACAGTCCTTCACGTGATGTTCACCTCCCGCACCACACGCTCATCTTGGATCCAAGTTAGGTGCACAGTCCTGTCTTACAGATCACTATAGGTGGTTCCGACTCGTAGGTGACCCGCGATTATTCGCCCAGTCTTCACGTGATCGTAGCACTTGAGCGTATTTATTTACACCCAGTCCTGTCGTACAGACCACTTTAGGTGGTTCCGACTCTTATGCAGGTATAGTTAATGAGTTGGGGATTTGAGCTCTAGATTCAGCCGTACAGGTCATGTTAGGTGACTCCGGCTGACATGTTACTTGCATTGATTGACATTACCTGGGTTACTTACATTTTACGTGGAGGCATTTGACATGACATATTTCTGAGCATGTTTTCGATATATGTGTATATTCTATTTTCTGGGAACTATACAGGTTTTACGGCGAGGGGTTAGAACTTTTGATAATGAAATGATTTTGAAAAGCTTTATTTTTGCCCACTCACACTTTCTGTTTTGCGCCCTTCCAGGTTCTAGTTTGGGTTGCTCTTTTGGTGGCTTACGAGGAATCCACGGCATATCTGACACATTATCACCAGTGTAGGACCACTTTTGGGTGTGTTTAGTTAGTATTGTTCCTCTGAACTGCACTAGGCTTTCTATGCTCTGAATATTGTTTTTCACCCTTACACTTGCACTTGTATGTTAACTACTCTGTTTTGTAGTTAGTTTTTATTTTTCATACTTTTACTATTATATTTTGCTTCCGCACTGTGCACATGGCTACGTCACCCTCACGTGACGGCCAGCATGCCCTGATTTCGGTCAGGGTGTGTCACTTGATGTACAGAGCCATATTCCCGACACACTTATAAATCTCTCCCCCATAGAAAAGCCCCCTCATTGTAGAAGCTTCTCTCGGAAATAGATGAGCGAAACCATGCTTGAGGACGAGTATGTCAAATGGGCCCAAAGAGTTCTTTCGCTAGACAAGAGAAAAAACAGATGGTTGATTGTATCACCCATCACCACACCAGTAATTCTCTCATTCATGTGCGTTGTGTGCATGATCGCCCATTACTCCTAACGACAACATATCCTCGCCATATTGACAGTATAACAACGATACACTATGTATATGCTATCAATACAATAAAAATATGTTGTCAATATACTATCAATACAGGTCATGCGCACAACCCACACGGGCAAGAGAGAATTTCTCATCACCACACTAGTGACTAGTCACAATGTCACATAGTCGAGTTGGAGGTCGAAAATCAGACCCTTAGGCCTCTTTTGGTTTAGGCTTTAGACTCTAACCTCCTGTTGGCCAAAACACTCAGTCCAGTTTCTGTACAGCAGATTGTTAAAATTGTATTATAAAAGTAGAGTCGATAAAAATCAAAGCTTAGAATACAACGAGGCTTTCTATTCCGCAACTTGTTCCGAGATGAGCAACTATTTCAGAAAACTAACCTAGTCTCCTCTCAATTGACAAAATCTATTCCAATCTATTGAAGCACAGGGCAGAAACGAAAACTTGCCGACCTTCCATTTCTAGCCACGGACTGTGTCTTAATCATTTCTCTTTCTTAGCAAATGCCTCCCCTTTGCACTCACTTCCAGCAGGAACCACGAAACCTGCACCGACCTGGAAGCCAACAAAATGTAAATAATGGGATACGGTGCACTGAATGGGACAGAAGAGGAAGGGGGCAACAAGAGAAATGAGGGATCATGCTTACTTGACAATCTTTAAGTACAACACGATCTTGGAGCTGTACGTTACTGCAAATAACTGAATTCTGGACTGAGCAACCATCGCCAATGGTAACATGATTCATAACAACTGAATTCACAACCTGCGGAAAAAAAAAAAAAAAGGAATTGACTATTATCTGAGTTCTAAATCTCAGTTTTTCTATTCATTCAGGAATCAATTCATATTTCAATAAATAAAAAGGCATTTATACTATATTTTAGCTTCCAACGTTTTATGATAAACAAATTATCTTACCTTCACATTAGAACCTATCCGGCAGTGACGACCAATAACAGATCGTTTAACACTACATTTGTCACCCATCTGTGAACCTTCCCCAAGCATACAATGTGGTCCGACCTAAATAGAAGAAAAGTAATGACCTTAAAATGAAGCTACCCAGCATAATGGCCTAGACCTTCGCAAACTGTCAGAAAAGCCCTAAGATTTATTGCTGAATTGACAATCAATCGTTTTGGTTTGTAAACAATTTGACTTACAGTCGTTTTAGATCCAAGTTCTGCTGATGGATGGATGATGTTATTTTGTGCAGAGAATGAATACCCTGACAAATGGCTAGCATCTCCTATGACCTGATAGAATTTGCGAAATGTTAAAACTATCCGCATAATGAATGCAGAAGAGAATTTTCACGGAAAAATGGCAAACTAAAGCTCTCAACCGTGAACTCACATCTCGATTAATGTCACTGAATGCTTGAATGGAATTTAACCTCACACAGTACTTGCTGTTTCCAGCAATATAAACACAGCATTTATGGGTTCTTTGTGCAGGAGTAGAGCCATTACAACCTCGTGCATAGAGCTCATGGAAGCTTGGAGTGGATGAATTAGCCAGGATTCGAGATATCACTAGTTGGTTGCTCTGAGAACTAGCCTTCTCATTTCCATTTTCTTCTGGTTGTGGTGCACCATTTGACACGTCTGAATTCTAATGTTCAAACACAGAAATATGAATAAGTCAGATGTTTTAGAAAGGCCTGCATGTTAAAGGAATCTAGCAAGGAACTGCACTGGACTAACCAGCTGGCGACGAACAAGATAAGGCAATACATCGCGCTTTAAACTTTGAAAGGTATCCTTTTGATCCAAAACTTCTTGTAGAACAGACCTAGGAGGGAATGGAAAAATATACTGCATGTATAAAGATCAATTTGTATATGACAAACATCATTTGACAGCAAAACGGAAAGATGTATAACCTCTTGAACGCATATAAATGAGCATCCATGAGATCAGATCGAATTTCCATCTACAAGGAAAATACAAGTGTAAGAATAAACAGAAACCTATAAACCTTATATCACGGTTAATGACATTTATATCCCCCTAAAAAAAGTTTACCCCCTAGATTATGCACCGAATGTTAATGTGAGGTTCTACCAACTACCATTCATTTTTCTGTTAAATTTGGCATGTTCTGTGCAGAAGACTTGCTTTTTTATGCGGTTTTCTTAATTTTATTTATGTCTTCACTTTCACTGCCTCACCCTGCTTCTCTCTTCTCTCCCTGGTTCTCTCTTCTTTCTCCGCCCATTATGAAACCACAAATCCCACCCCGCCACCAACCGTCTATTCTAACCTGATCAAACAAAATTTCGATGAGTAAAACAACAAATAAATAAAATAATCAAGTACTCAGCTCACACTGACATATAAAAGAAACCCCCAATTGAAATATAAAGCATCAACACCAAAACCAACTCAACAGACACTCAGCTGGCACCAGCCAAAAGATCCCCGGAAACCCCAACAACCTATCAAAACCACCCCAGCCCACTACCAAACCCAGTGGCCATTAGCACCCAAACCCACTGAAACGCCAATCCCTAAATCCGATTAACTCACGCAAGCATAAGCACAGAGAGAGGAGAGAGGAGAGAGAGAGAGAGAGAGAGAGAGAGAGAGAGAGAGTTTAAAAAGAATGACCAAATGCCCTTAACAGATTATTGGATGGAACTGAATGGAGACCAACACTTAATTGTCTCTTTTATTTTTTAATAAGAAACAAAGAATTTAATTGGACAGAGAACCCAAATTACCATACATGCATAACCAAGAGAGTACACTGAAAAAAGAAAAAGATTAGGGGGTCAATCTTAACATCCTAAAAGATCAAGAGCATTGGTATAATTTCTTCAAACAAGAAAAATTATTAAGAATCCATGATTGTTAAAGCTAGAATGCTATCCTGAAAAGCACCTAATCAAATCCATGAATGAATTTCAAATTTAGTAGTGAACAGCACGAACTAAAATAGTAACTTTAAATTTTTATATGATACTGTCCAAATTAAGAGAATGGTTTCAGATGTTATGTGAGGTTGTAGTTGAGTGCCAAGCATATCTCAATGAAATTCACCAGTCCAGTAGTTGTTTACTACTGGAAAGTGTCGACTAAAAGAAACAAAATTATTCAGGGGCAAACCAATTACCTGGCCAACTGCACGGAGTATGCTCTTCTGAATTCGAATATCTTTCTCAAGTTCCGCTCCTAGCAAGGACCAAAAGATAGATGAGGAATTTAAAAGATTACATGCTACAGAAAGGGAAAATTAAAAGAACTAACCTGTTGCTATGTACAGTAAAAACTGCTTTGTCGGATCCAGCCCAATGATATTGTAGTGCCCTGGTTTCTTGGCTTTGTCTTTTCCAACAGAGGATCCTGAATCTGAAGGTCCACTTACAGGAGCAGAACAAAGCATTGCAGTTAATACTGCATCATGACGTCTATGAGCAGCAGCTACAGCACCAGGAGAAACATCAGAGACAATATCACCACTCACAACCTGCAGCAACGCAAGGAGTTGAAGGCTAATCGAAGAAACTTTTGAGAAGCCAGAATACTAGAAAGAATATATAGATGCTAACCAAAATGTCTTTTGCAGTCAAGTGGTGTGCAATGGCCCGAAGTGCACCAGCTGTTCCAACATCCTCAGGGACTGCCGCAACCTGCACTATGCCGAATTATGCAATGCATCTCTACATGAAATTCTTAGATAAAAGACCCATTCGTGGAGTTGATTAGAAAGACTGCTCTGTATCACGGTGGCTATAAAACTATATACTAACGACCTCAGTTTACATGCACACGTGCCTAAATGAAATGCACTCCTAACAAACCCTCCTCCCAAAACCTCACCTTTCCTCATTTCCCACCCCAATCGAAACTGTAATAAGAGGAAAGAATTAAGACTACGAGAGATGCATTTCAGGGGCATTGACTTGAACCTGCGAGCACAAGGTTAGAACCCCACCCATTTTAATGCACCTAATAACACGATGCCAAAGGCAATTCCTCAATAACTGACAACCTTCATAACCATTCTCCAATTTATGCTTCAATTCACCAAATGTTACAAAATGGCCCTTTTCCCCCTCCACTACCACACCATCACCTCCTACAGAAAATTCCTCATCAAACCTCCAAGCAACAATGTTAGGATTCCTGCACAGAGGCCAAAAACGATTGGATTCATGCCAACCTTCCCCTTCTCTACGAAAATGCCTTCCTCCAATCTTCTAGCCTCCCTCTTCACATTTTCTATAATTGCATCCCAAAAGGTAATGGTCCCTGGGTTGCTCCCCAAATACTTGTGATGTCTACTTACTTACACCGATGCTATCGTTTCAAATTGTTATAAATCCAAGTGTACACGTACTGAGACTAGAGAGTACAACATTGACAAGCGTCATATGCATAAAGTGTCCCCCAACGCAACACATATATAAATGAACTACTAATTATATAACTACACTAGATCCTTGGAACAGAAACAAAATAAGTAGCATGAAATTCAAAACATTAACAATCAAAACAAATATAGAAGAAATGAAAGTAGGGTAAGTACCTCAACATGTAAACGATCGACATAAGCCCCTGAAATCCAACTTCCAACGAGTACGGCTGCATCTTGCCCTTCAACAACCTAGAAAATCCACAGTTAGCCCTGTTTGGTTACTGGGGAAACGAAAAATTGGCATCACATTAAACCCAACAAAGCCAGGACAAGTGTAAACAAGAAAACCCTTTACTCATGAGCAACCATTCACCAAGCAGAGAGCATAAGAGTTACTATGAGGTCCTTAAGGAAGAGAGAGAGAGGAGAAGAAGTCGTACAACTATGAGGTTCTTAAGGTTACTGAGTTCTAAGAGCTCCAGAACGTAGGAGATAACCGGACGGTTCGCCACCGGAAGCAGAGCCTTTGGGACCTCCTGCCATTCCAATTCATAAAAAAAAATTAAAAAAATAAATAAATAAAAAAGAGTAAGAAATCATAACAAAAATTGGAGATATAAATCGAATGGGATTCCGGAGAACCAAAGAGCGTAGAAAAAGAGGGGGACCTTGGAGACTAGAGGGACAAGTTTCTTTGAGGTGCCACCGGCTAAGACTACCACTTGGAAATCCATCGGAGCAGCAGCAGAGAGGGAGAGAGGGAGAGGGGGAGAGAGAGAAGGGTTCAGGCTCCCTTTTTAGGCGTTTTTGTCTCCGCAGGAAGCAGAGCGAGCGAGGGTGGCTTGACCACTCGCAATTGTTCCGTGGAATTAACGGCGTTACTTTTACAGATGGGTCTATTTTAAGGTTCGTCTACTTAGAGCAAGTCCATCGGGAGCCATTAGGCCGGCACCCAGTTAATTTGCTCCAGCCCAGCCTAATAGGCTGGCCCAAAATGGGCTGAGCTAGAGACTAGCCTACATGACGTCAAGCTGACGTCATGATCTAAAATCTTTCTTTTACGCCAGGTCCTAACAGAGGTTCGTTCGTCGGAGATGGCAGAGAAGGAGATGTTGGGCTCGACTACGACTATTTGTCCACAACAGTAGCAGACGATGGGCTGCTACAGTCTTTGCCACGACCTCCGATTGATCTTCCAACCTACTAGAATTTCCAATCCAAACGCCTTTTGAATCGAGGTTGGAGGCTCGAGACATCGAAAGAGTAAGTGTTTCAGGTAGAATATGAATTGAATTGAGAAGCATACAATTGAAAAGGTGGTTTGGTATAGGGAATGAAAAAGAAGCAGCTGCTCAAAAGAGTGAATAAGTTTGTTGATAGGAGCATATTCATGCGACTTAAATGGCTTGTTCTCGTGCATTTACGTTATGTTTCTTTAGTTATTTTAGTCCTTTATGCTTCTTTTGTGTGTTTTCAGGTTCTAAGGGCAAAGTATGCAAAATGGTGCATTTTGGTGCATTTTGGAGTAGTTTGGGGCGTTAAATGGATTGCATATACTTGAAGCCAAGTAGATGGACGAAATTGAAGACCAAAGGAGGCCCTTTGTACCAGAAATTCACACCAACACATCCCATTTCAGATTGCATTCCAATCATTCTAGCCAAGCCACATGCACTCCCTTTAATTTATTCAACCTAGCTGTCAAAGCACATGCACATTCACCCTAATCATTCACATACACAATCTGCCATCATTCACACATTCATTCCACATGCATTCCCTTCACAAATCAGCCACATGCACTTTGCCTTTCATCATTGCACCATAAATCAGCCACATGCACCCATAATCATTCAACCAACTTTGCACATGCATTCATCATCATAACCTAGCTGTCATTACCCTTTAATCACATGCATAAATCAGCCACATGCATCTCCCATCACCATTCCAGATTTCCACCAAGTTCCTAGCTGTCATATTCCCTCCTTTTCACCTATAAATAAGCATCCATTGCAGCCACAATTCATTCATTCCCATTCATACACAATTCATTCACCATTCACGCCAGAAATTCATCCCCTCTCTATAACACATCCATACTTCACCATTCTTCATATTTTCTGCCCAAAAAGAAGCCTTGAGGTCCCCTACATCCATCCCTATCCTAAACACATCATTCTACACCATCCATAACTCCCCATCCCTCCAAACCTATCCTTAGACCTTGTGCTACAACGAAGAGGAGGAGAAGAGTGCCTAAACGTTCATACAATTCAAGTTTGAGTTGTTGGAATGTTTAGGTGTTTCTTTTCCTCGATTCCAATGTTTAATTTCAATTCTCTTTGTTTTGTACGTATGAGGAACTAAACCCCCCCTTGGCTAGGGGGGGATTCGAAATATATGTTTATGCTTGCATTTTGATTTGATTACTTCTAATTGCGTTTCATAAGTTGTGGATTCAATTTGTTTAACTGTTTGATTGATAACTTATTTATGTATGTTTATTGAGAGTATACGCTTAATTTTCATGCATGAATATGACGCTAGAATATAAGTGAGTTTCACCTAATAGTTACGAACTTATATTCACAAGTAGTGGAGGTTGCTTATAAACAATCGCGTTAAACGAATTCTTGGCATAAGTTTCATGCAATCATAGTAACGAATGCCTCGTCAACACTTATAATTTTCATAGAGCGTAATGATTCTTGCTTGTATCTCTATTATGCAATCATGTAGGGGACTTGTGGGGAATGTTTTGGGTTGTCGTATGCAATCATCCAATTCAATAACGTTAGGAAGATTTGAAGGTTAATTAGTGCATCACGGTTAACTTGGGGTGTTGAGAATTCATGGTTTTTTGAAATGCAATTGGAAATCGTTTTATATGCAAGTGTAACATATGTGGAGATGAACCCCTTAGCTAGCTTTTCATCCCATCCATTCAAATCCATCACATTCATATTTACATTCTGTTTTTAATTAGAATCTGTGCAATTAGTTTAATTTCGTCCAAAACTCAATCCCCCCTTACTTTAATGTCCAAATTAGTTAGAAATCAATTTAGTTTGTGTTTTTAAGAGTCTTGAGTCAAGTTACAACTTAATTTCGTCCAAATTTGGGTTTAAGGTCAGAAACTGCCTAGTTAGTGTTTTTAGGCAGTTTTGAGTCTTTTGAACTTGTTTTGAGTCCTTTGAGTCTTTGTATTGTTCAAATTAGTTAGAAAGTGTTTTAGTTTGTGTTTATAAGTGTTTTGATTCAATTTGTTACCCAAATTCGTCCAAAGTACTCAAAGTGCTCAAAACTGCCCAGAAAGTGTTTTTAAGGCAGTTTTGAGTGTTTTGGTGCTGTTTTGAGTCTTTTGGTTTGTTTTAGTGTTTTAAAGTTTAGTTTTGCGTTCTTTGAGTCTAGTAGAGTGTTTTATATTGTGTTTTTACGTTTTTGAGTGAAATCCAAGTGATTAACAATCCCTCCTAATCCCCGGTCCAGAACGATCCCTACTTACATACTTACTACAATTGATAAAAAGAGGGTTTAATTTGTGTGCGTATAATTATCGCATCAAATTTTGGCGCCGTTGCCGGGGATTAGCAACTTTGCTAATCTCTTGGATTGTTTTATTTTTCGTTTGTGTGTATATATTTTTAGTTTTATTGATTTTAGAAGCAAGACATGGCACTTGATAGTGCTTCTCTTTTGTCACAGCTTATGGAAGAGTACCAAACGCAAAGAGTTGGTACATTTGATCATAATCAATCAAGGAACGACGTGTTTTCCAATACTTACAATTCCGATTGGAGTGATCATTCAAACTCTATATGGTGGGAACCTCAACATATTCAACAAGAAGGATATTGGCAGCCTTATAAGGAGTTCTATTCAACGTCTATGCATCCACCACAACCTCATATTCAATATGCCCAACCAAACTCAGGTTCGTCAATAGATTATAATCAAATTCTTAATGAATTAAACTCTTTGGTGCAGGGTTCACAAAATCAAGCTAAGGAGACTCACCAAGAAACATATTGGCAACCATATGAGGATTCATATGCACCACCACAGCCTTCCCCTCAATCTTCACATCCAAATTCAGGTATATCAAATTATTATAAGGAAGTTATTCAACAACTGAATTCTGTGGAGCAGGGCAGGGAAGCTCAACCATTTCAACAAGACGCATTTTGGCGACCAATTGAGGATTTCTATCAAGCAAAAAAGTTGGCTGAGTGGAACAGTCAATTTAGGCAGAATGCAGAATGCATGGAACAAATTCAAGAACAAATGGTTGAAGATGAGCCCATGGATGAATTGCTACTGCTCGAAGAGGAGGAGGATGCACAAGGCACGGCAAGGGAAGAACAACCCTTGCCGCAACCTCCCAATATTCCTACACCACCCCATTCAAGTAAGGTTGTTCCAAATTTAATTATTTCTAACTTTGTTCCCCCAAATGCACCCTTCCCTGGCAGGTTCATGCAATCCATGAAAGATGAGGGGAAGAAAGACATCTTGGACACCTTTCCAACAATTCACGAGGAAAAAGTGGTTGAGGAGCATCTTGAATTCATCAAGGAGGAAATTGGAGTGGATCACACAGCCACAACCTTCAGAATGTCCAATCTGAATGAAAACATCCCTTGTGCATTTGTTGAATGTGCTGCGACTTTAGAGCCAATATTGCAGCCCATAGGTAAGCCACCAACTCAAATTCCAATTCCCACTTCAATTAATCGTGTGTTACATTCTTCATTGCAGGCACCTACTCAAATCCAATTTGGTGAAAGAGTTTACATGGATCTTAGGACAGATCTCTATTCCACTCCATACAAAGATCCAATTCTTGAATGTTTTGAGAAGCATTTCGTGGAGGATGTACTTAAATTCTTATTGGAGCATGTAGGTAAGCCACCAACTCAAAATCCAAAGTCGTTTTTGACTAATATGTTGTTGATGTCAATGATTAGGGCACCCACTCTTGAAATTCAACCATTGCCGGAACATTTCAAGTATCATCATCCATTCAATGATCAACTCCATGCCGTGGGTTCCATTAAGGCATGATTATGTTCTTCGTCCGGCTACAAGACGTAAAAGAAAGCGCTACTTGGGAGGCAACCCAATACAGTGAATAAAACAAAGCTTTTTCATTAATTTTCGAGAAATTACAAATGTATCTAACAAATGGAGCTTCACAAAGGTTGTTTTTGTTTTTGTTTGCGTGAAGACCCACCACGAGGCAAAACTCTAGAAGCAGAAGGCATCGAAGCAGGAGGCATCGGAGCAAGAGGCATCGGAGCAAGAGGCATCGGAGCAAGAGGCATAGGAGCGGGAGGCATAGGATATAGAGCATTCCAGGCCCCAATACTTGGCGGAACGCTGGATGACCCAGGAAAGAGGTGCCCCTGGAAGAAAGACGCAAGCCGTTGACGGTCACTTTGCATCCGACCTTGAGATTCTTGCATCTCATCAAGCTTCCTCTTCATGCCCGACGAATAGTTATTGGCAAGCACATGCAAAGTTCTATTCTCGTACTTAAGTTGTTTGATCTCTTGTTTCAGGTTCTCCACCTCCGCCATCAAGGATTCAACCTGTCGGGAGCGAGCAAGAAGGCGTTGGCCCATGTTGGACACAGAGCCAGCGCACTGAACACTCAGAGCCAGGGATTCTTGAACGGCCAACTCATCGGACCGTCCTGAAAGCAGCTGACTGTCTTTGGGAGTGAGGAGGTTCCGAGCCACTATCGTAGCCGTTGTGGGATCCGTCATCACAGAGTCCTCATCTGTAAGAGGGCCATGGGAAGATAAGAAAGACGGGCACCATACCTTACCCTGACGAGACGCAACCGGATCACTGCTTAGACTCAAATCTAAGCAAAGGTTCGATGGGTTGGATGAGCTAGCCATTGTTCACGAAGTTAAAAGAGAAGGGGTGGACGGAGTAGATTTTCAAAGGGCCGGAGACGAGTTTCAAGAATGGAAAATCTTCAGAGTGTGTAAGTTGGCGGTGATCGATAGCTCTATAAAAAGCCAAGGCAACGCGTCCACCGATTCAAAAAGCCTCGGCTTTTCAGAAAACGCGTTCAACACGTGGAGGCCATCATCGCAACTACACGTCTTTAGCCGACAAGCGCAAAGTTCGGCGACGCTTTATCTGCTTTTCAGAAAACGCGTGCAGCTTTATCGAAGAGGCGTCTTCAAAGATCGAAGAGTCGTCACTATTCCAAAATGCCGGATTTGCGGGATCAAAATGTTTGTCGACAACAGTAAAAGAACAGTATCACCACTTGCTATTGAATTCCCTATATATGTCGACCTTCATTTTTTTTTTGGCAAGACAGAACTGAAGAAAATGCCCAACTCTTTCTCACCTCTGAGGGCGCACTCCCAGCAAAGCCTTTCGAAATACTCCATTCTTTCTTCTTCCCCAAAGATGATACCAGATGCCTGGAGTACAGATGACCCAGGAGGAAACAGCACCACAAATACATGTGCTGATTCATTCACCGCTTCTTCAAAAGCAAAGGTATCTCATATCATCAAAGGCAAAAGCAAAGGTATCTCATATCATGCTCTTTCCCTGTCTTTTCCTTTGTCCTTGATATTACTTGCATGGCAAAGTTAAAGAAGCAATCAGCCGGCACTTGGAGTCTATCTGGACTCTATTCCCTGGTTGCTTACCTAGCTTTGCTGAGCTATCCTCTAACCCTCTTCAATACGAATTGGAGAGATTGAACAAAGAAACAGATAAGAGGAGGAAGCTCAGACCTTCGGGGGAGACCAAAGGAAGCCTGCTGCCCAGTTCAAGAGTAGCACAAAGGAAAATCAACGATGGGAGCAGCGCAGTTCAAGAGTAAGCCTGTGGAATCACAAAAGATCCAAGCCTCACTGCAATCACCAAGGAGAAGATGGAACGAACATTTCATAACCAGATTTGCATCTTTAAACTCTTCTCTTTGTTAGATACATTCTGCCATGTTTAGTATGTTTAGTTGCTGTTTATGTGTTTACTTTTGTTTGGTGTGTTTTAAGCTTAAAACATTGAGGACAATGTTTGATTTAAGTGTGGGGGGGTAACTAAGTATATTTGATGCAAATTCGCGGGATTTTATCACCCATAACTTCTAGTGTTGTTCCTTGCTGTTTTAAAATGTTTTTAAACTGATTTGGAGTGTTTTAGTGTGTTTTGTGTTATAACTCCGAAAATCACATAAAAATTTGAAAAACATGTTTTGAAAAGCCTAAAAAGAGTGTTTTGAGTCGTTTTTGTGTCGTAGGTACCTTCCAACACTTGCCTCAGGATTTGGTTTTTAATTGCATGACTGTTAAAAAGAGTTATAAACATAGAGAAAAGTTTGATTTACTCTTGGTATATGCTTGGTTATGGTTATAATGTATGACTTCACATGCAATCATAAAAGAAAAATTAGTTTTTGTAACATGCCTGAAGGAAGGAACTCAAACAAACGCTACAACCCTGAGAGACTTGAGCCTATAACGTTCTTTGGAGAGTATAATCTGTGATTTCTTGTTTTCTAAAGTCGTTGCATGATCTCATTATTCTTTGCTTGGTTACTACTTAGAAGGCGTTTCATCATATAGTTCCAAATGCTAGAACTCATGCCCATTTCATTCAAAGCATGTTATTGATTTGCATAACACATATTCAAGAAGAAGTTGTGTAGTGACCACCACCATAGCCAAATAGCCTTACTTCCCATATTTCGTATATGTTGTAAGTTTTAACCCCGTTGAGCCTTGTTTAGCCTTTATTCTTTGTTTACCCACATTTTCTTCACCTAGCCTAGTTTAGGACAATCCCCACCCTTGTTCTTAAAAGATAGTGAGCATGACTTAATTGAATTCCTTTTGAGTTACATTATGAAAGAAAATGAGTGTGGGGGAGAGAATGTTTAAGTGTTTATGTATGTTTTGAGATTCAAAAGAAAAGAAAAAAAAAAAGAAAAGAAAGAAAGAAAGAAAAACAAAAACTTAAAAAAAAAATGAAAGAATGAGTGATTGAAGAAAGGGTCCAAAACACCAATTCTGGCCGTAAATTGTCTAAATTCTCCCTTTTTGTTCAAAAGTTGAGTTTTCATTCAAAAGTGAATTCTAAGTTGATTCAAGTGCTTTGCTCACTATTTCTTTAAGAACCTTTGTTTTCCATATCCCTTCTTTGTTATCCACACGCCCCGAACCCCATTACAACCCGTGACTTCAATCTTGAGTGTTATGTGTTTCAATTTGTGGAGTTTGAACTTGGTATGAGCATATGGTGTCACTGGTTCTCGCGTCTAAGTAGTAGCATTCCATTCATGAGATCATATCTAAACATGCTTATTAACTCCAGAAATTGCGTTCTTTGTGATACATATATTTGAGTGTTCGGTTTCATGTTTACATCAATCTTCTCACATATACTTAGTGTAGGGTGTGTAGTCAGAAAATCTGAGTAAAAATTGAGTGCATATCTTGTGAGGAATTGAGCAAATTCTCTAAGGCATGTTACTACATTCAAAACATGGTTTTAAATGCTTAATTGTGAAATAGTATGTGGTGACTGTGATTAAGAATGTAATTAAGTGTGAAGATGACTAAAATCTGTGGGAATGATGATTTTTAACATGTCATGTGCATTGGAAATCCCTAAGACGATTGTTGGAAGGTTTAGGTTGTGTTTTACTTGTTTTGTTTCGTTTCGTTTTGTTTTGTTTTTCTTTCTGTTTTGCTTGAGGACTAGCAAAAGATAAGTGTGGGGGTATTTGATAGGAGCATATTCATGCGACTTAAATGGCTTGTTCTCGTGCATTTACGTTATGTTTCTTTAGTTATTTTAGTCCTTTATGCTTCTTTTGTGTGTTTTCAGGTTCTAAGGGCAAAGTATGCAAAATGGTGCATTTTGGTGCATTTTGGAGTAGTTTGGGGCGTTAAATGGATTGCATATACTTGAAGCCAAGTAGATGGACGAAATTGAAGACCAAAGGAGGCCCTTTGTACCAGAAATTCACACCAACACATCCCATTTCAGATTGCATTCCAATCATTCTAGCCAAGCCACATGCACTCCCTTTAATTTATTCAACCTAGCTGTCAAAGCACATGCACATTCACCCTAATCATTCACATACACAATCTGCCATCATTCACACATTCATTCCACATGCATTCCCTTCACAAATCAGCCACATGCACTTTGCCTTTCATCATTGCACCATAAATCAGCCACATGCACCCATAATCATTCAACCAACTTTGCACATGCATTCATCATCATAACCTAGCTGTCATTACCCTTTAATCACATGCATAAATCAGCCACATGCATCTCCCATCACCATTCCAGATTTCCACCAAGTTCCTAGCTGTCATATTCCCTCCTTTTCACCTATAAATAAGCATCCATTGCAGCCACAATTCATTCATTCCCATTCATACACAATTCATTCACCATTCACGCCAGAAATTCATCCCCTCTCTATAACACATCCATACTTCACCATTCTTCATATTTTCTGCCCAAAAAGAAGCCTTGAGGTCCCCTACATCCATCCCTATCCTAAACACATCATTCTACACCATCCATAACTCCCCATCCCTCCAAACCTATCCTTAGACCTTGTGCTACAACGAAGAGGAGGAGAAGAGTGCCTAAACGTTCATACAATTCAAGTTTGAGTTGTTGGAATGTTTAGGTGTTTCTTTTCCTCGATTCCAATGTTTAATTTCAATTCTCTTTGTTTTGTACGTATGAGGAACTAAACCCCCCCTTGGCTAGGGGGGGATTCGAAATATATGTTTATGCTTGCATTTTGATTTGATTACTTCTAATTGCGTTTCATAAGTTGTGGATTCAATTTGTTTAACTGTTTGATTGATAACTTATTTATGTATGTTTATTGAGAGTATACGCTTAATTTTCATGCATGAATATGACGCTAGAATATAAGTGAGTTTCACCTAATAGTTACGAACTTATATTCACAAGTAGTGGAGGTTGCTTATAAACAATCGCGTTAAACGAATTCTTGGCATAAGTTTCATGCAATCATAGTAACGAATGCCTCGTCAACACTTATAATTTTCATAGAGCGTAATGATTCTTGCTTGTATCTCTATTATGCAATCATGTAGGGGACTTGTGGGGAATGTTTTGGGTTGTCGTATGCAATCATCCAATTCAATAACGTTAGGAAGATTTGAAGGTTAATTAGTGCATCACGGTTAACTTGGGGTGTTGAGAATTCATGGTTTTTTGAAATGCAATTGGAAATCGTTTTATATGCAAGTGTAACATATGTGGAGATGAACCCCTTAGCTAGCTTTTCATCCCATCCATTCAAATCCATCACATTCATATTTACATTCTGTTTTTAATTAGAATCTGTGCAATTAGTTTAATTTCGTCCAAAACTCAATCCCCCCTTACTTTAATGTCCAAATTAGTTAGAAATCAATTTAGTTTGTGTTTTTAAGAGTCTTGAGTCAAGTTACAACTTAATTTCGTCCAAATTTGGGTTTAAGGTCAGAAACTGCCTAGTTAGTGTTTTTAGGCAGTTTTGAGTCTTTTGAACTTGTTTTGAGTCCTTTGAGTCTTTGTATTGTTCAAATTAGTTAGAAAGTGTTTTAGTTTGTGTTTATAAGTGTTTTGATTCAATTTGTTACCCAAATTCGTCCAAAGTACTCAAAGTGCTCAAAACTGCCCAGAAAGTGTTTTTAAGGCAGTTTTGAGTGTTTTGGTGCTGTTTTGAGTCTTTTGGTTTGTTTTAGTGTTTTAAAGTTTAGTTTTGCGTTCTTTGAGTCTAGTAGAGTGTTTTATATTGTGTTTTTACGTTTTTGAGTGAAATCCAAGTGATTAACAATCCCTCCTAATCCCCGGTCCAGAACGATCCCTACTTACATACTTACTACAATTGATAAAAAGAGGGTTTAATTTGTGTGCGTATAATTATCGCATCATTTGTCAGCTTTTGAGACACGACACCGCAAACAGTGCTGGAGGTGGAGAAAACGGTAAGGGTGGAGCCGGAACCTAAGGCATGAGCTGGTGGTGGTATAATGGCGAAGAGGATGGTGGCGGTCATGATGATGAAGGTGGCGGTGGTAAGGGAGGAGAAGGGTCGTTTCGTCATAGAAAGGAGTGGGGATTGACGGCATTGGTGGTGGGTTGGCGTGCTCTATTCTGCTTCATTGGAGGAGCATTTTTGGGGAGTTCAGAAACTATAAAGTTAGAAATTAAAAATTAAATTATTAATAAAATTGACTAGGCTATTTAGTTTTAGGGGTGGAAATGCATTTGGTCTATTACTGTTCATTAGGGTTTATCACTGTTCACTGAGTGGATTAAATAGGCTGGATGCTGGTGCATGTTTTTTAGGGGTGGACTTGCTCTTAGAGCAACTCCAGCTGGAGCTGGAGCCCAATGGACCAGCGACAAAAATGACCTAATAGCCCCAACAATCTGCTCCAGCCCATGGGAGCAATGGGGCTTAGGGGAGGGCTGAGTGAAAGGCCCAGCTCAAATTGGTGACCCGAGAGCCTGAGGCCATCCTGACGTCAGCCACATTATAAAATTAATTAATTAAAAAAAAGTAAAAAATTAATTAAAATGTAAAAAAGCAATAAAAAATTAATTAAAAAAAATTTAAACAATTAATAAAAAATCCAATTTTTTTTAAAAAAATTATAAAAAGAAAGATTTAATTTTTCTATAACTATCTTATCATTATCTTCCACCTTACACCACAATTTTATATTTTCTCAAATACTTTGGGTTGTAATTTCTTATTTAATGAAACGTGGTACAACGAGACCAATTAAAAATCATATCCAAAATTTGAAATAAAATTATTCTTTATTATTTTATAAAAAAAAAAATACTAATATTTTATTGCCTATTGTCATGGCTATTTAGTTTAAGGGTAGAGATGCAAAAGACAGTTACTATTTATTAAAGGCAGTTACTGTTCACTGTGTTTAATAGTAAGTTGCCTTAGGAGGCCTTTGCAATGCTGGAGTTGCACTTAGTGGATTCGAATCAGTTTGATTCGATTTGACAAGATCGTTTGATTTATTTTAATATAAAAATAAAAACATTTAGAATGAGATGCCTCTTTTTAGACTTTCTAGATTAAATATTTGTTACTTTCCAACTTCAAATTAAAATATTTTCATTTTGATTAAACCCTATATTTCATGTATATTCTTATTTAAGTGTTTCCTAAATTCATTTTTTTTTTTGTTTTATGGAATCTCATCCGTTTTCTTAATTTAAGGATTCAATTATATATCTAAATGGTTTAAGAAATTTCAATATATCTAAATTGACACACCCCGATCGAGATCAGGGCATGCTGGCCGTCACGTGAAAGTGACGGAACCATGTGCACAGTGCGGAAGCTAATAAAATAGTAATATAAATGGTACGAATAAATAAAAACTAGCTTTACACCAAGTAATAAAAACAAGTACAAGCGTAAGTGCGACACTAAGTTCAGAGCATAAAGTCTAATGCAGTCCAAAGGGGAATGACGACACAAAAGCACACCCGAAGGTGGTCCTACGCTGGTGGTGGTCTGTCAGATATGCCGGGAAAATCCTCAGGGAAGCCACCAAACATGCTAGCCAACTAGAACTTGGAGGGGCGCAAAACAAAAACGTGAGTGGGCAAAAACAAAGCTTTTCGAAAACCAATTTAATAAATAAGTTCTAACCCCTCGCCGTAAAACCTGTATACTTCCCAGAAAATAGTATATATATATATATATAAGTCATGCTCGAAAAACGTGCCATGTAACATGTCTCGAAGTAATATGCTAGTGCTCAGGAAACATCAGATCAATACTATGTAACTGTCAGCTGGAGTCACCTAACGTGACCTGTACGGCTGAATCTAGAGCTCGAATCTCCGTCTCACTAACTATACCTGCACACGAGTCGGAACCACCTAAGGTGGTCTGTACGACAGGTCTGGGTGTAATCTAAGTACGCTCTAGTGCTACGATCACGTGAAGGCTGGGCGAATAATCGCGGGTCACCTACGAGTCGGAATCACCTAAAGTGGTCTGTACGACAAGCCTGTGCACCTAACTTGGATCCAAGATGAGCGTGTGGTGCGGGAGGTGAACATCACGTGAAGGATTGTGCCCTACTCTGGGCGGGAGCACTAACACTGGGGTGCAGGTTACGAGCTCTCTAAGTCTCTAGGATCACTACTGAACGTAAATATAAATTATACTCACCTGGCACTTACCTGTGCATCCACGGCACCAATACACATGTGTATATATATATATATATATATATATATATAACCAATAATGCATAAACGAATGGCAACCAATAACCATGGCATAATAATGTAAAAACATTTTTTATTTCATTTTCTGGGAAACATATAAGTATATAGGTATATACGGAAAACCAAAAGCCCACTCATTGGTAAGTAGAAGGGTCGTAACCCCCCTGCCTCGAGTGACCACGCTCGTCCTCGGGATACGTCTCACTTATATGCGAAACAACTATAAAAACGTTACTTTTAAAGCACATAACCAAACTTTAGAAATAACTTCTCATACATTGCTCAAATGGGGTGTATGAATACACCAACGTGATCTACTCAACCTCAGGAACACCCCCATATTTTTAGAAAAATTTTCCACCGCCGCACGCATCGGCCACGCGCAGGCACGTGCCTGGCATGCTGACGGCGTCAGTTGACGCCGTCAGGAATATTCCGTTATCCCTAACGGTAACCGTCAATGGCGTCAGGAATATTCCGTCAGATTTGACGGAATATTCCGTCGTCTTCTCCGGCGCCGGAAAATCGGGAAAATTTCAAATCGCGATATCTTCTTCGTTTTTCAACCAAATTTCACAAAATTGGTACCAAATTGAAGCTTACAACACGAGGAACAAAATCATACCACTTTCAAGTGCTAAAATCCACGAAATCTCACCTGGAAAACTCCTCCAATTCCAGCCAACCTTGAAACTCACTATCCCGACGTCCAAAACCTTTAAACGAACCACCCCGAGCCTCCTAGGCACCTCACCAAGCTTTCTACAAGCTTGAAATTCCCTAAACCATGAGAAATCACGTGTGCATGAACAATACCTCAAATCGGACATCACGAGTTCGACGTGAAAACGAAGGTAACCTTACCTGAAATGGGTATGGTTGGACTCCTACAAGCCTCACGAGCATGGATATGTACTTTGTTACTTCGATCTGTGACGATTTGGGTGGTTTGTGTGTGTGTCCGTACGTTATAGGGAGAATGGGAAGGGAAATGGCACGGGACAGGGGTGAGGGAACATGAAATGGTGAGGGTGAGTGTGTGGGGGAATATGTGTGGCCCAAAACCAGCCACACCAAACCAAAAAGAACAACCACACAACGAAAATCACGCTAGGGGCAAAATCGTCTTTTCACTCGTACGTTTTTAAAATTTCCGGGACGGGCTGTCACATAAATTATTTGTCACTTTATTTCAAAAAATTATTTGTAACTTTGTTTTATACAAAAATTGTTTGTAACTTTTTGCTTCATTACGGTAAGTCTATAATTATTGTTGTTGATAGTTCTTTCTTACTCTTTATTTTCGTTTCTAGAAATTCAGGTACGATTGAATTAAAGTGTACTATCGTTCTTTAAAATAAAAAAATTGACATGTACCAACACAATTTATTCTCAAATTGAAACGTACCCATGCAAAATTAAAACTTATTCATCCCGAATTAAAATGTATGCTTACTAAATTGATATGTATACATGCCGAATTTGTGACATCCCACATTACCCAGGGGAGTGGATCCTGTAAGCCTTATATGTATATTCCCATCTCTACCTAGCACGAGGCCTTTTGTAGCGCAATGGCTTTGATTTCCATCGGAACTCCGAAGTTAAGCGAGTTCGGATGAGAGCATTCCTATGATAGGTGACCCACTGGAAAGTTCTCGTGTGAGTTCCCATAAACAAAACTGTGAGGGCATGGTCGGGGCCCAAAGCGGTCAATATCGTGCTACGGTCGAGTCGAACCCGGGATGTGATGGGAGCCCGGGCCAGGATGTGACAATTTGGTATTAAAGCCAATTCCTGGCTGGAAGTGTGCCGACGAGGACATTGGGCCCCTAAGGGGGTGAATTGTAACATCCCACATCGCCCAAGGGAGTGGATCATGTAAGCCTTATATGTATATTCTCATCTCTACCTAGCATGAGGCTTTTTGGGAGCTCACTTGCTTCGGGTTCCATTAGAATTCCGAAGTTAAGCGAGTTTGAGCGAAAACATTCCCAGGATGGGTGACCCACTGGGAAGTTCTTGTGTGAGTTCCTTGAAACAAAACCGTAAGAGCGTGGTCAAGGCCCAAAGTGAACAATATCGTGCTACGGTGGAGTTGAGCCCAGGATGTGGTGGGGGCCCCGGGCAGGATTGTTGGAAATGTGCCCTAAAACCAATCATATGATGATACTTTACGGACATTTCAAACTAATGTAGTTTAAATGTAAAGGGCAAAGATTATTGTTTGAGCCGTCTCATATAAATGTTATATGCTTAAACGATAAGTCCAAGGAATATGTGATTGGAAGAATGCGATCTAAAGAAGTTAGATTCATGAGACCATTCTTTCGTTGACACATCCTAAACGTTCCTGATCATAGGATTGTCAATTGGGCATTGACAGTCCGTTAAGATCAGTACGTGTTATGTCTTCTCTCAGGGAGAGTGACTAGTCTCGAGTCATTGGTGTGTGTGACATCAAGACAAGTACGTAGGTGCTCAATAGAGAATGAGTTCACTGAACACGATCAACGAAGAGTTCTCATATTCATGTCACATGAGAACTCATGGTTGGGATAATGCAAATTAGTCTTTTGACCTGAGGCATCACAGTTGTCTTGTGGTTAGGTCCTTAATCTTTGATTATGTCAAAGTCACTCCATCAGGAGGGTGTCCATGGCATCGTTGGGGTTAAGCCACTTAGCCATGGAGGCAAGTGAATGCGCAACAAGGGATCTCTAACCTTCAAACTGTTTGAGGGAGAATACTCTATGATATGATTGAGAATCTTTGGCCAAAGTATGAATGAGATTTAGGAATGTGTTCCAAATCACATTCAAGGTAATCATATAAGCACAAGACTCACATTGGATAGTAGACATGAATAAACTATCAAACCAAACAATGTGGTCAAGAGTATTGTATTAGAGAAAGACCGTATTGCATTTGTAATCCTAAAACTGAATAGGTTCTCCACCTCTTCTGATTAGCTTGGGTAACCATGACATGCTGCTAGGCGTCAACCATGGTTTGTGGAAGCCCTAAAAGTGTATTATCACTAACGGGAGAATTGAAAGTAAGTTTCAATTCACAATCGATTAGAAAGAGTTTTAATCGCCCACTGCCTCGCTAAAAGGAACCTAATGGATCGTTCACCGAGTAAGGTAGAGTTTGAAGAAACAACGGAGATGAGTAAGAATAATTAAATGGTTTAATTATTTATCTAAGGCTAGGATTAATTAATATGTTAATTAATCAAACGAATAAGTTCGTTAAAAACCTCGGGTTAGTTTTGGGCCGCAAGGCCCAATGGGATTTGAATGTCAAGCCCATTAACTCAAGTTGTATGACAACTTGAATAAACAAAGGGCTTGAAAGCCCAATAAACCTATAGGCCGGCCATGTGTAAAAGAATAGGGCTTTTGGTCCATTAGGTCACTTATTTGAAGGGACTATATAAAGGACTTTATAGCCTAAAATTTACTAAGGGTTATTTTTGGGGAAAGGATGAGAACACAAGCTCTCCTTTCTCTCTAAAATTTCGGCCACCTTGGAGGGATCATCTAGCAATCAAACTCCTCCAAGGTCACTCATTTCTTCTTCATTATGCCTTGGTGATGAATCATTAGAGGTTCTCAATTTTGGGAACTTGGAGAAACCTTTTCATCCATCCAAATCCATGGATCTAAGATGCAAGGAATGAAGGCCCTCTCTTTGGGTGATTAGCCTTTGCTTATGCAAAGAGGAATCTACAAAGGTATTGATTTCTCAACTCACTTTGTTTTGAGTTGAGTCTTGGTTCACCTATCTACTAGGCTTTGAATTTCATGGGTAAATGTTTTGTTTTTAAGTGCATACAAGCATGATTCCGCCTTTTAATTGTTAATTGCATGCTATTGATGTTGCTTAAATGAACATGTTTTTCACAAATCTTCCTTCAAGTGGTATCAGAGCCTAAGTCTAGTAGTTGGTGAATCCTTTTGGATTTTGTAGTTCATAGTTTGTGATTTGAATGTTGTAATTGTTACAAGCTTTATTCTTGCTTCTTTGAATGTAAATTTTGTTAGAAAATTTGCCATCTCAAATGTTGTAGATGTAGTTCATATGAGCATGAATTTTGGAGCTAAAATTTGGTGCCATGTTTTTGGGGAAATTCGGCCAAATCCAAAGGGTGGATTTTTGGGTTCTTGTTTGACTTGTTAAAAGTGTTTTAAAGTGACTTTTGGAACCCCTATGTACCCTAGTATGGTTGTATGTTATTTCCCTTAAGTTTGAGTGGTTTTGGTATGTTTTTGGGTGAAGAATGTTCATGGAGCTCTTATGGGTTTTCATGGATGTTCTTCATTGTTCTTGATATGTTCTTGCCAAGAACAAAAGGTTTGGTGTTTTGATTCAAAGTTTTGATTTATTTCATAAAGTTTTGTTTTGAAATATTTCTTATGTTTAAATATATTAGATATTTGTTTTGAAAAATTAAAGAAATTTTAGTGGGTAGGTGTGTAATGATTTATTCCATTTCACACACCCCACTTACAAAAACTTTGAAATTTTTTTTATTACTTTGCTTCAAAACCGGCCACCCTACTCAATTAGGGTCCTTGTGGGGCTTTTATGCAATTACATAAAGTTTTGATACTTTTGTGTATTTGTACTTTGACCCAAAAGATTACGTTTTTACGTAAAGGTCCAAAATCACTAAAAGGACAAATTGTTTTGCTCCTTTAATGAAGTTTTAGCTTTTGTGGAAATTTTTGGGTTCTAGTTGTAATTACATGAAGTAGTGGACTTTTGTGTTTTTACAAAGTGACCCCAAAAGTTTAAGTTTTGCAAAATGGCCCAAAAGTTGAGGTCATAGCATTTTGGCCCAAATTAGGTAGAGAACAAAATTGTTTTGTCTCTTTAAATGAGAATTGGATTTTCATTTCATTTAGCTCCATTTAAATCAATTCTATGGATACAAAAACCAAATGAAAATGTTGCATTCAAGTTTAATTAGTTAAAGCGTTAATTAATTAAAGAAAGGGTGATTATGAACCTTAGCCTACGATAATTGAGCTATGTGAATGGCCGTTTCAAATTTGTTTGAACCATGGGAATGTGTAGATTAAATTTTGGTTGTAATTTGATATGATCAATTGTTGTAAAAGAGCATAAGCTCTTCTTTACTTTAAAGTAATTTGATTTGATCAATTGTTGTAAAAGAGCATAAGCTCTTATTTACTTTGAAGTACTCCTTTCTTGTTTTATTCGATATGCATGAAATTGGAGTAGTTGGGTCCAACGCCCAATAAGACAACACGCCTTAATGTGATTAAACACGTAACTAAAATCAATCACCATCCCTAGACCGAGATTCAACACTAGGCTCGTGTTGAATCGAATTAAAGGTTCATAGTCATCCTAAGACCCTAAGGCAACTATATAGTCCATCAATGAATGCAAACCTTATGTTAGTAGTATCATATACTCTTGCTTTAAAAACCGTTTTAAAAGCTTAGTGGGAGTATTATATACAACTAAATCAATCAAATGGACCAATAGTTGTAATAGGACCAAAATTGTTTTAATTAGATTAAAATGAATATTTATGTGATGAGACCTAAAACCCTCAACCAAACCATTATTAAGTTGATAAGCGAGAGATGCTTTGAATATCTCTTCGTGGCCTTCCACCGTGGTAGGCTCCAATCGTTTGTGACTTGTACACCGGCTTCACCCTATCATGGGGGAGTACAAAGTGCATGCTTACACTCAGGAGGAGTCTATACGCATATGATGAGGTGAGTGTAGGCAACGAGGATGGCCAACATCATATCATTGTGAGGCTATTCTTGAACCCCTTCATGAACTAAGCATGGTGGGAATAACTTAACTAAGTGCAATGGCGCCGATATCATATCATTGTGAGGCAACATTCTCTAGAGGCCAAATAAGATGGGTACTTGCAAGAGATGCAAATGAGTAAGCGTACTCTCTCATTATTATTAATGCTAGCCGATATCGTATCATCGTGAGGTGGGCTTGGTAATTGTGAGCCTCTCATACCCTACTAAGAGTTTCCTCCAAAACTCTCGAATTCCGATGAGGGATATGGAATTTGCTAAAAATAGTGGGTGGTGCTATTTGATTTAAAGACCCGAATCAAATGGCTTAAAATCAATCAATTTATATTCGTTATGTATTTGTTTACCAATATATTTGCAAACGCTATCCAAAACTTGACAAAGAAAAACCGAATGCTTTAATTTCCGGACTTAGTTCTACAATCCCATAGATTGTCTTTAATGGCTTGTAGATGTAACTAAGTAGTCTCATCCTCACAATCTTCCTATTGATAATGTATCATTGGAAAAATATGTTAGATAAGTCTAACATGAGAAGGACAACACTTTTAATGTCATAATTCTTTAAATACAAATTGTTGTATGAAGAAATAAGAGTTGCTTTGAACAACCCTTAATCAACACAAACTTTAGTGCTTGTCTCTTTGTTACACGAACAAGGAACTTGAGAAGTAAGCACAAGGGCATGGACACTTTATGTGCCATGATTCTTCACTTACAAATTGTTGTATGAAGAAATGAGAGTTGCCTTGAACAACTCTTGAAAGTTTGTAATTATGTTTAGAACATAATGGTTGGTTGACAAAAATAGTCCATCAACATGGACTTATGATGATTTTGAATCATTGAGTGTTGAAGTGTTAAACCACTTAACGAGACGGAAACTAGGCAAGGACTTCACCTTTGTGTCCCTATCCTAATGGTTCACTAAGTTTATTGTAAACTATATAGTGAACAATAACCGCATGCTCTCCAAATCGTTTGATGTGTATAACACATTTGAAATGAGTTTCAAGAGAGATAGTGGGAGTTTAGGGACCATGACTATTGTAATCAAAAGGGAAGTCAAATGAAGAAGGCAAAATAACTCCAAGGGAACAAACTTTCTTTATGAAAGGATGGACATTGGAAGGGGTATTTGCAAGAAATGTCTTGCAAGTGTCAAGAACACACCTTTTTGAAGGTGTTGTAAAATGTTCTTGAAAAGTTCATAACAGTTGGTTCTTCTACTTGAATGCATGATTATGTATTAGTAACTATGTTTTACAATTGTTGTAAAAGTGTGCTAATAAGAAGTAGAAGATTAATGAGAGAAGAGAAAGTACTTCACATTCCAAACGTGAATCGAATATAGATCTCTACGAAAGCGGATTGTACTTACTTCCTCATATGAACTACCAAAGAAATTGGAAAATACTAAAGATTGTCTTTACATTCCAATTTTAAGGAACTTAAATCCGTCACTATAGTAGAGATGGATGAATGTTTTGTTTGACAAAACATTGTTCTTTATTAATCAATAATTAGATTATTGTAATTTAATTGGTTGTCTCTATAGTAGAGATGATGTGGTAGTGTTAACTGTTTAAGAATATAACGATGCTTAAAACCCAAAAGGTTGCAAGGTAGTGACTAATCCCAACTGAGTTGTGATACCTCTAAAACATAAGTTACGAGTTGGTCATAGATGGATGCTTTGGATCGTTAGATCCGGATCCAATACCTTCTTGTTAAAATTGTATAGAGGCGAAATGTTCGAATCTTTATTCTTTTGGAAAGAAGAAAGAATCACAAAGTTGTTGAGGTTAATTCACTTAGATATTAGTGGCACTTGTCCACAACATAATACTACTCATGTTGTATGACATTCACCGAAGATCACTCTCGGTTGGACTATAGTTTATTTTGAATAAACACAAGTCCGAATACTTTGCAAAAGGTTTCAAAGAATTCAAGAAATGTAAGTAGATGAGTAAGACGTCTAAAGTATTTCCCTCCTTAGATTTGATCCAAGGAAAAAGTAACACTTTAGATTAATTTCCTTGAAAAATATCAAGGAAAGTAGCATCGTAAGATAATGAATTTCTCCATTAGGAGAAGAATGAACACGAATAAGATTTAGTTCGTTGGACATTATCAATTACCCATATATATATGATATATACTTCTAAGACAACCTAGTTCCTATACCACAAGCTCCAAGGTAGTCCAGAAGGATTTATAAACCGTCTCAGTTGAATGGTTTGGACATAATATGGGTTTCCGAAACCATTATTAAGATAGTCTTGATAATATATGTCTAAAACAATAAATCACAAGACATGTTAGTTGTAGAGATCCATCCATCATGGATCTTAGCAAGCTAGTGGGAGCTATAAGCGTCTTATGAGAAAAGATCAATTGTTTGATTTCTCATAAAGATGTAAATGAATCTTTTGTTTACTAGGTTTACAAAAGATTAGTGGGAGTTGATCATATTCCTAAATTTGAATATATATACATGATATATAAATTAATTTTGAAAATGAAAGGAATTCTTCATCATTAAAGTTATGACTTTAAACATTCTATAATGATAGAATGTATATGGGAGACATAGTCTATATACATGGGATGGAAATCTATAATGATAGATTTTAAGATATAATTGGATTATATCAATCCCTAAAATAGACAATGAGATGCTAGGAAGTTTCTCATATGATGATAAACTTCAATTAGAATGACAATTCTAGTGAGACTAGGAAGTTGTTCTTCTCAAAGGGAATGTACCCTTTGACTCCCAAAGAAATAATGCGTAAATAGAATCCTTTATGCATACGCAGAAAGGTGATTTATGTATTTCATATTGTATGAAAACATTGATATAAGTTGTACCTAGAACGGTACAAGATGATATCAGTGCAAGCCCAGGATCAGAACCATGGCAACTGTCAAGTGAATCCTTAGGTATTTAAGAAATACTAAGGATGGATTCCTCAAGAATGAGGAAGAATTAGAGTAACGTAATGGAAGCGTAAATGTATTAGATTATGAATCTAATCCATCATAGAATATCTCTTCCTTATGAATGAAGTGATAATGAGATATCTCTTTATTATGACTAAAGAGATATTTGGGTGGAAACGTTAAAAGTAATGACTTTAATGTGTTCTATCATGTATGCAAAATATATTGCCATATAGAAGCTTACAACATTGTTGTTTGGATGGGAAAGTTCATTTATGAACTCTCCATTCGGTTCCAACCAGAAAGTGTATGACACTAATGGGGCGATAGCTCAAGCCAGGGAATCAAGGTCTCATCAAGGTCCGAACTCAAATGAGAGACTGAACCACATGATTGAGAATCATGTATAATGGTGACGTCGTTATTCTCAAGGTTGCTTCTATGGATAACATATAGATATCCATTGTTTAGGCCTACTACTCAGCCATTTATGAAATGAATTACAGAAGAGGTATCATCACTGATGAACAAGCTGATTGGCTCTAGTGCAAGTGGGAGATTGTTGGAAATGTGCCCTAAAACCAATCATATGATGATACTTTACGGACATTTCAAACTAATGTAGTTTAAATGTAAAGGGCAAAGATTATTGTTTGAGCCGTCTCATATAAATGTTATATGCTTAAACGATAAGTCCAAGGAATATGTGATTGGAAGAATGCGATCTAAAGAAGTTAGATTCATGAGACCATTCTTTCGTTGACACATCCTAAACGTTCCTGATCATAGGATTGTCAATTGGGCATTGACAGTCCGTTAAGATCAGTACGTGCTATGTCTTCTCTCAGGGAGAGTGACTAGTCTCGAGTCATTGGTGTGTGTGACATCAAGACAAGTACGTAGGTGCTCAATAGAGAATGAGTTCACTGAACACGATCAACGAAGAGTTCTCATATTCATGTCACATGAGAACTCATGGTTGGGATAATGCAAATTAGTCTTTTGACCTGAGGCATCACAGTTGTCTTGTGGTTAGGTCCTTAATCTTTGATTATGTCAAAGTCACTCCATCAGGAGGGTGTCCATGGCATCGTTGGGGTTAAGCCACTTAGCCATGGAGGCAAGTGAATGCGCAACAAGGGATCTCTAACCTTCAAACTGTTTGAGGGAGAATACTCTATGATATGATTGAGAATCTTTGGCCAAAGTATGAATGAGATTTAGGAATGTGTTCCAAATCACATTCAAGGTAATCATATAAGCACAAGACTCACATTGGATAGTAGACATGAATAAACTATCAAACCAAACAATGTGGTCAAGAGTATTGTATTAGAGAAAGACCGTATTGCATTTGTAATCCTAAAACTGAATAGGTTCTCCACCTCTTCTGATTAGCTTGGGTAACCATGACATGCTGCTAGGCGTCAACCATGGTTTGTGGAAGCCCTAAAAGTGTATTATCACTAACGGGAGAATTGAAAGTAAGTTTCAATTCACAATCGATTAGAAAGAGTTTTAATCGCCCACTGCCTCGCTAAAAGGAACCTAATGGATCGTTCACCGAGTAAGGTAGAGTTTGAAGAAACAACGGAGATGAGTAAGAATAATTAAATGGTTTAATTATTTATCTAAGGTTAGGATTAATTAATATGTTAATTAATCAAACGAATAAGTTCGTTAAAGACCTCGGGTTAGTTTTGGGCCGCAAGGCCCAATGGGATTTGAATGTCAAGCCCATTAACTCAAGTTGTATGACAACTTGAATAAACAAAGGGCTTGAAAGCCCAATAAACCTATAGGCCGGCCATGTGTAAAAGAATAGGGCTTTTGGTCCATTAGGTCACTTATTTGAAGGGACTATATAAAGGACTTTATAGCCTAAAATTTACTAAGGGTTATTTTTGGGGAAAGGATGAGAACACAAGCTCTCCTTTCTCTCTAAAATTTCGGCCACCTTGGAGGGATCATCTAGCAATCAAACTCCTCCAAGGTCACTCATTTCTTCTTCATTATGCTTTGGTGATGAATCATTAGAGGTTCTCAATTTTGGGAACTTGGAGAAACCTTTTCATCCATCCAAATCCATGGATCTAAGATGCAAGGAATGAAGGCCCTCTCTTTGGGTGATTAGCCTTTGCTTATGCAAAGAGGAATCTACAAAGGTATTGATTTCTCAACTCACTTTGTTTTGAGTTGAGTCTTGGTTCACCTATCTACTAGGCTTTGAATTTCATGGGTAAATGTTTTGTTTTTAAGTGCATACAAGCATGATTCCGCCTTTTAATTGTTAATTGCATGCTATTGATGTTGCTTAAATGAACATGTTTTTCACAAATCTTCCTTCAAGGATGTGACAGAATTGAAATGTACTCATATTGGCTTGAAACATACTTAACTTTTTACATACCAAAATTATGAGAATATAAATGTACCAGTGGCTTGGTACATATCTAAGCAAAAAGTAAATAACATATCAAAATACTAATTTGTGGACAAATTTGGATTACATTACGTACCAATAATGTATCAAATATTGGTAAGTTATTTTTAATATATATGGGCATATATATATCAAGTATGTAATATCATTTTGAGTACATTGGTACGTTTAAATTTGGTGATATTTTGTTAAAAAAAACCATCATCCTTTTTGCACCCACAATTCAACGTTTATTCTTTGTTATATATATATATATATATATATTGAATCACTAGGACATAAATGAACAATATCTTGTTTTGCAAGATTTAGGAATTTGTTATATATTGAATTTAATTAGTTAACCAGTTATAATAAAAATTTGTGTAATTTGAAAGTAATTAGTAAATTAATTAAAATTGTTGAAAAGTACTTTGATCAAATCTCTAAAATTCTTAGATGTTTGATCTAAGAAATTTAAAAACCAAGCATCTACATCAAAATGACTTTGAAAATATAATCAAATTAACTAGTGTTGATGCACAAAATCTGGTCGATCTTGGACCAACATAATTCCGACCGTAAATCACACATACGCTCAAGAACATAAAGGTATATTGTGGTTCACCCCAACTTAGGGTTACGTCCACATTGGTGTCGACCCGGTTTCACTATGTAAATAGAGGTTACAATGTACATGAGGCTATAGAGGCTAGGGCTTGCTCTCCTTTACTCTCCCTTGCTATCTCTCCAAAGTGAGGGTGATAGAATAAGGGTTTCCTTCCTCTCTTACATGCATAATGGGCTAAGTAGTGAGACCCAAATATTGAGGCTCAATCTATGCTACAACAACTAGTATTTAATGAACCAATTTAGTTTGGTTTAGTTCGATGTTAACAAATATCACCATTGAAAATCGAACCAAACCAAGCCATTATGAATTGGTTTTATTGGGCTTGGTTCGGTCATTTAAGCTTATTCTACACATAAATAAAAAAAACTCAAATTTTCAAGAGTTTTTAATCTTCTAAACGAATACACATCTTACGCTCCGATTGGATTAAAAGAATAAGTTTTTTAGAATATAAAAAGTTCATGGCCAAATTTTGTTGGTAGTCCTGTTGCGAGATCCCTCTTTTAAATCGGCCCATGTGATAAAAGAGTTTGACATTCATAACCATATGCTCAAGTATGTTAGCAATCATAGTCCAAATAAAAAAATTTGCCAAAATTCCATCCATTTGAAAGCAAAACGTCCTTTCAATCAATGTTCAACAAAAATAGAAAAAAAAAATATATGAACAGAAAGATAAAACTTAAAAAGAAAAGAAAAGAAAGAAAAGAAACCAAACCCCCTGCCACCGCAAATTAAGGTTATAAAAGATGCTACATACTAGTTGGGAGGCAAGCTGAAGTCTAATGTCTAGGCGGACTAGGTGGGTTTAATTAAATTTATTATACAATATATACATAAGTGCCTATTTACATTCTAAAAAAAATAAAATCTATATTTGTATTGAGAATTTAGAAAGGTCAAAACTTAAAACTTCAGCCATGTTGCCATCATCACTAACAAATGCAGCAAAAAATAAGAAAAACAAAAAGCCGAATCTGAAAATGCACTAATCAAGTAGGTTATTCAGAAAAACACTTTTACTTAATTAAAAAATTAAAAATAATGGAGCCTCCTAGCCCTTACCCGGTTTTTCTCTAGGTTTTGGCCTAAATCACATCGATCTTCTACTGCCTAGCGCCTAGAGGGCCGTCCAGACAGATTTTTAGAACATTGTCCTAGAATGTTCAACATTGCGACTTCCCACCTCCCTCACCCTCTCCACCCTAATAATCACACCTAGCCACGCTAGCCACAATCTACTTTTGTTGATTCTCCTATCTCCGACAACACCATGAATGTCAAAATCACCATTCTTCCCTCTCTTCTTCCTCTTTTACTCTTTCTCCTGTCTTCGACAACACCATAAATGCCGAGATCACCACTCCTCTCTCTCTTCTTCCTCTTTGCTCCTTCACTTTCTCTGTACATATATATGTATATATGTATATATGTATTATGAGTATGTGTATACAAGGTTGTAGAAAATGGGTACGCATGTTGAGGGGTGGCGAGCAGAGATTGGGGCCGGAGAAGATGGATACCTATGTTGCAAGTGATGCTATGACTGTAACAAAAATTTCAATTTCTAAATTACTAATTTTTTTAAATAAAAGAAAAACTAATTAATTGGGTGAATTTGAGTTTTGCAATTGGATCCTTGGCATATATTAAACAAGCTGTTAGTGCTATGATCAATTTTCAGTTTTTGAGTGAAAGATCAAGGGAATGTGAGCAAATCAATCAGGTGAGGTATGGGCTTTCTCTCTTCAGTTTAAAAAATAAAATAAAATAAAAATAATAAATATTAATCCATGTACATGCGGCTTTTAAAGCGTGGTTGATAAAACTCGTGGGTAGAAAACAACGTCTTTGCTTTTGCAAGTGGATGGAGTTTTGACATAAATTTTAAATTGGACTATAATTGCTAATAAATTTAACCACAAGATTTGATTAACAACTTTTTTACTACAGTGGTTGAATTAAAATTGGAGTCTCACCGCAAGGACCACGAAACAAATTTGGCCAAAGTTATGGCCTTCCAAATAGGAACTTGCTAATCCATGGCCAAAGTTTATTATATCAACTATAACTAAGTTTCAATTAAATTAAATCTCATGCTAGCAAATGATTTATTAATTACAACCTCTCAGAAGCATTATGGGACGATCATGATTTTCTAAGGGCGAAGTAAGACTGATTGGAATACGGTTACCTCAGAAGTCCAGTCCTGAACTCAACAGCTCCAAGCAGAGCTGGATTAACGGAGCAATGATGCCATCATCATCCTATTTTGGGACAACAGGCGAAGTCCGAGCAACTTTGCTAAAACAACCATGCTTGTTCTGCAAGATACCGAGATCTGATTCGTATATGGAATTAGCGAGATTCACTATACATCTTGGAGTTCTTACAATCTAAGAATTGACGTGCGCCCCAAATAACCACAACTTCTAAGAGGATGCAATATCTACTTCTAGATGTTCCCTAAAATTCTACCAACTTAAAACGTCATAAAAAAATCTCTCATCTGACTGGTATAAAAACACCCGTCTAGGGTTTGTCTTTGGCAACGCAATCATTGCACTCTAATTCTCGTGCCTATTTTTTGAGTCTTATATTTGCTTACTTACTTGACCATCAGATAATCTTGGGCTGGCACACCCCCTGATCTTAGGCTTGCTTGTGATTGTTTGCTGTTTTATAAGTTACTCGAATTTGTGCCTCCAGCTGTTAGAAAATTAAATAATAAATATTCAATTTCTAATAAATGAATGGAAATGATGCGATTCTGAATTTGATTGATGGTACACATCTTTTGGAGATCAAAAGCAACCTTGCAAACTCAACATTTCAAGTCAGACACAACTTTTCAATCTTTGCATACTAACAAATCCATTGGTTTGTCTGATGGATTTTAGGAAAGGTTATGTTAATTAATACTAGTATATGCCCACACATAAAATATGTGTGAAATTTTTAATTTTTATTTTAAAGATTGAAGGTGAGGAAGAGAGCGAGAGGAAACATGGGAATGAGGAGTGAAGGAGAGAGACTTGTTTTTATTTATTTTTAATTTTTAATTTATTTTTAAATTAGACATGTTAAAATCACCTGTATATGAGGTTTAAACAAAAAAAAAAATTATTTTGTGAAACTACATCACTGCCCTTAACTTTTTTGTTATGACGGAAAACTAAATAGTCTTTTCATTTTCTTTTAGTTAACAAAAGAGTTCTATTAATACGTAGTTTAAATATTATATTCTAAAGGTTACATTGAACTAATATGAAAGAAGAATGGTATTTGTTCAAGGTGGAAAGTTGTAACTATTCAAAGCGGAAAGAATCAATGGTTGGCTTTGAAAAGATACTCTTAATGGGTATCTTTTATGAGAAGTGGCATCAATGCCTATAAATAGAGAATCCCTACGTCATATTCATTCAATTGAATCCATCCAGATTCTTAGTTATATATAGCATTTACAAAATATTTTAGGAGCTTTTAAGAGAGTGTTCAAACGCCATTTTGAGTTAGCTTTTCTTGGGGATTGAAGTGTTACTTTCGTAAGAAGTCAATCGCTGTATCTTGGGAGACGTTTGTCCAACAAATTCTTGAGCACCTATGAGGAGGCAATTTCATCTTAAGGAGATAGAATCCCGTTCTAGACATGATCATTTGTAAAGTTTATCTTACTTTTCTACAAATTCGAATCTATTTTGTATTTTATTTTCGAAATTCTATAAATATAGCAACTATCACTACATATTTTCCAACAATCTTAAGACGAAACTTTTTGTTTATTCCTTTTGCTTAGTCATAATTGTTGTATTTATTAGTTAGATTTCTTTAAAAGTTATTATTTTACTCTATATTAATTTGTGGAATTTCCTATCTGTGAAGGAAAATGATTGGTGTTACTAAAGATGATGACACTAGTAACGATAAGGGAAAAGGTGTGGCTCATGCTCTACCTGTGGTGATCCCTGCTTCCTCATCTCATGAAGAGAAACCTGAAATGTTCAATGGAACTGATTTAAGAGGTGGCAATAAAAGATGTTGTTCTATTTGACCACTCTTAATTTGGCCCATATTATGAAAGTAGAACCTTCGATACCTAGCATTACAACCAAATTTGTGGCTGCTGCTGATGCTTGACACCAATTAGATTTCTTGTGCAAGAATTATATTCTGAATGACTTAAGTGATGCACTATACAATATGTATAGTTCATTTAAGACTGCTAAGGCCCTGTAGGAGTCATTAGACAAGAAATATCATACTGAAGACGCTGGAATGAAGAAATTCATTGTCGGTCATTTTCTTGGCTACAAGATGGTGGATTCCAAAACATTCATCAGTCAAGTCCAAGAACTCCAACTTATTTTGCATGAGATTCATGCAGAAAAGATAGAGTTCTCATGCAGAAAAGATGGAGTTCAGTTAACCATTCCACGTGGCTGCTATAATTGAAAAGTTACCACATTCTTAGAAAGATTTCAAGAATTATCTCAAGCACAAGTGTAAAGAGATGGGACTTGAGGATCGGATTATAAGGCTAAGAATCGAGGACGACAACTGTGGTTCTGAGAAGAAAACTGGTTGAAACTCCATGGTTGCTAAGGCACATGCTGTGGAGGATAAGTCAAGAAATAAGAAAAAATGGAAGCATAATGGGGAAGGCTCAAGCCAAGGGAATTCAAAGAACAACAAATAATTCAAGGTCAAGTGCTTTAGTTGCAACAATCCTAGTCACAGAGCAACAGATTGTCTAAAAAAAACCACAGAAGTTCATGTGACTGAGGAGGATATGTTGTACAATGAGATATCTGATATCAACCTCCCAGTTGTAATCTCTGAAGTGAATATGGCAAGCAACACCAAGGAATGGTGGGTGGACATTGGGGCTATGCACCACATATGCTCTGATAGAAAAATGCTTACAACATATGAACAAGTGAGCCAAGAAGAACAACTGTTCATGGGAAATTCATCTATTTCTAAAGTTGAAGGTTAAGGAAAATGAAAAATGACTTACTCTTAATTATGTGTTTCATGTGCTTGATATCTAGAAGAACTTGGTCACTGGAGCGTTGTCAAGCAAGAATGGATTTAAATTGGTCTTTAAGGTTGACAGATCTGTACTTGTTAAGAATGGGATGTATGTGTGTTGGGGAGGGGGGAGGGTACTTGAATAATGGTCTTTTCAAGAAGAATGTAATGACTATTGTACCTTCTATTAATAATAAGAACACAATTAGTTTTGCTTATATTTTTGAGTCCCCAAATGTTTGGCATGGTAAACTTGGACATGTGAATTATGATACTTTACGTAGATTATTTAACATAAAATTATTGCCTAAGTTTTAACATTGATGCAAATCACAAATGTGAAACGTCTATAGAAGCCAAATTAACTAAAACATCATTTCATTCTATACAAAGAAGTACAGAACCTCTAGATTTACTTCACAACGATATTTCTGACTTAAAATTTGTGCAAACTAGGGGTATTAAAAAGTATTTCATTACTTTTATTGATGATTGCACAATATATTTGCTATGTATATTTGCTTAGGAGCAAAGATGAAGCCATAGAAATGTTTAAACACTATAAGACTGAAGTTGAGAGTCAACTTAGCAAAAGGATTAAGATTTTAAGAAGCGATAGAGGTGGTGAATATGTAGCACCTTTTGGTGAGTTTTGTGCTCAACAAAGAAATATTAATCAAACTACCGCTCTTTATTCACCTTAACAGAACGGTGTTGCTGAATGCAAAAATCATTCATTGAAAGAAATGATAAATGCTATGTTGATAAGCTATGGAACACCCCATGATTTGTGGGGAGAATCATTGCTTTCTGCTAATCATAGTCTGAACAAACTACTTCATAGAAAATTAGATAAGGCACCATATGAGTTATGGAAATGTCATAGACCTTCTTATAAATATCTCAAAATTTAGGGGTGTCTAGCTAAGGTAGCGGTCCCTGATTCTAAAAAGGTTAAGATCAGTCCAAAAATCATTAATTGTATATTCATTGGTTATGCTTCTAATAGTAGTGCATACCGATTCCTTGTACATAAATCAAAAAATATTGATGTACATGTGATTTGGAATATGGTCTTGTTCAATTATTTCTTATATGTGCATACTATCGGATTGTGAATAATATTTCGCTAGTATCGTTGATCTTGTTAAATTAATTTGTCATATGCTTGAATGCAGATTCGAATTTCTTTGCTTTTTATTGTCGAACGGAAATATCAAATGAAAATATGATTGTTATGTTGTGAGATTAAATATTTTTGTTGCAAAAAAAAAAAAAAAAAAAGGCTGGGAATTTTGAATAGAGGTTAGGATTTTAATCTAGTTGAGCCGATTTTTGGTAGGTACTAGGTTCTCAGGTCAGGCCATATGCACAAGGTTCTATTAGAGTAATTCGGGACTGGTGACAAAGACATTGGTTGGCAAGACGACTAGCAAAAATGGGTAATTTAGGATTACATTGGGTTTGGGTGATTTTGAATATCTTTTCACTTAGAATAGTACGCTATGTACAAGTTTTAAGTGATTAATAATTCAAGTTAGGGGATTAAGTGACACGTTTATATTATATTTTTCTGCATTATTGATTAAACTCCATCATTTTTTTATTGAAGGTCTAGGTCCCTACTGTGCTTTTTCACCCTAATTAAATTTGTGGAGATCATGAACCGGAGAACTAGTTGTGTATTTTGTGTGAAGTGTGCAACAATGTGTATACATAAATAGATGAAGAAGTTTGGATGTTTTCTTCTTCTTTGTTATTTTGCTTTCTTTGTTCCTCTTTGGATTTCTTTTGTTGTTTTTTGTTTGTTGGAATAAGAAACTATTCGCGTTATCATTGAGTAATCCCAAAAGTTGTAATTTCAAATGTAAAAATATTTTAATAAAGTTCATGTTTCCATTGATTCTTCTTATTTATAATTATATATTTTTATTTCAATCTTCACATTCTACTTACTTTAGATTAGCTAATTTAATTAAAGCGTGAATCACGTTCTAATCGGGGTTTAGAATTAATCTTGGATTCGGGTGTGACAATGTACACTTACTTTTGTATTGATATACAAAAGATGATTATAAAGTATGGAAGTTTACAAGAATAAAAGTTCCCAGAGGAAGTTTACAAGAAGGCTGGAAGGTGGAGGTTGGTTGCTCTGTATGCTTGTGTTTTCTTTGTGTGTAGGTGCGTGTGTTCTGGTGTTTGAAGGAAAGCCTTCATTTATACACAAATAGGTCTTCTAGCCTACAAAAGTTCTTTGCATAAAATTACAATTACTGTACTATTTCCAAAAATAAATGACACGACATACTGTTTTTGAATGTGGGTGTCACTTGTTTGGTTTTTTCCTTCACATCTTGCTGTCTCCTTCTCCTTCCTTTGCTTTGTCACAAATTAATTTGTTTTTGTTTGGACCACACATGCCCATTTGCATGGAAAAGGATTCTCCCTGGGTCCTTTTTCTGGAGATCTGAGAGATCTTTTGTTCATATCTGTTCATCGTACATCGTGCGATTATAAATCATTTTAAATTTTAAATTTTAAATTAAATATAAATAGTACCTAACAAAAATTAACCATACGATGTACGATGAACACGCCGAATCCTTTTTCCATTTGCATTGCTTTATAGTAAACATACCGACTACTTTGAAGAATTCTAGCTCCAAGGATATATTGGGAATTATGACAACTTTTTGTCCTTAAAGAATAATATAGCCCAATTTTGGAGCTTTTCATTAGTTTTCTAATTTTTTTTCTCCAGACTGCAATTTAACTCAATAATTTATAGGTAGTGCTATTCACATACTAGTTATTACTTTTAGCACATCCTTTCAATTTTTTATATCGAATCAAATGAATTGAAAAATATCAATGAATAAAAATTAACAAGAAAAAAATGTAAAAAAGATTGTGTTAATAGCAATAGCCTACTTTATATCCACCGTCCAATTCAATACAGATGTTAAATAGCGTGGTGTGAATATGACAAGTGCGCCAGAGAAAATTCAGTTGTTTTTTTTGTTTTTTTGGTCTGTATTTGGGCTTTCTGATGACATGGGCCTTTTCTACTATTTGGAATTTGTACTTAAAAAAAAAAAATATAAAAAAAAAAAACTCACGCACGCTGGGCAGTGGGGTTACCGTTACCATCTTACTCCTACCAACGGTTTGAAAATTCTAAACTCAACAGGAGAGAAAAGTGAGAAAGCAGCAAGGGCTAAGGGGATCGTAGCCGTTAGACGGGGGCAGAAATCCAACGGCCTTAATTCGATGAGAATAAGACCGTTGGGGAGAAGCGTCGGTTCAGGCTTCAGCAGCTTCAAAAGGAAACCATGACAACCACAATCTGACAAAACTTGGAGAAAGACGAAAGACGAAAGACGAAAGACGAAAGAGAAAACGAAAGACGAAAGACGAAAGAGAAAACGAAAGACGAAAGATAGTCGAGAAGTGGAGGAGAAGGTGGCGACCATTAACGGCGAAGAAGACGGAGAGACGCGCAGCAGTCGTCTCCAAGTGTTTCTGTCGTCCTTGTTTTCGAGTCTGGGTGGAGTTTTTGGTGGTAACGGTCAAGAAATTCAAGATCTTGAAATGGCTTCGAAAGCCGTCGCTGTTGGGCCTCAACAAGAACAGCAACAACAACCCCACAAAGGTGCCGTACCACCACCTTCCTTAATCTCTTCTCTTCTTCTCTTCTGTCAATCATGGTTTCGATTTCTTTCGTTCCCTGGCCTTGTTCCTTTATGTTTTGCTCACATGTTTAAATGTCTCAGAGGGAGGTAAGCAGAAGAAAGTGGCAGCAGAGGGGAAAAATAGGCAGGTTCTTAGAGATATTGGTAACCTCCATGGCCAAGCCCCCGCAGCAGCACCGGATAAGACCAAGGTTATAACCTTACCCATCTTTTTAGTTTTACTTCTTTTGTCAATCTTAACTGTGTTTTAGAGTTCGTAATTCCAATTGATTAAATGCTGAGTTCCGTTGTTTAATCTTCAGAAACCCGTCACACAACCAGTTCATGGGAAATTCAAATCCGATAATGCAACCAAGGTTGTAGCAGTGGTTGAAAATGACAAGATTAGTGGTGTCAACAGGCAAGGGGTGGCCTCAAGGAAGAGTGTCAGGGCCTTCACATCAACTCTCAGTGCCCGAAGCAAAGTAATTTTCCCTTTTGACAACCTTTTTCGTTACTTTTGCTCGCTCTGTATACCATCACTCAGTTTCTCTTCCCACAGGCTGCTGCTTCTGGACTGACTAGTAAGCTAAAGGATCTAAAGCTAGACATCGATACAGCTGATGCTGATAACGAGTTGGCAGTAGTAGAATATTTGGATGACATCTACCAGTTTTACAAGCTCTCACAAGTATTTACTTGAACTTTCTGTTTTCCTTTTTTCAATCAATCAGAGCTCACTCATCCTTCTCTTTCCCCCTTCCTCTCTCTCTCTCTCTCATTGGATGGTTCGTTCTGATGCAGGATGAGAACCGCGTTCATGAGTACATGGATTTACAGCCTGAAATAAATGCCAAGATGAGATCAATCCTTGTAGACTGGTTGATAGAAGTTCATCACAAATTTGAACTCACGCCAGAAACCCTCTATCTTACCGTAAACATTGTAGATCGATTTCTTTCAGTAAAACTTGTGCCGAGGAGGGAGCTTCAGTTAGTTGGTATCAGCTCAATGCTTCTAGCAAGCAAGTACGAAGAAATTTGGGCGCCTGAGGTAGTGTTATTGTTTTTGTTATGTATTTTTTCCGACGTTATGTTATGTATCGTTGCCTAATCTTGTTTGTGGTAATGTGAAAATGTGCAGGTTAATGACTTTGTTTGCATTTCAGACAATGCTTATGGTAAAGAAAAGGTGTTGGTCATGGAAAAAGCAATCTTGGGAAAGCTGGGATGGTGTCTAACAGTTCCCACACCGTACGTCTTCCTTGTTCGCTACATCAAAGCGTCTGGACCATCTGATAACGATGTAAGACTTTTAAAAACTTTTATGGTGTGATTTTTCATCCTAGTTCCTTGCAGTAATCTTGGATTGGGATTTTAATAAGTTGCTTGTTTGTGCTAATGTAATGTAGATGGAGAATATGGTGTTTTTTCTTGCTGAATTGAGCTTGATGGACTATACCAGTATGATTCTGTACTGCCCTTCAATGATCGCTGCATCTGCTGTTTATGCTGCTCGATGCACCCTTGACGAGAGCCCTTTATGGACTGAAACTCTCAAGCATTACACTGGATATTCAGAAGACGAGCTCAAGTACTTAGTAAATCTTTCCCAGTTTTCTCATAATCTTTTAGTTTATGACTATGGATTGATCTTTTCTCAATTCTGGAACAGGGATTGCGCAAAGGTTCTGGTAACCCTTCATTCGGCAGCTGCAGAGAGTAAGCTCAAGGCAGTCTATAAGAAGTTCTGTTGCTCGAAGCGTAGCGCGGTTGCTCTTCTTTCACCAGCCAGTGGCCTTTCTGCCGAACCACTCTGAATATTAATATTATCGTGTTCTGTGGATTAATCAATGTTTTGAGATCATTTTGTTGTTATGATCCTTGCTTGCAGCAATCTATTGTAATATTTTCGACTCAAAAATACTGTTGATGTATTTCAATGCTCATGAATGAATGATTCTTCTTCGAGTAAAAGTTGCGATGCATACCCTGTTAGGGTTAGGGAAAAAAAAACTTTTGTAATCCAGCGTTGCTTGATAACATTGAGAAATCTGAAGAACTAATCAAAAACCCAGAAATACCAACTGATCAAAAAAGAACATTACAAGTATTTGAAGAGTAAAATTGCATTACATAGAAAAAGCCTTGCAAACAGCTCTACGACTTTCCGTCTCCTTCCTCAGTGACCTTGACCTTAGCCCCACAACAGCTCTTCCTGCTATGCCTTTCAGAATCAGCTTCGACTTGCTTCTCATAATACATGTCATCTTTTTTCCCGAGATCCAACCTCCGCTCTAGGAACTCTGAATTCTCCTTCCAAACCTCTCCATTAGCATAAACCTCCTTTTTCCATATTGGAACTGATGCCTTTATCTCATCAATCACAAATTTACAAGCATCCAATGCATCAACTCGATGAATAGATGACACTGCAATGAAAACACTTGTTTGACCAACTGGAACAGGGCCCAGGCGGTGGGCAACTGCAATGGAGAGGAGATTCCAGGATGATCTAGCAGATGAACAAATGGATTTTAGGCACCGTATTGCCATGGGAACATATGCTTCATATCTGAGCTCCAAGACTGTTTTGCCCTCAAAAGTGTCGCGCGTGGTACCCGAAAATGTTGCAATGGCACCCGCCTGTGGGGCACTCACATAGTTGATATATTTGGCCATGTCAATTTGGATCTCCTCCTCTAAGATTTCCACTAGATTTTTCTCATCCTCAGCCATCTCCATCTCCATCTGGGACTTGAGCAGAAATGCAGAATCCCCGAGCTCTGAAGAATGATGCAACTTTTATCTCACAATTTCTCTTTGCTTTTCAGCTGATAGTTCAAACCTGTGTCAAGAATAAGGTCCGTGGTAAAATCAGCCAATTTGTTACATGACAGACATGATAAATCTATCGATCATACACAAAAGACCGACTGAAATGGTAAATATATCGATCATAAACAAAAGACAGGCCTAAATGATAAATCTATCGATCATAAACGAAAGACAGACCAAAGTGATAAATCTCTCTGTCAAAAAGATAAACAATGAGAGAATTCCAGTACCTGATGGCTCTGGTAAATTATCAGAAAGGGGAGGTTTTAGCTTAAGTAGGAATCAACCACAAACGGAACAATTAAAAAACTCAAGTTCCTAGTGATTTTTGTCCCCTATCAATATCAAGCCATCCATGTATGAGATACCAAATCAAAAAGGTTGAAAACCCTAACGCGCTCATAGAGTCATAGTTAAGAATGCAACCCAAATGATATAATTTTGGCATAATACAGAACAACCCACCAATCAGACCAGCATGAAACAGAAGGAAACATAGCGTAGTGTTAAAAACAGAAGAAAACTCAAGTTGCAGTTGATAATATGCAGTCCGCCCCTGAATTAATCAAATCCATTTCAAGGGTTGAAGTTTCTAAGAAACCATTACAAAATTTCACAACATTTGAGGAATTTTCTTATATCCAAAAATTAGGAATTGCAACAAGATAGAGTCAAACAAGCTAATCAATCCAATTAACAATTAAACCAGAAAATCAATGATTCCACGTTCATCACGACCTAATCCAATCCAATTAAGAATTAAACTGTACCTGCTGATAGTATTAATACTCAATACTCACAGTAAGTGAAAAACTGTATGGTACTGGAGCAGATGGGTAGCTAAGAGATGAGAGAGAGAGGAGGTTGACGACGGTAAACACTCTGTTTACGACTTTAAGGCGACGCCAGCAACCATCTCTTTTTTGGTTTTCTAATATCCATACGCCAATCGTCTTCTTCGCTTAAACATTAAAAACATTACTCAATAATTAAATGACCTTTTGTTTTGTTTACTTTAAGCATGGTTAATCTTTAAATGTTGTTTAGAAAATAGACGGCTCTGGCGATTATTTTACACTATTAGGTTTGGGACGATTTTCAAAGAAGGCATGTGAGGATCACTTAATCAATCCGTTGGGTGCTTAACGTGTTGATTCGATATCAACACGACCAATTAAGCCTTGATCCGAGCAATGATTTTTTTCATGTGTCGTTTTATGTCGTATTAGCGGTGGTGGACTATCCACAAGCTTAGGTGGGCTGTAGTTAGGAAGGTGTTTTTTTGTAAATTCATGCTTTCATTGCTTATGTTAAGAGCATCTAACCCCAAGAAGTGGGGTCCCCACACCAAATTGAGGATCCAATCTTTAGATTTTTTGGTCTTTTTTTTTTTAATTTTTTTAAGAAATGGGTGAGCCCTATTATTAATTTCAAAACATGATTTTAAGGGTTTATTTTTCAACCGTTTAGGATTTTAAGGGTTTATTTTCAATCCATTTGTTTGATTAAGAAAACATATACAAACAACGACTATCTTTTGTGTGATTGATTAGAAGAAATGTAGTGCTTTGAGTTTAATTTTCTAGAATGAAAATTCATAAAAAAGTGATGAAATTTAACATTGGTAGTTTAGAGACCTAAATCGAAAATATAGACAAATAACATAACTAAATTGTGATAAGATAATCTAATCCAATGGTTGTTATGAAATGAAAATCTTGATTGATTTCAGAGAATGTGTTAATCAGAGAAATAAACCAAATGATGAGATTGAGATAAGATAATCAAATCCAATGGTTGTTATGAAATGAAATCTTATGACACACCCCGATCGAGATCAGGGCATGCTGGCCGTCACGTGGAAGTGACGAAGCCATGTGCACAGTGCGGAAACAAATAAAATAATAATAGAAATAGTACGAATAAATAAAACTAGCTTTACACAACGTAATAAAAATCAAGTGCAAGCGTAAGTGTGAACCCTAAGTTCAGAGCATAAAGCTTAATGCAGTCCAAAAGGGAAAGACGACAACAAAAGCACACCCGAAGGTGGTCATACACTGGTGGTGGTCTGTCAGATATGCTGGAAAAGTCCTTAGGGAAGCCACCAAACATGCTAGCCAACTAGAACTTGGAGGGGCGCAAAACAAAAGCGTGAGTGGGCAAAAACAAAGCTTTTCGAAAACCAATTCAATAAATAAGTTCTAACCCCTTGCCGTAAAACCTGTATACTTCCCAGAAAATAGCATACATATATATATATATATATATAAGTCATGCTCGAGAAACGTGCCATGCAATATGTATCGAAGTAGTATGCCAGTGCTCAGGAAACATCAAATCAATACCATGTAACTGTCAGCTGGAGTCACCTAACGTGACCTGTACGGCTGAATCTAGAGCTCGAATCTCTATCTCACTAACTATACCTGCACACGAGTCGGAACCACCTAAAGTGGTATGTACGACAGCCTAGGTGTAATATAAGTACGCTTAAGTGCTACGATCACGTGAAGGCTGGGCGAATAATCGCGGGTCACCTACAAGTCGGAACCACCCAAAGTGGTCTGTACAACAGGACTGTGCACCTAACTTGGATCCAAGATGAGCGTGTGGTGCGGGAGGTGAACATCACGTGAAGGACTGTGCCCGACTCTGGACGGGAGCACTAACACCGGGGGTGCAGGTTATGAGCTCTCTAAGTCTTTAGAATTACTACTGAATGTAAATAGAAATTATACTCACTTGACACTCACCTGTGCGTCCACAGCACCAATATACATATGTATAAATGCAACTAACAATGTATAACAACGACAATATAATGCATGGCGTATAAGGAATAAACGATTCAAAATCAATTTCTGGGAAAAGTATAAGTATATAGGTATATACAGAAAACCAAAAGCCCACTCACTGGTAAGTGGAAGGGTCGTAACCCCCTTGCCTCGAGTGACCACGCTCGTCCTCGGGATACGTCTCACCTATATGCGAAACAACTATAAAAACGTTAATTTTAAAGCACATAACCAACCTTTAGAAATAACTTCTCATACATTGCTCAAATGGGGTGTATGAATACACCAACGTGATCTACTCAACCTCAGGAACATCCCCATATTTTTAAAATAATTTTTCACCGTCGCACGCGCCCCCACGCGCTGGCCAAGGCACGGCCACATGCGCCGGCCACGCGCAGGCACGTGCCTGGCACGTGCCTGGCACGCTGATGGCGTCAGTTGACGCCGTTAGGAATATTCCGTTATTCCCTAACGGTTTCTGTCAACGGTGTTAGGAATATTCCGTCCAACTAACAGAATATTCCGTCGTCTTCTCCGGCGAGACTTCGGCGTCGTCGCCGGTGCCGGAAAATCGGGAAAAACTTCTAATTGTCCTATCTTCTTCGTTTTTCAACCAAATTTCACAAAATTGGTACCAATGAAGCTTACAACGAGAGGAACAAAGCCATACCACTTTCAAGTGCTAAAATCCACGAAATCTCACCTGAAAAACTCCACCATTTCCGGCCAACTTCGAAACTCACAATCCCGACGTCCAAAACCTTCAAACGAACCACTCCGAGCCTCCTAGGGACCTCACCAAGCTTCCTACAAGCTTGAAATTCCCAAAATCGTGAAAAATCACGTGTGCATAAACAGTACCAAAATCGGGCATCACGAGTTCGACGTGAAAACGAAGGTAACCTTACCTGAAATGGGTATGGTTGGACTCCTACGAGCCTCACGAGCATGGATTTGTATTTTGTTTCTTCGATCTGTGAAGATTTAATGGGTGTGTGTGTGTGTTTCCGTACGATGGTGATGATAATGGAAGGGAAAAGGACTCGGGGTAGGGGGTACAGGGCTGAGGAAAGGTGAGGGTGAGTGTGGGGAGGTGTGTGGTGCAAAACCAGCCACACAAACCAAAAAGAACAACCACACAACGAAAAATCTCGCTAGGGGCAAAATCATCTTTTCATGCGTACGTTTTTAAAATTTCCGGGACGGGCCGTCACATCTTATCTTGTTTGATTTCACATAAACAAACCAATAGATGAAATTGAGATAAGAGAACCTACAACAGTACATAAGTGATGAAATCCAACTTTGTCAGAAATTGAATTTTATTAGGTTAAAAAGCTCATAAATTAAAATTTAAGATAACACTCCAAAAATCAAGTTAAGAAAAGTTAAGACAAAAATAAATTTACCGCATAATCAAATTATTACGTAAATAAAATATATAGCCCCATATAGAGACCGAAAGATATATAAGCCTTTATTGGGAGAGATTCTTTTTTAGAACCCTAAAGATTCATCGGAGCTCTAAATTGAGCTATATCCACCACTTTTCTAGTCTCATATAAAGTCCCTCATTGGAGATGATGCATGTAGTTTATATAGCTCACTCATTTTCATACAGGTTAATATTTAATGTATACTTAGTGCATGATAGGCAATAAATAATTCTTTTATGCTAAAAATAAAATGAGTTCTCTCTATTCCCCATCCTCTTACAGTGGTAGGGAGGAGTGTTGCTTTTGTACCATGGCGTGGGTTCAAATTCCGTCGGTTTCCTAATCTCTAACATCTAAACTAACAAATATATTATTTGACAAAAAATAAAAAGACTTTTTACCCTATGCAATCTAACCATTGTGCTTCTTACTCAAGAAAAATAAAAGATTTTTTTAATCAATCACTAAACCCCTAGCTCTGCAACTTACTTTTCGTTGAGATTTTCCAATGAATGTCACATTTGGTATGTTATTAATCTCTTTATTTACTATTCTTCATTTAATTAGTAGGTTAATTATTTATTTGGTCCTTGAATTTGTCGATTAGATTATGATTTTAAGAAAAGTTTATATTTCATCGTTGTTGTTTCATGTTGATTATTATATAATTTTATATGGGCAAAAAAGGGAACTATTATTAGCACTCCAAAAATTTCATTCTACACTTTTCATAAGTGTATTTTTCTTTTTAATTATAGAAAGTTTGGAGTGTCAAATGAGATTTTTTGAGTGTTAATATCAATTCCCGGCAAAAAAAATGAATATATAATTTTGTGGTACTAATTTCAACTAGCCCACCCAAGAAAAAAGTCCTGGCTCTGATCTTGACGGTACATGTATGAAATTGTTAGGTCTACACTAAATGCATAAATTGATATATTTTTATTATTTTGTGGTGCAAAATGAAAAAAAAAAGTTGAAACTTCAAACCCATTTCAACCTATTAGCAAAAAGGTTATTTCGGTAACTTTACCTACTAAAAGAAAGCCATGGCTAGCTTTATACTATCTCAGTCCATCTCCAATTGAAAGAGCTAAACATAATTCCGTTCAAAATTATAGCCCTGGAAAAAAAAAAAAAAAACCTAAATGAACGTGTCAGACTATACTCATATTTATGTACCATTTCCAACTGAATGAGCTAAACATAGCCCTCTCAATTATTTATCAGTTTTAAATTTATACTTTAAATTGATTGGTTAATTTATTTAAACTAATATTAGATGATTTTAAATTTAGCCGTTGAATTTGAATAAATTATTACAACAAAAGAGCTAGGCCCCAAAAAATAGCTAATATGGGGCTACATTTGACCAGCTTGATGCCCTTTTGAGCCAAATAATGCGCTGGTAGACTCCATAGAATTATAACTCAGCCATTAGTTGGAAATGAATTTCAAGACAAATCAGGTCAATTTTTAGCTTTTGAACCTTTAACCATCTCCATTAGAAATGATCTGAGTCTCTCAGGCAGTCATATTGTTGAATCATCAGATGTTAATGTTTAATAATTTAGTACGAAATTTTTATTTGATTATTCGTTTAAGTAATATACCATTCTTATCGGTGAACATGCATGATCAGCTTAACTATAGTTTTTGCGGGTCGGGTTTGGATTTGAATATGAATATTTCTACTGTTTGGCTTAATGAGTAAACACAATATGATCCATACAAATAAGGGTTGATACAAGCATGGTAAACACAGCCCTTTTGCCAACTCTAATTTGGTGAGACTCATTGTTTGATCCTACATCAAATGATGGCATGATGAGCGTGCAACGCTTACATTGGTTAACGTATAAGTTATATATCCGCACTACTTAGACAAAACGGAACTCATCAACTTAGGGGGTGATTAGATGTTTAAAGAGACAAATGCGACGCAAGTGCAAGAAAAATGTCCAGGAAGTTGACAAGGTAACATGTGAAAAGTGAAGACACAGAGGGAGAAATGTTTGGAACTATTACATTAATTTCCAAGAGGGAGGAATTTTGAACTTGTGATGCATATGAAGGAACCCGACATCATATCAACTAGGATATTGGACCACGCAGTGTCCGAGTTTCTAACCCACCCCTCTTAGTCTGCATTGCAGTAACAATATCATATGACAAAACAGATCCATTAACGAAGGGTTTCCAATCTCAGGTTACCAAAATCAATCAACAAAATGTTACACCAATCACTCGGCATACGAAAGGTGTTACACTCAAATCAACCCCCAATCCCAAGCCCGGAAGAGCATTGTTTACACTCTCAAACAATAAGGCAAAATGAAAAAAAATGCCTTCATGTCGTAAAACGAAACGAAAAATGAACATGGAAGCGCCTACACGCACAGCTAAACAAGGCCACATTTTACTGTTACAAACTTATAATACAAGAGGAAGCTCAATAATTACATTTAGTGACTACGATACTTGTCGACGTCCCATCAGGTTCCCAGGGGAGTTCTGTCATCCGGCCCCGCCAGCATTATCTGCCACATTACGCATTGAATATTGATAATCTCTTCGTCAATCATATATAACAAGGGACCAAGAAACAGCAGGGAGAAAACTCTACATACATTACAATCAAAAGCAAATCTCCTGGCAAGCATGATGGCCGCATTCCTCTCTCGTTCTGATTCAAATGCCAACACGTAAGAAAGCCCTTGCTTCGCTTGCCAAAACAGTGCCTGAGCGGCAGCATTCCCACCTCCTCTAACTCCGCATAGCTAAAGCATATGAGCAAACAGCATTTGCAGACATGGTTTAAAATCAGTGAGACAAAAATAAAGGAACACAACTAACGTTTTAATACAAAAACCATTGTCTATTGGAGTGCGGTTTCTATTCTGGTTTCAGTTGCAATGACAACAAACAAATTGCTAGTAGAACAAGTACATTTCAATTTTTGCACTCATGGCTTTGCTTATTGGAACACCTAAACCACATATGCGATGCATTAATGATGAGATGCAACAGAAGACTCGGGGAGATTAAGATTGAATGGTAAATGTTATAACAAACAACTGTATTGTTACTTAAACGGGTTAAGTGGAAAACGAAGAAAACATCTCTAATACCTGCATTGAGGGAGAAAAGTATTCTTTAGCAATTGTAGTTTTTCCCTTGCAAAGTTTAATCCTCATTTTTCCAACATGAAATACATGAATAGATTCCGAAGGATGATTCACCCCATTCATCTGGGTAATAACTACCTGCAAAGCAACAAAAAGAAAAAGATACGTCTAAGGGGGCAATGGATGATTGTAGGTGATGAAAATAACACTAAATCTTTTATTTTTTTTTCAGCTACCAATAAGAACAAATGAAAACAGTGACTGCACAGTTCAGCAAATACGCTATAGATAATAGAAATGCCATTTAAGACACCAAGAAAGAGAGGAAAACTGAAAAGTTGATGGAAATCATAGTGACACCGAACTTTCGTCCAAATGTTTATTCTTTTTTCATTTTAATCTCCAAAAGGCATATATGGAACTTTGAGCATTTGATCTAGATGAAAAGCTCAACATTGACTGGACAGTTCACACGACCTTAACAAAGGGTCAGTCCATACATGATGATTGATAGGAAAGTTTTTAAGAAAATGATACTTTCCCATAACACTGAAAAAAATTTCACCATAATAATACTAAATAAGCAAAATCGTTCATGATATAAGCATAAAACCTGAACTCTTGTCACAAACGTTAGGCTGAAGATATAATACAGTGCACAAACCAATAATTCTGAGAAAAGATTTGGATGACATAACATACATTGAACTCAATATCATGTTTCCGTACAAGTGCCTCCACATAGCTTCCCAAACCAGCAGCTGATGATAGCAAAGAAATCAGCCCCTTCCCCATTCAGTTTGTTTAGATCATAAAAGGATATACATGTTGACAGATTTGAACAAATGAAATAAACGGCTATCACAATGTCTTAGTAATTCAAAATCTCAACTTGATGAAAGACAAAAATCAGTTATGTAAACCAGACCAGGATCAATGGGACCAGCAGTTGTCAGTGTTAGCCTCTGTCCTTCATAAATAATATCAACTTGCAAGACTCGCCCAACATCAAAAGGCTCTGGGGCATAAACTGATTTTATAGCTCCTGGTGCAGGGAAAGTTGAATGAGAAATGAATAAAGATCTTGACAGCAAATTGGTTATGGGTTGGTTGTAAAAAGATCTTAACAGCAAGAAATTCATCCACATTTTAGGTCAAATTTGGTCACATGTGCTCCAAGTTACTCAATATAATTGATGCACACGTGGTCCATTCACGCTGAAAGGGATGTCTTGAATATATAAAAACATACAAACATACACAGATATATTAACAATCAGTATTATTAGATCCAATGAAATGGTGAAGAATAAAATAATTACACACAAATATTAAGGGTATCAGTTTTAAACGTCACTCAACCATCTATTCTTAAACAATAAAAGAGGGTCGTGAATCCCATTCAGCCACTCTTCATGAAAAATTAAAAGGGTCCCTGTCCTCTGTCCTACAACAAGCACAGTCCCAATATTTAAAAGACCTAAAAGAAAAATAATCATGAACTTCAAAACGAACAAATATTAACAAGTGTCATTCTCCTTTTTTTTCTTTTGCCGGAGCTTTCAATGACACTGAAACAATAGGCAGTTTAGTTTAGCATTGCATGTTAAAGAGTGTAAAAGGAATCTTTGATCCTTCAAGCTTAGAGAGACAAGCCATGAATATTTTTTCCACTGGAACAATAATGTTGCAAATAGGCCTCAGCTCATATGCCATCCAGCAATGTTAACCATTGAAGTTTAGCTCATATATCAAGGTTTCAACACAGAGTGCTCAACACTAAACTGGGCAAAGCCTAGCCAAATTCAGTACTAGGGTGAACTTTTTAGCTAGTGATGTGCATGCTACATAAGCTTGAGTATAGTCATTGAGTGAGTACATGATTGACGCAATTGATTAGTTAGAAATCTGACAGATAATCTGAAAGTAGAGGCCATCCTGATTGCCGAAGTCTAGCTCCTCTTTACTAAGAATATAGATGTATACATAAATCAAATCAATTAGTCTAGAACCATAAAGCAATGCTAAACATATCAAAGACAACCAAGTATATGCATGTCTGCATGATAAACATGGTTATGTGCACCTGGCACTGGTTTATTAAAATTTCATGTACTTATTATATAAACACAGAAGCAAACATGCAAGAGCGCACACACTCAACAACGAAAGTTCTGGAGCTACACCAAAGAAAGTGAAAAGAATACAAATGAGCATTTTGTGACACCACCATATTTATATAACACCGAACCAATTATTATCATGCCCTTCTTCACAAACTCAATAGTAAGCATAAAAAAGACTATATACCTGATATAGACTCCTTCTTGCCACCTTGAGATGATACACGATACCATTGAATCAAACATTTACAGAGTTCTGGAGCATCACCAGAGCAAGGCTGAATCCGCAAATATGACCCTAAAACTTCAGGGCCATCTAATTCAAATAATTCGGAAATTTTCTCCAAGCCCCTCTTGCTCATTGCCAGCTGAAACATACATAGTGAGGACGTCAGAAATAAAGTGTACAAGATAAAAATCAGTCAACTATCATACTATCCCCCTATCCCCAACTCTATGATACTTCATGGTATGTAAACATTCAGAACATGGACATATTCTCTGTGTGATTACTCAGTACTCATTCTCCAATTTACTAATTTTCTATAATTAAAGGAGATTACTTTATTTTCTTGGTGAATTAAGCAACTAATAATCAATGCAAGAACTTTAGCATTTCATTAAGCGTAGACACAATTTCCAAAAAGAAATCAAAGAGCACAGGCAAGCTTCGTATTGGCAGCTAGCTTTCTGTACCATATGTATTAGGATCTTAGGAAAAAAAAAGAAAAAAACGTATTAAGACCTGTAGCCGTAGGCAACTATGGGCTACTAGAATAAGTGAAATAACTCCAGAGGCTTGGGGATGGGTCTCAGCTCACTTATGGAGTTGTTTTATGCCATCTACCAGCACTTAAAACCCATCAAACCAAAAAAGGGTCCATTTAAAGCCTGATCCAAATATGATCTGGAAAAGCATTACTGGGACCAAAACTCTTTAACTAGAGTCCCAAATTTCTAAATTCTGCCATGACAAAGGAGTACTGATACTACTAGACTTGAGATGTCTAAATTCATAAATCCACACTGATCTAATAAAGGAGCAAGAGTTGATGTAAACCTGGTTGACCAGAAATAGGCCGAACCAAGAAAATCCGTTTCCTTCTAGCTTTATTCAGCAATAAATATATGGGAAGCTTTCGATTATATAATCAAAAGAAGACGAAAATTTCAAACATAATTCTTTTAATTATATAATCAAGTTCAAATGGAACATGAAGCGGACAAAATAAAAAAAGAAAATTTGCTAATAAGCAAAGTTTTCTATCCTATTTGGAGGTTCACGATCTACTATTTTTGTTTTGCATTTAGTACTCGCTGACAGAGAAATCTTTAATTGCTTTGCTAGAGAACCAGACTATATTAAAAAAATTCACATCAAGTTTCCTCAAAAGGAAAAAAAACTTGTGTGGGTTCTTATATCTAAAAAATTATTCTTCGGGTTTCTTCATATTTTGTTCCAAAAAAGTAATTGCTTCTTGCTGCCTAAAACCTCAAGGAATTTAGTTGCATTAAGAACTAAAATAATCAGAGACTAACATAAGATAAAACCCACATTTGATCCTCATCTCGCAAATCCAAATTGCCAGAACCCAAAAGACTAGGCAAGCCTAAAACTGAATGTTAACACCTCCTACTAAAAACTGCATGGAAGTTTGAACCACTCAGAATCAGTATATTGACATATGATATGCAATGGAAACTCATCACAGAACATCACGAAAGTCAAATATATCAAAAAAGGCAAAGCACTTAGAATAATAAACAAACCTCTTTTTGAAGCCGAACAGAATTCTTAGACTTCTCCGTAAGTTGTGCCCTCAATGCTCGAAGCTCGTGTTCCATGTCCATTACCTACAAGTCGATGATCAATCCATCAAGATATTCTTACACGTAAAGATTATTAACAGAGCCAGAAAAGGGTGTACAGTAATCATGTACAAGAAGTATTAAATAGTAAATTAAACTTAAAAAAAAAAAAAAAAAAAAAAAAAAAAAGCAAGAGTCACTAAGTCCAAACAAGACTACTTTTATGCAGAAGTGGCTTCATTATTAAAAAGAAAAGTGGTCTCTAAAAACTTGCTCTCATGTAATCCATGAATAAAAAAAAAAAAAATGTTCAGTAGTCTTTTTTATTATTTAGTTATTATATAAGAAAAACTTACTAAGGGAAAACACAAGAAATACAGGAAGCATGGAAAAATGGTCCATGAAACACTTAAAGCAAACAGAAGAAACACAAGAACCCAGTGAAAAAACCTAAACCAATATGCAAAGAAGCATGAAACCAGGAACTTCTGCTTCGTACAAGGAATTATCGGGAAGTTGTCAATACTCAGTTATTCAAAAAATTTAAAAACTTCAGAATAAAATCAACCGAGTGCAATCCCAATCCCAACCTATAGAGTACTGCAGCTTTCCAGTCTAAAGCAATTCATGAAGGGAACTATCCTTAAATAATGTGGACAGTAAAGCCCAGGCCCCAGAGTGAGAACCAAACTCTGAAACACATTAAACAGCTTAGCTTTAAAACCGAAGGAGAAATGCCTGACACACGAGACCAACAATGCTCTCTGCCATAAAATCCATGCAAGGAAATAATACTTCCATCTAAACCGAAGCAAACACTGTGCAAATAACTCCCTAATCTCCAAGGCATAGGAGACAGGGCAGTAAAAACAGAATGGACTTTGGGTAATTTCCTCAAATCTAAATTACAACAACAACAAAGCCTTATAGCCTGTCTCCTCAAATCTACATTAATCAACAACAATCATTTTTTTTTTTTTTTTTTTTTTTTTTAAAGAGTTTTACGGATTGTGGGTTGTCAAAACTTAAAAGAAGCAGCAAAGATTTCCACCTCCAGAATAACAATTATACCCTTCCGCAGGTAAACTTCCTTATTTAGATTAGAAAACACCACCGAGAGACTAAGTGCCATGCTTCCACTGGGCCTTCCTTAGGAAAAATAATTACTCAAGCCTAGCAAATATCAACGGGATAACTGAGCCTCATGGCATCTATAAAACTCAGAAGCTTTTTCCTAACCCTTAAAACATTTTTCTACACTCCCCTGCATCATGTACATTTGCATTCAAAAATTGCAAAAATACCAAGTATTGACAACTTTCAATCTGTCAAAATCAGAACATAAAAAGGATCCCATAAATACAATTGACCATCTGGAACAAGTAAGAACAGTATCAACCTATATGTCCTTCAATGTACAGATAATCGACCAGAAATGGTACAAATACAATTAATCATTATATAGTTACAACTTAAAATAAATAAACAGAACTTAGAACTAAGAACCTTTAGACCAAAGAGAAAGACATTCTGAATGAAAATTCAAAGAAAGCAACTTGTGAGCATCAAATGTTTTGAATTCTTTTTAAAAACTCTTTACAATAAAGCAGAAAGGAAGAATGAATAATTACATAAACCACACAACCTCATGAAAATAACTGACACCATACTTGCATTTAAAATTGTAAACAAAATCAATACAAATGATCTAAAAGTCACCTTGCTTGGCTGATGCAGCATTTTGATTCGTCTAGCCTCTTGAACCTCTTTCATCAATTCTTCTAAGTCCTAAATAACATACAAAAATTGCTCACGTCCAAGATAAATTATATACTAGTCACCAGACATAATGCACTAAAACTACTCACATGTTTCAACATAAAATTGCCAATAGAACATGAAATGAAAGATGCAATTATGTCAATAAATGTCATTCTTATGTCAAGAAAAGTGATAACAATCAACGAAGCATTGATGTATTTAATGCCAACAAGGTTCTAAATATCTCCAAACCCCACCCAACACACCCAACCCCCCCCACAAAACAAAAACCACAAAAACAAAAACAAAAAAAGTTTCAGTAAAAATCACAAATGGCCACTTGATTAGAGGAGAGGGTGGAAAACTAAAGGTAAGAGGGAAATTACGCCCATTTCTCTAATAGACAACATTGACAAAATCCATGAGTTCCAAGGCTTGTTACTTTATTAAATTAGAGGTGTATACGAATAAGGGCATTTAATGCTTCTTTCCAGGAATAAAAACTCCCATAAACATTCTCTTATTCTCTTCTCATCAATCTTCACACTCTTTCACACGTAGCACAAACCTGCTTTCCTGAAGCTCGCGACATTTGTTCTTGTTCCTGAAGGGCTTTTTCCACCCTCTGTACTGCTGCTCTGGCATTTTCAATTTCAGCACGAGCAAAAGCTCTCTCCTCATCAACAAGCTTTTTAGCATCTTCTGAAGCCTGCAAAAGGATGAAGAGACTCAAAATGGAAAATCATTTTAGTAATTAGACAAACAAATAAGAAATGTTTAAAGACCAATTCTTGTGTGGTATATAGCATAATGATTGATGAGTACTTTATAGCAACAATAAAAGTGGAACACATCGAACTCTCGACCTCCCATACAGATATGAGTGTTGGTGGAGGTACGCAACGATGCACCGGTCCATTTATAGAATTGGAGTAGAAAATCGGATAAGCAGTCCCCACAACCTCAATATATGGACCACAAAAGTACTTGCGACTCAAAAAGAGATTTTGGAAGTCCTAGAAACTTCTAGTCACCTATTTGATAAAAAAGTAAATTCATGCGCAGGGAAGTCATGAATTCTTTAGATATCATGTGCTAATAGAGGTCTAGCTTTAACCTGATGACTCATACCGAAAACCAATTTGACTGTAGAGTTTAAAAAGTTCGAAAATAACAAACATATAAGACCCATCCTTCTTTAAAAATGGATTCATCAATGCACCTTGGTCCATGTGATACAAGATGCATCACCATGGCACAGGACCCCACATTTTTTGAATTTCTAAAGTTGCCAAATCTGGAAAAATACAGAAAGCAGCAACTAGAACTCTTCTTCCTTTGTATCAGACTGCATCAGATATGTACAATGTACTCCCAAGTCTCAAACATTAACACAGGAGAATTTACCACACAAGTTGGATCAATAATTACCAAATTCCTACATCTTTTTAATGACTAAGACATAAAAGGACAAATATTAACTTCCAAAAGAATTGTCCTATAAATCCACAAGCTGGACAACTGATTTGAGCAACTTATCAATTAACTTATATCAACCATTACCTTCTTAAGAAAATTTGCTAGCTTCTTCACCTCTGCTTTTTCTTGTATTAACTCCCCTTCTCTTTGAGTCAACTGAACTGCTAAGGCCTCAACCTGAGAGAAGCAATCATAACTTCTTAGTCAGTATTTGCTTTTTTTAAAGACAGCAGAAATAATAACTGTATGAAAGAAAATCAAAACAGTGGGGCAAATGAATCATTATTGAGAGGAATAAACATAATCAGAAATGGTAAATAAAAGTCTATCATGAGAAAACATGGTTGGAAAAGTTGAATTCCATAAGACAACAAGCCCGAAGGTATTAAAGTCCAAAAAATAAATTGATAACCCTTTGATAAAATAGATTAATATCGTTCCATATGGAATCATTTGATTCGACAGGTAATAATGTAATTCGATTATAAATAAGTTAAATTCTAGGGATTTGAATGCATTGGCAGCATCTTGGATAGAGAGGCGAAACTAAAAGGAGGGAGGGAGATTATAACAATTTCTGCAATACACAACGTTGATAGTATCCATTAGTTCCAAGCATATTAGACTATTAGTTTGTTATATTAGTGGGGTATACGAATAAAGGCATCAAAGGCTTCTTTCTAGGGATGTAAACTCCCATAAATCTGATTCTCTTCTCTCGGATCTTCGCTCTCTTTTCCCCCACACCCACTCCCCCTCACTCATAATGTGGATAAGCCTTCACATTTAGTTACATATTTGTCTTCTTTTTCTTGTCATTATAAAAATTATAATGACATCTTATTACATTTTGTATCAGGAATTCAAAAATAAAAAAAAGAACATGTTCCTGTTCAAATACTGCAGGAGTTAATAGAGAGGTTTTAAACTTGTCCAGATCCAAACCCAACCCTCACCCGTTAATTCCAACCCTGCCCCCCCCCCAAAAAAAAAAAAAAAAAAAAAAACCTGACAATAGTTAGGTCTAAATGCTTAACCAAATATTACCTATGCTCACTCTACATGCCTCTCATCCTCACACATAATTTGATCCAGCAATTGTACCTTATTCAAATTAATTGCAACATCTAAACTGGAACAAATCTTCATTAATCCCCCAACCTCCTACCTTTAACAAGCCTTAACCCACCACCGGTGACCCAAATGTCCATGCTTGTACCAGTTTGTTACATACCAATGTGAAGAAAAAATGGAGCAAGGTATGCCCACTGTTTCAATCTATCACTTGCATTGGGTAATTCTGGATAATTTCATTCAAACAGGAACATTCAGAAATCCCAAAAATAACATGTAAGACAACCGTGATATGAAATGTTTGAACAGTTGAAGAGATGAAGATGGTAAAAGTTGGCCTTTGCTTTCCAACAAAATTTTGAGATTTGCTAAGTTCAAATGAAATCGATTGGTGTTCCTTTAAGACAAAGTCGGAAAAGATGAAACAAGGTCACTTGGTAGTGCATGTCATGAAGGTCAAGATGGGAAAAACTTGAAATGGCTTACACGTTTTTAATTTAAGTAGATTCTTTTACCCTTGAAGTTGCAATGTCATAGAGTTTTAACATGGTTTTTGTACAAACAGACACTATCCTATACTTTTGCAACCAAGTCGTCCAGCCAAACAGTCAAATACAATATTTGGTACCCAAGTTCATAAGTTTTACATTATAACAGCAATAATTGCCCAACAACAGCGTGACAAGTGGAACAAGTTTTCTGAGAGGAACAATTCAGAGCAATTAAAAAAAAAAAAAAAAAGGAAGAAAAAAATGAACTAACCATTGAAATAGCATCCACTACATCATCCTTGTTTCTACCAGCCACGCGTCCTTTTAGTGATTCTAGTGCATCCCGAAGCTTCTTCAAAAGGACGTGTTTTTCCAAAGATGCTGCCTCCCTAAGTCTAGCCTGTATTCAATAACTGAATTTGTTTAGAATTTTGCAATCATCCACTCTATTTGGATGTTAATGCTTCAATTTTTTGAAACAGGAACAAAAGAAGCACTGCCAACAATCATTTCCTAACACTAATTTTTCCAAATTATTTAAACTGAAAAAAAAAAAAAAATAGAATGAGATGAACTACAGTCTACAGTGAAATAAACATACTAAGCATTCAAAATCAGATTTCCATCATAAACGAAAAAAATAATGTACTATTAACAATTCAGTCAGAAACGATAATAACTTTCTACCAAAGAACCAATAATTTTGAAAGCATTTAACCTCTTCAGACAACTTAGCAGCAGCAGCCAACCCTTTCTCAAATTTACTGGCAAGGTCTCGGACGGAAAGGCGATTCTGCTGTTCCAACAATTGTGCTGTCTCACGGGCAACAACTTCCTTCATCGACAGTACCTTTCGGTCATCCTTCCCCTCTACAATCTGATTGTTAGATCCAATTCTGTAATTAGGAAACCGACTTGAAGCAAAAACCACATCAGCAGACACCGCCGGAACAGCATCCTTTTGCATTGTGTCCCCAAAATCTCGGCCTACCCTCGTCATTTCTCCAGACCAATTACTGTGTCAACCACCAAAAGCTACACATTAACATTTACACACTGAAATTGTAAAAACAATGTCTTTGCCTACCTAAAACCAAATGTGGATCCGAACCCACCAACCTACACCACCTAATTCAAGTAATCAGTTTCTAAATAATGCATTCAGTTGCTCAGAAAATGTAGAAGAAAAACAAAACCCTTAGCTGATCACAACCTAGAACCGAAAAGTAAAATATATAAGAAATATCTATCTATTTATTTGATACCAGAAGCATCCAAAACAAGATAAAGGGATGCGCAAAGACAGAAAACAAAACATTCCTGATTTACCCAATTGTGCAATGAACCTGGAGAAAAACAATCCAGCTGAAACCCTAGCGAACCCTTTAATTACTGGTTGTGGGTTTTGGTTTGTTAAAAAGAATGAAGATAAAGAGGGAAACTTGGACTTACAGAGGATGAAGCTTTAATGGAATAAATAATGGGAAGGAGCCACTTTGAGAGATTCTTGGATCAGAATTCAGAATCAGATGCAGGTTTGGCTCCCTGTTCTGGTTATCCAAATTGAAAATCTAGAAAAACAGAAAGAGAGAGAGAGAGAGAGAGTGAATAGAAAGGATGGGGCCTAGTTTTGTTGCTTTATTGAAAAGCAAAACGAAGAAAAGAGACGGCCGTCCCTGTTTGCTTTCTTTTTATTTTATATTTTCCCACTAAAATAATGGGAAATATATACGGCTTTTTTGAACCGGCTTCCCGTCTTTTTTCAAAATACAATAGTGTTCTCATCTGTTTTCACATCTATCACCTACCAATGCTCTTCTTTTTTTAATAAAAGATGACAACCGCTCAGATCATGGTTATCTATTTTTTTCGGACCCGAATATTCTATTGGGAATTGCATCCTATCCGTTGTCAATCAAGCAGACTAGCCAGCTTAGAGTATCGAATCCGGAACCTTCCACATTTTTTGTTTATTGGGAAGCCACAATTCACGGTCGTATCACTATGCCCTTGTTGTGGTTCCTACCAATGCACTTTGAGTTCTGCTAAAGCTAATCACATGTCATATTTTCTTGTCCACTTTTTAATAAAAAAAATTAAAAACATATTTAAATTTTTGTAAGATGACTTCTAAACTCTAATAAAACCATAAGAACTCCGGGTGAAGAATTGGAACCGAAAATCGAAATCAAAATATCGATCGAATCGAACCACACTGAACATGAAACGATTTCTATTTGAAACTAAACCACAAGCTTAAAAAACAATTTGGTTTCGGTTCCTAATATCTAAAACCTAACCAGACCACATAATTGAAAAAAGTATTTGTAGGCTTTTTAAAGTTTATAACAACTAATATAATTTATTTTGTTTATGTTATTGTAATGTGTAGAGTTGACCAATTCGAATTCAAGCATCACCCATCTCACTCTTAGTCCACAACCACAACAACAAGCTCCAACACAATCTCATGCTTCTCGTTCACAAGGTTCAATGGCTTTTCATCCATCTGTCACTTTCACAAGGTCCAAGGTCTTCTAGGCATCGCCTTCTCAAGCTCGTTCACAAGCTCAAGGGCATCCTAAACCTCCGGAGAGTAAGTTTCCGAAAGGAAAAGGAAAGGATTGAACGATGCAAAGTACTAACTTGAAAGTTGAAACACCAAAGTTTTTTTGTTGCATTGCATGAACAAATTATTTTTTTGGGTTGTACTACTAATGCCATAAGACATTTTGACATTGAACTTTAGCTTCACTATGTTGGGTGGTATGTGTTGGATAAATATCAACAATCAATGATAAATTTATATATGCAAATAAATAATTTAATAGAGTATGACAAAACGCAATAATATTAAACAGACAAATTGAAGATCGAGGCTTGCGTACCGCAATGTCCTTGAAACAGAAATTTCGTCCCTACTCAGTGCTTGTAGTTCTACGGATGTCTGCTTCACTAGGACTCAACGATCTAAGTTAGAATTCTAGTGTTGGAAAACTTGATTTTTGGCGAATTTCTTTGGGGTTCTCATAGTAAGAATGTTGGGGATTGTAGAAGAAGAATTTTATTTTTCTGTGCTCTAAATGCTTTTCAAATGGATGTATATATAATAAGTTTATGCCTGTTTGCAACATGTATAAGAATGAGATGCATTTGTTGGGAGACATCTTTTCAAAGGGGTGCTTTGCTCTCTGGCGTTCTTTTATCACTTCAGACTTCATCTAAAAGGATGAGTCTGTTGATATAAAAAATAATTAATTAATTAAAGTAATTAATTAAAGAATTTAATCATTAGATCCCGAGCCCCAAGGGCCAAGACCCATTTTTTGATAATTAATTATATATTAATTATCAATTAATTAGTACACCCCAAGGCCCAACCCTAAGGTTGAGCCTAATTTTATTCTCCATGGTCCATCACTCCAATCACTTTCTATAAGGGACAAAGCCTTAGAAAGTGAGAGAACATTTTGGTAGTGACCAATGTGGGACAATGAAATTTCTACTCAAAATTTCTAACAATATAAAAGTGAAGTTATAAGCTTAACCTCATTAGGATTTTCAAAGAGGTAAAGAGAAAACATAAAGCTTTCTCTTCTCTCTAGGAGGTTGGCCATGTAGGAAGGGATACTAGCATTTTCCTCTTCCTACATCACTCATCTTCTTCCTCAATCCTTCATTCGTGTCGAAACTTAGAGGCCTCCTCCATTGGTGACTTTTGGAGAACTCATTCCTCCATCTAAATCCAAAAAGACAAGGAGCTAAGAAGCAAAGTTCCTTCATCTATATCCATGGATCCAAGGAGCAAGGAGGCAAAGGAATGAAGTGAAGGAAGATTTGTGAAAAACAAGTTCATTTGAGCAACATCAACAACATGCAATTAACAATTAAAAGGCGGAATCATGTTTATATGCACTCAAAAACAAAACTTAACCCATGAACTTCAAAGCCTAGTAGATAGGTGAACCAAGACTCAACTCAAAACAAAGTGAGTTAAGAAATCAATACCTTTGTAGATTCCTCTTTGCATAAGCAAAGGCTAATCACCCAAAGAGAGGGCCTTCATTCCTTGCATCTTAGATCCATGGATTTGGATGGATGAAAAGGTTTCTCCAAGTTCCCAAAATTGAGAACCTCTAATGATTCATCACCAAGACATAATGAAGAAGAAATGAGTGACCTTGGAGGAGTTTGATTGCTAGATGATCCCTCCAAGGTGGCCGAAATTTTAGAGAGAAAGAAGAGCTTGTGTTCTCATCATTTCCCCAAAAATTACCCTATGTAAATTTTAGGCTATAAAGTCCTTTATATAGTCCCTTCAAATAAGTGACCTAATGGACCAAAAGCCCTATTCTTCTATCATGGCCGGCCTATAGGGTTTATTGGGCTTTCAAGCCCTTTGTTTATTCAAGTTGTCATACAACTTGAGTTAATGGGCTTGACATTCAAATCCCATTGGGCCTTGCGGCCCAAAACTAACCCGAGGTCTTTAACGAACTTATTCGTTTGATTAATTAACATATTAATTAATCCTAGCCTTAGATAAATAATTAAACCATTTAATTATTCTTACTCATCTCCGTTGTTTCTTCAAACTCTACCTTACTCGGTGAACGATCCATTAGGTTCCTTTTAGCGAGGCAGTGGGCGATTAAAAACTCTTTCTAATCGATTGTGAATTGAAACTTACTTTCAATTCTTCCGTTAGTGATAATACACTTTTAGGGCTTCCACAAACCATGGTTGACGCCTAGCAGCATGTCATGGTTACCCAAGCTAATCAGAAGAGGTGGAGAACCTATTCAGTTTTAGGATTACAAATGCAATACGGTCTTTCTCTAATACAATACTCTTGACCACATTGTTTGGTTTGATAGTTTATTCATGTCTACTATCCAATGTGAATCTTGTACTTATATGATTACCTTGAATGTGATCTGGAACGCATTCCAACATCTCATTCATACTCTGGCCAGAGATTCTAAATCATATCATAGAGTATTCTCCCTCAAACAGTTTGAAGGTTAGAGATCCCTTGTTGCGCATTCACTTGCCTCCATGACTAAGTGGCTTAACCCCGACGATGTCGTGGACACCCTGATAGAGTGACTTTGACATAATCAAAGATCAAGTACCTAACCACAAGACAGCTGTGATGCCTCAGGTCAAAGGACTACTTTGCATTATCCCAACCATGAGTTCTCATGTGACATGAATATGAGAACTCTTCGTTGATCGTGTTCAGTGAACTCATTCTCTATTGAGCACCTACGTACTTGTCTTGATGTCACACACACCAATGACTCGAGACTAGTCACTCTCCCTGAGAGAAGACATAGCACGTATTGATCTTAACGGACTGTCAATGCCCAATTGACAATCCTATGATCAGGAAGTTGGGGCCTTGAATCATTTAGAGTAATAAATTCCTGATTATCGTTAAGTAAAAAGAGGGCTCAACAATGTCTAAATGAAATCCTAATCCTATGATTGGTTTTAGGGTTATGAAGGCCTTTCATTTGTAATTATCCTTTGCTAAGTAAAGAGGTGCTTCAAATGTATAATGAAATCTCAACTCCCTTTATTGTTTTGAGTTGAATCTTGGTTCACCAACATGCTAGGCTTTGAATTCGATGTTTAGAGTTTTGTTTTAGAGTGTGTACTAGCATACTTTCGCCATTTAATAGTTAAATGCACGTAATATGTTGCCCAAAAAACTCAATTTATCAAAACATTTCCTTCAGTACATATGTCGATAGACTTGCATATGCACTAAGAGCATTGTTTGTTATGTACATACTTGTGGTGTAACAACCCGTCCTTAATTTTACAATTTTATTTATTTTAAAGGAGTGAATGGATGAAAATGCCCCTTAAAGGGAGATTGTTGACTTTCGTTGACCATCAATTCGCGACATGAATGAGCCACTATTTTACTGTATTCTGGAAGTACTCGACAGTATGAACATGTAGGCGCAAGCAGAATCGAATTCGGAGTTACAACGAAGATTTTACGAGTTTACGAATGTGAAGGGCGATTTGGTAATTTTATGTTTGGAGATTTTTTGTGGTTGCTTTGTGAGCCACGTGGGGTCCATATCCCACTCTTTTCCCTCTCTCCCGTGTCTCCCAATCTCCCATAAGTCTTTTTTTTTTTCAACTCTCTCCACTCATTTGTTGTCACCTCATCCCTCATTCCATCATTTCACTATCTCTCATCTCATAGCTTCCTCTCGTCTTTTTCTTTCTATGCAGGTGCAGAGAAGCCACCCAAGGTGCACACCACCTACCACTTTCTTCTGGCGAACTTCATGTGAACCATCACTGATTGCCATGACTATCTTATTCCCTCACTCTATTTCCCTTACTCGAGATCTAAACTCTCTAGGCATGCACGAACCCAGGAGAGGCCCGTTTCGAGTTAAATTTCTCTGGTGTGACTCTGTTATTCACGGCCTAGGTAAGATTCTGGGTCCGTCCTTTCTTTTCCTCTCAATGAGATGGCTTGATTTCTGAGTTACCATGTGAAAAATGAACTTGTTTTGGTGCAGAAATACCTTGGGGAAATACTTCCCGGTTTTCTGCCGAACCATCAAAGTTTTTCAGGCCATTTTTGGTTAACTCCGACTATGATTCCATCTCCCATTGGTATATTTCGAACCTTTACTTCACGAGCTTCATTTTGACTTTTATTTTGTTGAAAATGGTTGAGTTTTAAGCTCAAACGGAGCTTTGGTTCGCTATCCAGTTTCCGGCCGAATCTGCAACCTACAACCGGATTGACCCGGCTTGATTTAAAAAAAAGTCCCAAAACCGTATCCTTGAACTGGCCCAAACCTTTGGCCTATTAACCCTAAATTGAGATCCGGGCTAGCCCAATTCCTAATGGTTTTGGAATATTCCCTGAAATATTCTCTGGATTATTAATTCAAATATTTTCTGGAATATTCTTTATGTTGACTTTTTTGAAATTTTCTCGAAAATCCTATTAGGTTAATTTTGATGTTTTGAGTCCATTTTTGGCATCCATTTAGTGAAATTCTAAAGTTTTAACGTAGTGGACCATTGGGGCGTCTCGGTTGACTGTTGACTTTTTACAAATTTTGCCTGAAACCTTTCTTAGCATATTTCGAAGTGCTGATTCTGAATTTGCTTGTCCGTTTTTCTAAATTTAATCATTTTAGTTGAGTTTTACTAACAGGTCCCAATATTATGCTTAGGTGTGATTACTATCAGAGACTCCGACTTCCATCGTTCGTATGGCTACGACTTTGCAAGTATCTGTGAGTGGGTCTTTTCTTTTACATAATATATATATATATATATTTTTTAGTTTCCATTTATGTATTTCATAAATAATTTGCTACGATACGCCTAGATTAGCTTAACGTTTATAAGATTGATGTGAAAATTATATTGACACACAAATTAAACCCTATTTGTGACAATTGTAGTATAAATGCAAGTAGGGATCGTTCTAACCGGGGATTAACTAGGGATGTTAATCTACTCTAAACTGACTTAAAAACACAAAATTAAACTTTAAAACACTTACCTAGACCTATATGACTCAAAACAACTTAAAAAGACTCAAAACAGCCCAAAACACTCAAATAGACTCAAACTAGACTCTAAAGGGTGACTTGGACGAAATTTAACTAACTTAGACTCAAAACACTAATTTGGACAGATTCAAACACTTTTCTAACTAATCTAACTGATAGGAGCATATTCATGCGACTTAATTAGCTTGTTCTCGTGCGTTTATGTTGTGTTTACTTAGTTATTTTAGTGTTTAAGGCCACTTTTGTGTATTTTCAGATTATAAGGCCAAAGTGTGCAAGAAGATGCAAATTGGAGTATTTTGGAGCGAAAGAGGAATGAATGAGTTGAAGACTTGAAGAAACGACGAATTCCTACTCCAACGATGAATTCTTACCAAAACGAGGAATCCTACTCAAACAAGGTTTCCTACTTGAAGTAGGAAAGTTAACCCTAAGTTTCCCGTTTTGGTAACCTTTCCTAAACTTAAACGTCCGTATTTTCTAGCCACTTTGACGGCCTTGTAGGCACTTTAGGACACAAAACCAAGGCCCTAGCCCAATTACACAACCTTGCTGTGCCTTAACCTTAATTCCCTTCCCTTGCCGTGCAAGGGGGGGCACTTTTGTCCAATGTTGTGCAATTAAACCCTATTTCCCTCTCCTAACCTAACCCTAGCCGCACCGTTTAATTATTCCCTTTTAATTTCTGATTTTATTTCCTAAATTCTAGCAGCCTTTAGGTGAATTTTAGTTAATAAAAATAAAAGAGGGTTTGAATTTCTAAGCCCTAGGGTTTCCACCATTTAGCCGCACCTTAGGGACCTTTTATTATTTTTCTTTTCATATTTTTCAGCAAAAATATATAATAAAACAAATCAGCCACTAATCCTACATTTTTGCCGTGCCTTCAAGAATCATTCAGCCACCATAATTCCATTGACCCTAATAAACAAAAAAATGATTCTTGCCGCAAAACCATATCATTTTTTATTGTTCTCAGCCGCATTTCTTCCCCATAACAATTCAGCCATTCAATTCTCCCATTGCCCCCATAAACCCGTGCATTCCATCACCTTTGATCCCATTTTATTTTCTTAAAAACCGTACCCTAATTCACCTTTTCTCCATCACAGCCGCAAATTCCCATTCCAATATTATTCAGCCACTTTTTCCCATTCCTTCCCATGAGCCGTAGCATTCACCCTAACACACCATTCACATCCTCTCATCAGCCGTCATACACATAATACACTCATCATCCCATCACCCAAATCCCCCACTTGTGCCGCAGCCACCAAAACCCAAAAATTACAATCAGCCATTGCAGCAAAACCCCATATTGCCGTGCCTATCCCATCACACACCAGCCGTAGCCTCCCTCAACCAAAAACCATTCCAGCCGCCATCTCCACCATACCAACACCATTCCACACCATCCTACACCTTCCACAACCAATCTGCCGTAGAAGGAGAAGATGAAAGAGGAGCTTCGACGCGCACCAATTCACGTGGATTCGTTGGGCGTTCTAGGTGTAATCGTTCCTTTGTGCTTTATGTTTAAATTCAATTGTAATTCTCTTTTTGTGACCATGAGAGGCTAAATCCCCCTAGTTAGCTAGGGGGTGATTCGAAACCATGTTTATGCTTGCAATATGAATTGATTACTTTTGGTTGGAATTTCATAAGTTGTGGATTCAATTCGTTCATCTATTTGATTGATAACTTATTTGTGTATGTTGATTGAGAGTGCACGCTTAGTTTTCATGCATGAATATGATGCTAGATTATGAGGGAGTTTCACCTAATAGTTACAATCTTATAATCACAAGTAGTGAAAGTCGCTTGAAAACGATCGCGTTGAATGAATTCTTAGCATAAGTTTCATGCAATTCATAGTAACGAATGCTTCGTCAATGCTTATGTTTTTCATAGAACTTAATGATTCTTGCTTGTATCTCTATTATGCAATTCATGTAGGGAACTTGTAGGGAATGTTTTGGGTTGTCGTATGCAATCATCCAACTTAATAACTTGTGGAAAAACTGATGGTTAATTAGTGCAATTCACAGTTAACTTGGGGCGTTGAGTATTTATAATTTATCGAAAGACCAACTGAAAATCAAATTGTATGCAAGTGTGACATGTGTGGAGAAGAACCTTCTAGCTAGCATTCATCCATATTTTCATCACATTCATATTTACATTCTGCATTAAATTTACAATTTGTGCATTGAATTTATTTTCGTCAAAACCACAATCCCCCTTTACCTTAGTGTCTAATTTAGTTAGAAAGTGTCTTAATTTGTGTTTATAAGTGTTTTGTATTCTTTGAGTCTTTTGATTTATTTGAGTGTTTTTATTGTTAGTTTTGCATTCTTTGAGTCTAGTTTAGTGTTTCAAACTTTATTTTACGTTTTTTAGTCAGTTTCCAAGTGATTTTGCAATCCCTCCTAATCCCCGGTTAAGAACGATCCCTACTTATTTATTTACTACAATTGTCACAAGAGGGTTTTAATTTGTGTGCTTACTTAGTTCGCATCAAATTTTTACCCCACACTTAACTTTTGCTAGTCCTCGAGCAAAACAAAACAACTAAAGTAAACAATACGAAACAAAACAAACAAGACATAACCTAAACCTTCCAACGTTTGCCTCAGGGATTTCCAATGAAACATGACATGTCAAAAATCATTACGCACATAACTTTTAGTCTTACTTCCCCTTAAGCACATACTTAATCATAGTCACCATTCACTAGTTCGCATTTAATCAATTAAAACATATTTTGAATGTAGTAACATACCTTAGAGAATTCCCTCAATTCCTCACTAGTTATGCACTCAATTTTCACTTAGATTTTCTGACTACACACCCTACACTAGTTATATGTGAGCAGATTGATGTAACATGAAAGACTAGTACTCACATATGTTATAACAAAGAAAGCAATTTCTAGAGTAATTAAACGTGTTTGGATATGATCTCATGAATGGAATGCTACTACTTAGATGCGAGAACCAGTGACACCATATGCTCATACCAAATTCAAACTCCACAATTGAAATGCACAACACTCAAGATAGAAGTCAAGGGTTGTAACGGGGCTTGGGGTTTTGGCTAACAAGGGAAGGTAAGGAATAACAAACGTTCTTTAAGCCATAATAAGTAAAGTAATGAAATTAAGACCTAAAATTCCCTTAGAATGCAAAAATCAACTTTTAGACAAATAGGGGAAACACAAACAACTCTTAGGGCCTAATTCATTGTTTTGGGCCCTTACTTCAACAACCAATACTTTTCAATTTTTTTTTCCTTCATTTTTTTTTCTTTTCTTTTCTTTCTTTCTTTTTTTTTTTTTTTTTTTTTTTTTTTAACCGTGCCTATGGCACAAAAACTCACATCCATAATCCTTCCCCCACACTTATTTTCTGCAACACATTAATCAAAAGGAATTCATTGCTTACTATGCTTCAAGAACAAGGGTAAGGATGGTCCTAATCTAGGCTAGGTGAGGATAATGCGGGTTAACAAAGAAAGTAGGCTAAACAAGGCTCAACAGGGTTAAATCCTACAAAACAAATGAAAAGGGAAATATGGCCATTTGGCTATGGTGGTGGTCACTACACAACTTCATCTTGAATATGTGGTATGCAAATCAATGACATGCTTTGAATGAAATGGGCATGAGTTCTAGCATTTGGAACTAAGTGATGAAACGCCTTCTAAGTAGTAACCAAGCAATGAATAATGAGATCATACAACGACTTAGAAAACAATGATGCATAGATTATAACTCTCCAAATAACGTTTAGGCTCAAGTCTCACAGGGATGTAGCGTTTGTTTAAGTTCCTTCCTTCAAGCATGTTACAAAAACTAATTTTTTCTTTTGTGATTACATGTGAATTCGTAAACTATAACTACAACCAAGCATAAACCAAAGAGTATATCAAACGTCCAACCATGTTGGTAACTTTCTTTAACCATCATGCAATTAAAAACCAAATCCTCATCATTGCGTTGGAAGGTACCCTACGACACAAACAAACACACAAAAACAACTCTTTTTGGGTTTTTCAAAACAATTTTTTTCAAATTTTTATGGTATTTTCGGATTTTTTAAGTCAACACACACTAAAACACTCTAAAATAGCTTAAAAACACATAAAAACAGTGGGAAACCAGTTTAGACATGTTAGGTGGTAATACCTTACGAATTTCATGCAAAACTATATCAAAACAGAATGTTACCCCCCCCACACTTAAACTAAACATTGTCCTCAATGTTTTAAACACAATTAAAAACATTACACAAAACATAAAGTAAGCAACAAAGGAAAGGGTTTAGGGACGCAAATCTGAGTGTGGAGCGATTCCCAAGTTCTTCCTTTGTTGATTGCATGGGTTGCCTCCCACGAAGCGCTTGCTTTACCGTCTTCCAGCCGGACGAAACCTCCATTCAAACTTCCCTAGGTCCCACAGCATGGAATTGATCCTTGAATGGAAGGTGATACTTGAAGTGAACCGGCATTGGTTTAAATTCTAGAGTGGGTGCCTGGATCATTAACAACATATTAGTATAAAAGAAAATTGAAATTCGGGGAGGCGGCTTACCTGTGTGCTCCGACAAGAACTCAAGGATAAATACATCTTCTTTGAACGTTTCAGGGACTTTGCACTCGCCTAGATTTGGTGTGAGGATTGGTCCTTGTCCTGTGTCATAATGTTCAACTTCTTTGGGGTTGTTTGCCTCAAGTATATCCTCTTTGATGAATTATAGACATTCCCCAGTCACATCTTGCTCTTGATTCTTTGGAAAGGATTCGAAGATGCCTTTCTCACCCTCTTCTTCCTTGGATTGCATGATCCTGCAAGGAATAGGGACATTCAGTGGAATGGGGTTAGAACTAATTAAATTTGGAACAACCTTACTTGAATTAGATGGCGTGGGAGCAATAGGTGCCTCCGGCAAAGGTGTTTCCACTCTCGCCGTGGGTTGGGTGTATTCCTCTCCCTTGTGATTTGATTTTGATGGTTTAGGGTCCGTTCCAACCTCCTTGTCATTTCTCAACATGATTTCCTTGGCAGTTTCAAATTCTCCCTCCGGATTTGCAATGGTTGAAATAGGGAGTTTGCCTTGATCTTGAAATTGTCCTACGAACTCCGCTATCTGCCCAATTTGCTTCTCCAAGTTGTCCACCCTCTTATCTTGGATTTGCCTTTCTTTGCTTTGAGTTTGGACTTCCTGCGTCAAAGTAGTAAGTAATTGAAAAATCTTATCATTATCACTTGAAGTACTTACATTGCTTTGGGCAGGTTGTGGTGGCTGCATAGGCGTTGTATAGAACTCCTCATGTGGTTGCCAATTTTCTCCTTGTTGAGCCTCCTCGACTTGGTTTTGTGAGCCCTGCACCAAACAAAGTAATTCATTAAGCTTTTGATTATAATCTATTGACGAACTTGAGTTTGGTTGGGCATATTGAATATGAGGTTGTGGTGGATGCATAGACGTTGAATAGAACTCCTCATAAGGCTGCCAATATCCGTCTTGTTGAATATGTTGAGGTTCCCACCATATAGAGTTTGAATGATCACTCCAATCCGAATTGTAAGTATTGTAAAACACGTCGTTCCTTGATTGATTATGATCAAATGTACCAACTCTTTGCGTTTGGTACTCTTCCTTAAGCTGTGACAAAAGAGAAGCACTATCAAATGCCATGTCTTGCGTCTAAAATAAAACTATAAATATATACACACAAATGAAAATAAAACAAACCAAGAGATTAGCAAAGTTGCTAATCCCCGGCAACGGCGCCAAAAATTTGATGCGAACTAAGTAAGCACACAAATTAAAACCTTCTTGTGACAATTGTAGTAAATAAATAAGTAGGGATCGTTCTTAACCGGGGATTAGGAGGGATTGCAAAATCACTTGGAAACTGACTAAAAAACGTAAAATAAAGTTTGAAACACTAAACTAGACTCAAAGAATGCAAAACTAACAATAAAAACACTCAAATAAATCAAAAGACTCAAAGAATACAAAACACTTATAAACACAAATTAAGACACTTTCTAACTAAATTAGACACTAAGGTAAAGGGGGATTGTGGTTTTGACGAAAATAAATTCAATGCACAGATTGTAAATTTAATGCAGAATGTAAATATGAATGTGATGAAAATATGGATGAATGCTAGCTAGAAGGTTCTTCTCCACACATGTCACACTTGCATACAATTTGATTTTCAGTTGGTCTTTCGATAAATTATAAATACTCAACGCCCCAAGTTAACTGTGAATTGCACTAATTAACCATCAGTTTTTCCACAAGTTATTAAGTTGGATGATTGCATACGACAACCCAAAACATTCCCTACAAGTTCCCTACATGAATTGCATAATAGAGATACAAGCAAGAATCATTAAGTTCTATGAAAAACATAAGCATTGACGAAGCATTCGTTACTATGAATTGCATGAAACTTATGCTAAGAATTCATTCAACGCGATCGTTTTCAAGCGACTTTCACTACTTGTGATTATAAGATTGTAACTATTAGGTGAAACTCCCTCATAATCTAGCATCATATTCATGCATGAAAACTAAGCGTGCACTCTCAATCAACATACACAAATAAGTTATCAATCAAATAGATGAACGAATTGAATCCACAACTTATGAAATTCCAACCAAAAGTAATCAATTCATATTGCAAGCATAAACATGGTTTCGAATCACCCCCTAGCTAACTAGGGGGATTTAGCCTCTCATGGTCATAAAAAGAGAATTACAATTGAATTTAAACATAAAGCACAAAGGAACGATTACACCTAGAACGCCCAACGAATCCACGTGAATTGGTGCGCGTCGAAGCTCCTCTTTCATCTTCTCCTTCTACGGCAGATTGGTTGTGGAAGGTGTAGGATGGTGTGGAATGGTGTTGGTATGGTGGAGATGGCGGCTGGAATGGTTTTTGGTTGAGGGAGGTTACGGCTGGTGTGTGATGGGATAGGCACGGCAATATGGGGTTTTGCTGCAATGGCTGATTGTAATTTTTGGGTTTTGGTGGCTGCGGCACAAGTGGGGGATTTGGGTGATGGGATGATGAGTGTATTATGTGTATGACGGCTGATGAGAGGATGTGAATGGTGTGTTAGGGTGAATGCTACGGCTCATGGGAAGGAATGGGAAAAAGTGGCTGAATAATATTGGAATGGGAATTTGTGGCTGTGATGGAGAAAAGGTGAATTAGGGTACGGTTTTTAAGAAAATAAAATGGGATCAAAGGTGATGGAATGCACGGGTTTATGGGGGCAATGGGAGAATTGAATGGCTGAATTGTTATGGGGAAGAAATGCGGCTGAGAACAATAAAAAATGATATGGTTTTGCGGCAAGAATCATTTTTTTGTTTATTAGGGTCAATGGAATTATGGTGGCTGAATGATTCTTGAAGGCACGGCAAAAATGTAGGATTAGTGGCTGATTTGTTTTATTATATATTTTTGCTGAAAAATATGAAAAGAAAAATAATAAAAGGTCCCTAAGGTGCGGCTAAATGGTGGAAACCCTAGGGCTTAGAAATTCAAACCCTTTTTTATTTTTATTAACTAAAATTCACCTAAAGGCTGCTAGAATTTAGGAAATAAAATCAGAAATTAAAAGGGAATAATTAAAGGGTGCGGCTAGGGTTAGGTTAGGAGAGGGAAATAGGGTTTAATTGCACAACATTGGACAAAAGTGCCCCCCTTGCACGGCAAGGGAAGGGAATTAAGGTTAAGGCACGGCAAGGTTGTGTAATTGGGCTAGGGCCTTGGTTTTGTGTCCTAAAGTGCCTACAAGGCCGTCAAAGTGGCTAGAAAATACGGATGTTTAAGTTTAGGAAAGGTTACCAAAACGGGAAACTTAGGGTTAACTTTCCTACTTCAAGTAGGAAACCTTGTTTGAGTAGGATTCCTCGTTTTGGTAAGAATTCATCGTTGGAGTAGGAATTCGTCGTTTCTTCAAGTCTTCAACTCATTCATTCCTCTTTCGCTCCAAAATACTCCAATTTGCATCTTCTTGCACACTTTGGCCTTATAATCTGAAAATACACAAAAGTGGCCTTAAACACTAAAATAACTAAGTAAACACAACATAAACGCACGAGAACAAGCTAATTAAGTCGCATGCATATGCTCCTATCAAATTCCCCCACACTTAACTTTTGCTAGTCCTCGAGCAAAACAAAACAACTAAACTAAACAAAACGAAACAAAACAAACAAAACATAACCTAAACCTTCCAACGTTTGCCTCAGGGATTTCCAATGAAACATGACATATCAAAGATCATTACTCACATAGCTTTTAGTCTTCCCTCCCCTCAAGCATATACTTAATCATAGTCACCATTCACTAATTCGCATTTAATCAATTAAAACACATTTTGAATGTAGTAACATGCCTTAGAGAATTCCCTCAATTCCTCACTAGTTATGCACTCAATTTTCACTCAGATTTTCTGACTACACACCCTACACTAGTTATATGTGAGAAGATTGATGTAAACATGAAAGACTAGTACTCACATATGTTATAACAAAGAACGCAATTTCTGGAGTAATTAAACATGTTTAGATATGATCTCATGAATGGAATGCTACTACTTAGATGCGAGAACCAGTGACACCATATGCTCATACCAAATTCAAACTCCACAATTGAAATGCACAACACTTAAGATAGAAGTCAAGGGTTGTAACGGGGCCTGGGGTATTGGCTAACAACGAAAGATGGGGATAAACAAAAGTTCTTTAAGCAATAGCAAGCAAAGTATTGAAATTAAGTCCTAGAATTCCCTTAGAATGCAGAAATCAACTTTTAGACAAATAGGGAAGATTCAAACAACTCTTAGGGCCTAATTCATTGTTTTGGGCCCTTACTTCAACAACCAATACTTTTCAACTATTTTCAACTCTTTTTTCACTTTTTTTTTCTTTTTTTTTTCTTCTAACCATGCCTATGGCACATAAACTCATATCAATAATCCTTCCCCCACACTTATTTTCTGCAACACATTAATCAAAAGGAATTCATTTTCAGTCATGCTTACTATGCTTCAAGAACAAGGGTACGGATGGTCCTAATCTAGGCTAGGTGAGGATGATATGGGTTAACAAAGAACATGGCTAACACGGCTCAATGGGGTTAAACTTAAACAAAAAAAATGAGTGAAGGGCACATGGCTGTTTGGCTTTTGGTGGTGGTCACTACACAACTTCATCTTGAATATGTGTTATGCAAATCAATGGCATGCTTTGAATGAAATGGGCATGAGTTCTAGCATTTGGAACTAAATGATGAAACGCCTTCTAAGTAGTAACCAAGCAAAGAATAATGAGATCATGCAACGACTTTAGAAAACATTAATGCACATATTTTAACTCTCCAAATAACGTTTAGGCTCAAGTCTCACAGGGATGTAGCATTAGTTTGAGTTCATTCCTTCAAGCATGTTACAAAAACTAATTTTTATCATTTGTGATTACATGTGAATTCGTAAACTATAACGACAACCAAGCATAAACCAAAGAGTATATCAAACGTCCATCCATGTTTGTAACTTTCTTTAACCATCATGCAATTAAAAACCAAATCCTCATCATTGTGTTGGAAGGTGACCTACGACACAAACAAACACACAAAAAAGAACTCTTTTTGGGTTTTTCAAAGCAATTTTTCAAATTTTTATGGGATTTTCGGATTTTTAAGTCAACACACTCTAAAACACTCTAAAATAGCTTAAAAACACTTAAAAACAGCAAAGAACAAGTTTAAACATGTTAGGTGGTAATACCCTACGAATTTCATGCACAAATATCTCAAAACAGAATGTTACCCCCCCACACTTAAACTAAACATTGTCCTCAATGTTTTAGACACAATTAAAAACACAATACACATAACATAAAGTAAGCAACAAAGGAAAGGGTTTAGGGACGCAAATCTGAGTGTGGAGCGATTCCCAAGTTCTTCCTTTGTTGATTGCATGGGTTGCCTCCCACGAAGCGCTTGCTTTAACGTCTTCCAGCCGGACGAAACTTCCATTCAAACTTCCCTAGGTCCCACGGCATGGAATTGATCCTTGAATGGAAGGTGATACTTGAAGTGAACCGGCATTGGTTTGAATTCTAGTGTAGGTGCCTGATTCATCAAAATCAGCCAGTTAGTATAAAATGTAATGGAATTTGGAGAAGATGACTTACTTGTTTTGTCCGACAAGAACTCCATGACAAACACCACTCCTTTGAAAGTTTCAGGGATATTGGACTTGGCCAGATTGCATGTGATGGTTATGACTTGTCCAATGTCATCAAATTCAACTTCTGTTGGTTTTGTGGTTTCAAATATGTCATCTTTGATGCCTTCTACATCTTCTCCAGCCACTACCTTCTCTTGAATCATTCTTCTTGGTGTACAAAGTCCTTTGAAGAATTCAACACCATCTAAAACTTGCTGTGTTGCACCAAGAATTGGAATAGCATTTTGCACCTTTGGGAAGGCTTCCACGATGTCCTTTTTACTCTCTTCTTGGTTGGGAATCAAAAACCTGCTAGGAAAAGGGACATTGGGTGGAATAACATCAGAATAACATGGAATTGGGACGTCCTTACTTGTGGTGGGTGGTTTAGAGGGCTTAGGGGGCTGCGGCAAGGGTTGTTCTACCCTTGCCGTGTGCATGTCTTCTTCCTCCTCCTCAATTAGCAGCTCCTCATCCACTTCTTGGTCACGAAATTGTCCTACAAATTCCGCTATCTGCCCAATTTGCTTTTCCAAGTGGTTCAACCTTTTGTCTCGATTTTGCATTGCTTTCTTTTGATTTTCTTGCCCCTGAGACAAATTGGTGAGTAACTTAATAAGCGTATCATTATACACAGACGCACCTGAATTTGTTTGGGCAGGTTGTATATGAGGTTATGGTGGCTGCATAGGGCTTGAATAGAACTCCTCATATGGCTGCCAATATCCTTCTTGTTGAGCCTCCTTGGCTTGATTTTGTGACCCCTGCACCAAAGAATTTAATTCATTAAGAATTTGATTATAATCTATTGACGAACTTGAATTTAATTGAGCATATTGCATATGAAGTTGTGGTGGCTGCATAGGTCTTGAATAAAACTCCTCATATGGCTGCCAATATGCTTCACGTTGAACTTGTTGAGCTTCCCACCACATAGAGTTTGAATGATCCCTCCAATCTCTTTGTGGACATTGATTGGCTTGAAATCCTTGCCTATATGAAGCACCAAATGTAGGGACACTCTGCATTGTGGTCCTTTCGGCATACGGCGACAATTGAGACGTAAGATTTGCCAATTGAGCTTGAATGCTAGCAAAATCCATATCTTACTTCTCTAGTACCTAAAATCAAAGAAAAAAAACTAAATCAAATATCAAAAGTAACAACAAACAAAGAAAACAACACTAAGTTAGAAACTAAAACGGAAAAAAAACTAAACCAAAAAGAAAAGAACCAAGGGATTAGCAAAGTTGCTAATCCCCGACAATGGCGCCAAAAATTTGATGCGAACTAAGTAAGCACACAAATTAAAACCCTCTTGTGACAATTGTAGTAAAGATGAAAGTAGGGATCGTTCTAGACCGGGGATTAGGAGGGATTACTAAATCACTTGGACACTGACTCAAAAACGTAAAACAAACGTTAAAAACACTAAACTAGACTCAAAGAATGCAAAACTAAACAATAAAACACTAAAACAAACCAAAAGACTCAAAGAATACAAAATACTTATAAACACAAATTAAGACACTTTCTAACTAAATTAGACACTAAGGTAAAGGGGGATTGATGTTTTGACGAAAATAAATTAAATGCACAAATTGTAATTTAAAGGCAGAATTTAAATATGAATGTGATGAAATATGGAATGAATGCTAGCTAGAAGGTTCTTCTCCACACATGTTACACTTGCATACATTTTGATTTTCAGTTGGTCTTTCGATGAATTATGGAACTCAACACTCCAAATTAACTGTGAATTGCACTAATTAATCCTCAGTTTTTCCACAAGTTATTAAGTTGGATGATTGCATACGACAACCCAAAACATTCCCTACAAGTTCCCTACATGAATTGCATAATAGAGATACAAGCAAGAATCATTAAGTTCTATGAAAAACATAAGCATTGACGAAGCATTCGTTACTATGAATTGCATGAAACTTATGCTAAGAATTCATTCAACGCGATCGTTTTCAAGCGACCTTCACTACTTGTGATTATAAGATTGTAACTATTAGGTGAAACTCCCTCATAATCTAGCATCATATTCATGCATGAAAACTAAGCGTGCACTCTCAATCAACATACACAAATAAGTTATCAATCAAATAGATGAACGAATTGAATCCACAACTTATGAAATTCCAACCAAAAGTAATCAATTCATATTGCAAGCATAAACATGGTTTCGAATCACCCCCTAGCTAACTAGGGGGATTTAGCCTCTCATGTTCACAAAAAGAGAATTACAAATGAATTTAAACATAAAGCACAAAGGATTGATTACACCTAGAACGCCCAACGAATCCACGTGAATTGGTGCGCGTCGAAGCTAATCTTTCCTATTCTCCTTGCTGCGGCAGAGATGGTGTAGGAAGGTGTCTGCACGGTTTTTGGAAGGAAAATGGAAGAAAATGTAGATGGTGGCTGCGGCAGTTTGTGAATTAGGTTATATGGATGCTACGGATGGAAGAGAATGGGTGTTGGTGGCTGCGTGAAGATGGGGAAAAGCTCCAAATGGTGTCTCACATGCACGGCAAAGAAGAAAAAAATAATATATAGTATGATGGTGGCGGCCTATGGAATAAAATATGGGAGAATTTTGGGAGAGTATTAGGTTGCGGCTTATGGCATAAAAAATGAGAAAGAATGGCTGAATATTTTATTTTGGGTTAGTGGAATGAATGGGATTTGCGGCTAGAATAATGGGAATTGGCTTAGGGTTATGGAATTATGGTGGCTGAATGATTAGGGTGGAAAAATCACGGCCTAGGATTAAAATTAGGTTGAAAAATATCCTGGAATGCACGGCTTTTTGGAGAGAATAATCAAATATTGTGCTGCGGCTTTTTGGAGTGGTGAATGAGAGAATGGGAATTAGGATGCATGATTATGGAATGCACGGCTAAGGGAATAAAATAAATGGGATGGTTTATTAGGGTGATAATTAAATGGGGGGGGGGGCCATGATTTTGTGTCCTAAAGTGCATACGAGGCCTATAAAGTGGCTAGAAAATATGGACGTTTAGAATTAGGAAAGGTTACCAAAACGGGAAACTTAGGGTCAACTTTCCTAAAATAGGAAGCCTTGTTTGAGTAGGATTCTTCGTTTTGGTAAGAATTCATCGTTGGCGTAGGAATTCGTCGTTTCTTCAAGTCTTCAACTCATTCATTCCTCTTTCGCTCCAAAAGACTCCAATTTGCATCTTCTTGCACACTTTGGCCTTATAATCTGAAAATACACAAAAGTGGCCTTAAACACTGAAATAGATAAGTAAACACAACATAAATGCACGAGAACAAGCTAATTAAGTTGCATGAATATGCTCCTATCACTAACACACTTAGTAAAATGGGGAATTGATTTGGACGAAATTAATTAAAATGGACAGATTGTAAATTAAACAGATTAGGCACTAAACTAGGTGAATTGAATGGGAAAAAGACTAGTTAGGGGGTTATTCTCCACACATGCACATATGTAACATAAATTGACTTCCAGATTTTATGCCTTTAAACTATGAATGACAATGCCCCAAATTAATTATGAAAAGCACAAATTAACTTTCAGATTTTCCTAGTCTCATTGAATTGGATGGAATACGCATCGACAATCAAATTATTCTTATAAAATTCCCTACATGAACTGCATAATAGAGATAAAATCAAAGATCATTAAGCTTTTTGAAAACCCTAAGCATTGACTAGGCCTTCGTAACTATGAATTGCATGATACTCTTACCTAGGCTTTACTTAATACAATCATGACTAGTGATTTCCACTACTTATGAATATAAGGTCATAACGATTAGGTGAAATTTCCTTATATCCTAGCATCAAATTCATGTATGAAAACTAAGTATGCATCCTTAATCAACACACAAGAACAAGTTCTCAATAAATCAATTAAGTAAATCACATCCACAATTCAAGAAACAGAATCTAGAGGAAATCAATTCATATAAAACATATGCCCATGGTTTCGAATTCACCCCTAACTAAGAAAAACTTAATTACACATGTTCATAACAATTGAAAAGCAAATTAAAATAAACATGGAAACGAAACGAGGGAAGAAAGAACTCCTAAAGTCTCCAATGGATGCAGATTTCTTGCGGCACAAGGGTCTCCTTCTCCTATGGAAGCCACGGTGCTCCTTCTTCTCCCTAGGACTTGCGGCACAAGATGTGTTTTCTGAATGAATGGTGGCTGATGTGAATGGATGAATGAATTCAATGTTAAATGGCTGCCTAGGGTGTCTCTTCCAGGGTGATGCGAGAATTATACGCGCACAAATTAAACCCTCTTTTTGACAATTATAGTGTAAGTATAAGTAGGGATCGTTCTGGACCGGGGATTAGGAGGGATTGTTAACCACTTGGATTTGACTTCAAACACGTAAAAACAAGTTTAAAACACTATACTAAACTCGAATAATGCAAAACTAAAAATAAGAAAGATTAAGACTAAAACTTAAACAAAATAAAGGGGGATTGGATTTGGACGAATTTAAACTAAAATGGAAACTTGGAAATAAAAACAGATTATAAAGATGAATGTGACGGAAATGAATGGATGGGATTGCTGGCTAAGGGGTTCATCTCCATACATGTTATACTTGCATACAAAAGTGTTTCTAATTGCTTTTCAATAAACCATGAATTCTCAACGCCCCGGGTTAATTAGGTCCGCTTAAATTAACCGTCAAGTTTTCCTTAAGTTAATGAATTGGATGATTGCATACGACAACCCAAAGCATTCCTCACAAGTTCCCTACATGAATTGCATAATAGAGATACAAGCAAGAATCATTAAGCAACATGAAAACTATAAGTGTTGACGAGGCATTCGTTACTATGATTGCATGAAACTTATGCCAAGAATTTGTTTAACGCGATTGTTTATAAGCAACCTCCACTACTTGTGAATATAAGTTCATAACTATTACGTGAAACTCACTTATATTCTAGCGTCAAATTCATGCATGAAAATTAAGCGTCAACTCTCAATAAACATACATAAATAGGTTATCAACCAAATAGTTAAACAAATTGAATTCACAACTTATGAAACGTAATTAGAAGTAATCAAATCATATTGCAAGCATAAACATATATTTCGAATCCCCCCTAGCCAAGGGGGGTTTAGTTCCTCATACGTACAAAACAAAGAGAATTGAAATTAAACATTGAAATCAAAGAAACGCCTAAACATTCCAACAACTCAAACTTGAATTGTATGAACGTTTAGGCCCTCTTCTCTTCCTCTTTATTGTAGCATAAGGTCTAAGGATAGTTTGATGGTGTGGATGGTTTGGGGAGTGGTGGAAATGGAAGCAATGGAGGAGAAGTGGAAGGGGGATTCACGGTTTTGGATTCTAAGGGGAAGTGTTGTGGTGTTGTGTATGAAAATGAGATGGAATGAGGAGTGAATTGAAGTGTGTTGTGTTGTGAATGGAATCAATGAATTGTGGCTGCAATGGATGCTTATTTATAGGTAAATAAGAGGGAACATGACAGCTAGGAAGTGGGTGGAAATGTGGCTGCAATGTTAGTGAATGATTATGAGTGAATGCATGTGGATGTGGCTAGGTTGGAAAGCTGGAATTGTGATGGGAAAGCCACGGCAAAAGGGAGGAATTTCTGTGGCTGCATGTTTGGGTTTGTTTAAAGGGTGCATGTGGGTGAATGTTAGGTTGGAAATGCATGTGGAATGCTGGAATTACGGTGGGTTATGCACGGCAAAGATGGGTTGATTGATTGAGTGTGCATGTGGCTGTTTTATGAAGGGAATGCTAGGTTGGAAAGCATGTGCAATGGCTGGAAATGAGTGTGTTTTGGACGGCACAAGGGTGGAAAATGAATGTGTGGCTGCATGGTTAAATGATTAAAGGGTGAATGCATGTGAGTGACAACTAGATTTGCTTGGTAGAAAGCTGGAAATGAATGGGAATGCACGGCAAGAGTGTGTTTGTGTGTTGTGGCTGATTTGTTTGTTGGTTAAAGATGCATGTGGATGAATTATACAATGGGAAAGTATGTGATTGACAACTAGGATGAATGGTGGCTGCAATGATGAAGTGTAATGGCTGAAAATGGGATGGATTTGCAAGGGCCACGGCAAGGAATGGGTTTGTGTGCATGTGGCTGAAATTGGTGGGTTATGCATGGGTTAGGCCCTTTGTTTTATGTCCTAAGATGCATACAAGGCCTTCAATTTCCTCCAACACTTGGGCTCCAAGCATAAGCTATCCATCCTTAGCCCAATAGTGCTCAAAAAGGCCCCAAAACACTCCATAATGCATCCTTTCGTCAAACACGTCTTATGATCCTGAAAACACACAAAAGAAGCATAAAGGACTAAAATAACTAAAGAAACATAACGTAAATGTACGAGAACAAGCCATTTAAGTCGCATGAATATGCTCCTATCAAATACCCCCACACTTATCTTTTGCTAGTCCTCGAGCAAAACAGAAAGAAAAACAAAACAAAACGAAACGAAACAAAACAAGTAAAACACAACCTAAACCTTCCAACAATCGTCTTAGGGATTTCCAATGCACATGACATGTTAAAAATCATCATTCCCACAGATTTTAGTCATCTTCACACTTAATTACATTCTTAATCACAGTCACCACATACTATTTCACAATTAAGCATTTAAAACCATGTTTTGAATGTAGTAACATGCCTTAGAGAATTTGCTCAATTCCTCACAAGATATGCACTCAATTTTTACTCAGATTTTCTGACTACACACCCTACACTAAGTATATGTGAGAAGATTGATGTAAACATGAAAACGAACACTCACATATATGTATCACAAAGAACGCAATTTCTGGAGTTAATAAGTATGTTTAGATATGATCTCATGAATGGAATGCTACTACTTAGACGCGAGAACCAGTGACACCATATGCTCATACCAAGTTCAAACTCCACAAATTGAAACACATAACACTCAAGATTGAAGTCACGGGTTGTAATGGGGTTCGGGGCGTGTGGATAACAAAGAAGGGATATGGAAAACAAAGGTTCTTAAAGAAATAGTGAGCAAAGCACTTGAATCAACTTAGAATTCACTTTTGAATGAAAACTCAACTTTTGAACAAAAAGGGAGAATTTAGACAATTTACGGCCAGAATTGGTGTTTTGGACCCTTTCTTCAATCACTCATTCTTTCATTTTTTTCAAGCTCTTTTTTCGTTCTTTCTTTCTTTTCTTTTTTTTTTCTTTTCTTTTGAATCTCAAAACATACATAAACACTTAAACATTCTCTCCCCCACACTCATTTTCTTTCATAATGTAACTCAAAAGGAATTCAATTAAGTCATGCTCACTATCTTTTAAGAACAAGGGTGGGAATTGTCCTAAACTAGGCTAGGTGAGGAAAATGTGGGTAAACAAAGAATAAAGGCTAAACAAGGCTCAACGGGGTTAAAACTTACAACATATACGAAATATGGGAAGTAAGGCTATTTGGCTATGGTGGTGGTCACTACACAACTTCTTCTTGAATATGTGTTATGCAAATCAATAACATGCTTTGAATGAAATGGGCATGAGTTCTAGTATTTGGAACTATATGATGAAACGCCTTCTAAGTAGTAACCAAGCAAAGAATAATGAGATCATGCAACGACTTTAGAAAACAAGAAATCACAGATTATACTCTCCAAAGAACGTTATAGGCTCAAGTCTCTCAGGGTTGTAGCGTTTGTTTGAGTTCCTTCCTTCAGGCATGTTACAAAAACTAATTTTTCTTTTATGATTGCATGTGAAGTCATACATTATAACCATAACCAAGCATATACCAAGAGTAAATCAAACTTTTCTCCATGTTTATAACTCTTTTTAACAGTCATGCAATTACAAACCAAATCCTCATCATTGTGTTGGAAGGTGACCTACGACACAAACACACAAAAACGACTCAAAACACTCTTTTTAGGCTTTTCAAAACATGTTTTTTTCAAATTTTTATGTGATTTTCGGAGTTATAAAACAAAACACACTAAAACACTCCAAATCAGCTCAAAAACATTTTAAAACAGCAAGGAACAACACTTGAAGTTATGGGTGATAAAATCCCACGAATTTGCATCAAATATACTTAGTTACCCCCCCACACTTAAATCAAACATTGTCCTCAATGTTTTAAGCTTAAAACACACCAAACAAAAGTAAACATATAAAAAGCAACTAAACATACTAAATATGGCAGAATGTATCTAACAAAGAGAAGAGTTTAGAGATGCAAATCTGGTTATGGAGTGCTTTCTCGGCCTTCCTTTGTTGAATGCATGGGCATGATCTTGGTGATTCCACAGGCTTACTCTTGAACTGGGCTGCAGTTTCCTTCGATCGTTGATTTTCCTTTGTGCTACTCTTGAACTGGGCAGCAGGATTCTTTCGGTCTCCCCCGAAGGTCTGAGCTTACTCCTTTTATCTGTTTCTTTGTTCAATCTCTCCAATTCGTATTGAAGAGGGTTAGAGGATAGCTCAGCATATGCTTGTCTCCTCATGCTTCAATGTATCATTTTCCTTTGCCTTACTTGCTCCCCTTTGTAGAAGTGGTCCTTTCTCTGGAAGTGTATCAACCGTTGAAGATGACTACTCGAGAGCAACGCTAGGTAAGCAACCAAGGAATAGAGTCCAGGTAGACTCCAAGTGCCGGCTGATTGCTTCTTTCACTTTGCCATGCAAGTAATATCAGGGACAAAGGAAAAGACAGGGAAATAGCATGATATGAGATACCTTTGCTTTCGCCCTTGATGATATGAGATACCTTTGCTTTCGAAGAGGCAGCGAATGAATCAACACATATATTTGTTGCGCTTGTCTCCACATGCTTCGATCCACCGTTTCCTCTTGCCTCATTTGTACTCCAGGCATTTGGTATCTTCTTTGGGGGATACATCAATGGTAGAATAGGTGCTCTCAAGGGAAGAAGAAAACTGAACATGTTTGAGAGGGTTGGTTGCAGCTTACATTTTCGGCCGAGAAGGAAAGTTATGCTTTTGTAGGTGTATGCCTTGCCATAAATGTTGATGTATATAGGAATTGTAATGGCAAGTGGCAGTGCGGATGCGGCAATGTCCTTCACGCGTCTTCTGAAAAGCCGGGAGCTTTTGACAAAGTGGCACGCGTCTTCTGAAAAGCCGGGAGCTTTTGACAAAGTTGCACTCGCTTTCTGGAAAGCCGGGAGCTTTCGGCTTTGTCTCCCACGCTTGTCGGCAAAAGTGTGCAGCTGATTTCTCGCCTTCCACGCGTCTTCTGAAAAGCTGGGAGCTTTTGACAAAGTGGCACATGCTTTCTGAAAAGCCGGGAGCTTTTGTCTGAAGAGCTGGCGATCTTTACGCCGGAAAATCCGGCTTTGAAGAGTGGTGTCTCTTCATTTCTGAATCGGTGAACGCTTCTCCTTTAATAGAGGTGATCGATCACCTCTATCATGCACACTTTGAAGATTGCCCAGAAATCGTCTCCGGCCCGTCGAGATTTTACTCCATCCTTCTCTTTTAACTTCTTGAAAAATGGCCAGCTCATCTAACCCATCGAACATTTGCTTAGATTTGAGTCTAAGCAGTGATCCGGTCGCGCCTCGTCAGGGTAAGGTATGGTGCCCGTCTTTCTTATCTGCTCATGGCCCTCTTACAGGTGAGGACTCTATGATGACGGATGCAACAACGGCTACGATAGTAGCTCGGAACCTCCTCACTCCCAAAGATAGTCAGCTGCTTTCAGGACGGTCCGATGAGTTGGCCGTTCAAGAGTCCCTGGCTCTCAGTGTTCAGTGCGCTGGCTCTGTGTCCAACATGGGCCAACGCCTACTAGCTCGCTCCCGTCAGGTTGAATCATTGATGGCGGAGGTGGAGAGTCTTAAGCAGGAGATCAAACAGCTTAAGCACGAGAATCGAAGTTTGCACGTGCTTGCCAACAATTATTCGACAGGCATGAAGAGGAAGCTTGATGAGCTTGATGACCGTCAAAGGCTTGCGGCTTTCTTCCAGAGGTACTTCTTTCCTGCATCATCTAGCGTTCCACCAAGGATTGGGACCTTGAATGATCTATCTTCGGTGCCTCCCGCTCCTATGCCTCCTGCTCCGATGCCTCCTGCTCCGATGCCTCCCGTTCCAAGAGTGTTGCCACGTAGTGGGGCCTCACGTACACAGCCCTTGTGAAGGCTCCATCTTTCTCTTTCTTTGTTAGATACATTTGTAATTTCTCGAAAATTAATGAACAAGCTTTGTTTTATTCAGTGCATTGGGTTGCCTCCCAAGTAGCGCTTTCTTTTACGTCTTGCAGCCGGACGAGACCTTCTTAGGCTCAATTGGAACCCACGGCATGGAATTTATCTTTGAATGGGGGGTGATACTTGAGATGATCCGGTAATGGTTCAAATTCTAAAGTGGGTGCCTGAATCATTAACAACATATTAGTATAAACCAAAATTGAAATTCGAGGAGGTGGCTTACCTGTGTGCTCCGACATAAACTCAAGAATAAATACCCCTTCGAAAGTTGTAAGACTAGGAATTTCAGCTGGATTTGGTGTTTTGAGCATTAGGACTTGTCCTGTGTCATGAAATCCAATTTCTTTGCGAATTGTTGTCTCAAGTATATCCTCTTTGATGAATTCTAGACATTCCCCAGTCACATCTTGCTCTTGATTCTTTGGAAAGGATTCGAAGATGCCTTTCTCACCCTCTTCTTCCTTGGATTGCATGATCCTGCAAGGAATAGGGATATTCAGTGGAACGGGGTTAGAAATAATTAACTTTGGAACAACCTTACCTGAATTGGATGGCGTAGGAGTAATAGGTGCCTGCGGCAAAGGTGTTTCCACCCTTGCCATAGGTTGCGTGTGTTCCTCTTCCTCAATTAGCAGCTCCTCATCCACTTCTAGGCTATGTTTGGACATTTTTAGGTCAGCTCCAACCTCCATAGCATTTCCCAAAGTGATAGCATTATGGATTTCAAAATCTTCCTTCGAGTTTTCAATAGTTGAGTTGGAGAGTTCACTTTGCTCTTGAATTTGTTTCATGAACCCCATAATCTGCCCAATTTGCTCCTCCAATTTACCCAACTTCTTGTCTTGATTTTGTTCGTCCTTGTTTTGAGTTTGGACTTCCTGCGTCAAAGTAGTAAGTAATTGAAAAATCGTATCATTATCACTTGAATTACTTACATTGCTTTGGGCAGGTTGTGGTGGCTGCATAGGTGCTGTATAGAACTCCTCATATGGTTGCCAATATTCTCCTTGTTGAGCCTCCTCGACTTGGTTTTGTGAGCCCTGCACCGAAGAAATTAATTCATTAAGAGCTTGATTATAATCTATTGACAAACTTTGGTTTGGTTGGGCATATTGTATATGAGGTTGTGGTGGATGCATAGACGTTGAATAGAACTCCTCATAAGGCTGCCAATATCCTTCTTGTTGAATATGTTGAGGTTCCCACCACATAAAGTTTGAATGATCACTCCAATCCGAATTGTAAGTATTGGAAAACACGTCGTTCCTTGATTGATTATGATCAAATGTACCAACTCTTTGCGTTTGGTACTCTTCCATAAGCTGTGACAAAAGAGAAGCACTATCAAGTGCCATGTCTTGCTTCTAAAATCAACCAAATAAAACTAAAAATATATACACACAAACGAAAATAAAACAATCCAAGAGATTAGCAAAGTTGCTAATCCCCGGCAACGGCGCCAAAATTTGATGCGAAAATAGTTAAGCACACAAATTAACCCTCTTGTTGTCAAATTGTAGTAAGGATGCAAGTAGGGATCGTTCAGGACCGGGGATTAGGAGGGATTGTTAATCACTTGGATTTCACTCAAAAACGTAAAAACACAATATAAAACACTATACTAGACTCAAAGAATGCAAAACTAAACTTTAAAACACTGAAACAAATCAAAAGACTCAAAATAGCACAAACACACTCAAATCTGCGTAAAGACCACTTTCTGGGCAGTTTTGAGCACAAACCCAATTTGGACGAAATTAAGTTGTAACTTGACTCAAGACTCTTAAAAACACAAACTAAATTGATTTCTAACTAATTTGACAATAAAGTAAAGGGGGATTTAGGGTTTTACGAAATTAAACTAAATGAACAAATTGCAATTAAAACAGAATGTAAATATGAAATTGATGAAATGGAATGAATGGATGCGAGCCAAGGGGTTCATCTCCACACATGTTACACTTGCATAATAAAAAGATTTCCAATTGCATTTCAATAAACCATGAATTCTCAACACCCCAAGTTAACCGTGATGCACTAATTAACCTTCAAATCTTCCTAACGTTATTGAATTGGATGATTGCATACGACAACCCAAAACATTCCCCACAAGTCCCCTACATGATTGCATAATAAAGATACAAGCAAGAATCATTACGCTCTATGAAAATTATAAGTGTTGACGAGGCATTCGTTACTATGATTGCATGAAACTTATGCCAAGAATTCGTTTAACGCGATTGTTTATTAGCAACCTCCACTACTTATGAATATAAATTCGTAACTATTAGGTGAAACTCACTTATATTCTAGCGTCATATTCATGCATGAAAATTAAGCGTGTACTCTCAATAAACATACATAAATAAGTTATCAATCAAACAGTTAAACAAATTGAATCCACAACTTATGAAACGCAATTAGAAGTAATCAAATCAAAATGCAAGCATAAACATATATTTCGAATCCCCCCCGCTAGCCAAGGGGGGTTTAGTTCCTCATACATACAAAACAAAGAGAATTGAAATTAAACATTGAAATCAAAGGAAAAGAAACACCTAAACATTCCAACAACTCAAACTTGAATTGTATGAACGTTTAGGCCCGCTTCTCTTCCTCTTTGTTGTAGCACAAGGTTTAAGGTTAGTTGATGGTGTGAATGGTTTGGGGAGTGGTGAAAATGGAAGTGGAAGGCCACGGCAATGAGGAAATGGTTGGTGTTTGTGGATGATTTTCTGAAAATGGAAGAGTGAATGAATTGTGTGAAGTGTGTATGGTTTTTATAGGGAGATGAATGGATGGGAGAGGGAACATGACAGCTAGGTTAAGTGAGTGCATGTGCAATGAAGTGGAATGACAGCTAGGTTATGATGATGAGTGCATGTGCAAAGTTGGTTGAATGATTATGGGTGCATGTGGCTGATTTATATGAAGGGAATGCATGTGAGTGACAGCTAGATATGTTGATGAATGCATGTGGAATGAATGTGTGAATGATGGCAGATTGTGTATGTGAATGATTAAGGTGAATGTGCATGTACTTTGACAGCTAGGTTGAATAAATTAAAGGGAGTGCATGTGGCTTGGCTGGAATGATTGGAATGCAATCTGAAATGGGATGTGTTGGTGTGAATTTCTGGTACAAAGGGCCTCCTTTGGTCTTCAATTTCGTCCATCTACTTGGCTTCAAGTATATGCAATCCATTTAACGCCCCAAACTACTCCAAAATGCACCAAAATGCACCCTTTTGCATACTTTGCCCTTAGAACCTGAAAACACACAAAAGAAGCATAAAGGACTAAAATAACTAAAGAAACATAACGTAAATGCACGAGAACAAGCCATTTAAGTCGCATGAATATGCTCCTATCACAGGGTGCGGCAACTTTAGGTTATATATATATATATATATATATATATATATATAGCATGGCAAAACCCTAGCAATCAGATTTAGGGTTAAACCTAGCCAATATAAGTGTTTAGGGCCCCTAAGTTGCGGCATGGGTTTGGGGAATTAAGTCCTAGCACAATCAATCTCAGATATGGACTTATACAATCCAAATCCAAGAGAAAAAGGGCCAAATAAAATCAGAATCCAATCAGAAATATTTTTAAGAATTTTCGTCCAAAATTGGGCCTTCTAGAAACTAAGTGTCTTATGGCTGATTTTGGGTGTTCTAGAAGGCATAAAAAAGGGGGGGGGGGGAAGGTGTGGCACCCTTTCATGGTCAGATAGGGCTTCTAGAAATTAGGTTTTTAGGTCCACTTGCAGCTAGGATTAAGATGGAACAAGATTAGGTTAGGATAAAGTTTGGATAAGATAAGGTTGGATAAGGTTTTGGATAATGTTTCCTCTTTTCTTGCACTTTCCTTATCTTCTTTGTCATGAACTTTCCTTTTCTGATTTGTAGCATGTTTCTAACCTCTTTTGACTCCAAATTCGTCCATCCATGTTGCTCCATATACAAGCTATCCAAAATAAGCCCAAAACTGCTCTAAAAGGCTCAAAATTGCCTTTTCTTGCCAAGTTTGTCATTAGGACCCACAAACAAACGAAAATAGCTCAAAACACTATAACAAGTAGTAATTAGCTCACTAAATGTAAGGAAATAACATAACTAAGTAGCATAAATATGCTCCTATCAAAGATTTAGTGCATTGATAGAAATTATGAAATAATGCTACGTCCTACCAGATGTACAAGTATGCATATTATTATTTGATGCATTAATTATATTTTTGGTCGTGAATAGTATTATGATGACGTGAATTACCGATTTATTGTTGTATGGTTCTATTTACATTATCTGCTCATCGTGTGCTACACTGGTGTTAGTACTCACCCGGGCCAGGGCCAGTTTTTCACGTGTATGTTCACATCGCACTATCCGCTTACTTTGGATCCATTGTAGGTGCTAGTCTTGTTCTAGAATGCTATAGGCAATTCGGACTCGTACCTAGCGCCAGTCTTCATATGATTGTAGTACTATAACGTAAATTATTATTACACCCAGTCATATTCATGTCAGAATACCTCTGCATGAACTCGTGTGTCAACATATGTCAATGAGCGCTCAATGTGATATGTTTATTTCTGTGAAATATTGTGATTATTGGAAGTTATATATTTACGAATTTTGTGATGTATTGAATTCTTGAGATATTGTAGGCTACTGTAATTTTGGAAACTATACTTGTTTTATGGTGAGTGGTTATAACACTTTCAAAAATGTTTTTATAAAACTTCATTTTTAGGCCCACTCACCCTTGTTTTTCGTCCTCCAGGTTTTAGTAGTTGATTTTTCGTGTCGACAAGGATTCTTGGCAAATCTTGGTATAGGAGGTTACCTTCAATGGTATAATTCTCAATTTACTCTACTGTACTTTACTTCGCTCTGACATCTTATGTGGAATGGGTTCATTCCCGCTCACTTGCGCGCTTATACATCTAGCACTTTTAGGTTTAAACTTGCTCACTTTTTACACATCACTACACTTTATGGCTTCGTCACCCTCCTGGTGACGGCCAGCACAGCTCGATTCAGAGTCCAGGTGGACATTCCGGGTTGGGGTGTGTCATGTAGAATATCCTTAATTAAACTTTGGTTATCATATCTATAGACCAACTGACAAAGGTAGTTTGTTGGGTAATTCATTATAATCCTCATAAGGGATTTGCCTTAGATAAAGCAAATGAACAAGAGATAGAACTCAAGGAACATGTCTTTTACGGTATAAGATGATACTTAACGAACTTAACAACCCATTTCCTACACCACAAGCTCCAAGAACACCAAAAGGATAAATAAACCATCTCAGTTGAATGGTTTGAAACTTTATGACTAGCTCGTAGAGTTACACCTCCTTAATTCAAAGGAATTAATGGGAAGATCTTTGTGACTACTATAACGAACATATTCCACTAACATCATAGTCAATTGACCTCACCAATTTTGTTACTCTTTTTTCTTTCTTTCTCAAGGAATAAAGATTAGAATATTTCGCATATATACAAGTTTAACAACACGACTTTGGATATGGATCTAACAATCCAAAGCTTCGATCTAAGGCCAACTTGTAATATATGTTTTCAAGCTGTCAATTGACAAATGCATGACAACCCTAAATCTTAACTTGATCAAGACTTGTCCTTCTTTCTAACTACAATCTATGGAGTAATGAAACATTTTGGAAGACACTTTAATTGGCAATCACTTTTGTCTAGGAAGTGTATATCCTAGACATGAGTAATTTGATAAGATTTAATGAACTATATCTTATTAGAGTTCGTTTTTCTCCAATTAGATAAATTAAATCATATGATGTTACCTTGCTTGATACCTTTCAAGGGAACTCTTCTAAAGCCTTCTTTTCCTTTGATCAATTCTAAGGAGATTAATACTTTAGATGTCTTACTCATCAACTTACATTCTTGAACTCTTTGAAACCTTTTGCAAAGTATTCGAACTTGTGTTTAATTCAACATGCACAATAGTCCAATCGAGAGTGAACTTCGGTGAATGTCATACAACATGAGTAGTATTATGTAGTGGACATATTGTTGGAAATGGGCTAAAACCAATCATATGATGATACATTTCACATGTTAAACTAATTTAGTTTAATACAAAGGGCAAAGATTATTGTTTTAAGTATTCTCGTATAAATGTTATATGCTTAAACAATAAGTCCAAGGAATATGCAATTGGGAGAATGTGATTTAAAGAAATTAGATTCATGAGACCATTCTCTTTCGTATATATATCCTAAACATTCCTGATCATAGGATTGCCGATTAGGCATTGACAGTCCGTTAAGATTAGTACGTGCTATGTCTTATCTTAGGGAGAGTGACTGGTCTATAGTCATTGGTGTGATTGACACCAAAACAAGCATATAGGTGCTCAATAGAGAATGAGTCCACTGAATACGATCAATAAGGAGTTCTCATACTCATGTCACATGAGAACTCATGGTTGAGATAATGCAAAGTAGTCATTTGACTTGAGGCATCATAGTTGTCATGTGGTTTGGTTCTTGATCTTAGACTATGTCAAAGTCACTCCATTAGAGGGTGTCCATGACATAGTTGGCGTTAAGCCATTTAGCCATAGAGGCAAGTGAATGCGCAACAAGGTATCTCTAACTTTCAAACCGTTTGAGGGAGAATACTCTATGATATGATTAAGAATCTCTGGCCAGAGTATGAATGAGATTTAGGAAGTTATTCCAAATCACTATTCAAGGTAATCATATAAGTAAAAAGAATCACATTAGATAGTAGACATGAATAAAGTATCAAACCAAACAATGTGGTCAAGAGTATTGTATTAGAGAATGACCGTATTGCATTGTAATCCTAAATTGAATAGGTTCTCCACCTCTTCTAATTAGCTTGGGTAGCCGTGACATACTGCTAGGTGTCACTCATGGTTTGTGGAAGTCCTAAAGGTGTGTAATCACTATAGGGATAATTGAAAGTAAGTTTCAATTCACAATCGATTTGAAGCGTTCTAATCGCTCACTGCCTCGCTAAAAGGAACCTAATGGATCGTACACCATGTAAGGTAGAGATTGAAGAGACAACGGAGAAGAGTAAGAATAATTAAATGGTTTAATTATTTATGGCTAGGATTAATTAATATGTTAATTGATCAAACAAATAAGTTCGTTATAGACCTCGAGTTAGTTTTGGGCTGCAAGGCCCAATGAGATTTGAATGTCAAGTCCAATAACTCAAGTTGTATGACAACATGAAACACAATGGGCCTCAAAGCCCATAGAACCCAATATGGACGGCCATAAATAGAGGGGTAATGAACTTTTCTTAATTGCAAGTTTGCCATTCCATTGTGAGATGGTATAAAGGCAACTTTATAGGCATTTCATCCTTAGGGTTTCTTTTGGAGAAAAGATGAGAACACAATCTCCCTTTTCTCTCTAAGAGGCCGGCCACCCTATAGGAACATAGCTAGCGATCTTACTTCCTTTAGGTCACTCATCTCTTCATCAATGCTCTTCTTGGTGTGGAGACTTAGAGGTTCTCTATTTTGGGAACTTGGAGAATCCATTCTACCATCCTCATCCAAGAAATCCATGGAGCTAAGAAGTAAGGAATGAAGACCTTATCTCTTGGGTGATTAGCCTTTGCTTATGCCAAGAGGAATCAACAAAGGTATAATATTTCTTAACTCACTTTGTTCTTCAGTTATGTCTTGTTTCGCCACACTCACTAGGCCTTGAATTTCATGGGTAAAGTTTTGTTTTTGAGTGCATACAAGCATGATTCCACCTTTTAATTGTTAATTGCATGCATGGATGTTGCTCAACTGAACTAGTTTTCACAAATATTTCCTTCACATATGGCACTAACACCTAAGTGAATTAACCTCAACAACTTTGTGACTTTTTCTTTTTTCTTAAAGAATAAAGATTTGAACATTTCACTCTTACACAAATTTAACAAGAAGGCATTAAATCCGAATCTAACGACCCAAGGCATTCATTTAAGGCGAACTTGTAATTTATGTTTTCAAGGTGTCACAACTTAAAAAGGTTAGTCACTCCTTTGTAACCTTTCAGTTTTAGGCACCATTGTATTCTAAACAACGGACACTACCATATCATCTCTACAATGTAGAGACAGTTAATCGGATTGCTATCAATATTCATTAATAAAGAACAATATTATATAAATGATGATGATAAAATATAACTACTTGTTAATTATATTGAATCAATTATTTGGACATATGTATAAGATTGGTTTTAATTTAGATAAACTTTGAGTTTTAGTTAATTAAAAGAGGTTCAAGTCACAAGCCCAAATGAGTTTACGTGAAGTACTTGACAAAAGGTGCAAACTCTTTCGAGTCAAGCCCATTACAGGGTGCGGCTAGGAGGGTATTATACATGCCTTTCAGTCCTATCATGTATAATATACACCGAAGAGTTGTCTCTAGAGAAAAGAAAAAAAAAAAAAAAACCTAGCCAAATAACACCCTTGTAATACCCTGAAAATTTAAACTTATGAATTAGATATTCATAATTACGAATATGTGGATAAAATAAAAAATAAGTCGATTTATGGTTATGAAAATAGAATTAGGAAATTTTAAAGTTTTGTTTCTGGAAGTTATTATAATTGACAACATAAATTTTATCGATAAGTGGGAAAAGACAAAATTACCTTAGTTGGTATAACGTAGTTATACTGAGGATGTATTTTACCCTTACATATTTTATCGTATTTCTTGGCATATTTGGATAAAGCTCGATCCCACGAGGGCGTAGGTAGAAAACCTTTTGTCAAACGGAATTATAACCAATAAAATAGCAACGAACAAAGGTGGGGCAAAATTGTAAATTTGTCCTTGGATTTGGAAAACACCAGAAATTCTGGAGTTTGTTTTGGTGTAGAAGGGTAGAAGGAGGCCACGTGGGTGGTTGAGAAAGAGGAAAGGAGGGGCGCCGGATTGGGCAGCGAGAAAGAAGAGAGAACAGAGTTGCAGGAGGGAAAGGAGGAAGATGGGAGGACGAATTAGGAAGAAAGACAAGGAGGGAAATGAGGGAGTGAGAATGCACACAATCAACCCCCTCTTTCCTTGACCCATTTCCAAATCGTGACCCGTTTTTAGAATCCGGATGCCGTGTGTTTTTCCGACGGTTTTGAGTCATTTCTCAGGTGAATTTAGGACCCCCCCCCATCACTACTAAACATCATCATAACCTCCCATTGTTCCATTCTAGTCAAAATAGACAAGAATTGGTTAAGATTTCACGAAGATTGAAACCGTGGGTGCCGTGACCTTCCTTGTTCGAAATCCACCAAATCTGAAACGATTTGGATTAAATACCAGCACCACTAGACTTCTCTTGAGGTCTGGAACAAGGCCCAAACAATTTTAGGGGCGGTGGTACACCGGAGGTAATGAATCGAGAGCACCAATTTCTAGGGTTTTAGGTGAGTTCGAGGGAAATTGGAGCTTTTCTTAGCAAAATTGGACTTGGCCACAGGTATAAAACTTGCTCTACTCTTTGAGATCTTCATTTCTGTAATTTTTGAGAATTTTTAGAAATAGTTGAATTTTCCGACGAGTCGAGGCGGCGGACCACCTCCCGCGGCAATGCACGGCCAGGGAGCCGACATTGTGTTTTTAGTTGCATTTCGCTATTTTAATTATGCTTTTGAGATCTAACTGTTGTGGTTTGAATGTTAACACAATTGTGGTATATGTTGGATTAAAGGAATATATTCGAATTTGGGTTGAATTTTTCGAAATTTGAACTACGAATGACTTGATCCCTTCGTCAGGTACGTAGGTAGTCTAACGAGATGGTTAGATGCAGCCATAAAACAAATGAGGTAAATTAATCGGAAATATACCTTTAGTTGAAGTTTTGATTTAAGAGAAGGAGTTAATAATAAAATGGAAATCAATTAAAAATGTACTTGTATGTTATGATAAGAGAATTATGGGTGTAGAACATAATGGAACTAAATCATAGTTGGAAGCAAGGCTTGTAATAAAGAAATCACTACAAAGAGTAGTTAAATAATTGAGGCAACTCTTTGGATGTAGAATGGAGTTAAGTAAGGAATTCGATAAAATAACATGAGATTTAACTTTATGTTTTGGAATAAACGGTAGACAACTAAACAAGAGTTTAGTTTGGGCCTATCACTATTATTATTGTGACATCCCACATCGCCCAGGGAGTGATCCTTATATGTATATTCCCATCCCTACCTAGTACGAGGCATTTTGGGAGTTCACTGGCTTCGGGTTCCATAGGAACTCCGAAGTTAAGCAAGAATGGGGCTTGAGCAATCTCATGATGGGTGACCCACTGGGAAGTTGCTCGTGAGTTCCCAAAAACAAAACCGTGAGGGAATGGTAAGCACAAAGCGGACAATATCGTGCTACGGTGGTGGAGTGGGCCCGGGAAATGATCCACCCCGGGCCGGGATGTGACAATTGGTATCAGCCTAACCCTAGTTGTGGTGTATCGACGAGGACGTCGGGCGCCTAAGAGGGGTGGATTGTGACATCCCACATCGCCCAGGGGAGTGATCCTTATATGTATATTCTCATCCCTACCTAGCACGAGGCCTTTTGGGAGCTCACTGGCTTCGGGTTTCGTAGGAACTCCGAAGTTAAGCGAGAATGGGGCTTGAGCAATCCCATGATGGGTGACCCACTGGGAAGTTGCTTGTGAGTTCCCAAAAACGAAACCGTGAGGGAATGGTAAGCCCAAAGTGGACAATATCGTGCTACAGTGGTGGAGCGGGCCCAGAAGTGATCTGCCTCGGGCCTGGATGTGACAATTACTATTTCTCCGAAATATAATAAATATTTCGGGGCTGGGATGTTACAACCCCATAGTGCTGCCTATAAACATTAAACCATAACACATTTAAGAGGCTTTGCACTATTGATCATGAAGAGAAAGAACATTAGTACAAGGATGATCATGCAGAGCATCATGTCTGTGGTTAGGGATTCACATTAGTAAACTCTTTTTATTTTAATTTATTGCTTTATCAATTACAACCAACCGGATATATAACTACAATTACATATTGTATGTTAATTTATTTATTTTTGCTGCATATTTAATTATAAGAATTAAATTGATATCAATTATATGCCTGGAAACACAATAAATATATTCAAACATGAATGCACAACTAAAACCCCTCGATGCATTCACAAATCCTTTCTCTTCTTTGCTATCCTTTTTTTTCTTCTGCAAATTCTATACAACACAATAGAAATCAAAACGAATAAAATGATGGAACTTGGTTGGTCAAATTTTTCTCTCTACCTTTTGCACTGTTTGAAATTCAAGTTCGGTTTGAGTTGCAGCCTTAAGTAAGAAAGCTAGATAACTAGGTGCAATTTAAATTGATACAGAATCTTCCCAATCCCATTTCGTTTTGGTCTGATCCAAACCAAAAATTGATACAAGGTGTTAACAGTGCAATAGTCAGGGCAGCAAACGGTCTAATAGAAGTCAACTGGGGTTTTTCTTTATTTTTTATTTTTATAAATCCAATTGGATTTTTTCTTTAGTATCATAGGGTATGAATGTCTCAATTGAAAATCTCAAGGAGTTAATATAGAACGTTCATTCCTTCATATTTTATCAAATCCAGGATCAAACTGTAAGACATTAAACAAATACCTCAACATGTATATAGGATTACAGTAGATGCAAACAAACATCCATCAGTGTTATGATAAGTAGTAGACTACAAATAAGACGTCATTGTTGAATGAGAGGAGGCCTTCTACTCTCAGCACTCAGTATGAATTATGCTTTATGAATATGGTTTAGCACAATGGAGAGAACGATATGTGTGAGAGCATGGACACTTATTTATATATTTAGGGATCTTTTGTTAAAAAAAAAAAAAAGGGTTTCTCTTGATCTAGCATATTATAAGAAAGAGATACTAGCCAAATTATAATATGTCCCACCATGATATCAATTTATGTCAGATTTAGTAGGTTTACTATAATTTAGTTGCATAGAGTTAAGACTCCACTATTCTTACTCTATTAAGTTTTAAGATTATTAAGGGCATTATTGTAAATGACTTTGTTGGACATAAATATTAGATATTGTTAAGCTTGTTATTTTGGTTATGTTAGTTGTTAATTTGTCAGAGTATTATGTTATTATATGTATAAATGAGTTGTATATATATATACTCAAGGTGTAATCTTATCCATTCACTCAATGAAATCATATTTTTCCAATATGGTATCATCGGCCTTTGTTTAACGACCCGATCCAAGATCACGCTTCCCTCATTCTCTCATTCAAACCTTCATCCTTTCGATTGAAGATTCATCCTTGCAAACCCTAGATCTTGCAAATGGCAACCTCTACGTCTCATTCGTCTGAATTTGCATCTCAGATTCATCATTCTCCAACCACGAATCCAATCCCTAAAACCTTTACTCCTACTTCAATTTCTTTCATCACAATTTAGAATATCGTATCTATCGTTTAAATCAAGCTCACAACTACAACTTACTTGACCTGAAGTGCCTTGTTTACTCCATTCTTCTGCCGCTACAATCTCACCAGAATCATCAATGAGTAGATGCTCGCACTGCCTTAATTTCTTTGTAATACCTTTACAAATCGCACATTCGCACTAAATTTGAGTATGGGGCCTGGTTAAAAAATGATCAGAATATTCTTATCTGGATCAATTCCACTTTCTATGAATTTCTAATTCCATACACGGTTAGTGCTACCTCTTCTTGAGAATTCTAGGCAAAATTAGAGTAAAGGCTCGTAGCAGCTTCCCAATCTCACATTCATGAGCTTCATTCTCATCTTCCGAACATTACCAAAGGTGACTCCACTGTTGCTTAATTTCTTCAACAAATTGAAAAAATTGCAAACGCTTTTACAAGTGATGGAGCTCCGATTGAGGATTCTGAGCTAATCTCTGTAACTCTTCTCAATCTAGCTCCAGAATTTGATTTGTTCATTGTTGCATTTAATTTTGCCGTGGATCCACCATAATTGGTGAATTGCATGGTCTACTTGTCAGTGAGGAGATTCAGTTAAACAATCGAAAGAAAACTTCTTCCTTAACACCTTTTGAGGCCTATAACTAGACCTGGCTAACAAGTCATGTTTGTCATTTTTGTGTCGTTTTCATGTTACACCTGTTATCTTGTCGTGTCATATCCATAATATTAACGGGTTCTTAACATGTCCTGTCATTTTAGCCAACAGGTAAAATGACCCGACCCGTTAATAAAAACATTTTTTTTCTCTAAATCTTCACATACCACATTACCACAAACATTACTTCAAAAATATAAACAACATTTGTCGTTAAGTAATTCATCTACATACTCCAAAATAAGAGCCTAATAAAAAAATCAATACATTACTAGTCCGCTACAAAATATCAAATGTGCAAGGATATGCAATTTGAAGAAGTTTTTCTTTCAAGGTTGTGAAGCCTTTCTAAGAAGTTAAAATCTTGCCAATAAAACTCAGAGCTTGCATGTTCTTTTTACAAAATTCTTCAATTTTCATCGATCAACATGGGGAAATTGTATTAGAACTTTGACTTGATCTACTGTCTTTAAGAGTTATATTGATAATTTTTTTCAGTAAGGTTTTCAACATCAAAACTTTCTTTCGCATAAACTATAGAAAAACCAAACATTATAAACCATTCAAATTATGAAGTTTACCAAAACTATTAATGACAAGAAAGAAAACAATAATAGTATACCATATAAAAATATATTACCTCAGTTTAGAATGAGAAAGAGTATGATTTAACCCTTAGGGCTAAGAAAAACATTGGACAGTCAAGATTAAATCTCAACCAATCCAACAGCCATTAATTTTTTAAATTTAATTTAAATAACTAAATAAACTAAGTCATCAATTTTTTAAAGTCAGCGATAAAGTGAGATTATATCCTATTGCTGTTAATTATATTATTGTTTTAGTGGTATAAAATTATTAAATTAATATTTTTCTTATAGTGTATACCTGGACCGACCCATTATATTAACATGTGCTTATCGAGTTACCCAATAATGACTTGATTCGCTATCATATTGACCTGAAAACCTATTAGTTTTATGTCAGGTTAATGGGCATGTTAGAATTGTTAGGCCTACCTATAACTCCCCTGCTAGTATTCTTCCTACATCCTTTAACCCTAATTCTCAAACTTTCATTACTCAACACACATCCAATTTCAGTTACTCTCAGGCTGAGGTATATCGCACTTTCTCTTAAGGTCATGGTGTGGATCGTAACTGCTCAAACCCTAGAAATTCTTAAGGAAGAGGCAATTTCAAATCCAGCTTTTAGCATCAAAATTATTCTCGACACAATGATTAGAGGATCAATCGTGGTGTTCATTCTAATTTCAACTCCACTTGTGAACGAATTCCTTACAAAATTTGTCGCCAATTTGATCATTACGCCATAAATTGCCCTCAATGTATGAATTCAAACTACACTGGAAATACTTCTCATTCAGCTATGGTTGCTAGCACCTCTTCTTCTACACTTACATGACTCTTAGACTCCGAGCTAGCTCTTAGATGATCAATTCCAATAAAATCTCCATAATCCAAAAGCTTACACAGGTCCTGAACAAGTGTATATTGGTGATGACAAATGTTTGCCCATACTTCACTTTGGCTCTTATACCTTACATACTCCACATCATAATTTTACACTTATTAATGTGTTACATGTGCTTGAATTGAAACAAAATTTGTTTTTTGCAATTCAATTCCTTGATCATAATCGATGTTTTGTGCATCTCACTACAAATTTTTATATACATGACGCAATTTATGGGTCATGTTAAAAGCTTAATGACGCAAGAGTTTAGCGTCATCTTTGTGGATGTCATTAAAGATACTTTTTATGATGTTGAAAAAGTGTCATGTATTACTTCTAAGGACACCTAGCAAGCGTTATTGAATTAAGAACTTGCGTCATCTATTGCCATTTAAGATGCGGAATAAGTGACATAAACAGAGGAATGAGTGTCATTGTATACTAAACATGACATTTGTACAGCGTCATGTATTATAGTAATGAATCCATTTGCAGTCATTGAATATTAGCAACGACACACAAAACATGTCATAATCATTCAATACATGGTCATGAAAGATATTTGATGACATATATAATGTATTTTTAATTTGAAAACAAGACCTACATAATTCATCTAGAAAGCAAGATATTTATCTCAAATAAAACAGTATTGCTTCATAAATTTGTAATTCATCCACTCCAGCATTACAAAAGACAATTTAATTTGTAGAGCTTTCCTACTAAAATAAAACTATAGTTCACTTAATATAAAATTTCACAAACTAGCTAGTCGAGTGGTTCATCTATTAGGATGAAGTTATCGACATACTCAGCCTACTCCATTCTTAATGCATTAATTTCCTGCTAAATGTAGGTAGCTTTTTCTTTGAACTGCAGCAAATCCCAATTAAAAGGAACGTGTCATGACAAAAACTAATTTCAGTCATCAACTAATAAGGCAAAATTACTTCAAAAAAACCAACGTGACCTGCAAATTAATTTGCCTGAATTATAAATTTTCATGATGTGACCTTTACGTGTCATTTTCATAAATAATTTATGAAGAATCATAACAAAAGCAAACCAAAATCAAGTTTAACAAAATAAACTTGGAGAATTCTATTGATTCAATCTTCACATCAAATAAAAATAACCAAGATTTATCAGTTCAAAAAGTGCATACCATAAAAATAAATTCATGTGGAAAAACAGTTAGGATAACGCAATATTCTCACATTCTCATGAATGTTCGAAAGAAATTTCTTGCTGTATGAACTGTTGATCTTTAAAGCGATAGAAACCTACATAAAAGTACAGTAAAACAAAAGCTCACCCTAAATGTATAACATAGAGGATTACGCTCCTTTATTTGACTAGCCATACATACTTGTGATTGTCCATTTCCATTAGAAGCTAGCGAGACATTGAACACAATAATGTCTAAAAGTTTGGTGTAAAAAAATCCCCCAATAAGGCTAGAAACCCAGATTTTAAAACTGCCCACACCTATAGGTTGATAAAACCAACATGATAAACAAAATGTGATTCTCTAGAAAGAAAGAAATAGACAAATTGTAGGAAAATATAATTTGATTCTCTAGAAAGAAAGAAAGAAAGAAAGAAATAAACAAATTGTAGGAAAATTAATTTGATTTTTCTGTGATATGTTTGAAGCGTCCTTAATTTTCTGTGCTTCTTATTCTTTTTCTATAATATGTTTGAAGTGTCGTTGCTGGAGCAGTTGTCAGCTCCATTGTTATTACCGTCGCCGTTCTTCTTCTGCATTAATTCAAGGATAAATATAACCATTAAAATGGATTTGAATTAGAATAGGATCTGGGGAAAATGTCGTACAGTTTCCAATTGCCAAGATGAAAACTTGATTGAGAGAGTGAAAAATGAATTGCAGAAACAGTTATAGGAGGTTACTAGGAAAATGGAGAATTCATATGGGTGGGAGGTTACTGCCGTAGGCTTTCTAACTCTTTTTTAGCTTTTTCAATATTTGGATTTTTAATTTTGTTGATGTTTCACTCTGTCTAGGAGTTTGCTGGGTAGTGGTCGTGAGTTTTGAGAAATTTAAGGGATAAGTCTTCCACTTTTCTTTTTAATAGAATCTTCCAAATATGATTTTTAAGTTGCGTCATGGTATTATTTTAATAACAATTTTAATAAAAGAATGTTATTGAAAATTTTACCAAGTGTCATGAAAGCCGTATTTTGTAGTAGTCTTTGTCCTTTTCATTTCACTGTAAAGAATATTTATTTAGAGATGATGCTTTTTAAAGGTTCTTGAGTGATGACTTATATCTATTTCAAGCATTCAACTCTGTAACTGATAGTCTTAAAGCTCTTGTTGCAATTATTAAAGTTTCAATGGATCTTTGGCATTAAAGATTGGGCCTTCCATCTATTAAGATACTAAATAAATTGGTTTCTAAGTCATGTATTTCAATATCTAGTAGCTCAAATAAATCATTTTGTTCAAATTGTGCCATAAGGAAAAATTTTAGGCTTTCTTTTATATCTGCAACTTATCATACAAGCAAGCCTTTAGAACTACTTCACACTAACCAGCACCTAGAACCTTTATCCATGGTTTTAGGTATTGTGTCATCTTTTGCGGATGATTACACCAAGGATTGCAAGTTCTTCCCTTTGCAATGTAAATTTGAAGTGTTTTCAACATTTATGCAATTCAAAACCCCCATTGAGAATAAGTCGTTCACTAAGATAATTGCTATTCAATCTGATTTTGGTAGTGAATTCTTGAGTACTAGAGTCTCTAATTACTTAGTTGAGCATGGAACTCAGCATCAACTTAGCTATCCTAATACTCCAAAACAATTTGGTTGTGTTGAGCGCAAACATGTGCACCTAGTTGAAACTGTTAGAACTCTCTTGATAGTCTCCAAGGTTTTTTTACATTTACTAGGTTCATGCCTTCTCAACAACCATATATATTATAAACAGCTTACCTACTGTCTCCAAATCATCTGCTTGGGCACTCTTTTTTCAAGAAACCACTAGATTACACCACTCTCAAATTTTTTTTTGATGCAGTTGTTTTTCTTGGTTGAAACCCTATACCACTTCCAAGTTGGATCCCAAAAGCAAGTTATATATGTTTTTGAATTATAGGCAATCACAAGGGATAACAAGTTGTACATCTCTAGATATGTTGTCTTTGATGAATCAAGTTTCCTTTTTCATCAAATGGTTTCAAATCCTTTTCCTACCATCAATTCAACCACATCCTCTCATTTTTCCTCTCATATTACATTGTCTTATGTCACTTTTCCTCAAATCAATAATGACAAATATCATCAAACATCTATTATACCATCATGCTCTTCTAATGCCACTACCAACACCATCTTGTTAGATTTATCTTCACCAACATCACCCCAACATCATCTACCAATGTTCATCCTATACAAACCAAATCAAAATCTAGAATTTTCACCTTCACTGCTACTAAACATCCTCTCCCATCTCATCTCACTTCTAATTATGTTCCATCTACTTGTCATCAAGCATCCAAGCACTCACTGTCATGCCCCAATCCAAGATTAAGTTTAAATCCAGGATTAGGACGTGATTCACACTTTAACTAAATTAGCTAATCTAAACTAATTAAAATGTGAAGATTGAAATAAAAATTTATAATTATACATAGAAAAATCAGTGGAAACAAGAACTTTACCAAAGTACTTTTCTATTCGAAATTACAACTTTTGGGACTACTCAAAAGATCACACAAGTAATCCATTATTACAACAAACATAAAGTGATGAAAAAAAAAATTCAAAAATGAGAAAGAATGCAAAAGAAGAAAACATACAAGCTTCTTCATATATTTATATTGCACACTGCTCCACACTTTACGCAAAATACATAACTATTTCTTAGATCATGACATGCACAAATTTAATTAGGGTGAGCTAAAAGCTCAGTAGGGACCTATAACTTCAACAAAGAAAATGACGGAGTTAATCAATAATGTAGAAACAAAATATAATACAAATGCGTCACCTAAACCCCTAGTTTGAATAATTAATCACTTAAAATTTGTACATCCATACCGTATTATCCTAAAGTGAAAAATTATTCCAAATTACCTAATTGCCCACAATGAAAACAAGGTTGTCCTCAAGTTTGACCAAAGAGTGATTGATTTTGTTGAAGGTAGAATTGGGTTCTTATATTACAAAGCTCTTTTAGAACCTAAAATCCTCTGTTCTACCACTAAAGCACGATCAACAATCTCAGTATACTTCTTCATAGTAAAAAAATCCACTTTTTCCTTGATCTATGCTCTTTATCTTTCTTCCAACTTTGTTGATTTAGTAGTCTCATCTGGAATCATGTAAGGTGCAAAACACATCAATTCTTCAAACTTCCACACATATTGTGCCATAGTCATTTCATTCTGGCAAAGATTTACAAACTCTCTGGTTTGCATGGCTCTCATAATCTTAGAGAAATATTTCGCCGAAAATATAACCTCGAAGGTTGTTCAAGTTGTAATTTGAAGATTAGGGTTAACTAGATCAGATTTCCACCAGTGATAAGCTTGTCCTCATTATTTGATCACTTTCGATTCCCTCATAAGGTTCACGGTTATGCTGATTTGTGTCATGAATCATTGATGACATATCGTGAATAGCTAATAATACTTCCATATTATTGTTCATACCATTATCGCTATGTCCTTCCACTTCCGCCATCTTTATAACCAAAATGACAAATAATTCTACCATAATAATATACTTCAAGAACAATAAAACAAGAAGTTTGTAAGTTAAACCATGACTAAGAAAATCAATTGAATAAGAGTAGACCAATTAAAGAAACTTTGCTTGCCAATATAATTTGTAGCTGTACCTTAAGAAATAAGAATAAAATACTAACTAAAAACAATCATATGTGAATAGATAGTATCATACATTGAATAAAAAAATATTTTTGTTGGAATGTAATACTCTGCTATATCAGGTCAATCAATATTTACTTTGTAGTATCCCACATCAGTGAGGTAAGGGTTGGTCCTTGGCCTTATATGTACATGCCCCTCTCTTCCTAACATGACGTGTTTTGGGTAGTGAAGTTCTCTTGCCTAGGAACAAATCCGTGAGGGCGTTGCCCAAAGAAGACAATATGGTGCTACGATGGACTCGAGATGTGACAATTTGGTATCAGAGCTAGACTCACCGTCCGTTCAGATGTGCCGACTAGGACGTCGGTCTCCCTAAGGTGGTGGATTGTAGTATCCCACATCAGTGAGGTGAGTGTTGGTCTTTGGCCTTATATGTACATGCCTATCTCTTCCTAGCATAACGCGTTTTGGGTAATGAAGTTCTATTGCCCAGGAACAAATCTGTGAGGGCGTGGCCTAAAGTAGACAATATCGTGTTACGGCGGAGTCGGGATCTGACAATTTGGTAACGTAGCCACACTCACCGTCTGTTCGAATGTGCCGACGAGGATGTCGGTTTCCCTAAGACGGATTGATTGTAGTATCCCACATCGGCGGAGTGAGGGTTGGTCCTTGGCCTTATATGTACATGTCTCTCTCTTCTTAGCATAATGCATTTTAGGTAGTGAGGTTCTCTTGCCCAGGAACAAATCCATGAGGGCATGCCCGCGTCATGCTAGGAAGATAGGGGTACGTACATATAAAGCTAGGAACCAACCCTCACCTCGCCGATATGGGATACCACAATCCACTCCCTTTAGGGAGGCTGACGTCCTCGTCAACATATCCGAACGGATGGTGAGTCTGGCTTTGATACCAAATTGTCACATCCTGATTTTGTCGTAGCACGATATTGTCCGCTTTGGGCCACGCCTTCACGAATTTGTTCCTGGGCAAGAGAACCTCATTACCCAAAACGTGTCATGCCAGGAAGAGAGGGGCATACACATATACGGTTAGGGACCAACCCTCACCCTGCCGATGTGGAATACTACATACTTTCTTTTTTCATACTCGTACAAAAGATGTGAAACAAGTCTGATTCATCACTCTCTTGTTTTCTTTCCATACATGACACACCCTAAACTGGAATGTCCACCTGGACTCTGAATTGAGCTGTGCTGGCTGACAACAAGAAGGTGAAAAAGCCATAAAATGTAGTGATATGAAATTTGTGAGTAAATTTAAAACTAAATGTGCCTGAATGTAAGAGTGCACTTGTGAGTGGGAATGAGCCCATTTTGCACGTGATGTCAGAGCATAAATAAAGTACAGTAAAGTAGAATGAGAAGTATACTGTCGAAGGTAATCTCCTAAACCAAGATTTGTCAAGAATCCTCATCGACACGAAAGCATTACCACTAAAACCTGGAGGGGCGAAAAACAAAGGTGAGTGGGCCTGAAAATAAAGCTTTGTAAAACCTTTTCGAAAATGTAATAACTCATTGCCATAAAACAAGTATAGTTTCCAAATATAAATACTACATATAGTATGAAAACATTTAGTAAACTGTAATATCACTAGAATGCAAGGGCCTAGGCGGATTTATGTAAATTTATTATATATCTTATAAATAAGTGCCTATTTACACTTAAAAAAAAAAAAAAACTATACTTGTATGGATAATAGAAGAATGATAAAATGAAAAAAAATAGAAGTAGAAGAATAGACAAAACAACTAAATTAAACAAGACGAAACAAAACAAACAAAACATAACCTAAACCTTCCAACGTTTGCCTCAGGGATTTCCAATGAAACATGACATGTCAAAAATCATTACTCACATAGCTTTTAGTCTTACTTCCCCTTAAGCACATACTTAATCATAGTCACCATTCACTAGTTTGCATTTAATCAATTAAAACATATTTTGAAAGTAGTAACATGCCTTAGAGAATTCCCTCAATTCCTCACTAAGTATGCACTCAATTTTCACTCAGATTTTCTGACTACACACCCTACACTAGTTATATGTGAGAAGATTGATGTAAACATGAAAGACTAGTACTCACATATGTTATAACAAAGAACGCAATTTCTGGAGTAATTACACGTGTTTAGATATGATCTCATGAATGGAATGCTACTACTTAGATGCGAGAACCAGTGACACCATATGCTCATACCAAATTCAAACTCCACAATTGAAATGCATAACACTCAAGATAAAAGTCAAGGGTTGTAACGGGGCTTGGGGTGTTGGCTAACAAGGAAAGGTAGGGAAAAACAAAAGTTCTTTAAGCAATAGCAAGTAAAGTAATGAAATTAAGACCTAAAATTCCCTTAGAATGCAGAAATCAACTTTTAGACAAACAGGGGAGATTTAAACAACTCTTAGGGCCTAATTCATTGTTCTGGGCCCTTACTTCAACAACCAATACCTTGAACTCTTTTTCACTTCTTTTCAACTCTTTTTCATTTTTTTTTCTTTTCTTTTCTTTCTTTCTTTTTTTTTTTTTTTTTTCTTTTTCTAGCCGTGCCTATGGCACATCAACCCACATCCATAATCCTTCCCCCACACTTATTTTCTGCAACACATTAATCAAAAGGAATTCATTGCTTACTATGCTTCAAGAACAAGGGTACGGATGGTCCTAATCTAGGCTAGGTGAGGATAATGCGGGTTAACAAAGAAAGTAGGCTAAACAAGGCTCAACAGGGTTAAATCCTACAAAACAAATGAAAAGGGAAATATGGCAATTTGGCTATGGTGGTGGTCACTACACAACTTCATCTTGAATATGTGGTATGCAAATCAATGACATGCTTTGAATGAAATGGGCATGAGTTCTAGCATTTGGAACTAAGTGATGAAACGCCTTCTAAGTAGTAACCAAGCAAAGAATGATGAGATCGTGCAACGACTTAGAAAACAATGATGCAAAGATTATAACTCTCCAAATAACGTTTAGGCTCAAGTCTCACAGGGATGTAGCGTTTGTTTAAGTTCCTTCCTTCAAGCATGTTACAAAAACTGATTTTTATCATTTGTGATTACATGTGAATTCGTAAACTATAACTACAACTAAGCATAAACCAAAGAGTATATCAAACGTCCAACCATGTTGGTAACTTTCTTTAACCATCATGCAATTAAAAATCAAATCCTCATCATTGCGTTGGAAGGTAACCTACGACACAAACAAACACACAAAAACAACTCTTTTTGGGTTTTTCAAAACAATTTTTCAAATTTTTATGGTATTTTCGGATTTTTAAGTCAACACACACTAAAACACTCTAAAATAGCTTAAAAACACTTAAAAGCAGCAAAGAACAAGTTTAAACATGTTAGGTGGTAATACCCTACGAATTTCATGCACAAATATCTCAAAACAAAATGTTACCCCCCCCACACTTAAACTAAACATTGTCCTCAATGTTTTAAACACAATTAAAAACATTACACAAAACATAAAGTAAGCAACAAAGGAAAGGGTTTAGGGACGCAAATCTGAGTGTGGAGCGATTCCCAAGTTCTTCCTTTGTTGATTGCATGGGTTGCCTCCCACGAAGCGCTTGCTTTAACGTCTTCCAGCCGGACGAAGAACACAATCATGCCTTAATGGAACCCACGGCATGGAGTTGATCATTGAATGGATGATGATACTTGAAATGTTCCGGCAATGGTTGAATTTCAAGAGTGGGTGCCCTAATTATTGACATCAACAACATATTAGTCAAAAACGACTTTGGATTTTGAGTTGGTGGCTTACCTACATGCTCCAATAAGAACTTAAGTACATCCTCCACGAAATGCTTCTCAAAACATTCAAGAATTGGATCTTTGTATGGAGTGGAATAGAGATCTGTCCTAAGATCCATGTAAACTCTTTCACCAAATTGGATTTGAGTAGGTGCCTGCAATGAAGAATGTAACACACGATTAATTGAAATGGGAATTGGAATTTGAGTTGGTGGCTTACCTATGGGCTGCAATATTGGCTCTAAAGTCGCAGCACATTCAACAAATGCACAAGGGATGTTTTCATTTAGATTGGACATTTTGAAGGTTGTGGCTGTGTGATCCACTCCAATTTCCTCCTTGATGAATTCAAGATGCTCCTCAACCACTTTTTCCTCGTGAATTGTTGGAAAGGTGTCCAAGATGTCTTTCTTCCCCTCATCTTTCATGGATTGCATGAACCTGCCAGGGAAGGGTGCATTTGGGGGAACAAAGTTAGAAATAATTAAATTTGGAACAACCTTACTTGAATGGGGTGGTGTAGGAATATTGGGAGGTTGCAGCAAGGGTTGTTCTTCCCTTGCCGTGCCTTGTGCATCCTCCTCCTCTTCGAGCAGTAGCAATTCATCCGTGGGCTCATCTTCAACCATTTGTTCTTGAATTTGTTCCATGCATTCTGCATTCTGCCTAAATTGACTGTTCCACTCAGCCAACTTTTTTGCTTGATAGAAATCCTCAATTGGTCGCCAAAATGCGTTTTGTTGAAATGGTTGAGCTTCCCTGCCCTGCTCCACAGAATTCAGTTGTTGAATAACTTCCTTATAAAAATTTGATATACCTGAATTTGGATGTGAAGATTGAGGGGAAGGCTGTGGTGGTGCATATGAATCCTCATATGGTTGCCAATATGTTTCTTGGTGAGTCTCCTTAGCTTGATTTTGTGAACCCTGCACCAAAGAGTTTAATTCATTAAGAATTTGATTATAATATATTGATGAACCTGAGTTTGATTGAGCATATTGCATATAAGGTTGTGGCAGCTGCATAGATCTTGAACAGAACTCCTCATATGGCTGCCAATATGCTTCATGTTGAACTTGTTGAGCTTTCCACCACATAGAGTTTGAATGATCACTCCAATCGCTTTGTGGATATTGATTGGCTTGGTATCCTTGCCTATAAGACGCACTAAATGTAGGGACATTTTGTATTGTGGTCCTTTCAGCAATCTGCGACAATTGAGAAGTAAGATTTGCCAATTGAGCTTGAATGCTAGCAACATCCATGTCTTACTTCTCAAGCACCTAAAATCAAAGAAAAAGAACTAAAGCAAATATCAAAAGTAACATCAAACAAAGAAAATAAAACTAAGTTAGAAACTAAAACGAAAACAAACTAAACGAAAAAAAAAAATAAAAGAACCAAGGGATTAGCAAAGTTGCTAATCCCCGGCAACGGCGCCAAAAATTTGATGCTAACTAAGTAAGCACACAAATTAAAACCCTCTTGTGACAATTGTAGTATATAAATAAGTAGGGATCGTTCTTAACCGGGGATTAGGAGGGATTGCAAAATCACTTGGAAACTAACTCAAAAACGTAAAATAAAGTTTGAAACACTAAACTAGACTCAAAGAATGCAAAACTAACAATAAAAACACTCAAACAAATCAAAAGACTCAAAGAATACAAAACACTTAAAAACACAAATTACGACACTTTCTAACTAAATTAGACACTAAGGTACAGGGGGATTGAGGTTTTGACGAAATTAAACTAAATGCAACGATTGTAATTTAAAAGCAGAATGTAAATATGAATGTGATGAAAATATGGATGAATGCTAGCTAGAAGGTTCTTCTCCACACATGTCACACTTGCATACAATTTGATTTTCAGTTGGTCTTTCGATAAATTATGAAACTCAACACCCCGGGTTAATTAGGTCCGCTTAAATTAACCGTCAAGTTTTCCTTAAGTTAATGAATTGGATGGGTTAGCGCAACGCAATTCAAAACATTCTCCAAAAGTCCTTTACGTGAAAAGCACAATAAAGAAACAATCAAAGATCATTAAGCATCATGAAAACTATAAGTGTTGACGAGGCATTCGTTACTATGATGAGCATGAAACTAGTGCCAAGAATTCATTTAACGCGATTGTTTATAAGCAACCTCCACTACTTATGAATATAAGTTCATAACTATTAGGTGAAACTCACTTATATTCTAGCGTCATATTCATGCATGAAAATTAAGCGTGCACTCTCAATAAACATACATAAATAAGTTATCAATCAAACAGTTAAACAAATTGAATCACAACTTATGAAATTCCAACCAAATGTAATCAATTCATCTTGCAAGCATAAACATGGTTTCGAATCACCCCCTAGCTAACTAGGGGGATTTAGCCTCTCATGGTCACAACAAGAAAAATAAAATTGAATTTAAATATAAAGAACAAAGGATGGATTACACCTAGAACGCCCAACGAATCCACTTGAATTTCTGCGCGTCTAAGTCCTCTTTCCTCTTCTCCTTGCTGCGACAGTTTGGTTATGGGTGGTTTTTGGATGGTTTTCTGGGTTAGGGATAGATTTAAGGTGTTAAAGTGGGCGGCAATGGTGGTGGAATGGTGTGGGAAAATTGCGGCTGTGAAGGGGGGAAAAAAACTGGAAAACGCTGCACAGTTTTTTTGGGAAAATATATGCGGCTGTTTTCGAATGTTGAATATGGCTCGGCAAATGGAGAGAATTTTATGGAGTAGAATGGTGCGGCTGATGGATGAATGATGTGTATTTTTTTTGGGTTATGGAGGCTACGGATGGGAGAATGAATTAATGGGATAATTAGGGTATGGTGGAATCTGCACGGTTTTGAAGAATAATGGGCCATAATAATGGAGTGAATGATTAGGGTTATATTGGCTGCATAAAAAATATATGGCATGAATGAATTATGCGGCTCAAGGATGGAATAATGGGATTTATGGGATATGGCTGCACGGATGATGTGGGAATTTTTATATGGTTTATTAGGGTTTTTGATAAATGGGGGGGGGGGGGGGGGAAGAATTAGGGTGAATATTAGGTGCGGCTAGGTTGTAAAAATGTGTAGGGTTTCAGAAAACTAACCCTAGCTTATTTAAAATTAAATCAAAGGCTTACGAAAATATGAAATTAAAACATAAATATAAAGGTGCGGCTAGGAAGGGAAATAGGGCTAGGGCCTTGGTTTTGTGTCCTAAAGTGCATACGAGGCCTATAAAGTGGCTAGAAAATATGGACGTTTAGAATTAGGAAAGGTTACCAAAACGGGAAACTTAGGGTCAACTTTCCTAAAATAGGAAGCCTTGTTTGAGTAGGATTCTTCGTTTTGGTAAGAATTCATAGTTGGCGTAGGAATTCGTCATTTCTTCAAGTCTTCAACTCATTCATTCCTCTTTCGCTCCAAAAGACTCCAATTTGCATCTTCTTGCACACTTTGGCCTTATAATCTGAAAATACACAAAAGTGGCTTTAAACACTAAAACAACTAAGTAAACACAACATAAATGCACGAGAACAAGCTAATTAAGTCGCATGAATATGCTCCTATCACATATAGTATGAAAACATTTAGTAAACTGTAATATCACTAGAATGCAAGGGCCTAGGCGGATTTATGTAAATTTATTATATATCTTATAAATAAGTGCCTATTTACACTTAAAAAAAAAAAAAACTATACTTGTATGGATAATAGAAGAATGATAAAATGAAAAAAAATAGAAGTAGAAGAATACACAAAGTACATCCATCCAACAAGTTCAATATTTAAAAAATAGTAAACATGTAAACATAATGAGGAGTATTTTTGGATGATAGACTAAATTCTTCTTGTTCATAATCCTTACATTGGATTGGACATAGACTAAATTATTTAATGTTGTTGTATCTAGTTTATTTATTTATCTTTTTGTATGTATCCCTTGAAGGGTTCTCCAATTCATTTCACAATTAGATGAACTTGTAGTCAATCCATCCTTTGCAAATTAGGTACATCATTTCCATAAGTATACCACCATGAAACTAAAAAAATAAAAAAGCACACAATTAATTAAAAAAAAAATTCAAATCCGTCTAGGAGCCACCTAGCCCGTTGCCTAGGACCGCCTAAGCGGTCGCCTAGCTACAGACCGGTTTTTCAAAACGATTTTCCCTAAATCGAGGTGGATCTTCACTGCCTAGGCCGATTTTTAGAACACTAAATATGAATAACAACCGATAATCACAATAACTAATATCAGATGCTCATTGACATATGCTGACACACTGATGTGGTAAAAACTAACACACAAATTAAACCCTTTTTAGACAATTGTAGTATGAGTAAGTAGGGATCGTTCTAAGTCGGGGATTAAAAAGGATGCTAATAAACATAAACTGGACTTAAAAACTATAAACTAGACGAAACTAACACAAATAAGAACTAAAGGGGGGGATTTTTTGGACGAATTTTGCACTGAAACAATTAAATTGCAGAAACAAGGTAAGTTTGGACGAAAATTGGGTGAAAGGCTAGCTAAATGATTCTTCTCCACACATGAACCATATGCATACAAATCGATTTTCAGTTATTATTCCTATAAACCATGAATGACAATGCCTCAAATTAATCGTGAACAACACTAATTAACTCTCAGATTTTCCTAATTTCATTGAATTGGACTCACCGACATAATCAAATTATTCTTATCAAGTTCCCTATATGAACAGCATGATAGAGATACATATCAAAGATCATTAAGTTCTGTGAAAATCATAAGCATTGACAAGGCATTTGTAACTATGAACTGCATGATACTCCTACCATGGATTTACTTAACGCAATCAGGACTAGTGACTTTTACTACTTGTAAATATAAGTTCATAACGATTAGGTGAAATTCTCTTATATTCTAGCATCAAATCCCTGCATGCAAACTAAGTGTGCACCCTTAATAAACATACAAGAATAAGTTCTTAATAAAATAGATAAGTAAATCGCATTCATGTTTTATGAAACAATAACTGGATGTAATCAATTCATATAAAACATATGTTCATGGCTTCAAATTCATCTTTAGCTAAAAAGAAATTTAGTTACACATGTTCGTCATAGTTGAAAAGCAATCTAAAATAAACATCAAAATTAAAATAAGGATAGAAAGAACTCTGGAATTCCTTAGTACTCCAATGGCGGATTCGGCACAATCCTTAGGTGCAGGTGCACGGAACTTCTCCTCATCTCCTTCCTTGCAAGCACAAATCACTCTTTTCTTCTCAGAAACTTGCGACACTCTCTATATTTTTCTCCTCCCCCCTTGAAAGTTGCAGCAATAGGTAGTATTTATAGGCAGGAGGCACGACCCAATTTGTGGAGGAAAATGATTAGGTTGTTTGCATTGTTTTGGGACTCCTTAAATCAGATAGAAAGTGGTTTAATGTGATAAGGAATCCCCCTTGCAGCTGGAGATAAGGTAAAGTATGATTAGGATAGGATTAGATAAGGTTGGATAAGATAAGATTGGATAAGGTTTCCCTTTAATTTCTAATTCCTTGTCTTCCAAGCCTCAATCCTAATTCTTCCAGATTGTAGCACATTCCTAGCCTCATTTGACCACCAAAAACGTCCATCCCAAGTGCTCCCCACGTATGCTATCCAATCCAAGTCCAAAATTGCTCTAAATTGCTCCATTTTGCCCTTTTTTTGTCACATTTGCCAATTAGACCTACAAACACATGAAAATAGCTTAAATTACTATAATAAATAGAAACTAACTTAGTAAGTACAAAGAAATAAGCTAACAAAGTCACATAAATATGCTCCTATCACACACCAGTTCGTGCAGAACTATTCTTACATGAACAGGTTAGGTGTAATAATGATTTATGCTCTAGTACTACAATCACGTGAAAACTGGCACTATGCACATGACGTATGAAATCTAATTGCCGATAACAATCTAGGACAAAACTATCACCTACAATGGATCCAAAGTGAGCGTACGGTGCGATGTGAACATACACGTGAAGCCTGGCCCTGGCCCTGGCCCAGGCAAGTACTAACACCAGTGTAACACACAATGAGTAGATAACGTAAATACCATCATGCAACGGTAAATCAATAATTCACGTCGACATAATACTAATCAATAAAATATTAATCATGATCGTAAATAAAATCCCATAATTGTTCGCCTACATGTGCATCCCGTAGGATTTAGCAAAATTTCGTAAATTCCGTCAATATGCTAATTTTTATAAACATTAATATAACTTAGGCGTGTGTAGAAAATTCATTATTAAATATATAAATGGAAACTAAATAAATATGTAATATTTAAAAGCAAGGACCCACTCACAACATGTCGTTAGATTGAACCCGCCTCGCAGGCATCGAAGATCCTTGCAATGTGTTTCACCTAGAAACAAAACCATTCACATAAGTATATAATGTACTAACGTAAATATGCGCTTTCTTATAAAGTACATCTAATAAAATAACTATTTTAAAATGATCGAAATTTGAAAAACGAATGGCAGATTCGGGTTTGGCATGTCGAGAAACCTAAGGAGGGACCTCGGTATCCTCCACGCGCCACCACAATGTGGCAGCACCAACAACCACGCACCACACGTGCCCTTTACATGCACCCATGCGCCTACAAGTACCATTGTACTCACCTTCCTCGCGAAGCTTGCAGATTTGCATGTTGCAGCCCCAACTTTCAAAGCTCATTTTGAGCTCGATACTCAGCCATATTCAGTGTTCTACCTATGAAATTAAAGCATGCAATGAGGAGAATAGAATCATACCATGATGGTGCTAAAACATGGCCGGAGACGGCCGGAAAAATGGCCTGAAAGTGGTTACATGGCCACTGTTAAATTTCCATAAAGCTAAGGAATAACTCTCCGAGATGCTTCATGCGTTAGATCACCCCCAAAGCATACTTTTAAGGTTAACAACAATAACAAGAGTTCAAAACAAGAAGGATTTAAGGTTGGGGGTCTCAAGGTTCACCATGATCAAGCAGACGCGAGTTCGCTAGAAAACATGGCGATGGTGATGGTTCCTGGGATTGGGGAAGAACCAGTGACGTGAGGGAGGAAAAAGAGGACACACAGATGATGGTACTGGGTGGTTCATCGTGCAACATGCTCGAAAGACAGTACAAATGGTGGTGGTCTCCTCATTGCCCTTATCTGCAATGAGTTTAAGATAAAAGAACAGAGAGAGTTATAGGAAAAGAAAGACAGTGCATGTATGACAAATGGGAGAAGGACTGAGAAGATGGGAGACATGGAAATGGGGTATGGGCCCTATTGGCTTACAAAACAATACCACAAAATGACAGACAGAAAGTCAACATTCTAGCCATTAGAGGTATTTTCATAAAATCACTCTTTTAAAATTATAAAATAGTAAAATTAGGGATGGGTTGTTACAATCTACCCAGCTTAAATAAAACTTCGTCCTCGAAATTTGAAACAATTTGCTAATCATAAATTAGTGAAAAGATAGAAAGAAAATATATAAAGAAGAAATCAAGCAAGAACGATTGCGTAAAAGAGAATGTCGTTCCGTCGCAATCTGATTGCAATGATTCCTCTTTCATGCCTCCAAACTCAAACTTTCCTTCTCCTTCAGTACAATACTAACAAAAAAAAAAATCCTTTGTAAAAACATGAAGTAAAAAATAGATATATAATAAGAAAACAGCAAAATACTATGTAATAACGTAAAATTAAAACAGCTGTACTAAATTCAAATCTAAACGTAGAAAAATTTCACCTACACACTCTAGTGTCACCATAAATAAATAATTAAAAGTGCTAACGTAAACTGACTTACTTGCCCACTTGCTTAACGAACTCAACGAATAAGTTATCAATATTATGGTTTGCAACCCGCAATACCCACAAGTCTCTATGGTCTTGATAAGCAAGTAAGAAATTTCCGAGGGTGCAATATTACCATCTTGCTCCTCATTAGGAAAGTGCACATAAATCGTTTGATTAAAGCCTTGGTCGCACTCACGTACTACCCTCTCGGGCGACATCGTCAATAGCATACAATTTCCTACATTGTAACCTCGACTCTTTGATTACCTATTCACAAAACTCTTCTATCAATCATGTACTGAGCATAAAAATCTCTATACAATAGCTCAATGGTACCATAGCCAACACTGTAATAGTAACCGCAGTTACACGCAACTCTAACAGAGATAAATGTCTATCATAACCAAGCTAAAATTGCAGAACAAACAAACGCAACATGTCCACTAAGGTCTGGATAATTCATTCAGACTAACTGTTAGTCTAAGGGTGAAATGTGGTACTAGCCAAAACTTAGTACACATGGTCTTCAAGAAGACTTCCCAAGACTTGGAAATGAAACGCGCATCATGGTGAGATACAGTAGTGATGTGCACACCATGTAGCCGAACAATGTAGTTCATAACGCCTTAGTGAGAAGATTCATCGTTAATTTCTCTCTAATTAAGCGAGAAACTATGTCAAGAAGGGTAAAAGAACACTCAAGAATTTAAGGTTCAAATCAAATCCATTAAACCTAGAATACAAGGTAATTGGGTTAAATGCATATATCTCTCAACAACTATAGCTTCCTAAATATTCAATCACCAACGGTAAAGATTTGTTTAGTAGAGAATTTGTTGGGTGATTGAGAAATTAATGGTCGCAACTAGAATTTCAACGTCCAAGCGATTTTTCTCAACGATTTGTCTGCTTCAGAAACAATACGAAGTCCAGTAGGATAGACATATACCTATGGTTGACTGAAATGCTTACAACATAAAAGATGAATATGAAATCAAAGTCAAAGTAGATGTTGATCAAAATGCCAGAAAATCTGATAAATTCAAGGATGAGAAATTTTTCCAAGCGATATAAAGTGTAATCCCTCTGGACCAACGTGAAGTGAGTTTGCTTGTCAAGTCGGTCGATAATCGTCGGAACATCATCATAATCTTCACATGTACAAGATACCTCATACAGAGAGCTTATGGTGATATTTCTTATCTCCATTTCGATACATAAAGTGACTATGACCACTCAAACAATTTCTTAATGGTTTGTAGGTAACGTCATGTCAATACTCATGAATTCCAATTGAAATGGGATATGATAGACTAAAAGTGTTCAAGGGTAGATATGTTTTCTTTTCATTTTTGCTGCCTTAAATAGTAATTATGTGCGCATAACTAGGATGATATATGATAGTGCATTTGTAGATGTTGATCTGATTCTTCCATCGTCGTTATCAGAAATTTAACTCATTTCAAATGAAGATGTATTTGAGAAAGCTAAGGTTGGTAAAGATTTTTTTGTCACATTTCACCATAGAGAAATGTCGTCAGGTTTTCGAGTAAAGATGATAATTGTTGATTCTCGGTCATAAGTAAGATTGTTCATTTCGTACGGTACCAACCGTTGGGAACATAAGCGATACTCCATCATGCTGCATCAGTATGCAACCAATACATCTAGAGAAACATCACTATGGGTTTTGAAATTATCGATGTTCTCAAAAAGTGTACGAAGAATGGTCGAAACAAGATAACACCTCAGTTGTCATGATGTGAAAATTAACTTGACACACAAATTAAACCCTAATGTTGACAATTGTAGTATATATGTAAGTAAGGATCGTTCTAGACCGAGGATTAACTAGGGATGCTAATCAACACAGATAAGACTTAAAAACACTAAATTAGACTCTATAGACTCAAAACAGCAACAAACAATCAAAAGGACTCAATTCTAGACCTAATAAGAGATTATTACGAAAATAAAACTTAACTTGACTCAAGAGACTAAAAGAAAATAGATTTGGACTCAAATAACAAGACTCAATGGAAAGGGGATTTTGTTTCTTGACAAATTTAAAACTTAAAACAAAAACTTTGCATAAAACACTTTATCAAAACGAATTTGGTGAATTGAAAAGGGTGAAAGGCTAGTTAGAGGGTCCTTCTCCACACATGACTTATGCATACAAACCAATTTCCAGTTATTATTCTTTTAGACTATGAATGACAATGCCCCAAATTAACCGTGAAAAGCACAAATTAACTTTCAGATTTTCCTTAACTCATTGAATTGGATGGAATACGCAACATAACCAAATTATCCTTAGCAAGTTCCCTAACTATGAAAAGCATGATAGAAAGACATATCAAAGGTCATTAAGTTCTTTGAAAACCATAAGCATTGGTGAGGCATTCGTAACTATGAAAAACATGATATTCATGCTAAGAATTTACTTAACACAATCATGACTAGTGACTTCCACTACTTGTGAATATAAGTTCATAACGATTAGGTGAAACTCCCTTATACTCTAGCATCAAATTCATGCATGCAAATTAAGCGTCGACCCTCAATCAACATACATAAACAAGTTTTGATAACTCAGATAAGCAAATCACATTCAAGACTCAAGAGACAATAACTAGACGTAATCAATTCATATAAAACATATAATCATGGCTTCGAATTCACCTCCAACTATAAAGAAATTATTCCTCATGTCATCATAATTGAAAACCAAATTAAAATAAACATCGAACTAAAACTAAGGATAGAAAGAACCCAGAAACACTCCACACTCCAATGGCAGGCTTGCAGCATTCCTTTGCATGACAGATTACATGGCACTCTTCTTCTCCTTCCTTCTTTGCTATGACATTAGGGTAATTTAGATGTATGTGGTGTGAATTATGGTGTGAGATGGCTGAATGTATGAATTAATGAATGAGTGAATGGATGATGGTGATATATGCGGCAAAGACATGTATTTATAGGCTAGGGTTTTGCACAATTTCTGAAGGGAAAAGGATTGCACAATCCTAGGGGAAAAGGACTAGGGTTACACGACAGAGACCAATGAGGAAAGGGAAAAGGATTGCAGGTTCTAGAGCTTCTAAAAGAGGAAGAGGCACCACCTTTCTAGGGATTCTAGAAAGGGTGGTGCAACATGCATTTAAGGACAAATAAGGTGTTCTAGAACCATATATCTAGGTGTTCTAATGTGAAATTAAGTCATCTTTGCAGCTGGAATTAAGGTGCAAAAGATTAGGGTAGGCTAAGATAAGATAAGATTTGGATAAGATAAGGTTGTTTGGATAATGTTCCATATTTCTTGCTCTTTCCTTATCTTCTTTGTCTTGAACTTGTTTCTCCAGATTTGTAGCATGTTCCTAGCCTCTTTTGACTTCAAATTTGTCCATCCACCTTGCTCCATATGCAAGCTATCCATTCCATGCCCAAAACTGCTCCAAATAGCTCCAAAATGCACTTTCTTGCCAACTTTGCCATTAGGACCTACAAACACACGAAAATAGCTTAAAACACTATAATGAATGGAAACTAACTATGTAAATGCAAGAAAACAAGCTAATTAAGTCGCATAAATATGCTCCTATCATGTCACAACTTTATTCACATTCAACACCCAAACTAAAATTGATTTTCCTTAGCCAACTAGTAAGGAAAACGCTGTAACTGAAAAATCATTAACAAACTCCAATAGTTATTGACAAGGCTAAAGACTCATATTTCCCAATAATTTATAGGAATGTCACACTTCCTTTAGTTACAAACTTTTTGGAGAAATTAAAAGAATGTCGTCTATTAAGATCACGTTTCTTAAGAAAGTATTAACTTAAACAAAGCTAATATTTGACGAATTTGGTGTAAAGCTAACTACTGGTGTTGAGAAAATTTGGTCTGGCTGTCGAGGTAGATGAAAATTTGTTGATAAAACTACTACGAATTCGTCAAGCTATGGAAGAAAACTCAGGCCACAAAAGTTGGTTTGGTAGACCATTAATTCAAAATATAGGTATCAATGGTTTTTAATTGTCACCCAATTGAGTTGTGAAAATCTAAGTACAATCCTAAGGTTAGGTCTATCGTCTTCATGACTAGGCTTGAGGTTACATATATAAAGTTTGAGGTTACATATATAAAGTGTTTGGTTGGGTAAATTCCTAATTGATAAGCTTTTGTAACTAAGTTTCTCAATGACATCAGAATTGTTCAAGAAGATGCAAGGAAAAATAAGTGTAAAACTAGAAAGTGGACAAATGGTGTACTTTACTCTTTACATCAATCCCAAGTAAATTTTGAGAAATGACGCCAGAGCTATACGTCCTCAAATTGTACCATACTTGTTCACTTTACTACACCACGCGCTAAAGGCCTTCATAACTTCCTCGATACTCATTTCTTTCTTACAGCGGCAATTTAACTAGTGCTATAGTTTTAATGTTTGTCGATGGATGTGACCAGAAAAGTAATTGGTTGAAGAGGTTTTGGTTACCTAGAGGAGTGATATGGTTAACATAACTACGAGTTTGTTGTCCTCTTACAAAGCTTGCTCATAAGTTTCAACGATTGTAATTTCTTCGGCTCAGGTAGTCATTATTAATCAGTCTAACAATTGCACCATTAATTAACGCATATATGAGATTTTGATATTGGTCGTTACCTTGAAATTGTGAACCAGCCATCTGGCACAAAGGTATCATTCCCAGATATTAGCATGTTTCTGGTATCAGAAATTATACTGCCTTAATACTGGTTGATAGCTTCGGGATATCAAACAGTATCATTAATTAGTAGTGCTACTGCAGGCTGATTATAGGTTAGAGCCTGCTAGGGTGGATGGTTTCGGATGATTGGTAAGCAACTAATCCTAAGAGTTGGTTTCATTGGTTCTAGGGGAAAGTGATTGCTATTTTTGGGATTTCTGCTAAACGTAGGTATAACAACTCGTACTCCCATGCCTATACTCATCGAAATGACAAGTACAACATCGAAAGAAATTATGGAAATTAGTGTTGCTTGTAGTGTCCTAAGGTCAGGAAAGGAATTTGCTAATAATCTATTTTAGAATGAGGTTTAACGGAAATCAATCTTCCTCCTGAAGATTCGGAATTATCACTAATTTAAAAAAAAATTAGTATTGTTAGGAATCAAAAGTGATTGTCCCCCCCATAAGTTCTTCTGTCGAGTGCTACCACTTTAGCACCACATTTTCACTTAAGATATTTCCAAAGATTTCGATGAAAAGTAAAACTTCGTAGGAATTTTAATAGAGGATATACTCGTCTCCAATAGAAAATTTTCCTAGGCAGGGAGGTTCTTTGTTTAAGTCTAGAGGTAGTCACCAAGATATTCTTCTAGAAGGTTAAAAAGTTGCCTAAGTCACTTAAATCATACAAAAGCAAATACATTTTTCGTGTTTGACGAGGTAGCAAGATTCAAACATTAGGCTCAAGAACTGAAAATGTTTACATCACGCGTATGATGAATGCAATACTGCCCAAACTCATGCTCTGATACCAAACTGGCATACCCCGACCTGGAATGTCCACCTGGACTTTGAATCAAGCTGTGCTAGCCGAAACCAGGAAGGTAACGAAGCCATAAAGTATAGTGATGTTGAAATGTGAGTAAATTTAAAACTTAAAAGTGCCTAAATGTAATAGTGCACCAAAACATGGCCAGAGAGGGCCGGAAAATGGCCTGAAAGTGGCCAGATGGCCACGGTTAAATTTCCAGAAATCTAAGGAATAACTCCCCCAGTTCCTTTCGGCGTTTGATCACCCCTAAAACATACTTTTAAGGTTAACAACATTAATAGGAGTTCAAAATAAGAAGGATTTAAGGTTAGGGGTCTCGAGGCTCACCATGATCAAGCGGATGCGAGTACATCAGAAAACATGGCGATGGTGATGGTTCTTGGGCTCAGAGAGAACTAGTGACACAAGGGAGGAAAAAGAGGAGACGTAGATGGAGGTATTGGGTGGTTTGTCGTGAATCATACTTATAAGAGAGCGTAAGTGGTGGTGGTCTCCTCGATGCCTTTGTGCACAGTAAGTTTGAGATGAGAGAATTGAGAAAGTTAAAGGGAAAAAGACAGAGTATGTGTGAAAAATAGAAGAAGGACCAAGAAGATAGGAGACACGAAAATGGGGTGTGGGCCCATTGGCTCACAAAACAATACCACAAAAAGACAGACATAAAATATCTTTCTTAAGCGTAAAATTGCCAAATTGCCCTTCACGTTCATAATTTCTTAAAATCTTCGTTATAACTTCAAATTCGATTTTGCCTACGCCCACATGTTCGCAGTGTCAAGTACTACACAAATACACTAAAAGAATGGTCATACGTCCTGCTATATTATGGTCAACGAAAGTCAACATTCTTGCCATTATGGGTATTTTCGTAAAATCACTCTTTTAAAATTAATAAAATCGTAAAACTAGGGACAGGTTATTACAATACAGTAGTCCAATTAACATAGAACCATACAAAACAAAAGAATACGATATCAAATGTATAAGTCAGACTTTAGATGTATAAATTTAAACAAACACACCTATTATACATTATAACGTATTGGTTATAGGTTAACATAAGTAGCAACAACATAATTTACAAAGCTTTCCCAAAAGCTTTAAAAAACAAGTTTCAAAAACTACAAAAGTACATCAAAACCTCTGTTATGAACATCAGCAAAAACGCTCAACCCCTATCGTCTGAAGGTTATTATTTCCCCCAAAAGCATCCATAAGGCTGCACAGTATTTACACCAAAAATCAGCCATTCATATCAGCCTTTGACAGCAAAATATTTACACTAGTCACTTCTCGAACTTGAACATAGTCTTCATTTAAATTGAACTGATGTTCAAAAAGTCCAACACTTTCCAAAGGTTTAATAAGGTCCCCTTCAGGATCATCTTCATCATCAAACTTAGAATTGATGTAGATAATAGGTGGAGGAGTAACTTGTGGTACATGAATAGAAGCTACACTATCAGATGGGTATTCTGGAATTTTTAGTACTCTTTGAGCTGGAACTTGAACTGGAACCTGAGCTAAGTTAACACCTGGCGGAAGTCATATATTTCCACCTGAAGCTGTCACATAGCTCATAACATCACCATAAAGGTTTTCACTGGACTCTATTAGGATACAGTATTGTGTCTTGATGTTCAGCGACCTGTTCATATGCCTAAGTATTTTCCGCTGCATCTCTGGCCTATAAAACATTCTTCTATGGTTGCTTTCGTATGTATCATACACCAACTCAATAAAGGCTTCATTACAAAGGCAGGCATGGTGCATGTCTTCATCATAAGGCTCTAATCATTACCATTTTGCAGGATGCATCTACACATCAAAATACAAGGTTAGTAATCACTTAACAAATACAGACATATAGTTAAATAAAACCTAGGGCTCTGATGCCAAATTGTCATGCCCCAACCTAAGGATTAACATAAACCTTAGTTTAGAATAGGAATCACACCTTAATTATAAAGCTTAGCTAATATAATTATGAATGTGAAATGAAATGAAATAGAAAATAAAAGCATGTGTAACTCACTTGGAATAAAATTTACCTAAACAACATATCATTTATTGTAATTTTCAACCAAAATTACAACTTATGAACTAGCCAAAGTTCGCACAAGAGTAGCTCTTTATTCAAACAAGAGAGCAAAAGGCAACAAGCTCATCTTTTTATTTCTTTATACTTAGTTACATAACAGATAACAAGTCAAGTAGACTTTTAGATTTCTGATTCCATACCTGCAAAATTTAGTTAGGGTGAGCTTAAAAAGTGACCTATACCTTCATTACTAAAATAATAGAGTATAATTAACATAGCAAGATTAAAAGAATGATGCGTAAGGATGCAATGCAAATGCCTTGACTATACCCATTAATCCACATAATTAAACACCTAGACCTCGTACATCCCATTCCATACTTATACCACTTGATCCTGAGTATTTAAGTATATGAACTAACCCCTATCCCTAAACATCCCAAAACTTCCCTTTTGTTAGTCATTTTGCCTAAACTCTTCATCTTCAGTCCCAAATCACCCTAAAAGAACTATGTAATGTGGGCTCGCCTGACGTGGTACCTACTAAGAGTTTGGCTTAACTACACAAAAGCTAATAGTCACTACCTTAGATGCCCCAATTTCTTTCCAACAATCCAACTTTACTTTCAAATCATGAATAATTATCATGTTTCATTTATGTTTTTCATACAACAAAGATAAATAAATCCACCTTCTGGTTAAATTACATTTTGAACATTTATACTCAACTAACATTCATAAACAATATTCATATTCAAATTTCATTCAATATATATACCAAACTTGTATGTGTACTTAAGTAAGCAATAATTAGATTAATATATATATATATATGTGTGTGTGTGTGTGTGTGTGTGTGTGTGTGTGTGTGTGTGTAGAAGGTTTTCCATAACCCCTACCTTGAATTTGATTAATTTTGTTCCTCTGAAGAATCTAATCGGAACACAAAAGTGCAACTAAAAGTATAAATACAAGTTACATAGATTAGTAACCAAACTAAGTGTTTAATCACAAAATTAATATTACCTAAACAAATTACACTAATTCTGGAATCTTATAACTCAAATAATGTCAAATAGTAGTAAAGAAAACCATAAAGAAATCTGGAAAAGAAATACGTGTGGTAAAAACAGTACTTTGCATCTCTACAAAATCTACAGAAAAACAACATTGTTGAACCAAGTTTAGGCTAATTTTTGAACATTCAAAACTAAACCAAATTGTGCAATATTATATGGGTTTTGAAGTTTGTGTTGTGTACTTTAAAAGCATATAAAGTTTGTGATTAAACACTTAGTTTGGTTACTAACCTGTGTTACTTGTATTTATACTTTTGGTTGTACTTTTGTGTTTCGATTAGGTTCTTCGAAGGAACAAAATTAATTGAATTCAAGGTAGGGAGTTCTGGGAAACCTTCTATATATATATTAATCTGATTATTGCTTACTTAAGTACACATACAAGTTTGATATATTGAATGAAATTTGAATATGAATATTGTTTCTAAATGTTACTTGAGTATAAATTTTCGAAATGTAATTTAGCCAGTGGGTGGATTTATAATTATCTTTGTTGTATGCAAAAGTAAATGAAACTTGATAATTATCCATGATGTGAGATTAAAGTTGGACTATTGGAAATAAATTGGGGAATCTAAGGTAGTGACTATTAGCTTTTGTATAGTTGAGCCAAACTCTTAGTAGGTACTAGGTCTTAGGTGAGCCCACAGTGCACTGTTCTTTTAGGGTAATTCGGGACTAAAAGCTAAGAGTTTAGGCAAGACAACTAACAAAAGGGGAGTTCTGGGATGTTTAGGGATGAGGGTTAGTTCATATACTTAAACACTCGAGATCAAGTGGTATAAGTACATAATGGGACATACGAGGTTTGGATGTTTAGTTATGTGGATTAACAGGTATAGTCAAGGCATTTGCATTGCATCCTTACACATCATTCTGATTTTTTATTTTAATCTTGCTATGTTAATTATACTCTATAATTTTACTAATGAAGGTATAGGTCCCTACTAAGCTTTTTAAGCTCACCTTAACTAAATTTTGCAAGTACAGAACCAGAAATCTAGAAGTTTACTTGTCTTATTGTCTGTTGTGTAACTGTGTATAAAGAAATAAAAAGATGAGCTTGTTAGCTTTTGCTCTCTTGATTGAATAAAGGGCTACTCTTGTGTCAACTTTGAGTAGTTCATAAGTTGTAATTTTGGTTGAAACTTTCAATAAATGATATGTTGTTCAGTTGAATTTTATCCCAAGCGAATTATTCGCTATTATTTTCTATTTCATTTCACATTCTTAATTACATTAGCTAAGCTTTATAATTAAGGTGTAATTAATGTTCTAAACCAAGGTTTACATTAATCCTTGGGTTGGGGAGTGACACTCACACAAGCACCAAGCAATGCAGAAGGAGTTCAATGCCTTACTTAATACTAACGCTTGGTTCTTGGTTCCCTCTTTTTCCTCTTAGAACCTTGTAGGGTGCAAATGATGATGAAACCTTTAGTCTTATGGCAAAACCTTTGACTATTAAACTTCTCCTTACTTTGGCAACTCTGTATGATTAGTTTCTCAACCAACTGGATGTGAGTAATGCTTTCTTACATGGTACTCTTACATAATCTGTCTTTACGCAACAATCTTCTAGTTTTGAGGATCCTACAAATGTGACAACTCGTCCCTAATTTTACGATTTTATTAATTTTAAAAGAGTGATTTGACGAAAATGCCCATAGAGGCGAGTATGTTGACTTTCGTTGACCAGCGTATTGTGAGGTATGAAACAATCTTTTAGCGTATCCTCGTAATGCTTGTCACTACGAACGTGTAGGTGCAAGCGGAATCCAATTTGGAGCTACAATGTAGATTTTACGGACATACGAATGTGAAAGGCAATTTGGTAATTTCAAGTGAGAGATATTTTGTGGCTTATTTTGTGAACCACTTGGGGCCCACATCCCATACTCCTCCCTCACTCATGTATCCCCCTCCTTTTTGGAGCAAACTCTTTCACTTTCTCATTTATCTATTTTCTCCCTCACTTCTCTCCCGCTCTAACTCTCTCCCTTTCCGGAAATCACATATCACCACCACTTGGTTCCAAATTGGTAAGAATATGTTCTCCTCATTTTTATCTTCATTTCCATATAAAGCTTGTCGATTTTGGTTAAGAATTGAAGAAGTTATGAACGTTTAAAGTTTTCTGGCGACCTCCGCGAATTTCAGGCTATTTTCTGGCAATCTCTGGCCACTTTTTGAACTCCAAAAATGTACAATATTGTTCTACACTTTCCTAGCATCATTTTGATATATTATGGGATAATTTTGGTTGAGAAACGAGTGAGATATCGTTGTTTAAAGTTTACCCAGAAAATTCATCCACTTCTGCAGTTTCGGACAAGCGACCAGAAAAAAAAATAAAAAAATAAAAGCCAAGCCTGGATCCAAACCCATGACCCGTTGACCTACATTCGACCCGGTCCATTTCAAAATTTGGAGGGAATATTCCGTTAACTTTTCAATTAACTTTAACAAAATATTCCTTCTGAGGATGGAATATTCCATTAAAGTTAATTGTTGACCGTTAGTTGACTTTTGTTGACTTTTTTGAAATTTTCTCAAAAGCTCTCCTAGGCTAATTTTGACGCTCCAAGTCCATTTTTGGCATCCATTTAGTGAAATTCCAAATTTTTAACGTAGTTAACCACCAAGGTGGCTCAGTTGACTTTTTAAGGTTAACTATTGACTTTTTACAAAATTTGTCCAGTACCCTTCTTAGCGTATTTCAACGCCTTGTTCCAAATCCGCACTCCATTTCCCCAAATTTAATTGTCTAAGTGGAGTTTTACTAATAGGTCACAATATTATGCTTAGGTGCGATTACTATCAGAGACTCCGACTACCCTAGTTTGAACGGCTGCGACCTCGCAAGTATCTATGAGTGGGTCTTTGCTTTTAAATATTATATATTTATTTAGTTTCCGTTTACACATTTGAAAAAGAATTTCCTATGTATGCCCAGATTAGACTAATGTTTATAAGAATTAGCGAAATTACGGAATTTATGAAATTGTTCTGAATCCTGCGGGATGCCTATTATGGGATGCTTATATTTGCGGCCATGAATAATGTTATGGTTGATTAGAATTATCGATTTACCATTATATGGTCATAATTATATTATCTACTCATCGTTTGCTACACTGGTGTTGTACTCCCAATGGTATATGTCTTATTCTAATTTTACTGCATTTTACTTATGCTCTGACATCACATGTGAAATGGGTTTATTCTTGTTCACAAGCGCACTCTTCCATTTAGACACTTTTAGGTTTAAATTTACTCACATATTCCACACCAGTACACTTTATGGCTTCGTCACCCTCCAGGTGTCGGCTAACACAGCTCGATTCGGAGTCCAGGTGGACATTCCGAGTCGAGGTCAATTTGGTATCAGAGCATAAGTTTGGGCAGTATTGCGTTCATCACACGCGTGATGTAAGCATTCTTGGTTTTTGAACTTAATGTCAAATCTTGCCACCTCGTCGAGCATGAAAAATGTATTTGCTTTTCTACGTTTTGGGTGACTTATTAACCTTTTATAAGAACATCTTGGAGACTGCCTCTAGACTTAAACAAAGAACCTCCCTGTCAAGGAAAAATCCCGATTTGGAATGAATTGTTGGCCCTGACGCAGGGTTAATGTATCGATAGATGTGTACTATCAGAGATTTACCCATTAATTACTATCCAGTCATCATTACTATCCCTTCTATGATAGGAAATCAAAAATATTTTTTATTCCTTTGCAGTACCCATTAGAATACCACCTATTTGAATTCCTACTAAGTTTTACTTTCATCGAGATTTCCAGAAATGTCTTAAGCGACCATCTAGTGCTAAAGTTGTAGCACTTGACAAAAGGACATCTGGGGGACAATCACGTTTGGTCCCCAATAGTACTAATATTCTCAAAAGCACTAGTTATAATTTCAGATCTTTAGGAAGAAGATCGAACCTCATTAAACCTGTTTTGAGGTAGGTTATTATCAAATTCCTTTTTCCGACTTTAGAACACTCTAACCAATACTAGTTTCCAGAATTTCTTTTGGTGTTGTACTCGTTATTTCGATAAGTATAGGCACTGAAGTACGAGTTGTTATACCTACAGTTCGTAGAAATTCCCGAAGTAGTAAGTATTTTCCCTATAATTATGAAACCACCTCATAAGACCAATTCCTAACCAATCGTCCAAAACCATCCACTTGAGTGGACTCTAACATTTAATCAGCCTATGATGGCACTACTAATTAACGATACTGTCTGATATCCAAAAGCTATCAACCAGTATTCAGGCGGTATGATTTCTGATACCGGACACATGCAAGTGTCTGGGAGTGATACCTTTGTGCCAAAACGCCAGTTCAAAGGTTCAGGGTAATGAACAATATCAAAATATCTTAAATGTGTTAATTAACAGTGTGACTGATAGATTGATTAACAGTGATTACCTAAGCCAAAGAAATTAAAATCGTGGAAACTTAGGAGCAAGCCTTTTAGGAAGACAGTAAACTCGTAGTTGTGTTAATTGTTTTACCTATTTAGGTAACCAATACATTCTCAACCATTCATCATTGTGGTCACTTCCACCGATAAACATTAGATTTGAAGCACGAGTTAATTTCCCGATGTAAGAGCAATTTGAGTATCGAGAAAGCCATGAAGACCTATTATTATGTGTCGTAAGGAAAGGAAGTGGTATGGTACGTTTCAAGGACTAATATCTTTGGCTTCATTTCCCAAAATTTTACCGGGATATCACCAAATTGTGAAGTGAAGTACACCATCGACCCACTTTCTAGTATTACACCAATTTTCCTTGCCTCATATTGAACAATTCCAACGTCATTAAGAAACTTAGTTACAAAGTTTACTGATTACGAATTTACCTAACCAGGAACCAAACACTTTATCTTGGGAATCTCAAACCTATCCGCGAAGGCGAAAGACTAAACCTTAGGATCGTGCCTAGATTTTAGCAACTCAATCGGGTAATGAAATTGATCTAAAGTGAAACAATCTGCCAATTGCACAAATCCTTATATGAAGTGAAACAATCTCCCAAAGCTTGGTATGATAAATTAGATGGTGCTTTATTATCACTTGGTTTTATTGGATCTCAATCTGATCACTCTTTGTTGTAAAAAGGGATCCTACCTTGGTATTCATTATTGTCTATGTTGATGATATTCTTGTCACTGAAAATGTCACTGGCCCTTCATATCAAGCTTGTAAACAAGTCATTTCTCAACTAAATACTCTATTTCCTATTAAGACCTTGGGTCCATGCATTACTTCCTTGGTATTGAAGACAAGAGATCTTTAAAAGGTACTTTCATGTTACATCCCAGTCCGCATAGTAAGATATTGTCAACTTTGGGCCACGCCTTCACCGATTTGTTATTGGGCTTCCACCCAAAACGCATCTCATTATAAGGAGGTAGGCATGTACATAAGGCACATCACCCCCTCTCCCCCGAGCGATGTGGGATCTTATAATCCACCTCCCTTAGGGGCCCGACGTCCTCGACGGCACACTTCCGGCGGGGGAGTGGCTCTGATGCTAAATTGTCACATCCGAGTCCGCATAGTAAGATATTGTCCGCTTTCGGCAACACCCTCACGGATTTGTTCTTGGACTTCCACCGAAAACGCATTTCACTGTAAGGAGGTGGGAATGTACATATAAGGCCCATCACCCTTTTCCCCCGGGCGATATGGGATCTTACATTCAACTCTCAAACCAAGTATACTCTAGATTTATTAAAGAAGGCAGACATGGATGGTGCAAAATATTGTGTCACTCTTCTCAGCATTCTTCTCCTATTTTGGAAAATTCTGTCAAGTACAAATCATTAGTAGGTGCTTTACAGCACCTAACTAGGACTATACCAGATTTATCATTTTTTGTAAATCCTGTCTGCCAATTTATGCATAGTCCAAGACAATCTCATTTTCAAACAGTCAAGATAATGTTAAGGTATCTCACAGGGTCTATTGATCTTGGTCTCTGGTTTTCAGAATGTTCCACAACTCCTTGCATCAAAGCATTTTCAAATGCAGACTGGGTAGACTGCTCTATTAAGAAACATCCGCCAGAGGCTTCTGCATATTTCTAAGAAATTCCACAATCAGTTGAAGTGCTAAAAATCAGCCAACAATGGCAAAACATTAATAGAAGCTGAATATAGATCATTGACTAACACTGGTGCAAAAATCTCATGGATTTTTTATTTTTTAAGTTGTTGGTTGATATTGGCCTCAAACTTTCATATTCTCTTCAATTATGGTGTGACAATATATCATCAATTTCTTTGGCTAAAATTGCTCTCTTTCATGCGTGAACCAAACATGTTGAAATTGATCACCATTACACAAAAAGGTTTTAGCCAAAGAAGTCTCAATTCATTTTTTCTGTACACAAGATCAGATTGTTGATGTATGTACTAAAGCTCTGCCCAAGCTCAAATTCCATTTTCTGCAAGACAAACTTTCTCTTCGAAGACCAGTTTAAGGGGATATTAGGGGTAGTATTATAAATCATTATGTTGGAGATAAATCTTAATAATATTAAGCTTGTTATGTTGGTTATGTTAGTTGTTAGTTAGTTAGAGTATTTTGTTTTATATTACAAGTGTGTAAATGAGTTGTCTATATACTCCAGATGTAATCTTATTCATTTGTTCATTCAATGAATCATATTTTCTCAATAAAGATTACTTATGCTCCAAGTCACAAGTTACTTGAGAGCTAAGTCATTCCAACGACAATCCATTGACATATTCAATAAGATTTTACACAAACCAGATCTAATGGATAGTATGCTCAGAGGCCAATGCTTTAACTTTTGCCTACTAATCTGTTACAATAAAATAATCCAATGACTGAACAAAAGAAAGCATGCGCAGTATACAGAGTACACAAACAGCAAAAAGAAAAGGAAATGAAACTGAGAAGCAAAAAATAATCAAAGATATATAAAAAGTTGTTAAAAATTATCAGCTAGCAGCCTCGTAGATCACCAGAGGCAGCAGTAGAGAAACCCTAAGAAAATGAAAACCCTAAATAGCAACCCGTGCTTGTGCTTCACACAAAGTGAGCCAGATGAATCTTTATCATGATCGCCATTGGCAGTGTCATCCTCTTTAGGATGGTCGAAACTGGCAGGAACAATGGTATCTGGGACAGAACCATCATCATTGTTGCCATCACCTGCAGACTGCCGGGCGGGACCGCTTGCTGGACTTGGGGACTGAACGGCTGGGTTCTGTAAACTCTTTGGCAACCCTTGTCCGTGAGAGACGGTGATCTTAAAGTGCTGTCCGTTCTTGCATTGCTCACCATCATAATCCCCTGAAAAGAAATAGTTTATCCCTTCTCTTACCAAAGGCACTGCCACTGAGACCTTATGTATGGCCGTGTTTGACGGGTCCGCTGCCGACCATTGCATCGTATCGTTTTCTAGAGCGTCGTTGTAATCGCACAGCTTGTACGTTGTCAAGTTATATGTTTGCACAACCGAGTGGTTGGTGTCCGTATTAAAAACTGCAAAACAAGTACGTCTATAATCAACACTTCAGTAACCATATGTAAATTTAGCTGAGCGAAGCTATATTGACTAGAATAATATCCATGCTTTTTTCATAATCAACTTCAAATTTCTCACAGTAAACTATTTTAGATTAAATTAGAATATTGCTCGAATAAAAGAAACACTTCAACAAAATTAATGCATAAACATATTATTTCCCGACCGAAAGATTTTTGTTCTTGTTGTTCATATTTACCAGAATATAATATTCTTCAGGTATTATATGTAGCAGTTGCAGCCCTGCAAGACACTAATTGAATTATTATCTATTATAAATACGCATACCAAAGTGAATGTGTCAGCTCTGGATTACCAATGACTGTACATTCTGTAAAACATCCTGTCTTCGTTTGCACATTCTACATAACATTTTTACCAATTATGTTTTTGTTGAGTAAACCATTTTTTTTTAAAATAAATTTTCTACTAAATCACTTCCAAAAAATTTATGCGCGCGCGCGCACATATATATATAGTTCCTACGTAAAGATCATCCTATTTTCAATGCATAGTTCAATGATCTGAATTGTTCACTTTTTAAATTTCTTTCAAGAATACCAATAATCAGCTAAACCAACAATTGTTTAATTGTTAGATCGTCTTGGCATTTTCATTACAATTTTGAATAATGAGTCATGATTTTTTGTACATTTAGGATTTGAATGAGAAACATTAGTATCCGGTTCCTAGTTACTAATGTTCATTGACTGAGACCTTATTAGTTTTCAATTTTTTATTGAAATCCCTAGCATTAATGTGATAATGAATTTACATGTTTATTGCATATTTTTTAAAATAAAAATTAACAATTGATTTAGGGGTTTAATGCTCACCTCAACTAAACTCCTAATTAATTTTCAATACAAACATTTCCAAAAAAAAAAAAAAAATTAGAATAAGTTTGTACCCATTAGTTTTTTTATAAAAAGATTCTCAATTTTTATATATTAAATGTACCCATTCATATAATTTTTAATTTTTTAATCTTAAATGTACCAATTCTTAAATATACCAATTTGTTATATGTAAAATGTACCATTTTTTAATATAAAATGTACAAATTTTTTATATTAAATGTACCCAATTTTTTAATATAAAATCCATTAAAAAAAATTTAATCCAATTTTAAACTTATATGTGTACATTATTTTTTTCATTGATTTGATCTGTAGTTATGTCAAGTTTAATCGAAGAAATTTACTAATGTTATTAAGCTTTATATCTTCTTTTTTTTTCTGTGTTTTGAAGAATGTATCAATGTTTTGGTCCAATAATTTTCTTTTGTTAATTTTATGTTTTTGTTAATTTTTGATGTATATACACACACGCGCACACACTGTCACATCCCACCCCGGGCCCCCAACACATCCCAGGCTCGACTCTACCGTAGCACGATATTGTCCACTTTGGGCCCCAACCACGCCCTCACAGTTTTGTTTCTAAAAACTCACAAGCAACCTCCCAGGGGGTCACCCATCATGGAATTGCTCTTGCGCGCACAGTTTTGTTTCTAGGAACTCACAAGCAACTTCTCAGGAGGTCACCCATCATGGGATTGCTCTCGCGCGCTACTCGTTTAACTTCGGAGTTCTTATAGAACCCGAAGCCAATAAGCTCTCAAAAGGCCTCGTGCTAGGTAGAGATGGGAATATACATATAAGGCTTACAGGATCCTCACCTATAGGCGATGTGGGATGTTACACACACACACACACACACACACAATATAATAGAGAGTATAATTTATATTTTATTATTTTTAATCCCACAAATTATGGGTTATATTTAAAATCTCATTAATATAAACAAATAGAAATTTCAATTTTTAATTTTTAAATTAATACTAACTTACACTATTACATTAATGTCAGATATTTTGATCAAAAACTAAAAATAGACAAGGTTTAGGTCAAAGAATATTGATAGCTAGAGACCGTATCCAAAGTGACCCTTTGAATGATTATTTGCGAGACGAACTCTTGCATAAGGACTTTAAATATGAACAATTTCGATCACTAAAATGCATTATGAAAAATGAAAATAACTTTAATAAATATATATATATATGCACGAATATAATATATATAGAACTCCAATACTTGATTGGATTAGAATAATTTAATAGGTTTTGATGTGGTTAGTGAGAGATTTTTTAGTATATCAGGAATACAGTGTATTATATTACGGTCACTATATAAATAGAGAGATACTTGTTTTAAAAAATTAACAACTTAAAAATAAATTTTTTTTCCACTTATATAACGACACGTGATACCATTTATGTTTGCTCACAATGAAAATTTTCTCTTGGTTGGAGGAATAATCAAAAGAACTGAAATCAAAGAGAATAAAATGGTGGTTGTACTAGTACACTAATGCATGTGCCATGTGATGTGTTGGCTAGTTGGTCGGGAACTAAAGGAAGGGCACAAGGCGTCGGTGGTGGTGGTTTCGGCCACACGTACATTACACGTGGTTTGATAGAAAAGTCTGTGCACTTGATTGCAACTCTAGTGTTGGCTACACGTGGAAGTACACTGCACATGGCAGTTTGGTTTAGGATATGCTTTTCTTGACGTCTCTCTTTGAACTTGGCTTTTCCACTAACCTCCATGCTATTCTGGGAGAGCATCGTGAGGCAATTCCACTACCATCTTCTAGGGATTGGGTACTTGGATGGTTGATGTGGTGATTTTATTTACGTTGCCCACCAAAATGGAATTGCCTAATTATTTTCTTAAAATAAAAATGAACTTTTCAAAGATCATAAAGATTTATAAAGACATTTCGATCTTCATTAATTTTACTAACTTTGAAGATTAGTAGAATAAATTTCTCAGGAAATAAATATTAAAAAGAGGAAAGGAAATATTACTGTACAACACCTCAAATTCTTTAATTTCTTCACACGAAATTTCGACAAACTAAATAAAGAAATATCTCAGAAAAAGGATACTCAAGAAACGATGAACGCATCCATGACCGCCTTTTATTAGTTAATGTAGAGAAATGCAAAAATAAACATATTTTGGGAATGATGAAATACTTTTCGAAGCTTTAACAATAGTTGTTAATATTCTATAATTTTCAATGGTGTTAGAAACAAAACAAAACAAAAAAAAGAAAAATCATAGAGAGTTTGGAAAATTGAGATTAGGTAACAATGGAGATCCATGGAAAGCAAAACAAGGGTGTTTAATTATGGAAGGAAAGAGAAATTAAAAAATAAAATAAAAATAAAAAAAAGGAAGGAAGGTGGTGCTTACTTAGAAAATCTCCCAAGCTGAATGTTTTGGCGTCAGCCCATTTCTGATAGTTAACAGCTGCGTACCAACCGGAAGAGTCCCCCACTGTGTAATTCTTGTAACCTTCAACAACTGATATTCCTGAAAACGAAAACACAAGAAGAAGAAGAAGAAAACAAAAGCTGCTGCTGCTGGACTTTCTTTGTAGGAATATTAATAACTCCATTATCCTTATTGGAGTTTGTGACAACTAACAGAGAGAGAACCCAACTGATGGATTGATTGGAAGATTGGAAGCCAAGTGATAACTGACGATCGAGAGAGAGAGAGAGAGAGAGAGAGGCTAAGGTTATATTGAAGAATAAAGGGTATCGTTTGTATGTAGTGTTTGTAATGCTGCCAGCTAGCTACGGCCAGCAGCTGCTGCGTATAATTGTACGTATATGACCTTAACCTTTCTTGGAACTACCAAAAGGTCTCACTCTCTTGTCTTTCTGTCGGTTCCAAATTCCAATCTCAAGTCTCAAGTAATGTATAGTGCGATCTTGTTTTTGTTTATTTGGATTCCAAGTGAAAAATTATTGCATAATTAACATATAATTATATTTGACTTGTATTTGTGTGGTTTTCAAAAGGATCCTTCTCGGATCATTTTCTTGGGCTCTGGAGAATCTCATGATCATGATCGTTTATCGAATATCGTGCGATCAATTTTCGTTAAGTACTATTTAAAATGATTTTTGACCATACAATGTACGATAAACGGTCATAATCATGGGATCCCCAGATCTTCAGGAAAAGGATGCTCGCCAGATCCTTTTCCTTTACTGAATCATGATAAAACTAGGGGTGTGCTATCCACACATCCGTTTTTACTTCTCACACCCCTTTTGTTAATTTATATCTTTTGATTTTTTTCAACTCATCCAATCTGACAATCGAAAATTAAAAAGGTGTGTAAGAAATAAAAAATAATGTGTGTATAACATATTGCTAAAATGATCGACAGTTATTGTTGAGTTCATGTAGTAAAATACAAGTTGAAAGACTATGATGTATTGACAAAAAGTAACTCATTTTTTTCCCTCAAATTGTATATAATCGTGCGTGATTAAATAATAATGAGTTTTTATCACAGATGGTTTTTGAAATTGAAATCAATCAATGTAATCCCTGAAAATAGGTGTCGCAAATCAATGTGGTCGTTCCGTCACAATTCTGTCAAAAATTCTATTATGTACTAATGTGGCACATAAATGGGTTCCAAAAATCCTTTTTCTTTTTATCACAGACAGTCCTTGAAATTGACTCACACATGGTCCCTAAAATTGACCCACACCATCAAAATGATCCCTAAAATTGAAAATCAGTCAATGTAATTCCTGAAAATAGATATCTCAAATCAATGTGGTCATTCCATCGTAATTATGTCAAAAAAATTTGTTATGTGCTGATGTGGAACATAAATGGGTCCACAAGTCTAACTAAATAAAAAATAAATTAGAAATATGTCTAACAATTTAATAATTAATTAAAAAAGTTGTCAACCCGGAAACTCAATCCTGCAATCACCTCCGATCCCAACCCACACTCTTCTACCTCCATCTATGGTAGCCTTTGTCGTCTTTTCTCTAGAAAAGGAAAAAGAAGAAATAAAAATAAAAATCTTAAGACGCTCATTTCCACACCCTTCATCGAATTGGACCCAGATCGAGACTACCTTTGGTGACAACTTGGATTGGTGACGACTTTTGTGACTCTACGGTCAATATTTGGGTGATCGACAACCTCACAACCTTAACCTTGGAGAGCTTGTTAGGCGCTCCCTCGGTGATCTTGGTGATGCAGAGAATGGCGAGCTCTTCCTTAAGATAATCTCATTGTGCAAAGAAATTTTTTGACAACTTTTTTAATTAATTATTAAACCCACATCAGCACATGATAGAATTTTTTACTGAATTGTAAAAGGATGACACATCTATTTGTAACACCTATTTTTAAGGACTACTTTGATTGATTTTCAAGTTCAGGGACCATCTTGATGGTGTGAGTTAATTTCAGGGACTATTTGTGATAAAAACTCTTATATCTTGTGGGTTCCATTTATGTGCCAAGTCAGCACGTAACAAAACTTTTGACGGAATTGTGATAGAATGACCACATTAATTTGCGACACCTATTTTCAATGACTAGATTGATTCATTTTTAATTTCAGAGACCATCTGGATGGTATATGTCAATTTCAAAGACCATTTGTGACATAAACCCTAAATGAAAATGCAAATTTTGTAGTTTGATTGCTTGCATTATTTTAAAAAAAATAGCTCATGTATATCTGGTCTCGATTCGAATTTATATACTACTATGATTAGCTAGTGACTCTTATTTTTCTTTTCCATTAAACAATTAACAAAGTACTATTGGTAATCATATCTAACTTAAATATTTAAGAGTATTTAGTCTTTTAAAATGCGAATATGTCTTTAATCTGTTGTCCATACTTGAATTTTACAGTTGTTAGTCCATATCATATGTCATCGATAATAAATAAATAAATAAATGAAATTGAAAGAGTGGGTGGGAGGAGGCTAGAATGGTTAAGTTCAGAGTGGAGATGTCGACAATGAGTAACTTTTAATATTTGATGGATCTAAATAGGTGGAGGGTGGAAGGGTTGGGCTGGTGTAGATTATAGGTGGACAGGTTTTCGATCGTGCAGGTCCGAATTGTGGAAACAAATGGGTTGAGTTCAAGATAGGGTTAAAAAATTACTCTCAAATAGGTATAGGGTAGAAGGTAAACACTTGAGGTTAGATTATTTTGGAGACTGTTGGGACCTGAAATCTTGGATTGGGCCGAGTTGGTTAACAACCTGGAAAGGACACTGTGAGTCTCAAACCAATGGTGAAGTGGTCAGTCCAGTAATGAGATGTTTATGGTTCTATCAAGTCCTAGGTGAATTGGGATTGCTTAAAAAATAAACATTGGATTATGGCTCAGTCGAGTCCTAAACAAAGTAGGATTGTTGGAGGATCAAGATAGGTTTTGATAAGGTTTGATTAAATTGCTTAATGATCAAAACGTATGTCTAGATAAATGAATGAATTAATCACATAAGATTACTAGGTTCATAACCTTAGTTCAGGTCGAAGATGGCGGGACTCAGTGGTGATAGAGTTTGGGTGGAAGAATGATTTGTGAAGATAATTCTAAGTGTTTTTATATAATGTTGAAGAATTGCAATACTATATGGATTCTGCAACTTGGCACTCTTGGGCATCAAGTAATTTGTCCCTATAAAATACAAGGGGATTTGCAATGTAGAACACAACACAAAAATCAACACTCTACGGGAAACAATTTCACACCCTTTTGTGAAAACTAACCGTTAGCTTAAATTCTGACTGAATAGACGAGTTTGGGTTGGCAATAGACGGACGAAGACTGACTGGATAAAAAAAGGTTTTCCAAAAGCAACCATATTATTGGACATGTATGCCACATCGGCACACTAATAGAAAACTTAATGGATTTTATGGTAGGGATTAAAGTGATGTGCGGTAGTCAATTTCAGGGACCACATTGATCAATTTTGAGATTAAGGGAAAAAATGATGAGTTTAGACTTGAAATTTGCTTTAGACTTGAAAATTTAGGATGGAAAATAGTTTTCCCTTGTTTGGCAAACATTCAGCAAGAGAAAAGGCAAATTCTACAAGGAAAAAATGTGGAAATTGGGGATGAAGTTTCCTGAATTTAATTTCTGTGTAAATAGGTGTAATTTCACAGTTCCAACTATGACAAGAATCACAAATTTTGGGGGTGTAGTCAAATTAGGATTTGATAAAATTTGATAGGATTTTAATAGACTTTAAAATCAAAGTGTAGTCAATTAGGATTTTAAAAGACTTTGAAATCATTGTCTAGTCAAATTAGGATTTGAGAGGATTTTAAAAATACATTCAAATCCATAGGTAGTTAACTGAGATTTTAATGGATATTTTTAGAGTGATTATAATCTAGGTGTATTAAAAAAATCAAAGATTTGACAGAGTTGTGAATTTTGTTAGATTTGTGAGCACAAATATATATAAGCAAGACAAAACAGAATCCCACCTCACCCCTAAGATATCATTTCAACCTCTAACCTTCTCTCTTCCTCCATAATTATTTTTTTATTCCCAATTCTCTCTTTTTTTTTACGAAATGAAACCTCCGGAGTTTCAAGCAAAGTTTTAATAAAATAAGGACATTTGTCGAAACTGGGTTCCTAACCTCATTTATCAAAACAAAGTGTTCTCTATGGCTATCAAATTTTCCTTGACCTCTCTTCCTCTGTTAGGAAGATAAGGACTAGACCATGACTTGCCTTCATACGTGGCAAATTCATAATGTGTAAAAAATTACATAGTTTCACAAGCGATGAAACAAACTTAATTACAACTTCAGCATACATGAAAATAATTAAACATCCAAATATTCCTAGATCAGAGCATTTGTAAAGCAAGAGAAAGGATTTCATTCCGTGAAGTATTTGCATATTTAGCCTGATTAAATATCTCAAAGAAATTCATTTTATGTTGAATTGGTGTGTCTCTATTGGTTTGGTGATGTTTAGAAATCGTAAGAAATCCAAAAAAAAAAAGGAAAAAAATCTTACAAATTCATAGAAATCTGTAATAGAATCCATATTAATCTAACAAAATTCATATTGTTGTAGGCATAATTTATTGAACAATTATGGAGGCCAGTGATAGGGGATGCGGCAGCATAGAGAGAGATGTATAATTGTGAGGTGTGTGTTATCTCACCCATTATGCCTTTATTTATAGTAGTAGAGAAGGTAAATTCCTTACCCCAATGAGATTACAACTCTAATAAGATAATATCTAGTCTAAGAGATAATGTAGAATCCCACAAGGATATCTTAGATATGTTAGGATTTACACAATCACATTCCAAAGCTAATAGGACTGCAACACATATAGAATTGTAGAGTCTATTAAAATCCTTTGAAATTTTCACTTAGAAGAATCTATAAAAATCCTCTTAAATCCAAATTGACTACACCCCTACGTGGGCAAATCTCGCGCATGCCAAATTTCATGATCAGGGCGCCACATTTCATAATAAAACATGATAAGGGTTTAGGATTGCATCGTTCGCTCTGTTAACTCTCCAATCTTCGACGAGATTTTTGGCTCATGCATCATCTTCTTGATTTGTTCTAGGCCAACACCTCTATTCTCTTGTTTCCTAAATTATTTTAGCTTTTCGCGTGAGATGCATCATGATAATCATAGATCATAAATCTGACCGGGATATGGATGATAAGTGAACCAAATTTTATTGTACTACAATCAAGGTTGAAAAAGTGTCATGATTAGTTTATTTATACTTCTACTAATACGGGTAGCCATGATATGTTGATAGGTGTCACTTATCATTTATGAAATTAGATTAATTCATTAATTAATTTCTCTGACCACTTTAGTTAGAACCTAATAGGTCAAACACCTATGATAAGTTCTAGTAACGTCATACGGATGATGATAAGATATAATTAATTGTTAATTATATTGGATTAATTATATGGGTCTATAGCTTTATTTAATTAAAGGGGTCAAAGTCACAAGTCCAAGAAGGCAAGTGAAAGTGGGCTTGATGCAAGTCACAAGGCCTTAGGCACCAAACCCTAAAGAGGTGTAGCTAAAGGTGTCTATGAATATACCTTGTGTTTCTCTCATATGTACTAATGCAATCACTTTTGTCCCTCAGAGAAAAGAGAGAACATTTTTAGGCCGAAAACACCTATTTGTCACCCAAACCCTATAATTCCAAGTTAGAGATATTGCTATCACATTTAAATCAAGCACTCCATCATCTGCTAGTAGTTTTATCATTGTGGTTGCTCTTAAAGTCTTAACACTTCAAGGGTTTTGTCACATCCCGGCCTCGGACGGATCACTCCCCAAGCCCGCTCCACCACTGTAGCACGATATTGTCCACTTTGGGCTTATCATTCCCTCATGGTTTTGTTTTTGGGAACTCACGAGCAACTTCCCAGTGGGTCACCCATTATGGGATTGCTCTAGCCCCATTCTCGCTTAACTTCGGAGTTCCTACGGAACCCGAAGCCAATAAGCTCCCAAAAGGCCTCGTGCTAGGTAAGGATGAGAATATACATATAAGGATCACTCCCCTGGGCGATGTGGGATGTCATAATCCACCCCTCTTAGGGGCCCGACGTCCTCGTCGGCACACTCGCGACCAGGGTTAGGCTCTGATACCAAATTGTCACATCCCGGCCCGGGACGGATCACTTCCCAAGCCCGCTCCACCACCGTAGCACGATATTGTCCGCTTTGGGCTTACCATTCCCTCACGGTTTTGTTTTTGGGAACTCACGAGCAACTTCCCAGTGGGTCACCTATCATGGGATTGCTTTAGCCTCATTCTCGCTTAACTTCGAAGTTCCTACCAAACCCGAAGCCAGTGAGCTCCCAAAAGGCCTTGTGCTAGGTAAGGATGAGAATATACATATAAGAATCACTCCCCTGGGCGATGTGGGATGTCACAGGTTTCACGTGATCAATCATGAAGAGGAAGATCGAAAGAACGAGGATGATCCTATAAAGCAGCACATGCTTGGCTAAGATTCATGTAACTAAATCTCTTTTCATTTGTTCTTTGTTAATTATCAATTACAACCATCCATATACATAATTGGGACAATATATTATGTGTTATTTACTACTTTCTGCCGCGTATTAATTTTTTTTTCAATTACATTTGTCCACTGCTCTAAAAATCCCCGCCTAGGCGCTAGGTGGTTGGTTACCGTCTTGATTAATGCCTAGGCGTTTGAAAATTAAGAAAGGGCACCTAGAGTTGCTGAGGTGCCCGCCTAAACCGCCTAGCCCGTCTAGACCCGCCAAGGTTGCGACTCACTTAGACAGAAAATAGATAACTTTCACTTTCCATTTTATTTTTTTCAATAAATTGTAAGAGACTTGTTGAATGCTTAAATGAATACACATTGTATGTATGTTCCCCATGTTTTAATTATGTTCCAATACTTCATAATATATATGTCATTCTATTTTGTAGTTTAGAATGAAATTATATATATATATATTAAGTATGAACACACTTATTTACACAAAATATAATAGATTTACTTAAATCCGCCTAGGTGGGCAGGCCCCAGCTCGCCGCCTGACTAGCGCCTAGCATCTTTTAGAACCTTGCATTTGTCCCTTTAATATGCTCGAAAACCCCAACAATTCGATTCTAATTTCCCTCTTAATTTGTTATTGTGTTTAAGGATTATTTCTTGTTATGTTAATATAGTTTTGATTTGTGGCTTAATGTCTCAATTAAAATATATTTTTTTATGTTAGGAGCAATGAACAGATCCCAAAGAAAATAAGTATGTGAACAAAAATGCGAACAAAAGCTAAAGAGAAAGAAAGAGAACCCCCAGAAATTCAAAATGAAAGGAGAAGAAAATGATTATTTTAGATGGAAAATAGATATGAAACGTGCTTTGGCTGACATACTTCGCTAAGAACGAAGATCGGGAAACAAAGGAAATAATGTTTATAATAACCTGAAAATTAAAAATATAGGAATATATGGAGTAAATCGAGACTAAATAGATTTATGGTTATGAAAATTTGTTTACGTCGAAAAATTTATTGATAAGTGGAAAAGGTGAAAATGCCCCTAGTTGACTAAATGTAATTTTACAAGGATGTATTTTATCCTCATATATTTTATCTTATTTCTTGATATAATTGGATAAAGCTCAACCCTATGAAAGCGTGGGCGAAAACTATTTGTGAATCAAAGTTGAAACGAAGAAATTGGAGCCTTTGAAAAGAAAAAAGGAAAAAAAAAAGTCTAAAAGATGCCAGATGGTAGCATGAGAGAGGAGAAAAATGAGAGATGCAGGAGAGAAGAAGGGGGAGGGGGACCAATCGGGAGAAGAAGGAAAACGAGAGGAAATGAGGGGAAAGGAGGGAGAAGGGGATGAGGGAACCGAATGCCCTTTGACCCGTCGACCCGACCTGACCCGGCCATATCTTCCGATTCCGATCACCGTTGGCGACGGGACCGATGCCAAAATGATCCTTACTTTGAACTCAGTCGTTTTCTCTCCTATTTCCACCCTAAAAACTGATGAACATGGATTGATTTTAAGAGAAACGGCATAATGGGTGCGACGAGTTTAGCTTCGATTCGTCAAAATCTGAAGCTAACTCCGACCATCACCAGCACCAATAGTCTCACCTCAATGTCAGGAGCAAAGCCCAAGCAATGGTTGGGGCGTTGGAGTTTGTTTTGAGGTCGAATCGTGAACACTTATATCTAGGGTTTCCAGCAGTCCAAGGCTGATTTCATGTGTTTCCTAGCCGAATTGGACTTCAGCCCAGGTATAAAAATTATTCTTCTCATTGAACTCTACTTACTTGTAAAATTTAGTAATTTTTAAAGTTAGTCGGAAAATTTGGTTTCCGTTTGTCGGAAACCGCCACCTGCGGCAGGCACATGGCCAGTGGACTAACACTGCCTTTTTGTGTAAATTTTGATATTTTAAATTCGTAATTGGTACCCATTTGAGGTGATTTGTCTGTGAAAGCTAATGTTGAATATTTCCAATACTATAATATTTTCGGAAATGGATAAAAGAATGAATGGTGAACTACGAAAGACTTGATCCCGCATCAAGGGTACGTAGGTAGTCTAACAGGGTTAGATGCAGCCTTAAATAATTGAGATTAATCTTTTGTTGGGAATTTGATTGAAGAAGAGAAATTTTGGTGAATTATTTGAAAATTTAATCTTATGTGTTGGTCATGTGTTGGCCGATATCTAAGGGTGGCACAAGCCATCCTATCATTTTAGTATGTTGCTGATGAGGTATATTCCCACCACGGCTATTCATAATTTTGATAAAAGACAAAACAAGATTCAGAGAGATGAGATTGCATAATTGTGCTTGATAGGAGCATATTTATGTGACTTTGTTATCTTATTTCTTTGTATGTACTTAGTTAATTTCCATTTATTGTAGTAATTTAAGCTATTTTCGTATTATTGAAGGTCCGGTTGGTAAAGATGATAATAAATGGCAAAATGGAGCAATTTAGAGCAGTTTTGGATTTGGATTGGATAACATATGTGGATAGCATATGGGTTGGACATTTTTGGTGTTTAAATGATGTTAGACATGCGTTAAAATTTGGAGAAATTAAAGTTGAGGCTTGGAAGGCAATGAATTATACAAGAAAGAGGAATCTTAGTTGGAGAGGAACCTTATCTTATCTTATCTTATCTTATCTTATATTATCCTACATTATCTTATCTTATCTCCAGCTGCAAAGAGGAATCCTAATCACATTCAAACATTTTCTACCTGATTCTTAGAGTCCTAAAATAACTTAAAACACCTAATCCTTTTTCTACTTGGATTCAGCTGTTCTCCCCCTATAAATATGAAATTCCTGCAGCGATTTAGGGTGTGTCGCGCCTACCATTCATCCATTGAAGTTGCTGGAGTTTTCAAAGTTCTCTCTCTTTGTTTTAAGTTTCAATGTTTATTTTAGATTGCTTTTCAGTTGTGATGAACATGTGTGGCTAAGTTTCTTTTTAGCTAGAGGTGAATTCGAAGCCACGATCATATGTTTTATATAAATTGATTACATCCAGTTATTATTTCATAAAACATGAATGCAATTTGCTTATTTGCTTTATAGAAAACTGATTCTTGTATGTTTATTAAGGGTGCACACTTAGTTTGCATGCAGAGATTTGATGCTAGAATATAAGGGAATTTCACCTAATCGTTATGAATGTACATTTGCAAGTAGTAAAAGTCACTAGTCATGATTGAGTTAAGTAAATTCTTGGCATGACTATCATGCTTTTCATAGTTACGAATGCTTTGTCAATGCTTATGATTTTCATAGAGCTTAATGATCTTTGAGATGTATCTTTATCATGCTTTTCATAGTTAGGGAACTCGAGAAGAATAATTTGGTTGTGTAGTTGAGTCCAATTCAATGAACTTAGGAAAATCTGAGAATTAATTAGTGCTGTTCACGATTAATTTGGGGTATTGTCATTCGTGGTTTATAGAAAGAATAACTGGAAATCGATTTGTATGCATATGATTCATGTGTGGAGAAGAATCTTTTAGCTATCCTTTCATTCATATTTCATTCACAACTTAATTTACTTATTGCCATTTATTTTTTTTTAGTTAAATTCGTCCAAAATCCCCCTCAGTCATTGTTTTGATGTTAGTTTAACTTACTTTTCAGTTTTATAAGTTTAGTTTGTGTTGATTAGCATCCCTTCTAATCCCCAGAATATAACGATCCCTACTTACTCGTACTACGATTGCATAATTTATAGGGTTTAATTTGTGTGTTAGTTTCTACCACATCAGTGTTGACGGACATGTCTACTCGAAAGCCCAGACATCCTAATGATATCACAATCAACACATTAATAGAGCAGAAGAAAATCCCAAGTATGCATAGATACCAATATGACATAAATAGCTTGAAGAGAGGCAATTTGTTCATTGAATTTCCAACAAAGAGTATCAACCACAACATTTACCTAACCAGGATGAATCATTAAAGCCTTCAAACTCACTGCCATCGTCGAGGAAGAGAAAAGACGAGTGCGTTCGTATATCGATGTTCCAACTCCTAAAAACTTTGTTCACAATCTTCATCCCACATAAAATTCACTCTTTTTTAGGTCAACTTTGTGAGAGGTAAGGCAATATCTAAGAGATCCTGCATAAAATATCGGTAATAACTAGTTGGACTGAGAAAACTCATTATTCTGAAATGTTCTTGGGTTGCTCCCAAGCTACAACTGTTGAAATCTCCCAAGAAAACTGATCTGGTCCTGCCAAAATTGACACTTACTCAATTTCGCATACAACTGGTGCTTCTTTAACTTCTCCAACATGAACCTCAGATGTTTCGCATGCTCAGCCTCACCCATACAAAGTTTGTCAAGATCAACGACCTTATGGTTGCGAGCAATCTCCATGTAGGTCCGACTTTCCCTTTCTACACTAGTCTTAGCTAGTGAAGCTGTGCAATACCAGGTGTCTGCCAGTACGTGGTCATTCCAATATCTAGGACACTAGGATCGGGACAACACTAGGTTGCGCCAATGAAGAAACATAGAACAAATTTTTGCAATGGTACCTTAACTTTAACTCAATTGGAGCAATGGTCCCTCAACTAAAAATCCATTATCATTGGTCCCTCAACTCATCAAAACGTGCACCTATAATCCCTCAACTAAAAGTCAATTACCATTGGTCCCTCAACTTTAATCCAACTAGAGAAATGGTCCCTCAACTTTAACCCAATTGGATCAATGGTCCCTCAATTTTAACCTATTTGTAGCAATGGTCCTTCCAACATAACTCATTTTGGCAAAATTCTAACGAAGTTGACGAAAATGACTATGGCTACACATTTTGATGAGTTAAGGGACCAATGGTAATGAAATTTTTTTTAGGGACCATTGCTCCAATTTGATTAAAGTTGAGGGACCATTACTACAATTTACTTAGAAACATATCACACCGACACTAACCTTGGCTAGTGGAGCTGTTTGACATTGGTTTCGCCACTAAAGTTGGGAGTATCTGGTATATGAATTAGATTTTCCTTTGAGAATGAGTTCGCCATGTTTTCTTCATTAAAGCAATCCAGTCTTGTACTGGTTTGCCTTTGAGAATGAGTCTTCTTATACTATCATATCACTAATAAGTGCACTGATATATGCTATACGAATTAGATATAGCATTTGTGTCGTGTTTTCCATTTTCGTGACATGCTCGATATTCTAACGAGTCGTGTCGTGTAACACCCGTTAAAACGAACAAGTATGACCCGACCGAACTCGACTTGTTAATATTGCCAGGTAGTATGACCCAACCCATTATTCGTTAAACAAAATATATTTTAAATCAATAAATAATCAAATAAAAAAATAATATTAAAAATGTAAGTGTGATCAAAGAATTTAACAGTATGGAGTTAATTTCACATAAGTGAGATTAACTCCTATGGTATTGTTGTAGTAAGGTTTTTTAATAGTTCTTAATTAATGTAGAAGTATGAAAAATAAAAGAAATATATACAAACTCTCGTAATGACTGATGCGAGATTTATACGCGCACAAATTAAACCCTCTTTTTGACAATTGTAGTATAAGTATAAGTAGGGATCGTTCTTAACCGGGGATTAGGAGGGATTGTTAATCACTTGGATTTTTGACTCAAAAACGTAAAAACAATATAAAGCACTAAACTAAATTGATTTCTAACTAATTTGACAATAAAGTAAAGGGGGGATTGTGTTTGGACAATATTAAATTAAATGGAAAAATTGTAATTAAAGGCAAAACGTAAATATGAATGAGATGAAAATATGGATGATGGAATAGCCAAGGGGTTCATCTCCACACATGTTATACTTGCATACAAAATTGATTCTCAGTTGGTCTTTCGATAAATTATGAAACTCGACACTCCAAGTTAATTAGGTCCGCTTAAATTAACCTTCAAATTTCCCTAGAATCATTGAATTGGATGAATATGCATCGCAAACAAATTATTCCTAACAAGTTCTCTATATGAACAGCATGATAAAGATACAAGTTAGAATCATTACGTTCTTTGGAAATTATAAGCATCGACAAAGCATTTGTAACTATGAAAAGCATGATACTCTTGCCAGGAATTCAATTAACGCAATTGTTTATAAGCAACCTCCACTACTTGTGAATATAAGTTCATAACTATTAGGTGAAATTCACTTATATTCTAGCATCATATTCATGCATGAAAATTAAGCGTGCACTCTCAATCAACATACATAAATAAGTTATCGATCAAGCAGTTAAACAAATTGAATCCACAACTTATGAAATTCCAACCAAATATAATCAATTCATATTGCAAGTATAACCATGGTTTCGAATCACCCCCTAGCTAACTAGGGGGATTTAGCCTCTCATGTTCACAAAAAGAGAATTACAAATGAATTTAAACATAAAGCACAAAGGATTGATTACACCTAGAACGCCCAACGAATCCACGTGAATTGGTGCGCGTCGAAGCTCCTCTTTCCTCTTCTCCTTCTGTGGCAGATTGGTTAAATGGATGATTTGGATGTTGTTTTGGGTTGGGGACGGATTTTAGGGAGGTTGGTGGTGCACAAGGTGGTGGGATGATTTGCGGGTTTAGGGATGGATCTATGGTGATAAGGTGGTGCGGCAAGGGTGTGTGGAGGTGTGTAGAGGTGTGGAATGGAAGGAGAATGGATGGTAGGCTGCGGATATGGGAGAAAATTGGGAGATAATACACGGCTTATTGTGAAAATATGTGGAAGATCAGAATTATGGAATATGGTTAGAATGGCAGCGTCCTTGGATGGTAAGGCTACGGGAATGGTTTATGCACGGATGATGGGGGGAATATGGTTTATTAGTCTAGCCTCTTGAAATGCACGGTTTAGGGTAAATATATGGGATAATGGGAAGTGGATGATTATAAATGGAATAATGGGCTAGTGCGGATGGTGGGATGGTGGGTATAATAATTAGAGTGGTGGGTGATGGTGCTACGGATGAAATAATAGGTTGAATGTGCTGCAAAGAATAATGGTTTAATGGATAATTAGTGGGATATGGCACGGCAATATGGAAGGAAAATGGGAAGTGGTGGATTTAAAAATGGGAAGTGGACGGTTTGTGAATGGGATATAGTGGTGTAGGTGGAATGGTGGGGGGATATTAGATTAGAAAAAAGGCATGGTGGAGGTAATGCACGGATTGGTATAGGATAATGGGAAGTGGTGGTTAGGTGATAATGGGTGGAAGGTTTAAAGTGGATGTAGTTTAAATGGGAAATGGTTTGCACGGGTTTTGGGATTTAAATTAGGTTATGGTGGTGGAATTAATGGGGTTAGTGGAATGTACATTTTGAATGGAAAATGGGATATTAGCTTATGGTGGCTACGGCACTTTGTGAATTAGGTTATGGTGGTGGTAAATGTATGAATGAATCAGAGGAATATATGTATGTAGGGCTACGGTTTGTGAATAAATAATTGGAGAGAAAGATCCACCAGTTTTAAGAATGAATGGGGAATAAAGAAAATGGTAGATGGTGACTGAAAAATAATGGAATGAATGGTGGGATGCACGGCTTAGGAGGAAGATTGTGTGATGCATTGTTTTGGACGTCCATTCCTCGTGCTCTATTTGCATACACCACATTCCAGCTCAGTTTTGCTCCAAAAGCTCCAAATTGCATCATTTTATGTAATATGTCCTTTAAACCTGAAAACACATGAAAGTAGCTTAAAATACTACTTTAACGAAGAAAACATAACAAAAATGCATAAGAACTAGCTAACTAAGGCGCATAAATATGCTCCTATCAAATTCCCCCACACTTAGCTTTTGCTAGTCCTCTAGCAAAACAAACAAAAGAAAGAAAACAAAACGAAACAAACTAACCAAAACCAAAAACTAAACCTTCCAACGTTCGCCTCAGGGATTTCCAATGAAACATGACATGTCAAAATTCATTACTCACATGGCTTTTAGTCTTCCTTTCCCTCAAGCACATACTTAATCATAGTCACCATTCACTAGTTCGCATTTAATCAATTAAAACATATTTTGAATGTAGTAACATGCCTTAGAGAATTCCCTCAATTCCTCACTCGTTATGCACTCAATTTTCACTCAAATTTTCTGACTACACACCCTACACTAGTTATATGTGAGAAGATTGATGTAAACATGAAAGACTAATACTCACATACGTTATACAAAGAAAGCAATTTCGGGAGTAATTAAACGTGTATGGATATGATCTCATGAATGGGATGCTACTACTTAGATGCGAGAACCAGTGACACCATATGCTCATACCAAATTCAAACTCCACATTTGAAATGCACAACACTCAAGATAGAAGTCAAGGGTTGTAACGGGGCTTGGGGTTTTGGCTAACAAGGGAAGGTAAGGAATAACAAACGTTCTTTAAGCAATAATAAGTAAAGTAATTAAGACCTAGAATTCCCTTAGAATGCAGAAATCAACTTTTAAACAAATAGGGGAGATTCAAACAACTCTTAGGGCCTAATTCATTGTTTTGGGCCCTTACTTCAACAACCAATACTTTTCAACTATTTTCAACTCTTTTTCCATTTTTTTCTTTTCTTTTTTTTTTTTTTTTTTTTTTTTTTTTTTTTTTTTTTTTTTTTTTTTCTTACCGTGCCTATGGCACAAAAACTCACATGAATACACTTTCCCCCACACTTATTTTCTGCACACATTAATCAAAGGGAATTCATTCATGCTTACTATGCTTCAAGAACAAGGGTACGGATGGTCCTAATCTAGGCTAGGTGAAGATAATGTGGGTTAACAAAGAAAGTAGGCTACACAAGGCTCAACGGGGTTAAATCCTATAAAACAAATGAAAAGGGAAATATGGCAATTTGGCTATGGTGGTCACTACACAACTTCATCTTGAATACGTGTTATGCAAATCAATGACATGCTTTGAATGAAATGGGCATGAGTTCTAGCATTTGGAACTAAGTGATGAAACGCCTTCTAAGTAGCAACCAAGCAAAGAATAATGAGATCATGCAACGACTTTAGAAAACAAAGAATGCACAGATTTTAACTCTCCAAATAAACGTTTAAGCTCAAGTCTCACAGGGATGTAGTGTTAGTTTGAGCTCATTCCTTCAAGCATGTTATAAAAACTAATTTTTTTTCTTTGTGATTGCATGTGAATTCGTAAACTATAACGACAACCAAGCATAAACCAAAGAGTATATCAAACGTCCTTCCATGTTTGTAACTTTCTTTAACCATCATGCAATTAAAAACCAAATCCTCATCATTGCGTTGGAAGGTGACCTACGACACAAACACACAAAAACAACTTTAAAACAACTCTTTTTGGGTTTTTCAAAACAATTTTTCAAATTTTTATGGGATTTTCGGATTTTTAAGTCAACACACATTAAAACAGTTTAAAAACATTTTAAAACAGCAAGGAACAACACTTGAAGTTATGGGTGATAAAATCCAACAAATTTGCATCAACATACTTAGTTACCCCCCCACACTTAAATCAAACATTGTCCTCAATGTTTTAAGCTTAAAACACACCAAACAAAAGAAAACATATAAAACAACAACTAAACATACTAAACATGGCAGAATGTATCTATCAAAGAGAAGAGTTTTAGAGATGCAAATCTGGTTATGGAGTGTAAATTCCATCTTCTCCTTGGTGATTGCAGTGAGGCTCCATCTTGAGTGATTCCACAGGCTTACTCTTGAAATGTGCTGCTCCCATCGTTGATTTTCCTTTGTGCTACTCGTGAACTGGGTAGCAGGCTTCCTTTGGTCTCCCCCGAAGGTCTGAGCTTCCTCCTTTTATCTGTTTCTTTGTTCAATCTCTCCAATTCGTATTGAAGAGGGTTAGAGGATAGCTCAGCAAAGCTAGGTAAGCAACCAGGGAATAGAGTCCAGATAGACTCCAAGTGCCGGCTGATTGCTTCTTTCACTTTGCCATGCAAGTAATATCAAGGACAAAGGAAAAGACAGGGAAAGAGCATGATATGATATACCTTTGCTTTTGCCCTTGATGATATGAGATACCTTTGCTTTTGAAGAAGCGGTGAATGAATCAGCACATGTATTTGTGGTGCTGTTTCCTCCTGGGTCATCAGTACTCCAGGCATCTGGTATCATCTTTGGGGAAGAAGAAAGAATGGAGTATTTTGAAAGGCTTTGCTGGGAGTGCACCCTCAGAGGTGAGAAAGAGTTGGGCATTTTCTTCAGTTCTGTCTTGCCAAAAAAAAATGAAGGTCGACATATATAGGGAATTCAATAGCAAGTGGTGATACTGTTCTTTTACCGTTGTCGACAAACATTTTGATCCCGCAAATCCGGCTTTTTGGAATAGTGACGACTCTTCGATCTTTGAAGACGCCTCTTCGATAAAGCTGCACGCGTTTTCTGAAAAGCAGATAAAGCGTCGCCGAACTTTGCGCTTGTCGGCTAAAGACGTGTAGTTGCGATGATGGCCTCCACGTGTTGAACGCGATTTCTGAAAAGCCGAGGCTTTTCGAATTGGTGGACGCGTTGCCTTGGCTTTTTATAGAGCTATCGATCACCGCCAACTTACACACTCTAAAGATTTTCCATTCTTGAAACTCGTCTCCGGCCCTTTTTGAAAATCTACTCCGTCCACCCCTTTTCTTTTAACTTCGTGAACAATGGCTAGCTCATCCAACCCATCGAACCTTTGCTTAGATTTGAGTCTAAGCAGTGATCCGGTCGCGTCTCGTCAGGGTAAGGTATGGTGCCCGTCTTTCTTATCTTCCCATGGCCCTCTTACAGATGAGGACTCTGTGATGACGGATCCCACAACGGCTACGATAGTGGCTCGGAACCTCCTCACTCCCAAAGACAGTCAGCTGCTTTCAGGACGGTCCGATGAGTTGGCCGTTCAAGAGTCCCTGGCTCTCAGCGTTCAGTGCGCTGGTTCTGTGTCAAACATGGGCCAACGCCTCATTGCTCGCTCCCGTCAGGTTGAATCTTTGATGGCGGAGGTGGAGAACCTGAAACAAGAGATCAAACAACTTAAGTATGAGAATAGAACTTTGCATGTGCTTGCCAATAACTATTCGTCGGGCATGAAGAGGAAGCTTGATGAGATGCAAGAATCTCAAGGTCGGATGCAAAGTGACCGTCAACGGCTTGCGTCTTTCTTCCAGGGGCACCTTTTTCCTGGGTCATCCAGCGTTCCGCCAAGTATTGGGGCCTGGAATGCTCTATCTCCGATACCTATCGCTCCCATGCCTCTCGCTCCGATGCCTTCCGCTTCTATGCCTTCCGCTTCTAGAGTTTTGCCTCGTAGTGGGTCTTCACGCAAACAAAAACAAAAACAACCTTTGTGAAGCTCTATTTGTTAGATACATTTGTAATTTCTCGAAAATTAATGAAAAAACTTTGTTTTATTCACTGTATTGGGTTGCCTCCCAAGTAGCGCTTTCTTTTACGTCTTGCAGCCGGACGAAGAACTTCTTTTCTCACTTAGGACCCCCGGCATGGAATTTATCGTTGAATGGGGGGTGATACTTGAGATGATCCGGTAATGGTTCAAATTCTAAAGTGGGCGCCTGGATCATTAACAACATATTAGTATAAAAGAAAATTGAAATTCGGGGAGGCGGCTTACCTGTATGCTCCAATAAGAACTTAAGTACATCCTCCACGAAATGCTTCTCAAAACATTCAAGAATTGGATCTTTGTATGGAGTGGAATAGAGATCTGTCCTAAGATCCATGTAAACTCTTTCACCAAATTGGATTTGAGTAGGTGGCTTACATATGGGCTGCAATATTGGCTCTAAAGTCGCAGCACATTCAACAAATGCACAAGGGTTGTTTTCATTCAGATTGGACATTTTGAAGGTTGTGGCTGTGTGATCCACTCCAATTTCCTCCTTGATGAATTCAAGATGCTCCTCAACCACTTTTTCCTCGTGAATTGTTGGAAAGGTGTCCAAGATGTCTTTCTTCCCCTCATCTTTCATGGATTGTATGAACCTGCCAGGGAAGGGTGCATTTGGGGGAACAAAGTTAGAAATAATTAAATTTGGAACAACCTTACTTGAATGGGGTGGTGTAGGAATATTGGGAGGTTGCGGCAAGGGTTGTTCTTCCCTTGCCGTGCCTTGTGCATCCTCCTCCTCTTCGAGCAGTAGCAATTCATCCATGGGCTCATCTTCAACCATTTGTTCTTGAATTTGTTCCATGCATTCTGCATTCTGCCTAAATTGACTGTTCCACTCAGCCAACTTTTTTGCTTGATAGAAATCCTCAATTGGTCGCCAAAATGCGTCTTGTTGAAATGGTTGAGCTTCCCTGCCCTGCTCCACAGAATTCAGTTGTTGAATAACTTCCTTATAATAATTTGATATACCTGAATTTGGATGTGAAGATTGAGGGGAAGGCTGTGGTGGTGCATATGAATCCTCATATGGTTGCCAATATGTTTCTTGGTGAGTCTCCTTAGCTTGATTTTGTGAACCCTGCACCAAAGAGTTTAATTCATTAAGAATTTGATTATAATCTATTGACGAACCTGAGTTTGATTGAGCATATTGCATATAAGGTTGTGGCGGCTGCATAGGTCTTAAACAGAACTCCTCATATGGCTGCCAATATGCTTCATGTTGAACTTGTTGAGCTTCCCACCACATAGAGTTTGAATGATCACTCCAATCGCTTTGTGGATATTGATTGGCTTGGTATCCTTGCCTATAAGACGCACTAAATGTAGGGACATTTTGTATTGTGGTCCTTTCAGCAATCTGCGACAATTGAGAAGTAAGATTTGCCAATTGAGCTTGAATGCTAGCAAAATCCATGTCTTACTTCTCAAGCACCTAAAATCAAAGAAAAAGAACTAAAGCAAATATCAAAAGTAACATCAAACAAAGAAAATAAAACTAAGTTAGAAACTAAAACGAAAACAAACTAAACCAAAATAAAAGAACCAAGGGATTAACAAAGTTGCTAATCCCCGGCAACGGCGCCAAAATTTGATGCGAGATTTATACGCGCACAAATTAAACCCTCTTTTTGACAATTGTAGTATAAGTATAAGTAGGGATCGTTCTTAACCGGGGATTAGGAGGGATTGTTAATCACTTGGATTTTTGACTCAAAAACGTAAAAACAATATAAAGCACTAAACTAAATTGATTTCTAACTAATTTGACAATAAAGTAAAGGGGGGATTGTGTTTGGACAATATTAAATTAAATGGAAAAATTGTAATTAAAGGCAAAACGTAAATATGAATGAGATGAAAATATGGATGATGGAATAGCCAAGGGGTTCATCTCCACACATGTTATACTTGCATACAAAATTGATTCTCAGTTGGTCTTTCGATAAATTATGAAACTCGACACTCCAAGTTAATTAGGTCCGCTTAAATTAACCTTCAAATTTCCCTAGAATCATTGAATTGGATGAATATGCATCGCAAACAAATTATTCCTAACAAGTTCTCTATATGAACAGCATGATAAAGATACAAGTTAGAATCATTACGTTCTTTGGAAATTATAAGCATCGACAAAGCATTTGTAACTATGAAAAGCATGATACTCTTGCCAGGAATTCAATTAACGCAATTGTTTATAAGCAACCTCCACTACTTGTGAATATAAGTTCATAACTATTAGGTGAAATTCACTTATATTCTAGCATCATATTCATGCATGAAAATTAAGCGTGCACTCTCAATCAACATACATAAATAAGTTATCGATCAAGCAGTTAAACAAATTGAATCCACAACTTATGAAATTCCAACCAAATATAATCAATTCATATTGCAAGTATAACCATGGTTTCGAATCACCCCCTAGCTAACTAGGGGGATTTAGCCTCTCATGTTCACAAAAAGAGAATTACAAATGAATTTAAACATAAAGCACAAAGGATTGATTACACCTAGAACGCCCAACGAATCCACGTGAATTGGTGCGCGTCGAAGCTCCTCTTTCCTCTTCTCCTTCTGTGGCAGATTGGTTAAATGGATGATTTGGATGTTGTTTTGGGTTGGGGACGGATTTTAGGGAGGTTGGTGGTGCACAAGGTGGTGGGATGATTTGCGGGTTTAGGGATGGATCTATGGTGATAAGGTGGTGCGGCAAGGGTGTGTGGAGGTGTGTAGAGGTGTGGAATGGAAGGAGAATGGATGGTAGGCTGCGGATATGGGAGAAAATTGGGAGATAATACACGGCTTATTGTGAAAATATGTGGAAGATCAGAATTATGGAATATGGTTAGAATGGCAGCGTCCTTGGATGGTAAGGCTACGGGAATGGTTTATGCACGGATGATGGGGGGAATATGGTTTATTAGTCTAGCCTCTTGAAATGCACGGTTTAGGGTAAATATATGGGATAATGGGAAGTGGATGATTATAAATGGAATAATGGGCTAGTGCGGATGGTGGGATGGTGGGTATAATAATTAGAGTGGTGGGTGATGGTGCTACGGATGAAATAATAGGTTGAATGTGCTGCAAAGAATAATGGTTTAATGGATAATTAGTGGGATATGGCACGGCAATATGGAAGGAAAATGGGAAGTGGTGGATTTAAAAATGGGAAGTGGACGGTTTGTGAATGGGATATAGTGGTGTAGGTGGAATGGTGGGGGGATATTAGATTAGAAAAAAGGCATGGTGGAGGTAATGCACGGATTGGTATAGGATAATGGGAAGTGGTGGTTAGGTGATAATGGGTGGAAGGTTTAAAGTGGATGTAGTTTAAATGGGAAATGGTTTGCACGGGTTTTGGGATTTAAATTAGGTTATGGTGGTGGAATTAATGGGGTTAGTGGAATGTACATTTTGAATGGAAAATGGGATATTAGCTTATGGTGGCTACGGCACTTTGTGAATTAGGTTATGGTGGTGGTAAATGTATGAATGAATCAGAGGAATATATGTATGTAGGGCTACGGTTTGTGAATAAATAATTGGAGAGAAAGATCCACCAGTTTTAAGAATGAATGGGGAATAAAGAAAATGGTAGATGGTGACTGAAAAATAATGGAATGAATGGTGGGATGCACGGCTTAGGAGGAAGATTGTGTGATGCATTGTTTTGGACGTCCATTCCTCGTGCTCTATTTGCATACACCACATTCCAGCTCAGTTTTGCTCCAAAAGCTCCAAATTGCATCATTTTATGTAATATGTCCTTTAAACCTGAAAACACATGAAAGTAGCTTAAAATACTACTTTAACGAAGAAAACATAACAAAAATGCATAAGAACTAGCTAACTAAGGCGCATAAATATGCTCCTATCAATGACAAGCTTTATAACTTTTGTAAAGAGACCAACTCCAAAATACGCCACCATAATCCCATAAATATAGATTTCAATTTAATTGTTGATTGTTGTTTACGTTTACACTCCATTCTTCTCATCAAATTTCATTTTTTCAAATTTTCTTTTTTGAAAACATGATCTTTTAGCGGATGCAGAATGATGAATGGGTCAGATTGTTGATATTACATTCAAATTTTTACGGTTAGTGAAAATACTGTTCAAAGTGTATAAAGTCTCTAGAAACTATATAAGACAACTTATATTTCAGTTAACAGTAAACATCGGAATATGATATCAATGATTTGAATTATTCATTTTTTTGCAACTGCTAAAAGGTTAGGTTTTCAAAAAAATAAAATCCGGTAAAAAAATAAAGCGTAAACGACAATTGACAGTTAAATATAAAGTTATGGATTATGATATCAAATTTTGGAGTTGACCATTTCACAAAAGTTGTAAAACTTGTCATTATGAGTGATTGTATATTTTCTTTTACATTAGTTATATGAATTTTTATTAATTTTGTACTCAAACAATTAACACTATTCATGATGGTTTGGAGGGTTTTAAAAATCCAACAGATGATGTAACGATCGTCTAAGTGTAAAGGATGCAATCACGAGTGTTTATAATATTTTCTTTCACATTTTTCACTTTTTACATTAATTAATATGAACTTTTATTATTTTGAACTCCCCTAAAAACACTTTGCACGAGGGTTTGTAGGGTTTTACAAATCGAAATGACTATGTACCCACCATCAAAGAATAGAAGATGTGTGACAACCCGTCCCTAATTTTTGGTTTTTATAAATTTTAAAAGCATGATTTTACGAAAATTCCCTTAGAGGCGAGGGTATTGACTTTCGTTGACCAACGTATAATGAGACGTACAAAATATTCTTTTGGTGTATTCCTGAAGTACTCGACTATACAAACGCGAAGGTGCAATCGGAATTGAAATCAGAGCTGCAATTAAAATTTAACGAAACATCAAATACCGAAGACAAATTGATGAATTTCATAATTAATAGATATTTTTTTGTGACTTGTTTTAGGGAGCAACATGTGTGGCTTGGATGGAAACAAGATGAAGGGAATGAGAGTGTTGGACAGAAGAGAAGAAATAAGGATAAGAGTTTCAGGAGGGGTTGGTGGTGAATCGGATGAGGAGACAGGAAGAAGCTGCTGTCACATCCCCTGGGACCCATCATGGAAAGTTCTCGTGTGAGTTCCCAGAAACAAAACCGTGAGGGCGTGGTCAGGGCTCAAAGCAGACTATCGTGCTACGGTGGGGTCGAGCCTGGGATGTGATGGGGGCCTGGGTCGAGATGTGACAGCTTCCTAATAGAAATAGAAGGAAATGAGGGGAAAGGAGAGAGGTGAGTGGCACCCAACCCAGACCTTTATCCCCTTCACCCATATACCCACGTACTCGACCGGCAGTGCCACTGGGTTCGAAGCAATTTCCGGCGATTTTGACCAATTTTTCGATGATTTTCACCCATTCACCACCACCAAATCTCATCACCATATCCCAACATCTAATTTTAGCCAAAATTGACATGAAATGGTGAAGATTGCACGAAGAATACCCCGTGGGTGCAACGGAAGACTTGTCCGAAATCCACCAATTCCGAAATGTTTTCCTTAAATTACCACCACTAAAACACTCCTCAAGAGGTTAGGAACAATGCCCAATCAGTGGTTGGAGCGTCAGAGTTTATTTGAGGACGAATCAAGAACACTCAAATTCTAGGGTTCCGGCGAGTTCATGGCGATTTGAGGCTTGTCCCAGCCAAATTAGACTTGGCCACAAGTATAAAACTTGTTCTAATTACTGAGATCTTCATTTCTGTTAAGTTTGAGAATTTTTAGAAATAGTTGAATTTGCAGCGGCGCATGGGCAGAGACCCCACTTGACCTTCCTAGGCTAAATTTGATACCCCAATTCCATATGTGAAGTCCGATTGATGAAATCTCATCGTTTGAACATAGTTGTGATAAAGACCACCACTTGACCCCTATATGAATCGATGATCCGATCGTTGGATCGTCACCAAACCTTAATACATTATAGTACATAATATTTAAGGAAATTAGGAACTAACGGATCGTGAATCTGATTTACGGATCTTTCCGAATTGGATTTGTAAGTTTGTAAAATAAAACTTCGGCCGCCACTTAATTTTACCAATTGGTGGAGATCTGACCATCAGATCGTTCCAAAACTTTAGGATGTTGTTCTAGAAGCATTATGTGGATCTCTGGAAATTACGAATCGGAAATCTGAGGAGCAGATTTTCCGGATCGAGTTACGTAGGGTTGTGGACCCTACTGTCGACCTTTGACCGACGGTTGACTTTTGGTCAATAGGTTACCAATCATTTTAGAACGTCCTTGGGGGATATATTTTATGTAAGCTATGTGTTCTATCGATAAGAATTTTGAGACGTGATTTGATAATTGTTCTAGGCGACGATTGTTCGTGGTGCCTTGATATTCGTGCTAGGGAGTTGTAGCGCGGACTCCAGGTGAGGGGCATTTGTTTTCCAGAAATGTTTTTATATGGAATTATGCTTTGCTTGCCATGTCGTAAATAAGTTACATTTTAAATATGGCATTGTTACACTTGTGAATTGTATTGTGTGATGTTGCAGAGATTCAGGTAAGTTTTAGGTGAGTATTATGTGATTGAATGGGTTGTATTGCATTGCTATGCACACATTTATTTAGAGCTTATCATGGATGCACCCCGGTATTAGTACTCCCGTCCGGGGCTAAGGCTAACCTTCACGTGATTGTTCACCTTCCACACCATACGCTCACCTTGGATCCAAATCTGGTACCAACCTGTTGTACAGACCACAATATGTGGTTCGGATTCGTAGGTGACCTGCGATTTATCACACAGCCTTCACGTGATCGTAGCACTTGTTCGTACATATTTTTACCCAACCTGTTGTACAGGTCACCCTAAGTGACTTTGAGTCGTGTACTAGCCTAGATTGATGAGCTATAATTCCAGTCGTACAAGTCACGTTAGGTGACTCCGATTGGCATACTATTTTATATTGGTTTCACATCTGGTTTACAACTTTTAGTGCTGAAATGTTCTGACATGGCATACTTCAGTTTTCACTGCTCTTGTGGTTTCATACCTACGCAGTATTATTTTTTGGAAACTATACAGGTTTTACAGCAAGAGGTTATAACGTTTTCAAAAGGTTTTTATTAAAACTTTATTTTCAAGCCCACTCACCCTTGTTTTTCGCCCATCCAAGTTTTAGCTGCTGAACGTTTGTATCGACGAGGATTCTTGATGAATCTCAGTATAGGTGGCTACCTCTGAGGGTATAATCCTTATCCACTCTACTGTACTTTACTTATGCTCTGACGTCACAGGTGAAATGGGTTCATTCCCACTCACCAGTGCACTCTTATACTTAGGCACTTTTAGGTTTAAATTTATTCACATTTTCCACATCACTTCACTTTAGGGCTTCGTCACCTTCCAGGTGTTTACCAGCACAGCTCGATTCAGAGTCCTAATGGACATACGGGTCGGGGTGTGTCAGGATGCAATCACGAGCGTTTGCACCATATATATATATATATATTATTTTTTTGTTTTACACTTGTAAAATTGAAGTATTATGAATTTTTTAATGTGCTTTGATATTTTTTTACTATGGCTATTGTAGTAAGTTTCTTTAGTAGTTTAAAATTATCAAAATAACTTTTTCTTATCGAGTTGAAATGGGTCACCAGTGGGTAAACCTGTTAAGAACATGTTATTAACGAGTTCTTAATGTGTAGTCAGGTAACGATTTGATTAGTTAACGTGTTGACACGAAACCTGTCATTTTCGTGTCGTTCTAAGTTGGGTTAACATGTACAAGAATGCCTCGACGCCAGGAGTCGTACACCTTGTTTCTATGCAGCACAAAGCAAAGGTGTGGACCAGAGTTCAAAACTATGTGAAGTCTTGGAAAAAAATTTATGTAGTAGTGAGGGGTATGCTAAGTCAAAGTGGATTTAGTTGGGATGCAAACAAAAAGATGATAAGTGAAGACCATGTTTGGCAAGAGTGTGAAAATATCATAAATTCATTTTTTATTTATTTTGTGTGCGTGTGATGTCCTTTTAATTTTTCTTATACTTATGATTTGGTTGTTAATTTTCATTTTTTATTGGTAGTCCCATAGTGGTGCTAAAAGTTTTTGTTGGAAGGTCATTCCAAATTAGGACGATATAGTGGATTTGTGTGGCAAAAATAGAGCCACAGTTGAGGGTGCTAAATCAGGTATAATAGTCGTTGAGATTATGACTCATCGCTTAATAAACCTAATCATATTGATTTGGTTGGTGATACATAAGGTTTAAAAGATATTGATTATTAATGAGGTTTCACTTAATTAGCTAACGGTCAAGACTCTAAACAAGAAAAAGTCAGCATGTTCTGTTGATGTGCCTCATGTAAAAAGAAAACTAGCAACCCCTTAAGATGTCATTGCAAATCACTTGCTAAGATGGCTTCATCCTTTCAATACTATATTCGTGCAGACACAAAGAAGCTTGACTACAGAGGTATATGATGAAGTAAATGCGATACCAAATCTCAGCGAAAAAGAACAAATAAAAGCACATGCTTGGTTGATAAAAAATGACAAGCAATTTCTCTGGGGAAAAAACAAACAACCAAATCCATCAAACAGTCGACGGGAAATTATGCATTGTAACACATCAACACCTTAACAAATTTCAAATAAGTAATGTTGCCATCTGTACAAGCAAAAACATATTGCAAATGGAAGCCAATTTTTAGGATGTGTAAAGTAGGAGTGGGCACGGTCCGGGCCGGCCCTAAATTTGGGTAGATTGGACCAAACTTGTTTAAAAATGAAATTGGGCGGGACATGGTGGATTCTAATTTAAAAAAAAACTGAGCCGACTTAACCCGACTCGTTTAAAACGGGTTGGGGACAGAGCTATATGATGCAGAAGTCTCACATACGGTTCCCTAAGAAGGGAGTGGCTACCTACGTTCTTTACTCTAGTGTTGTCATTTTTCTGAGAGCAAGCCTGAGCTTTCTTATTCCTTCATTCATAGCTCCCTAATAGTCCTACGGGTCCACTGGTCATTTTTTTTTTTGTTAATTTTACGATGAGTCCTTCTTTTCTTTTTGCTTCACCGCTACTTTCTCATGAACTTTCTTACGCGCTTTCTTTCTTTTATTCGTCCTCATGAGCTTAAAAAATAAATAAAATTAAAAAAATCTATGCATATCAATAGCCAAATGGACAAATTGCAAAAGGAAATACAAACAAATTTAAGAAACCAAACAAAACCAAAATAAAATAAAATGAAAAATAGCAGCAAAATAAGTAAAAAATAAATTCAATTTCAGCCATAAACAAGACAAAAAACAAACACCCAAAGGAAAAACAACTTACCACGATGATGAGGTTTTTTGGACGGCGACAAACTTCGGTAGCGAGGAACAATGGACAAGAGCGGATAATGAGAATATAGCTTAAACTTTCCAGTGAAACGAAAAGGAAAAGGAGGCCCTTGGGTCTGGAGTTGGAAGTAAGGGTTATAAGCCAAAAGAGGTCATTTCACAATGAGCTTGAATTTCAAAAGAGGAAAAATGAAAAAGAAATAATGTAGGTTTCAACTAGTAGGAATTTGGGTTTACAGTCTGCTAATTCGCATTCTCAATATAGCCCAAGCATAACAACTAGTTACCAACAATCACAACACTGGATGAACTTGAGACACAATAATAAATTCTCCTATAGTTAAGGCCATGCCCTGTTGTCTCAATTTTTTGGAGCCGTCCCGTCTCGCCAATTTTGCCAACCCGCCCCAAACCGCGTTGACCTGCCCTGTCCCACATGTACCGTATATAGAAATTAGTAGTTTAAATGATAGCAAATTTTGTTTCGGTGTTCTACTTTGCACTTTGACTTAAAAAAAAAATCTATTATTTTGAAAAACACAAATTCTACAAGTTATTCGAACAATACAATTTGTAAAAGCAACCAAAGTCAATAATAACTCTCTCCACTGAGAGCAATTCTCTCTACTTGAGAGCCCTTCTCACCATCTTGTGTGAGTAGTTACAATTTTCGTTGTTGCCGACCCTAACTCTGGCTGGGGTCGATGGCATTTTCTTCTTTTTATGCTATGTTTTTTATTTTGTATTTCTTTGTTGTGTTTTCCCTTTCCTCTCAAACCTATTCTAGTTTGTTCTCAACAATCCTTTGGCATACCTTTTTCTAGGTCATTTCCAATTTGACCTATAGCCCCTTTTCATCGCGATTCGTTGAGATCAATCGATTAGGTGTATCGAATTTTGGTGGTCTCACCGGTTTGGTGTTATCCACACCATCACCTTTTCTCTTTCTCTGCTTTTAGCAGCGTTGCATGTGGACTTTCACAGGCTTCATGGTTTTGTTTTTTCCAGCATGTCTTGGGCTCAACTTTTGTTTGGGCTTCTTCTGTCATTTTGTTTGATCTACTTTTGCTTGTATATATTTTGTCTTTGGCTAGTGATTTGTAAGTTTGTGTTGTTCGTTTAATAAAAGTTTCTACCTTTAGTTGATAAAAAAAAAAAAAAAAAATGAAACTTGTAATTTCCGTCATTTCCTAATTTCTGTGAAATTCTCAGTCGAAGAAATTTTGAATCATGCAGTTTCAAGAATTTCTGAATCCAAACAGTAATTTTATTTTGAGCAAATCAATCCAAACAGTGTTGACTAAAATTTTTCTTAAAATTGGCTTAAACTAGATTTACAAAAGGTGTATAAAACTTGTAGGCCTAAATTGTAATATAAAAGGTAAATCACAACCGAAGGCGAAGGAGGAGGTCCAAGGTTGTTCCCAATTGCTTCTACACATTTCGTGCTGTGAAAGAAATGGCGGAAGCATCATCGGCGTCTGCGACGAAGTCGGATGAAGAGAAAGTAGAGATGCTGGACCGGTTGCTAACTCGGCTAGCTCTCTGCGATGACTCCAACCTCCAACCCTTACTCTCCAAGCTTCTCCCCTATACGATTTCTTCACTTTCTTCTCAATCCTCCGCCGTCCGCAACAAGGTCAGAGTCAAACTCTCTCTCTCTCTCTCTCTCTCTCTCCATTCGCTTTGCTACTTTTTCCTCTCGATGGTGGTCTTCAATTTCTGAACAATAGTTGCCACAAATATTGGTTTACTTGTATGTTTAACTGAATTTGGTAATTGGGTTTTAAATCTATGGAAATTTTAATCTGGAATTGGATTTTGTTGTTTGGGGGCAGGTTCTTGAGATATTGAGTCACGTAAACAAGAGGGTGAAGCACCAACCTGAGATTGGTTTACCCTTGTTGGAGTTATGGAATATATATTCGGAAGCTAATGCTGCTTCAATGGTCAGGAATTTCTGCATTCTGTATATCGAGATGGCAATGGACCGTGCAGATACAAAGGTATCTCCATGTTCCTTCTTCCTCTCATATCTTTGTATGTACAGCATATGATCGTACAACATTGTATCTTCTTTTACAGCAAAAGGAAGATTTGTCAGCTATACTTCTGTCGGGCGTTTCCAGGCTTCCTCTTCAGCACCAAGAAATTATACTCAGACTCGCTACTAAGGTAACCGGCAGTCTTATTAGAGTGGGTATGGCCAGAAAAAGGTGTACATTTTGTATAGTAAAAATGGATATGCTTTGAGCTTATTGAACTATGATTTTGTACTAAAATATGGTATCCAGTTCATTTGAGGATCATAAAAGAGTATAGCACAGAATAAGAACTTAGTATTCTGACTTGATTACAGGTCATTGGTGAATGTCACTCAAAAGGAATTAACGATGAAGTTGCTGCAAAGTATAGAATGATAAGTGATTCCCAGGACAGGAACGTGTTTCTTGAATTTTGCCTTCATACAATGTTGTATCAACAGTCATCTCAAAGGTCTGGAAGTGGGTTTTAGTATAAAATGTTCGAAAGTTTCTTTAGTCATACATACTAAAGTACTCATGCTTCACAACAGAGAATGCCCACCTGGACTTTCGATTGCTCAAACCAACCGTGTGACAGGGAAACAACCATTGAAAAATGATATACTTCTAACAAGAAAGGTAAATTTGGTACAAGTTGGAAGTTCTTCTGTGTATAATATATTGTACATGTTTTTTCCTATAGGTAGTGATATGTTACTTTTTATGATGGCCTTTTACTAAGGGTATAATTCTGCTGGTGTTCGGGTTGTGGGGAGAGGAAATATAATAGGTTTTGTTCTTATTTCCTATTGTTTGTTTGGAGGGGGAAGGGATGATTTAATAAAGTGTTTTCCCTTTACTTGAAGTAGGAGGACAAAAGTATTTGGGTAACATGTTTGATTTATTTCCTATATTCTTTTTCTTTCATTACACATATTTTGCTCCATTTGCAATCCTTAAATGACTATGATGGAAAACTTAAGTGTCAAAACCTTTTTGTTCCTTCCATTTCTGAAAGGATTAATTTTTTTTTTTTTTTAATTTTTTGGGATGACGGGGAAGGTTACCCCCTCCCATTTTGTCTTGTATATCCTTCGTCATACTTCAAAAATATATGAATTATTCTTGTCCTGCCATCACCCTTATTTGTTTTCCATCCTCCACCTCTCTCCCCTCCCAAACATAGGGTAATTTAAACTAAAACTGTTTATCACAATTAATGCATGTATGTTTATCCATGTGTCTGTGTGCATGGTTTTTTACTACTATCAGTAAATATATATTTATCAATAAACTCCAATATTCCCTTTGATTTTCTGCAAGCAGTTGGGGATCTTGAATGTTATTGACGCTATAGAGCTGGCCCCTGAGCTCGTTTATCCGCTATATGTGGCTTCCTCTGTAGATTGGTACATTTTGATTTCTCCACTATAACTAAAATTTCAGTCTCAACTTATTTGATTTTCTTATTTGATATGTGGATTCATATGTTAATAATTGTGTAATTCTAGTCAAGAGCCTGTTGTTAAGAGAGGGGAGAAGCTTCTAAAGAAGAAGGCTGCTGGTGCTAACTTAGACGATTCAGACCTGATAAACAAACTTTTTTTGTTATTTAACGGTACAAATTCTGAATTCTTTTGTTCATTTTAATTGGTTGGCTGAGTTAGTAATTTTAAATTCAGATGTAGATTTTAACTTGTTCGTATATTGTTCTATTGTATTTGTATTTGTGTAATAGCTTTCTGGGGAGATAACTGTGAACTCATCTTTGAAGAAGAAACAATTTTTTATTGCAAAGAAACAATAAAAATACAAGAGTGGACAAGAAGTCTGCAAGGGCACAAACAAAACAGGACAAATAGCACCATCACCCTGACATTTAGAAACTATAAAACAACACAAAACTAACTAATAGCAGCATTCCAGTTACACCAAATTCTGAAAAAGACAATTATCTAAATTCTGTAGTAACCGATGCCCACAGAGATGACCATAACCGAACTTTATCCCACAAGGATATACTGACTTCGTTGTCCTAAAAAATCAGCTTGTTTCTTACCATCCAAATGACCCAAAAGATAGCTGAAACTATACATCCCCATAAGACCTTCATTTTCTTCCCTTTTCCTGATAATTTATGTTCCTCTACCATAAGAGAATAACAATACCTGGGTAAAACTCAACTCATACCGAACTCCCTAAACAACTTCAACCAGAGATTTAAAGCCACCGGAAAGTGAAGAAACAGATAATCTGCACTCTGAACTTTTCTTGCATAAAATGCACCAATCAGGTTGTAGACATGAACTAGGTCTCTGTTTTTGGAGCATGTCACAAGTGTTAATTTTCCCATGAGCCACTAACCAAAACCTTCACTTTATTAGGAACTTTAGATTTCCAAACCAGGCCACAAGCCTGAAAAACCCTCTGCACAGTTTTTGAGGAGGAAATCGCAATAAGATTTAACAGAGAATCCTGAAGAATCAAATATCCAATTTCTTGCATCAACTCTTGAGGGGTGAATGCGAGCCTGATCCAAACTTGTCCGGAAAGATGGCAACTCGTCCAATTCCACATCATGCAAATTCCTTCGAAACGCAAATTCCCAATTCAAAGAATGTTCGGCGAACTAGCCACACTAGAAATACTCTTGTTATGAAACCTGGATAAGTTGAACAACCTAGGAAATGAGACTTTGTAAAGATCTTTGGCCCAGCCAAATGTCTTCCCAAAATCTAATTTGATCTCCTTTACTAAGAACAAAACTGCAGCACTCCAGAAAAGAACTGTACCCTTGGGAAATATCCTTCCAAGGACTTCTACTTTTTCCAAACCGAACTATCTTGGAATCCCAACCATTGCCACTGAGACCATACTTGCTTCTAATCACTTTATGCCAGATGGAATCACTTTTCATAGTATATCATATAAAGCCTATAATCTGTGGTCTAAATATGAATTGACATATTTGTGGTCAGATTATAGCTGCATTGTGCTGCTTGCTTATCCAGTTGCAGAACTTGAACTCTTTTGTTTGGTCCATTTCCAAGGGTTTTGGACTCTTTTGTTTTATTGACATGAATTAAGTTTGTTTTAGTTTCAATCCATCTTCTGTACATAAGATCCAGTTTATGCAGGTACTGCTGGATCTCAAAGTGTTGCTCCTGAATCTAGAATCACTCCAGCAAATCCTGCTTTGAAAGCAAAACTTATATCTATTTTCTGCCGGTCTATTACAGCAGCCAACAGTTTCCCTGCAACTTTACAGTGCATTTTTGGTTGCATATATGGTATGCAGATTATCTTCTTAAAGTTAGTTACAAATCAATTCCTACTACTTGACCAAAATTTTGATGCCTAAATGTTGGCTATAAACTTTTTTGGTGTTAATGAGTGTTTGAGCATGGTCTAAATGTTATAAATTAAATTGTTCTTTTGAGAGTCAAATCTATTCTATGCATATCTGGAGTGGATGCTTTTGCTCAAATTTCAAGAAAATGTAGTCATATATTATGGTAGCGTTGGTTCTTGACAAAGGAATTTAAATGTAGCAAGATTGTATATTTAAAAAAGTCACATGACCAGTGTACTCTTTCTACATCAGAACCATCACACTAATATAAATTATAATCCTCTAATGTTTATGTGTAACATCTCTCCAATTGGCTTTACCCCTTTCCAACAGAAACATTATTTCCATTTTATATTATGTTGGTGTTGAGTGTGTAATATAATGCTCTGATACAGATTATTTATATTGATGTGTTGTGTTTGGGTAATTGATAGGAAGTGATACCACCTCGAGGTTGAAGCAGTTGGGAATGGAATTCACTGTCTGGGTATTTAAACATGTAAGGACATCGGGAATTTTTTTTTTTTTTTTTTTTTTTTTTTTTTTTGGATTTCTGTTTCACTTGCAAAACTTTTTCTGGACATTTTGAAGAAGGCATTGATTAAAACTTGCAATATGATGTGCTTTTCAGGAGTTGGCCCACTTTAAGGGTTAGGCATATTAACTTTATGGTTGCAGTACATAATTTTCTGTCAATTGTCTTTTCTCTTTATGTGCAGATCACAAGCCTAAGTCTTTTATTTTTATTTTCTCATTTTTTTTTTGAGAAGATCACACAATCTTCTATGCTTTGTATTTTATTGGTTTATAGCAGTGTTTTAAACATTCGCCCCAAGGCGCGCCCAGGCTGCTTTGGAGGTGGGGCGGGAGGAAAAATTGTCTCTGTTTTGTGGAAGTCGGCGAAAAATTCGCCTAGGCTTCGTCAGGGCACACCCAAGGCGTTCGACTGGGTGTCCTTTTTTCTTTTTAAAGTGGCCCAGATCTGAAATTTTTGAGTTGCAGAGCGGTCTGCCCAGCGAAGAAAATGAAGTTGCTAGTTTTTTTTTTTTTTTGGCTGAGTTTTCCTTTTTTATATATTTTTTTCTCCTCAAAGTTTAAAATGACCACTTTGTTGCCCCCTCATTTTCTTTTCTGTTCACTTTTTGTTTTATATATATATATATATATATATATATTTTTCTCATATACAAGATCAATGTTTTAAAAAGCTCACCTCAGGGCACGCCTAGGCGGCCTCTGAGGCTGGGTGTGAGGGTTGCCGCCTCTATTTTGAGGGAGTGGGCGGCAGGCGTCCTGGCGTCTCTATTTGGCTGCTGCTTTTTATTTATTTATTTATTTATTTTTTTTTGCTGTTGTTGTTGTTGTTAACTCCCAAACCCAAATTTTGGGTAGGGTTTTAACTGCCTCATACCTCTTCCTTGCACTATCGTCTCTCTACCTTTTATTTTTATTTTTATTTTTTTATATAATGGCTGTGTGTGTTGTCTGCGTGCATTGTTATATGTGTACTCATTGTGTTTTTCATCCTCTTTTATATATATATATATAAATGTGTGTACATATATTTATAATATATGTGTGTGCTCAGGGTGATTATTGATTAATAATTTTTTTTTAATATAATATATGAGTAGGCTCAGTGTATATATTAAAAAATTGAGGTCCCGTGAGGTTTCGCCTCACAGCTCACGCCTCATGCCTCACGCCTAGGCCGGGCTATCCCTCGGACGCCTCACACTTTTAATACATTGTACAAGATAGATAAGCATTTTTTGTTTTTGTTATTATTATTTTGTAAGATAAAGAAGTATCTTTTAATGGATATTCTCATGACAGGTCAGCAGGAAAAAAAGATAAAACGTCTTTTTTTTTTTTTTTTTTTAACGTTATACTATTTTCTTAAAAGAAACATTATTTTAACCTTATTTCTTTTTTTAAGACTACACATCCCATCCAAATACAACAACAACAAAGCCTATTCCCACTAAGTGGGGTCGGCTATATGAATCCTAGAATGCCATTGCGCTCGGTTCTATGTCACTTCTTCTGTTACATCCAAGTACTCTAAGTCTTTTCTTAAAGTCTCTTCCAAAGTCTTTCTAGGTCTTCCTCTACCCCTTTGGCCCTAAACCTCTATCCCGTAATCACATCTTCTAACCGAAGCTTCAGTAGGCCTTAGTTTCACATGTCCAAACCATCGTAACCGATTTTCTCTCATCTTTCCTTCAATTTTGGCTACTCCTACTTTACCTCAGATATCCTCATTCCTAATCTTATCCTTTCTTGTGTGCCCACACATCTAACGAAGCATTCTCATCTCCACTACACCCATTTTGTGAAGTGTTGATGCTTCACTGCCCAACATTCCATGCCATAAAGCATTGTCGGCCTTATTGCCGTCCTATAAAATTTTCCCTTGAGCTTCAGTGGCATACGACGGTCACACAACACGCCGGATGCACTCTTCCACTTCATTCATCCAACTTGTATTCTATGGTTGAGGTCTTCATCCAACTCTCCATTCTTTTGCAAGATAGATCCTAGGTAGCAAAAGCGGTCGCCCTTTGGCACTTCATGATCTCCAATCCTCACCCCTAACTCATTTGAGCCTTTGTTTGCACTGAACTTGCACTCCACAAATCTCATATACATATAAAGATGCACTTGCATAAGACTAAATGTCTGGATTCCCCTCTATTTGTTTGATTGTTGATTAATTTGATTGCTTGGTTAAACTTGTTTGTGACTTGTGCACTTTTGATTGACAATGAATTTCTGTTTTACAAAGTATTATATTGTTTATACATTATATTTTATATTAAAAATTTTAACGGCCTCATGCCTCAAGGCTTTTCCCTAGGCGGCACTATCTATGAAACGCCTCATCCACGCCTTCACCTTTTAAAACATTGGTTTATAATTTAGGGTGATCATTTTGTTGATCATGTTCATGCTTTTCTATGTGGATATATTGTCCACTTTTGTATTTTTATTGGTGTAAGCTATAAAACTTCATCTCTTGCTTTTAAAACATTGGTTTATGGTTTAGGGTGATAATTTTGTTGATAATGTTCATGCTTTTCTATTTGGATATCTTGTTTGATTTTGTAACTTTATTGGTTTAAGCTATAAAAGAAAGGAAATTAGATTCGTGGACTAGCAGTCATCAAGGATAAGCTACAGTGAGAGACAACTGAAACTAGGATAATGGTTATTGAGGGAACCTTGGACATTTTAAACACTTTGACATTAAATGTGGTCTCCCTAGAAAAGCATGGAGAGTGACCTGGAAGGATGAGGATAATGGTTATTGTTTCATGGACTTTGTTCTAGCTAGAAAAGGTTCTGGGAGATTGAGCCAGCTAACTTTTTTTGTTGTCACTAACGGTATACCTGGGGGTAGATTTAAAGTGTCTACACGGCTTAGATTGTTAGAACTCCCTTTTCCTTTTCTTTAACCTTGGAGGTTGATGTCTTAACTCTTAAGTAGGTTGGTGTCCTCAATTTCCCAGATGACACCATTTATTCAGTTCGGGGGATAAGGCTGGTTTTATTGTTCTTTGGATCAGTGTTACCCATTACGCTCAAACCCGTCAATTTTCGATCTGGGGTCGAGTGATCCTATTCGTAGGCCATCTGCTACCCTATTCCGTCAACTTAGCCTTTGTGTGGAACTCACCATTTTCCGAAATAATCGAACCAAGTTACATTCTCAGACGAATTTTGACTGAAATATTGTATGGACTATGCCTATCACCTCCATACCCGTACCATAGTGACTAGTTGATTCCCTACCTGTTTTTGTACCGCATACCGGAATGAACCACAACCCTTGTGACAGTTCTTTGGATAATCATCTGGAATTGTGTTTTGATGGCTATCAATCATTGTAGGATTATGATTCCTTTCCTATGGGTGTTTGATCTGAAATATGTGAGTGGCGTTCCTTTTTTTTGGGGTTTGCTTTGGGTGGTAAGCTGTGCTGTTTGAGTTTTTGGGATCCCTGTAGTGGGAAATGTCAGGAAACGGCTGGGTGTAGGAAAGCCTATCTCTCTATAGAGGGTTGGGTCGTCTTGATTCAGTCTTAAGCAGTATTCCTACTAAACTTATTTCTTTGAGACTGATCTGCATATTTTTTATTTTGATTAAAAATCAGTGAATAGAAATTGGCCTCAATTTATTTTTTTAGGGAAATAGTATTCCTACTTAACTTATTTCATGGTTTGTACTGTTATTCTATATTTTTCTAACTTCTAGTTTTAAAACCTCTATGCATGCAGTCAACGATTGATCAACTCAAACTCATGGGCCCTGTTATTCTGAGTGGAATTCTGAAGTCACTTGACACTGTTTCAAGTTCAGAATCAGGTTTGCTCTCTATGCAATGGATACCTTTTAACTTATGTTCATTTGTACATTTTACAATTAGATGGAAAGGGCAGAGTTTCAGTCTGATTGATTTAGTACACTGAATTTACCCAGATGCTACTGTTAGGGACTCCAAAACTTTTGCTTATCAAGCAATTGGCTTGCTTGCACAGCGCATGCCTCAACTTTTCAGGTTGAGTACCTTCCTATTTATTCTTATCAAGAAGATAAAAAACCATCCTATTTGTTTCTTCTGTTTCCATTTTCTTTATTCCTTAACTTTGTGCATATGGTTCTTCCGACGTCTCTTGCATGCTTCATATCAAAACTTATAGGGGAAAAATGTTTGGTTGTATTTTCCCTCCTTGCAGAGATAAGATTGACATGGCTGTGCGTCTTTTTGATGCATTGAAGGTGGAGGCCCAGCATTTTCGCCTCAGTATACAAGAAGCAACCAATTCCCTTGCCACTGCTTACAAGGTAATGCCACAGGCTGTGGGGTCTGCTGTCCCCCAAAACGGTCTCCCCTCCATGTCTCCTTCATTTTTTGATATGTCACCACTTAATCCCAACTTAACTCTGTTAACTTTTAATGATTTACAAATTAAAATACTAAATAAAAAAAAAAAAAAAAAAAAAAAAAAAACCAAGAAACCAGTTGCCACTGAAGTCCCACCCACCAAGCCTGACAGTCATCGGCTGCAACCCCCGATTCTAGTTGCCATTGCTAAATTCTTCCCTCGACTCTCTCTCTGAATAATCTCATCCATGGAGACTATTCAATCAACTTTCCCAAATTTTCAAATCAGCCGAGAACTCGTCGAGATAACCCCATCCCCCACTGCTCCTAAATAGTCAAATTGAAAGCCATAGGTATCATCCATTGTCAATTAGAGTACAACAACGTGAAGCAATGATTTTTATCATTGAACGAGTAGGGTTGGGGCCATTGGGCCACTTTGATTAAAAAACGCAATGATCTTTCATAGATCTGAATCTTAAGCCAAGTGAGAGAGGAGGCTTTGGCTGTGGGCCGGTGACGGGTAAGGAATGGGTGGCTGGCTTTTAGGGCTGAGTGGGTGGGGGGTGGGTGGGGATTGGGGAGTTTTGTATCCGCTAGTTTTTTTTCTCACTTTTTATTATTTATTTTTTCAATTTATTAAAAGTTAACAGATTTAAGCTGGAGTTAAGTGGTATGACACATGTAAAAAAAAAATAAAAATGGAGGAGGAGACATGGAGGAGACGCCATTTTGTGGACAGCAGACCCGGCGCCAATGCCAATGTTCTGTATTTGGTTGTATCTTTGATTATAAACATTTACCTACTTTTTATTTGTAAAGATTTTATTTGGCCTCAAAGATTTTGAACAACCAATTTATGCAAGTCATCATGTTAGAGCACAATAAATAACTTCATTGATTTATATATCTGGAAGTTGTTATTTCACTCCAAAAAATGATCTTGTACTCCTTCCTAGTAATAAAGGAGATAGGAGTGCATGATTCTACTTTTGAGTGCATTCTGGTAATGTTTGCATTTCCAGCCCTCTTCCTAGTTAATTTAAAGATGTTCTCATTTTGTCATGGTTCATGGTTAGTGTTGGTTCAAACAGAAATGTTAAGGCCTGGTGTTGGTTCGAAGTTCAAACACATTTTTGCTTGAGTGTTCAAGAAAACAACCAATGTAGCTGCCATCCTTAATAGAAATGCCGATGTTGGTCCAAAACAGTAGAAAAGGGCCATAAAAACTGAGATTTTGGAAATATTCTAGATTAATTTTGGTCGCATTTGCATCAATGTCGCTCAAATATTGCAAATATTTGAGTGATAATTCTCTTCTATTTGTGTTTTTCTTCTGAACTGTTTTGCCTCTAATATAGATATAATACGTTAAGCTTTTCTAGATCTATTCATTTCCCAGTTTTATGTCAGTATCTCTCACAGTTCCAATTTTCTAGTTACCAGTTTTGTATATTCAAAATATTTATACCGATTATTATCTTCTTTCAGGGTGCCCCATCAACAGTGCTAAAGGATCTGGAGATGCTTTTGCTAAAAAATGCTCAAGAGGTGTCTTAACTTTTGAATTTTTAGTATATTGGTGTCAATAACTTTCTTATATTTCTTTCCCTTCTGTTCTCCTGGTATTTGAATGTATTGCTTCATTTTATGTTTCATAAATTACTTTTCATAATGGAGGCCTGATAAAGTGGTGGTCACTGCTTACCAGGAACAAAGTGAAGTACGATTCTGTGTGATAAGATGGGCGACTTCTTTATTTGACTTGCAACATTGCCCTAGCCGATTTATTTGTATGCTTGGGGCAGCTGATACTAAATTGGATATAAGGTAATATAAGCTCCTTTCTTTATTTGTATGCTTGATGCTTATACGTCAGCAACCTCTCCCTCTTTCTTTTGGTCAACAATTCCTAGCCTGGGTGCATTAGGAGTAAAGGTTCCAGTTGAACAATTTGATTTCATATTTGATGGTCAGATGCTAACTGATTTGCTTTGAACAAGCCGTCGATATTTATAAGGGTTCAATTTGGTACTTTCATGGTTAGGGGTTCATTGTGTTTTGGTTGAGAAAGAAACTGAATTTTGTAGAATATAACAATAAAATTACAGGATGGGAAAAGATGGCCACAAGATGGAAAACAAAAGTTCCCCTAAACTCCAAAAACTAAAATTAAAATTTAACACAACGAAACCTAACAAATAGCGGATTTCCAAAGGAGCCAAATATTTGAACAGAGAAATTTATAGTGTATTGAAACTGAGGCCCATAATAAAGACCATAGACGTACTTTTGTTGCATGCAAGTCTTAAAAATCAATCAATTTCTTTCCAGTCTAACACTTCCAAAGTTGAAATGGTTCCCTAAAAACAAATTAAGGAATTTTCGATCATATCCTACTGAAGACAAGTTAGATCTTGTCTCGTTTGTTTGATATGTTTGGGTTGGTCTGGGTGTGCCCTAGAAGCAACTTATTGTTTTTTTAATTTTTATTTTTAATTTTTTTAATATTTGGCGCTAGCAGGGAAGTTTAACTGTTTCAAGATGTTCTGTTGGCTCCCTTGTGGTGCCTTCTTGGAGTGGAACAAGGAAATTATTATTGGCCTTCTTTGTTTAAGCATTTTAAGGACTGCTTTTAGTTTAAGGACCTGCTGGGGATTGCTTCTGGACGAGCTAACAGTACTTTCTGACAACCAAAAGTGCTTCTAACTATGCTTGGCAGAAAGACTTAAAACCCTAAGCACTTCAAATTTTTTTATCTAATCCATAATAAAAGTACTTCTAGAAGTGCTTCCTAGAAAAGCAGTTTCGAACAAGCTTCTGTACTAGAGAGGGTGTATTCTCCCAAGTGTTTCTTGGGTTTTGTATTTCTTTTGTGGTTATGGTTGTTTGGACATCTTACCATCTTATCTGCATATTTTTTCCCTAATAAAGTGTTGTTTCTTACAAATGAACAAGGACCCAATTGAAGGTGTACCTTTATGAACTCTTGAAAATTCTTGACACCCTATTTGCTTACCTATTATATTTATTTAACTGCATTTGCATTTTTTATAGTGTACTAATTTATATGTTTGTAAATTTGGTTAGTCAATTCAGAGTTTTAAATGATTGAGTTTAGAAGTCAGGGTAAACATTTTTGAGGGATCTGAATATATGGTTTTATTATTATGGTTACAATTGAACCTTACATTGGTTAGTACTACTAGTACCCTATTTTCTCTTTGTTTATGTTTCTAAAAATTAGCACAATTTCATGTTGCACCTTATTTGTTCCTTCTCTGTAGGGAGATAGCTCTTGAGGGCCTTTTACTTGTGAAAGATGATGGGCAAATCATGAGTCAGAAGCAAGAGCTACATTACCCAAAACTTGGAGTCATGTTAGATTATATTCTTAGGCAGCAACCGAATTTATTAGATTCATCTGAGATGAGGGAGCAGAAGCTTCATTTTCCCTCAAAAACATATCTAGTTATGATTCAATTTCTGTTGAAGTGCTTTGACTCGGAATTGGAAAAAGACAGTTCTATTAAAGGGTCAACTGATTTTCAGTCTTCTGTAGAGGCACTCTGCTTACTTCTTGAACATGCTATGGCCTTTGAAGGGTCTATCGAGTTGCATGCCCGGGCTTCCAAGGCTTTAATTGCAATTGGATCTTGTATGCCAGAGGTTGTGACTGAAAAACTTTTCTTGTTATTTACTACTATCCTCTTTCCCTTAATGTAAGAGCACATCTGACAAATCTTAGTTCCTTATAGCTGATAGCCTCGACCTATGCCCAAAAAGTTTCATGGCTAAGGCAACTACTCAGTCATGTTGACTTGGATACCCGTGAAGCTGCAGCACGTTTACTTGGGTTTGCTTCCTCTGCTCTTGATCCAGCTGAATCTTCTGCTCTTATCTCTGAACTAATTGCCTCAGTTAGTGGAAGACGTAAGATAAGGTTGGTAGCTTATATATTGCACTATGCCGTTTCTCAGTGAGAGTTTATAAAATCTGCCTTTCAGTTCTGCTGTTTTCTTTGTTATGATAATGTAACTCTCATTCTTGGGTTGCTTAAAATATTTTTCAGGTTTGAAGAACAACATGGAGCACTATGTGCAGTAGGATATGTAACTGCAGACTGTATGTCGCGAACCCCAGCCGTAAGTACTTATATTTTTGAATTGTCCCGGTAATGTGTTGCCTTCTATATGAAACGTCTGTTACCCCCTATTCTCTAATAAAAATCACACTCAGAACATAAATATTCTGGGTTCCATTCATCCGTACTGATTTTTTGCACAATAGTTCCTAGTTTGAATGCACAAGAAAAATTGCAAAGTACACATATCAGACTATAATTTTGAAACAAAACTAGGTTTGACAACAGATTCCACTCATTTGAGTTGAGTTCATAATTATATAAACGATTTACTATTGGGATTTATCTTGAATCTTCTGCTATTCTCATGGATTCTTTGTGCACAACCTCATGGGTTTGAGTTTCCTGGTCAGGATTGGTCAGTTCATGCTATTTTCTGATTGAGGTGCTGTAGTATATTGTTTGTTGTTTATTGGTTTTTCTTTGTTTTTCTGTTTCGTTTTTGTAGACAGCAGTTGTTTAGAGAACAACCTGTCCCCTGTGTTGTAAACAATGTCTTAAAAGGCAAAGGTGAAGCCAAGGTGTTATGCGGATAGCCTCTCCTAGGCGATAGCCTCAAGGCGTGAGGCAATGGCCTCATGGTACCTAAATTAATTATAATACTTAATAAAAGGCAAAGGTGAAGCCAAGGTGTTTTGCGGATAGCCTCTCCTAGGCGATAGCCTCAAGGCATGAGGCAATGGCCTCATGGTACCTAAATTAATTATAATACTTAATATATATATATATATATATATATATATATATATATATCATACATTGTTAGACAAGCATGCCAAGCAATCAAATACTTGACTATTATTGTTATTTTTCTAATCACAAAGTCATAATAAACTAATAGAAACAAAGTTAGAAGCATAAAATTAGCATGAATTTTATGAAAACCCTGCCCAAAAAATGACGTCATTTGGGGTTTGGTTTTTTTTTTAATTTTTTTAGTAAACAGTTCAAACACCTAGGCACCTGAGGCGATAGCTTAGGCACTTGAGGTGATAGCCTAGGCTTTTAGTCTAGTCTATAGCCCACTCCTGCTGGGCAGAGGTGTTCGCCAAAACTGCCTAGGTTAGTCTTAAAACTAGTTTTTCAAGACACTGGTTGTAATCCTTTTTTTTTCAATGAAAATCTACCTTCAGAGAATCAAAGGAGACCCAATTCTTGCCCTTATCCTCAGTGATGCATTCTATGCAAGAGATTTGGAATCTTTTGAGGTTTTTAGGTGTTTTCCCCGCTATTTGTGCTTTGTGTTTTCTTTGTTTTAGGTTTCTAAGTTTTGTTTGTTTTCTGTGTTCTGGTTGCTCTCTTGACCAACCTCTTTTCTATTTTCTTTGATATTAATACGACTGTTCTTTTATTGAATAAAAAATAAAAATTGGAATCTTGTAATCCATGGTTATTTTTTTTTTTTTTGCATTATCCTATGGTTTTGAGTCTTTGATTGGAGCTGTTTTGGGGTGTTTTAAGTTGGGTTATTCCCAGGGACCGTTTCTCTCTTTTTTCTGAGAAGCATAAATTCCCAAGGATGGGGAAGATGGCCAAAGTTTTGTGGGGATGCATAGTATCGTTCATATTTTGGGTAGTCTAGCAGGAGAGAAATACAATGATTTTTGAAGATTTTCCTATTAGCTAAAAAGAGAGGTTATGGGATAGAATTTGGTTATGGAAATCCCAATGGCCCTCGATATCTAAAGAGCTTCAGGGGTATATCTTTTTAGCATAGGAGAACTTTTGTTTCTATGTTTCATTGATGTTTGTGCATTCGATGTTGTGGCTATCTTGTCCACCCCATTTGTAATTTTATTGTTTTATGCAATCAAATTTATTCCTTTCCAAATACAAAAGTGAAATTCTTTGTTTCCTATAACATAAACAAACAAAAAAATTGTCTCAGATGTTGCCGACCACTTGCCAAGTTAGCTTTGGGTATTCTTTATCTTATTGACCTTGCTGGCAATTGAAAGTTATTGGTCACTGGAGTTTGTCTTTCCATTTGAATATTGTCTATAAGTTTGATTTCAGTTTGATATTGTCTTTCCATTTGAATATTGTATATAAATTTCCAATTTAGTGATGTCTTATTTTGATTATGGTGTAATATTCATTTTCTTTTTTGCAATTGATTCATGGCATTGTGTTCAACATTCATACTGTGCAGATTCCAGATGCACTGTTTCAAACTACATTAAAGTGCCTTGTTGATGTTACTAATTCTGAGACTGCACCACTGGCCTCAATAGCAACCCAAGCCTTAGGTCACATTGGGCTGATTATCCCATTGCCTTCGCTTGTTATTGATTCTAGTTCAGGTAATTTGATGGTTTTTGCTCTTTCATTTACTATCTTTTCTCTTCTCCTTGTGTTGAGATGCTTACTAACCGAATGATTAAACTGCAGTTGATATTCTGGTGGTTTTACATGAGAAGTTGAGAAAACTACTCAGTGGCGATGACAATAAAGCAATTCAAAAAGTTGTTATATCCATTGGCCATATGTGTGTAAAGGAAACTTCATCTTCACGTCTAAATATTGCCCTCGATTTAATTTTCAGTCTTTCCCGATCCAAGGTTTGTACGAAACTATTTTCTCATAAAATAATTTCCTTTCATTATTTACAGCAGTGCTTTTAAAGACTAGAAAAACCATATTCATCAGCAATTTTCTTTCCTGTTTAAATGTTGCAGACTAAAGCAATAGTCTGGTTTATGTCAAGGCATTTTGGTCTCAATCCATAATTGGAGTGAAGGGATAATTCCTGTATTCCTAACCCTAAATTAGCCAAATTAAGGCCAAGTTCAACCCACCCAATGATACGTTATGGTTAAAGAATATCTCTTAATTTTTATAATATGGGTAACGGTGTGGGGATGGGTCACTCATAAGTCAAAGCTAGAGAGAGTAAGCAAGCAGCCTCCAAAATTATACCTCTGTAAGCTGTACGTTTACATAGTGATAAGTATTTTCTTTGAAGTGATCAGAATTGGGCATGTCACACAGATTCTTTTCACAAATGTACGCCTGTCAAACTCTGAAGAAAGTCTTGTAATGGACTAAAATGTCACTCCCAAAAATGTTTTGTTTTTTAGAAGAATCACCCGATTTCATTAAAAAGATAAAAACTTTACAAAATACCTGCTCAACTTATAAAAAGAAAAAAAATTAAAATAAAAAAAAGAAGAAAATACAGAATATCCTAGCTGAAATTAACACACAGCTGCCCTCCAACATGCTCTCTGAATTCTGTACTCCAACCTCATAGCAATCTTCAAATAGTCTTTGGTTTCTTTCCAACCACAACCTACATATAACTACTAGCACCATACTCCCCAAATTCTACACTCCAATCCCATAGTAGACTTAAAATATTCTTTGGACGAAAATTAACGAAGGGTATGAGAAAAATCTCTAATTCGTGCAACTCTGGATTCATACAGGTTGAGGACTGTCCTCTTTGCTGCTGGAGAGGCTCTATCATTTTTATGGGGTGGTGTTCCAGTGACTGCAGATTTAATTCTCAAAGCTAATTATTCGCTTTCGATGGCTTCAAACTTTCTTATGGGAGATGTAACCTCATCTCTGTCAAAATATATCTCAATTGAAAAGAATGGAGCTAAAGAAGAACGTAATGCCAAAGTTAGAGATGCAATAACTAAAAAGCTCTTTGACGATCTTCTATACAGTACAAGAAAGGAAGATCGGTGTTCTGGAACTGTTTGGTTATTATCAATTACAATGTATTGTGGCCATGACCCAGCTATCCAGAAAATGCTTCCAGACATTCAGGTTTGGATTTGGTTTCAGCAATTTCCTTTTTCCAGTCATTGAGTTGATTTGTAATTATCAGTCCTTTGTGTTGGGTTTTTCCTGCCCATGATGAGTTGTCCGAAGTCTGTTAGGAATTATAGTCTTAGTAGGATTGAATTGTTTACCCAATTGGAGTTGTTTTCCTAGTTAGAGTGGTTTGCCCAATTGGAGGTGATTTATCAATTGGAGAAGGATTCATAACTAGATTCCAATTAGGAGTAGTAATCCTTATTGAAGAAGACCTTTATTATGTCTATATAAAGAGGCTATTGTACTAGTTTTGAATTGGAGCAAAACAATAAGTTGTATACCACTCAAGGAGTTAGAGTGAGAGTGTATTGTGAGGGCAAAGTGTGTGGGAGAGAAGAAAAGAGATAAGAGTGCATTCTTGTTCTTGTTCTCCCAGGTTTTTTGTCAAGTCTTAATCCTAGAGGCTTGACAAGATTATTCGTTGTAATCATTATTGATATAGTGAAAGATTGTTGTTGATGCCCTGTGTACATAGGCAAATATAGCCGAACCACGTTAATTCTTGGAGTTGATTATCTTGATTAGTTGTTTTTGATTTCCTGAGGTTTGTCTTGTTTTCCCATTCTTAACCGCAATATTCACAACATTTTGAAAATGGATGCATAGTAAATTAATGAGTCTCCGTGCAGTACACTCATACCAGAATTCTGGAACCTTGGAAGCTCTGAGTATTAGTTGAAAATTTATAGGGAATAGATTTTACATTTTCATTTGCATGCAGGAGGCTTTTTCACATCTTCTGGGCGAACAGAATGAACTTACACAGGAGCTGGCCTCACAAGGGATGAGCATTGTGTATGAACTTGGTGATGCAGCAATGAAGGAGAATTTGGTCCATGCACTTGTTAACTCTCTGACTGGTTCAGGGAAGAGGAAAAGAGCTATCAAGGTGAGTCTCTCTCTCTCTCTCTCTCTCTCTCTCTCTCTCCGCATTTCTGCAAATTCTTAGGTTCATAGATTTTTGTTGTTAGCTTCGATGAAGACTCTGAAGTGTTTCAAGAGGGAGTTATTGGTGAAGGCCTGAGTGGAGGGAAACTGAGCACATACAAGGAGCTTTGCAATGTAGCAAATGAGATGGGGCAACCAGATCTAATTTATAAGTTTATGGATCTGGCTAATTATCAAGCCTCTCTAAATTCCAAGAGGGGTGCTGCCTTTGGATTTTCAAAGATAGCTAAGCAAGCAGGAGATGCTCTAAAGCCACACTTGCGTTCATTGATTCCCAGACTAGTTCGGTACCAATACGATCCTGACAAAAATGTGCAGGTATGTATTCATGTACTTCTCTAGCTTAGGTATGAAAGCAACAAATTCTTTAACATTTCCATCTATGTAACTTTTATGTCATCTCTGCTATTTCTTCTGTGCCAAATGTTTTTTCACGTTAGTATTTCCCATCTTTCCTCAAAGCAGTTTTTTCCTTTTTTTTTCTTTCCCCTTTTTCTTTTACAAGTGATAATATCATAATTTGTAAAATACATATTTAAGTATTGACTTTGTCATTATGCTTTTCTTTGATGTGTTAGGATGCTATGTCACACATATGGAAATCACTAGTGGCAGATTCAAAGAAAACCATTGATGAGAACATGGACCTCATTGTTGACTGATTTGTTAATACAATGTGGATCCCGGCTTTGGCGCTCCCGTGAGTCGTCATGTCTTGCTCTTGCGGATATCATCCAGGGTCGAAAGTTTGATCAGGTGATAAGCTTTTAATGGATCTCATGTATTTAATTGGAATGGAAGCTCTCCAGTCTTAGTTGTATGATCCATCACATTTCCCCAGAAGTAAAACTAGCTGTATTTGACTTTTGTAGGTAATAGATTAATCTGAGTTTGTCTCCTGCATAAAGTTGTGCAATTGCGACTTTTCTTTATACCAATTTCCCAGTACCTCCATTATTTTTTCATTATGCAATTGGTTCTGGTTGTTTTGGTGTGGTCTTCTTGACCACCAGGCTCCTTGCTGTTTTTCCCTTTTGATGTGTATTACTATTATCCGAAAACCAAAAACCTCCTTCTACCCCCTGATATGGTGATTCCCTCAATGTCCACCTCCACTTATTGCAAGGGGGTCATTCCTCACTAGATCAATAGATGGAATGAGAAATACCTGCCGGTTTCGCATTATACTAACACTGCATGAATGCAGATACAAATTATGTTGTTTTTTAATTTCAAGCGTCTTTGACTAGTTTCTGTCCTATTATATATATACATATACATACATACATATATATATATATATATATATATATTTACTTTAGGCATATTTTCATTTTTCCCATTCAATTGACCACCAGGTCGTAGCTATTCTGTAGATTGCTTTAAGATTTGGTACACCTTTATATTTCTCTCCATCTCTGCTGTGTCATTGTTTATGTTTAGATCCATAAGCTTGCTTAGAGGTTCAACATAATCTAGCATTCCCATGCTATTATTATTTTGCTTTTTCAGAGTGTAATATTTTTGCTTTTTGTCTGCACGTTTTTCTCCATATTCTGTACTAAGGTGGGGAAGCATTTAAGAAAATTATGGTCAGCATCATTCCGTGCCATGGATGACATAAAAGAGACTGTTCGAAACTCTGGTGACAAGTTATGCCGTGCGTTAACTTCATTGACAGTGAGGCTTTCTGATGTCTCCCTAACTGATGTATCAGAGGCACGCCAGACAATGGATATTGTTCTGCCTTATCTGCTTACAGATGGAATACTAAGTAAAGTTGATAGTATTCGCAAAGCATCTATCGGAGTTGTTATGAAGCTTGCAAAGGTTAGCATTGTTCTTATGATTTTATAGGTCAAGAATAACTATGTACCTCTTATCCTTGTGTTATGATTCATCCAGTTATACATTCAATTAATAGTACCAGAAAGATGAACTTTCTATGGAATGTAATAATTTAATATCCCGCTCTTTGTTGAATCCAAACTGGAAATGTAGAGTGTCCTTCTAATATACAACCAATGTTTTAAAAGGCGAAGGCGAAGCCAATGCTTTTCATGGATAGTCCCTCCTAGGCGAAAGCCTTGAGGTGTGAGGCGATAACATCAAGAGACCTAAAATTATTAATTATAGTCTAGTTGGAGGGTACGTCATATAGTCTAAAATTATTAATTATGGTCTAGTTGAACTTGAACTTGGAGGGAATGTCATATAGTCTAGTTGAACTTGGAGGGTATGTCAATAGTGTAGTTGAACTTGAACTTGGAGGGTATGTCATATAGTCTAGTTGAACTTGAACTTGGGCAGATGTATTTTTTTTTCAAAAAAAAAAAGGCCCAGTCAAATGCCTTAGGTGCACCTCAGCCACCTTGGTGAGTTTAAGCCCACTCCCCCTGGACAGAGGCGTTTTCATCACCACCCCGCCCTCCAAAGCCGCCTAGTCGCCCCTCAGGGCTTGCTTTTTAAAACACTGTATGCAACATAGGGGACAAGACATTCCCCAAACTACATCTAACTAGCAGGACAATACAACAAAGGAAGTAAAGCTAAAGTGTTGTGGGGATATTGCAGGATAGCTCTTTTGTGGGTGATTTGGATGCATAAGAATATAAGAATTTTTGACAATAATAAGGGGGTGGGGGTAGAAGAGTTGTGGGAAAGGGTCAGGTTTTGGTCTTCACTTTGTGTTTCTTTTTTGTTAGAGTTCAGGGATAACTCATTGTTATGTATTTTGCTAAATTGCAAGGCAGCTCTATAAAATATAATAAGTTACTGTTATAATTTCTTTTTGTGGTTATTATAGATTTTGTTAATTTCCTTGCTATTGGTTTCTGGTTGACATTGTCTTCTCTGTCTTGTTTGTTTCTTATCAATTTGTTTAATTTTTGTGTTTCTGGTTGACATTGTGTTCTCTGTCTTGTTTATTTCTTTTCAGTTTGTTTCATTTCAAAAATTTACACGGTAGTTCCGGAATCAGAAAATATTGCATGCAAGGACCAATCCTGAAAATCTGATGAAACTGAAACCTATAAGGATGTTGATAGATATAGTCTGTCCACAAATTCAATCTGGGGTTGGCCAACTCAATCTGGTTTCACTATACAGCCTTATCCACAGAATACACAACTGGTGATGGGGCATTTAATGATGCAAACCTTCAGGCCTCGTTTGGTTGCCAGGATCGGGTAGAACTTGGTATATCAGATAGGATAGGCTAGGATTGGAGCGAATAGGATAGGAGTATTATACAGATGTTTTGGTGTAGAAACTACCTTAGACCGTACAAAACTAATTTGCCCATAAAATAGAACAAAAAAAGAAAACCTCAAAACAGAAACCCAGTAGAGCATCCTCACCCTCAACCTCAACCTCAAGGGACGATCCCTATTGCCCACAACCCTCACAAATCAGAGAGACGAGAAGTTATCAGGTTTCTATTAAAATGGAAATGAAACTTTCGGTCATTAGTTCTACTCTCCATAAAAATGGAACCTTAAGTTCATCTTTCCTAAATCTAATGAGAACCTGTACTGAAATTGATGTGTTCTCACGTGTGTTTAGTAACTACTTTTTCTTCTGATTATATATAGGGTGCAGGGATTGCAATTCGCCCACATTTATCTGATTTAGTTTGTTGCATGCTGGAAAGTTTATCTAGCCTTGAGGACCAAGGGCTTAACTATGTGGAGGTTTGTCAAGATTTTAATGCAGCTCTTGTCTATGTGGCACACACTTTATTGCAATTCTTCTGTTAATTTTACTTTCCTCTTCCAGTTGCATGCAGCAAATGCTGGAATACAGACAGAGAAGCTTGAGAACTTAAGAATTTCAATTGCAAAAGGTTCTCCTATGTGGGAAACTCTTGATCTCTGCATTAAGTTGTGGATGTGGAATCATTAGATCAATTGGTTCCTCGTCTTGCTCAGTTGGTTCGGTCCGGAGTGGGCCTCAATACAAGGTTTGTAGTTGTGCCATTGTAGCACCCGAAATTAAGGCATTATTATTGGGAATGTTAGGATGTGAGCCAACAATTAGTCTTTAGTTGACATTCCCTTTCATGTTTGGGCCTTCCTCCAATGTTGTGGAGTCCGCCATGTGGAATTCAGTTACAGTGGGAGGTTACAAATTGCAATTACAAGTATTTAACGTAGGATCTTTAGCTTCAATTATCATATGAAATGTTATGGTTAACTCTAATAAACTTAGGGCCTGTTGATAACCATTTCGGCTTTTTTTGTTTATACTTTTTACTTTTTGTGCTTTAGATACGAGGAAGGTGTATTAAAGGAAGGGAGTGATGGGAGAGAGGGAACAAATAAGGAAGAAGGAACAAAAACAATTATCTTGAAAGTGAACAACTTAACTAGTTTTTGGTTTTTAGTTTTCATTTGCGTGCTTTTCTCCTTGTACATTTCTTTTACATGTCTGCCACATCCTACATCCAAGCTTCTTTATTCATCCTTTCCCTTACATATTTCCCCTTTATTACTAACACTAAACACAACTAAAACCCAAAATAAAAAAAACGATATGGTTATCAAATGGGCCCTTAAGTTTGTGTGCCAAGAGTTACTTGAGGTGTAACACTGAAAAATAAAATAAAATGAATTGTATATCCAGCTCCCGCTTGTGCTTTTTTTTTTTTTTAATCACCTTGCTCTACTCTGAAGAATATGTGAAATTTTTAATGTGTGATTCAAAACAAAAAGTAGTATTACAATCTAGATTATCTTTGATCACAAGAATGATGAAATAAGAATTGCTCGGTGTCCATGAGATGGACGTAAGAAATTTGAGCAGATTGAATGTTGGTGTGGTGCTTTAGTAGTATTACAAATCTATATTATCTCTCTGTTACTGATGCTACTGTGTGGCCTCTTATATATCCTGTCACAGGGTTGGGGTTGCCAGCTTTATTACATTACTAGTTCAAAAAGTTGGTGTTGAAATCAAACCATATACGAGCAGGCTACTGAGGCTGTTGTTTCCAGTTGTTAAGGATGAAAAAAGTGCTGCATCAAAACGTGCCTTTGCTGGTGCTTGTGCAGCAGTTTTAAAGCATGCAGCACCTACTCAGGCAGAAAAATTGATTGACGATACTGTAGCTTTGCATACCGGTGATAAAAATTATCAAGTTTCATGTGCAATTTTATTGAAAAGCTATTCATCTGTGGCCTCAGATGCCCTGAGTGGATATCTTGCAGCAATTATTCCAGCTATTTTTATCTCAAGGTCTGAATCATGCCCTCAGCTCCTTTTCTTTGTTTCCCTTTTATGAATATATGGAATTATTTGTAGCTTTAGACAACTGTGCAGTTCGTATATTAAGTGCTGAGTTTACCATACAGAGATGAACGCTAAGCTAGTTATTTCATTAAAAGTTCAAGATAACAAACCTGTTCAGTTACAATACAAGTGTTGATATATTGAGTTTTATCTATTTAAACTATGAGTAAAAATTGAATTCGAACCATAACAAGGATTTGATATGATGAATTAAAATTAAGGAAACTCTCCAGCTTGTATATTCTCTACATTACTCGTCTTCCTTAAAACCATTATTCTGGGAAGTTCAAACCAAGCAGTGGGGCTTAAGATGCCAACTTTGTCATCTCTTACTCACTTTACTTTAGATGAGGTCAGGTAAGTTTTTAATTCAGAATAACTCACTAGTGAAAGCCTCATGACAATCATCATTAAACAACAAAAAAAGATAATTATGTAAATGAGCTGCGATAGCTGACCTTGGAATCTGATGGTTCATATGCAGATTTGAGGATGACAAAGTTATTTCTAGCCTGTTTGAAGAGTTGTGGGAAGAGCATACAAGTGGTGAAAGGGTAGCCCTTCAGTTGTACTTGGCAGAAATTGTTTCTTTGATTTGTGAGGGCATTGGATCATCATCATGGGCAAGTAAAAAGAAGGTATGCACCATCTCTTTTCTTCTCCCCTTCAGTAAGTTTCACATTGCACTTTAGTCGTTGTAGGTTTTGTACCTGAGATATTTTTAATGTGTCATCTTTCAACTTGCAGTCAGCACAGGCAATCTCCAAGCTCAGTGATGTTTTGGGTGAATCGTTATCTTCTTACTATCCTGTCTTGCTCCAATCTCTTATGAAAGAGATTCCTGGTCGGTTATGGGAGGTGGGGATTTGTATTCATGGTCTTTGGTGATGAGTGTTAGTCCATCTAAGTAGTTTTTTTAATGTATAGTTATTTCTATGTGACAGGGAAAGGATGCTCTATTAGATGCAATAGCTGCTCTTTCTGTGTCTTGCCACAAAGCAATTTCAAGTGATGATCCCTCCACCCTGAATGAAATTTTGAGCATAGTATCTTCTGCATGCACCAAAAAAGCAAAGAAATACCGTGAAGCAGCTCTCACCTGTCTTGAAAAGGTAAGGTTCCATCATGATTGTATCACAGATAAACTTTCATCAGTTACTTCTGTTTTATTTTGTTTTATTTATTTTTTCTTAAGTATTTCAATCTTAGGGCAATAAAATATTCACTTTTACTTCTTTGTATTCTTAAAACCTAGAGTGGTTCTGGTTGTATCACCTATTGGTTGGTGGATGTTTATTACATGGGCATTGTGAGTAATAAGGTGGTTGGCCTGTTTCTGGTGTTGCATGCAACAGATCCAAAATTTTTGTTATTTGTAACAAGGTGTGGGAGGAGTTGAAGTTTTGAAGGGGAAGGAAAAATGTTTTTATCCTTGTACGCTTCATTGTCAAAACATTATAAACAATGTTTTCTCTTGGTTAATTTCAGAAGAAAATGATGCCTGAGTTTCTGGTGCATTAAATTCTTGTGAATGTGTTCTATTGATCAAACAAATCAAATATGATCATCCTTTGAGTTCAGAGTTTAGAAGCTACCTGATTGGAGTCTAGATGATGAGAGCTCAAATGTCAATCTACTCTGTACTTCCTGCTGAGAAGTGCTTGTCATTGCCTTGCAATCTATGCTCCAATTCATGCTACTCCTTTTAGTGTTTTATTGGGTTCTTGAATTAATCTACTTTTATTTGTACTTCTGTTTAGTCTCCATCATAATGCTCAACTGAAATTTGACTTATTTTGACGCTAGTCTTGTAACAAAGTTTCCTGCTCTGTTTTCAGGTTGTTAGAGCCTTTGGTAACCAAGAGGTCTTTAATGTGGTTTTTCCATTATTATTTGAGATTTTCAGTTCTGCCACTCTCGATCAGTCTGGGAAAGAATCTTTGCCTGGTGATGCTGCCAAAGCAGGTTGGTAGTTAACAGTAATTCTTTCTGTAACTAAGAATTTAAGTTCTAATTTCTAGAGTAAGTCACATAATTTATTGGGTATCGGTTCACTGCCACTGGTGCTATTGATTAACATTGGATGCTTAGAAGTGTGTAAGGATAACAATGAAACTCACTTTATCAACATATCAGTAAACTCTTGTTGCCGTTTTACAAATTTATTTCCTATGAAATATTGACCAGAGCCCAAGAAATCATATTTGACTTGAGATTTCTCTGGATTACATATTTTATTTATCGGTTTCTAAGTTGTTGGTTCTGGTATGCCCGAAGGACTTTTTTTCCTTAGCAAAACCAATACTTTAGTTCGGAAGGGTAAGAAAGCTTGGTTATGTGGGGTTGCATGATTCATTATGTGCTTTGGATGATTTCGATAGAGAGGAACAGAATGATTTTTGAAAATTATGTCGGAGTTGGTCTTGCAGGACAGAATTTGGATGTTCTTAGCCTATGGGCATCAGTATCCCCTTAGTTCAGTGGAGTCTTGTTCACTTCTCCCTTAATTTGGTTTGATTGGATAGCGGTTACCTTTAAGCCAGTTTTAGGCTTATTCAAGCTTTCGGAGCTGGTTGTTTTCTTTTTCGAAGACTCTTTGTTTCAGTTTATTTGATGTGGTCTGCTTGATTCTCCCTCCCTTTCTTGACTCGTATTCGAAAAGATGGGTCGTTAATGTGTTAGGTTGTGTTTCGGGACATAGTTGTTCGCTTATGTTGAACTCTACCAGAAGCAAGCAATCTTGTGGGCCTAACATGCATATAGGCGGTTCTTGTTAATGGGATTGGTTTCCTATCATCTTTTGAATTCTACTAATAATGGTTGGCCTATACTAAAGGCATCTTCAACATTATATAATTATGCTAAGTCAATGGACTCAATAACTTAAGTTTCGGTCTTAAACAAAATTTTCACACTTCAATCAACTAAAACCTTTGCGGGGGTGTTGGACTATTATTTCTACTTTGGATGTTAAGGCATGAAGTTGTGCTGCACTCGACCAGTATGATCATATCTTTAATTTCAGATTGTTAGTGCCATTTTATATATTGCATTTTTAAAGAATTACTAGGGCTGCTAGTGTACAGTTGTTTGCTTGCTTTTGCTGTTTATCCTTGTAGAACCATTTGAATCCCTCTTATTAACGAAGTAGAATATACTAAAATAATCTGAGATGCAACGCTTCGTACCCAGAAGAAGATCAAGTTGAAAAGGTTTCTGTTCCGCACAACAAAATTTTGGACTGCATGACAGCCTGCATCCATGTGGCACATATAAATGATATTCTTGGACAACAGAAGAACTTATTGCATGTGTTGATTACCACGCTGTCATCTGGACTTCCATGGACAGGTACCCTCCAATGACCCCTTTTAACCCCTTCTTTTGCATCATTCTTGTAAGATTTAGTCCCTTGTTGATTGAACCTTTTCTTGGCAGTCAAAGTATCTGCACTTTCGTCAACGAAGGAACTTTGTTCAATGCTTCAGAAGGCTCTGGATGACTCTCAAGAACCTTCTATACATGCCAGCATAATATCTTCAGTTCAGGAGGTAATCAGAGTTTATTTATCATTATACTTTTCTATGGAACGACACATAACCGAGCCCAATGGTGTTCTAGGATTCATATAGCCGACCCCACTTAGTGGGAAAAGGCTTTGTTGTTGTTGTTGTTGTTGTTGTATACTTTTCTCTGGAACTTTGTTTAACCCTTTTATTTTTCTGCCTGTTTTCAGTTGTTTCTCTCAATGCCACCTCAAATAGTTGAATGCATACGAACAATTAACGTTGCCCAGGTATATTCCCTTTTTCCTCGTTTGGTATCCTTTGCACATCACATTTTGTTTGGTCGAATTACACTTTTTTGTTCTAGGGATTGTTCATTGAGTACCTATCTTACTCTTGTGCGTGTCTTTGAAGTATAGTATGATGTATATTGTGTATGGCTTTGAAGTATTAGGAAAACTGAAGTAAATGTTTCCTGATGATCCTGTATACAAAAATTTCCGGATTAAAGATGAGATGTAATCATGTAACAAGCTACCAACAATAACTTTAACTAATCGACTAATCAACTAATCAACTATCTTTTCTTTATAACTTCTACCTTTCGCATTTTATGATTCAAACAGTAATATTTGGTGATTATGAGCCTACTTCATATGTGCCATGTCCAAATTCAACGAAAAAGGGTTATGACTTGTGACCGAGACAATACTTACATTTTAATTCCTTGTTTTGTTTCTTTAATTTTATGTAGACCCTTGTCATACAAGCTCATATCATCTATAAACTATTATTGGAATCAACAGCTGTTTGATCTCCAAATTTAAGTCTTAAACTTCTATTTCTCTTCTCGTAATTGTTCTTGTTCTTCTGTACCGTCTCTATATCCGACTAATCCCACTTTCAACTATTTTCTTCTGTTGACTTTTAGCAACTAGTAATTCCCTCGAGTTTTATCTAATTTGGAACACATGTTTAACAATAATGTAAGAGAACCTTTTTTGGATTAGAAGTTTTTGTCCTTGAGGTACATTTTTATTTATCATGAGTTTGTGTGCACAAATTCAGGTTCACGTCGCTGCTTCAGAGACCTTTCTTGTGATCGTCAAGCTGTGCGAGAAGCTCCAAACGATACATTGTAGGGACGAAAAATTTATGGGCGAGCTTGTTCATCTGTATGAGGTGGAGAAAAACGGTGAAGCAAAGTCCTTGTTAAAAAAATGTATCGACGCTCTTGAATACCTGAAACAAGAGAATGTCGAAGATCACTCGATGTGTTTGGCATAAAACTGTTAGGCCAATAATTGCCAATCCATTGTTGTGAGCATCTTTTTATAGTGAAAGTGGATTTGGAGAAATGCTAGGACGTCCAATGTGTATATTATATTAAAACAAATGTATTACATTAAATTCTGGTGAATGACCCAATATTTCCTTCGATGTACCCAAATTATGTAGTACTGTTTCTAAGTAAATTGGGCAGCATTGAGCACGTGTGACGTGACTTTCGGCTTTGCAAGTGAATTGTCAACCTAGCCGTGTGTGATTGGCACCGACACCATGATGAAAATTGGGTTTGCTTACACTTCAAAACTGCACAATATCAGGAGTAGCCTATGTCTTTACAAGACATTGAGTTACTGTTGACTAGGAGCGTCATGAGACCACGACAGCAAATTGGAGAAATTAAAAAAAAAAAAAATGGTGGTGCTCATTGAAACGGGTTTAACGCACGGTAAAACTGAAAAGAAAACAAAATTATTTTGTTGTTGTAGGTCTATTTTGTTGAGGGATTATACAAAGTGGCGGCCAGAGGCAAGGAGATTGAAAAGAGAGAATTTGGTGAACTTGTGATGATGATTTCTCACCTTATTGTGCCTTTATTATAGTGCTTTCCATACTCCACAAGGAATACAATTACAATCAGGAAACTATCTAGAAAATATTATAGAATCCAACAGTAATATACTAGGATTTACACAATCACATTCCTAATTTAGGACTGCAACACTCCCTCGTAAGTGTAAATACTCAAACAAATATAGCATTGGGTCTTCAATGATGAAGCAAGAACAGTTAATGAAGTCGTTGGCACAATGAGCGAATATGAGTCTCAAAACAAACGGAAGAATGCAAAGGTAGTAAAACTCACAAAACCTCGCAATAGTAAAATCCAAGGTACGATAAAAACTCGTAGTCTAAGGAGAAAAGGGAGAACTTGCATTAAATAAAAACTAAATGTCTTCTTAAGGAGCAAGTAGAACACACACAAGGGTATGACCAACCCAGGATGGGTGCCTCGTTAAAACTTCATCAGGTAACAAATCCCAAAGGGAAAATGCTCCTAATCGTAGGAAAAAAAGTATATCAAAATCAAGTGAGTATACTTCTTGATGCTTCCCATGAATTTTACAAAACATCCAAATGAGAACTGCAAACAATTCAAATCAGATATTTAAGCATACCAATTCTTTGGACAAGCTTCTGGAAAGTAGACTTGAACAGTGACTTTGTAAATCGTAAAGAGGTTGGTAAGGTTGTATTGGGAACATATTTGCTTGACTTCAATCTTCTAATGCTCTTGTTACTGATGTGAAAAGAAAAACTTAGGCATAATATGCTTGGTGTTGTCTCCATTGATGTGTCATTTCTTGATTTGGTCAATACATGTGGCGTTGTACTTCATAAATCATTAAGTCAACGATGAAAGGAAATCCACAAGAATTCAACATGGTTCAAAGAAGTAGCAACTAAGGTCTACTTGATTGATCTCTAAGATATTGCGGTGTCTTCAACGCTAAAGACATAACCTGTTTGAGAACATGCCCCAAATAAACAACCTATGTACTCAAGTATAGAACTTCAGGCTTTAAAACCTCTTCCTCATATTCTTTAGAACGAAAAGAGTCTCGTTTTGCATCTAGCGTCCAAACGACCATAAGAGTACTCAAAGGTTTTGTTTTATCCTCATTAAAGCGTCTCAACACATTCTAGGTGTAGTTCAATTGATGAACCATAATACCATTCAAACAATACTCAAGCTCCAGGCCTAGGTAATATTGAGTTTTCCTAAGATCTTTCATCTTAAATTCTAACTTCATGTGTTATGTAGTTTTCTCAAGCTCTTCGAGAGTCCCAATGAGATTCATGTCATCAATGTAAACTGCAACTCTTACAAATTCAGAATGTGACTTCTTAATAAACACGCATGGGCATAATTCATTATTCACATATCCCTGACTAATCAAATACTCACTCAGACAGTTATACCATAACCACTCGAATTATTTGAATTTGTAGAGTGAACACCTTAATCTAATTAAAAGGGTGTTCTGTGGTCTAGAGCTTTTAATCCACTTATTGTAAGTTCTTCGAGAACTTTCATATAGATTTCCGTATCAAGGTCCCGATAAAGTTACACGGTTACCACGTCCATAAGCTACACATTTAGTTTTTTAGAAACTACCAAATTGATAAGGTAGCAGAATGTTATAATGTCCATTATGGGGGTATACATCTCCTTGTAATGAATCCTCATGGTGTTTAGAGAAATCTTGCACCACGAGGTGTGCCTTATATCACACTATCCCAATCTTGTCATTACGCTTCTTTACAAAAATCCATTTGTAGCTAACTGGCTTCACATGGAAAAGAACCCTTGTGTTTTGTGAGGGAGCCAAGTTAGACATGGATTGCTCATTTCCAAACCTCATCCAAACTAGTATAATGGACCAAAATCTCACGATTCTTGAGAGGCAAATTCGACTCTTCAATGACGCTTCCATAATCTAGAATAACCTCATGTATTGGACTCTTGAGTAAGTGATGGTCAGATTCAAACTAGTTTCTTTAGGTTATGGCATAGGCTTCATCTTCAGGTATTGTGAATCTTTACACCAACAGGTCTTCCATACTTCAGGTTCGAGGCTAGCCGCAAATGTACAAAGCTGTGCAGCATGTGTGGCCAACCATCATTCAGGGCGATGATTCGATGAATATGAGGTACATCTACCATTGCAGGTGCATTTGTAGCTAGTATATGTGGTCTCATCACTTTTCTAGATTAGTAAAAGAATTATGCATGCTTTGAACAACACTCGTTGATCTAAATATGTCGCACTTCAGTTTCAAACTGTGCAGTGTGGGGATCTAGATAAGACATAGTGGGGGTAACCACAAAAAATCGTGAAGTTCTTTAAGAAAGTTAATGTTCTTATCTCCCTAATGACGGGAATACTATGTCATTAAAGTGACAATCCGCAAATTGTGCAGCAAAAAAATTGTCTGTGAAGGGCTCTAAATAGGGAATAATTAATGACGAATCATAACTTAATTTTGATATGCAGTGGCGACACTATGGGCACATAAATGACGAACCCAAACACATGTAAGTGTAAGACGTTAGGCTCGTACCTAGTAACCAACTGTGATGGTGAAAAAGATTGGGTGGTGGTAGACCTCAAACAGATCAACATAGTTGTGTGCAGAATTGCATAACCTCAAGCAGATACCAGAAGTTTGGTATGACCAAGGTCTGAGCAATCAATTGAAGGTGATTAATGAACGCTTCTGCTAGGCCATTTTGGGTGCATATGTGGGTTACTGAATGTTTAACTTCAATCGAAACTTGACATGCAATAATTGTCGAAAGTTGCGACTTAAACCCTCTAGCATTATCTGATTAAATTGACTTAATTAGATAACAGGGTGGTGAGCCCTAAGCTTAATCATTTGTGCTAGGAGTTTCATAAATATAGCATTGAGTGCAGACAACAAACAAACATGTGACCAACGATGCATCAACCAACAACATAAAATATTTAAATGTTCTGGATGTTGGTTGAATAAGTCCACAAATATCCTCTTAAGTTCTCTGAAGAAACATTAGGGGTCATGGGTAATCTTTGTACTTAAGGGTTGCGTTAACAATTTTTCCAAAAAGCAAGCCTTAAATGGCGTATTCCCATGAATGAGTTTCAAACTTTTGGTAAGAAGATGCCCGTGAGATGTTTTGAGGATACGACGCATCATATTTTTCTTGGATGTCCCAAATGATCGTACCAAAGCAAGCAAGTGGTCTGGAGCCTAGACCCTTGGTCGACCACACTGGTGGGCCTCAACAGCTTGTATGGTTGTAATATACAATTCATTTAGGAAACGGTCCATCTTCTCATGTATACGCTTTTAGTCATATTTGTATGAAGTTATACAAAGATATTCCGAACCATTACCTTCAATGGTTTCAGCGTGAATAACGATAGTTATTCTCTCGAATATCCTTAAAGCTTAACAACGTTCTTCTAGAACGAGATAAGAAATGGTCTCTTTAATGGTTAATTCATTACCATTGGACAACATGATATGAGCAATGTCATACCTCTAAATTAGGTTGAATGGGCTTAAAAGGTTGTTAGAGGTGAATTTTATGGTACAAAGTTAGTAAAATAGGGGCACCACACAAGATGGTGTATGTGGTTGCATTATTTGCTAGACAACAACTTCCCCACAAGACATTACCTAGAAATAAATTAATTAAATCAGTCACTTGTATAAGGAAAATTTTGAACTTTATTCATACAAACAAGTATTAGAGAATAATATCCATAAAGTAATTATTCAAAAGTTTAAAACAAAAGACTAAACAAATAATCCAAATACATAAGAAATTGTTCGAAAAATTAAACGATGGAAAATAGGGGGTTCAACCACTCGGGGGAACTGATCAAAAGTCTTCATTGTTAGTACGGTCCCTAATTTCTTGTAATTTTGTCCTAGCTAATGTAAAATACCAAATTCCCTAGAAGGGTGCTTATTACTATTGTTGACTTTATTTTCCGTGACATGTGTGATGTATTAATTACTATATTCAAATAGTACTCGTTGCTACGAATGCTTGGGTGCAAGGAGAACAAAATTTGGACTTAAAACAAAGCTTTTACTGGTCATTAAATGTAAAGGCATTTTCGTGACTTTCTCTCCATTATGGAGAATTCTATTGGTTTGTTTGGGTGCAGTGGGACACACGGAGGATTAAACAAATTCCATGTTTCAATATCCAACTTACGGATTATGATTATGATTTATTTCTACGTCAATTTAAGGAATGCTTATTCCTTTATTATTACTTTATCTTATGGCAGCACCCATACATACTTAGAGTACGGTATCGGTCCACAGTTGTAGAACACAGCTTGAACGTGCATAGAATTTTCAAGTTGTCCATATTATGGATATCTCCTTCCAACTTACACTAGCTACAACTAGTGTCATATTTCCAGCTTACAATCCTTCCAACTTACACTAGCTATAAGTAGTGTATATTTCCAACTTACACTAGCTTCGGCTAGTGTATGATTATATATTTGCTTACATGTGTATTAAGGTACTACATTTAGACTCTCAGCTTGTAGTTGCTTCGAGATTACTCAGTAATGACATGGTTATACATTTATACTCTTAACTTGTCTTTACTTTAAGACTACTTAGTAATGATATGATTATAGTATCTAGCTTCCATTGACTACGGCTAATGGATATATTTTATGCTATGCCGCCAATAAGTATCAGCTCAGTATATATGCATACTTAGGTTTTCAAAAGTATATGTAGCATTACATGTGTTTTCGAAATAGGGATTAGTATGTTCATGCTTTAGAAAAATTTTATTTTTTGTCCACTCACGCTTTTATGCTTTGCTTCCCCTAAGAAATCAATATCAATGGTTGTGAGCATATTCAACGTCGAGGTATCTTCCTAAGCTTTGACAAATTCTTACCGAGTATGATATCTACTCAGCTTTATCGGTGTGACTTGCATTTTGACAACCATGCTTTGAACCTACTATCATGCATGTAATAGAGGGTCAAAGACCTATTGGTTGTGGCCCTTTGGGTTGTGTTGGAATAATTGTTGTCACGTGCAGGTGTTCTGAATTGGTTCTATCTCTATTTTGAGGAAGTTCTGCTAAATTTTTAGTAGATTTTAATAATTGTACACTTTAGTTATATCTTTATGCATATCTTGGCTTCATCACCTATTTCGGTGATGGCCAACAAGCCATGGTTTCGATACCCACTGGACATTGGGGTTGGGGTGTGTCATCCAAGATGGTATCTTTAGGATTATCCACTTGTGCAAAGTTTGTCTCAATCTTCTGACGGTATGTGTGATACTTATTAATAGCTTAAAGGGAAGCTCAGCAAACGCGAGACAATTGTTTTTTGAAACCATATTGGTAACACATATCAAGAACAGTATAAACCTGATTGGTTTGAGCTTTGCCCTTTCTTAAAGTTGGAAGCCTTGAGACCTAGGGATCGAGCTTCAGGGTTGAATTTCTGCCCTTAGACGAGCTTTTGCTCTATCGTCTTTGGGCCCGTGGCTAAAGGTTAAACCCTTTTTTGATTGCCATGGCGCTTCTTGTGTCTCTTTTGGCCTCGAAAAGTGGTGGCATGCACTTCAGGCTCAGTGTTTGAGCCAGTAGGTCTAACTTAATGATTCCTCATTAAAAGTTGATTTTTAACGGTTAAATCCACTTTTCCAAGTGATGGACTTTTCTCCCCTACTTCTCTTAGTACTGAGCCTTTCAGAAACCTATCCAGACTTAGCTACAGTTGGATACATCAGTCTACCTCCAAACCTAGACGTTGGAAATAGCTCAACGTTAACCTCTATTTCTCCAAACCTAGACGTTGGAAATAGCTCAACGTTGGAAATAGCTACAGTTGGATACATCAGTCTACCTCCTATGGCAGATGTAGCTCTTCCTCTTCTCCTAAGGCTGCCGTATACCTCTATTTCTCTCTATTTTTTCTGTCTTTTTTCCCCCCTGAAAGCTGCAGCAATAACTTGTATTTATAGGGCTAGGGCACGGCCTACTTTGTGGTGGAAAAGGATTGAGTTGTTTGCAGTGTTTTAGGACTCCTTAAATTAGATTAGAAGTGGTTGAATGTGATAAGGAATCCCCCTTGCAGCTGGAGATAAGGTAAAGTAGGATTAGGATAAGATAAGATAAGGTTTGTTAAGGATAATGTTGGATAAGATAAGATTGGATAAGGTTTCCCATTTATTTCTGATTCCTTATCTTCCAAGCCTCAATCCTAATTCTTCTAGATTGTAGCACATTCCTAGCCTCATTTAAACACCAAAAACGTCCATCCCAAGTGCTCCCCACGCATGCTATCCAATCCAAGTCCAAAACTGCGCCAAATTGCTCAATTTTGCACTTTTTTTGCACTTTTGCCAATTGGACCTACAATAATACGAAAATAACTTAAATTACCAAAATAAATGGAAATTAACTAAGTAAATGCAAAGAAATAAGATAACAAAATCGCATAAATATGCTCCTATCAATAAATAATCCTAGAAATCCAAGGGACGACATGTAGACTTTTTCTCAAGAAGACAAGATTGCTTTCATTAATGGGCAGGACCCTCAACTGCTCCCACGCGCAACTTAGAATCCTTAAAAGTCCAAGTAGCTAATTACAACTGCTCAAAGCTCCCCTACTCGTGGCATGGAAAAGTCAAAGGTATTATTAGGGATACTTCCACTATTATCCCAAGATATTTTCTCCTAATTAATATCTTGGGAATATTCTTTCCTCACTCATCTAATGGATAACACACCTTGGCCAATAGGATGCTACCATATGTAGGGCAAAACTCTAACCCTATGGTCGGCCATCCCCTCCTCTAAATACCTTCATCTCCAGCAACTTTTGGTAAGCTTTTTGCTACATATACAAGCCCTAAACACTCACTATTTTCAGAGATACTGACTTAGGCATCGGAGCAACATTGGCCAAATCCCCATTCCTTCACTTCGTGGGTGCGAGGCTTTGGTTTTTGATCAAAAGTGTTAACTGTTTTGTAGGTACAAATTCGTCAAGACTAAAGATGGGGGATTTTTACCACAAAAAATACCTCTCTTTCATTCAATGTACACTTTGGTGTATGCATAAAGACATTTCTAATGACAATTTTATCCCTAGCTAACACAACTAATTACAATCAAATCACTAACACAACTAACTTGATACAATTGTTCCAAACTATTTTATAGCTATACAAGAATCACTTAACTCTTTACACCCCCTCATGTTGACGTTAGTTGCAGACAACGTACCAAGAGGAAGCTTGGATTACAAAAAATTGAACTTGTGTTTTAACAGAGACTTTTTATGGATATCAGGTATTTGATCTTCACTACAAACATAGAGAACATTGACAAGATTGGGTAAGACCAACTCTTTAATGTAGTGGCAATCTGTTTCCACATGCTTTGTCATGGCATGAAAAACAAGATTGGAAGCAAGAGAAATGGCTGAGATATTATCACACCAAAGAGTAGGTACTTAGGAACAAAGGAAAGTAAATATTACAAATAATTTTGCATATCCAAGTAGTTTTAGCAGCTGTATGTGTAAAGAACCTATACTCAACCTCTGTAGACGATCTAGCAACTGTGGGTTGCCTTTTAGCACTCCAACTGATGAGATTATTGCCTAAAAATACACAGAAACCACTTGTGGATCTTTTGTCAAAAGTGCATCCATCCTGATTTGCAACTGAATAAGCAAAAATATGTAGAAAACCCTTTTTGAACCATAAACCATGAATAAGAGTTCCTTTAAGAAATCGTAGGAGTCTTTTGGCTGCCTGCAAGTGTTGTTCTTTGGGAGAATGCATAAATTAGCAGACTTGATTGACTGCAAATGAAAGATTAGGTTTGGTCTAAGTAAAATGCAAAAGACCACCAGCAGTAGACCTATACTCAATAGGATTTGCCAGAAAGAGACCACTGTGATCATGCTTTGATGTTCCAAGGAGAGTAGAGCAAGGTTTGGTACCTTCCATATGAGTTTTGGTAAGAAGATCAAGCACTTGCTTTGATGCAGAAAGATATAATCAAAGGTTCTTTAAACTTTTGACAAAGAGAGGCATTTGGTCCTAGGACTAAGATGTCATCCACTTAGACCAAGACAATAACAAGAACTGGTGCTTGTAAAACAAACAAAGATGCATCTGAGGATGACTGTTTAAATCCAAATGTTCATAAAGCTTGAAAAAATCAATCAAACTAAGCTCTTGGAGCTTGTTTTAAGCTATACAGAGACTTTCTTAACTTGCAGACATGATGAGGCTAGTTTGAATCAACAAATCCAAAAGGTTGTTGCATTAGGGCATCCTGCTTTAAGTCCCCATGAAAAAAAAGCATTGCTTATATCTAATTGGTTAACAAACCAATCAAACTGAACATCCAATGTCACTAAAATTCTGACAATGACTGGTTTTGCAACTGGCCTAAAAGTCTCTTGGTAATCAATACCCTCTTGTTAATGAAATTCTTTAGCTAGTAACCTAGCTTTGTACCTATCCACTGTTTCGTCAAGTTTTCTTTTTATCCTAAAAACCCATTTACATCCAACAACATTATGAGAAGAAGAAGAAAATGGAACTAAACACCAAGTTCCTGTAGTTTGAAGAGCATTGAACTCGTCTTGCATAGTGAATCCCCAATGAGCATACTTGGAAGCTTGGAAATAGGTTGTTGGAACATAATCAACTGATGCATGTAATGAATGCTTAGTTGCAGAGTAAGCTTTAGGTTTGAAGATACCTGCCTTACATCTTTTGACCATAGGGTGAGTATTTTCAGCATTAGCAGGAACAATTTTAGGACCAATTTTTGAGGATGAATAGGATGATGGAGGCGAAGTACTAGTATGATCTATAATAGGCAATGAAGTTGATAGAGTGATTGATGGAATGATGTGAAAAGGTGGAGTAGCCTTATGTGTTACTAGAATTGAAAACCAATTGGTTTAGCCAGAGATTGAGTTGATGAAGATATAGAATTATGAAAAGGAAAAGTGGACTCATGAAACTGCACATGCCTGGAAATGTAGATCATTGAGTGGCTTGATTAAGACATCTATAGCCTTTGTGCTGCAAACTATGACCCAAGAAAACACAACTCTTGCTTTTACATTCTAACTTTGATGTAACATATGGCTTTAACTATGGAAAGCAATTGCAGCCAAATATTTTGAGCTTTTTAGGAAAGAGTGAAATAAAAGTTCCCATGAAGATGTAGTCAAGCTAGAGATAAGTAATTGATTTATGAGATAAATGGTGGTGGAGAAGTGCTTCAACCCAATACAAGTGTAGAACATGGGAAGCAACCAATAATGTTTTTACAATTTCAACCTGAATGTCTGTGCTTTCTCTCAGCACAGCCATTCAGGTGTGTGTAGATAACTAAGTTGATTAGAAATGCCATTTGAACTAAGAAATGAAGTAAACAATTTACTTGTGAATTCACCCCATGAGTCTGATCTTAAACACTTATTTATTTCCAAGAGAAGTTTCTACATAGTTTTTTTAATACAACAAATGTAAAATACACATCAAATTTGGCCGTTGAAGGAAAGAACCAAGTGTATTTACTAAAAATGGTGTGATATCCACACACTCCTTTTTACTTCTCACACACCCTTTTAATTTTTGGTCATCAGATATGATGAGTGGAAGAAGATCAAAGGACATAAATTAACAAGGGGTCTGTGATAAGTAAAAAGGGGGGTGTGTGAAGGAAATTTTTTGTCCTAACTAAGAACATGTGAGAATATTGAACATATAAGCATACTTATAACACTTTAAAGTAGGCATGCACTCAAAACAATTATAAAACCCATGACTTTCAAAGCCTAGTGAATGGTGAACCATAAGACTCTTTAAGAAATCAAAGAGAATAAAGAGTTTGAGTTTCATTACCCTTGAAGCTCATCCTTGTTTAAACAAGGGATTCACCCAAGTGGAGTGCCTTTAAGTCACCTCCTTTGCTCCTTGGATCTTTGCTTCTTTTTGTTCTCCTTTGCTCCTTGAGAATTTGAGGAAAGGAACCCCAAAAGCACCAAAGGCTTGGTGCCTCTAAGTCTCTACACCAAAGATGTTGTGTGAAGAGAAGATGGATGACTTAGAGATATTTTTATGATAGTAAAAATCCTCTAAGTGGCCAGCCTCTTTGTAGAGAGAAAGAGAGAAAATGTTTCACTCTTTTGCCTCAAAGAAACCCTAATGAGGGAATGGCTATAAAGTTGCCTTTATACCACCTCATAAGTGAGTGGAAAACTTGTAATAAGGCAACCAACTCACTCTCTTCCTTAGGCTGGTTTTGGTTTTGTGTTTGGGCTAATTTCTCGTTTAATTTTAGTTGTCATACAACTTAAACTCAATGGGCCTTTTAGACCAAAACCCTTTTGGGCCCCGAAACCCTGAAACTAACTTAAAAGCCCAATACAAACCTTTCGTATGATTAACTAACTAATTAATTAATCTTGACCATTATTAATTAAACTATTTAATTGCTTATCCATCTCATTTATATCTTCACATTCATCCTTACTCGGTGTACGATCCATTAGGTTCCGATTAGCGAGACAGTGGGGGATTGTTACTCTTAACGATCAATTATGAATTGAAACAGCATTTCAATTCCCCTTTTGATGGAGATTAGTGTTTGGAGAACCTATCCAAGCAAAGTAGAAGTGGTTGGAGAATCTATTCAGTTACAACTACAATGTAATACGACCTATCTCTAATAAAATACTCATGATCACATTATGCTTTGGCCAAGACTTCCGAATCGTATCTTAGAGTATTCTCCTTCCACCATGGAAGTTTATAGATCCCTTGATGTGCATTCACATGTCTACATGACTAGATAGCTTGACCCCAACAATGCCATGGACACTCTTAATGGAGTGGCTTTGACATAGTCAAAGATCAAAGGCCTAACCATCAGACAACTATGATCCCTCAAGTCAAAGGACTACTTTGCATATTGCAACTCATAAGTTCTTAAATGACATCTATGTTTGAACTCTCTTTTGATCGTTGTTTAGTGTATTCGATTACCCTTTTGAGCACCTATGTGTTTGTCTTAGTGTCCAACACTAAATGACTTGAGACTAGTTATACTCATGCTGAGTCAACTTAACACATATTAACCTTAGCGGATTGTCAATGCCCAATTGACAATCTTATGGCTAGGAACATTTTAGGAATGAACATCAAAAAAAGGTCTTGTTAATCTAACTTACTTAGATCACTTCTTCCATAGATCAAATACATTCTTTAGATTCCCTTATTGCCTAAACATGTGATGCATAATAAGTTTTTCCATTCATTAAACAAACAAGAGTTTAACATAATGAGTATTCCAAAAGCTATTACATCAAATGAGTGGCTTTGTGGGCATACTTCCAACAGTGTGGATAACACACCCCTTACTAAAATCATCCACAATCAACATATAATACTTGTAGCCACAAATAGAAACAACATGAGCTGGCCCCCCAATACATCACTATGTAACAAGTCTAACCTACTAGTAGAAGAAGAACTAAAAATAAGAAATGGGAGCTTGTGATTCTTAGCAATTGCACAGTCTGAGCATAAGAAATGAACATAGTGCTTGCCTTGCATTGCAATTTTATTAGTGGAGGCAATCCTTTTTAATGATAAAGGATGATGGATGTCCCAATTGGCTATGCCAGACCTTGACGAGAGCTTTAACACTAACTGGTCCCCACAAAAACATCCTTAACTAGTCTCTGCAAAAGCATCCTTGTCATGGAACGATCGTTAACAATGGATCCATTGGAATATAAAGTCAAAGAACAGTTATTGTCTTTGAGAAGTTGATAAGTAGGTAATAAATTGTGTTTCATTTAAGAAACATGTAAAACATTGTTCAACTTAAATGAAGTATGAGTAGCGTTTAAAGAAGAAGAACTAGTATGATGGATGGACAGACCTTTACCATCGCCAATGTAAACTTTGTCTTCGCCAGTAGGAGATGGAATATTGGAGATGTGGGAGGTTGCTCCAAAATCAAGAATCCAGGATGGAGTTGTCTTAGATGCATACTGAGTGTACATGGCAGCAAGTTTAGTAGGAGGAACCTTTTTAAAAAAAGTCTGAATTCATGCAGTCATAACAGTTAATAGTCCTATGACTAGTGGATCAAGAGATTTGGCAAGGAATGTGAGATCCAGAAGAATCTTATGAGCGAAACCTTGATTTCTGCAATTATTGAACCAGAGTTGGACTGATTTCCATGATTGTTATCATGAAAGTTCTGATTGCTCTAATTATTGTGAAATTGATTGTTATCGAGGCCACGATTGGAGTTATAGTGAAAAAATTGCTGCAGAGGTTGTGCATAAGCCTGAGATAGATGTGGTGAAGCAAATAATGATGGCTAAGCTTGTACATTAAAGGCTTGAAAGGTTCAGTGGCAGCAGAGGAAATTACTTTCTTGCGATGAGCAATGGAGAGTTCTTTGGTGAGTAAGAGATTGTGGAGTTCATCTAAAGTTGTAGATGAGAGACAAAGGTTGATTAAGTCAATGAAATACTCAAACTCCTCAGGCAAGCCATGTTGTGTTGTAGCAATTAGGTCACAATAAGACACCGAATCTTCAACGGCGGTCAAGGAATCATATATCTCCTTGATTTGCTGCAAATATTCATAGATTGTGAAAGATCATTTCTGACGAGAATGAAGACGAGACCGAAGCTAATGAATGTGAGCATCAGTGACCCCTCCAAACTGTGAGTCCAACTTTAGCCATAGATTTAGACACAAAGAAACTCTAACCGTAAAGGGAATGATTTCTCCAAAGAGAGTGGAGTTTAACCAGATCCAAAGATCTTGATCTTTTACATCCACAATTCAAACTCAAGACTAAGAGATCGATTAGGAAGCACATGCAACAAACATGGCTCAGATCTGCCAATGATTTCAATGAGTTTGTAGCGCCTGAAAATTGAAGCAAAGAGCACATGGCATGGAAGGTAATGGGACCACTTGAGCTTGATCGGAACCGTGCTTCCAATATTTTGAATGATGAGAGAGGTGTATGTGTTCATCAAGTTAGTGTTTGAAACAGAAGGATTTGTGAGTGAAGAAGACGAATCAGACAGAGACTCCATAGATTGAGAAAATCAAGATTCAGGAACACACAACAATTGAGAAATTAAGAATTTAGAGAAAAATTTGAGCAAGAATTTGAAGAAAAATGGAAACGGAAGACGATTGAGATTTCAAGAAGACGTAAGGCAGTTGGCCAGTGATACATAAAGGAAACTTAGCTTGTAAGAAAATCTCAATTGTAAAAGAGACTCTCTTTCATTCAATGTATAATTTCAAGGTACACTTTGGCGTATATATAAAGAAATTTCTAATGACAGTTTTTTCCTAGGTAAAACAACTAATTACAATGAAGCCACTAGCACACACAACTAACTTGATACACTTGTAACAAACTGTTTTATAACTGTACAAAAATTACTTGACTCTTGAAGCATGCCAGTTGAATTGTGTACATCGAGCTCTTTGTCAAACCACTAAAACTAGTTGTGTAAATGTCTTCTTACGTGCACATAAAGGAAAGCAAGAAAACTATGACATTAGTATAGTCCTTCACATTGTTTCCTCTTTACAATCTACTGTCTTGAGTCTTGAGGAGGGATGTTCAACTGAGATGTCTGATTGTTTGATTGATTAATTTCTTCAACGGAGGATTGAAGATGACTAATATTATCTGCCTCTTGATTATACATGGCGTTCAATCTTGACCCTTGAATGTCATTGAAGGAAAAGAAACAGAAAATAAATGAAAAAAGAAATTACAAGGGTATCAGGAATTGAACCCGACGAGAATCGAACACGCAACCTTAATTGGATTAATAATTCATGTGGTAATAGGGTAGTTGTAAGATAGCCTCTGTGGTAGAAAAATTAGGATTTAAGCTCCTATGCCCAAGTCAATTAGGATTTATACACAAAATTAAAAATTTTGTCAACTTTATGTTAATTATTAGCACGTGAGCCAACCTTACGTGCCCACAATTAACGGAGAATTTCGTTTTAGCCTAATATGTGTACCGAGAGTTTTGTTTTAGTCTAATAAATGTGGCTCACGTGCTAATAATTAACAGAAAATGGACATAATTTTTAATTTTGGGCATAAATCCCAACATACTTCACCACATAGGCTTAAATCCTGGCTTTTTACTACATGAACTATCTTCTAACTACCATATCATCACAAGGATTAATAATCCAATTAAGCCTTCTTATTTTTTGCCAAAAGACGAGCATAAAACCGCGCAAATTAAAAAGGAAAAAAAAAAAGAAAGTTGAATGTTCCCTAAACCCTCTTTTTGATGCGAGAATTATACGCACACAAATTAAACCCTCTTTTTGTCAATTGTAGTGAAGTGTATAAGTAGGGATCGTTCTGGACCGGGGATTAGGAGGGATTGTTAATCACTTGGATTTTGACTCAAAAACGTAAAAACAATATAAAACACTAAACTAGACTCAAAGAATGTGAAACTAAACGTTAAAACATTAAGACAAACCAAAAGACTCAAAATGCTTTAAAAACACAAACTAAATTGATTTCTAACTAATTTGACAATAAAGTAAAGGGGGGATTGTGTTTGGACGAGATTAAATTAAATGGACAAATTGTAATTAAAGGCAAAATGTAAATATGAATGAGATGAAAATATGGATGATGGAATAGCCAAGGGGTTCTTCTCCACACATGTTACACTTGCATACAAGATTGATTCTCAGTTGGTCTTTCGATAAATTATGATTTCTCAACACCCCGGGTTAATTAGGTCCGCTTAAATTAACCGTCAAGTTTTCCTTAAGTTAATGAATTGGATGACATCATACGACAACCCAAAGCATTCTTCAAAAGTTCCTTACATGACATCATAATAAAGATACAATCAAAGATCATTACGTTCAATGAAAACTATAAGTGTTGACGAGGCATTCGTTACTATGATTGCATGAAACTTATGCCAAGAATTTATTTAACGCGATTGTTTATAAGCAACCTCCACTACTTGTGAATATAAGTTCATAACGATTAGGTGAAACTCACTTATATTCTAGCGTCATATTCATGCATGAAAATTAAGCGCACATTCTCAATAAACATACATAAATAAGTTATCAATCAAACGGTTAAACAAATTGAATCCACAACTTATGAAATTCCAACGAAAGTTAATCAATTCATATTGCAAACATAAACATAGTTTCGAATCACCCCCTAGCTAAAGGGGGTTTAGTTCCTCATAACTTTGAAATCAAAGAAACACCTAAACATTCCAACAACTCAACTTGAATTGTATGAACGTTTAGGCACTCTTCTCTTCCGTACAAAACAAAGAGAATTGAATTTAAACATTGAAATCAAAGAAACACCTAAACATTCCAACAACTCAAACTTGAATTGTATGAACGTTTAGGCCCTCTTATCTTCCTCTTTATTGTAGCATAAGGTCTAGGGATAGTTGGTTGGGGGGATGGAAGTGTGGAATGGAGTGGGGAGTGATGGAAATGGAAGATGGTTTTTGGATTCTAATGGAGAGAAACTCACGGCTAGAGAGAAAGAATGGATGTGTTTGTGTATGAAATGAGATGATTCTTGAATGAATGAATGCAAGGGTATTTATAGGAGGAGTGGAGATGTATATGGCTATTTGTTTAAGGTGTTTGTGGTTGCAATGATGAAGAATTGCATGTGGAAATAAAAGGGAAAATGAGGTGAAATGATGAAGTAGGAAGGTGGAAATGCATGTGAGATGTTGGAAAGGAAATGGGAATATGAGTAGGCCATGGCATGGGAGTTGTTTTGTTGGTGTAAATGTGCCATGGTTGCAATGATGAAGAATAAAGGGTGCATGTGGGGTGGAATTGAATGAATGCAAAGTGAATGAATAATGAAATGAGTTAAAGAGGGAGAATGTGGTGAAATGATGAAGTAGGAAGGTGGAAATGCATGTGACTTGTTTGTGGAATAAAGAATGAATGGTAGAATGATGAAAAGTTGCATAAAGAATGCATGTAGGGTTAGCTAGGTTGGCTTTGTTTGGGTGCATGTGTGTTAATGGTGGTTTTGCATGTGAATTGATGGATTGTTTTTGATGGAATGGATGGTTCTTTGCATGGCTTTTGAAGTGATTGTGGGCTTTGGAATTGGAAGGAAATGCATGGCCTTGGGGTTGGTTTAAGAGAGAATGGGCTAGGCCCTTTGTTTTATGTCCAAAATGAATACAAAGCCTTCAAATTCGTCCAACACTTTGGCTCCAATCATGTGCTATCCATTCCAAGCCCAATTTTGCTCCAAAATGCTCCAAAATGCATCTTTTTGCTTCCTTAGCCATATGAACCTAAAAACACACGAAAATGGCTTAAACTACTAAAACAACTATGAATTAACAACATAGATGCACGAAAACAAGCTAAGTAAGTTGCCTAAATATGCTCCTATCAACCACATAGGCTTAAATCCTGGCTTTTTTACTACATGAACTATCTTCTAACTACCATATCATCACAAGGATTAATAATCCAATTAAGCCTTCTTATTTTTTGCCAAAAGACGAGCATAAAACCGCGCAAATTAAAAAGGAAAAAAAAAAAGAAAGTTGAATGTTCCCTAAACCCTTTGGAAATTAGAATAGGAAATACAATATTGGTTTCTAATAGTCATGTGAAATTAAAGACAATAACTATATGGGTGAACTGTCGATTTAGTCCCTAAATTGTTACCCAAATGAAAATAAGGTTCCTAAACTATTTTTCCGGAAAAAATTAGTCCTTAAACTAATAAAAATCTACTAATTAAATCCCTAATATTAGATTAGAAGCTGGTCTATTCAGTTTTTCGTCAATTTAAGTCATGTGACTTGCATGTGACACACTTTGGATGATATATTGGTAGTTTTCATAGTTAAAGGACTTAGTCTCTTCGAAGAAATAGTGTGTTTGAGTTAACTCTAGAAGGTAAATTAAACGTTAAATTTGCAACATATATATAATGTTAAGGGCTTATAGGCAATAAAATGACAGCTTTACCGTCTAAAATGTGTCATGTGACTTATGTTGACAAAAAATTGGATAAAATAGCTTTGAAAATAATATTAGGAATGAAATCAACAGTTTTAATGAATCTGGGGATACACTTTGGACATTTCGATAATGCTTTTTCACCAGCAGAAAATAATGAATCAATTTATAAAATAAGTCGAATCATGTTCATTTCGAAATGCTGACTCCATCCCTAGTTTCACATCAAACAAGGTTTTACTTATTATTATTGCATTGAGCACCATCCAATCCAACCCAACCATTATGTTATAGCATCAGTTTTCAACCTTACCTTACGACGTTCATGCAAATTCACAAATTAGTACCATGTGCATCCCTCATATTTTCATCACTGCAATAACTTTATTTTTAAAAGATAACAAGGCAAATACACCGGACATCGTATATGGTATTCATCATACAAATACAACGTTTCAAATTTATATTTGGAGAGGTCGAAAGAGAGTCAAGTGTTTATTCCTACCGTATGCCTCTGCAGATCATGAACATTTCTTGTACAGCCCGAGTAGAAGTTATCGGCCTGAAACAACTTATATTTTAGAGCCATCAGCAGTGACTCGACTCAAGGCAACCGCGGTCTTTGAGCCAGACGGGCGACCCAAATGCTTGCTGATGAAATCCCCAGCCGTCAAAAGCTTCGCCAAATCCACATTGGTTTTCACACCGAGTCCATTCAGCATGTACACAACATCTTCAGTGGCAACGTTGCCTGAAGCTCCTTTGGCATATGGACACCCGCCTAAACCCGCAATCGAGGAATCCAGTGTGCTAATCCCCATCTGTTCAATGGATTATGAGTTTGCAATACATTACATTGCAACAAATTTACGGATGAATTAGAAGAAAACAAAATGATCACAGGTTTGTACTCATGAAGTGAATCATTAATTAGTATGATGTTTGCACGTTAATGTCTACAAGGTACGAGTTTTTAGCTTGGATCATTGCACATGGTATGGTAATATCAGTAATATTATTCCAAGGGAAGGATCTGATGGTTTTCGATCTCTGCACTGATGTAATTATGCACAAAGCGAGACTGAAGATACAAATCATGTTTTTCTCCATTACTTAATTGCTTTACACTGTTTGCCGCAAACTGTAGGTAAGCTAATTCGTTGTGGGTGATTCTGAGTTCATGGAAACATCAGACACATTTGGTGGGGGAAAGGAAGCAAAAGTTTTAAGTTTATTGAAGTTGTAATTTGTTGGCATTTGGGTGGTGTTGAGTAACAAAATTATTGCCGTAAACTGTTGTGGGAAGTAGCAGTTTTTAAGATACAGTTTGCTTTTTGGCATCACCGTGAGCCTTGATGTGGACAGATCGTTAATTGTTAGCTAATGTGGATTGGTAGCTAACATATTTTTCTATTATAGATACATGTTTGAAGTTTATCAAGCTGGATGAAAGCAGCTTTGGTGCTGACAGATCGCTAAGTGTGTTCGTACTTATTATTCATATTTTAATTTTTAAAAGAGTCTTCTTTTTCTTTCTGAAAAATATAAAAATAAAAATCATGGTTGTACACGAGGCAATTTTGACATGTTAAGATGGCTTACTTGAAGAGAGACGAGAATATTTGAGAGAGATTGCCCATAGGTGTCATGGAAGTGAACAGCAAGCTTTTCAACAGGAACAACAGCCATTACAGCTTCCAGCATGGGGACAACTGTCCCTGTTCCACAGGAAGACAGAAAAAAATAAGTACAAGGCCAAAAATACTGAACCAAAGACGGATACGATAGTTTGAAAAGCAATAAAAATGATAATCCTACATGCCTCTGGGAGTAAAGCTTCAGAGGAAACACAAAAGTTCACCCCATGAATCGACACCAATCATTAGGGACCTTGTCTAGTACAATGGTATAAGGTTTCGATTGATCAAGCACAAGTGCCTGAGTTCAATTCTTGGACGGATCCAAGGACCCGACATATGTGTGGTCAACAAGGGGTAATAACCTTCTTTTGAAATAAACACATTTTCCATCCCAATATTGGGTGTCCAATAGAACCATCCAAATATGGCTAAAACATCTGCCTCGGTATTGGGTCTCTCCATCCTATTGTGGAATGATTTATGACTACAATGAGGTACAATATGTGCCAAATGGTATGCTTTACTCAAAACACCAGCTAAAAGAATGGTTCGAGGGTCCAGATACAGAATCTTTAAAACAAAATGGGATGAACGAAACTTTGGAAAGAAAATAATATGATTGTAAAGATAAAGTGACTAATCAAAGAACAAAGTTCAGAATGTTACCAGGTGTACCAACCCCGATTGTGTCAGCAAGAGAAATTTCAAAGCAGCCCATGTTGCAAAGTTCTTTTGCAACATATGCCACTTTTGATGGAGAAATTGCTCCCTCCTCTGGACATCCAACAACGCAAGAGACATACCTATCCAAGGTAAAACCATGTTTACGCATAAAGAAACCAACTAAGAAAATAATAAAACTGATACATACAAATAAAGAAGCAAGATGTTGATCTGTACTCTCGTCTAACAAAGAACACATAGCTCGTAAACCAAACTCCAGCAAAGGAAATTTATTCATTACAACCAAGTACAGAATTTTAAACTCTAAATTTTAAATTACCATAAGACAATAAACTCTTATCTGCTCTAAAATACACTTTGCAGTGATATATATACCTTTCTATCTAACCCACCGAGTCAAACACTAAATTCTTCATCCCTTCCCTCAAAGGAAAAAAAGATAAAATATAAAACCCTACATAAATAAAGAGAAACAAGAAAAAACTATGCAAAACAAGATTCAAAGACAGAATCCATCACTATTTCCTCACATACTTTTTAAGTTTGCATGCTATGTTATTGTCTCAAAGTAAAGAGATGATGCGAGGGGTTGAAAACCAAAGAGAGACAGAAGGTTGAAAATACAAATTAGCTAGTTCAACGACAAGCTTGTACTTTCATCTGTGGTCTGCAAGGGTTAGGCCAGATTCCAGAATATGTTAAACTAATAAGGCCAAATTGTAAAGGAAGCATGCCATATCAGAGAGAATACAGAGATCTAACCCAGACATCATGTAGGAGAATGCTAGCATAGAGTAGGGGGAACTGTAGTACACTCTACTTAACATTCGTTTTATGCAAACACAGAGATCTAACCTCTGTTTGCATCCAAGGAGAGAGAAGTGAGAGCAAGAGAGAGAGAGAGAGAGAGAGAGAGAGAGAGGAGGCTGAGAAAGTATCTGTGTAAATCCCACTATAATATTGATAAACCATCTTTTTCTCAAGTAGCTGTCATGCTTAGTTTATTTAATAAAGTCTGCTTCTTATCAGAGAGAGAGAGAGAGAGAGCATACCCTCGTACAGGAATTGAAAGCTCTTTTGCAGCACGAGTAACAGCACGATAACGAACAAGACTTTCTTCAATGCTACAATTAATGTTTGACTTTGAAAATGATTCAGAAGCTGCTGCAAACACCGCTATATCCTTAGCACCTGCTGCAATAGCTGCTTCAAAACCCTATAAAAAGTGATGTGATATGTTAGATAGGTAACATGACTAATGTCCGGTACTTCTAAAGATCACTCACTTGTAAATTGGGTGTCAGTACAGGCAATCTAGCACCCTCCAGACTTTGAACTGCTTCCATTACATCTTTTGCATCTGCTAACTATATAGAAACGAAAATGGAATGGGAGTGAATTGACAATTACAAAACATTTTAAATATCTTTGAATTGAATTAAGACAAAGTAAATTTGCCTACTTTCTCAAGAAAAGAGGAAAGTTTGTGTAATTCACTGAACCTCAGGGGAGGTCTGTACAAATAAAAATCTGATACTTACCTCGCATTATCATATCACAAATTAATGCTTAGTTGCCAAAATTTGATTCAGAAAATGTCATCTAATTAAGCTTCATGGGACTTATAGGTTAAGCCATGAAAACCCTAGAACTTTCTAAGATATTTATTAGATAGCTATTCCCATTAAAATCACACTTTCTAAGATAAATTTGAAGTCACCAATTAAAATTAAATAACAAGTAAAGGTAAATTACCTGAGGAACCCATTTGGGAGACACAAAACTTGTTGCCTCAACAACAGACAACCCAGAAGATACCAGTCTCTGAATCAGTTCAATCTTTACAGATGCAGATACAATATTCTTTTCATTTTGTAGTCCATCCCTTGGACCTACTTCTACTATCTTCACAAACTTTGGTATACCTTTTAAAAACTGTTTCCTCCAAAGCACAAATCAGTACAGAAAAATGAAACTTTATCTGTTAATCAAAGAAATCACGACATCCTCATACAAAGTGTCAAAACAAACGGAAAATATATCATCATGTAATTAAAGTTATCGAAGCACCTTATTTGCCATATCTGTGTTATTGCACTTGGGGTTATATTGATCCGAGAAATACCATGAATCACAAATATTTCCAAATACCCTGTGATTTCTGCGTACGCTTAACGTCCGTTGATTGAATGAGTCACCATGGGACAAGCCCTGGGCTCTTGTATGTCTTTTCCATGGAAAGGCCTCCCTTGTATATTCATCATAATCTTCACTGAAAATAAATAGAGGTTTAAGGTGAGATTATCACTCGAAGATTATTGTAGTACAAAGCAGCTGAACTACGTTACTATGAAGGCATGAAACAATTAGGAACCGACTTATTGAACTTAAACATGGAAAGAGAAGATTGATAAATCAATTTGATCTTTAACTGAAAGGTAAGGAAGAGAAAGCAAGATCTCGCCGACAATTCCAACAATGTCCCTTGATGGTCCGACCAGAACAAGCATGCATGGACATAAAATAAAAGGCATATGACAGATTCGAGTGTTTTGCAAACATGAAAGCATACCAAATGGATACACATATACATTCTGAGAGTTCCACAAACAAATCAGAACACAAATTACTTACTTGTAGCTATTCGATGTGCTACAACTTCTTCCTTCGATCCAACAGTTCCCCAGCGCTGCATCATCTGACCTAGACCTGCAAGCAGTGGATGAGAACCTCTGAATCCGGTCCATGGTACTCATGCTAGGCAACTTGTCACAACCAAGTGGCTCCTCCACGCTCGACATGGTGTAAGTAGATAGAAAAATCCCAGCTGAAATTGCCACAAAACAGAAGTAAATATCTGCTGGAAGCACAAAAACATACTTTTCTAGCATGAACCAATAACACACCATGAATAATTTCTTTTAACTTACAAATGGAAAATGACCATCAAAATAATACTTGAAAAAGTAAACATTAAAGTTCATACGATCCACCATACTTTCAAGGAACCAGAATATCATGTCCGGCATGTGAAGCATCATTGAAAAATGAAAATGAACCAACATGGCATTATACTTTTCAGCATTGTACCATTACTCTCACATAATTAACTTAAATAACGATTAATTTGAGTTAGTATTAGTAATCCAGGTCAACATCTCAACAAAGACGAGAAAATTAAGAACAAAGAACTATGAAAACAGTAAATTGCAAGTCAATTAACTTGGAAATTGTTTGTTTTAAGATATTTAGCACTAAGAAATGAACTACCGAAATTTTCAAATAACAAATACAGAGACTAGGATAGAGGCTTAAGCAATCTGGAGGAAAATGCATAAATCTTGTCAATTCCGACCCTTTTTTATTGAATTTATCAGAATGAAAGCACATATAGTAATAACAGTTCCGTGAAAAATGGAGTCCAACCAAACTTGAAGCATGAACTGTTATATAACATTTGTAGCTAAAATCACTCTCACAGATGATAACAAGCACACCACAATTTGAGTACTCTATATATATCCTGTTACAGTAATAATGCTATACATCTTCCATTCAAAACAAAGTACCATGTATCATGACGATTTTTACAGTCCACTCTACGGACGGTTCAATCTTGTATAAAATCCATGGGTCATCTTTCCTCTACCAGAGCAATTGTATTAGCTTGTTACTTATACTTTCAATTGCCATTCTAGTTCCTTGAATTTCCCTTTCATACATTGACACTTCCTTAAACATTCTAATGTAGAAAAACTCAATATATAGCCATGTATATATGGATATCGGTGCAGATCAGTCTGGTGATTACATCCTCTCGTTTTCTGTCACTCACCGATCACAGACACATCAGAGACCCTATTACAAATAATTTCCGAACTTTGGTCAATGAACAACACGCGAAGACATATGCAACTAAAACATAACATGAGCAATCTTATGGCCATTGTGTATTTGGTTTTACCTACTAATCTACTCTCTGCGAAAACTGATCTGCAGGTAACAGTTCCCAGCGGTTGTGGAACATGAAGATAAAAACATAGCGTAGAAAGCTGTAAAGCTGGTAAGGAAAAAAGTGATCATCCCTCTCCTCATTCTCTCAACAAAACAACTAGTAAATACAATGCAAAGAGCATCAGTATACGAGCTCGATTACACCCCACCAAAACTATGTTAGCAACAATTTCCTACTACGCCAAAGCAGCCAAATAGCCCATCAGCGCAATAAATACAACAACAACAACAAAGCCTTAATCCACTAAGTGGAGTTAACTACTATAAATCCAAAAACGTACATTGTGCTCAATTTTGTGCCATGTCTTTCGCTATATCCATGTAGTAAAGCAAATTAACAGTAAAAACATTAAAAAGTCCAATGAGCAAAATTAAGCATAAAAAACAGAAAAGAAAAGAAAAACAGAGACCCTCTGTTTGGTTTGGTTGGCAACACAAGCAAACATTGAAAATAAAAAAAAGGGAGGAAGGATTGGGAAACAGACCTGAATAATTGCTTAGGGTTTCTGAGAAGGAAAACAAAAACCCACAGAAACCCTAGAAATTGGGGATAATTTAGGCAGTTTGAGATTGGTTGCTGTTATAGGTGGTTAGATGGAAAGAAGAGAAGGTGATGAAACGTGACGGAGTCGTTTAAAGCGTTTGTAATTGTAAGGATTGATGGGATGGGATGGGATGGTTTGGATGGGTAGGTGGACGACGTTAAATCCTAAACTCTGAATTCTTTTTCTTGATTAGAAATTACGCTTTTTTCAAATTTTTTCTGTTTTTTAATCTTTCTTTCTGGTTCTTTTCGTCCATGACTTTCTTCTTGTTGAATGGAGAGGCATTGACGTCTCTCCCGTCTCCCTTGTTGCGTGTGTGTAATGGCGTATCCGGAACGCTGTGCCAAGAGAGAAGGGAAGAGAGAGGAGAGGGTAGACCCGTAAACGGGTCTGGTTTATTGGATTTGGATTGGGTTTAATCCGACCCGTTAAGTTTACAGGCCATTTGAACCCAGTCCATTAAGCTAACAGGTTATCCAAACCCGACTCGTTAAGCTAACGAGTTACCCGTTTCACCCGTTAACAATTATTATTAATTTTTTTTTTTGCATAGAGTTTATTTTTTGTTGTTAAGACTTGACTGAAATTACTAAAACATCACAACTAACGGGTGCTAACAGGTCTAACGGGTTGACCCAAAGTGACCCGTTATTTAACGGGTTGTTAACGGGTTCACCTATTAGCGACCCGACCCGTTAAGCATTCATCCAAATATTAATATTAACGGGTCGGGTTCAAAATGCCAGGTCTAGAGATAGGTGGGAAAAGGGTCGGATCACCTGTGCTGACATTTCCTCTTCCTGCGCACTTTCGTATTCACACGTGTCCATTCACTTGACATTTGACACCAAGTTTATTCTATTAAAAACTAAATAACATCAGTGTGATTAGAAGATGTGTAGTACACCACATGTTACTATACCAATAGTGGAATATATGTGCTAAAAAATTAATAACTTAAAAAATACAATTTCTTACCACTTATATAAAAACACATAGTCTACCATCCATATTCCTATCATAATAAATAATTTCTCCTACCTCTGTCGTTGACCACCGCTCTTCTACGTCGTCAGTTAACCTCAGTGTGCTCTCTCTCCCTCTTTCAAATCTTCAGGGCATACTAATTCCACGAGGCTTATTAATTATGGAGCAAGAATGATTGAAAAAAAATATGACCAGATTGAAAATTTTCATACATTCGATTAAAAACTGGTTTGATTTATGTGAGTGTGGTTTCTTTTTCTTTTCTTAGTTTGTTTTGTTTTTAGTACTCTAACAAAAACACAAAAACATTTAGAAAATTTGAAAATCCAAAAATATTAATTTGTTTCTTCATTGTTTTGAAGTAGATTTTCGTTAGTTTCCCGATCCAATGATATAATTGAATTGAATTCAAACCATGGTGATCAAGAATTTAGTAAGCATGTGTTGTATGAAATTCTTTATTCTCTTGTTAGCTTTGTACCTGTTTGATTATCTTTGAAAAACCAATTGCACATGGCCTCGTTGATGTGAAACTAAAGCATGACTTAAAGCTTTGAATGTGAATATAGTGACATTATAAATCCTATGTGAGTTTTTGAGCCTATTGAAAGTGTGCATTTTTCATACACTCATATTCCTTAATGTGTGATGAACTTATGTGAATTACATCTCTAGAACTTGTGTAAAGATCTTTCAAAATGTTTGTCATTTGATTGCATGGACTTGAAAAGGATAGAGGCAATAGGTTCATAACCACAACCCATATAACCATTTTCCCTGAAGAATGATATCATTAGATTGCCAATTTGAGCCGTATGTGTTACGTCTTTCATTTCTTATCATCAGATATGTCTTGCCCTTATACCTTATAAACTTTTCCTTACCCATTTTCAAGCTAACTAGTGAGCAATGTGAGATTATCTTATGAGAAATGCTTGTGAAGTACATACGAAGGAGTTTGACAAAAGAATAAGTGTAGGGGTATTTATGTTTGTATTTAGTTCAGTGCAAAATTGAAAAAAAAAAAAAAAAAGAAAAAAAAAAAGAAACGAAAAATTGTACACAAAGCAAATAGATAGTTTTTAAAATTTTAGTTTAGGGGTGTTGTGGAGTCAAAAATAATTCAAAAAATCATAGAGGTGACACGTGAACTTTTAGGTTAAAAAGACAAGATTATCCTCGAGGCACATCGAGATTCTCACGCACATGCAACGGACAATAACAACTCAATCAAGGAAGAGTCAAAGGTGATCAATATAGTATTTATTCAAATCCCTCTCATCACTCCTCATTAATCACTTATTGATTTTATTCAAAAGCTAACTACCAAAACTTCCTATTTAATTTAAAAATAATTGCCATATTAATTGTAAGATACTATTTCACATAATATCTTGCAATTATTCTCCAAATACCACAATATATGGCTGGCCACTCTCCACCTTAAGGGTCGGCCACCTTCCTATAAATAAATACCGCTCTTATCCCACTAAAATGCTAATCCATTTGCTACCCACAAACTCCTAAAGACAATCTTTTTCAGAAATATAACTTTGACATCGAAGATTCTTCGGCCAAAGACCCCCACATTCATTGTGGATGCATGAGGCTTTTGGTCTTAATCTTAGGTGTTATTATTTTGCAGGAGCATTTTCGTCAAAGGAGAAGATGGCGGCAATTTGCATCCACAAATTGGTGCTTTCATTGAGAGTATGATTCACACGCTCGAATAAGACTCTTACATTCAAAGTTTTTCATTTCTCATTTATACGTAAATTTTTCATACATTCTTATTCCTAATTTTTTTTAATTCTTTGAATAGACGTAGGAGAAAAATACAATGGCTAGAAGTTCGAAAACCACAACGAATGGAACTTTGTATGTTCAAAGATACAAATCAAAGGATGAAGATTGAGATGTAGCCCGACCACGACGATTCATGAAGCTTAAGACGGCAGCAAAAGGAGACTTTGCCACCACGGAGTACCATCACCACAGCAGCCACGACAACGACCATGGCAGTGGAGAGTGGGACAACTTCATAGCAGCAAGGCAACGAAGCAATAGTAGCTGCTACCTTGCAGTAACAAGCTCAAGCTTATGCCACAAGACAGCTAACCCAGCATGAGGCAACCCAGATCCAGCAGGCCCACGACCCTACCATAGCAGATGAGTGCCAAAACACGGCTCAAGCAGTTGCAGCTGTGGCAAATGGAGCAGCTCAACACTCGTGGCCCAAAGCCAGCGCGAGCCCAATGCACCATCACCCTAAGGCCAAGCAGGTTAGGTTGCACCATACGCACACACCCCTGACATGGCTTAACCTACTTCTGCGGCCCAACCAGCTCTCGCTGTCCACCTAACGATCCCAATCAGTCCAAGATTGGTTCAACCATCCCGACTTCATATATTTTGACCGACAATTGAACTGGGGGTATTTCCATCCTATTTTTTTGCAGATTTGACATATCCCAACTCAAATCTCATGCCTGAAGTCCATTATAATGGCACTACTTAAGGAGATGCATACCGTCCAAGCTTTTCCATCCCAAATGGCGAACAATATTTGTCTCAACAAGTTATAGAGTTAACAAGTGCCCTCGCACAACAGACGACCTTGGTGAATCAGCTCTTGCAGTGTGCCCTAGGCGAGGTGTCCCGAAGTAGGATAAGGGTAGACGACGAACCTCTCCAGCAATGTCCTAGTAAGCAACCCTTTGACCAATCATAAACTAAGCGTTCTGGTAGTGTACACTTCCGACTAGGCCCTGAGATAGCATGCGCTCTCGGTTAGGCCAACGGACGAGCATATATTCACTGTTGGGGCCATATTCTGATAACCAACATGAGCAACCTTCCAAGCAAAGTGTTCATTCGAGGCTTGGCTTGCAAAAAACACCCTTTACCTCACATCAAAGTAGGTAGCACAACGGACGGAGAGAAGCAGTCACTCAATCTGGCTCAAGTTCAACCAACAACCTACGAGTAACCCGTTCATTTTCCAAGAATGTACTACATGCACCGCAGCCACGACATAGAAGAGCCAAGCACAGGGAAGAGCAGCCTAGACCAATAGGTCACGATTAGGGGCAACTAAAAGCTTTGCTACCCTCAATAAAGGCAGATTCAATAAGAACAAGAGGAGAGGCTCCTAACCAAACGATCGTGCGACTTCTAGCACAATGAAGTCACTGACAAGGTGGTCCGATGAGACATGACCAACATAAACAGGTCACCTTTCATTAACAAAGATCGAGCAAACAGAACCATCATCATACATTGGTGGATACAAAGATTACTTATGTTCAAACAAATCAACAACTTAACCTAATGGTGCATCGGGGGCACACGGGTACCAGAAGGACACACCAGCCCAACCTTCAAGAACCAGGGGGCAGGTCTTATTTCATCACTTTAGATGATTCATTACCAGAGTAACCTATCACTAATAGGCAAGCACCGCTGACCCAATGGTCCAATTCCTCATGCTGCGCAAAACCTGGCTCAAGCCAGCCCTAGTTCCGTGTCTACAGCCATCCCTGCTTACTCCTTGTTTCTCGGCTGCCCTCGATCTATCACCATGGCTCCTAGCTATACCGATCTCACAGCACGGCTCCTAGCTGCACCGACCTTGCACCACGGCTCATAACCGTGCGGATGTTGCCATATTGTTCCTATCTGCGCCGACTAAGCTCACAACACTTTAAACATCAAAGCATCCAAAGATGGAGCAGATTACGAGGCTTTATTAACAGCCTCTTCTAGCAAAAGAATTAGTAGTGATAAAGCCTGCAATCCATTTAGATTCTCAGCTGATCACCAACCAAGCCTCAAGAGAGCATGCAACAAAACATCAAAGGATGGCGCAATAAGGTTCGGAAGTAGTTCATTGCGCTCCCATGTATACCCTTACGCAAGTTCCACAAAGAGTTCAAAGTCTCAAGTAGATCGCTAAACAAGAGCTCACAAGCTGAAGATTATTTCAGTTGTCTAGCAGTCCAGGTTTCCTCAGTTGCGCTCATGACAACAACTTCTTTGCTCTCCAGTGCGAAAGGGTAAAGCAATCCCCCGACACCTATATAGGGAAGCTCTCTAGTGTGAGAGGGTAAACTAATTGCTCTCTAGTGCGAGAAAGTAAACCAATTCCCTGACACACATCTGGGTATGCTCTTTAGTACGAGAGGGTAAACTAATACTCCGACACCTATCTAGGTAAGATGTCCAATGCGATAAGGTAAACTAATTGCTCTCCAGTATGAGAGGGTAAACTGATTCCTCAACATCCATCTGGGTAAGCTCTCTAATGCGATAGGGTAAACTAATTGCTCTTCAATGTAAGAGGGTAAACCGGTTTCCCGACACCCATATGGATCTGGTCTCCAATGCAAGGAGGTAAACTAATTGTTATCCATTGTGAGAGATAAACTAATTCCCCAACACCCATCTGGGTAAGCTCTCTAGTACGAGATGATAAACTAATTCCCCAACATTCATCTGGGTAAGTTATCCAGCGTGAGAGGGTAAACCAATTTCTCGACACCTATCTAGGTAAGCTCTCCAGTGTGAGATGGTAAACCAATTCCAAGCTCTCTAGTGCAAGAGGATAAACTAATTCTCTGACACTCATCTCGGTCTACTCTTCAACAGAAAGGGGCAAACTGTCCATGAATTTGCACACAACTACTCATTTTGATGTGATTAGTTAACAATTTTCATATTCCATAGGTCTTTATCATGTTGTGATCCAGGCTACACAACTCAAAATATCAAATACTCGAATACTAGCTAAGCAGTAGATTGTCAGGGGGCAGCAACCGATGATGAACCCAACAGCTTAACACCCTAAGAAGCCAAAACTCACGGCCATAATGACTCTGTGAGATCGTCAGCCTTTTTTGAAGCAGTGTGCCTAACCGATGGTTTTATGGCTAAAAGTTTTGCAAGATGCTTCAAGTAAGCAAAGTTTCAAGAAAAAACAAAGATGGAGTAAAACGAAATCAGTTTATTAAATAGAATAGAGTCATTATAGCAAATTGATATAAGAAGGTCGCAGAAATCCAACACAAACTAAATAGAACAGACTACTTATTTAGCAGCTTGGATGACTTTGGCCTTTCTAACAGCCATCCTACCTTCAGCAGCGACTTCGCACTTGAAAGTTTACTCACTCGACATTTCATCTTTAGTAGTTGTTATCTTGCCAGCACCATCTTCGATTACTCCATTTACGGTAGCTGAGAAATCAAACTCAAGTAGTTTTCTCTTTCTTGGCAAGCGGCACAGGCAACCCAAACCATGGCCCATGCCACACCACTTCCTTAGCCCATGCCAAGCCAGCCCTTGGCTCTGGCCAAGTCGAACAGCTCAAGTTATGGCCTCTGCCACACTGCCTTCTTGGCTTATGCCAAGTTGACTTCTGGCCTTTATTAGGCGACGTGCCGCACCACCCTGAGGCTGCTCCATGGTAACACCACCCAAGAAGAAGGCAAAGAAAATTAAGCTTTTCTTACCTTGGTGTGGCGTGAAGAAGACAAAGAAATTAACGGAAGACGGTACTTTGCACAAGTCAAAAGGTGATCAATATGGTATTTATTCAAATCATTCTCATCACTTCTCATCAATCCCTTGTTTATTTTATTCAAAAGGTAACTCCCAAAACTTCCTATTTAATTTAGGAATAATTGCGATGTTAATTGTAAGATATTATGTGAATTTTCACATAATATCTTGCAATTATTCTCCAAATACCACCATATATGGCCGGCCATTCTCCACTCTCCTATAAATACCCCTCTTATCCCACTAAAATGCTAAGCCATTTGCTACCCACAAACTCATAACGACATTATTTTTTCAGAATTCTAACTTAAGCCACCCCCCCCCCAAAACAAATTGATCGTGGGCGCATGAGGCTTTTGGCCTTAATCTTAGGTGTTATTATTTTGCAAGAGCTTTTTCGTCAAAGGAGAAGATGGTGGAAATTTGCATCCATAGGTATGGTTGGAGGTTTTAGTAAAGTGCTTGGAGAGCTTAAGTTCTTATAAATCTGAACAAGAAAATTGCTTGCAAGGTAGCTTAGAACTTGTGTTTACCAATCCTTTCATTTCTGTAACCCTCTCCTTAAGTCTCGTTACATCTAATAAAAGTCCTCTTGATTTAAGTTTCACAATTATGATTGTAGAGATGAGATCTTTATGCAAGCTTATGGTAGATCTTTCACATTTGATTCCTTAAGCAAAACAAGTTAACCTAGACATATGTGTTAATGAGTGTAGAAGTTCACTTGTCTGCATGTGGTGTTTTAAAGAAACTTGAAATTGCATTAGAATTGCTATTATACACACTACATTTCATGGATGATTAAAAAGTTATTGCTAACATTTGAATAAGGAAGATTAGCCTGTATTAACTTGTTTTGTGCTAACTAAGGTTCTTGATGATTTGTTCTCTTGAATAAAATTCTAGAAGGGGAGGGGGGAGCTAATGTTTTTCATGTTTTCTTTCTTTTGATCGAGGACTAGCAAAATGTTATTTGAAGAGTGCATATTTTAGTATTTATTTTATCTCTAAAAACTACATTTTCTGGTGATAAGTTTGCCATTAATTTAGGTCATGCCATGTTTGTATGTTTTTTTGTGATAGAGTAACATTTTAAGGAATTATATTATAATTATTAAGCTTTGTCGCTAGTCAATTGAATTGGAAATTATCTTGCATGTCGTTGACTTGCATTTGTGTGTGCCATTGGGTTCAATTGATACATCTAATTTTTCTTCTTCTGCATGAAAGTTGATCACCACGTGTAGAATGGCCTTACTCTTTTTTTTTTCCATGAAAAAGAGAAGCTTCACTTTCTCTTTGTATTCCCTGAAGGAAATATTTGTGAAAAAAATTGATTTGAGCAACATCTATGCATGCTATTAACAATTAAAAGGCAGAATCATGCTTGTATGCACTCAAAAACAAAACTTAACCCATGAAATTCAAAGCCTAGCAGTTATAGTGAACCAAGACTTAACTCAAAACAAAGTGAGTTGAGAAATCTTATACCTTTGTTGATTCCTTTTTGCATAAGTAAAGGCTAATCACCTAAGAGAGAGGACCTTCATTCCTTTCTTCTTAGCTCCATGGATATCTTGGAGGAGGATGGGAGAATGGATTCTCCAAGTTCCCAAAATAAAGAACCTTTAAGTCTCCACACCAAGGAGAGCATTGATGAAGAGATGAGTGACCTTGGATGAAATAGATGCTAGTAATTTCTCCAAGGTGGCCGGCCTCCTAGAAAGAAAATGAGAGCTTGTGTTCTCATATTTTTCTCCAAAAGAAACCCTAAGGATGAAATGGCTATAAAGTTGCCTTTATACCACCTCACAATGGAGTGGCAAACTTGCAATTAAGCCACGTTTACTACCCCTCACTCTTATGGCCGGCCATATTGGGTTCTTTGGGCTTTGAGGCCCTTTGTGTTTCAAGTTGTCATACAACTTGAGTTAATGGGCTTGACATTTAAATCCCATTGGGCATTGCAGCCTAAAACTAACCCGAGGTCTATAAGGAACATATTTGTTTGATTAATTAACATATTAATTAATCCTAGCCATAAATAATTAAACCATTTAATTATCCTTACTCATCTCCGTTGTTTCTTCAATCTCTACCTTACTCGGTGTACGATCCATTAAGTTCCTTTTAGCAAGGCAGTGGGTGATTAGAACTCTTCAAATCGATTGTGAATTGAAACTTACTTTCAATTCTCCCTTTTGTGATTATACACCTTTAAGGCTTCCACAAACCATGAGTGACACCTAGCAGTATGTCATGGCTACCCAAGCTAATCAGAAGAGTTGGAGAACCTATTCAGTTTAGGTTATAATGCAATACTAATACAATACTCTTGACCACATTGTTTGGTTTGATAGTTTATTCATGTCTACTATCCAATGTGATTCTCTTACTTATATGATTACCTTGAATGTGATTTGAAACGACTTCCTAAATTTGATTCGTACTCTAGCTAGAGATTCTTAATCATATCATAGAGTATTCTCCCTCAAACGGTTTGAAGGTTAGAGATCCCTTGTTGCACATTCACTTGCCTCTATGGCTAAGTGGCTTAACCCTAACTATGCCGTGGCACCCTTTGACGGAGTGACTTTGACATAGTCAAAGATCAAGGACCTAACCACAAGACAACTATGATGCCTCAGGTCAAATGACTACTTTGTATTATCCCAACCATGAGTTCTCATGTGGCATGAATATAAGAACCCCTTGTTGATCATGTTCAGTGGACTCATTCTCACCTACATACTTGTCTTGGTGTCAGTCACACCAATGACTCGAGACCAGTCATTCTCCCTAAGAAAAGACATAGCACGTACTGATCTTAATAGACTTTCAATGCCCAATTGGCAATCCTATGATCAGGAATGTTTAGATATGTATACAAAAGAGAATGGTCTTATGAATCTAACTTCTTTAGATCACATTCTCCCAATTACATATTCCTTAGACTTATCCTTTAAGCATATAACATTTATATGAGACGGCTTAAAACAATAATCTTTGCCCTTTATATTAAACTCGATTAGTTTAACAAGTGAAATGTCCATAAAGTATCATCATATGATTGGTTTTACGGCACATTTCCAACATTCCTAGCTGCTAATTAACGCACTGCTTCAAATATCAAAGGAAATGGAAATAAAGATGAGGATTAAGTGAGAGTAATTGGCATAAAGGCTATCAAGGAGTTACAATTGTTTTTCCATTTCTTCTCCCTTCTTGTCTTCACTAAACGGGCATTGAGTTTGGTGAGTTATGGAGAAAAAACAAATAGAACAAAATCAAAGGAAACAAAAGGGGAGCTGATGGTAAGAAAGGGGCAAGAAGGAGGAAATCTTGGCATTCTCTTCTTTTATTTTCTTCTAAACTCTTGAAACTCATGTCTTTATTTTGTTTTAATTTACGAATTATGTGTAACTAATTTCCAGAAGTTAGGGGCTTTTTTGAAGCCCGTTTATGATTGCAAGTTTGGTATGACATTTTGTTCGAATTTCTTTTCTAAATGGATGAAAATTGGTTCATTACTTATGTCAGTGATGAATTCTTTATGTGTTTTCTATGGATGCAAACTTAGTGAGCTTATGATTCTAATTCTATGAATATGTGTGTACATGCCCTTACCGAATAAGGACGTGCATATGTTCTAGAGTAGTACTTGTTAATTGTGATTAACATGTGAACAAATTTCTAGGATAAGTAAAACAATGAAACCGCCGAGGATGCCTAACCCACTGAGGCCGCCATCTAGACACCGATTAATAGCTTGCCGATTTTTTGAACGATTTTAGGATAATCACAGCTGCAGACTGCAATCGAGCGACCAGGCGTCGCCTTGGTTGTTTTTTAGAACAGTGCTCTTAACATACTATGTGATCGAGAGTAATAATAAGTTGAGTTCTAACAGTGAGCCAATTTGAGCACCTTCATTTGGAAATAAAAGGAATTTGAATGAAACATAACATGTTTGCAAGATTATTTGGTGGCACAATCCTCAAGTGTGGGTTTTATCACAAAAGGCCTCGATGTTAGTTAGAATGGGGTAATTCTATTTAAATTGGTTTTCTCTTCTCCCTCTGTCCGATGTGGGACAAATGGGTTTCAACAATAACGCTTCCCCTAACTCGTTTTCTTAACTTGTGAACTAAATTATGTTTTTCGTTGCTGTTCTGGTTTTGTTGGATTTAATTAAAATAGCAAATCAACTCCAAAAATTCCCAAAATTTGTATGAGTGTTGTAATTGTTGTTGTTTTGTGTCTAGTGTTTGCATATAAAATTGCGTTGAATTTAGATAAGCGTAAGTTAGTCTAATAATTATTTTTCAGTGGCTGGTCAGTAGGAACAGCAGCCCAGTTTTTGTGATATTTTAAGTAGTTAGGCAAACAATCTTCTATGGAAAAAACCCTTATTCTCGTATGCTACAATTGACAAATCTTATTATTAATAAGAAAAATCAATAGGACATACTTGTACTACTTTATCGCGTAAATTTAATCCTATCATGGAGGTCTGCGAATTTCAGATCTTCATCCCTTCTAATGGGAACACAAGACCACAATTGGAAATTGACAATGATTTGGGCGAATTCGGTCACGGGAGACGTAACGGAATTGGGAATTTTACACAATTTTGATGTGCAATTGCAGTTTTAGGGTTAGGGTTTCTCAAATAAAAAAGAAAGGAAAACCCCATCTCGAAGAAGAGAGAAATATGAGAAACTAAAAAGAAAAAGGATGGGTGTTTGGGAACTTGATCCACAAATGGGAGTACAGTTCTCTTCTCTGTTTTGCGTTTCTCATTTTCTTTTAATTTTTTTGCTTTTTTCTTCGCTTTTTTTTTATTTTTTATTTTTTTATTTTATCAAACGATAGATTTTATTAGATTAGCCACCGATGAGATTTGAACTTGCACCGTCATACAAGGGCTCAACACCTTTCTACCACTACAATTCAACATGGCACAATTGTAATCCAACTAATCCATGCCCAAGGTAACATCGAAATCAACGATGTCCAAGGGAACAAGATTAGATAGCATTACGACATCCTCAATAAGAATGATATCCTCAATACTCTCAACTAACATAGCAAATTTCACCCCTAGGCATCGAGAACTCCAACTCATAACCGAGGGGAGTGGGGGGATGTTGAGGCTTTTGAGCAAACATATGGAAAATAACCAAATTAGTAGCACCCGAGTCAATTAATATTCTAGCAAAATGGCCAAGTACGATATTCATTGATTAAGGGAAACATACAAAGTTTGAGAATAGTGTGCAAAATAGGCATCGATAAAAATCTTACCGGAAATTTTCAGCCATTTCAAGAAAAAAAAAGTGTATTACTAAGTGGCAGTTAACCTTGTTAAATTGGTGTCAAACGAAGGGGCACTTGTCAATACCAAAATGCAGGTAAAGGGTGGCCAGAGGAAATCACGGCACTGCAGGTCTGAACTCGATAGGTAGTTGAATGTTGGAAGTTGGTCAATTTGTTTTATTAATTTTTATTGCTTGGTCTCTCCTCTTACACGGTTCCATTAATTCCCCACGCTATTGCCAATTCCTAGTCTATTTTTTATTTCGTTTTTCAATCATAAATGTGGTTTTATTTCTAAGTTTTCGTTTCAATGCTACTCAGTATTGAATGTTGCAGGTGTTTTATTTGTTAAATTTGATATCACTTAGTGTCATGTATCATTAAAAGAAAATTGATTTATTTCAGCAATAGTTAATTACTCTAAATTTGGAAAATATGAAGACACGCTTTTCTAAGCAACTGACGAGAAGATGGCTCTAGTCTAAAAGCTAGATATTGACAAATTCCATCGTCATTTTTTTTAAGAGGCACTTGGCATTAAGAAGAGTCTCCTTGTCAAAAACAATGAACGGAGTAGGACACGAAAAGAAACGAGAAAGACAATTAACGGACCCCCCCAAAAAAAAAAAGATTTAAGGACATCATTGTCCACCTTGTCCCTTATTATAATCGAAAGATAATTTTAATTTTGAGCATTTTTTGCATAAATTATTTTTATTTGTAATTAGAAAATGAGTGGTTTCAATTATAACATGCATCCCATGATCAATCATATTATACGGACAAGAAAGTAGGTGAACCTACATATTGTATGAAGCTTTACAATCATGAGGCTCACAATGATTGATATCCTATTTCACTCTGAAAAAAAAAAAAGTCCAAATCTTATGCATCGAAAATTATATGTGGCCTCTTTGTGGCTTCCCTAAATTTTGGACATGTCCCCTCATTGACTCCAACTTAACTACCCTATTATCATTGTTACATCTACACCCCAACCACTACATTCTATTATTGGCACCAACATCACACGCTCACCATTGTGCTATCATCACCGCCACTACTCTCGCCACTGCTATTACTGTCACCATCCTACCACTATGTCCATTTTTGTCACTACAGACAAATATTTCACTTTTACATTTAAATTTACTAAACGTTTTTACACTGCTTTTCATACTTGCAACATTTTTAAAATAGATCATACACGCAACTGCTTAATTTTACAGCTGATTATTCTTAAAGCACATCAGAAATTTTTTTTTTTTTTAAAAAGCACAACAATCCCACTCTGGCATTCTAACATGCATTAAGGTCCCATTTTAGCACATTGTGGCGATGCGATAGGTACATTGACATCACAACTAGAAATTCGTAAATGTGAAATGTTTGGCTGGTGCCTAAACATGAGTTGTAATGACGAATATGAATATTGATAGTTGGTAACAGATCCTAATCGAACTAATTATGCAGCATGTAGAATAATAGGTCTCCATGCAGAAATTGGCAATTTTGTATCATGAGCAAAGTGCGAGCAATTAATTAAAGTCGCCTGACAAACAGGTAATATGACCCGACCCCAACTCGAAGTGTTAATATTAACGGGTAATATGACTCGAACCGTAACCCCTTAAAGAAAATATATTTTAAACCAATAAATAATCAAATAAAAAACATAATACTAAATTATTATATACATGACACACCCCTATCCGGAATGTCCACCTGGACTCCGAATCGAGCTGTGCTGGCCGACACTAGGAAGGTGACGAAGCCATAAAGTGTAGTGATGTAGAAATATATGTAGATTTAAACCTAAAAGTGCCTAAATGCAAGAGCGTGCTTGTGAGCGAGAATGAACCCATTTCACACGTGATGTCAGAGCATAAGTAAAGTACAATAAAAGTAGAATGAGAATTTTTACCATCAAAGGTAATCTCCAATACCAAGATTTGCCAAGAATCTTCGTCAGACAAAAACTCTTATCACTATAACTTGGAGCCTAGAGGGGCAAAAAATAAGGGTGAGTGGGCCTAAAAATAAAGTTTGTAAAAACCTTTTCAAAAATGTAATATCCCCTTGCCGTAAAACAAGTGTAGTTTCCAAAATAACATACTATGTATAGTATGAAAATACTTACCGTAACTGGCAATATCTCAAGAATTCAATACGTCACAATATTTCTAAAATAAACACCTAACATTCAGTAATCACATAATCTTGCATAAATAAGCATATCATATCGAGTGCTCATTGACATATGTTGGCACACGAGCTCATGCAGAGATATTCTGACATGAACAGGACAGGGTGTAATAATGATTTACGCTCTAGTACTACAATCACGTGAAGATTGGCGCTATGCGCATCACATACGAGTCCTAATTGCCTATAGCAATCTAGGATAGGACTGGCACCTACAATGGATCCAAAGTGAGCGTATGGTATAATGTGAACATGCACGAAGACTGGCCTTGACCCCAGTGAGTACTAACACCAGTGTAGCACATGATGAGCAAATAACGTAAATATGACCATGCGGTAAAACGATGACATAATACTATTCATAGCCGTAAGTATAAATAAGGCGTCCCACAATAATATGCATACTTGTACATCCCGTAGGATTCATAATGATCTCATAATTTTCATCATTGCAACAATTCTTATAACGCCAATTTAATTATGGCATCACTTAGAAAAGGCAACACTAATATATATACTGAAACTCAAATAATATATAAATATACTATATAAAAGAAAAGACCCACTCACATAAACATAGCTTGCTTGCTCTCGATAAGCCTTGTCATTCGTCGACCCGAATATGCTTGTATCGCAACCAAGGCCCCCCTAGGTGGCTAAGGAAGTCGAATTTCATTGGAATGTCGAGCATGCAAGCTCCCCTGCTCCTCGTGACAATGGAGGTTCGAATCGAGGACCTAGTTTTGCCTAGAACGACGAGATTTTGAAAACCGTTATTGGAGTTCTCAAGTCGAGAGCTCGAGAACTCGTCGGGGTATGCGATGAACAGTGGTAGAACCCATTGTGCAGAGCTAGGCTTAGCTTGGTGTCCTTATCAAATTGTATGAGGGTGTTGGCAGCTATCTGTGTATGTATGAAGGGTTTTAGCAAGCGGTGGTGATGGTTTTTCTTTACTTGGCCAATACAAATGAAGAGTGCAGGGAGAGATAGAGATGGTTAAAAGAGTGTGTGTTGAATGGGAACAGAGAAGTGAGGCTTGAGTGTAATGAGAATGAGTGAGGTGTGGACGATAGAAGAGAGGAAGCAACAGAAGAGAGGGTTAGAGATGTGAGGTGACAAACCAAAAAGAAGGAAAATTATGATGTGATGTGTGTGGTGGAACAAGTGTGGGTTTCTAAAACCCAAGATAAATATTATTTTAATGGCCCATTTGTCCACAACCTATGTGATGTTCAATTTTTCAAACCCATGCATGCCTTTGGTCTGCACAAGGGTCATCAAATAGATAATACCAAGGTAGCTCACTGCATGAATCCACAGTTCAAGTTTTGAAATTATCCCGGTAGTTTTACACAGTTTCAGACATAATTGGATTGTTACAATTTCTAATTGAGTTCCGCTTACAATCACGTGTTCGTAAAAATGAGTACTATTCAAAAATATTAAAATAAGAGTGGAAAAGTGAAGGAAAAATTGAGGTTCACGTGGAAGGGCTACATGGCATTCCAAGGGCATTTTGATAATTTCACTACTATTGAGAATAAAATATAATAAATCTCGGGACAGCATGTCACAATACATACCACATTGTCATATAAGTATTACTTCAAAACATAAAAACAAATTTGTCTTTTAAGTATTGCATACTCTAAAACAACAACCTATGAAAAAACATTATTCACAATTGTAGATTAATTATTATAAAAGGATTAAGTACCTAAAACACCCCAACCTTTTAGTGTCATTCTAAATTGGTCTCAATCTTTTTAAATATTTCAAACAAGTGCCCAACCTATTAAAAATGTCACATTTGTTAAGCCTCGGTTAAAAATTTGTTAACTTAACTAGGCTAATGTTGTCGCCAAAATCAATAGAAGGTCATGAAAGTATAGCATCCACCAATTAACAGTCACCACCACCCCTATCAAGCTATCACCTCTAAACTTAACGCAAAACCACCAAAGGCAGGGGTCATGTGTTGGCTCAGCGAGGGTTGATAAGGTGGTATGGCAGAGGCCACAACTTAGGCTGCTCAACTCAATAGGATCTAAAGGCAGCTACACAGCTAAGATGCGACTTAAGGCGTTGGGGCACAATGCATGGTGAACCACGGGGCTCAAGCTTCTTCTAGGGGCCTGAATCTAACATGGGCCAATCAGGTATGCTGGATGGTGTGGAGTAGCTAAAATCTCACCATAGGTTACTCGGGCTTACTACACCGTGGAAGACAGAAGAGAAAGAGGCACAAGGTGCCATATTTCTTGCTTGTGATGGGCCACAGGCCAGCCTTTATGGACCATGAATTGTGTAGCTAGGGCTCGTTTTAGGCATGAGGTGTTGTGCTTGGCAAACTAGACACATGCACGTGCTGCTAAGGAGAGAAAGATGGAGGCTGAGGTCCATATGAGTCAGGTGTCAACCGAAGAGAAAAGCTTGTTGTTCATTTGACTTCTTCCAAGGGAAAGAAAAAGACTCTTGAGTTTAAGCTTGTGAAATCTGCTACTCCGAAGGTAGCCACGACCATTGCTGAGAAGATTGCATAGCAGAAAGTTTTGGTGGTGCCCCCAGTGCCTAAGTTGGTGTCGAAACACGTGTTGGGGGCTAAGTCTGGTTAGGCTTATAAAAGGCTCACCACTATGAAGAGCAAAAAGGTGGATTTTGTTACTAAGATGATGCTTGGGCTTATTCTTCCTTCTGCTGCGATTTATTCATCTGCTGAGAAATGGATGTCTTCTCTCATAGGCAGTTATAAGAAATCCACAGAGTCTGAAGCTGGAAAGTTTCCCAAGATCTGTGCGCTGCTGAAGGCTGACCTGCTAGAGGATGTTGATGTATGCACCAAGTTTGTTAACTGTTGGGAAAGTTGTCGTCCTGCCTATTTGATGAGGTCTTCATTCCTTGTTATAATGCATAAGACTTTGATCTTGGCAACTGAGTCTATGTGCATTGATCAGAATGTTGTTAAGTATGCTAAGGAGGCTGAAATGGTGTTGACGACTCAACTTCGCTCGGCTGCTGAAAAGATCGAGAAGCTCGAATATAAACTCACCATTTTGAAAGGGTCCTATGTCTCTACCCCCATTTCTATATAATTGGAGATCGCTCATCAAGAGGTCGTCTATTTAAAGGTTAAGCTTAGTGCAACTTAGGTAATGTTGGAAGCTGCAGAGAAGGAAGTCAGTCGTGCTACACTGGTGGTCAAAGACCTTGAGCGTGTCAATTCGAAACTACGATCTACTTGTTTTGCCAAGGATGAGAAGCTTGTCCTTATGCATGCTGAAATGTCTCGTCTTAAGGATGTTTCCAATAAGCTTGAGTCCTAGGAAGTGGCCGTTGGATTATGAGTGTTTCGAGAATGACTTCGAGACTTTCTCCATTTGTCTAAATGACCTACTTGATTTCTCCTTTGAGGCTGCCTTTGGTGGAGCAGCTAATGGCCGACCGCTGAACTCGTAGCCTCCGAATAAAGCAGACGAGTTCGCGTACCTGTTATAGTTGTGAATCTCAGCTTTAGCGACTGCATGAGCCTTGGCCCTTTCGTTGCATGTTACGAAAATTTTAACTTATAGAGCCGACGATCGAACACATACTTCTCGTAGAAAGCAAAGGAAATCTGTGTAGCTACTATAATCGTGAATCTCGACTTTAACTCTTGTAAACTTAAATCATAGACTGTTAGCTGAAAACGCTGCTTTTAAATAAGCAGACAAGTCCGTGTAGTCATAGCAAGTATAAGTCTCGGCTTACAGATTGCCTTGGGAGGCCAGCCATTGGGTCGTCAGTAGGGCATCTTACTTACAAAAGCAGATGGCACACATGACCATTTAGGTGTCGTCTCTGGCTCTCAGAGGCATTTTAGGCTTAAGGTGTAGGTAGAATCGCGCCTCAGATGCCACATCTTTCCGAGTTGTAACTTGATTTCGCAAGTCGTTTAACTAGTATTGCAACACTTTAGAGCCAAGTTACGTTCATGAAGCCTTGCACATCGAGGACTGACCATCTAGTCATGTGAATTCTTTCATGGGTAGGGATCCTGCACTTAGCATCTATTTCAGTTAGAGACCCGGGCTCCTACGAAATTGAATCCCTCAGTCAGCTAAGTATTTTTAAGAAAAAGCTTATTGTGGCCAATTCTCGGAGTTGTTCAGCATAGGTGGTCGATGCATTCAGGGGAAATTAAGCAGTCGTACAATCCATCCACGTCTGGATATTCCAGAGTAGTTTACCATTTTGCGTTGCAGGGAAAACCATAATGTTCCTCTCCAACTAGGATTCCTCTTTCTTGTATAATTCATTGTCTTCCAAGCCTTAACTTTAATTTCTCCAGAGTTTAGGACATGTCTAACACCATTTAAACACCAAAAACGTCCAACCCATATGCTATCTACTCATGCTATCGAATCTAAGTCCAAAACTGCTCCAAATTGCTCCATTTGGCTATTTATCATCATCATTACCAATTGGGCCTACAATAATACGAAAATAACTTAAATTACCAAAATAAATGGAAATTAACTAAGTAAATGCAAAGAAATAAGATAACAAAGTCGCATAAATATGCTCCTAACATTCGGCTTTTAATTTATTTTTCCTATTATCGTAATTAAATAATACTCGTTGTTATGAATGCGCGAGTGCAAATTAGACCCAAAATCGGACTTGTGATAAAGAAGTTACATTTAGTTATAGAACGTTAACAATGGGTAAAATTGTACACATGTGTGTGAATTAATCAGTGTTAGTGAACAGTGTTTTGGATAGGGTGAGCTAGATATTTTGTAGTTTTAAATTGTGTAAATCGGACCCTTTCCCTCTTTAAAAACTGGTCCCTTATTGGTGCCTTTGCCTCACCAACCAATCAATTTTCTTCCCTTACTTTTCTCACCCAATCAGAAACCCTCTATCTCTTGTCCAATCAGAAACTCTTTCTCTCTTCTTATTCTTCTCTCTCACGCCGTGTCTCTTTCCTCTTTGCAACCCAAACACCATCACCAAACATCATAGATTGGACTTCAAATCATCACCATCAAACTCCTCTCATCCCCACAAGTCCATTCATATGAGCCGATTAAAAACAAAGAGATTTGAGCTTCCAACTTGGACCTCCGACTCGGATGTAGGTTCTTCAGTGAATTTCCGTTCGAGTTACAAGGTTTTGGAAGGTTTAGAAGTAACTACACAACTCCCTGAGATCCCTAGCCTACATTTAAAGTTAAACCAATGTGTAGACATGCGGCTTTGGGATGTGGGAATTAAGGCTGAGATCTTCGAGGCATTTTCAGTCCATTTGCATCCACTTTTTGGACTTTCAAATAGTACAAACTTGTTCTTCTCTTCACAAGCTTCATTTCCATATAAAGTACGTCGAAAATGGTTGAGAAATGAGGAAGATATGAAGTTTTAAAGTTTTTACAAAAATCCAGCTAGATTTTCTAGATTTCGACGAACCAGACAGCGACGACGATCAAGAAATTGGAAAATAAGGAGAATATTCCATTAAAGTTGATGGAATATTCTCATGCCATTACTGACACCATTAAGGCAACATCGTTAAACTTAACAGAGTATTCTTACAATTATGATGGAATATTCCACTGGGATCTACCAGTGCATGCTTGCACGTGGCTGCACGTGTGGCCGTAAGCTGACGGCGCATGAAGACGCGTGCCGCTTCGTGGTGGCACATGGTCAACTTGTATGGGTCTGTGACGTCATGTGTAATATTTTCGTATATTTAAACCCTCCATTTGATCAAATTATGCGGGATTTTCCTAGCCTTTTCGTGTATGTTTAATTAATTAATTACTATAGTTGTTTCACATATAAGAGAGAATTATTCCGAGGAGGTACGAGGTCAAGTAAGGCTAGGAGGCTACAATTCGTCTACGTATCAGTGAGTGGGCTTTTGTTTATATATATATATATATATATATATACATATTTTAATTGCTCATCATGCATGCTTGCACCGGTGTAGTACTCGCCCCAGGCCAAGTGATAGGAGCATATTTATGCGACTTTGTTAGCTTGTTTCTTTGCATTTAGTAAGTTATTTTCTATTTATTATAGTGATTTAAGCTATTTTTGTGTGTTTGTAGGTTTAAATGGCAAAAGAGGCAAGAAAGTGCATTTTGGTGCATTTTAGAGCAATTTTGGGTTGGAATGGATAACTTGCATATGAAGCAAGGTGGATGGACGAATTTGAAGTTCAAAAGAGGCTAGGAATGTGCTTAACATTTGGAAGAATTAAATTGAAGACTTGGAAGATAAGGAATCAACTAAGAAGAAGGAAACATTATCCAAATTACCTTATCTTATCGAAACCTTATCCAACCTTATCTTATCTTATCCTATCCTAATCTTTTGCTACCTTAATTCCTGCTACAATGAGGACATCCAAATGAATTTAGAACACCTAAATATCAGGTTTCTAGAAGCCCTATCCTTCTCCTGCATTGGTGCCTCACCTATCCCTTCTAGAAGTTCTAGAATCTACCGCAAGGACCATTCCTTGTCCTCCCTGGAATTTGAATGACAAGTGTCCTTTTTCCTTGTCAATTTGGAGTCCTAATTCCCTTCCTTTTCAGCCTATGCCGTGCCTTCCCTTCACCCTATAAATAGAGTGTGCCACAACTTTCATTCACCACCCATCTGTCACAATAATTCACACCACACATCCATCAATCAAAGAAATCACCCTTGTGTCGTAGCTTTGCAAGGAGAAAGGAGAGGAGACCCTTAGAGCCGTGCCCTGCCATTCAAGCTTGGATTGCTGGAACGTTTCTAGGTGTATTCTATCTTTTGTTTTCAATGTTTAATTTCATTTATCTTTATTTAAGTGCAAACATGAGGAGCTAAACTCGTTTTAGCTGGAGGTGGATTCAAAGCCATGAACATATATGTGATATGAATTGATTTCCACTAGTTATTGTTTCGTAAAACATGAATATGATTTACTTATCTGTTTGATTGATAACTTATTCTTGTATGTTGATTAAGGATGCATACTTAGTTTACATGCATGAATTTGATGCTAAAATATAGGGGAATTTCACCTAATAGTTATGAACTTATATTTACAAGTAGTGGAGGTTGCTAGTCACAATCATGTTAAGTAAATCTATGGCAGGAGTATCATGTAGTTCATAGTTATGAATGTAATGTCAATGCTTATGATTTTCACAAAGCTTAATGATCTTTGATTGTATCTCTATTATCCTGTTCATGTAGGGAACTATTGAAGAATAATTTGGTTGCCGATGCATTATCCATCCAATTCAATGAAATTAGGAAAATCTGAGAGTTAATTTGTGCAGTTCACGGTTAATTTGGGGCATTGTCATTCATGGTTTATAGGAATAATAGCTGGAAATCGATTTGTATGCATATGTGTCATGTGTGGAGATGAACCCTCTAGCTAGCCATTCACCCATTTAAACACCCAATTTCGTCCAAATTGTTTAGAGTCTTTAAATTTGTTTGTTTTTACTTTAATTTCGTCCAAATCAATCCCCCCTTTAATTCAGTGTGTTAGATTAGTTAGAAATGTGTTCAAATCTGTCCAAATCAATCCCCCCTTTATAGTGTCTAGTTGAGTGTTTCTAATGCTAGTTTTGTGTTTTTGAGTCACATTTGTGTAGATTAGCATCCCTAGTTAATCCCCGGGAATACTTACCACTATAGTTAATTCCCCCACACTTAGCTTTTGCTAGTCCCTGAGCAAAACAAAACAAACAAAACACAACCTAAACCTTCCAACAATTGCCTCAGGGATTTTCAATGCAACATGAAATGTTAATAATCAATACTCCCACAGATTTTAGCTATCCTTACTCTTGAGTATACACTTAACCGTAGTCACCACTCACTAGCTCGTATTTAATCAATTAAAACAACATTTTGACTGTAGTAACATGCCTTAGAGAATCCCTCAATTCCTCACTGGATATACTCTCTATTTTCACATAGATTTTCTGACTACACTCCCTATAGTAAGTATATGGGAGAAGATTGATGTAAACATGTAGACTAGCACTCACATATGTATAATCAAAGAAGGCACTTTCTGGAATTATTAATACAACATGCATATGATCTCATGAACGGAATGCCACTACTTAGACACGAGAACTAGAGATACCATATGCTCGTACCAATTTTAAACTCCACATATTGAAACACATAACAATCAAGATCGAAGTCTAAGGGTTGTAACGGGGCTAAGGTAATGGCTAACAAAGAAAGGTTAAGAGTAAACAAAGGTTCTTAAAGCAATAGTAAGCAAAGTAATGAAATAAACACTTAGAATGGACATTTGAATGCATAAATCAACTTTAAACACAGCGAGAAGCTTCACACAACACTTAGGGCCAGATTCAAACTTTTGGACCCTTTCTTCAACAACCAATACTTGTGAGTTCAATCTCACTTATTCTTTACTCTTTTTCTTTCTTTTCTCAACTTCTTCTTTTTTCTTTCTTTTTCACGTTTTTTTTTTCCGTGCCCTATTCTTTCTTTCTTTGGCACACTAAATGTACATCCTCATAGGTTTCTAATGAAAAACCTTCCCCCCCACTTGTTTTTTCTACAAATTGTAGATCCAAAAGGAATTTTCTCTAAGTCATGCTCCTCTATCCTTTAAGAACAAGGGTATGGATAGTCCAATTCTAGGCTAGGTAAGGATAATGTGGCTAACAAAGAAAATTAGGCTAACTAAGGCTCAAAAGGATTAAACCTACAATACATATGCAAGGGTAAGGATTTTTGGCTTTGGTTTAAACTAAACAACTTCATCTTTTTATTTTTTATGCACTCAATTTTATGCTTTGAATGAAACAAGCATGAGTTCTAGTATTTGGATCTATAATGATGAAAAAGCATTCTAAGTAGCAACCAAGCAAAGAAATTATGAGATCATGCAACGACTTTAGAAAACAAAAACATCACAGATTAATAACTCTCCAAACAAAGTTTAGGCTCAAGTCTCTCAGGGTTTTAGTGTTAGTTTGAGTTTCTTCCTTCAAGCATGTTACAAAAACTGATTTTTTTTTTTTTCTTTGTGATTACATGTGAATTCGTAAATCATAACTACAACTAAGCATAAACCAAAGAGCATATCAAACTTCCATCCATGTTTGTAACCTTCTTTAACATTCATGCAATTAAAAACCAAATCCTCATCATTGTGTTGGAAGGTACCCTAAGACACAAACAAACACACAAAAACGACCCTTTTTGGGTTTTTCAAAACTTATTTCGAAATTTTTTTCAATATTTTCAGATTTTCTGCTTAAAACACATTAAAACACTTCAAAACACAATAAAAACACTTAAAAATAGTGAGAAACAGCATTAGAAGTGATAGGTGATAACATCCCATGAAAATTAATGAAAAATCATTTGTTTACCCCCTCACACTTAAACCAAACATTGTCCTCAATGTTTCAAACATAGACTCACACGCAAACAATCAAACAACACAACTAATAAACATGACAATTATGGCAAATTAAAAGCAATAAAGAGTGGGGTTACAGAATGCAAATCTGGTTTTGGAGTCGAAGATTCCTAGGTCTTCTTTATTTGAACGCATGGGTTGCCTCCCAAGAAGCGCTTGCTTTAACGTCTTCCAGCCGGACGATACCTCATTTCAAGCTCCATTAGGGTCCATGGCATGGAGGGGTACATCCTCCACAACATGCTCCTCAAAATACTCATAATAAGGCTCAATGAATGGAAGGGCATAGTGACCTTTCCTGATTGTGGTGTTGAGCTTCCTAAAGTCCATGTAAACTCTTTCACCACCTTGGATTTGATTGGGAACCTGCACCAAAGAAGGTAATAACCTATTAGTTGAAATGGGAATTGGAATTGGAATTGGAATTGGAATTGGAATAGGTGGCTTACCAATATATTGCAATGAAAGCTCAAAAGTAGCAGCATTGTCAACAAAATCACTAGGGGTGCTTTCGACAAGATTGGGTGTTTTAAGGGCAGTGGCGTGTTCCTTGTTCTCTATTCCAATTCCCTCTTCGTTAGTGGTCCAAAACAAGAATGAACATCATTAGGATTCTCAATAGATTCGGAAACTTTAAAGTTAATTATATCACCACCAAACTCTATAGTTAAGGCTCCTTTGGCCACGTCAATCTTGGTGTGGGTTGTTTTCATGAAAGGTCGTCCAAATAAGATTGGCGATGGTGGAGAGTGGGTTGAATCCTCCATGTCAAGCACATAGAAATCTACAGGAAAAATCAAGCGGTCTACCTTCACCAAAACATCTTCCAGAACTCCTTTCGGGTATACATTAGATCGATCGGCTAATTGAATAATAACACCATCATTTTTAAGCTCTCCTAGATTCATAGATGCATAAATAGAATATGGCATGACATTAATTGATGCATCTAAATTTAGCATAGCATGTTCAAACCTTGTATTACCAATTACACAAGGGATAGTGAAGCTACCTAGATCTTTGTATTTAGGTGACAGCTTTCTTTGCAACATTGTAGAGACATTCTCACTTACATGTACCACCTCTTTCTCCCGAATCCGTTTCCTTGTTGTACAAAGCCTCTTCAAAAACTTAACGTACTTCAGGATTTTCTTTATAGCATCAAGGAACGGGATATTGACGTGCACATTCCTAAACGTCTCCAGAATGTCTTTTTCATCATCTTCGTTGGTTGATTGCATAAATCTGTGACGGAAAGGCACATTGGGTAAAATAACGTTAGAAACAATTGAATTTGGACCTACCTTAGTTGAATTGGACAGCATAGGGTGCTTAGGGGGTTATGGCAAGGGTTGCTCCACCCTTGTCGTGGCCTTGTCTTGTTCTTCTTCTTTGTGCAACAGCTTTTCATCCTCCTTTTGGCTTGATTTGGATGGTTGTAGGTCGGTTCCAACTTCTTTGCCACTTCTCAAAGTGATAACATTGGCGGTTTCAAATCTTCCCCTTGGATTCACAATGGTTAAACTAGGCAGTTTGCCTTGCTCTCTGAATTGGCCCATGAATTCCGCCATTTGCCCCATTTGCTTCTCCAATTCATCTACCTTTTTGGCTTGATTTTGCATTCCTTGCGTCAAAGTGGTGAGTAATTGAATAACTTTATCATTATCCAAAGACATACCTGAATTTGGTTGGCCTGAATGTGATTGGGGTTGTGTTGGTGCATATGGCCTTGGAAGCATCTTAGGGGGGTGGTGGTCGAAATCCTCCTTGTTGTTGAGTTTGTTGAAGCTCTCTCCACTTCATGTTTGGGTGATCTCTCCATCCTGGATTGTAAGTGTTGACGTATGGATCATATTTGGGCTGATTTTGGCCTTGATACCCAATGGCGTTGGCACTTTCCCATCCCCCATTCTCCATCAATTGAGGGTATTGTTCAAAGACGTGTCCTTGTATAGAGCACATGCCACGAGTATTTGTTCCTTACACTTTTAATCCTTCAACAAACTGTGACAAAATAACAGTGAGATTAGCCATTTGGGATTGAAGTTCAGAAATTGTACTTACCTCATTCACTTGGGTTTGCCGTGAGGGGTCTTTGTCTAAGTCCCTCGTATTGTTGTGCATTCAAGGCTCAATTAACTATTAGGATCTTGATAGCAACTGGAGTTTTATCAACCAAAGCACCTCCTGCCAAGGCATCTAGCATTTGTCTTTCAAGTGGAAGGAGTCCTTCGTAGAAATATTAAATTAGAAGCTCTTCCTTCATTTGATGTTGTGGACAAGATGCAATTAAAGTCTTGAACCGCTCATAATAAGCTGGAAAGGATTCTCCTTGGCTTTGTTGAATTCCACTAATCATTTTGCTCAAAAGAATGACTCTTGAAGTTAGGAAAGATTTCTCTAAGACTGCTCTCTTCATGCTTTCCCAAGAAGTGACGGTTCCAGGTGCTAGTTCATAGAGCCAAGCTTTAGCCTTTTCTAAAAGAGAGAATGGAAAGGCTTTCATCTTTAAAATATTGCCATCCAGATTAATGGGTGTCATACTCAAGCATACTACTTCAAATTCCTTCAAATGCTTGTTCGGATCTTCCATGGACATCCCATGGTATTTGGGAATGTGATGCAACAAGCTAGACTTCAATTCAAACTCATCGGTCTTGTCCGGAGCTACCCTAGGGTATTGAATGCAAATAGGCATAGCATTGTCCAACCCCGAGGCTGAAAGTTCCTTGATTGTTCGATTGTCTATTGCCATGTCTTGTTCTTCCTCCTCTTCTTCTTCAAATTCGGATTCAGAGCTAAAACTATGTGTATTTGATTATGGTTGCTCCCTCTTCCTTCTCAAAGTTCGTTCAAAATCGTCGTCAAACTCCAATATATGTGCACGAATAGATTCAGAACGTCGAGTCATACACTAGTACCTAAAACAAAGAAAACAAAATGAAATTAGAAAACAAATAAAAGCAAAACAGAAACAAATGGGAGATTAGCAATTTTGCTAATCCCCATCAACGGCGCCAAAATTTGATGCAGTATAAACTAACACACAAATTAATTATATATGAGGAACTATATATATACTTTAACTGCTCATTATGCATGCTTGCACCGGTGTAGTACTCACCCTAGGCCAGGGCCAAGCTTCACGTGTATGTTCACATCACACCACACGCTCACTTTGGATCTATTATAGGTGCCACTCCCGCCCTAGGTTGCAATAGGCAACTAGAACTCGTATATGATGCGCCTAGCTGATAAAAGCATATTTATGCGACTTTGGTAGCCTATTTCCTTGCACTTACTTAGTTAGTTTCTATTTATTATAGTGATTTAAGCTATTTTCGTGTGTTTGTAGGTCCAATTGGCTAAAGTGGCAAGAAAGTGCAATTTGGAGCATTTTGGAGCAGTTTTGGGCTTAGAATGGATAGCACATGCATGGAGCAAGGTGGATGGGCAAAATGGAAGTTGAAGAAAGGCTAAGAATCTGCTAAAGAGATGGAAGAAATTAATTCAAGACTTGGAAGAAAAGGAATCAACAAGAAAGAAGGAAACATGAGTCAAACTTCCTTATTTTGACTTAGTCAATCCTAATCTTTTCCTACTTAATTTCTAGCTGCAAAAGGGGTTCCTAATTAATTTAGGACACTTAAATATAAGTTCTAGAAGCCCTAAACCCAATCAAAGAGGGATGCCGCACCAATTCTCCCTTTCCATTTCCTTGCCTTGCAAGGAAGTCACTTTCCCTCTCTCCCTAGGTGTTGCCGCAAATCCCTTCCCTTTTCCTCTTAGGATTCTGATTTGTTACCCTTTTCCTGGAGGATTTGGAGTCTTAAACCTTTCCCAAATTAATTCCCAGCTGTGCCCTTCTATCCCATATAAATAAAGAGCCTTGCTGAACCCATTCACTCACCAATCCATACTTTCAACCATTCTTTCATATAATTCATCACTCAAACCTTCACCCACACCTTGTGCCATATCAAAGAAGAAGGAGAAGGACCCTGGGATGTGCTTGCCATTCAAGCTTGGATTGTTGGAGCGTTTCTAGGTGTATTCAATCTTTTGTTTCAATGTTTAAGTTTAATTATCTTTGTTTTGCGAACATGAGGAGCTAAACTTGTTTTAGCTAGAGGAGACTTTGAAACCATGATTATATTTGCAATATAAATTGATTACCTCCAGTTATGATTTCAAACATCATGAATGCAATTTACTTAACTGCTTGATTGATGACTTATTCTTGTATGTTGATTGAGGGTGCACACTTAGTTTGCATGCATGCATTTGATGCTAGAATATAAGGGAGTTTCACATAACCGTTACAAACTTATATTCACAAGTGGTGGAGGTTGCTAGTCACAATCGTGTTAAGTAAATTCATGGCAGGAGTATCATGCTGTTCATAGTTACAAATGCCTTGTCAATGCTTATGATTTTCACAAAGCTTAATGATCTTTGATTGTATCTCTATTATGTTGTTCATGTAGGGAACTATTGAAGAATAATTTCGTTACCGATGCGTATTCCATTCAATTCAATGACTTAAGGAAAATCTGAGGGTTAATTAGTACTGTTCATGGTTAATCTGGGGTGTTGAGGTTCATGGTTTATTGAAAAAGCAACTAGAAATCAATTTGTATGCAAGTGTGTCATGTGTGGATAAGGACCCTCTAGCTAGCTTATCACCCATCAATTCACTTAATTTCATCCAAACTTGTTTAAAGTCTTAAATTTACTTGTTTTTACTTTAAATTCGTCAAAAACCCAATCCCCTTTACTTTGTTGTGTCAAATTAGTTAGAATCTATCCTAATTTGTGTTTTTGAGTGTTTTGAGTCAAAATCAATTCAATTTTCGTCAAAAGTAAGTCCTAGTGTCAGTTTTAAGTCTATTTGATTGTTTTGTGTTGTTTTGAGTTTTTTTAGTTTGTTTTGAGTCATAAAAGTCTAGTTAAGAGTCTTATAGCCTAGTTTTCTGTTTTTAATTTTAGTTTTGTGTTTTTAAGTCAGTTTAGAGTAGATTAGCAATCCCTCCTAATCCCCGGCCTAGAACGATCCCTACTTGCATCTTTACTACAATTGTCAACAAGAGGGTTTAATTTGAGTGCTAGTATAAGCACATCACTAACGCCAGTCTTTACATGATTGTAGTACTAGAGCGTATATTATGATTACACCAGTCTTGTTCATGTCAGAATTTCTTGCATAAACTCATGTGTTAGCATAAATTGATGAGCACTGGATTTTCTTATGCCATGGTTGAGATATTATGATTTATGTGTTTCTTGAATTATTGTTGAATTACCTTTGATTTCATATTTATATGTAGGATGATTTTCTAGAAACTATACTTGTTTTACGGTGAGGGGTTAGTATGTTCAGAAAATAAATATGTTTCATAAACCTTTGTTTTTGCCCACTTACACCTTCTGTTTTTCGCCCCTCTATAACTTAGTTAATTGAATCCTCTGTGGCATACAAAGGATCTTTGGCGATTCTGACATTCTCCTAAATAAATGTAGGAGCTTATTTCCGGTTGTGTAATAAGCACCTTAACTAGATTCAATTGCTTTACTTATGTTGTACTGTCATCTATGCTCTAACTACTTATGTTTTATAGGTTCTTCCCACTACTGCGCACTCTCAAGTTTAAATAAATTCTAGCTTTAGTTTAAATTTATCCACATTTTTACATCACTTTCCTTTTTGGCTACGTCACCTTCGGGTGTCGGCTAGCATGCCTCTACTCTGGTTAGGGTGTGTCAGTTTGGTATTAGAGCATAGGTTTGGCTGTCGTGCATTCTTCATATGTGTTATAACTTTTTGATCTCTTATGTCAAAATCATGCCACCTTATAGAGCGCCACCTGTTCCACCTAAGGCAAACTTTCCTAATTTTAGACGACTCAATGAAGCTATCGCCACTGCCATTCACACAACAATTTGTCATCCCCAAAGGACTACCATAGAGACCACATCTCATCTTCAAATAAATAATTTCTTTGGCAACGTGGGACCCGAGGTAGCTGAGATTGAGCATGTTGAAAAGACTTTTCGTGCTATGCAGTGACAGGGGAATTTTCCAGCAAAACGATTGGTGGAAACAGCTGCGTGGTTCTTTCATAAAGGAGCGGAGTCATGGTAGGCTTATAAGTCATGCCCGTTATCTGCACAAGATGCCATGAGTTGGGATGTTTTCAAGCGCCTATTTGATGCCAGATTCACACCTTTTAAATACATGGATCGAAAAAGAGACAAGTTTACAGAGTTGAAACAAGGTAAAATGTTAGTAACAAAGTATCACCAGAAGTTCACTGATTTATCTCGTTATTGTTCTACTATTGCTGAAAATCCCAGAGAAATGCTTCATCAGTTTGAGAAAGGGACTCATAAGCGACTTCGTTCTTTGGCGGCGCCTGCTCCATGCTCCACTTATCAAGAATTGTTTGAGATTTTGCTTCTTGTTGAAGATTTCGAAAATGGCCCCAATGACGATGATGATGAAGAGGAAAATAATAACACTTAGAAGAATTATAACAAGGAGCAGTCATCTTTTGGTCCTCAAAAGACTCAATATTTCAAGAAAAGCGGTAACAGTTATGGATCGTCTAACAGGGGTTCAAATTCCAACACACCTCGAAGGGACGACAAATCCACTAGCAATTCATGTTTTCAGAATCAAAGGAACTCCAACAATTCCGGTGCTCAAATCTGTCACAGGTGCAATAATCGTCACTACGGTGAATGTAAGAGGGGAAATAATAGATGTTACACATGCGGTTAGGAGGGGCATAGGTTTAATCAATGTCCTCAGAATCAGAAAAATTTGTTTTCTACACTACCAGCTGCAGTTCCTCCACAGCAAAATATACTTACGGGACCTAGTGCCTATCAGCAGATAGGTTATAGTGGTGTTTTCCACTACCAGGGCCATATATCCTGGTATCCGGGATGAGCGTACCAGTACTCACCTGACATTCTATATTAGAAAGACGGTTATTAGTAGTACCATGGAGGTTATACACCATATCAGGGTGGCGGAGCGCAGTGGTATATTGGAGGACAGTATCAGAATCTTGATGTAACTTCTAACAGTGGTGGCTCGGGTAGGCAAACAAACCAAACCAACCAAGGCCAAGGTAGTCAAGGACGTGGTAATCAGAATTAGACAAATAGAGGTTCTTAAGGCAGACAACAAGTGCAAGGTCATGTCAACAACATCACCATATAGGATGCTCAAAGTAATCCTTAATCATAGGTACGTTGAATGTTCTAGGCCACTTTGCTAAAATTTTAATTGACTCGGGTGCTACTCACTCGATTATTTCCCATATGTTTGCTCAAAAGACTCAACCTCACCTTACTCCCCTTGGTTATGATTTGGAGTTCTCGATGCCTAGAAACACAATTTGCTATGTTAGTTGGGAGTATTGAGGATGTCTCATTCTTACTGAAAATGTAGTAATGCCAGCTAATCTCATTCCCTGGGATATTGTTGGCTTCGATGTTATCTTGGGCATAGATTAGTTAGATTATAATTATGCCATGTTGAATTGTCGCCAAAATATTGTTACTTTCCATCGACCAGACATGCCTATTGTAACTTTTGTCGGCGAACGAACTGGCCTGAAACATAGTATAATCTTTATCATGAGGGTGAAGCAAATGTTAAGAAAGGGCTGCCAAGGCTACCTAGCTGATGTAGTGATGACTGAAGATATTCCTATGCGTGTGAAGATGTTTGAGTAGTTAAAACATTTTCTGATGTTTTTCATGATGATTTACCTGGCTTACCACCGGATTGTGAAGTGGAGTTCATTATCAACCTAATTCTAGGTACTGACCCTATTTCTCTAGCACCTTATCGTATGGCTCTTACAGAGTTGAGAGAATTAAAAACCCAGTTACAAGAACTTGTTGATATAGGGTTTATTTAGCCAAGCACTCCCTTTTGGGGAGCTCTAGTCTTGTTCGTGAGGAAGAAAGATGGAATGTTGAGGCTATGTATCGATTATAGACAGCTAAATCCAGTGACGATTAAAAACCGTTATCTGTTGCCTCGTATCAACAATCTTTTCTATCAGCTTCGTGGTGCTTATGTTTTGTCAAAAATTGATCTAAGGTCCAGTTATTAACAGTTAAAAATTAGAAGTGATGATGTTTCGAAAACAGCCTTTCGAACTCGATATGGTCATTACGAGTTTCTTGTGATGCCATTTAGGTTAACAAATGCTCCAACAGCTTTTATGAACTTAATGAATCGGGTATTCCATTTGTACCTTTATAGGTTAGTAATTGTCTTCATCAATGACATTCTGGTGTATTATAAAAGTGAGCCTGACCATACTAGACATTTACATTTGGTTTTAAAGCAGCTAACGGAGAATCAACTGTATGCTAAATTCAGTAAATGACAATTCTGGCTAGATCATGTGTCATTCTTGAGACACGTGATATCAGCTCATGATATTCTCGTGGATCTTCAGAAAGTAGTAGCAGTGGAAAATTGGGAGTAACTGATGTGTTATAAACTAGCACTCAAATTAAACCTTCTTATTGACAATTGTAGTAAAGATGTAATTAGGGATCGTCTAGGCTGGGGATTAGGAGGGATTGCTAATCTACTTAAAACTGACTCAGAAACAAAAAACTAGGCTTGAAAACACTTAACCAGACTCAAAGAACTCAAAACAAAGTTAAAATACTCAAAACAACACAAAGTAATCAATTAGACTCAAACTAGACACTAGGACTTCTTTGGACAAAAATTGAATTGATTTTGACTCAAAACACTCAAAAACACAAATTTGGACAGATTCTAACTAATTTGACATAACAAAGTAAACGGGACTGAGTTTTTGACGAATTTAAAGCTTAAACAAATAGATTGTAGAAACAAAGTAAATTGTTATGAATTTGGGTGAATTGATGGGTGATTGGCTAACTAGAGGGTCATTCTCCACACATGACACACTTACATACAAAGCGATTTCCAATTATTATTCCAATAAACCATGAATGACAATGCCCCAGATTAACCAAGAATAGCACTAATTAACCGTCAGATTTTCCTTAAGTCATTGCATTGGATGCAATACGCATTGATGTGAAAATTAACTTGACACACAAATTAAACCCTATTTGTGACAATTGTAGTATATATGCAAATAGGGATCATTCTAGACCGGGAATTAACTAGGGATGCTAATCAACACAAATAAGACTAAAAAGCACTTAACTAGACTCTATAGACTCAAAAATAACTTAAAACACTCAAAAACAGCAACACACACTCAAAAAGACTCACTTTTAGACCTAACAAGTGATTTTGACGAAAATAAAACTTAACTTGACTCAAAAGACTAAAAGAAAACAAATTTTGACTCAAATAACAAGACTAAATGAAAGGGGGATTGTTTTTGATGAATTTAAAACTTAAAAATAGAAACTTTGCATAAAATACTTTGTAAAAACGAATTTGGGTGAATTAAATGGGTGAAAGGCTAGTTAGAGGGTCCTTCTCCACACATGACATATGCATACAAAACAATTTCCAGTTATTATCCCTTTAGACTATGAATGACAATGCCCCAAATTAACCGTGATAGCACAAATTAACTTTCAAATTTTCCTTAATTTATTGAATTGGATGGGATATACATCACAAGCAAAGTATCCTTCTCAAGTTCCCTAACTATGAAAAGCATAATAGAAAATCATATCAAAGGTCATTAAGTTCTTTGAAAACCATAAGCATTGACAAGGCATTCATAACTATGAAAAGCATGATACTCATACCAAGGATTTACTTAACACAATCATGACTAGTGACTTCCACTACTTGTGAATATAAGTTCATAATGATTAGGTGAAACTCCCTTATACTCTAGCATCAAATTCATGCCTGAAAATTAAGTGTCGAACCCCAATCAACATACTTAAGCAAGTTTTGATAACTTCAGATAAGCAAATCACATTCAAGGCTTAAGAAACAATAACTGGATGTAATCAATTCATATAAAACATATAATCATGGCTTCGAATTCACCTCTAACTAAAAAGAAATTAGTTCCACATGTTCATCATAATTGAAAACCAAATTAACATAAACATTGAACTAAAACTAAGGATAGAAAGAACCAAGAAACGCTCCACACTCCAATGGCATGCACGACACTCCCTTGGATGGCAGATTGCACAAGTCTTCTTCTCCTCCTTCCTTGCTTGCGGCACTAGGGTGATGTGGTGTGAATTATGGTGTTTAATGGCTGAATGTATGAATGAGTGAATGAGTGAATGAGTGAATGGGTGGTATGAATGGTGCGGCAAACACTTGTATTTATAGGGCTAGGGAATACACAATTTCTGAAGGGAAAAAGATTGCACAATCCTAGAAGGAAAAGGTTATGGTTTGGCAGAAATCAAGAGGGAAAAGGTTAAGAACATGCAGCATTCAATTAGGATCAGGTATAGGCTTCTAGAAAGGATGTTAGGGCAGATTTCTAGAAGAACAAAGGCTAAGGGGTGCGGCACCTTTGTAGGAGAGGGATTACAACTCCCAATACACCAAAGAATGGCATATATGCGACACACAAGGGATTAAGCTTCTAGAATCTGAGTTATGTGTTTAAATGTATAACTAATCCCTTCTAAATAGCTAGAATTAAGGTACAAACTGATTTGGATAAGATAAGATAGGATAATGCTAGGTTTAGGAAAGGATAAGGTTCGTTAGGATAGGATAAGATAAGGTTGGGTAATGTTCCTTATTTCTTGCTATTTCCTTATCTTCTTTGTATTTGAACTTCTTTCTCTAGATTTGTACCATTTCCTAGCCTCTCTTGACTTCAATTTCGTCCATCCACCTTGCTCCACTCATAAGCTATCCAATTGATGCCCAAAACTGCTCCAAATGGCTCCAAAATGCACTTTCTTGCTCCTTTTGCCATTAGGACCTACAAACATACGAAAATAACTTAAAAGACTATAATAAGTAGTAATTAACTAACTAAATGCAAGGAAACAACATAGCTAAGTAGCATAAATATGCTCTTATCACGCATCGACAACCAAATTATTCTTCAATAGTTCCCTACATGAATAGCATAATAGAGATACAATCAAAGATCATTAAGCTTTGTGAAAATCATAAGCATTGACAAGGCATTCGTAACTAGGAACAACATGATACTCCTGCCATGGATTTTACTTAACACGATTGTGACTAGCGATCTCCACTACTTGCAAATATAAATTCATAACAATTAGGTGAAAATCCCTTATATTTTAGCATCAAATTCATGCATGCAAACTAAGTATGCATCCTTAATCAACATACAAGAATAAGTTATCAGTCAAGCAGTTAAGCAAATCACATTCATGTTTTACGAAACAATAATTTGATGAAATCGATTCATATCACATATATGTTCATGGCTTTGAATTCTCCTCCAGCCAAAATGAAATTAATTCCTCATGTTCGCAATCAAACAAAGAAAACTTAAATTAAACATTGAATACACCTAAAAACGTTTCAACAATCCAATCTTGAATGGCAGGCACGGCTCCAAAGGGTCTTCTCTCATTTTTCCTTGAAAAGTTGTGGCACAAGGTGTTTGGGCATGAAATTCAGTTGTGGTATGAGATAGATGGATAGTGCAGATGTGTGTGTGGCAAAGATGAATGGTTGAATGGGTGAATGGTCGGGGATTGTCTGAATGATTTGTGCGGCATATTGGCTTTATTTTAGGAGAGAAAGGCACAGCCATAATTAATTGTTTTGGGAAAGATTTGCTCACCAAATCCTCAAGGAAAAAGGGTAATTAAAATTAGAATCCAAGAAAGAAAAGGGAAAGGCTTGCACGGCAAGAAAAAGGGAAATGAAGGGAAGGGGTTTTTGCAGCAAGGAATGAAAAGGGGAAGGAAAGGTTCGGCATCCCCTTAGGTGTAGAATTAGGCCTTCTAGAACATATATTTAAGTGTCCCAATATAATTAGGGATCCTCTTGGCAGCTGGAACATAAGTAAGAAAAGATTAGGATTGACTAAGTCAAAATAAGGTAGTTTAACTCATGTTTCCTTCTTTGTAGTTGATTCCTTGTCTTCCAAGTCTTGAATTAATTTCTTCAACTCTTTAGCATATTCCTAGCCCTTCTTGAACTTCAATTTCATCCATCCACCTTGCTCCAAGCATATGCTAACCATTCCAAGCCCAAAATTGCTCCAAAATGTTCCAAATTACCTTTTCTTGAAACTTTAGCCAAGTGAACCTACAAACACACTAAAATAGCTTAAAATACTAAAATAACTAGAAACTAACACACTAAATGCAAGGAATTAAACTAACAAAGTCGCATAAATATGCTTCTATCAGCAACCTCAGACTGTCACTAAAGTACGGAGTTTTCTTGGTCTTGCTAGCTATTATCGACACTTTGTGAAAGATTTCTCAACCATAGCACTACCTCTAACAAGGTTGGAAATGAGTTAAATTCAAATGGAATGATGATTGTGAACGGAGTTTTCGACAGGTGAAGTATTGTCTCACTCACGCACCTATTCTGGCACTTCCTGATGACAGTGGGAATTTCGAGTTCTATTGTGACGCCTCTCTAAATGGTTTGGGTTGTGTGTTGATGCAACATGGACAGGTGTTCACATATGCTTCACAACAATTAAAACCCCATGAAATGAATTACCCTACTCATGATCTTGAATTGGCAGCTATTGTTTTCACTCTAAAAGTTTGGCAACATAATTTCTATGGGGAAACGTTTCGAATCTTCACTAACAATAAAAGCCTTAAGTATATCTTTACTAAAAAAGATCTTAATCTTTGGCAGCGTAGATGGATGGAATTGATCAGAGACTATGATTGCACTATTGAATATCACATTAGTTGTGCAAATACTGTAGCAAATGCTCTTAACAGGAAAACTCACAGTCGACTTAATCTTCTTTATGCATGTAATGTTCCTCTTTTGACCGACCTAAGATCTACTGGAGCCATTTTGGGAGTGGATTACCAGGGAATCCTACTAGCTAACTTTCAAGTCAGACCAGTTTTATTGGATCGTGTTCTCGAGGCTCAGATGAATGACTCAGAATACCAAGAGTTAAAGCAAGTAGTGTTGAACAGAAATAGGGGAGATCTCATAATTCGAAGACCTAATGGTATACTTATGCAAGGCGATTGAATGTATGTACCGAATGTGGAAAAACGGAAGAAAAAAATTATCGATGAAGCACATATCTCAGCTTATGCGATACATCCCGGGAGTACTAAAATGTATTGTACTATCTGACCTTTCTACTATTGACCAATAATGAAAAGACAAAATTGCTAAGTACGTGAGTCGTTGTTCGTCTATCAACAGGTCAAAGTGGAAAGAAAGAAACCATTCGGGCTGCTACAACCACTTCTTATACCTTAATGGAAATGGGAGGATATCACTATGGATTTTGTGTACAACCTGCCTTGCACGCATAATGGCTATAATGGTATCTGGGTGATTGTAGATTAACTTACCACGTCAGCGCATTTCCTACATGTTCGTGAAAACTACCCGCTACGTCGGTTGTCCGAACTTTTGGTTTTTAGAGTTGTCAAATATCATGGTGTTCCAATTAGTATTATTTCTGATTGGGACCCTAGATTTACTTCGAAAATTTGGGTAGCTTTTCAAGAAGCTCTAGGTTCGAAATTACTCTACAACACCACTTATCATTCTCAGACTGATAGACAATCCTAGAGAACTATCCAGACATTGGAAGACATGTTGAGATCTTCAGTCCTGTAGTTCAGAGATGAATGGCACAAACGCTTACATTTGATAGAATTCGCCTATAACAATAGCCTTCATTCCAGCATTGATATGTCTCTATTCGAGACGTTGTACACTGTTGTGTTGGTCCGAGGTCGACGAAAGAGTTATGGTAAGTCCTTAAATTGTAGATGAGATGACACAAAATATTCAAGTGATAAAGGACAACTTGCAGGCATCACAGGATCAACAAAAGAGTATAGTAGACAGATATTCAATAGACAGGGTATATGTTGTTGGAGATTGGGTATTCTTAAAGATGTCACCATGGAAAGGCATTGTACATTTCGGGAAGAAAGGAAAGCTAAGTCCTCGTTATATGATAGGAGCATGTTTATGCGACTTAGCTTGTTTTCTTGCATTTACATAGTTAGTTTCCATTTATTATAGTGTTTTAAGCTATTTTCGTGTGTTTGTAGGTTTAAATGGCAAAAGAAGCAAGAAAGTGCATTTTGGAGCTATTTGGAGCAGTTTTGGGCATGGAATGGATAGCTTGCATATGGAGCAAGGTGGATAGATGAATTTGAAGTCAAAAGAGGCTAGGAACATGCTACAAATCTGGAGAAACAAGTTCAAGGCAAAGAAGATAAGGAAAGAGCAAGAAACATGGAACATTATCCAAACAACCTTATCTTATCCAAACCTTATCCTAACCTAATCTTGTTCTACCTTATTTGTAGCTGCAAGGAGACCTAAATACCTAATTTCTAAAGGTCCTATCTGTTCCTACATTGGTGTCGTACCCCTTAGCCCTTGTTCTTCTAGAAATCTGCCATAATACCCTTTCTAGAAAACCCTATTTGTCCCTAAATACATGCCGCACCACCCTTTCTAGAATCCCTAGAAAGGTGGCGCCTCTCCCTCTTCTATAAGCTCTAGAACCTACAATCCTTTTCCTTAAAGAATTGAGCAATCATTTTCCCTTCAGATTTTGGTGCACCCTAGTCCTTTTCCCACATGATTTCTACCAAACCCTAATCTGATTTCCCTAGGGTTTGTCATGCATCCTATATATATACATGTTTGTGCCGCACCCATTCATCCATCCATTCACTCATTCATTCATTCATTCAGCCATCAAACACCATAATTCACACCACATACACCTAAATCACCCTAGTGCCGCAACAAAGAAGGAATGAGAAGAGGACTTGTGCCGTGCTTGCCACCATCCAAGGGAGTGTCGTGCCTGCCATTGGAGTGTGAAGTGCTTCTGGGTTCTTTCTATCCTTAGTTTTAGTTCAATGTTTATTTTAATTTGGTTTTCAATTATGATAAGGAACTAATTTCTTTATAGTTGGAGGTGAATTTGAAGCCATAATTATATGGTTTATATGAATTGATTACGTTTAGTTATTGATTCTTGAGTCTTGAATGTGATTTGCTTATCTAAGTTATCAAAACTTGTTTATGTATGTTGATTGAGGGTCAACACTTAATTTGCATGCATGAATTTGATGCTAGAGTATAAGGGAGTTTCACCTAATAGTTATGAACTTATATTCACAAGTAGTGGAAGTCACTAGTCATGATTGTGTTACGTAAATATTTGGAATAAGCATCATGCTTTTCATAGTTACGAATGCTTCGTCAATGCTTATGGTTTTCAAGAACTTAATGACCTTTGATATGTCTTTCTATCATGCTTTTCATAGTTAGGGAACTTGATAAGGATAATTTGGTTGCGATGCGTATTCCATCCAATTCAATGAGTTAAGGAAAATCTGAAAGTTGATTTGTGCTTTTCACTGTTAATTTGGAGCATTGTCATTCATAGTCTAAAGGAATAATAACTGGAAATTGGTTTGTATGCATATGGCATGTGTGGAGAAGGACCTTCTAACTAGCCTTTCACCCTTTTCAATTCACCAAATTCGTTTTTACAAAGTGTTTTATGCAAAGTTTCTGTTTTAAGTTTTAATTTCGTCAAAAACAATCCCCCTTCCATTGAGTCTTGTTATTTGATTCAAAATTTGTTTTCTTTTAGTCTTTTGAGTCAAGTTAAATCTTATTTTCGTCAAAATCACTTGTTAGGTCTAAAATTGAGTCTTTTTTATTGTTTGTTGTTGTTTTGAGTATTTTGAGTCAGTTTTGAGTCTATAGAGTCTAATTTAGTGTTTTTAAGTCTTATTTGTGTTGATTAGCATCCCTAGTTAATCCCTAGCCTAAAACGATCCTTACTTTTATATACTATAATCATAGGGTTTTAATTTGTGTGTCAAGTTAATTTTCACATCATTATATAGGACCATATAAGATTATTAAGCGAGTTGGTGAAGTTGCCGACTTGATCTACTACCATAATTGTCAAGAGTGCACAATGTGTTCCAATGTTCATGCTATGGAGATACTTCTCTGATTCGTCACATGTGATTCATCCTCAGCCGTTAGAGATTAACCCAAATTTGACTTATGATGAGGTTCTAGTGACGATTCTTGATTGGAAAGAAAAAGTTCCTAGAAACAAAACCGTTTGATTGGTAAAAGTCTTATGGAGAAACCACTATGTTGAGGAAGCTACTTGGGAGACGAATAAGCGTATGCGAGATCATTATCCACGTTTGTTCTTTAACTATAATCTTCAGTAGTGTTGAAATTTTGAGGACAAAAGTTTCTTAAGGATGGTAGGTTATGACAACCCATCCCTAATTTTCCATATAATTTCCTTACTGAGTGCGTAAAATGAAGATTATGCCATTGTTGGAAAAGTGGAACCTAATGTGGACGTTGTTATTCGGTTTTTAATTTATTTTTCCTATTATCATAATTAAATAGTACTTGTTACGAATGCGTGAGCGTGGGTTAGACCCAAATCGGATTTGTAACGAAGAAGTTACACTTAGTTAAAGTATGTTAACAACGGGTAAAATTGTACGCGTGTGTATGAATTAATCAGTGTTAGTGAACAATGTTTTAGATAGGGTGAGGTAGATATTTTTTAGTTTTAAATTGTGTAAATTGGACCCTTTCCCTCTTTAAAAACGGGTCCTTTATAAGTGACCTTACCTCACCAACCAATCAATTTTCTTCCCTTACTTTTCTCACCCAATCAGAAACCCTTTCTCCTAATCCAATCAAAAACTATCTCTCTCTCTTTCTCTCTCTCCCTCTCTCTCCCTCTTTTCTTCTCTTTCTCTCTCCCATGCCGTGTCTCTCTCCTCTCTACAACATAAACACCATCATTAAACATCATAGATTGGACTTCAAATCACCACTATCGTACTTCTCTCATCCCCACGAGTCCATTCGTATGAGTCGATTCAAGAATAACCGAGTTTTGAGCTTCCAACTTGGACCTCCGACTTGGGTGTAGGTTCTTCAACGACTTTCCGTTCAAGTTACAAGGTTTTGGAAGGTATAGAAGCAATTACACAACTCCCTAAGGTCCCTAGCCTAAGTTTGAAGTCAAACCAATGTGTCGGCATGCGGCTTTGGAACGTGGGAATTAGGGCCAAGCTCTTCGAGGTATTTTCAGTCCATTTTCATCCACTTTTGGACTTTCAAAAGGTACAAACTTGTTCTTTTCTTCCCAAGCTTCATTTCCATATAAAGTACTCGAAAATGGTTGAGAAATGAGGAATATATAAAGTTTTAAAGTTTTTACAAAAATCTGGCCAACTTTTTTAGATTTTGGCGAACCAGATGGCGACGGCGGACAGCGGCAATGGTGACCGTAAAATTGGAGAAGAATGAGAATATTCCGTTAAAGTTGATGAAATATTCTCACGCCGTTACTGACGCCATTAAGGTAACACCGTTAGACTTAGCGGAATATTCTGTCAATTCTGACGAAATATTCTACTAGGACCTGCTAAAGCATACAGGCGCGTGGCCTGCACGTGGCCACAAGCTAGCAGCGTGTGGAGGTACGTGAGCACGCGTGGAGGTATGTGAGTGCCCGTGGAGGCGCGTGCCTCTTCGTGGAGGCGCGTGGTCGACTTGTACAGGTCCGTGACGTCGTGTAGAATGTTTTCATATATTTAAACCCTCTATTTGAGCAAATTTTGCGGGATTTTCCTAGCCTTTTCATGTATGTTTAATTAATTAATTACTATAGTTGTTTCACATATAGGAGAGAATTATCCCGAGGAGGTACGAGGTCAAGCAAGGCTAAGAGGCTACAATCCGTCTATGTATTAGTAAGTGGGCATTTGTTTATATATATATATATATATATATTATGTATATTATGTATAAAGTTTTATGGTTTCCACAAATGCTTTTGGATTAATATTATGCCTATCATGCCATGTTTTATTTCATTTTAAAAGTGCTATTATGTGGTTGAGATTTATAAATTGTCATGGCATGTTCTTATACATTTTACCTGCTCATCATGCATGCTTGCGCCGATGTAGTACTCGCCCCGGGCGAAGGCCAGGGCCAGGCTTCATGTGTATGTTCACTTCGCACCACACATTCACTTTGGATCCATTATAGTGCCAGTCATGTCCTATGTTGCAATAGGTAGCTAGGACTCGTATGTGATGTGCCCAGGGACAGACTTCATGTGATTGTAGTACTAGAGCGTATATTATGATTACACCCAATCCTACTCATGTCAGAATTTCTCTGCATGAACTCGTGTGTTAGCATAGATTGATGAGCAGTTGATTTTCTTATGCCAGGGTTGAGATATTATGATTTGTGTGTTTCATGAATTATTGTTGAATTACCTTTGATTTCATACTTATACGTAGTATGATTTTCTGGAAACTATACTTGTTTTACGGCAATGGGTTAATATGTTCAAAAAATAAATGTGTTTCATAAACCTTTGTTTTTCCCCACTCACAACTTCTATTTTTCACCCTTCCAGGACGTAGTCAGTTGAATCCTCTGTGGCGTACAAGGGATCTTTGGCAATTTTGACATTCTCCTAAATAAATGCAGGAGCTTATTTCCAATTGTGTAATAAGTACCTTAACTAGATTCAGCTACTCTACTTATGTCATACTGTCATTTATGCTCTGACTACTTATGTTTTATGGGTTTTTCCCACTACTGTGCACTCTCTTTATTAGCTTAAATAATTTCTAGCTTTGGTTTAAATTTATCCACATTTTTACATCACTTTCTTTTTGGCTACATCAATCGTTATTTTCATGTCGTTTTAACTGGTCGTGTAAGAAATTGGCAGGTCTAACCAAAACCATGGAACATCAAAATGGTCCACAAGGTGGTTGAATGAGCTCACAAATATCGCCTTGAATTCTTTGAAAAAATGATAGGAATCTAGTATCAATCTTTGATTGAGATGGTCCAAGTACTAACTTCCCTTGAGAAGAAGCCTTGGAGGGTTATCATTTGATATAGCAATATGTTTGTTCAGTAGTGGATGTCCATTAAAGTTGGTAAAGATCCTACGCATCATGGTGGATCTTGTATGACCCAAACAATCATGTCAAAGAATGTAAATTTTTGGATCAATGAACTTTTGGTTCACGACATTATGTGTTTCAATTGTCTTTATGTAAGTGTAATACAATTCAACCATGCAACTTCTCCAATGTGCGCTTCTGGATATCATTTGAGGTATGCATATATTCCATATTATCTGCATATTTTGTTTCAATATAGTCCATTCAAACATATATCTTTAAAGTTCAACAAATTTCTTGTGAAGCAAGTAGCGTATAATGTATTTTATATGGACAATATTGTTCCAGTTGGTAACATGACCTGGGCTTTTTTGGAACCCTCAATTACGTCTGATTGGCCAAATATTATCGTTACTTTTGTTTTTGTAAAGTATCAAGCTTGAGAAATATTTTTTATCTCGAACTATCGTATAACTAATGAGTAAGACAATCTGAGTTAAAAACAAGGTATTCATAATAAAAGGAAACTACAATGCTACTTTTATTGAATTAAAATTAAAAGCTTCAAACAACAAGTTTAGATAATGAAACAATAGTACACAGAATAAAATTGATTTGAGTAAACTTATAAACTTAATTCCTCCTTTCCACAATAAAGTCAAAAACATCTAGATGGGTTGTTCCAATTGACCTGATAAATCAGACAATAGGTCGGGTATATCTAATAGATCAACTTGGTCGATGAAATTAGTCTTGGCATTCTTTCTTTTGAGTGAGGCTTGATAAAGATCCACAAAATGTTTCGGGATACGACATGTAACTCCTTTAGAGTTTTTCGTTTATAGTGCATTCTTGATCCTTAAGTAATTTTTCACTCAACCGTTAGAAGGCATAGGATAGTTATAGCTCTGATAATGTTTAGTGAAAATGTAAAATGGCAGGGGAAAGTTGCATCGAAAGGTATATCTGGAATGTGTTAGTTCAGTAGCTCGCTTTCTCCAATTTACAGGTATAACTGGAGCACTGCAGCAGGCTTTGCAGCAAAGTCATGTTATTTGACTATTTTATGTTTGTTGCGATCTCTGATCAATCAATCCCCATCAACATTAACGGCTCATTTACCAATCCGTAATCAGAACGTGGGAAATTGAATTGAGTTTGAGTGAGTTAGAGTCAGAATTAGATCATGTTGAAATTGTTTGCTAAAATTTCTTGGGATCGGAATAGAAATCGTATTTATCCATAGAAGTTGTTTACTAAAACACATGAATCAGAATGAAAAGCAAACGCATGAATGTTTCGAACACAGTGCAATTCCGTTTCTTGCTATTCCATTACCGTTTCATAAGCACGCCCCAAGTTTGAAGGCACTTTTTAGAGGGGGATCCCAAGCAAGGAAGAACTTCAACGGTTCACTAACTATACACTCTAGGAAATTACATTCTCAAGTAATAATAATAAAAAGATTCTTCGTACTAAAAGCTAACACTAACCTCTGATAAATGATCGCACCAATGATCTAAATCTGAGAAAATCTTTCAAACTGCTGCACGCTGCATTCATCATTCCTCTCTTGGTTTATAACAATTAATCGGGGGCAATCTGCAAATTTCAAGTTACAAATACCTCTGGGTTGGATGATAAGTCTGACTTAATCTCCATCCCCTTTCCGTATGCGGCAATGAGTAGGGCATCGGCCCTTCCTAAATATCAGGAAAATTCACGACAATCTTAGAATTCAATGAAACAATGCATGTATGATGATATTTCAACAATAAAGAAAGAAGAGAGAGAACATTTTAGAACATTGAACTTGATTTACTACAACATTTGATCCTTTTTCATATGATTACAGCATTAGTGCCCTCGCTCATATAAGATTCATGTAGCAATGAAATTGTCGAGAAAATGACTTTAACTAAATTCACTTACGAGAGACAATTAGGAAGGTTGAGTTTATATTGAATTTGCTCCAAATTGATATGAAAATCTCCCAAGGGGACACATCCAAAAGAAAGTCAAGAGATGAAAACAGCAGGCTTTTTCTTTTTTTTTTTTTTTTTTTTTTTGTGAACAAATGATATTATCTATATACTAAGGGGGGAACTGGGCTAAGCATCACAATAGGCTAGCAATAATGTGGTTTAAATTCGCCTTTGACGAGAATCGAACCTAAGACCTCTCACTTACAAGTGAAGAAGAATACTACTAAACCGTGATACTACGCGGCAAAAACAGTAGGCACTAAAAGGATCATAAGATAGGAAGATAAGCTTTTGCAAGAGTTAGCACAAGCATATATACCACAGAGGAAAAGACAGGTGATATGAGCAAACATGTCTTCTACATAACAGAAGCTCAAACCTATAGACTATAGAGACGCCCTTTGAAACATGCACTTCCAACATTCCTCTATTCCTAGATTAGGTAAAAGTAGACTAGGAGCTTCTAGTCATATATACCCTGAGTTTTCTCTTTCCTTCCCTCTGTCTTTCTCAATTTTGAGAATTTTCTTTATTTATCATTTATTGGCATAAAATAGTAGAAACAATATATACATATTACACACACACACACACATACATACATATGTATGTATGTGTGTATGTGTGTATGTATGTATATATAATTAAGAAGATAGATTTAGTACCGTGATCTTTTTTCCTTTCCAACATGGACTTCAATGATGGAAATAATGCAGACGCAACCCTCCGGCTATCATCCTATCAAGTCAATACATAGAATAGAATTAATACCATCTTTTTTCCTTTCCAACATAGAACTCAATGATGAAATTAATGCAATTCCAACCGTCCAGATATCATCAAAACTTAGCGTTTGAAATTTAAGCAATGGAACAATTCACAGGACATATTCTAAAAAATTAGTTAAGCAATGTCAAATAGTTTTTTGTTTTTTTTTATTTTTATTTTTTTATTTTTTTTTTATTTTTTTTTTTATACAGATTAAGGGAATCGAACCATTGGCCTAGCCTATTGTTTCTATTCAACAAAAAAATTATGATAAATTCTGAAATTAAAATGCTGTAAATAGGCTGTGAAAGCACATATAGTTGAGACCAACTAACCTTTGTATACATACTTCCGCTGATTTCAAATTTGCTCTTCCACGAAACAGATGACACTGGAACAACAGAAAACCCCATCGCAACTAAGATCCCAATCCATAGTCCATACCCGAAACCTCCACTCCACCATCCCTTCATCCAGGAAAAGGCTCTCAGCAAGAATCGAAAGAATTCAAACAGATTTCTGTTTTCTTTTCCTATTCACTTTCAAGGCAATCAGTCAAGCAAAATGGAAATTATAACAGTAGTCTAGGCTTACAGCTAAAATAATTGGCCGAAAGGCTTCTCTATCGCTAATTATAAACGATAAATGTCATGAGATAAACTGGAAAATATGGAGAAATATTCTCTTACAGAATCTACTGGAACCGAAAATCAGTTTGTAAAACTTGACGGAAATTTACTTTAGCATAGTCTCACATTTTCAAGGAATATGTAGTGTACATGAAACCTTTCTTTGTAAATTAGTTTCCCAAGGACAAGTTGAACCTGTCAGTTTAACATGGGTTCTGATCCCAACTTCCAACTTGTAAGCGCAGTTTGCAAGGTGCAGAGTGGGGCTGTACCTGCACATTTCTCTCTTTCTCTCTCCCTCCATGTGTTGGCTTGAGGACGGGCAGTTACTTAGCTGATATGCATTGTTGGCCTATTCCCTAAAAACTTAAGTTTTTGGAGTCAAATGGTTATCTAACACAGTATCAGAGCTGGTGCACCACAGGGATGGGTCAGCTTTGTCTTAGTACGACAGCCTTGTCTGTTATTTAACTTATTTTTAGGATCAACACATATGCAAGCACTACAGACTCTACTATTAAAGACTAACCAGCCTGCTAGTAACCTCTTATGCTGAAATAAAGATAACTGTTTTAACGGCCCTGATTTTTTCCAATTTTTCATATTACTGGGGATGACAATGGTGCCAGTCATACGCACAATTTATAAAAACAAAGGAACCAGATGTAAAATAGTTTATAAAATAGCATAACGAGACCAAGGAATAGTCTACTGAGAGATATCACACTAACCTGCTTTCCATCTTGTGGAAAGGGGGTCGACTGCTCCACATATGCAACCGTACCTTAAACACGAAAGTGCAGTTAGGATTGAGGATAAAGGGTAAGAATGAAAGGAAGAAGAGAGCATACCGGGAGGAGCATCAAAACTGCCGAGCAACTGAACAATAGATTTTGCATCTAAACGCCTGCGAACTCTTTTACCAACCAGCACTTTCAAATGTGGAGAGTCATATACCTGAGAAATCAGAAAACAAAAGAGATTGCATAAGTTGACAGGGACAAAAATCCAAAGCAGGATTAGTAAGGAAAATTTCATGGCATTGTACCCAGATTTATCAAACTCATGTAGGAATCTCTTAAGTGTATAAAACAATTTATCTTAAACTGCAAAGAATCTTTCCTCGAATCGAAACAAACTGAAACAGTTGATGCCCAGAATGACAAACAATGATGCCATTAAACTGAATAACTAACTAACTAACTAACTAATTAACTAACTGTTGCTAAAAACTAAAAGGAAAATAGGGGTGCAATTTGAAAAAAAAAAAAAAAAAAAAACATTTGAAGTAGGAAGGCAGTTAGTTAGTTAACCTGAGCAGAAGAAGAAGCTGGGTCATCATCATCCGCTCTCAAGAGGGCCAAAGCACCAGAAACATCCGGGTCGACCCCAATGACCCAACTGGAATCCGAATTGGTACGGGTCGAATCCAAGGAATCAGGGGCGTGAGGAAAAGGGCACGAGAGAGAGGCCAACCAGTTGTGTTTGAGCTGAGCAGCGTCGGAGACCTTGGCGGCGGTGGCGGCCTTAACCCCGTCCCGGAAGCGGAGGCAGAGGAGAAGGGTGTCGTCGAGTGAGAGTAAAGCGAAAAACACCGATTGAGGTTGAGTTTGGAAGACAAGGAGAGAGGAAGTCTGATCATGTGTTGGGGATGAAGTTGGGGGTGGAAAGCTTCCATCAAAATCCAATTTCAGATTTCAAATTCTCACCCACTCCCACTTCACTCCACCAACCAATTGGTCCAATTCATTCGCATCATCCTATCAGGCAGAGGCACCCCCGCCCCCGCCCACCTCCTCCGGTTTATGTCCAAGTCGAAAACTTCTTTTCTTTTCTTTTTTTGGGGGAAATTTTGAAGGTCTCTTTATTTCTAGCCTCGAACAGAATTAAACACATTTGTGTTTGAGAATAAAATGTTGTAAAAGTTGTGGGAATTGAATGTTCACATGGTTTAATAAAAAATAGTTGTATTGTCAGATTTTTTTGTTAAAAGACATGGTTTTCAACCTGCATTAATTTTTCTTATAGACTTGTGCACTTAAATTAAATGGCTCTATATAAAGAGCATGCATTGTATGATCAAACAACACATAAGTTCAAGAGTAAAAGTAACAATACCAATTTTCTTCCCCTCTCTTTACCTATATCTTTTGTATGATACAACTACGAAAATAAACAGTGTGATACATGCACTTGTTTCACTTCTATTTCTAGCAAATGTTATATCTATCACTTTTACCTATTTATAACACATTTACAGCATAGCGCTTTAACCCTAAATAGTTTTCACTTCCTTTGCCAAAAAATGTTTCCCATACGATATTATTGTTCATCTTCCTTATCTGCCTCACTTGCTTTGTGTTTCCTCACCAAGAGCTGCTAGCACCATGCATTTTCCTAGTCCTCAATTTAATAATTACTTATATTTTTTATTTCTTATTTGGCGTAGCTCCTTAATACTAATTATGCACTGCAATTTTAGATGGTTTGGTATAATTGCCCATCTTGAACTAAATATTTAATTTTACTACAATTTTAGATGGTGTGGTATAGTCGCTCATCCTGCATTGCATATTTAGTTTTACTTAAATGGTGCGGTATAATCGCCTATTCTACACTATATTATATTAGTGAGAGTGGTGTAGTAGAATCGACTTCCTCATTAATTTTCTTTCTTTCTAGTAGTAATGCACAATACTGATGGTAGTGTCTATGTACTAGAGTATTACTAACTACCTAATAATTTTTTATTTAATGTCTAAATTATGTAAATCTCGAGCCTAAAGTTTCGAGTGCTTATCATTTTGGCTTGAAATTCAAAATGAAAAATTTGTAAGAACCAAAAGTTCTAACATTACATTCCTTAAGAATTTATATTATTACGAGTTCTTACACATCTCACGTCACATCCCGGTCCGGGCGGGACGACTTCCCGGGCCCGCTCCACTACCGTAGCACGATATTGTCCGCTTTGGGCTTACCATTCCCTCACGGTTTTGTTTCTGGGAACTCACGAGCAACTTCCCAGTGGGTCACCCATCATGGGATTACTCTAGCCCCCTGCTCGCTTAACTTCGGAGTTCCTACGGAACCCGAAGCCAGTGAGCTCCCAAAAAGCCTCGTGCTAAGTAGGGATGGGAATATACATTTAAGGATCACTCCCCTGGGCGATGTGGGATGTTACATCTCATTTTTCTTTCAGAAAGGGAAAATGGTGAACTTGTCAAAGCTTGATTTTGTTTCCCTTAATATCACTAGGAAAAACTACCTTACCTAGGTTGTGGATGCCAAGATCCATCTAGAGGCAGGAAATCTTGGAGACACCATCAAGGAGGGAAGCACTACATCCTCCTAAGATCGGGTGAAAGCCATAATCTTTATTCACCGCCACATCCATGAAGGATTGAAGAGTAAGTAGCTAACAGTTGAAGACCCACTGGCTCTCTAGAATTCATTGAGAAACATATATAATCACTAGAAAATGGTGATTCTCCCAAGAACCCGTTATAAGTGGGCACGCATGAGAATCCAGAATTTTAAGACGGTCGTTGAGTATAACTCTACAATGTTCAGACAATAGTTCATAAACTAGTTCACACAACATAGTGCAATGTCATGCATAATCAGAAGTATGATCATGCAATTATTACAAACTAGATAAAAGTGCAGTAAAGGAGTCATCACCCAAGTCTGTAGGTGGAAGCCTCACTACCAAGCCCACTCGTCACTCCTAGGAATTTCCTTATTCTCGCTATGTTCTGAGGGGTCAACAAAACATGGTGTGAGTGGATCAAGTTTATCTTGTCAAAATCCTTTGCACATGCTAACCTCCATTTTTAAATCACTTATATAGTCAAAAACTACATAAATATAGTATTACTACCATAATAGTAAACAAATTCTCATCATAACACTCATAATATCAAAGAAAGTAAATCAATCAAACACTCCAAGTAAATCAATTTGTATAGCAAGCATGTGAAATGACATCTACTTGATTTATGACTAGCATTTATTAGTCATAAATCAACATACATAAATAACCTCTACAAGAAATAGTTTATTTAAAGACATTTAGTTTTCGAAAGATAATGAGGGCAAGGGATAAACGACAAGGAGAAACAGATATCGACGAAAAGTCATCTTCCACATGATCCGACCCTTATCTCATGTAACTTTTAGTCTCTTATACCACTACATAAAAAAATAAAAAAACCCTTTCCAGACAAAAGGATTTCGTCAGGCCAAATAAGTTTTCCTCAGGCAAAGCTCGCTATGCAAAAAGTTTGCTCAACAAAAATTTAAAATCCATCGACGAAACTACTAACAATTAGTTTTGTCGAGCGAAGTGCGTTGACCAACTTGACCCGATGAATATAACTTGCTTGACGAAAATTTGTTTGTTAGTTAACGGTATATTTGTAGAAATAAAAGCTAAAAAATTGTTTGCCCGACGACCATTTCATTGGGCAAGACTGCAAGTAATATAACAAAAAAAAAAATCAAACATAATGTACATGCTCAACGAAATTATTCATCAGGCAAACTGAGCTTTTTTGAACACAATGTATTGTCAGCATCTTTGCCGACTTCTTTGCCTTCACTGTCCAAAATAATACCATATTTGGCGGTTGACACCACCTTTTCAGTATGGAATGTGAAGGCAAGAGTTCTAGTTGTTTCATTCTCAAATAGGCCAATATGTGCCAACAAGAAACTCCCTAAAACTTCATCTCTTTGCAGCTTTATTTAGCATAATCCGAGACCGTATCAATCACTAACCTTTCATCTTTGTCACCCATGCAGCCCTTTCAAGTACTTCATTCACCTCTTTATTCTCACATGCTGACTTCTCCCTTAAGAACCAAGTCACTCTACAATTCTTCCATTTGAAATTTTTCAAACATAAACCAGGTGTACAATTTCGCAATTTGAGCTTCCATTGGGATGCGAAGCCATACAGAAGGGGCATAATTTTTTCCATTATGGTCATCAACCACCTCTTTCTAACGCTATCTCCCAAGAGCTCGATTAAAACAAAGGACAAATTCAATCAAAGAGTGATTTCTATGCACATACTGCTTCAAAAAGGAATGAGAATTCTCCATACGTTGACTGCTCAACATTCCGGCAGAAAAAACTTGCTTGCAAAATGTCAGAACCTAATTTTCACGTAAGAAGTAAATGTCATCAAGCCAAGATTTATCAACCAATTCAAGTTATTCTACCAATGCTTTCCACTTTGCCTTAAATTCTTCTTTACGTTCAATATCTTATATGCACTCATGCAAATCATTGAAAATGCCCTCAACCTAACCCTTGTTATTGCATTTTTTTATAATATCCATATGCAATACCAAAGAAAGATTGTTGGTAGTTTGCTGCCAATCGTCTTTGCTATGACTCTATCTTGATCCGTAATTATGACTTTCGATGAATCAACCGACATAGCTTTAAGGAATTCTTCAAATAACCACTCAAAGTTCTTACTTTTTTCATTTTTCAGGAAAATGCACAACTCAATACCGTGGTGTGACCATGGTTATTAACTTCTAACAAAGGAGCAAACATCATCTTGTACACATTGGTGTTGAACGTGGTGTCAAAAACAATCACATCACCAAAATGGCCATAACCATGTCATGACTTAGCATCCGCCCAAAAGAAATTGCCAAGTGTTCTGGCTTCATCAATCTCCATCTTGAAATAGAATGGCTCATTTTTCTCTTTCTCATCCTCAAAAATTCTGCATCATACCTGATTAGATGAGCTCGCAATTGCTATTCAATATTATACATATTCTTGGAGATATAATCAATATTTCCAATCCCTTCACTTTTCACCTCCAATAAAACCACTTGTTTACTTTTGAAAATATTCACCAGCGCACATTGTTCAATCATCATCTCCTTTGCCTCCGAAACTCGATGATGAGATCTAAATAAATGTGAGGCACTTTCCATAAGGTGGTTGTGTCCTTTGTTGAAAACTTTTACAACAAATTTACCATAACCAATTCTCTTATACAACCAATTCTTGCCTTGCGGTCACTTCTAGCATCTCCCCTCCTGCCTTTCCGATTGGGTTTGAGATTGACATCCACCATCTTTTTGCCTTGTTTGCAACAAACAAATTCTTTCCTTACCAAACAATTACCATCATTGCACTTTTTGCTGCTCTGCTACAGAATCCCAAACCCAGATACAAGTGATAATTGTTGGAAAAAATATATCATTCATCCAATGAATAAAACTCCACTTTCAATTTGGGTTTCAACTCATTGTCTACATTCCTTCTTGCACCAAATTGATCTCTTGCATCTACATCCTCTCCTTCCTTGATAATTTCATCTATTTTAACTCATCCCCCATCAAATTACAATTCAATAACTACCTGCTACAAATCTTTAAATTATCACAACTTAGCACAAGTTTTAAGCGTATACATCTAAAATCGAATTTCAAGATTTTAACGAAGTCTAGTGGTAACCCCCAAGCATTATGGATTCAAAAATCCATAATTACAAATATCTTACACATGTACTTGAAGTTGGTTTGTAGACTAAAAAATGGAATGGAAATGTAAAGGAAACGTACATCCCGTAACACTTCAACCAAATGATTAAACCAACTCCCACCACAACGAATGCAACGGTGATAGAGCTCTAACCACATGGTTTCTTAACACAACATCTTTGCAGATGTCGGATTTGGATGAACTAACACCACAAAACAGGCCTTCATAATCCAGTCCAAACTGATCTTCAATCCACCTAAAATCGAGCACTCACACACTTCCCCAGCTCCCTCTCTACCTATATCCTCACAAATACAACCCTCAACTATCCTTCTCTCCAACAAAAAAATACCCAGTTAACCCAATAAATAATTAAAGGTATAAAATTACTGGATCACAATTGAAACGAAGCTTCAATTTACCTCATTCGACTCCTCACACCAACCCTCTCTATCTCTTTTTCCTTTTCTAAGCCGCAAATAAACTCTTAATTCTCCCTCCCTCTTCGACAAAAACATACCCAATGAACAAAAAAAAAAGGTATGAATTACACAGTATCACAAAAACCCGGTTCTACACGTGAGCTCGTCAGCTCACAACTGTGAATTCTCGTTTGCATGCAAAGTGAGCACCATAGAAATGCCCAATAAGAGTATTGTTAAAAAAGAGGCGAAGAGAAAGCATTAATACACTCTTCAATCAATCAAGAATACACAAAGGGTGTGTTTACGTAAGGGGAATGGAGTGAGAGGAATGGGAATTGCATTCCTTCCAAGTGATTCATGTGTTTACTAACACTTAGGGAAATGAAATTGTATGTGGGGCCCACCAAAAATAGGGAATCAGATCCCTGATTTGCTTGGAATCAGATTACCAACCAATAGGTGGTATTTGGATTCCGTAAGAAAGCCCTCAACCCATAATCAATTTTTTCTACCCAATATACCCTTATCTCCTTCCCTTGTCTCCGGTAACACAACACCTTCAAGTTTCAGATTCCAGTCGAAACATCAACGTCAACACCCATTAAACCAGTGGATTAATTCTCATCACCCACCATCACAAGGCACTATTCGCCCTTATCCTTCTCTAAGCTACTTTGCTACGTACAAATGCCAAGTCTCACTTCACAGCCCTCCAATCACAGCTTTGGCAAATGGGTTTTCTCCCCTCAGAGAATTTTTGATAGGAGGATATATATGATACTTTGTCATCTTATTTCTTTGCATTTACTTAGTTAATTTCCATTTATTATAATGATTTAGTTTATTTTCGCATTATTGTAGGTTCAATTGGTGAAGATGACAATAAATGGACAAAAGAAGCAATTTGGAGCAGTTTTGGATTTGGAATGGATAGCATGCATGGAGAACAAGTGGGATGGACGTTTTTGAGGTTTAAAAGGTGTTTAACATGTGTTAAACATGTGCTTAAGATCTGGAGAAATCAGAATTGAAGCTTGGAAGACAAGGAAAAACATTATCTTATCCAACCTTATCTAACCTTATCCAATTTTATCCTATCTTATCCAGTCTTATTTTATCTTATCCTATATTATCCAAACATTATCCTATTTAATCCAACATTATCTAAACTTATCTCCAGCTGCAAAAGGAGTCCTTATCCTATTCTAAATCCTTCTCATCTGAATTTAGGAGTACTAATCCATCTAAACACATCAATCATTTTCCTCCTTGGTTTTAGCCGCACCTTTGCCTTATAAATTGTATTGTGCCGTAACATTTAGGGGCGGGGGAGGGGGCGCGGGTTTTAGGACCATTCAAAGAAGAAATCAAGTGTGTTGTGACCTGCAATTAGGAAAAGGAGAGCTTGTGCCGTGCAGAGATACACCCAAGTCTTGTGCCGCAAATTGCAATCAAGCCTTAGAGATTTCCAAAGTTCTTTCTATCCTTTCTTAGTTTCAATGGTTATTTTATATTGCTTTTCAAATACAATGAACATGAGTGGCTAAGTTTCATTTTAGCAAGAGATGAATTCGAAGCCATGGACATATGTTTTATATGAATTGACTTCCTCCAGTTATTGTTTCGTAAAGCATGAATGCGATTTACTTATCTGTTTTATAAAGAACTTATTCTTGTATGTTTTTAAGGAGGCCTACTTAGTATGCATGCAGGGATTTGATGCTAGAGTATAAGGGAATTTTACCTAATCGTTATGAACTTATATTCACAAGTAGTAAAAGTCACTAGTCATGATTGCGTTAAGTAAATTCCTGGCAGGAGTATCATGCTTTTCATAGTTATGAATGACTTGTCAATACTTATGATTTTCATAGAACTTAATGATCTTTGATATGTATCTCTATCCTGTTGTTCATATAGGGAACTTGATAAGAATAATTTGATTGCGTCGCTGAGTCCAATTCAATGAAATTAGGAAAATCTGAGAGTTAATTAGTGCTGTTCATGATTAATTTAGTGCATTGTTATTCATGGTTTATAGGAATAATAACTGGAAATCGATTTGTAAGCATATGTTTCATGTGTGGAGAATAATCCTCTAGCTAGCCTTTCACCTATATCTCGTACAAGACTTAATTTGTTTGCTGCAATTTACTTTATTTTTGTTAAAATTCGTCCAAAAACCCCTCTCAGTTCTTATTTTGTGTTAGTCTAGTTTAGTTTTCAGTTTTTAAGTTTAATTTGTGTTGATTAGCATCCCTCTTAATCCCCGGCTTAGAATGATCCCTACTTAATCATACTACGATTGCATAATTTATAGGGTTTAATTTATGTGTTAGTTTCTACCACTTCAATTTTCAACTCTTAACTCCAATCTTGTAAGCTCCACCATCTCATATTTGTTATTTATCTTGCTCCGATTACAATATTTTGCATTTTTTATTTCTGGGTTTTGTGTATTCCGTCGATATTATACCCTTTGAACCGTTGAATCGGTTTTAAATCTGCTTTGTACAAGGGTATTTTAGTAATCAAACTAGTTTTGATTCCAATTCATGTGAATTGGTAAACAACTAATATAGAATATGCATCATTTGCACTTCGATTCCATACAGTTTTAGTAAACAATTTCAATAGGAATCTGATTTTAATTCTACCTCATTCCAATTCCTCCTCAATTTAATTTCTCTTAAACGGATTAGTAAACGTGCCAAAAGATTCTTTGGGATTTTGGGAGAGCGAACAAGCACAGGAAACCAGAAAAAGCAATCATAATGTTGTCGTCATCACATGCAAAAAAGGAGAAGTCCCACCAAATGTCACGTTTAAGTTTTGTGGGCTAGGTTTGATATTTTGGCACAATTTAGCCTTTCATGGCCCAAATAATCAATGAGACCAACGCCAATGTTAGGGCACAAATAATTCATTAAAAGTCCAACTGCGTGTGGAAGCCCAACCAACACAAATTTGTAGCAAACTGAACTCACACTAATGCGAAAATTGCAAGATGAAGGGTCAATTAAAAGAACCTATGCAAATCCACAGTCATGCCATGCTAAAATATATAATAATTCATAACTCAAGCATTTGAAAAAAAAATCATGCTAAATTTGTGCCATGCTCACAAAGCTGGTGAAACAAGCTTTTCTTCACCCGACATGTTTAACTAGATCCAAACCTCATGAGATTAAAGTTGTGGGCTTGCTCCCAAGCAGCCCAAAACCTTCACAAGCTTAAATTTCACATAAGCTTGGTGGACTTTTGTAGCAGTCCACACCATGAATTACTCAACCAAGTCATAGTTTTTTATGTTATTCATTTAACTGTATTTGGTGCCATTATTTCATTGGAATATCTCTTTAAGGCACTTGTTTTCTTTCGAGGTATTTTAGGACCTGGTGCGAAAAATTTACTAAGGAAAATTAAGGTGTCTCAAGGCCCACAAAGTCTTGCCTAATGATGGTAAAATGATGTCACCTCTATGTATATTGCCAAGTACTATCCATTTGCTTTCCCTCTTTAATTATCTTGAACCTTAAGAAGGGCTTATTTCAACCACAATCTAGTCCGTGACTTGACTTATAAATAAAATCATTGTACAAAGGTTGGGATGAGGATCTTCTTTGGATTCTCTTTGTGAGAATTATGAAGATCACTTCATCGTATCCATTTATTATACATTGTGTAGTCAGCTTTCGTAAAGTGTTATATGAGTTCAATTTTAAATAAAAAAATTTAAAATGATTTTTGACAGCTGAATGATGAATGAATGGACACGATAAAGTGATTTTGCAATCCTCACAAAGAAGATCCGGATAGAATACCAGGTTGCGGCACTTGATTCACTTTTCTGACTGTTACGCACAATAATAATTATTATTTAAGAACAAGTAAATATTTCTTCAAGAAAAACAAAAGCTACTTCAACCCAAAAAATTGAAATAAAACAGACACTCGTAAATATTAGAAAAGACAAATACTTGGATGAGGGAGGGTTGATTAGAAAGAAACAAAATTATGCTCACAATTCTGTTTAGAAGACTCCTATTTGACCCCTAATTGACGACAGGAAGAGATAAGAACCAAGAATAAATATGTTATTTGATATTAATTCTGTTGCTAAATTAATGTTTAAAAACCATGACAAGTGGCCCAGTGGATAAGTGCGAACATCAGCTCCCTAAAGAAAAAACGGGAGGTCCTGAGTTTGATACTTTGTAAGCTATGAATCTGCTTGATAGTAGCCACTGAGGGGGAAATTTCCAACAAGCCTTCTCCGGGCCTGAAAGAGGTGGATAACCGTGGTTCGCCGCCAGTTGTCCTCCTTTCAAAACAAGAAAAGAATGTTTGAAGATTAGTTTGGAAGATGGAAATCAATCCTTGTTTATAAATATAACCCAGTCAGTCGGGCTTTCCTTCAATTCGGGAGTGAAAATCTCTACACTCAATTCCAAATTAATCTCTCTCTCTCTCTCTCTGAAATTGAACGGAAATGGAAATCCCAGATGATTTCTGCTCCCATGTCAGTGCACCTGCTACCCCTGGAAGATATTGCAGCTCTGCCAATAACAACAACGTCTTCTTCTTTAGTGTCCCAACTAGTCCTAGGAGAAGGACCATATCATCAACTTATGACGACTACCCAACACCACCCATGACACCATATCATGATGCCAATTCCAAACTCGGAGACTTTGAATTCGACACCAGTAACAGTTTCAATCTTGGTTCGGTTGATAATGTGACTAGCCAGCAGGTGAAAGACTTGTTTGAACGCAAGGAGCACGAACAAAGGCAGACCATGGCATTTGCTGATGACCTTTTCTGCGAGGGAAAAGTTATGCCGCTTGCACCTCCACTCAAACTTCCACCCCGTCTTGGTCAGAAAAGATATACCAACCAAAGCCCGACCCCATCTACCCCAAGGTCACCGAGTTCAGGGATCAAAATGCGGGTTTTGCATAGGAGGTTGTGGAATGATGATTTTGATCCGTTCATGGTGGCGCTGCAGCATGTCAGGGAGGAGGAAAAGAGAGGGATAGCTGAGACAGAGGCTCATGACATATCTGACCTGAATGACCAACAGAATAAACAAACTGGCCTGCAAACACCAATTCACTCACCTTCTGTGAACTCCCCAAGTCTGCTACAAAGTCCAACTAGGCTGGCTCTGCCCAGAGGACTGGAGTTTGCAAGACAAGTTAGACTCATCAGAATGGAATTGGATCATTCTGAGAGACACAGTCGCCCCAAATTGGAGATGGAGATGCCTAAGAATACCATTGCTCAAGAAAGTGGGGGGCCTTGTAAAAAGCAAACCAAGGGGCAGAAAATCAGAAGGCTTTTATTGAGTGCGTTGTTTGGGAAACCAGATGATGAAGACAAAAAGAGGAAAGATCAAACTTCTGAAATATTGAAAAAGCCAACATTTCTAAGGAGACTAAGCTTTAAGTCAGGAAGATCAACCAGCTGCAAAGCCGAGAAGAGGATATCTAACCAACTCACCAAGACAATGCTAGTACAATTCAGGCCAAGGCTCTTGCTCTGTATGGGTTACAGGGCAAGGTATCCAGGGTGAACCATCCAGTGTTGTAGCAAAAAAATATTTTCTACTTCAAGCTCCTGCGCTCTGTCTTCAACTGCCAAAGGAGAAAAAAAGAAGTTAGTATTGTCATTTATATAATGAAGTAAACTGTAGAACCATATTAATGAAACTAATTTTTCAACACATCAAACAGATCAAAAAAAAAAAAGAAAAAAAAAAAAAAAAAAGACTTGCTTGTAAATGAAAAGTCGTTTGGAAGTGCTTTTCAGATGACTGAAAGTGCTTCTAGTGAAAATGTTCTTGAACCCAATCCTTTGTAAAAATCCAAATGGATCCTCGAAAAGCACTATAAGTGCTTCTTGCAAAAAGCATATATCTGGTGATTCTTCCAAAAAGCGCTTAAAGTGCTTGTGGAACTCAAAATCAATTTCACCAAAAACGCATTGTGACATCCACATCGCCCAGGGAAGTGATCCTTAAATGTATATTCTCATCCCTACCTAGCACGAGGCCTTTTGGGAGCTCACTGGCTTCGGATTCCATTGGAACTCCGAAGTTAAGCGAGTAGCGCGCGAGAGCACTCCCAGGATGGGTGACCCATCGGGAAGTTCTCGTGTGAGTTCCCAAAAACAAAACCGTGAGGGCGTGGCCGGAGCCCAAAGCGGACAATATCGTGCTACGGTGGTGGAGTGGGCCCGGGCCGGGATGTGACAATTTGGTATCAGAGCCTAACCCTGACTGCGTGTGTGCCGACGAGGACGTCGGGCCCCTAAGGGGGGTGGATTGTGACATCCCACATCGCCCAGGGAAGTGATCCTTAAATGTATATTCTCATCCCTACCTAGCACGAGGCCTTTTGGGAGCTCACTGGCTTCGGGTTCCATTGGAACTCCGAAGTTAAGCGAGTAGCGCGCGAGAGCACTCCCAGGATGGGTGACCCATCGGGAAGTTCTCGTGTAAGTTCCCAAAAACAAAACCGTTAGGGCGTGGCCGGGGCCCAAAGCGGACAATATCGTGCTACGGTGGTGGAGTGGGCCCGGGAAGTGGTTTCGCCCGGGCCGGGATGTGACAATTTGGTATCAGAGCCTAACCCTGACCGCGTGTGTGCCGACGAGGACGTCGGGCCCCTAAGGGGGGTGGATTGTGACATCCCACATCGCCCAGGGAAGTGATCCTTAAATGTATATTCCCATCCCTACCTAGCACGAGGCCTTTTGGAAGCTCACACGAGAACTTCCCGATGGGTCACCCATCTTGGGAGTGCTCTCGCGCGCTACTCGCTTAACTTCGGAGTTCCAATGGAACCCGAAGCCAGTGAGCTCCCAAAAGGCCTTGTGCTAGGTAGGGATGAGAATATACATTTAAGGATCACTTCCCTGGGCGATGTGGGATGTCACAATCCACCCCCCTTAGGGGCCCGACGTCCTCGTCGGCACACACGCGGCCAGGGTTAGGCTTTGATACCAAATTGTCACATCCCGGCCCGGGCGAAACCACTTCCCGGGCCCACTCCACCACCGTAGCACGATATTGTCCGCTTTGGGCCCCGGCCACGCCCTCACGGTTTTGTTTTTGAGAACTCACACGAGAACTTCCCGATGGGTCACCCATCCTGGGAGTGCTCTCGCGCGCTACTCGCTTAACTTCGGAGTTCCAATGGAACCCGAAGCCAGTGAGCTCCCAAAAGGCCTCGTGCTAGGTAGGGATGGGAATATACATTTAAGGATCACTTCCTTGGGCGATGTGGGATGTTACACGCTTCTAGTCATTTTAAAAGCACTTCCGAACAAGCTCAATCTATTGACCAATCTTTAGAAGGAACTACAGAAAATTTTTGAGGTGAAATTCAGTTTGGCTTCTTTAATAATTATTTGATGTATCTTCACAGTCAATATTTACATTATTTCTTTTATACATCTAAACTTTGCAGCATCAAAGTAACTTCTATATATAGCTGAAGCTCTTTCATTTTTCAGCTTCTTAATAACCTTATTCCAGGCTAAATGGAGGCTATAAAACAAACCCTAAGCATTCGCAGTTAGTACCTCTCCCATCCCAAGATTACCTGCAAAACACTGCGGTCCATCCGTCATTACTATCATAAACGATACCAGCAGCACTGATATGACCCTCACCTCTTCTGCAGTCACCGACATTGAGTTTATTGAATGAGTCAGAGTGGGACTCCTGCACAAAGAAAATTTGAAATATTGAAGGCTTAGTAGTAAGAGAAGAATTAGTTATAACACCCATTCGATAGAATAAGCATAAAGCAGGTATAACATAACGAGGATCAGCAGGCATACTGAAATTAGGATAAAATATACCATGCTTTTTCATTTCCAACATTATCAGCATGCAAAACTGAGATAAACTCTTCATTATATAACAGTTCTAGACTTCAGAATAGATGTAATGTGTAACTGCAGCAGGTCCATCAATTCCAATGTAACTATCCAAGGACACATCCAAAATTGCCAGCTAAAGTCAACTTCTGGATTCTTAAGCCTTACAATATCCTAGGTCTTTCCAGTGCATCACCGAATACAAGATTCGGGGCATCACATTTCTCCCCTCCTTGTGCAGAGAGGGCAGTGCTCTTTCATTCATTGTCAAGCAATCATCATCATGACCATGGGCAGTGAATCTATATGGGCAATGGGGTGGGTTGGAATTGGATACCATCAGTAACGGCCCAAAGCCTCATTCAAAAGCGTTACCTGAAGTTAACTTTGTAGTTAAGAGTCCAGAAGTTGATAGTGCATTACTTATCTACCACAGATCTTGGCAGCGCATTCCTGATGTAAAATTCAGAGTATGACAATTGGAGTTGCACAAAAGCAAATCTTCTTGAGCTCATTATAAATAACCAGGTACAATTTTTCTGGAAAACTTTAATATGTACACAATTGAAAAAAATAAAAAAAAAATAAAAAAACTTAGGCTGACACCCCCGATCCTTGAAAATATTTCTCATTTCAAAACACTTCTTCCCATATAATTGTGCACATTAAATAAATTTCTTTGTAGAGAAAAGGTATTCAATTCATTACGTTATATGTTAAATGGCCGGATTCATTTTATGTGCTCAAGGTAATTTTCCATTTTAGAATTTGGACTTGGATATTTGAACTCAACCTAAAGACTCCCAATGATATAATTACTTCGCGTGTTATTCATTCATCTTTCAGTGCAATTACCTCATAGCAGTTACCTTTTGTCCTTCTCTCTTCATGGAAAAACCAGTTTATGCTTCAATTCCCTTCGGTTTGCATTTCCAATGTACCAGCAGTGACACTCCTCCAGAAAACCCCTCGGAAAACTGTAGGGAAAGAAACCACACTGTCCATTTTGCCACAACAGTGACTACTTCTCGATCTTCAGGATCAAATGACCGTCCACCCTCTGAAAAGCAGCCAATGCAAGGCATGAGCCAACTTACTCTGAGTCAATTTGTTGCAGCATCCAGAAGAACTCAAGTTAATGCAGATCGGTCACGAACGATTCACCTTCAAAAGAATGAGAATAGCCTTCTTTGGTTTATGCAGCCATCTTTTTCTCTGGGTAATTTCAGTCAAATTGCATTTTTCAGAGATGTCACTTTTCAACTTCTTTGTCAGTCAGATAATTTATTTATTATTATTATATTTTGTAGATGAAATAAAAACCAAGCAAATTCAGATTAAGTACCAATTTTGTTTTTGAAGTGAATTAAATACTGACTCTAATATAGGTGTTAAGGGAATATACCGATTTTAAGGAAAACTATCAAGCCCAACCTATTCTATTTGGATTAATCCACAATTTTCTTAATACTCATTACTCACTAATTTTAAAATATGATGAATGAAAGTAATGCTCATTAGTTTCAAAACAAAAACTAGAATCCAAGAAGTACAACAAACAGCCCCTTAAAAACTTGGAAATCAATTAACTTTATGTGTATGTATATTTTTTTTAATTTTTTAGAAAGCAAGATCCATGGGACTATGTTTAATAACGTTCAATGACTTCGTTCATTTTGCAGCTTCTGAGGTTTCTCAGTATTGTTCTTATGATCCCTCATCTCATAACCAGCTCAGAGATCCTATCAATCTCAATACAATTGAGTTTAGAGGCAATAAGGAATTTGCTCGTACACCAGCAAGCGTATCTTATCCTGACTCAAACTTCTCCTTCTTCACTTGGAATGAACCTCATCTTTATATGGAAAGATCAAACTTGTCTGAACTACGAAGCTACAAAGGGAGCAATCCTAGTGTAAATCTCCTAGCTCCTCAGCAAGATAAAAAAGTGGGTTCCAATCCAAGCCTACCTGACGGAATAGGGACAAAAAGGAATTTGAACAAGAGCAAATATGCTCACTACATATGTCCTAAATGCCCCTGTGAATTTGTATTTTCTGAAAACCTGGATGCTCATATGTCAGAGCACCAGAGGATAGAAGATCAAACTAATAGGATGAGAAGCTTGGACTCTGCATCTAGGTTGATCGGCTCTGAATGCCCCTTGGTTCATTCACAATTCATCTGGAATCTAGAAAATTTAGCTGGGCATAAACTGGAAGCATCTTACCCAAATTCAGAAACTAGCAGTGCCGAAATAAAGGGCAGCCCTTCAACTAAGTTGGATATAAAGGCGGAGGCTATTTCTTCTATCATCAAAAGCATCAAGTAGGCATTTGACTTGGTAGTTGGTAGTTGCCCCTGCAAGTATCTAGAGAGATACCTGCCATTTCGATGTTTTATTTTTGGAATTCTTAAACCATGTTTTAATTTTCCGTGAAGTTTGATGACTGGATTGTTTGTTTCTATTATGTTTTGAACTTTTTATTCTCATCCATTCTGAATTCGATTTCAGTACGAGATTTTCTCGGAGACATTTCATCAAACACATGGCGTGCCACACCAATATCTAATTGGAACAACTACAACGAGAATACTGCTAAATTGTGATTACAAATTCAGAAGCTCGTAACCACAAATCAATAATAGTATTAGTAGTATACCCCAGTGAAGATCACGTCCTCCATTGTTGCGTAGAAGAAGCTCCGCTCCAAACACCTATTGAGAGCAAAAGTGAAGTTAAAAAGATGAGTACTGAAGAGAAAGAGAAGACCATTAAAGGAAGCAACATGTATACCTTTTGATTGTCAAATATGAAATTCAAACACCAGATATCATGAGTTGCGCCAAGCAGTTGGATCAGTCACCAAACCATTTCCATGCAGCACAAAATTGAAAATTCCATAAAGAGTTGTTAAAGTACTGCAAGTGATACTTCTACATGATGGGGCACATTCGTCGTTTCAAGTGTACGGTGCCTTAACTTGCCAATTTCACACACGATCCGTGAATCTAACACGAATCAACACGGAAATAATGTGTTTCAGATTAAAGAATAAGTGGTTGGGTGTGTTGTCTGGTCAACCCTTAAACATTTCTTAAATAACGGATTAATTCAGGCTTAGCCGCGAGTAACCTGTTAAATTAAAAGTCACTATTTATTTTATCTTCAAATTCCGATCTCCTTGCGCTAATGCATTCCTATCTACGAGCATTACAAGAATATGTTAAAAGAATAATTCATATGTGTCACAAGAATGAAAGTCAATGCAAATTCAACATTTACCCTTCTTGGAGGATTTTGGTCATTTTACATTTATGAGGACACAATTAAAGAGAAAATTAGGGACGTGTTGCACCATTAAACATTTGATATTTTGTAGTAATATACAGCAGAACTTTGATAATTTAATACCCGATAAATAAATGACTCGGTTAAATAATATTTTTGATAGGTTTTGATTTGGAGATAATGTGCTAATTTAATAATTCGCTATATTATATAAAATTCTTATAGATCCAACGTAATATATAAAATAATAATTTTCTGATTTCTTTACACCTTTGAGATCAAATGCCAATGTTGTACCTGATGTGTGTTACTATAGCTTTTGATTATTTAAATAAAGTTTTTGCTTGGTTAAATGCTCATAAAATGAAATAATGTATTATGTTGAACAATGTACAATCTATTTCTAGAAAAATAGGTAGATTCATGAAGTTTTTTCTTTTTTTCCTACCGTAGATTCATGAAGTTTACTTGGTTAAACAAACGTATAGGATTATTAGTTCGTAAAACGAGAAACTAAATACAATATACAATATATAAGAAATAAGGAATACTTTGGTAAATTAATCATTTATTAAATAAATGTTAAATTATTACCCTAGATTAATAGATTTTCCTTGGTCCCAAGGCTATTAGTTTCTTGAGGTTTGTTTTGAAAGTAACATCTATGCACGTAGATATAAACTTGTAGTGCTTAACGGAGTTATTATAGTCTTATTGTTGAATAAAACTAAACTTACGAATTCAAATGTTAATATTTAGTAATTTTGTATGAAATTTTTTATTTGATAAGAGATTTACTACTTGTTTGGAAGTGCTTTTAAAATGACAGAAAGCACTTTTGGTGAAAGTGTATTTGAATTCCAAAAGCACTTAAAGTGCACCTTGTATGAAGCATTTTAAGTGCTTTTTCAGGATTTCCTTGCACTTTTACTAAGGATTGGGTTCAAAATGCACTCTCATAAAAAACGGATTCAGTTATTTCAAAAGTACTTCCAAACGAGCCCTTATTTAGCAAAATAAGATAAAACAAAACAAAACAGGGATAAGGTCTAATAAAGCATATATTGTTCTTAATGGGTATAAATGGGTCAAGTCGAGTCGGGTAACCTGTTAAGATAATTAGGTGTGACAACAGATCCTATTAGAATAATGGGTTTGACGTGACTACGACAAACATGAGAATATCTTAACATATGGTACCGAACGAGAATATTTATAAAGTGAAATTACTGGCGGCCATAATAGTATGGTACCGAATTTGCCATTAACAAGAGTCGAATTTAAGACCTCTTACTTATAAGTAGAGAAATATCTTAAATTGTAGTACTACATTATATGACTTTTAGTACATTGATGTGATAAATAATAGCACTCAAATTAAACCCTCTTTTTGACAATTGTAGTATAGATATAAGTCTGGATCGTTCTAAGCCGGGGATTAGGAGGGATTGCTAATCTAGTGAAAACTGAATCGAAGACACAAAAATATGCTAAAAAACACTTAAACAAACTCGAAGACTCTTAACTAAACTTATATGACTTGAAACAAACTTAAAAGACTCAAAACAACTCAAAACAATCAAAAAGACTCAATTTAGACTCTAGGACTTAATTTGGACGAAAATAGAATTGGTTTTGACTCAAATTACTCAAAAACACTCTTTAGGACAAATTTGAAACAAGTAAATAAAGGGGATTGGGTTTTGGATGAAATTAATGTAAAAACAAGTAACTAAAATACTTAGAAGAGATATGGACGAATTTGGGAAAACCAATGGACGATTAGATAGCTAGAGGATACTTTTCCACACATGATACATTCAAACACAAGTTGATTTCCAGTTACTTTTTCGATAAACCATGAACCTCAACACCCCAGATTAACCGTGACATCACTAATTAACCCTTAGATTTTCCTTAAGTTATTGGATTGGATGACATCATACGACAACCCAAAGCATTCTTCAAAAGCTCCCTACATGACATCATAATAGAGATATAGTCAACGATCATTACGTTCAATGAAAATCATAAGTATTGACAAAGCACTTGTAACTATGACATCATGATACTCATGCTAGGAATTTACTTAATATGATTGTGAAAACAACCTTAACTACTTGTGAATATAAGTTTGTGACGATTATGTGAAACTCCCTTATATTTTAGCACCAAATTCAAGCATGCAAATTAAGTAGGCCTCCTTATCAACATACAAGAATAAGTTATCCATCAAACGGTTAAGTAAATTGCATTCACAATTTATGAAATCACAACTGGAATTAATCAACTCATATCATAAACATAATCATGGTTTCAAAGCCTCCCCTAGCTAAAACGAGTTTAGCCTCTCATGTTCACAACAAAACAAAGGAAAATTGAATTAAACATTGAAAACAAAAGATAGATTACACCTAAAAACGTTCCAACACTCCAACTTGAATGCACAAACGTCCAAGGCTTCTTCTTCTTCTCTTCTTCCTTGCAAGGTTGCGGCACAAGAGGTCTAGGTGATTTTGTATGAATTTCTGGGTTGTGAATGGATTTAGGTTGGTAGGGTGGTGCGGCAAAGGTTGGGGATGGTTTATGGATGTTTGGGTGAAGGTATAGAAGTAAGAGAATGGTGGAAAGATAGGTTGAAGGCTGCAGGCAAATGGGCTTGTTTCTGTGAATGATGGCAGATTGCGTGTGAGAGTGATTAGGGTTAAATGAGGGGTGCGACTTTGGTATTTATTTGAGAGAAAGACTCCTAAGGTTTATTACATAATTTAGGAAAGGATTCAACCCCAAATCCATAAGGAAAAGGAGATATAAATCAGAAATCAAAGGGAAAGGGAAGGAAACTTGCGGCATGAATTATATGAAAAGGGAATGTGATTTAATGCTAAAATTAGGCAAGGATTTGAGATGGAAAAGGTATGTAAGGTGCGGCTGAGATTGGGGTGAAAAGGAATGTGGTTTTATGACATAGAATAGGAAACAAGGACCTTCCTTGCACTGCAAGGAAGGGAAAGTCAATGGGGTGCACGGTCAGGATTGTTAGGTTGCAAGGAAGGCTTGGTTTGTGTCCTAAAATGCATAAGAGTCTTCAATGTTGCTGAAACATGAGGTCTTTTAGGATTAGGAAAGGTTAAGGAAACCTTGGCTTAACTTTCCTACTTCAAGTAGGAAACCTTCTTTGACTAGGATTCCTCTTGTGATTAGGAATCCTAACACCTTTAGGTCTTCAATTTCGTCCATTCCTTTTGCTCCAAACATATGCTATCCACTCCAAGTCCAATTTTGCTCCAAAATGCACCTTTTTGCTTCCTTAGCCATATGAACCTACAAACACACGAAAATAGCTTAAACTACTAAAATAACTATGAACTAACAACATAAATGTACGAAAACAAACTAACTAAGTCGCCTAAATATGCTCCTATCATACATGCGCAAATGGGTTAAAATACTTGTAAGAGTACAAGCTAATTGTAGTATAATCGCTTATGTAAGGTTATTCTCCACAAGGATTGAATAAATAATTGTAATTAAACTAACCCTTAATTAATAATTTAAAATAGGTTTTAGCAAAGATTTGAGATTCTGAAATTTAAAGACTAAAATTTGTAGTAAACTAATCTGAAAGTTGGGGAAAAACATTAGCAAAGCAAGAAAAACGTTTTTGGAATAAAATAATTATGGGAAAGGCCAGGGTTTAGTCGCCAACATTAACAATTACTTATGAATTTCAACATACATGCTTTGAAGGTTAGGTTTTCCTAATACATATGTTTCTCGTGATGTTTAAGTGAAAACGTATATCTAACATGTAACATGTCTGTGATGTTCAGGTCAAATATAAACATGCAAGACTCTAGGGGTGGGCACTGGTCGGGTTGGTCCCAAAATTGAAGGGACCAGACCTAACCCATTTGTAAATAACACGGGGTGGGGTAGAGCGGGTTTTGGATTGTTCAAAATGAGAGCCAGACCTACCCCAGCCTTTTTCAAACGGACCAGTTCCCACGGGTACCCATGGGTCCTACAGTAGCGAAGGTAACCAAAGAAGACCAAAGAGGCTGCTCATGGAGACCGATTAACTCTCGACGACTCGATGGCACTCCTGGTGACAACTCAACGGCGTTGCTAGTTGATAACAAGTAGCTCGACTGCTACAACCATTACAACACCACCGAGTCACCGACGGCTACGTCTGCAACGGCATCAGATTCCCGACCTTGTCTTTGGCTCCTTGTCCCACATCAACCACCTTCCCTGAGTTTAGCTACACCAATTGGACCAATCGCAAGTCACAACCATTAAAATTCAAATCAAGATAAAACCCTAAACCCTAATTACATTTATGCAAAGAAGAAGATTATGTCATAGAATTTACCTTGGTGGAAGACTCGGGGGGAAGAATGCCGGTGGTGGTTTTAGAAGGTGAATGATTTTCTTGATCAGGATGCAGTTGAGAGTTGGGATTAAACGCCTTGTCATTTGGGTCTCTGAGAACCTTGGAGCTACTGGGTTTACAGTTTGGGGGAAGAGGACGACTGTTGCTTGTTGATTAAGTTGTAGGGATGATGGAAGGTTCTAGGTCTTGTTTGGTATTAGGCATTGAGAGGTGTGGGCTATGGGCATGAGTCTGATAGTGGAGTTTGGGCCTTTGTTTATTAATGTAAATAGTCCAATGCTTAGGCCTTGTTTGGTAATAAAATAGCCCAATACGTAGGCGTTATTCTATTACAAATGGGCCGGTCTGGGTACATGTTTTTTTATACTTCAGGAACCAGCTGTCCCTAAAATTTCATTGTCTCACCCCGCCCCACCCCGTTTCTCTTATTAAAAATTTGGAACCGACCTGTACCCACCATGAACCTTGATTACCTGCCTCGACCTGCGGTTTCTATACCCATTTGCCTACCCCTACAAGACTCATTAAGTTTTGTGAAAAGCCTTTGAAAAACCAAGCAACCAAGCGTGATATTCGTCTTAGGTGAAATTACAATTACTAATCACAAGAAAACCTCATCAAGTTCAAGGTGATGTTCCAATAGAAATTATATCAAATTATTTGTCTAATTACCCTAATGGTAGCTATCACTAAGACAACTAGATAGTTTAAACTCGTTGATTAATAATTCAAAGCAAGCCTGCATCCATTCATAAACAAATTAATAAAATCACATACACATGCTAAGGCTCATGGTCTCGCCCTAGCAAAAGGAATTAATTATGCATACTCATAATTAAAGTCAAAGAAAATATCATTAAGTAGAAAAAAGATTGAAAACACCTTGTAGGTAAAAAGTTTGAAGTTTGCCAAAACTTTGCCAAGTTCTCTCAAAGTCACGTAGAGAACCCTAATGGCTGGCTAATTTCTTTATACTACTACAAAATAAAATCCTTCCTAGAAAAGCTCTTCTAAAAACTGAGAAACAAAATAATAAAAGGATAACTTAAAATCATAATTCAAATCAAGGTAGGAAATATGTCTAGCAAAGAAATCCTCACGTTCCCGAACCTTTAGGACTCCAAATTAGGCCCAAAAGAACTTATATTAAAGCTTGGGCGTTTCTGAGGTATGGATGGTACAGATAAAGATCTAACAGCTGAGAAAGGACGAGCTTATGAGTATAATCGATTTGTTATGACTCGGTGCACTTAGAAAATTCTAAATTTTTTTTATTCAGTTGGTATCTTTTGATCAAGAGAGGGAAACAAGGAGCAAGCGGGAAATAGGGGTTGCCCGTTGTGCGCATTGAAGAGGGAAAGAGAAAGGAAGAGAGGCAGAGAAGGAGAAAGCTGGCATAAAGGAACAAATTTGAGGCAGATTGAAGCTAGGTCGTGGCTACAACCTGGTAACCCCACAACTTTTTTTTGGTTGCTCAATGGATGTGTTTTAGACAGCGAGGGGATGAGTATATTAGGGTTGTCTCTGCGGGGAAAAAGGGGCAGAGAGAGGGAGGTGTTGGACAGTGTGTGCAAGCGCTCGATTATTGTAGATTGAAGTTGTGCTTGGATTGGAGTTGACATGGTTGGTTCATCCACAACCTCAGAAGAAACCCAGATATTGAAGGTGAGTCTTTGAATAATTCCAAAACCTATGTTATAATCCATTTCCATTCCAATGTGGTTTTTAAAATTTGAGATTTGAAGCTATAATGGTGGGTGGTTAACAGTGGATTTGGTTGAAATTGTGAACTTGGATTTTAGATATATAGCTGTAAAAGTTAGGATGGGTTATGATAAGTTGAGTTGTACTTGTGTAACTTTGTTGCAAGTAGACATTGAAGTATAATTTGATGAGGGATGAGTTAGAAGTAGAAGAAATTGTTGTCAAAAGAGAGGATGTGGATGCAGGGGATGAATTAGGTGCACGGAGGGTTGAATTTGTGGTACCAAGGGTAGACAAGGAGTTGAAACCCAAATTGAGAATGGAGTTTGATTCATTAGATGAAGGGTATACATTTTACAACAATTATGCACTTGCACCAAGGTTTGAATTCAAAAGCATAATAGTAGAAAGTCCATTGATGGTGAATGTTAATTAGGGAAAGAATTTGTTTATTGCAAACAAGGGAAGAAGGAGGATGGTAATCCCAATAAGAAAGGAAAAATGTGAGATGCTAAAATTGACTGCAAGCCGTAACTTGAGCTGAATAGGGGCAAGTGACTGTGAAAAATTTGTTATAACGGTTTTTAATAAAGGAAACAACCACCTATTTCAAGTGCATCACACTTATTTAGATCACATTACAGAGTTTCGGAGACAAAAGAAGGCGATGATTGAACAATGCGCGGATGCCCATATTTCCATAAATAAACAAGTGGCTTTGTTGAAGGTGCAAAGTGAAGGAATTTAAAATGGTTGCACCTCCAAGAATATGTATAACGTTGAACAACAATTGTGAGGTCATCTAATCGGCATGACGCGAAAATGTTGAAGGAGCATTTTGAGGATGAGAAAGAGAAAAATGATTCATTTTATTTGAAGATGGATATTGACAAAGGCAGAACACTTAGAAATTTCTTTTGGACAAATGCCAAGTCACAACGTAGTTATGACCATTTTGGTGATGTTGTATTTGACACTACTTTCAACACCAATGTGTACGAGGTGACGTTTACTTTTTTGTTAGGAGTTAATAACCACAACCAAACCGCGATATTGGGTTGTGCATTCTTAAAAGATGAAAAAACCAAGAGCTTTGAATGGTTGTTTAAAGAAATGCTTAAGGATATGCCTAGTGAGCCGCCAAAAATCATAATTATGAATCAAGATGGAGCCACAACAAAGGCCATCGGTAGCAAACTACCAACCACCTTTCATCGGTAATGCATATGGCATATTATTAATAAGTTCAATGACAAGGGTTAGCTTGAGGGCGCTTTCAAGGATTTGCATGGAAGATGTTAGTAGAAGAACATAAGTTGATTGATAAAAAGTGGCTTCTGTACATTTATGAGTTGCGTGCACAATGAGTTCTAACATTTTGTAAGCACTATTTTTCCGTCGGAATGTTGAACGTGTCGATAAGTTGTCATTCATTTTTCAAGCAATATGTGCACATAAGGCATTCTATGATTAATCATTTGATTCAACTCATTTAACTGCATTTTCAACTCACTGACATCATTTGTGTCAGGAGTTAGGTTCTCAGGAATCACAACATCCACATTGTCCCCCATGTCCACTATGCTTTTTTCTTTTCCGCTTCAGTCAGAAAAACTTCTCTAATCCCCACAACCTGACATTTAAAGCCACACATCATAAATACATTTCTTACACATACAATACTCACACATTCACTTTCATTCATAAAATTCAAAAGTTTTGCAATACAATTATACCTCTCAGCTTTCGGTCATATACAACTGTAGCTGCTCGTAGATTGGCTGCTTCTTCATTGTCTTCCATCGCAAAATTCTCGATGTAGTTGTCGGATCTGCCCTCTTGCAGTAATGTAGTGGCTTATCAAGTTGGGAAATTTTTTCATATGCCCACACCTGCAATATTCGTCAATAAATGAAACACCCAGTCACATTAATAAAGCCAATATTAATAGTGAAAGCAACACATATTACTTGAAAAGCGTACGAAAATCCTGTGCAGCCCTATCCAAACCGTTGCGCCCTCTTTATTCCCCTAACTTCTTCTTCTTCCTCCTCCATCTCATTCATCATCCCTTTCAACTCTACCTTAACCTTTCCTTAAAGCAGCAAACCCAAGGTTGTCATGAAATTGTTCAAAGAAGATGGAACCCCATGCAAAGCTATTGCACCTATCTATATCCTCAACGAGGTCGAGGTAGTCTAGATTCATAGCAATTTTATTCTTCATCCTTGTCAATACAACCTCACCAAAGTCTACCAAGCTAGCTTGAATGAATCATCCATGCTCTTGCACTCCTTAAGTGCCCTTTCAAGCTCTTCGCAAGTCACTAATATTTTTTTATTGACTTTTTTTGGAGACGGCCTTGGCTTTACCTTTCCATTTTTGTTTCCACCCCTTTCTATTTTCACCTACCAACCCTAATTTCTCTGGCAAATACTCTTTCAGCAGCCTAATTGCTTATGGCTCAACCTCTATGTCATGGGGACCGTCACATCGTAGACATGTAATGAGGTAGAAGTCATGCTTTGTGAACCGGGTCAATTCACAACCTATTAAATAAGTTAGCCCCTCCAGGTCTTTAACCCTTGATTTGTCACTCTACGGAGCAACAACTTATAGACCAATTGCCCACTAAACGCCAATTCATCCACACTCTGAAGGTGGCCAAAGTAGCTTGCTCCAAAGGCACCAAGGTGTGCCTCATTAAACTTCTCCCTAATCAATCTTAACACATGAAGGCTTGGGATAAGTTGTTAACCCCTTCCCTATACATTTCTTCTTCTCTGGTTGCTAGTTGAACATTCTAGGTTACCATAGCTTGTACATATAGCAATACACGCACATCAACAATCAACAACACATAACCTTATGACAACCTGTCACCAATGCTTCATAGCTTTACATCTCATATGAACAGAGCATCATTACTTAAGTAATTTCAATTTCCACCTTAAAATTAACAATAATTCATATACAAAAGTCAATCCTTACCACCATAAAATTATCAATAATTTGGATACAAAAATCAATCCCTACTCAAAACTACAACTTTACCAAAACAAAAGACAATGCCCCAACATCTACACAAGTTGTCAACATAGCTTCAAAAGTTCACAATGCACCCTAGTTTGTAATAAAATTTCACATATATCGACAAATTCCACCTAATTACATCAACGAACATGCATAATTAAACTTACACCTAACTTAATTTATATTGTTTAACAAAAATAACAAAATGAAATTCTAGGGTTACATTTTCAAAACTCACCAAATGTGAAATTCACTGGGGGAATAAAATATGACGATAATTGTTGCAGGAAGCTGTCTAAACCCAGCTAGAATGAAGTGAAAATCATGTCCTTTCTTTGGAACTTACTGCACAGTCTCTAACCAAAGTCCCTTGATTTTTTTCATTGCTGTCTGGAATTTCTGAGGCCAAACAACACAAGCACAGACCAACTATAACTTGGTAAAAAATGGGAAACAAGTTTTCGAACGAGAAGGATGTTATCGACGACAATGGTGTTTAAGCAAATGCGGGAGAGGAAGTGTTTTTGGAGGAGGACAAGACTTACTTAAGATGATAAGTGTTGATGTTGGTTGGTGTGGACAATTTAAATTCTAAGAAATTTTGAATTCATGCTGGGTACCATTTTAATTAAGTGATGGGTCATTTATGACCCTGTTTCATTATAAGCTCATTATGATGGAATCATTTTCAACCGTTCAATTTTCATCCCAAGGACCACATTCCATCCGCACGCGTGGTCCGTAAAGTGTTGTCCACACGTTAGAAATTGTGATTAAAGCTTAGGGTGTCCTCTTCAAGTTTCAAGAAAAGCCCAAGTCCCAAAACCATCATCTTCCAATTGGAATCACGATTGGGAATTGATTAGATGCGGACGATGATTTGGCTTTTAAAGATGAGAAGGACGATTCAATAGTGAATCTGCCATTAATTACTCTTGTTATTGTTCTTAAAAAATTTCACCGTTTGATCCCTTTATGCTCAAAATGGATTTGCATGTCCTACATTGAAATACATAACAAAGCATCAAAACCTTAGCAAAATAATCACCAAAATATACCAAGAAAAAATATACAATATGAAATCGGCTCATCACTAAGGTCTAAGCTTATCTTCTTTTGTTCAATCGTAAATTGTCTTATATGGATCACCAAATAGAGACCAATGGTGTGGACATTTTTAAGTCGTTAACTTTTCGTTGACCTTTGTGTTTGTAGCACACATGAATAAATTTATTTATTCTCATAGTACTTATCGTCAAGAACGCGTTAGAACAAATCGGAGTTTTAACAAAGATGTGCTTGTTTTAAGTTGAATGACAAAAGAGTAATTTTGAGAAACTAGGAAAATTAAAAAGGGAAGCTTCCCATACCCCATAAGCACATGCACAGCAACTTGCTGCTGCAGTTCCTCTTCCATCTCTCCCCCTCTCTCTCTCTCTCTCTCTCTCTCTCTCCATCTTCCATACTAGTTCTTCATAAGGCAACGAAATCGAACAAAATCAAAGGTTATGGATTTGTGTCGAAGCATTCTTCAGTTTGACACCATACCCAAACGTTGAAACCGAGCTTGCACATTGATCGAAGCTTAGAAGTTTGGGCGGCTTTGGGTGGTTTTTTGCCCATTTTGGCCAATCTCGCCAGAGTTGGGTCTCGACCTAAGAGGGAAAAATACTTCTCCCTTCATTAGCTTCCATAATGTGTGAGTAAATATTCCGAATGTCAAGTTTCGAATAATTTTGAGATTCAATATTTTGAAGGAAAAATTTTGTCCTAGCTAAGAACATGTAAGAACATTTGAATACATATGCAAACTAATAACACTTTAAAGTAGGCATGCATTCAAAAACAATTCATAAAACCCATGACTTTCAAAGCCTAGTATATGGTGAACCATAAGACTCTTTAACAATATTAAAGAGAATAAGAATTTAGAGATTCTTTACCCTTGAAGCTCATCCTTGATTGCACAAGGGATTCACCCAAGTGGAGGGCCTTCAAGTCACCTCCTTGCTCCTTGGATCTTCCTTGTGATTTCCTCCCTTTTAGTGCTCCTTTTCTTCTTTGAGGATTTGAGGATTTGTTCTCCAAAACACCAAAGGTTTGGTGTCTCTAAGTCTCCACACCAAAGATGTAGTGTGAAGATGAAATGGATGACTTAGGGAAGAAAAGATTGCTAGATGTTCCTCCCCTAAGTGGCCGGCCTCTATGTAGAAAATGAGAAAAAATGTTTCACCCAAATTCTATTAGAAAACCCTAATTTGAAACAAAGCTATAATGTTGATTTTATACTTCATTTCATGTGAGTGGCAAACTTGTAATTAATACAAGTTTGCTACCCTTCACCCTTATGGCCGGCCATATGTTGTTATTGGGCTTAATTGCCCATTTTGTTTTAGTTGTCATACAACTTAAACATAATGGGCCTTGTGGACCAAAACGTTTTTGCGCCCCGAAGCCCAAAACTAACTTAAACGCCCAATACGAACGTTTCGTATAATTAATTAACTATTTAATTAATCTTGACCATTCTTCAATTAAACCATTTAATTGCTTATCCATTTCATATAATTTCTTCACTTATATCCTTACTCGGCGTACGATCCATTAGGTTCCAATTAGCGAGGTAGTGGGCGATGTTACTCTTAACGATCGATTGTGAATTGAAACCACATTTCAATTCTCCCTTAAAATTAGTGTTTGCTAATCTTTAGGGCTTCCACAAACCATGGGTGATGCCTAGCAGCATGTCATGGTTACCCAAGCTAAGTAGAAGTGGTTGGAGAACCTATCCAGTTACAACTACAATGCAATACGGTCATTCTCTAATACAATACTCTTAATCACATTGTTTAAGTGATAGTTTGTTTCATGTCTACTATCCAATGTGATACTTCTCTATATGATTCAATTGAATAAGATTTGGAACATCTTCCTTAGTCATATTCATATGCTTTGGCCAAAGACTCTCGAATCATATCTTAGAGTATTCTCCTTCCACCATGGAAGGTTAGAGATCCCTTGTTGTGCATTCATATGCCTACATGACTAGATAGCTTGACCCCAACAATGCCGTGGACACTCCAATGGAATGCCGTTGACATAATCAAAGATCAAGGACCTAACCATTAGACATCAATGATGCCTCAGGTCAAAGGACTACTTTGCATATTGCAACTATTGAGTTCTCACATGACATGTATGTTCGAACTCTCGTTTGATCGTTGTTCAGTGTACTCGATTACTCTTTCGAGCACCTATGTGTTTGCCTTAGTGTCCAACACCAAATGACTTGAGACTAGTTCATACTCACGCTTGAGTCGACATAACACATACTAACCTTAGCGGATTGTCAATGCCCAATTGGCAATCCTATGGCTAGGAACGTTTTAGGAATGAACATAAGAGAAAGGTCTCGTTAATTTAACTAACTTAAATCACTTGTCTCTTAGATCAAATACATTCCTTGGATTCCCTTATTGATGCGAGAGTTATGCGCACACAAATTAAACCCTCTTTTTGTCAATTGTAGTATAAGTATAAGTAGGGATCGTTCTGGACCGGGGATTAGGAGGGATTGTTAATCTCTTGGAAACTGACTCAAAAACGTAAAAACAATATAAAACACTAAACTAGACTCAAAGAATGTGAAACTAAACGTTAAAACACTAAGACAAACCAAAAGACTCAAAATGCTTTAAAAACACAAACTAAATTGATTTCTAACTAAATTGAACATTAAAGCAAAAGGGGGATTGAGGTTTGACGAAAATTGAAATAACGAAACAAGTTAATAAACTAGACAGAATGTAAATATGAAATTGATGAAATGGAATGAATGGATGCTAGCCAAGGGGTTCATCTCCACACATGTTACACTTGCATAATAAAAAGATTTCCAATTGCATTTCAATGAATTATGAAACTCATCACCCCGGGTTAATTAGGTCCGCTTAAATTAACCTTCAAATCTTCCTAATGTTATTGAATTGGATGATTGCATACGACAACCCAAAACATTCCCCACAAGTCCCCTACATGATTGCATAATAGAGATACAAGCAAGAATCATTACGCTCTATGAAAATTATAAGTGTTGACGAGGCATTCGTTACTATGATTGCATGAAACTTATGCCAAGAATTTGTTTAACGCGATTGCTTATAAGCAACCTCCACTACTTGTGAATATAAGTTCATAACTATTACGTGAAACTCACTTATATTCTAGCGTCATATTCATGCATGAAAATTAAGCGTGAACTCTCAATAAACATACATAAATAGGTTATCAATCAAATAGTTAAATAAATTGAATTCACAACTTATGAAACGCAATTAGAAGTAATCAAATCAAAACGCAAGCATAAACATATATTTCGAATCACCCCCTAGCTAAGGGGGGTTTAGTTCCTCATACGTACAAAACAAAGAGAATTGAAATTAAACATTGAAATCAAAGAAACGCCTAAACATTCCAACAACTCAAACTTGAATTGTATGAACGTTTAGGCCCTCTTATCTTCCTCTTTATTGTGGCACAAGGTCTAAGGGATGTTGTTGGTGTGTTGAATGGATTGGGGAATTATGGAAATGGATGAGGAATGGTGTTTGGATTATAAGGGAATGGGGACTCACGGCTAGGAAGAAGTGGATGTGTTTGTGGTGTGGTGTTGTGTATGAAATGAGATGTGTTGAATGAATGGGAATGCAAGGGTATTTATAGGAGGAGTGGAGGTTATATGGCTGTTTGTTTAAGGTGTTTGTGTGGAGGAATGATGGAAAAACAGCTAGGACAACATGTGAAAAGCTGGAAAGCATAAGGATCCCACGGCATTGAGTTGTTGTTGGTGCTGGAATTGCATGTGTGTGCATGTGAAAGCTGGAAATGGGGTGTGTTTGCACGGCATTGAGTGTGGGATGAGCTGATTTGTGGTGCAATGATGAAGAATGCATGTGGAATGGATGCAATGATGAAGGAATAATCTGGAAATGCAAGGTGGAAAGCTGGAAGTGTGAGTGAAGGCCACGGCAAGGGTGTTTTCTTGATGGTTTTGGGGTTGTGATGCATGTGAATGCATGTGAATGATAGCTAGGGTGTGTGATGATGAGTGTATGTGGAATAAAGAATGAATGGTGGCTGAATTTAAGGAGTGGGAAGCTGGAAAGTTGAAGGGGATACACGGCACAAGGTTTTCAGGATGCATGTGTGTGTGAATGGTGGTGAAAATGCATGTGATGAAGAGTGAATAAAGAAATGCATGTAGGGTTAGCTAGGTTGGCTTTGTTTGGGTGCATGTGTTGGCTCAATTATATTGTTGGGAAGGCATGTGGATTAGGTGGAATGTAGGTGGGTTATAATGATGAATGCATGTGGAATTGCAAGGAGGAAAGGTGCAGAAAATGGAAAGAAATGCACGGCAATGTGTTTTGGGTGCATGTGTGTGAATGTTTGGCTTAATGATTAAGTGAATGAATATGTGGCTGCATGTGGATTGGAAATGATGAAGGAAATGCATGAGTGACAACTAGATATGTTGATGAATGCATGTGTTTGGTGGGAACAAAGGGGGAAGCACGGCTTTGATGGTGTTTTGTAAAGGGGAAGATGGTGTGTGTAATTGCATGTGTGTGAATGTGGGTTAAAGTGATGCACGGCTAGGAAATGTGAGTGAATGATGTGCATGTGTGTGAATGCATGTGGAATAAAGAAGAGTATGGAAGTGAATAAATCATAATAGGGCTGCAAGTTTAAAGGGCTAGGGTTTAAGTACATAGAATGGGCCTAAAATAGGTTGGTTTGCATGGCATAGAATGTTTGATTGGGCTAGAGGTTTTCCATGGCTCAAAGGATTTGTTTGATTGGGCTAGGCCCTTTGTTTTATGTCCCCAAAGAGCATACAAGGCTTCAATTTCGTCCATCCTTTTGGCTCCATGGATAAGCTATCCAATCCATGCCCAAAAATGCTCCAAATAGCCTCAAAATGCACTTTCTTGCTCCCTAAGCCCTTAGAACCTGAAAACACACAAAAGAAGCATAAAGGACTAAAATAACTAGAGAAACATAACGTAAATGCACGAGAACAAGCCATTTAAGTCGCATGAATATGCTCCTATCAAACTCCCCCACACTTATCTTTTGCTAGTCCTCGAGCAAAACAGAAAAACAAAACAAAACGAAACGAAACAAAACAAGTAAACACAACCTAAACCTTCCAACAATCGTCTTAGGGATTTCCAATGCACATGACATGTTAAAAATCATCATTCCCACAGATTTTAGTCATCTTCACACTTAAGTACATTCTTAATCATAGTCACCACATACTATTTCACAATTAAGTATTTAAAACCATGTTTTGAATGTAGTTACATGCCTTAGAGAATTTGCTCAATTCCTCACAAGATATGCACTCAATTTTCACTCAGATTTTCTAACTACACCCTACACTAAGTATATGTGAGAAGATTGATGTAAACATGAAACCGAACACTCACATATATGTATCACAAAGAACGCAATTTCTGGAGTTAATAAGCATGTTTAGATATGATCTCATGAATGGAATGCTACTACTTAGACGCGAGAACCAGTGACACCATATGCTTATACCAAGTTCAAACTCCACAAATTGAAACACATAACACTCAAGATAGAAGTCAAGGGTTGTAACGGTGCTTGGGGTATTGGCTCACAAGGAAAGGTAGGGATAAACAAAAGTTCTTTAAACAATAGCAAGCAAAGCACTTGAATCAACTTAGAATTCACTTTTGAATGAAAACTCAACTTTTGAACAAAAAGGGAGAATTTAGACAATTTACGGCCAGAATTGGTGTTTTGGACCCTTTCTTCAATCACTCATTCTTTCTTTTATTTTTTTTTTTCATTTCTTTTGAATCTCAAAACATACATAAACACTTAAACATTCTCTCCCCCACACTTATTTTCTTTCATAATGTAACTCAAAAGGAATTCAATTAAGTCATGCTCACTATCTTTTAAGAACAAGGGTGGGGATTGTCCTAAACTAGGCTAGGTGAGGAAAATGTGGGTAAACAAAGAATAAAGGCTAAACAAGGCTCAACGGGGTTAAAACTTACAACATATACGAAATATGGGAAGTAAGGCTATTTGGCTATGGTGGTGGTCACTACACAACTTCTTCTTGAATATGTGTTATGCAAATCAATAACATGCTTTGAATGAAATGGGCATGAGTTCTAGCATTTGGAACTATATGATGAAACGCCTTCTAAGTAGTAACCAAGCAAAGAATAATGAGATCATGCAACGACTTTAGAAAACAAGAAATCATAGATTATACTCTCCAAAGAACGTTATAGGCTCAAGTCTCTCAGGGTTGTAGCGTTTGTTTGAGTTCCTTCCTTCAAGCATGTTACAAAACCCAATTTTTCTTGCATGTGAAGTCATACATTATAACCATAACCAAGCATATACCAAGAGTATATCAAACTTTTCTCCATGTTTATAACTCTTTTTAACAGTCATGCAATTAAAAACCGAACCCTCATCATTGTGTTGGAAGGTGACCTACGATACAAACACACAAAACGACTCAAAACACTCTTTTTAGGCTTTTCAAAACATGTTTTTTTTCAAATTTTTATGTGATTTTCGAATTTTTAAGTCAAAACACACTAAAACAGTTTAAAAACACTTAAAAAAAACAGCAAGAAACAACATTTGAAGTTATGGTGGATAAAACCCTACGAATTTGCATCAAAACACTTTAGTAACTCCCCCACACTTAAATCAAACATTGTCCTCAATGTTTTAAGCTTAAAACCACACTAAACACAAGCAAACATATAAACAGCAATTAAACATACTAAACATGGCAGAATGTATCTAACAAAGAGAAGAGTTTAGGGATGCAAATCTGGAATTGGAGTGCTTTCTCGGCCTTCCTTTGTTGAATGCATGGGCATGATCTTGGGTTTTTCCACAGGCTACTCTTGAACTGAGCTGGAGATTCTTTTGGTTTCCTCCGATCGTTGATTTTCCTTTGTGCTACTCTTGAACTGGGCAGCAGGATTCTTTTGGTCTCCCCCGAAGGTCTGAGCTTACTCCTTTTATCTGTTTCTTTGTTCAATCTCTCCAATTCGTATTGAAGAGGGTTAGAGGATAGCTCAGCATACGCTTGTCTCCTCATGCTTCAATGTATCATTTTCCTTTGCCTTACTTGCTCCCCTTTGCAGAAGTGGTCCCTTCTCTGGAAGTGTATCAACCGTTGAAGATGACTACTCGAGAGCAACGCTAGGTAAGCAACCAGGGAATAGAGTCCAGGTAGACTCCAAATGCCGGCTGATTGCTTCTTTCATTTTGCCATGCAAGTAATATCAAGGACAAAGGAAAAGACAGGGAAAGAGCATGATATGAGATACCTTTGCTTTCGCCCTTGATGATATGAGATACCTTTGCTTTCGAAGAGGCAGCGAATGAATCAGCACATATATTTGTTGCGCTTGTCTCCACATGCTTTGATCCACTGTTTCCTTTTGCCTCATCTGTACTACAGGCATTTGGTATCTTCTTTGGGGGATACATCCATGGTTGAAAATGTGTTCTCAAGAGAAGGAGAAAACTGAGCATGTTTGAGAAGGTTGGTTGCAGCTTACATTTTCGGCCGAGAAGGAAAGTTATGCTTTTGTGGGTGTATGCCTTGCCATGAATGTTGATGTATATAGGAATTGTAATGGCAAGTGGCAGTGCGAATGCGGCAATGTCCTTCACGCGTCTTCTGAAAAGCCGGTAGCTTTTGACAAAGTGGCACGCGTCTTCTGAAAAGCCGGGAGCTTTTGACAAAGTTGCACTCGCTTTCTGGAAAGCCGGGAGCTTTCGGCTTTGTCACCTACGTTTGTCGGCTAAAGTGTGCAGCTGATTTCTCTCCTTCCACGCGTCTTCTGAAAAGCTGGGAGCTTTTGACAAAGTGGCACACACTTTCTGAAAAGCCGGGATTGCGTCTGAAGATGTGATAATGCATAACCCAACTTTACATTTTTCGAATTCTAGATTCTACATAATTGTGTATGCATTATATTCATAATTGTTGAGTTATGTGAATTTGATATTTGCCATGAATTGCATCAAATATATGTACATGCATTAAAATTATTGAATTGCATATGCATCAAATTGAATTATATATGAATTGAATTGAAAAAAGAAAAAGAAAGAAAAAAAAAAAGAAATTAGAAATTACAGTCATTCGAACCCATGACCTCGCACCTTAAACTAAGCCTAAAGCTTGAATAGCCGCAACAAGCCAAGCACCGAGTAACCAAGCCGGAGCCGCGGGCTCCAGATTGAAACCTAGAAACCCCGACACCTTCCATGGCGTCTCCACCATTGTAGGTTAGCTTGCAGCCCATCCTTACACCACAGGTTACACTATGTTTGACAGCTTGAAGCTCGTCACCGACATTGATTAACCAAGATTCGATTGAATCTCATCAGATTTTTCTAAAAACTCGATTTCAATTTCTAGGCTTTTACGAGAATGTCTAGATTCTTTCAATCTCTGTTCATCTTTAAGGTCTCCAATTACCCATAGACTCACCCTGAGCACCATTGTCCCAAAGTACAACCGCCTGAAGCGGTGGTGCTGGTTTTCTTCCCCTGCGAATGTACCCAGCTATGGCTGGGGTGACTTTGGACCCAACCCGAGCCCTATTAAGCTCTATTACTTGGTCTGCTTTCCTTTTTTTGGGCTCACTTGCATTGAACCAAAACCCTTTGGCTCGGCCCACACAAGACACCAGCCCAAGGGTTATGGTGTCCCCAAATGCTACGACGTACTAGATCATGTCCTCCCCTGGGCCCTGGCTCCTTTTTCTTCAAGGTAGCCTGTTTACTGAGGAGGATCTATATGCACTATAGGTCACTTTGGAGGATCCATGACTGGCAACATTTGCGTTTCCAAGACTTTAAGTCTGTGAATGAATATAATTCTGAAGTTTGTTGAATCCAATCACTTCTCAAGTTTTGTAACAAAACTTTGACCAAAGAGAATCTCCTGAAGAATATCTATTCGACCTTCTTTGCTTATAATATTGTCTTGCAATAACAATATAGAGCTCAAAAATTCACTAAGTTCGTGGATTTGATTTTTGTTTTAGTTTTCATTGAACAGCAGAACCAGTTGTTAATGAAGAATAATCAAGCTCGACCTACTGGGGTGACTGTTGTCCCTGAAGCACATTATAGTACAAATCAATGCCAAAATGCCAAAAGAGACGTGGTTGGGGCGGCCAGAAGCCATCCTACTAAGGTCAACACAGTCAAGGCCCATCTAAGGAGGAAACAAAGCCCAGAAGAGCTCAAACCTCGCTCCAAGGCCCTGAACTTCGAGAATAAGAGCAAAGCACCTTAAACCATAGATGCGGACATGTGCTATCACTGTGGTTTAAATGACCATTGGTCTTGTGTTTTTCGAGCTCCCCATAAGGTTGTAGCTAAATATTATTCTTACCGTAAGAAGTTTGAATCAAACTTCGTGCAAATGGACAAATAGGAGACTATAAAGATGGAGGTTTCTGACTTTCAAAAGGATACCACCCCTATGGAAGATTAGAATCTTAGATATAAACAATTTTAGTTAGTTAAAATTGCACAATGGGGCTGAACCCTACTTTGTTTTGTTTGTTTTTTTTTTGGTTGATTTTTTAACAATTTTCCTTTATGTTTGGATTATTTGTTGGTTATTTATTTTTGGATATTAAGCTTTAATTAATTACCATCCTTGAATAAATGAAATTATTTTGAATTGATGTTTGTTTTTACAACTTTTATGCATCTAACCAATTCAAATTAATTTTTCATTCTAGCTATGACTAGTGGGGAAGTTAGTTGTTTGGCAGATAATGCAACGACGCACACTGTATTGTGTGAACGCATCTATTTCACTAACTTCATACCTAAGAATGCACCCTTGACAACCCTCAAGCCCATCCAACCTGATAGAAGGATACGGTAAGGCACATATAATGTTGTCTAATGGTACAAACTTGAACATTACTAAGGCACTCTATTCTCCACATTCCGGAAGAATATTGTTAAGTTTCAAGGACATTAGAGATAACAATTACCATGCTGAAACCCACGTAGAAAACGAAGTTGAATTTCTGTGCATAACTTCCTACGAATATGGCCAAAAGCGTATGCTAAAGAAGATAGAGTGTATCTTAAGTGGTCTGTATACTATGACCATACACCCTATAACATGCCATTATGTCGCCGGCCCTACTACTGGGACTGTGCATGAAATTACACTTTAGCATGATCATTTCAGACATCCTAGAAGAACAACGATACGTCAAATCCTCAAATCATCACACGAGCATCCACTAATCCGAAGCTTATGTTTGATCCAAGGAATCGCGTGTCAAACATGTTTCATGGGAAAGCTTATTACTAAGCCTTCTTATGACAAGATTCGTTTGAATCCTCCCATTTTTCTACAACAGATTCAGAGGGACATTTGTGGATTGATTCACCCTTCATGCGGACCATTTAGATACTTAATGGTTTTGGTTGATGCTTCCACAAGTTGGTCACATATGTGCTTGTTGTCCACAATGAACATTGCATTCTCCAAATTGTTGGCTTAGGTTATCAAGCTCAAGGCTTGCCACCGCTGATTATCTGATCAAATCTATTCGATTGGATAATGCTGGAGAATTCACATCTAAAACTTTTGATGACTATTGCATGTCAGTTAGGGTTGAAGTTGAACATATCGTACCCCATGCTCACACCTAGAACGGCTTGGCAGAGGCTTTCATTAAGCACTTATAAATGAATGTTTGATCATTGGTCATATGTACCATGCTCCCGATCGCTGCTTGGGGCCATGCAATATTGCATACAACAAAGTTGGTCCGCCTAAAGCTTGTTGTGACACAACCATTTAGTGCCTTTCAGTTGGTTACTGGATACGAACCTGACATATCGCATTTACGCATATTTGGTTATGCAGTATATGTGCCAATCTTACTACCCTTACGTACAAAAATGGGGTCTCAACAAATGATGGGAATCTATGTCAGTAAAACCTGTATACTTTCTAAAAATATTATACGTACTTGTATATCAAATCATGCTAAAAACGATAAAGCACAAATATGCCATGCCAGAATATGCTGTGTTAGAAAATCTAATCAAATAGTATAAGCGTCAAGCAGGTGAGATAAAACAAATCATGATATGCCGATAATATCAGTACGTCAGCCGGAGTCATCTAAAGTGACCTGTACGGCTGAATCTATAGCTCCTCAACCATTATCCTGCACATGAGTCGGAACCACCTATAGTGGTCTGTACGACAGGCTGGTGTATCTAATTACGCTTAGTGTTACGATCACGTAAAGGCTGTGCGATGTATCGCAAGTCACCTACGAGTTGGAACCACCTATAGTGGTTTGTACGACAGGCATCTACCTTGTATCCAAGGTGAGGGTACGGTGCGGGAGATGAACAATCACGTGAAGGCTAGGCCCTACTCTGGCAGAGCACAATCACCGAGGTGCAAGAATATAAGCTATAAGTCAATCTCATCCACACCACATCTATCACTAACAATATACTCACCTGACTTACCTGAACATTCGCAGCACCAAAGCATAACCAACACAATCACAATAATAATAATATCGATGATATTTGACATGGCATTTTAATTATAAAACCATTCAAACGTAATTTCTGGAAAGATACTAATCATAATATATATATATATATGTATACTGAAAACAAAAGCCCACAGAGCCTCGCGTGGTTGCGCTCGTCTTCCGGGTAGTCCTCACCTATATGCAAAACAACTATAAAACCGCCAATTTAACGCACAAAACCAACCTTAGGTAATAACTTCACATACATTGCTCAATTAGGGTGTTTGAATGTACCATCATGATCTAATCAACCTCACGAACATCCCTATATTTTTAAAATAATTTTCTGACCTCCCAAACACCGCCACGCGCTGGCCACGCGAGGGCATGTGCCAGGCACACTGACGGAGACCTAACGGCGTTAGGGAATATTCTGTCGAAGAGTGGAATATACCTTTAAAACTAACCTAACACTGTTAACTACTGTTAGGAATATTCCGTCAGAGTTGACAGAATATTCTTCGTCTTCTCTAGTGATTCGCACCGAAGCCACCGTCGACCGCCATCTGCATCTCCGAAAATTGGGAAATATTTTCAAAACTTCATATCTTCTTCATTTCTCAACCAAATTCCATGAAATTTGAACCAAAATGAAGCTTACAACTGAGTAGAACAAAACCATACCACTTTGGGGACCTAAAACGAAAGGAAACTTGCCGGAAAATCTCACAAAATTTGGCCAACTTTAGAACTTGCTTTCCTGACGTGTAAAATCCTTTAAACTTGATCTCCAAGCTTCGTGAGAAGGTTCTAAAGCTTCCTAGAACCTTAAAACTCACTGAAAGTTCCACGATCATGAGTGCATGAATAGTGCACCAAATTAGAAATTCTTAGTTCTCGAGTTTTCGAAGGATTCACATCTAACCAACACCACCAATCAACTCTTGAGCTCAAAGGGAGTCCAAAAACACCAATAATAAACACGATCCATGCCAGAAATGGTTGGATGGAGGTTGTCCTGTACACTTGCAAAGGAAATGGAAGAAATCCGAGAGAGAGAAGAGAGGGAGTCACGGGAAAGAAGGAGATGAATGTGTGTGTGAGTGTGTGGTCCAGATGGCAGCCCACCAACCAAACCAAACACCCTACAACACTAATTAACGTCCAGGGGCAAAATATTCTTTTCATAGTAACATTACAAATAATTCGGGACGGGCTGTCACAACCTACCCATCTTAAGAAAATTTCGTCTTTGAAATTTTTACAATAATTACAATCCACTAGTAATCATAAAACAAGCAAGGATACAAATCTCTCATCCGATCCTCCGTCTCCCAAGTAGCCTCCTCCACTGAGTGATTCCTCCACAAAATCTTCACCAAGCGCATAGTCTTGTTCCTCAGAACCTTATATTTCCTCGCCGTAAGTCAAATTAGGATTAATTTCCAACGGCTGCAAAGGTAGCACATGTGATCGATCTAAGACATAGTGACGAAGCATTGAAACGTGAAATACATCGTGCACTCGAGACAACTCTGGAGGTAATTCAAGTCAATAAGCTACTTCGCGGATCCGCTCAGTGATCATATACGGTCCGATATACCTGGGACTCAATTTCCTCTTTTTCCTGAACCGTACAACACCCTCCCACGACAACAGCTTCAAGAATACCCAATCACCTACTTTATAGGTCCGATCAGTGGTATGTCTGTTCGCTAAGCTCTTCTGACGATCATGGGCCATTTTTAGGTTAGACTTTATTACTTGAATATTTTGGGTAGTCTCATCCACTATCTCTGGGCCCTTCAAAACTCTTTCGTCTACCTCTGACCAACACAACGGTGTACGACAGGATTTACCTTACAATGCCTCGAAAAGTGACATACTAAGGCTCGAATGGTAGCTGTTATTGTAGGCAAACTCCATCAGATCCAAACGTTTATGCCATGCATCGCCAAACTGCAAAACAAAGGATCTCAGCATATCCTCCAGTGTCTGAATGGTGTTCTCAGATTGCCCATCTGTTTGAGGATGATATGCCCTACTCTACAGTAATCTCGAACCAAGAGCTTCTTGAAATGCTGTCCAGAATTTAGAAGTAAATCTCAAATCTCGATCAGAGATGATGCTGACTGGTACACCATGGCTCTTAACAATCTTCGACACAAAGAGCTCATCTAACTGTTTAAGGGAAAACTTCTCTTGAACTGGAATAAAATGCGCTGACTTGGCGAGCCGATCAACCACTACCCAAACACCATCATAACCATTCCGTGTATGGGGAAGCTTATACACGAAATCCATTGTAATATTTTCCTATTTCCACTGTGGAACGGGAAGTGGCTGCATCCGTCCAAACGTCTTCTTTCTCTCGGCTTTAACCTGCTGGCATACAATACATCTGCTAACATACTCAGCAATCTCTCTTTTCATACCCGGCCAATAGTAAAATGGTCGTATGGTATGATATATTTTAGTGCTTCCTGAATGCATAGCATATGCCGATACGTGTGCCTCATCCAAAATATCCCTCTTTAACTCTGCGTTGTTCAGTACAAACATTATACCTTTTGGCATGAGCATGCCGTCTGATTCTCGAATCCGAAGGTCTTTCTTTTAGCTGAACCAACTCTTGAGTTTCATTGTCATCCATCTGTGCCTCGAGTATACGGTTAATCAAGATTAGCCTAACTTGAAAGTGAGCAAGTAAGGCTTCCTTTTGAGCTTCACTTCTAACTTCAATCTGGTCGACCTTAAATCGGCAAGAAGAGGAACACGGCTTTCGTGAACAGCATCAATTCTACCTTAAGATTTCTGACTAACTGCATCGGCCACCACATTTACACGTCCCGGGTGATACTCGATTGTGCAATCGTAATCACTTAGCAGCTCTATCCACCTCTGCTGGCGAAGGTTCAAATCTCGCTGAGTAAATAGGCACTGGAGACTCTTGTGATCTGTGAAGATCCTACATCTCTCACCATAAAGGTAGTGTTCCAAATCTTCAATGCAAACACGATCGCTGCTAGCTCAAGATCGTGAGTAGAATAGTTCATCTCATGAGGCTTCAATTGTCTCGAAGCATAAGCGATAACCCTGCCGTGTTGCATTCATGGTCTTAAATATTATCGGCGATATTTCGCCGATAATATCAATTTTTTTAGAGAGGGATATTTTCACACGTATCCACCTTATTTTCGTCAATATATCGAGATAATATCGATAATATCGGTAATATCGGGATAATATCGGTAATATCAGTAATATCGGGATAATATCGATAAAACAAACATAATAATTCAGTGTGTGTGTCAGTGTGTGTGTGTGTCGATGTGTGTGTGTGTGTCAGTGTGTGTGTGTGGTGGTGTGTGTGTGTTATGATAACTTACATAATATAATATAATATAATATATATATATATATATAATATAAATCCCCCTAAACGGGCCAACTTTTGACAAGACAAAAAGTAGTGGTGGTTGGTTTCATACTCAAAACCGTGTGCCACTTCCAACTCTTCACATTCGGAGTATCAGATCATCACACCTCTATTACACCTTTTCGTTTCTTCTTCTTCCCTTAGCCCTTTCAAAGCCTTTCCAGAGCCCTTTCAGAGCTTCAACACAAAGGGTTCCATATTTAAGGTAAGTTTACAAACTTATATTTATATTATTGTAATTTATACAACAATAAAAAAATTTGTGTGGACCCGTCTAAGAACCAAATAATATTTGCATGTTAATTTTTGAAGTAATTAAGTAATGTTGTAAAATTATTCCCTTGGATAATTTTAATATGTTTAATGTTATTTATTATTTTATTAATTTAGGTTTTATTATCAAATTGGATTATTATTCATTAAATTGGATTATTATCAAATTGGATTATTCATTAAATTGGATTATTATTAAATTGGATTATTATCAAATTGGATTATTATTCATTAATATGTTTAATATTAGGATTATTTTATTATCAAATTGGATTATTATTCGTTAATATTAGGTTTTATTATTCCATATTATTTTTATAATTACTTAAATTCTTACAATCATTTTCTTTACTTCGTATTTAATTCTTCTGTAGAATAACTTTATTATTTAGGTTCTCTTATATAACCGTCATCACTACTATATTTTTTGGCCAAAAAATAATTGCCTAATTTCCATGAAAAATAAATATAGGTACGTTTAAAATGTCTAGTGGAGTTACAAAACGTGATCCAGCTTGGGAACATGCAGACCCAATAAACAGAAACAAACATGGCACAATTTGCAAATATTGTGGTCGAGTAATGAAGAGTGGCGGAGTGACACGACTTAAGTACCATCTTAGTGGATTAGATCCAGGAAATAATGTCCAACAATACGATAATGTCCCCCCAGAAGTAAAGACATTCATCACCACATTATTAAAAAATAAAAAACATCACAAGGAAAAGAAAACACATGGAATGGAAAATATTTGAGCTGGGCTACAAGGAGAAGTCATTGGCCGCTGGCTACAAGGAGAAGTCATTGGCCAAGCGGTTGACAATGATGATGATGATGACGACGATGAGGACGAATGTGACGATGACATAGGACTTGAAGAACAACGCAATTTCAAACAAGCATTACATGCCTCCAAACAGTCAGCATGGGAAAGAGAACACCATCATAAAATTCCTAATAGAGCAAAAGGTTCCGGGACAATTGGTGGTGCACAAATGAGACGGGGAGCAAGTGTTAGAGAATCACAACCAACACCACCAATAGCCCCAAGTTTATATAAGTCATCCAAAGCACGTCAAAAGAGTGTTTGGAGTTATTTCAGTGGAGGTAATGTGAAGGAGGGAATGGGGCGTCTAATTAGCAAGTTCTTTATCTATGAAAATGTCCCTGCTGAGAAGGCATCATCACATCATTTCAAAAATATGGTATTGGGATGTCAACAGGCTGGTGTTGGAGTACAATCTCCCACTCGCTATAAGGTAAGAAACAAATATTTGGAAATGGAGTATAAAGACATTGGCGAGTATGTTAACAAGTTGAGGTCAAAGTGGGAAACTAAATTATAAATTATATTTACAATCACGGTTGGTTGTTGGCAAAGATGCTCGAATTTTGCAAAGGAGAAATTATTCGTCCAACTACCACTTGATTTTCCACCAACTATATTGCATTAGACAGCCTACTTAAGAAGAAAGCAGGGTTGAAGCAACCATTCACTAGTGACGATTGGGCGAACCACAATTTCAGTTGCTCAAATGCAGGTTGTATGGTGGAAAGTATAGTGCTTGATCATGTTTTTTGGACTCAATCAGAACATGTATGCCAACTGTTTGAACCCTTTTACAAAGTTTTACGAATCGTTGACACAGAAGTGTATCCTACTATGGGGGCAATATATGAGTTGATGCGTGTAGTGAAGGAGGACTTGGAAAGAAAACATGGTGCAAGGTGGGTCATAAAGATAATTGATGACCGATGGTATAAAACATTATACCACGATTTGCATGCAGCAAGTATAAATTATGTCATAATTTGCAATTCATTTCTTTAGTTGCATAAGTATTATTTCTCTTATTAGAGTATGTGTTTCTTTGAATAGCATATTATTTGAATCCTCGATACCAATACAAACCTGGTGTTGGAGATGATGGTACCCTTATATGTGTTGTACATAATGTATACTCTATATTAGACCCTGCATCACCTAGCAGTTGGCCAATTTGGAAATGAGGTACACAATTACTTAAATTATAATAGTTACATTGTTGGATTAAACTAACACGATTTATTGAATTCAGCTAACATGGTTTTAAAATGTAAGAAGAACTTTTGGAGAACCAACATCAGTTGTTGCTCGAACAAAAATGTTTCCTAGTGAGTGTAAACATATTTCACTATCAGTTTATAATAGAATTTGTTGGAATTATTAGGCTTATCAACATTGTTTTTCATTATAGCTAAATGGTGGATCATGTATGGGACTGATGCAGCAACTGTGAGAAAGTTAGCAATCAAAGTATTATCACAAACAGCTTCCTCATCTGCTTGTGAAAGAAATTGGAGTACATTTGCACTTATACACACAAAGCAAAGAAATAGGTTGGCTCATAGTAGATTGGAAAAATTAGTTTATTGCTACTACAACATGAAGCTTCAAATTCGAGATAAGGAAGCAGAAATAGATCATGTCGACCGTGGTGACCTACTAGATGTGTTTGATATTGTTGTTGAAGATGATGATACAGAGGGTAACCAACTTTATCAATGGATTAGACCTCTTCATTTAGATGATGATGAAGGCAACCTAGCTCTAACAGTTGCTGAAGAAGCATGTAATGAAGGGATAAATGTAGAAAGAGTATTAGAGGAGGAGGTGAGATCTAGCAGTGCTGACTCTTTCGAAGCACTTTTGCGCCTAAGACCAAGAAACACTGGAATTCCACCTTCTTCCAATCCTACACAACCACAAAATCCTGCTGATACTAATGATAGCTATAGTACAAGATCAGGAGACTCACCTACCACCGGAGGTAGGAATGATGAAGGATATAGTGGAGCTGGAGGTAGTGGTGGATATGGAAACTATGTTGGACCACCTCTCAGATTTATGAGCCCCTTCACTGGTGAAGCAAACTTCACACATGCAACACAGGATGAGGACTATAGTAGTAGGCAGGCAGGACCAGGAATCGGTGCCATAGGGAAGAACTATACTCATAAAGAAAAAGGCAAGGGGACTTTGTCAAGTCAAGAAGATAACTCGTTCTCTATAACTTCGGACTCTGTTAAAGTGAGAAGTAATAACTATGGTTATACTCATAACCAACCATTTCCCTACCCTTCATATCCCATTCCTGTTGGGATGGAATCAAGTGACTCATAGAAAGAATCCGAGAGTCAATCGTCAAATGATTTTCCTTATGAACAACATCAACCAATCTCGAATCCATATGGATGGCATGTTAACAATTACATGCAAAACTATTTTACGGATTTATCATTTGATGACTACTCTTCACAATACACTTACTCTGCATATAGAGATGATGAAGATAGTGAAAATTTTGAACCTTATAGGAACTCTATGTGGTACTAAGTCACTCATGTATCTTACCATGCAATGTATAAAGTGTAAAATATTGTACTAATTCATTATATATAAATGATTATGGTGTGTTTAAACTTCTTTCATTAATTACTACATATTTTCTACACTCACAATGTTTGCCAACTCGCTATATAATCAACTTAAATCAGTTAAATCCATCATGCAATGCATTTCCTTCTAATTTTTTGTGATAACCTAATAGATAATTGACTAAATAAACATCCTGCAAAGTTTCAATAAAAATTTCCAAATTTTTCTTACAATTTCCGTGGTTTTTATTCAATTTTTATTGATATCAATAATATCCCGATATTTCCATCGAAATTTTCGTGTTTTTGGACTACCGATATTTCTGATATCAGCGTTATTTTAGACCTTGGTTGCATTAGTACGCAGCCCAAACCATTCAATGATGCATCACTGTAGATCTCAAAGTTATCACTATCATCTAGAAGTGCTAACACTGGTGCATGAGTGAGACAATACTTCAATTGTTGAAAACTCTACTCGCAACTATCGTCCCACTCGAATCTAAAATTCTTCCTGGTTCACCTCGTAAGTGGTAACGCAATAACGGAAAAATCCTGAACAAACCGTCTATAATAGCCTGCCAGACCAAGGAAACTTCGTACTTTAGAGACAGTTCATGGCTGCTCCCAATTTTCCACCGCTGCAATTTTCTGGGAATCCACCTGAATACCCTGAGCTGAGATAACATGTCCCATGAACATTACTTGATCTAACCAAAACTGACATTTACTGAATTAGTCGTATAATCGATGCTCCCTCAGTTTCTTCAAAACTAAAGTAAGATGTTTGAAATAATCTGCTTTGGATTTGGAATAAATCAAAATGTCATCGATAAAAACAATGACAAACCTGTCTAAGTACTGCTTAAATACCCGGTTCATCAAATCCATAAAAGCAGCAGGTGCATTAGTTAACCTAGAACGGCATCACTAAAACTTATAATGACCATATCAGGTTCCGAATGCTATCTTAGGGACATCATCACTCTTAATCTTCAGCTGATAGTAGCCAGACTTTATCGATCTTTGAAAACACGCAAGCTCCTTGAAGCTGTTCAAACAATTCGTCAATATGCAGCAATGGATTAACGGTTCTTAATCGTCACTCGGTTCAGCTGCTGGTAGTCAATACACAGCCTTAAGGTACCATCCTTCTTTCGCACGAACAAGACTGAAGTTCCCCAAGACGAAGTACTGGGTTATATAAAACCTTTATCTAATAACTCCTGCAACTGAATTTTCAACTCTCTCAACTCAGCAGAAGCCATCTGATAGAGACTCAAGGATATAGGGTCTGTACTTGGCAACAAGTCAATAACGAACTCTATGTCACGATCCGTCAGAGATCCCGGTAAATCATCTAGAAACACGTCGGGAAAATGTATGACCACTCTAATGTCCTCCACACGGCTAGAAATGTTATTATTCAGTACAATATGTGCCAGATATCCTTGACAACCCTTTTGTAGCAACTTCTTGGCTCTCACTGCCAAAATAATGTCGTGTCTCACATCGCTACGCTCGCCAACAAACGTAACCATAGGTAGTCCAGGGTGATGAAACGTAACTTTCTTCTCATAATAATCAATATTGGCTCGATTAAAGTGTAGCCAATCAGTACCCAAAATGACATCAAACTTAACGATATCCAACGGAATGAGGTTAGCTAGCACAACCTCATCCTCCACTAACACTGGGCACCCTGGGTACATCCAGCCCACCTGACACGTCTCTCCTTTAAGCATCAAAAACTCTAACTCAAACTTGAGAGATGTGGGATTAGGTTGCGTCAATTGAGCAAATGTATGAGAAATAACTGAATGAGTAGTACCACAATTAATCGACACTCTAGCAAAGTGACTAAGGATATTTAACGTACCCATGATCAAATCTGGATTGTTCTGGGCATTTTGCACTGTGAGGTTATGAATACGGCCCTGAGGCTACTGCTAACCACCTCGACCTCTACTCGACTGACCACTACGTCCAGGTGTACTACAACCCTGTCCAGTCTGTCTTGATGACCCTGCGCTGCTAGAAGCAACCTCCCTCTGCTGGGGTTGTATTCCCGAATACCACTGCGATCCGCCGGCTGGATAAGGAGGATATGGGGTATACCGTCCAAGGTACTGCTAATATCTGCTCTGGTAGCTACTCGGATAATACGGATCCTGCAGATACGGGTACAGAGCTGCTGAATAAAGGGCAATATCTCCCTGGTAATGGCACGACCTATTTGACCATAATTGCTCGGCGTTAGAGCCTGCTGACTAGGAACTGGTGGTGGTAAGGAAGGCATCTGGGGCCTCTGCTGACCCTGTGGACAATTTTCTGCCTGATGTCTGACCTGTCCGCAAGTAAAACATCCTCGACTACCCTGTCTACACTCGCCAAAGTGTCAGCCGTTACATTTTCGATAAAATGGAGCTCCTGAACCACCAGAACCGCTAGTATCTCGCTGCCTCTAAAAATGTGGGCCTCCGGCAAACCTACTACCTCTACATTGGCCCGTAGAACTCATGCTTCCACTAGACGAACTAGAGCTAGCCCCGCTTCTTTTAAAACTTTGAGTATTCCTGAGTCCCTACGAAGACTAACCTTTGCCTTTAACATTCTTTTTCGGATCCTCTTTCTCCTCTTCTTCTTCACTCTCACTAGGCATATTCTCAGAATCCTCAATCCTCAACAAAATCTCATAGAACTCTGATAAGTATCACAAGGAGTAATGGTCGCCATAGAACGCCACTTCTTCTTAGTACCCAATCTAAAACGACGAAGCATCTCAACCGGATTAGCAGCAACTTCTGAATGATAACAGGACAAATCAGTAAATTTTTTGTAGTACTCATTCACTGTCAACTTCCCCTGCTTCAAATCAGTAAATTTTTCTTCTTGCTATCAATATACTCAGGGGGAACAAACCTTTTCCGAAACAACTATTTAAACACTTCCCAGTCAGCAACTTCCTCTAGGGTTAAATGATGAACCTCCTGTCCCCACCAGGATGCTGATTCTTTACCTAAGAACCATGAAGTCAGTCTCTACCCAACTTTCAGAAGGAAGATTCTCTTGACTTTGCAATACTAGAAAAGTTTTTTTAATATGTTCAAGCCACCGCTCAACTCCCTCATATCCTTCATGACCCTCAAACTTATCCAACTTTAGATTATACATAGTCTCAAGAGAGTCCTCTAAGGAGGGCGGGGCGAAGGCTGAATCGCATAAGCTATAGCTTCCCCCAACTGAGCTATATTGGGGAAACTAGGCTCAGCTGAGTGACGTGATTCTCGACGAAGCGGCATAGTTCTGACAGAAAACACCAAAAATAATTAGAATACTCACAATAATGCAGGACTGCCAAACCTAGGCTCTGATACCAAACTGACACACCACGATCAAAATTTGGAGCGTGTTGGCCGTCACATAAGGGTGACATAGCCAAATGCGCAATGCAAAAGTAAAAGATGAAAATATGAGGAAATAAAGTTAACAAAATAATTTACAATAAAAAGATCAGTGAGTACTAGTAACAAACATAGAAGGCAAAATGCAAAGTAGAAGTTCAAGTATCCTAGGTGCAGTCTAGAATAAACAGACACTACACAAGTGATAACTAGAAAATCCTACATAGAGGGTGCTCTGTCAGAATTGCCTCGATGCCTCTTTAATAACTCACATCCTCACTACCTAAAACCTAAAGGGGCGCAAAACAGAAAACGTGAGTAGGCAAAAACAAAGTTTTCCAAACCATTTCAATACCAAGTAATAACCCCTCTCTATAAAACCTGTATACTTTCCGGAAAATATTATACGTACTCGTATATCAAATCATGCTAAAAACGATAAAGCTCAAATATGCCATGCCAAAATATGCCGTGTCAGAAAATCCAATCAAATAGTATAAGCGTCAAGCAGGTGAGATAAAACAAATCATGATATGCCGATAATATCAGTACGTCAGCCGGAGTCACCTAAAATGACCTGTACGGCTGAATCTATAGCTCCTCAACCACTATCCTACACACGAGTCGAAACCACCTATAGTGGTCTGTACGACAGGTTGGCACCTACCTTGGATCCAAGGTGAGGGTACGGTGCGGGAGGTGAATGATCACGTGAAGGCTAGGCCCTACTCTGGCAGAGCACAATCACCGAGGTGCAGGAATATAAGCTATAACTCAATCTCATCAACACCACATATATCACTAACAATATACTCACCTGACTTACCTAAGCATCCGCAGCACCAAAGTATAACCAACATAATCATAATAATAATAATATCGATGATATTCGACATGGCATTTTAATTATAAAACCATTAAAACGTAATTTCTGGAAAGATACCAATCATAATATATATATATATACTGAAAATAAAAGCCCACTCACTGATACGTAGAAGGGTCATAAGCCCCGAGCCTTCCGTGGCTGCGCTCATCCTCCGGATTGTCCTCACCTATATGCGAAACAATTATAAAACCGTCAATTTAACGCACAAAACCAATCTTAGGTAATAACTTCTCATACATTGCTCAATTAGGGTGTTTGAATATACCAATATGATCTACTCAACCTCATGAACATCTCCATATTCTGAAAATAATTTTCTGACCTCCCACGTGCCGCCACGCGCCGGCCACGCGCGGGCATGTGCCAGGCACACTGACGGAAACCCTAGTAGCGTTAAGGAATATTCCGTCCAAGAATGGAATATACCATTAAAACTAACCTGACACCGTTAACTGCCGTTAGGAATATTCCGTCAGAGTTGACGGAATATTCTTCGTATTCTCTAGTAATCCTTACTGAATCCGCCGCCAACCGCCGTCTGTGTTGTTGGAAAGTGGGAAAATTTTCAAAACTTCATATCTTCTTCATTTCTCAACCAAATTCAATGAAATTTGAACCAAAATGAAGCTTACAACGAGTAGAACAAAAGCTTACCACTTTGGGGACCTAAAACCAACGAAAACTCACCAGAGAAATCTCACAAAATCTGGCCAACTTTAGAAATTTCTTTCTGACATCCAAAATCTTCAAACTTGATCTCCGAGCTTCGTGAGAAGGTTGTAAAGCTTCCTAGAACCTCAAAACTCACTGAAAGTTCCACGATCACGACTGCATGAATAGTGCACCAAATCAGAAATTCTTGTTTCTCGGGTTTTCGAATGATTCACGTCCAACTAACACCACCAATCGACTCCTGAGCTCGAAATGAGTCCAAAAATGCCAACAATAAACACGATCCGTGCTAGAAATGGTTGGATGGAGGTTGTCCGTACACTTGCAAAGGAAATGGAAGAAATTCGAGAGAGCGAAGAGAGAGGGAGTCACGAGAAAGAAGGAGATGAGTGTGTGTGTGTGTGTGTGTGTGTGTGTGTGTGTGTGTGTGTGAGTGTGTGGTCCAGATGGAAGCCCACCAACCAAAAACAAAACAAACTAAACACCCTACAACACTAATTAACGTCCAGGGGCAAAATTGTCTTTTCAGACTAACACTACAAATAATTCGAGATGAGCTGTCACATATAGCGATCATAATCCCACCAAAAAAAAATGTTAAATAAAATGTGATGCAAGTGGATTATATAATTGGAATTAATGGTAGGAAATAGTTATTAGCATTCAAAAAATCTTATTTTGCATTTTGCATAAGTTTATTTTTCTTTTTTAATATAGAAAGTTTGGAGTGTCTAATGAGAATTTTAGAGTGCCAATAACAATCTCTTAGCGCTAATGCAAGCCAAATTTGCATATAATAAAATTATATTATTCCAAAACTTGTGTAGGCCAAAGAAGCTTCCACATGGAAATTTCTTGTTTGGTTCTGAGCTTCCTGGTTCCCCCATAAAACCCATCTGCCTCATTTCCCTCCTCTCGATGATCTCTTCTGCTGATGTTTGTGCATCTCCACCGTGAACCATGCGTGTACTGGTTGAACTCCTGAACCACCGTGTCTGTCCAAAACCATACATCATTAAACAAATATTCACGATTTTCAATACCCTAATTTAGGATGACGGGAATAGAAATTTGACTTGAGTGCAGAGAAATGGACACCTTACATTGACCACATATTTTGGTCATTATAATTATTCGAATTACACGACTATACGATCATAATCATGATTATTCATTATCATATTTAAAGGTTATAGTCCAATTGTGGTGAGGAGAGGACACAAATCCTTTGGAAGGTTGCTTGGCTGGTAGGGTCGATGGGTGTAATGGAGAGAGATTAAATAACAAATTGGAAAGCCAAGGATGACCATAGCATGCAACCCCTACAAAGCCTTAAGATTCCAACTTTGCAAAATAAAATAAAAACAAAAACAAAAAAAGTGAGACTACGTCATCATACTATTTAATGTGGTATGATAAGCAAATGTCAAATTTTCATGAGTTTATCTCATTGAATCATTAGTTGTATGCAAAATTTACCACATCATATAATACACCAACGAAATACAAATATGCAATCTCCCTATCAGACACTAGTCAAACAACAAAAAGGCAGAGAGTGTAGAGGGAACATTGAGTTCTTTCAATGTGGTTGGCCATAAATATTTTTACGAGACAAAGCTAGCACAATGTTGGTGGAAATCATGACATCAAATAGCATAAAAGGTGGTCCACCTAACCCTAGAGCCCTACATTATTCTATTCTATTATATTCTGTGAAAGTGAGGATTGCATTCTTATTATCCACAAATTATTATTATGAGCAGCATATCAATGACTTATTACTCAAAAGATTATATATTATCCTAAAATGTTATTTCCAATTAATTGTTAGATTCTTCTAACAACAGCAACAACAACAATAAAGTCTTATCTCACCAAATAATTAGTCAGCTGTATGAATCCTAGAACATCACTCCCCTAGCAGCAACAGAAAAATCAATTTTGGATCACATGCTTGCCAATCCTAGATAGAGAGAGAGCATAAAATCCTACTTTTGAGGGGAGGGGGTGAGATAAAAGAATGAAATCTACTCACCACTATTATGACAAAGGCAGTAATTTTCATTTCCATCACACGATTCAAGGTGACCTACTACACCATACCACCAACCTGCAATACAACCAAATGAATTATAACAATTTGATGATTCATTTAACATATTATCTTCGGGTTGTCCGCTATCCAAAGACCAACATACTTTACACCGCGATGAATGTAAATAAATTACTTAATACTCATTGGTTATGACGTAAAAACAAAAATTAGAAACAAACCATAAGGAAACTTTTTGTTTCTTCTCCATTAAATCTCTATATGGTCACCAGGCTGCAACTCATTTAAACAGTCGGAGACGTGAAGATCATGAGCTGAACTATCAACATGTGGCGTTCGAAGCCTTTCCCATGGCACACAGTCCTTAATCGCAACTGCTCTCCTTCCATGTGGTGAATACCTGAAGAAATCAACAACGTTCCTCAATTTATTATCTCAGATCAGTCTCATCAACTCACCGCAACCAAAACGCTAACAACAAAACAATACATAAGGAATAAGAAAAAGCAATCAAGGGTGTAAATCGAATTACCTGGCTTGGAAAGTGTCAATGCGGGGATCATAGCTAAGCTTAGCATCGTAGCATGACAACATAAAACCAACATGCTCATTCTGTAACACAAAACAAACATGGAGCCAAATTAATGAACACAACAAATCCTAGCATGTTTTATTCATTGTTTCTCTTGTAATCGAAACATATTGGAAAATCGTAGTTGACAAATTACATACCTCGTGGTTAAAGACTTGCGCGGGGAACCAGAACCTGCTAGTCTCAAGAGCGAGGTACCAAGACATGATTGAATTAGCTGGTAAACAAGACGTCTGGTTGCTTCCGAGATCATCAACCTTGGATCTGATCCATGAGAAAGGTCAACCAAGAGAGAGAATTCTCATGAGGCCTTTCTGTTTTCCCTGCTTCAAGTCAATCAAATCAGTTCTCGAAGTAATATGTCACCGCCACTCCCTGTAAGCAGCACGGCCAATCACTCTACCCCATTTCTACTTCATGTGCTTCTCCCAAAGGTAATTGCTCCTGCATCTCTCCCTCAAAGAAGAACAAACACCCGTCATTCAAAAAAGCATGTCGAGAGGAAGCTTCTCGAGAATGCATTCCAACACCGATTCTGGCAAGTCCAACACAGACGTCTCCAGTGAGTCGTCAACATTCTCAACTTTGGAAGAAGAAAGGGATAAAGTTTTCCTCACGAAGGACATTCTGGAAGGAATTCGAGGGCGGAAGAGAATTGAAATGCCTTGCTTCGCGAAGTTGAAGAGGGTCAAGAAGGAGAAATCTTTCCAGAAAAAGAGAAAGGAGAGGCATGTTATGAACAAGTAAAGTAGCATCACAAATTTATAAGCAACCTCAAATTCAAGGTCGGCATAAATGGTGATCTTGAAAAACGCCTCCCTCCCCTTCAATATATGGTTTTCAACTGGTTCTGATGAAGCCCACCAAAACCCAACGGTGGGCCTCCTCTTTCTTTTTACGAAAACAACAAACCAACTAACTTATAGGTGGTGGGAACTGGCAATGGGGAAGTAATTCGCCTTAAGCCAATCTAATCCAAGAAGAGAGTAGGCGATGCCATTTTTCGTGTATGACATGCAACGAATAAAAGAAAAAAAAATGAGGCCACTGCAACAAGTAAAAGGAAAGGAAGCCAAATATTGCAAATGGTTTGCTCAGTGGAAAAGAAAGAAAATGGTAAGGACCCCAGCTGTATAGACAACTAAAACAGATGGCATTCAAAGATAGGAGGAAAGAGGAGAGATAGCTAATGGAGATGGGGGAACTCACTCGGTCCTAAAATGGGTTTTCTGACACCTGGCATTCCCAAGAAAAGTAAAATGTTAAGATAAGTCTAGATGCAGAGACCCATATCTCCAAATCTTCAGATTCTCTTTTAGAACAAAGAAATAAAGAAAATAATGCAATAAACAGATCTGGAATGTTGTTGTTGTGGAGATTGTACCAAAAATTAGGTGAAACCCCACCACCCAAAAGAAATGAAAAATGAGGACAAAAGGAGATGAGGAGGCCCAGGACAGGGTGGAAGTGAAAGATGAAAGATAATAGGGGTTTTCTGATGGAGAACTGAACTTGGTGAGAAGGATCAGTTCAACATAGTCTTCATCAAAAACTCTTTAAGAATCTTCCCCCACCCTCTCACCTGCCCTTTCTCTCTCTCTCTCTCTCTCTCTCTGTCTCTCACACACACACACACAAAATTAACGAACAGGTAGTTAACAAGAAGAAAAGAGGAAGAAATGCAAAAAAAAAAAAAAAAAAAGTCTTATATAATTGACTATTGGAGGTTTTCCTTAAATAGCTTTCTGGTGCCTTTTTCATTTGTGTGGATATTGATCAAAATCTCTCTTTTTCTCTCTTTCTTTCTCTCTCTCTCTCTCTCTCACAAGTTGGGAGATGGAGGAAAATCTGTATAACCAGAAAAGGTAGTCGTTAGGGTGACGTTCATTGGTGGTTAACAGATTGAGGGTTCTGTTATCAAAACAACCTCCACCACTTGCAGACATTTTTCAAACCAATCTCTCACCAACACGTACAATTACATGGTCAACTACTTGACTAGTCTACTATCCATAAGAAAATCTCTGCTATTATAATTGGAGGTGTGAGGGTTACTCGTTGCAGTAAATCGAGTTTTGTCTTTAGCTATGCATCATAAACTCGATTTGATCGTAGTTTATACCTATTTTAAGGTGACCACTTTAATTCTTAAGACCCAAAATTTGTTCTACATTACCATGTATCCATTTATTTATTCTATCAAATTCACTCCATTTTGATCTCACTTTGCCCTTAGAACTCAATTTTTATCTCACTCTTGATTAATGAGTTATTTAATGTGGCAAGTGATGAGCAAATGAGTTACATTAAACATGGTGTAATGACAAATTGTCTTCATGGGTCGAGAATGCCGAGCAAATTAATTAGGGTTGATAAATTATGGGAACAGGAAGAAATTTTTTGGCAGCATAGATCCCGAGTTAAGTGGTTTTGGGAAGAAGATGCAAATACCAAGTTCTTCCATAAAACTACTCTTAATAGGTGTAAGAAGAATAAGATGCTGAAAATAAAGCATAATAATGATTCTTGGAAGGAAAATCCATGAAAGGTTAGGAGTTTGTTTGAACAGCATTTTATGAACCTCTTCACTATTCTGGTTCAAGGGAGTGGGGATCAGTGTTGGATTGTCTTTTACCGTTGGTCACTGATGGGATGAATGATACTCTCATAATGTCTGTCACCGTCGAGGACATTAAAATGGCTACCCTCCAAATGGGGAGTCTCAAAGCCTCGGGGCTGGATGGGTTTCAAGGTGTCCTCTCTCATACTTATTGGGAGAATCTTGCTACTGACATAAATGCGATAATTATGGAGTTAATGGAGGAACATGGTTGCCCAAGTCGGCTTAACGCTACCCATATTGTATTGATTCCTAAAGTACACTCCCCAGAGTTTGTCTCGTAGTTCTGACCGATCAGTTTATGCAACTTTTCCTACAAAATTCTATCCAAGGTGTTGGCCAACAGGTTAAAGCCGATATTGCTGACTCTGATTTCTCCCATGCAAAACACCTTTGTTTCGGGTCAACAAATCCAAGATAACATTGAAATAGCTCATGAGCTATTTCATTTCCTTAAGCTTCGGAAAGCTAAAGGAAAGTTTGAGTGTGGTGTAAAACTGGATATGCACAAAGCCTATGATCGGGTTGAGTGGGGCTTCCTTGAAGCTATAATGGAGAAAATGGGGTTTAGTATTGGCTAGATGAGGATTCTTATAAGTTGTATTTGTACCGTCAATTTCACTATCATTCTCAATGGCCAACCTGGAGACAAGTTTGCTCCATCTCGAGGTCTTCGGCAAAGGGATCCTTTCTCCCCTTACTTATTTCTTTTGGTTAGTGAGGTGTTATCTTGTATGATCCAATCGGCAGTGGAGGAAATCAGCCACTTACTATTGTGCCCTATTTGCCGTGCCAATGATGAAACTATTAAACATCTTATGCTCCAATGTCCTTGGGTGGAAGTTCTTTGGTTTGGGGGCGCGCTTAATTACTAGGTGGACAGGGTTGTTGTTTCATCTTGGAGCCATTCGTTTGAAACACTTCTCAGTTCAGATTGTTGGGCTGCCCAGGAGCGGCAATGGCTCATGTCCTATGTTGTTTTCACATGCTAGCATATATGGAACGCCAGGTGCCATTTCCTTTTTAATCATACCACTATTAATCTAGCTCAGATTTTCTTTGCTGTAAATAATGTTGTGGGAGCGTTTTTTGAGGCATATTAGTCTAGAAGGGATCAGCGGGCATCAGTTTCTACCATTGGGGAGATGGAAACTCGATGGTCCCCGCCACCTACTCCTTTTGTTGAAATTAATGTGGATGCTAGTTAGGTTATGTCTTCCGACAAGGGGTTTGTGGGATGGTGGCATGAGAAGGTACAGGGAAGTTTTTTACAACTCGTAGGCAGGCTATCATGGCTCACTGTGTTAGTCAAGCTAAAGCAATGGCTCTTTTGCACTGTTGTGAAATGGATATCTCACAAGGTTTCGTTGTGTCATTTTGGAATCGGATTCTCTAAAGTCGATTTATTGCTAGAGAGCGTTTCCCATTTTGGCAAGAGTCAAGGAATTTCGGGATTCCTTTCAGGCCTGTCACTAGTCTTGGACTCCAAGATCAACCAACAAGGCGGCGGATCTGTTAGCATCGCAGAAGTTGAAAGAGATATGCGATGTTTCATGGGTTGACCGACCCCCATCCTCATTGGTTTTTGTCTTAAACAACGACGATTTGCCATGTCCACATTAGGTTTTCATGGCTTTGCCAGGGGTGATGTTATGGCAGGCAGTGCCACGTCAGTCTTTCTTGTAACTCCCTACAAAGCTTGTTTCTTTTGTTCTGCTTCTGATTGGCTTGTTTTGGCTTTCTGTATGTTTGGCTTCTTAGCCCTTGTTATGCTATTCCAGTTTCCAAAAAATAATGACAAATTGTCTTCTTTAAGCATTCATCCCAGTTTCACTAGACTTGACCACTTTTCCATACACACCCCCTTGGATGGTAATGATTGCTGACTGTCCATTAATAAATACGCCAAAGTAGGAGTCGTCAAGTATCCTCTTTCTGACAGTCTTTAGTCCAAAGGGTAAAAATATTGGATTCGAAAATCTAGCGTCTCACATAGTAATGAAGAATAGATTTATTCATTACTTATACTATTTTAGTTTCTGACTCTAGTCTCCAACATGTATGATATGACATATTCTCATACTTCAAATATAAGCATGTCACTTTGTTTGAAACAGACACTAGTTATACAAGTCTTAGTCCCATGCCATGTTAACGCCTGAACTACATCTCTAGCATAAATGCCCTCTTGGCACCCACCTGAGTGAACCGATTCAAAGCCCGATGACATATAATAAAGATTTTCCTGCATCATTTCAATTCATGTATGAAATGAGCCACTAAACGTCAATCATAATGTTAGAAGCAACTCTAATTATAGTTTTAACCATGCTAGTTGCTTAAGATATGTCTCTAGGCTGCACCTTCTTGTGCAATTCTGATTGAAACAATCATTTACGATTGGAGAAATGACATGTTTAGATCTTTCCATATTAAACTCTCATCTCTCTCTAAAAGCCTTCCCTCTTCTCTCTCAAAACAACCTAATATTTGAAAACCTTCTCGCCATCGGCCCCTTACTTCAACTTGGGGTCGGCGGCAGCCTAGTGTCCACCCTTCCTCACCCTTTTCCCTCTTCCTCTTTCTTATTCCCTACCCCCATATCTCCCTGTTTTTTGGTTCTCACCTTTTCCTCCAACTCCCACCCCCCCCCCCCAGTTTTTCCGTTCTCCAAATCACCATGGTTGGTGATTTGGTTTTTCTTTTAATGCATTTAGATTTCGGCTGTTTTCGTTCTAAGCATTTCATGTCTAAGGTTGCCCTAATCTTGGTCTCAGTTTTCCTTGAGTTTATCTCAAATATGATTTCTATGCCTTCTTCCTCTCCACACATCGCTCGATGCTCGTTTCGTCAAGTGTATCCTGATAGGTGCATTATTTATCATATTTTCATAATAATTATCCCTATGTTTTGTTAAGGAATTGATCTTAAAAGAGCCTTATTACTTTCCTTTTCTCAGTTTCAGCCATTCTGTGCACTTAGACGTTTTTGGTGATAATTCGACTTTCCGGATAAGTTTTGATGCAAGGCCAATTGGAGAAGGAAGCTAAGAGGCCGAAGATCATTGTGTCCGAACTTCATAATTTTCCATGGAGCCATTCATTCCAGTTTTACAAATCAATTCCGCAGAAGTTGTTTTCCCGTCAGAATTGCGCAGCTGTGGGAGAATAGAGATTTGAAGGCTTTCCCGATTTTTCCTAGTGGCGTGCGATATATACGTGGAAAGATAAGAGATAAAGCTATGTTTCCCATATTTTTACAGAATTTTCCAGAAGATAAATCGACCCCAAAACTGGCGTGAAAAGTAGATGACGTGTTTCCCAAGTCAAGAAGGATTCTTTCCTAGTTGTGTCATTAATTATTTAGGAGTTTTTTTATTTTAGGAGAGTTTCTCCCAGACTTTTTAGGGTTTTCTAGTATAAATAAGGTGCCTAAGCTCTCTCTAAGATATCCATCCATCCATCCACCCCCGCATAACCCATACCACCACACCATATTATACCATTCACCATCTCCACAATTTGTGAAGAAGAGCTTAAGGACGTGCTTTGCCATGGACTCCGGGTTCTATCTTTCTTTTATTTTTATTTCTATGTGTAACTAAGTTATTTTCTAAGGTTTATGATGAAACCATGACATGAATATTTGCGAAGTAATTTGTTAATTATTATCCGATTATATGCCATGTTAAATTCTTATTCTTTGTGGGTATTTTATTCTAGGTTCGGATTTCTAATGACTGATCACCTTTAGGAATTTTGCATCTAGATATTTAGATAAATCTATGAGGATGACCAATCAATTAGGTTTATTGGAACTAAGATTAAGAAGAGTGGACAAACTAGTGAGGATGACGAATATCAAGCTAGTCCTACTCAGTTGACATGATTCTTCTATGCTTAATGGGTTTTTACGTGTTTAATTGTATGCCTAACCAATAGGATATAATTATCATGTAGAGATACAAGAGTTGATGACTGACCACGGATTAATTCATACCTTAGAAAGAACAACCTTTAACATTGGCATGGTAATTGGATAGTAATTGGCTCTAGGAAAAGTAAATAGGATTGTTGTTAACCTTAGGCTTTCTTGTGTTGTATCTTTGTTAACTGTCTCTTATTTTTCTTGTTAATTTTAGTCTTAATCAATTACTCAATTATTCAATTCAATATATCTTTGTTTGTTTAATTAAGTCTGGCGTGATTAATCAGTTAAATTGATGTTAAAGCAATCCATGTGGGATCGACCTCGTATTTGCATATGTTAGTTACTACAATTGATTCAGTGCGCTTGCGAGTTTAATTTGGTTTAAATTAATCTATTATTTAGATTAGTTTCAATACACATCATCTCCTTCTGAGATCTCCTCTAGAGGCGCACTTTGTTGGTTCGTAACATTTAAAGTGCATTTTACACTATTTGGTAGAATTGTGGGAGCGCTCTCATCGCGGATAGCTTGCTTGTCCCCATTTTTGGTTCATCCTTTTAGTTCGTTGGCCATTATTTCAGGTGGCGGCGACACATCTGCGGTGGTGGTGTGGCTGTTTTGGTAAAGGTGGCTGCTTTACATTTTCTTGTCTAGGTTTTTCTGTTTGTTAGCTGTTATGGGCCGCTCACTTTGGGCATATTTCATTGTAATTTTTTGCTATAGAATTGCACTTTTGCTTGGCCTTTTTGGACTCTCTTTTGGAGGTGCCCTTACCTTCTAATAGCTTTCTCTTTCTATGAAATTTACTTTACTTTGATCGACCAAAAAAAAAAAGACCTTATATTAGGGACCATCAACATAGACTAGGGCAATATCATTTCTGCATTGGAGTATAGCTCCTCATTTCTTGGGCTATCTAGTATTTGCAAGATCTTCCAAGCTTCGTCTTTGAATTCAAGCTACACGCCTCTAAGTCTATGGCTAGCTTGAATTCTACAGTGAGTTAGGCAATATAGGTTTGTTTCTCTTCTAGGTGCATCACCTTATACTATGGTGTATTTCTCTCTCTCTTTCCATTGCTTATCCTTAAGGGATTGTTAATACACGGTCCTTTTAAACCCTAAAATAATATATAGTTGTAAGTTGATCCCTTTATCGTGGGCTTAGAAAGGCCTACGAGAGAAGAAGATCAAAGCCTTGGGCTTATGAACTAGCTGAATGGAACCAGACAACATAGCATCATCGCAAAAATTAGAACAACGAACACTTTTGAACGAGCACTTGCAAGTCTAGTCTAACTATCGACAAGAAGATGAGCACCTATCCAAAAAATACTTTCCAACCTCTTAAAGCAAGTTGGCAAATTGAGAACTTTACTATACAAAGCCCTAGAGACAAATCTACTAGGACATCAACTTCAATCCACGCGTTGGCCATCAACAAGAGTAGAGGCCTACGAAATGACATAAAGGTTGTTAGACCAAGCGCACGAGATGCTGCTTCCTCAGCCACTCAGGGCGAGCGATGCCTCAGTACATGTTGGCACAAGAAACCTTGCAATCACTCCTGAACAAATGTCACTTCACTTTCACATGTCGATTGTATGGTGGAGGAATAGCCAATAGGTTAGTTTTGTATGTTCAATTCATTTAATGTAAGGGCAGTGGAGCACTTGAAAGCCAAGACTTTTGGGCCCACTGACAGCCTATATAAAGAGGGACAAGCACCTCCTATGGGGGTCGGACACAAAGAAAGATAAACATTTCTCTGTTCTAGAGAATCTTTGTAATCTGTATCAAATATATATACAAATCATTTCATTGGATGTAGCCCAATTTTGACGGTGGACCACGTAAACCATGTTGTCAATCATCTAAACCTTTAGCTTGAGCCCATCAAGGTTGACCATACTGGTCTTTGTTGACCTTCCAGTTTGGAGTGCTAACAAGGATGTCGTTAGTCCATTCCAAGGTGACTAGTAAAGAAGGGCAATGGTCTAACCGTGATATTAAATAACTCTTAATCACATGTGTAAGTTCAGAAGTTTGCTTAATGAACAGAATTAACTCTAAGTTATTTTATGATCGCTTATATCAATATCAAGTGTGTTATAGAATCCTTTCCAACTCACGTAAGCCAAAAATTTATGGTTGCATATCATGACATAATGCTCCACAAAAGTCTTGTTAATTGTAATGAGACAACAATATAGGAAAATTTCTTGTTTCTCTCATCAAACTCCATAGCATCTCATAGTCTCCATAAAAGTCTTGTCAATTAATGAGACGACAATATAGGAAAATTTATTGTTTCTCTCATTATACTTGAAATGTATATCCTAGTCTAAGGTTATTTCCTTCTCTTCCAAGATGTCCTTGAGTTCAGGAGTGGCCCATATGGCGACATCCAAGGACTTCTATATGTAAGTCCCATTAGGATAAACTAAGAAGTTTCTAAGAACACGATCAAACTCCATAGCATCTCATGTGTCATGTATCAATTGATCGACACCTAAAGTCGAACAAATTTTTCACGTCTCTTTAACCTACAAAAAGATGAATGAGAAGTTTTACTCCAATACGTTTTAATCAAACTTGCTATTAGTAGTACACATGAGATAGCATGGCTAGACAACGAGGTTCAGTATGTGCATTGAAGAATGCGAATCTGTTGAAGAAAATATTTTTAACCACTTGAGTTACAAACTCATTGCATGCTAATCCTATTAATTTGAAGATGTGCATTTTGAACTTTTTGGGTCACCATATTTTATGTTTTAGTCAAAGGATCAAACCTTCCAAGTAAACTGAAATCAAACTTTCATAAATAGAATATCGTTTCTTGTAACCATCCATTGCCTGTTTCTGTTTAATAGATTTTGTGTTTACCATATTTTGTGGCCTAACATCTCTCTCTCTCTCTCTCTCTCTCTCTCTCTCTCTCTCTCTCTCTCTTACTAGTTTACCTTTACCATATGTTTCTAACTGAAACAACAAGGATGGTAAATGGTTAGAATAATAACTTGTTTGTCATCATCCAATCATGCGTCGCCAAGTACTTCAAACAATTATCAACTTCTTAAGTTAGAGAGATATATAATGCAAGTAATTGTAAAAATTACCAAGCATCTTTTTTTTTAGCAGAAGTCTCTACATATCTCCTTCAAGGATTACATGGGTCACCGGGAGGAGGTAAGCCAACAACTCCAATTGCTGAAATCATCATATTCCTCTTTGTTTAGGGTTCATACATTCTTTTTTCTTCTTCCATTTTACAATATTTACTTTTTATTTTTATTGAAATTTACGAAGAACAATGATCTATTAATTGAAAGTTCTGTACAAATTTCCCCATTGAAGTCGAAGCTGTTTTTTTTTTTAAATGTTAATTTGATCGTTTTTCTAAAGAACAAGAGGATGATAATCTAATGTGTAAACAAGAGGATGATACCAATATTTAAACAAAATATAAGCTCAATCATCTTTCCTTTACTATAGATTCATATGTTGTTACATGTACACATGGAGAAACAAAAATGATGGGTTACAAATCCTGCATTATATGCGGTCTATGAGACGCTTAACTTACAAGGAAAAAAAAAAAACTGTATTAATGCTCCAAAACAGTCATTTTATGACGCTCCCTCTTACTAACTTTTTCATTCATTGTGCAATATATTCCAATTGAAGTGTTTTGATGAATGAATTCAAGCTTGTTACCCTCGAGCAATATTTTGAAGAAAGCTTAATTGTGTTTTTCTTGTGCAGATGTTATTGTTTCAGTTGTAGCCAATGACATTAGAGAAGTGTGATTTTTATTTTGTTCCCTTGCGCAGAGGGCTTCCATGTCCTTGAGCTTGTATTGTTAAATGGTTAACGTGTGTTTTTACCAAGGGGATGTTAACTATTTACCAACGCAAGGTCAAGGAGCCATCTTACCTATTTATGTAATTTCACCTGCATTTACTACTCCGGCTACATTATAAGAACGCCATTTGCTAAAAACATGTATACATTTGCAGAAAAATGGTCGGAAGTCTGTACCTCAATTCGGAGGGTGGGATCAAAACAGCCCAGATACAAACTACACCGTCGTGTTCTCTCAGGCTCGTGCTAACCGGAAGCAAAACAAGACCGACTTGACTGAGTTCAAGCGCAACAGCCTTGGGAATGAACAGGAATTCATGGCTGCTCACCCTCATCATCCTCATCATCATCACCAAGATGACTCTGTTACGGTAAGACGCTCGTTTTTCGGTACTCGGCTATTTTTTGTAACTGACGAGAGTGTTCTTCATAATTCCATGCTCACCTTGTTTTGATCCATATCCCCTATAAACGCACATGGATCATCACAAGGTAGAGCATTCCATTCTAGTCCATGATTTACATAACACATTATTCAGTTCAGAAGGAAAAGAAAACAAAAGAGGCAACTTTCACACACATTGTTTAACTCTTCACGCATCCTTTCTAATTTTTGGCAATTGAATAAAATAAATCAAACGATATAAACAAATAAAAATTAACAGGGGTGTGTGAGAATTTAAAAATAAAATGATAAAAAAATTATATACATTTTTTCTTCTAATTGTATTTATATTTATATTTTTATGCAGAGGAAAAAGACGATTCTGACTTACATAAATTGCTGTATTAGGCCTTGATTTCCTAAGAAGGCAAGCAAATCATCAATTCCTACCTGCCATTTGTAATCTATTAATTTATTCACATCATCATGATGTAGTCTTATAGACGACAAGACCCATTCGTCAAATGAAAACCTAATCAACAGCTTTATTCATCTCCCGGTACAATGTGATATTAATATTATACATTCTATTTACTATTTACTATTTACTATTTACCATGTATTGTTGCATCTTGCTTCTAGTGGAGTCAAATATAGTCTCTAACTTTATAAAATCATCATATTTCAAATTAAAACAAAAATAATAAAAACAGAAGAAACACGAAAAACCCAAAAACAACCTAAACCAACAGACACAACATCTCAAGTACAAAGCAAAAGTTGTTCAAATGTTGTGATAGCAACTCAAACAAGCATGTAATCCGACTCTACCAGCTTGCGAGCGTTGCCTCCTTGTTGGAACCTAAGAAATTGGTTAGGTGATGAAGATAGTACATATTTGTCATCTAGCTCAATTAGAGATATGATTGTGAGTCGGCAATGTACCACAACTCACACAATCGGTCTCATACATAAATGGAATCAAGCTGCTGCATTTTGCACAGCCTTGTAGCCATCACATACTGAACATTCTTTCATTCCTATGTTTATTCCTCATACACAAAATCAATCAAATGGTAAAATACACAAAAATTATAAACATTATCATGGCCTCGTTGCTAAGTTCCTGATCATTTTTTTATTTGGGCGTTGCTGTGAACATTTGGGAACCTTCTGACAGTGCTTGAAACTAGGGGTGGTTCGGTATAGGATACCAAATCGAAAAGCACAAACCAATTCCGAAACCGAACTTTTTCGGGACAAGATTATGAATACCGAAACCGAAACCAAAAATTCGATATTTCGGGACCCCAAATCAAACCAAAACAAAGACAAATCCCCAATTTGTAAATCCCTAATTCAAAAACAAGGTACGCAATCTTCCTCCAAATCCCCAGTTTGTAGCAGTTGCACCATAAATTCCCAACTCTTTAAGGGAATAGAATATGACTTACTTTTAAATTGGTAGAACAATTTGGAAGGCATGATAGAACCTGCAAAAAGTAATACCATATGGCTGAAAGGAGAGTCGAGAGAGAAAGAAGCGAATGAAAGGAGAGGAGAGGAGAGAGAGCTGGTGAGTCAAGTGTTGGTGGCAAAACCACCGAGAGAAAGAAAGAGTTTGAGAGAGAAGATGCAATTGCATAAATGGAAAATGGTAGGCGGCTAGGGTTAATGAAAATGTTAAGTATGAGTAACTAATAGTTATTAAGCATATAAATATAATTTCTGTATTGTAATTTGACAAATCGAGAGTTGGCTCAGTGGTGAAGTTCCATGATTCTCCAAGGGGAGATTAAGGGTTTAAATCCTTACATGCATGAGAGAAAATGAACCATTGAAGGACTACTTTTATAGACTGTTTGATGTTGTTAATCAAATGAAAACCCATGGAGAAGATTTTCCTAATGAAGAATTGTCCAGAAACTACTAATTAGTTTGACTAAACCATATGATTCAATAGTGAGTATGATTGAAGAAACCAAGGATACTAACGATCTCAGTATACAAGATGTGATGATATCTTTTGAAGGCCTTTGATCAAAGGCTTGAAAGGAATGTTGATGCAGCCACTTAAAGGGCATTTCAATGACTCAATGTAGGATTTAGGAGTCCCTTTAATATGACAAACATAAGCAACAATGGAAGGGCAAGAACAAAAAGTGGGAAGGAAAAAGAAATGTAAATGCAAAGCCTAACAATAGTAGTAGTACCAATGGAAATGCAAAGAACAAACATGTGTGCAAGTTTTATGACAAACTCCACTTTGGAGAATGTTGGTTCAAAGGTAAGTTTAAGTGTCATAAGTGCAACAAATTTGGTCATGTAATGAAGGATTGCAAGTCAAATAACATTGAACAAGTGATCTGCGCAAATTAAGTAGAGGAAATGACAAATGTGTTTTGTGCCAGAGTAGAGAACAAGAGCTACCACAATCTACACAAGTATGAAATAGTTCAAGGGTTACAACAATTCGATGAACTCAGTAAAACCTGTGACAGGTGTGTTTGGGAAGCATCACATAGATTCATTTGAAGCTAGAAAAGCATAGGGAGCAATAAAACCACTAGAATTGATTCATACTGATGTGTGGGCCTATGCATACTACTACTATCAGTGGAAACAATACTTCTTGATTTTCACTAATGATTACTCAAGAATGTGTTGGGTCTTCATGAGATTCAGATCACAAGTGTTCAACATTTTCAAAAAGTTCAAAGCCATAGTGGAATTGCAAAGTGGACATCAAATCAAGATAAGAGAAGTGAATATACCTCACTGGAATTCAACTCATTTTTAAGATTTGGGCCTAGAAAAGCAACTCACAATTGCATATTCACCACAACAAAATGTCTTACAGAAAGGAAGAACATGACTATAGTTGAAATGGCTAAGTATATGCTACATGAGAAGAAATTGTCTTATTTATTTTGGGAGAGGCTAGTAAACACTGTTGTGTATCTTTTAACTAGGTGCCCTACCAAAACTTTGACAAACAAACTCCATTTGGAACGTTCAGTGGAAGAACAACCATCAACCAGCTAATAGTACTTGACTCAGTATGTTATGCTCATGTATTTTCACAGTGAAGACATCAATTTGGAAAAGTCCAGCAACAAGAGCATTTTTGTTGGATTTGGAACAAGTGAGAAAGGTTATAGACTTTTCAACCTGATGACAAAAAAAATAAATCTCTCAAGAGATGTGATATTTGATGAAGAAGCACTATGGAATTGGGAAACAAGTGTAGAGGAGAAAAAAAATGTCCATCTGCAATTTGATCTGAATGGGATGGAATCCAACCAAAATGGATAAATTGAACAAGAAGTCCTGGAATATGTTCATCACCAACGACACCTCAACCAGCAAGTGTAAGTCCACAACAAAGTCAACCACAGAGTGAGAGCCAAGCTTAACTCCAGTAAGAAAGAGAAATTTAGAGGAGATCTATAGCATTAGTAACTACTGTGTGCAGTTGAACCTGTCAATGATAGAAAAGAATGAGACATGGGAATTGGTTAATAGGCCAAGTGACAAACCAGTGATTGGAGTAAAGTAGGTCGACAAGACCAAGCTAAATTAATGCAAAAGAACAAGGCCAAACTAGTAGTTAAAGGCTGCTCACAAAAGCCTGGTGTGGATTTCAATGAAACCTTTGCTCTGGTAGCAAGGTTGGATACCATAAGGACATTGATTGCCTTGGCAACTCAAAAGGGATGGAAGCTACATCAACTAGATGTGAAATCAACTTTCCTAGATGGAGTGCTAAAAGAGGAGGTGTTTGTGGAACAACCACAATGTCTCACAATTGAAGAGAATACTGACAAAGTTTACAAACTGAAGAAGGCTCTCTATGACCTAAAACAAAGCTCCAAGGGCTTGGTACAGTGAAATTGGTTCTTATTCCATTGAGAAACGATTCTAAAAGAGTCCAAATGAAGCCACTCTCTACACCAAATCTCGAAGTGACTCAAGAACCCTCATTGTGTCAATCTATGTGGATAACATAGTCTACATTGAAAATGATGAAACGGCTGAAGCAATGATTGCAGAATTCAAGGTAGAAATGATGAAGATGTATGAGATGAGATGAATGACCTAGGCCTCTTGCATCATTTTCTTGGCATTAGGGAAATACAACAATCAAATAGCATCTTTATTCATTAGAAAAATTATGCCCACACACTACTTAAAAGTTTGGATTGAAGGAATGTAAACCTATGTCCACTCCTCTATTTGCAAATTAAAAGCTCAAGAAGGATGATGGGAGTGAACCTTTTGATTCAAATATATATGGAAGCATTGTTGGCAGTCTTTTGTATTTAACTGCAAAAGACCAGGCCTGATGTTTGCAACTAGCATACTCTCAAGATTTATGCAAAATCTTACCAAAATTCACATGGGAACTGCTAAGAGGGTGCTGAGATGCGTTCAAGGATCCAGTGGAATCAAATATGAAATGGGAAAGAAAACTATCCTAATTGGATTCTGTGACAGTAATTGGAGAGGTAGTGAAGATGATTGCAAAAGCACATCTGGGTATGCTTTTACATTTGGCTCAGGTGCATTTTCGTGGACCTCAACTAAGCAACAAAGTTTTTCACTATCTACTACAGAGGCTAAGTACGTGAGTGCCTCAGAAGCAACATCTCAGGCCATTTGGCGAGATTCATACTCAAGGATTTTGTTGAATTGCAAATTGATGCCACACCTCTCGTCTGTGACAACATCCAAAAATCCAGTGTTTCATCAAAAGACAAAGCACATCAAGAGAATATATTATTTCATCAGGGAAACATTACAAGAAAACATCATTAAGCTTCATTACTGCAAGACAAAAGAACAAATCGCAAACATATTCATCAAACCACTTCCAAAGGACATATTCGCTTACCTCAAGCAATTGCTCGGGTGACAACCAAAACCAATTTAGAAGGGAGTGTTGGAACCTAAATTGCTTCTGGTTCCTGGAATTGAAGGTTCGATGATGAAGGAAGCAAGTGAAAAGCAATTGAAGTCGAATAGGCTTTGTTTTAAATGTAACAACTAGTTTTTCAGCTTCTAGTTTTAAGCTTTTAATCAAATGTCAAGTGTACTATCCAGATTAGATCGCTTAAACCTCATAAAGGCTAGGATCAAATATGGAAACTGGTTAGGTGATGAAGATAGTACACTTTTGCCGTCTAGCTCAATTAGAGATAAGATTGTGAGTTGGCAATATAACAAAACCCTATAATCAGTCTCATATACAAATGGAATCAAGTTGCTGCATTTTGCACAGCTTTGCAGCCACAACATACTGAACACTCTTTCATTCCTCATACACAAAATCAATCAAACAGTAAAATACACAAACTGCAAACTGCAGTGAGAATCTTACTGATTGACCTTAAAGCGAATTCATATAGCATGACATACAACGAAGATACAGAAAACTTTGATCTTATTATTCAAACACAATGCGATATATACAGGAGCATCTTCTCCATTTCTAATCAAGTTTAAGAAAATAATACAAGAAAAGGAAACTAGGTCAAAGTACCTGCAATTTTTAAACGGTTGCTCTAGAACGCTTTACAGGGGCTTTCATAGAAGATAGGTACTTAGCATCTGCCTTGTCAATTCCATTAAAAAGATATCCGAAAGGTGGCATTTCTATGTACTTTCCAGAACCAGAAACAACCTTCAATTCATCATTTTCCCAAACAACCCTTCCACCAGAAATGGTCACTTCAACCTTGCCCTGAGAAAATGGGACATGATCACTTCAAGAATTTGTTCAAGCAAAATTGCCACATCAGCCATCAAAGTACAAATTTGCCTAAAAATCTTGTCTGGCTCTTGCAGATGCTTGAATCGTAAATGCAGGAAGATTATGATGTGTAAGTAAATGGAGAGGCTTGAGAGGAAAATACTACATTGAAAAACTGAACCCACACACAAGGGAACAAGGAGTTGGAAGTGTGATGCAGGGAAACATATAACTACGAAAGAAACTATAACAATCCATAACCTTCCTTGGAACCTCTTCGAGTAGGAACTGTAATTTCATAAAGAAAAATTAACAGAGCTGCTAGTTGAACTCCTAGAAAGTCATCATGCATTCCTTAAGAGTAAAAAATAAAGTGAAGAGGAGTGCAGAATGACATTTTTGGAGCTTTAATAATAATTTAAAGACAGTTGAGAAACTAAAGTCCTTAACATGCAATATCTTTCACAGAAATGGATGCTGTTTGTAGGGATAGAATAAGTAAAAGATAAACAGGAAAGTAGGATGTCAGGGGCGTACAATCACATCCATGCATTAAAAGGCAAATAAAAATACACATACCATAGGTATGCTTCTATGCCTAAGGACTGAGTAAGCAAAGAACCCAGAGCAATTAAAAGCTAAAGTAAACCCACTTTCTTGTCCTTATTTTTTTCCATATGAATCTTATTACTTAAGGAAAATTCTCTCTCCGAACCGTGCGGGAAGGTTTACCATCACACGGCTCACCAACTTGATCTTCAGAATAGGTTAAACGTCAAAATTCTTTGTATCACATATTGGTTTTGGCATCAAACAAATTGGTAAAATTGCATTTGACGGTATCCATCACCTGGACACACAAATAACGTATATGTATATAGTATATCCACACACGTATAACATTATGTCAAGTCAGAAACCTCAGAACAATTTTGCTTTTGCTAGTATTAGACACCTGAAATATGTATTCATGCCTGTAGATCATAGAACCAATGTGTCCCATAGAGGGATCACTAGTTTTATAATTCTAAAATAATATTCTAGAAAAAGCATATCCCTCGTGTGAAGTGAAAATGATTACCTTCCCTTTCCATCCCTCGTAGACATTGGTATCTGTTCTAGAGTGGTGGGACTTCGCATTTATCTCAAAGCTTGAGTTTGGATTTAGTATAATTATATCTGCATCAGAACCATGCGCGAATTGCTCCCTTCCTAGGATATATATTGAAAAGCCTAGCACTGAAATACCATTGACACTGAAATCATTTTGACATACTTTAAACAGCATAATGGAAATCATGTAGTAAAAGATACTTTATCTCAAAAGTTCACAACTCAAATAATAAACAAGAAAACCACAGCAAGCATACCATTCAGTACTCGTCAACCGGACGTAGTCAGTAACAGAAATTTGACCAGATTCCTGAGATTGAGAAAAATATATATATTATCCAAAAGATTGATTCTAATTTAAGATGCTTATTACAAGGAATGAGACTTTGTGGCAGCTTACCACCATTGTATTCCATACAAGATGCATCCTCTCCTCAATACCTAATTCCAGTAACCATGTTAAGCATTAGAAAGTACAGTTAGGGTAGAAAACAAGCATATATCTTAGTTAAACAACATCAAAGATCATTTCATGACTACCATTTACACCATTTGGAATTTTCCGGAAATCATCTATTCCAAGAGCTTTCTGTGTTGAATTGAAGGTACAATGATCCGTTCCTACAAGCTGCACATTGCTAAATCCACTTTTAGAAAACATTCATATTTTCATAAAATAAATTTGTACACTATTAAACTTAGGCAACTGAAAATTATATGTACTCTTAGAGTTATAAATTAGGTCAAAATCTGGTTCTGAGTACAATGTTAAGGGATAACCACAAACTTGTCTTTTTATTTACAGTAATAAATCACTACAGTACCAAGAGGCCCTGCGAAACAAATCAGATAGTTCTCAAATAAGGTTGCAATAAGAAATAAACCTGCAGAACTCCCATTGAAAGAGCAGCTTGAAGGGCTTTGTCATGTCCAGCTGCCCTTATAGGGGGACTCATAACATACCTGAAACATCAGAAGACTATTGTTCTTAACGTAGCTCTTTTGACTGCCCTGAACATAACATAAATTAAATAGAGAGAACTCTTACTTAGCAGCAGTGATAAAGTCGGGATCCCAAAGCCAAGAATCATTAAGTGCTAACCCAGAAAGTACTGTCTCGCCAATCACCTTCTGCCCTGCAATTTAATAATCATTTGGAGCACGTGTTCAGTACTTAACTCAAAACTAACAGTTTGAGGGTGCATAATGACCTATTCAAAATAACCAATGGAATTTTTTTTTTTTTTTTAAGAAAATACAATAATCAATTTTAATGAGTTTCTCTATTGATTAGCCATGTGTTTCCAAATTGTCTCTTAGTTTGTTCACTGTACTCTTTCTATTAAGCCATCATTTTAGCTGTTTGATCTAGGAAACGATGAAGAAGAAGATATCAAAATTGACGAGCATAATGATGGTCACTTGTTGGAATTTTCCGAAAACCACACCAACTTGGATAAGAAATCTTTTCACTTGCTAAATTGCACTCTGGCTTGATACATAAGCTAACATACTATTTATGGAACCCTTTCAACAACTTGGTCCAAATCACATCACGGAACTTTGGTAACGGATGATCAAACATGATTTAGACTTGAAACAGTCATGTTAGACGATGAACTTGGTTTAGACAAAATTAAAAGAGAGATGAATTTGGTTGAATACCATGAGCCATTATAGAGTTACTTAGGCAACCAATGTAAGAATTTTGAGGAAAATAGGAGAGTGTTTATCTTATTTAAATATATAAACCCAACAATTGGTAGAACTTCTAGTTACCAAGAACAAGATATAGTTGCAAAACAAAAGAAAAACGCTAAAGCTAATGAAAGATAAAGTTAACGCAACAAAGAAATTTTAGATACTATGAACCTGATTTGCGAGCTTTAGAAATTTCTTCCATAGCATCAATGCTCATCACATGAACTACATAAAGGGGAGTATTCACAAAACCTGCTAGTCGAATTGCTCGAGCAGTTGCCTCTCCTTCCAGCTACATGGGCAATTATATTGAATCAAACACATACCATGTGCTATTAATTTACTTGGAAATAACTATTAGATAACTAAAAGAACCACATAAATAGGAAGAACAAATTTACCAAATGAATTGCAATTAATATGACATCAGCATAAAAGGATACAATTTCATATTCATTACCTAAAAGAACCAGTATTTAGACAATAACTACTATGCGTGCAGCTGAAAAGGGATTATATAGAAGTATATATCTTGTTATAGTCTTTCAAAGATAGAAAGACCCTCAAACAAAATCCTTTTACACAAAAGTTAAACCTGATAGCATGAAAACAGCAGGAATGTATGGCAGGCAGATTGCTGAACTATAAGATTAAAAAAAATTGTACGTTTATGTTGCCACAAGGCCATGCAGAAGCGGCACTAACTCTTCAAGCATAACTAATGTTCCATGTGAAAAGAGATGATGCAAAACTAACTAATATTTAAATTTGATAGAGCAATTTTCATCTTATCCAAATTATGTTTGCATGAATAATTTATTTCTACAATTACCACTGGAGGCCTTGAAAGAGCATGTCCCTCTGGACCAGTAATACCAAGTTCTATCATTCTTCTCTGTCCTTCATATACAGCATCTCCATTTTCTGCATGCACCATAGCTAACGCACCAAGAGACTTACATTTTGTGAATCCTTCTAGTAGAAGCTCATCATTGACCATGAAGGACCCCTTGTAGGCCATGAAAAACTTGAACGAGTTTATACCTGAGTATAGGATACGAATAATTATAGAAATACACATAGATGTATCACATAAATAGCACAGTTGATAAATAAGCCCACTTAATAAAACCTGGAACTATAAGAACCTAACCTTTCTTCTTGACCATTATTTCCATTTCTTTTGAAGTATGTTCATCCCATTTTGTAATTGCCATATGGAAACCATAATCCATGCAGGACTTCCTAGATTTTTTTTCATAAGCTTCCAACCCTGACAATAAACTTCCATTCACTGGTAAAACAAAGTCGATGTGCATAGTTGTTCCACCTGCTAATGCTGCCGCCTGACCACTGAAGAAATCATCAATAGTTTCTGTACCCATGAATTCCATGCCTAGGTGGGTATGAGGATCAATGCCTCCTGTCAATATTAAACAAATAATTATATTTAACATTCATGATTGGAGATGCTTTAATCTTACTACATAGGTGTAGTATGAAAACTGACCTGGCATGACAAACTTTCCAGTGGCATCAAGCACAGTAACATCATCACCAACCTGCCAATGGCATTTGAAAAGTAAAAACAGAGCAAAACAATGGCATCAATTCAAGTACAGCATAAAGAAAAGGAAAGAAAAAAATAATCTGAAGAGTAAACAAAAGGACATAAAACACTCGGAGGCTTGGAGCATATGAAAACTTATATGCATACATATGTTCTCCACGTGAGTCTGAGTGCTATGTAGATCACGTAATTACAGGCTGTTCATTTTAATTTCCAATCAATACATACTTCATTTTCTAGTATTGTAAGTGGAACAACTATATCTTGCATAATTTATATAAGAACGACTTTCAGGATTTAATCTAAATTCTAGAGTTACTGAGGTTGTTCTAGGAACAATTTCACAATTTATGATTTTTTTTTTCTTTTTTCTAGATGTTATCAATTCTTTAGAGTTATGACATTGTATCTGAAAATAAGTTAAAATCAGCATTTATAATGTTCTCTCACACGCCACAGAAGAATGATTTGCACCCAGCTCACATTGTTCACAAAAACGTCTATATTATACAGTGCTTGCCCCTTATATGCACTCCTACATCCTCTTTCCACATTGATTTAGAGTCAAATATTAAGGCACAAAGAGAAGCGAAATTAGAACATATGGAGGAACAAACCTTGCTCCCAAATTTGAATAATCATGTCAACCAACTTCCACAATAAAACCAGATAAAATTTCACCCAAAACTTAAGAAATACATCTTTAAATACAGATGCACATCACAAGTAAAAAAAAAAAAAAAGCATCGGATTTAGAAGGGGGTTGAGAAGTAACGACATCCAGTGTGCCTAAAGTCCCCACCATAAAACTAGTTGAATGAATTTACTCTAACAGGCTAACAGTTCCTCCTATAATCACACTAACTTATCGTACTTTATAGGCAGGGAAAAAAAAACGGGAACAAAGGATTCCATTGGTTCAGTAGTCCAGAACTAATAAAGAAACTAGCTGGAAACATGCTCAAAGGAATTGGTAAACCAACAGCCAATACAAATTACAAAGCATCTCCATCAAACCTGAAAAATCCCAATATCCCAACTAAAAACAAAAAGATTTGAAAAAATAGATATTGGTGAAGATTGTTTTAGATTCAAGTTCAACCCTCAAAAAATAAAGTTCACAAAGTCAACGGGCAGCCAGCATAATTAACAACCAATGAAGTTCTTTCAATTTTGAAAAAAAATAACACTACAATATAGAAAAAAAAAAAAAAAGACTGAAATATTATCATACCTTAATATTAGGCCTAACAGAAACAATGATTCCACCCTCCACATAAACATCAGCAGCTTCCATCTCATGAGCGTTCACCACAATCCCGCCTTTGATCAACAGCTTGGTAGAAAGCGATGACGACGATGAAGAAACCCCACAGGTCGACGCACCATGTCCAATTCCAGCATCACAGAACTGAAACACGTTAAAATAACAAAGTAATCAAAACGACTGAGATTTTTCTTTTTAATTTTCTCGGGAACCAAACGGAAAGTGAATACCTGGTGGGTCGACTCGGAGATCGGAGAGAAGGAGAAGAGAAGGAGGATCAAAGACAACAGAGGGAAGATGCGTTGAGGACTGGAGCTGGAAGCCATGGATTGAATACTACTCCTTCCTGGGAGAGGTCTGAAAATGCGGGACTGTGATCTCTTAAGTCTCGTTTTGGCTTTTTAGCGCCGTTTATACTTTTCAAAGTGGAAAATGTCAACATGAAATTGACCCCTAAATTAATTTTTTTTTTTTGATAAATTTACCTGCTCCTCCTCCTCAACTATTTGAAATTAGACAATTAACCTCTTATAGTTGAATTTGACAGAATTTCATCCACTTTTTTTACAATGGGTAATAGTGCAGAGGGTCATTTCAAGTGGGGTAATAGTTCCTTCTCAATTCTTTTATGGTTAGGATCCGAACACATCATTTTTATACACATTTTGACACGTATTTTTCAAGGTTCATTTTGTAACGTTTTTCAACGGTCTGAATCATCTATATTTCAACGGTTCAACGGTCTGAACCGTCTATATCTACCAAAAATCACCTTAATCAAAAACCACATGACCGTTGGATTAAATTATACTCATTTTAGAGTTTCTTTGCAGAACCGTATTTGTGAATTTTCTTCCCTACAAATGAATATCAGAATGGTTATGGATTCGTCTAATTTTTTTCAAGGATGATCTATGAATTATGTGAATTATGAACAGTTTGGATTGTTGAATAAAGTTACATAGTATGCCTTACAAGGTGAGTGTCAAAATGTTTGTAAAAAAGAGAGTCTTTCCGATCTTTTAACTCTGTATCTTATTAGATATTGATTGTAAACATTATTTAGCTCATCATATGAGACATAAATATAGTACAATGATGTGATCTTCCTAACGTTACCTTCATATATATGGCAAGTTCTATAGCAATCCGTACCCCGCCTATATTTTGATTAAAAATATTATAATTTCATTGAAAACGTTGATAAATAACTTTAATTAGTACATGTTTACTTATAGGAAAAAGAATTGGAATCGTCCTTGAGTTTCATGCTTTTATTAAAATATAAATACAAGAATCATTTTGCATTCTAGCTGTACATGCAGTAAAATGTAAGCTTTCCTTTAAAATTCATAATCTGATACCTAAAAATTAGGAATTAACGTTATTAAACTAAGGGCCAGTCCATTTGATTTTCTTTCCTTATTTTTTTTTTTTTTCCCTATGTTCTACCACCCATTGCTTTCCTCATTTCTATTAGGTAAACATATTGTTTTTGACATTTTTCTACGCATATGAATGCAAGGTCATATGTTTAACTCGCGTAATTGTGAGTTCGGCACGAAGTTATAGCTGACATCTTGTAATCTAGGCAAGATGGTGTCTAAGCTTGAAATGTACGAAGGTGATGCTCGCTAGAGGATGGGTTTTGCAAATCCATGCAAACATAAAGGTCACTATAGCTTTTAGTTTGATTTTAGTGTGGATTTTAGGGTATGTCCTTATGTAGTCGATTTGTTTTGGTGACTCAAGTACATATGCATTTAGATCCGGTGATGGTGTGATTAGTCATTTGATTCATGGAATCGATGTATTTTTTAATTAAATACTATAAGATAATACAAAAGGGGTGTGTGGAGTCATTTGATTCATGGAATTGATGTATTTTTTAATTGAACACTATAAGATAATACAAAAGGGGTGTGTTATCCATACATCTCTTTTTACTTTTCACACATCCTTCTAATTTTTAGTCGTCGGATCGGATAAATTGAAGAAAATTAAATAACAGAAATTAACAAGAGGTGTGTAAAAAGTAAAAATGGATATGTAGATAGCACAACCCAATACAAAATCCAAATATAACTATAAACAACTAAAGCTGTGTCTTTAAAATACACGTTGCGTAATTATTATCTTGAAGCATACCCAAAAAAATAAAAGATGCACAAACAATCAATCCTATATGCAATACGTCTTCCAATGCCAAAACAAGAAGCTAGGCATTTGCCATCGGCAATGTAGGTCTCAGCAAAAAATATTTTCGAAGAAAACCACTTAAACAAATCAATGTGATAGAAAAAAAATGAGAGCCGCACATTACCATCTACTAAAACTCAGTTCCCGTTCACTTGATAGGAGCATATTTATGCGACTTAATTAGCTTGTTTTCTTACATTTACATAGCTAAATTCTATTTATTAGAGTGTTTTAGACTATTTTCACGTGTTTTCAGGTTTAAATGACAAAGTTGGCAAGAAAGTGCAATTTGGAGCATTTTAGAGCAGTTTTGGGCTTGTAATGGATAGTACATGCATGGAGTAAGGTGGATGGACGAATTTGAAGTTCAAGAAGGGCTAGGAATGTGCTTAACATCTAGAAGAATTAAATCAAAGACTTGGAAGATAAGGAATCAGCTAAGAAGAAGGAAACATTATTCAAACAACCTAATCTTATTCAAACCTTATCCAACCTTATCTTATCTTATCCTATCCTAATCTTTTGCTACCTTAATTCCCGCTGCAAGGAGGACATCTAAATGACATTAGGATACCTAAATATCAGGTTTCTAAAAGCCCTATCCCTATGCCTATATCTATGCCGCAAGGACCATTCCTTTTCCTCCCTAGAATCTGATTGAAAGTGTCCTTGTTCTTTGTTGATTTGGAGTCTTAATTCCCCTCTTTCTCAATCATGTCGTGCTTTCGCCTATAAATACTTGTGCCGCAGCAATCAACCATCACACATCTCTCACCACAATTCACAACACACATCCATCAATCACAGAAATCACCCTTGTGTCGCAGCCTTGCAAGGAGAAAGGAGAGGAAACCCTTGGAGCCGTGCCTTGCCATTCAAGCTTGGAGTGCTGGAACATTCTTAGGTGTATTCTATCTTTTGCTTTCAATGTTTAATTTAAGTTATCTTGTTTAAGTGCGAACATGAGGAACTAAACTTGTTTTAGCTAGAGGTGGATTCAAAGCCATGAGCATATGTGTGATATGAATTGATTTCCTCCAGTTATTGTTTCGTAAAACATAAATGCGATTTACTTATCTGTTTGATTGATAACTTATTATTGTATGTTGATTAAGGATGCATACTTAGTTTGCATGCATGAATTTGATGCTAAAATATAAGGAATTTCACCTAATCGTTATGAACTTATATTTATAAGTAGTGGTAGTCACAATCGTGTTAAGTAAATTCATGGCAGGAGTATCATGCAGTTCATAGTTACGAATGTCATGTCAATGCTTATGATTTTCACAAAGCTTAATGATCTTTGATTGTATCTCTATTATGTTGTTCATGTAAGGAACTATTGAAGAATAATTTGGTTGCCAATGCGTTATCCATCCAATTCAATGAAATTAGGAAAATCTGAGAGTTAATTTGTGCAGTTCACGGTTAATTTGGGGCATTGTCATTCATGGTTTATAGGAATAGTAACTAGAAATCGATTTGTGTTGCATATTTGTCATGTGTGGAGATGAACCCTCTAGCTAGCCATTCACCCATTTAAACACCCAATTTCGTCCAAATTGTGTAGAGTCTTTAAATCTGTTTGTTTTTACTTTAATTTCGTCAAAACCAATCCCCCCCCTCTTTAATATTTCGTGTCTTTTAGTTAGTATATGTTTAAATTTGGTTCTTTTTAGTGTTTTGAGTCAACATAAGTTAGAATTCGTTCAAAATCATCTTTTAGTTCTTGTTTTGAGTTAATTTGTTTGTTTTGTGTTGTTTTAAGTTATTCTGTTTGTTTTGAGTTATTAGAGTCTAGTTTAGTGTAATTGAGTCTAATTTAAGTAGATTAGCAATCCCTCCTAATCCCCAACCTATAACGATCTCTACTTATACATACTACAACTACATAAAGAGGGTTTAATTTGTGTGTTAGTTTGTATCACATCACCACTGTTCATCATGTGATAGGGCTTACAGTTCACCGGCAGTGAACTCCCCAAGCTGCCCTCCCAGTACTTCCTTCCCGGTTCTTTTCTCCCTCTTTGCTGCAGTAAAATGACCTTCCTGCCCTCGAGGCCAGCGTTTTCTTTTTTTTTTTTTTTCCAGCCAAATTGTCTCCACGTGTTGATCATCGCATCGGCTTCTCCATTGGGTAGGTGTTTGGCCTTCTTGTTGCTTTTTCGTTTTTGTCTCTCCCATTTCTCTTTGTTGTCATTTTCTACCGTTTCTTTCTTTCGTAGACTGCCGTTGCTTTCTTTGGTTTGAGACACGTTTTCTTTCCATTTCCCGACCATTCGTCTTTGTGCAGGTTGGAGATTAAGAGGTTGTTTGTTGCTGAGAAACCATGGTTCGGTCGTGCTAGATCTTTTTTGCTCCCGGGACGCATCGTGTTCGGTCTTGGTGGATCTCTTTTGCTGGGGCGACACATCGTTGCCTGCAAAATTTTGGGTGTATTTTAACGTAGCTCTTTGTATTTTTCTATTCTGGTTTTAGATGCATGTGTTTCTGCGGTTAAGTTAAGATCATCTGTTAAGTGAGATCTGAATTTGAAATAATTTTTTTATGCAGAAGTTTATCTGCTCAACCATGGAAACCATTGGCCACAAACTACGTTTTATGTGTTTTTTTCATCGTTTCGTCTATAGTTAAGATTTATGCTTTGATTTTATTCTTAAAATGGATGTTTCGATTTCGTTTGCGTATGTGTATTTATAGCCAGCTTTTGTTATAATTGTCTGTCGATCATTAATTTTAGTTTTCTTTTTTCATTTTTTGATTCCTTTTTTAGAAGGTATACGGTTTTGAAAAGAACATGATGAGTGTTTTTAGTTCATGAAAAAAAGGTGGTATAAATTAGTTGGGTAATTTGTCAGTGTTTAAGTTTTGGTTTTGTTTTCTTAATCCTTGGTTGGTTTGTTTTAGAGATTTTGTTATGTGGTTCAAAAGAAGATGAAGGGTGTCTTTGATTCTTCAGAAAATGGGTAATGCAGTGAAGTCAGTCAATTATTTGGATAAATAAACTTCATGCATTGCAGTGGGATAATTCAATTTTATGTTTATGTGTCTATGCATTTAAACTCAGTGTTTATTACAATTATATTAAAATGGTTCAATGTTCTCAAGTTTTCCTAATATTAAAATTGCTTCCTGTTATTTGGTGGCAAGTTTTTCTAAATGATGAACATGAACATATTGCCTGTGATAATTTCTGTGGTAAAAAAAAGTATGGTCTTCGTTATATTTTTTATGTTCATAGTTTTGTTCTTTCTAATTGTGAGTGCAATCCATTTTCATAATTTAAGACTAAATTAACAAAGTTTATTCGATCAATGTTCATATAGCTTAGGAAGTAATTAAAGGACCTTAGTAATTTAATTTGCTATCTGAATGTTTTTAATTTCTGAGAAAAAAATATTGCACTACAAATCATGTTATTATGCAATTCATGTGTGGAACAACATTTGTAGTTCCGACGCTTGTATTAGGTAGATTTTTTGGAACGGTTTTATTTAAAAGTAATAAGCAACTGAACAAATTATTGTTTTCTTTGGATATTCAGTTTTAATTTTTACTGTGTAATGCCTCGCTTAATGTTTGGTATTTACGTGCGCAATCATGTGAGCCAAGTTAATGCACTATCATCGTTTGGATCACATTTGTACCCGTCTTTGTTTTCCTTTTTTATTGATGAATTGCAAAGCAAGATGCAATTGAAGCCTGCTCAACAGATATGGACCATGAAGTCTTAGCGTCGAAAGTCCAGGTTGGGAATTGCTATGAGATTACAAATTTTCGCATCAATAGAAGGGCGAATACAGAGTGGTGCCAAATGACAGCCAAATTGTGTTCACGCACAAAACAGTTTTCAAGAGAATTACAAATGAGTTTCCATGCATTCTTCGCCACAGATTTTTCTTACAAGACTACAATATGCTTCATCCTCGGTTGGATCGTGTTGATATACTGACAGGTAATACTATATATATATATATATATATATATATATATATATAATTGTAAAAACATTAGTGTTTGTGTCATTCAACTGTTTCTAATCATCTTATCACATTTGCTTGTTAAATTACAAGATGTGGTGGGTCATATGAAAGGAATGCAACACTTAGAACCAAAATAGGCCAATGAAAGAGTTGTGCACAAATGTGACATCGTGCTTGAAAATCTGAGGTAATTTTTTTCATTTAGTTTTCATTCCATTCACTCCGTAAAAAATTAAAATATCATCTAATAATTTTATGTCCTTTGATAATTATATAACTGTTTAACTATGACTGCATATTTTGTCAGCCAAATTTTGAAAAATCTTTTAATTGAGTGGTAAAATTCTTTTTCGAATTGGACTTTGATGCAGAAAAGAAGAGGCAAAACTTACGCTGTGGGGAGATGTTGCAAAGAATTTTTCTTCTCTGTCGCTAGAAGCTTTGTCCCCGCCAGTTATTGCTGTTTTTACAAGTTTAAAAGTGAAGTTGTACCAGGGGTATTTAATTTAACAAAATAATTATCAGTTTTACATCCTTCTCTAATAAATTTATTATACAGTTTGTCTTAAATGTTACCATTTTATTTAATTTGAATATTGCTATTCTTTCATTACATAGATACACATGCATTGTTAATTACAACATTTGCTTATACTTGCATCTGTTATCATACGAGTTAATAAATTATCATTTCCTTTTGGTACTGCTTTTTAAAAATTTGTAAAAATTAACTCAATTTGTCTTACATTGAGGTATTTAAATTATATTGATTGATTTTTTTTTTTTTTGTTAATTGTTGGTTTTCAAAATGATTGTTGTTTTCTTCGTGTGCAGACAGTGTTATCTTAAACAACACTGGTTCCTCACTTTTCTTCATTGACCCAGACATTACAGAAATAAACTCATACAAATCAGTGTGAGCATATTTAATGATGTTAAAACATACTGAATATGTGTTTAATATTTTTGGAATGCAAAAATTTTTGTTTCTGCAATATCATCGAGACAAAGTTGCATATTAGATGTTGCAGGTTTTCCAGTTCGGCAGATTCTCTTAGGATATTGCCCTCCTCTTCAAATGAAGTAAATGAAGCCGAAATCTTGCAGGCCATGAAAAAAATGACAATTGATAAGTTGGGTTTTTTGGATCCAGATTTACACAGGTATACAAACTAATCACATGTTATTTTCTTTGGCTAAAATTTTGTCATTGGATTCTTGCATTTTTAACAAAACATATGTATCATGAACATCACTGATGCAAATGTTGGTTAAAATATTTTCTAGGATGATACATTTTTGTGTGAAGCATCTGTCATACGCTTTGACACGTCACAACTGGTGGTACAGTGCTTGCCCAACTTGTGTCAAGCAAATGCATAAGGATCCAAATGGACGGTTAACTTGCCACAAACACCCAAATCAAATTCCAACTCCTAGGTATTTTCTTCTTTGTCTTAAAATAATGAGTTTGGGTATTGATGCGTTACAAATGTGACACACAAATTAAACCTTATTTGTGACAATTGTAGTAATGATGTAAGTAGGGATCGTTCTAACCAGGGATTAACTAGGAGTGCTAAACACTTGATTCAAATAAATAAAACTAACCTTTAAAACACTTAACTCACTTAACAAAAACTCAAAACAAGTCCACAAGACTCCAAATACTTAAAAACACAAAATAAGATAGATTGTAATGACTAAGACTTGACCAAATATGGGAGGATTGAGGTTTTGACGAAATTAAACTAAAATGCACAGATTGCAATTAAGGGCAGAATGTAAATATGAATGTGATGAAAATATGGATGAGTGCTAGCTAGAAGGTTCTTCTCCACACATGTTACACTTGCATACAAGATGATTTTCGGTTGGTCTTTCGATGAATTATGAAACTCAACACCCCGGGTTAATTAGGTCCGCTTAAATTAACCGTCAAGTTCTCCTTAAGTTAATGAATTGGATGATTGCATACGACAACCCAAAGCATTCCCCACAAGTTCCCTATATGAATTGCATAATAGAGATACAAGTAAGAATCATTAAGTTCTTTGAAAACCATAAGCATTGACGAAACACTCGTTACTATGAATTGCATGAAACTTATGCCAATAATTTACTTAACGCGATTGTTTATAAGCAACCTCCACTACTTGTGAATATAAGTTCATAACTATTAGGTGAAACTCACTTATATTCTAGCGTCATATTCATGCATGAAAATTAAGCGTGCACTCTCAATAAACATACATAAATAGGTTATCAATCAAACAGTTAAACAAATTGAATCCACAACTCATGAAATTCCAACCAAAGGTAATCAATTCATATTGCAAGCATAAACATGGTTTCGAATCACCCTCTAGCTAATGGGAGGTTTAGTTCCTCATACGTACAAGACAAAGATAAGTAAATTTAACCATTGAAATCAAGGAAAGGAAACACCTAAACATTTCAACAACTCAAACTTGAATTGTATGAACGTTTAGGCCCTCTTCTCTTCCTCTTTGTTGCGGCACAAGGTCTAAGGATAGGTTTTGGGGTGGTATTTGTATGTGAAATGGAGTGGGGAATGGTTGGGTAGTGTTTTGGAGGGATGGGGAGTAGTGGAAATGGAAGAGGAGATGCTGGAAATGGAAGGGGAAGCCACGGCCAGGATGGGGGAAAATGTGGAAAATGGAATGAACTGCACGGCTTCAGGATTGTTCCATTGGTGTGAAGTGTGTATGGTTTTTATAGGGAGAGAATGGATGGGAGAGCATGTGAATGACAGCTAGGAGGGAATGATTAAAGGGGGAATGCATGTGGAAGTGTGGCTGATTGTTTTATGAAGGGGGAAAGCTAGAAATGGGATGGGAGTGCACGGCACACCAAGGATGTGCTGGAAATGAATGTGAAAAGCTGGAAAAGGAAGGGTAGGCCACGACAATGGTGAGGGCATGTGCTGATGGTTTATGGGAGAATGATATTGAAATGGGAAAACATGTGGCTACCAACTAGGATGAATGATTGAAGAGTGAATGGAATAGGAATGTGTTTTAAAGCTGAAATTAGGTAAGGATTTAGGCTACCATGTGCAGCAAGGAACAAGGGATCCATAGGTAGGTGCGGCAACCTCTATGGCAGGTTCTAGGATTTCTAGAAACATGTTATCTAGCAACCTAACATGTTTTGGAACCCCTTTTTTTAGCTGCAACATAGGTGAGGTAGGATTAGGAAACTTCTAAGCCAAGAATAGACACTTTCAAATTTAGAAACTTTGGTTTCCAATTCTGAACTCTTTGTTCTTCATTTTCATTTCTTCATCTCTTTATTCATTCCTAGCCTCCTTTGGTCTTCAATTTCGTTCATCTACTTGGCTTCAAGCATGTGCAATCCATTTAATGCCCAAAACTACTCCAAAATGCACTTTCTTACTCCTTTAGCCATTTGGACCTACAAACACACGAAAATAGCTTAAAGTACTAAAATTACTAAGTACTAGCAACGTAAATGCAAGAAAACAAACAAACTAAGGCGCATAAATATGCTCCTATCAAATTCTCCCACACTTAGATTTTGCTAGTCCTCGAGCAAAACAGAAATACAAAACAAAACCTAAACCTTCCAAAAATGGTCTCAGGGATTCTTAATGCACATGACATGTTCAAGAACATTACTCACATAGATTTTAGTCATCCTTATGCTTAGGCACATATGTAATCATAATCACTCCTTACTAGTTCTCATTTAATCAATTTAAAACAACATTTGAATGTAGTAACATGCCTTAGAGAAATCACTTAATTCCTTACAAGATACTCTCTTATTTTCACACAGACTTTCTGATTACACACCCTACACTAAGTATATGTGAGAAGATTGATGTAAATATGAAACTAAACACTCACATATGTTTATAACAAGGAAAGCACTTTTCTGGAATGTATATGAATAAGATCTCATGAAAGGAATGCTACCAATTAGATGCGAGAACCAGGGACATCATATGCTTACATCAATTCCAAACTTCACATTATTGACAACATAATGATCAAGATTGAAGCATAAGGATTGTAACGGGGTAAGGGTGATTGGCTAACAATGAAAGGTAAGGATAACAAACGTTCTTTAAGCAATAGCAAGCAAAGTAATGAAATTTTACACTTAGAATCACTTATGATAGCAGAAACTCACTTAGACACAGAAGGGGAAAATTCACACAACTCTTAAGGCCATATTCAACGTTTTGGACCCTATCTTCAACTACCACAAACATGTGAGCTTATTTTCACTTATTTCATCTCTTTTTCTTTCTTTTCACAACTTTTTCTTTTCTTTTTCTTTTTCCACGAATATTTTTTTTTTCATGCCTTATTTCTTTTCGTGGTATATCAACACACACACACAAAAATTCCCCCACACTTGTTTTGCATATTCGAAAGGATTCCCTCTAAGTCATGCTTACTATGCTTCAAGAACAAGGGTATGGGTAGGTCCTAATCTAGGCTAGGTGGGGATGATATAGGTAAACAAAGAACAAAGGCTAACAATGGCTCAATGGGGGTTATGACCTACAATAAATATATAGTGCATGGGTTGGCTGTTTGGTTGATGGCTTCACTACACACTTCATCTTGATATTTATCATGCAATCATGCTTTGACTGGAATGGATGCAAGTTCTAGCATTTGGAACTAAATGATGAAACGCCTTCTAATTAGCAACCAAGCAAGAATAATGAGATCATGCAATGAGTTTGAAAACAAGAATCACAGATTAATACTCTCCAAAGAATGTTTAAAGCTCAAGTCTCTCAGGGTTGTAATGTTTGTTTGAGTTCCTTCCTTCAAGCATGTTACAAAAACTAATTTTTCTTTTAGGATTGCATGTGAAGTCATACATTATAATCATAACCAAGCATATACCAAGAGTATATCAAACTTTTCTCTATGTTTATAACTCTTTCTTAACAGTCATGCAATTAAAAATCAAATTCTCATAATTGTGTTAGAAGGTACCCTAAGACACAAACACACAAAAACGACTCAAAACACTCTTTTTAAGTTTTTCAAAACATGTTTTTCAAATTTTTATGTGATTTTCGGAGTTATAAAACAAAACACACTAAAACACTCCAAATCAGCTTAAAAACACTTTTAAAAACAGTAAGGAACAACATTGGAAGTTATGGATGATAAAATCCCACGAATTTGCCTCAACATACTTAGTTACCCCCCCTCCCAACACACTTCAATCAAACATTGTCCTCAATGTTTTAAGCTTAAAACCACACTAAACACAAGCAAACACAAAAACAGCAACTAAACTCATTAAACATGGCAGAATGTAAATAACAAAGAGAAGAGGTTTATGGACGCAAATCTGGTTATGGAGTGTAAATTCCTTCTTCTCCTTGGTGATTGCATTGAGGCTTGATCTTGAGTTTGACTGGAAGATTTTCTGGTTTCCTCCAATCGTTGATTTTTCACAAGCTAATCTTGAACTGGGATGGAGGATTCTGACACATGGCAGGCAAGCACGAGGTGGATGTAATGACCTGTTTCTTTGTTTAATATTTCCAATTCGTATTGAAGAGGGTTAGAGGATAACTCAACATATGCAGTTGTTGCGTTTGCTGACTATCCACAAGATTGATGTTTTATTGTCACTCGTCTTAGCTGTTCTCCAAGTAGATGTGGTCCCTTCTCTGGAAGTGTATTAACCATTGAAGATGACTACTCGAGAGCAACGCTAGGTAAGCAACCAGGGAATAGATTCCAGGTAGTCGGTTCCAGATCGGAAGACTGACTCCAAGTGCCGGCTGATTGCTCTCTTTCACTTTGCCATGCGAGTAAGAACAAGGACAAAGGAAAAGACAGGGACAGAGCATGATATGAGATACCTTTGCTTTTGCCCTTGATGATATGAGATACTTTTGCTTTTGAAGAAGCAGCGAATGAATCAGCACATATATTTGTTGCGCTTGTCTCCACATACTTCGATCTACCTTTTCCTCCTGCCTCATCTGTACTCCAGGCATCTGGTATCTTCTTTGGGGGTACATCACTGGTTGAATAGGTGTTCTCAAGAGAAGAAAAAAACTGAGCATGTTGAGAGGTTTGTTTGCAGCTACATTCTCGGCCGAGAAGAAAAGTCATGCGTTTTTGGATGTATGCCTTGCCATGAATGTTGACGTATATAGGAATTGTAATGGCAAGTAGTAGTGCGGATGTGGCAATGACCTCCACGCGTTTTCAACTTTGTCAGAGATCTTTTGACAAAGTTGCACACTTTATCTGAAAAGCCGAGATTGCGGCTTTGTCACCCACGCTTGTCGGCAAAAGTGTGTAGTTGGGATAATGACCTCTACGCATTTTCAACTTTGTCAGAGATCTTTTGACAAAGTTGCACGCTTTATCTGAAAAGCCGAGATTGTGTCTGAAGAGTTGGCGAACTTTATGCAGGAAAATCCGGCTTTGAAGAGTGGTGTCTCTTCAATTTTGAATCGGTGGTTGTGTCGCCTCTCCTTTTATAGAGGTATCGATCACCTCTAACATACACACTTTGAAGATTGCCCATTCGTGAAAATCGTCTCCGGCCCTTTGAGATTTTACTCCATCCAACCCTTCTCTTTTAACATCTTTGAAAATGGCTAACCCATGTAACATTTGCTTAGATTTGAGTCTCAGCAGTGATCCGGTTGCGCCGCGTCAAGGTAATGTATGATGCCCGTCTTTCTTATCTTCTAATGGCCCTCTTACAGGTGAAGACTCCGTGATGACGGATGCAACAACAGCTACGATAGTAGCTAGGAACCTCCTCGCTCCTAAAAATAGTAGGCTGCTTTCAGGACGGTCCGATGAGTTGGCCGTTCAAGAGTCCCTAGCTCTCAGTGTTCAGTGTGCGGGCTCTGTGTCCAACATGGGCCAACGCCTACTTGCTCGATCCCGTCAAGTTGAATCATTGATGGCGGAGGTGGAAAATCTTAAGCAAGAGATCAAACAGCTTAAGCACGAGAATAGAAGTTTGCACGTGCTTGCAAATAACTATTCGACAAGCATGAAGAAGAAGCTTGATCAGCTGCAAGAATCTGAAGGTCGAATTCAAAGTGACCGTCAAAGGCTTGCGGCTTTCTTCCAGAGACACCTTTTTCCTGCGTCATCTAGCGTTCTACCAAGTATTGAGGTCTCGAATGATCTATCTTCGACGCCTCCCGCTCCGATGCCTTCCGTTCCTAGAGTTTTGCCACGTAGTGGGGCTTCACGTAAACAACCTTTGTGAAGACTCCATCTTTTTTTTTTTTTTTTTTTTTTACGCACTTGTAATTTCTCGGAGATCAATGAACATACTTTGTTTTATTCAGTGTATTGGGTTGCCTCCCAAGTAGCGCTCTTTTACGTCTTGCAGCATGCAATGGGATCTCCTCCACAACATGCTCAATAAAGTTCTCGTAGTACGGCTCACTTGAATTGTGACCTCATACGTACAAGACAAATATAAGTAAATTTAACCATTGAAATCAAGGAAAGGAAACACCTAAAAATTCCAACAACTCAAACTTGAATTGTATGAACGTTTAGGCCCTCTTCTCTTCCTCTTTGTTGCGGCACAAGGTCTAAGGATAGGTTTTGGGGTGGTATTTGTATGTGGAATGGAGTGGGGAATGGTTGTGTAGTATTTTGGAGGGATGGGGAGTGATGGAAATGGAAGAGAAGATGCTGGAAATGGAAGGGGAAGCCACGGCCAGAATGGGGGAAAATGTGGAAAATGGAATGAATTGCACGGCTTCAGGATTGTTCCATTGGTGTGAAGTGTGTATGGTTTTTATAGGGAGATAATGGATGGGAGAGCATGTGAATGACAGCTAGGAGGGAATGATTAAAGGGGGAATGCATGTGGAAGTGTGGCTGATTGTTTTATGAAGGGGGAAAGCTAGAAATGGGATGGGAGTGCACGACACACCAAGGATGTGCTGGAAATGAATGTGAAAAGCTGGAAAAGGAAGGGTAGGCCACGACAATGGTGAGGGCATGTGCTGATGGTTTATGGGAGAATGATATTGAAATGGGAAAACATGTGGCTGCCAACTAGGATGAATGATTGAAGAGTGAATGGAATAGGAATGTGTTTTAAAGCTGAAATTAGGTAAGGATTTAGGCTACCATGTGCAGCAAGGAACAAGGGATCCATAGGTAGGTGCGGCAACCTCTATGGCAGGTTCTAGGATTTCTAGAAACATGTTATTTAGCAACCTAACATGTTTTGGAACCCCTTTTTTTAGCTGCAACATAGGTGAGGTAGGATTAGGAAACTTCTAAGCCAAGAATAGACACTTTCAAATTTAGAAACTTTGGTTTCCAATTCTGAAGTCTTTGTTCTTCATTTTCATTTCTTCATCTCTTTATTCATTCCTAGCCTCCTTTGGTCTTCAATTTCGTCCATCTACTTGGCTTCAAGCATGTGCAATCCATTTAATGCCCAAAACTACTCCAAAATGCACTTTCTTGCTCCTTTAGCCATTTGAACCTACAAACACACAAAAATAGCTTAAAGTACTAAATTACTAAGTACTAGCAACGTAAATGCAAGAAAACAAACAAACTAAGGCGCATAAATATGCTCCTATCAAATGATGGAGCCTTCACAAAGATTGTTTACGTGAAGCCCCAAATGATGGAGCCTTCACAAAGATTGTTTACGTGAAGCCCCACTACGTAGCAAAACTCTAGGAGCGGGAGGCATCGAAGATAGATCATTCGAGGCCTCAATACTTGGTGGAACGCTAGATGACGCAGGAAAAAGGTGCCTCTGGAAGAAAGCCGCAAGCCTTTGACGGTCACTTTGAATTCGACCTTCAGATTCTTGCAGCTGATCAAGCTTCCTCTTCATGCTTGTCGAATAGTTATTTGCAAGCACGTGCAAACCTCTATTCTCGTGCTTAAGCTGTTTGATCTCTTGCTTAAGATTTTCCACCTCCGCCATCAATGATTCAACTTGACGGGATCTAGCAAGTAGGCGTTGGCCCATGTTGGACACAGAGCTCGCACACTGAACACTGAGAGCTAGGGACTCTTGAACGGCCAACTCATCGGACCGTCCTGAAAGCAGCCTACTATCTTTAGGAGTGAGGAGGTTCCTAGCTACTATCGTAGCTGTTGTTGCATCCGTCATCACGGAGTCTTCACCTGTAAGAGGGCCATTAGAAGATAAGAAAGACGGGCACCATACATTACCTTGACGCGGCGCAACCGGATCACTGCTGAGACTCAAATCTAAGCAAATGTTAGATGGGTTAGCCATTTTCAAAAATGTTAAAAGAGAAGGGTTGGATGGAGTAAAATCTCAAAGGGCCGGAGACGATTTTCACGAATGGGCAATCTTCAAAGTGTGCATGTTAGAGGTGATCGATACCTCTATAAAAGGAGAGGTGACATAACCACCGATTCAAATTGAAAAGACACCACTTTTCAAAGCTGGATTTTCCTGCGTAAAGTTCGCCAACTCTTCAGACACAATCTCGGCTTTTCAGATAAAGCGTGCAACTTTGTCAAAAGATCTCTGACAAAGTTGAAAACGCGTAGAGGTCATTATCCCAACTACACACTTTTGCCGACAAACGTGGATGACAAAGCGGCAATCTCGGCTTTTCAGATAAAGCGTGCAACTTTGTCAGGTATTAATAATTTTACTAATCCCTCACCTCTAAACTATATGTCCAGCAAATTTAGCACTTCTGTTTTTGTTCGTCAACTGCATTATCTATTTTTCTTGCCGCTATAAACTGAATTACAACATCTAACTTTCATTTTCAAACATAGGTACAAGGTACCTTGGTTTTTCAGGATGAAACTAATGAAATCAGTGCTTTAATAACTAATTCCTCACCTGTGAACCATATATATGGCAAATTTACCACTTCACGTACTATGTACAAAACATATATTTCCATTTACTTTAATCAATGATGTCTTTCTGATCAAATAAATCAATTATGAATAATGTTTATGTTCATTAACTGCATTGTCAATTTTTCTTGCTATTGTAAATTGAATTACAGCAACTAATTTTCATTTATAAACATACGTACAAGGTAACCTTGGTTCTTCAGGATGAAACTGATGAAATCAATGCTGTGATCATTGGTAAATGCGGAAAAAAATTATTTGGTACAAGCTGCAAAAATTTGGTCTTCAATCCGAGACGAGGGGATCAACAGCAGTTGCCAAATGAATTTTTAAGACTGATAGGCCAGAAAAAAACTTTCCACCTCCGATTCAGCAGGCTCAAAAATTACATGAACTCCAATGATCTTCTCATCCACAATGTCTCTGAAGATGTGTCCATGCAACCAACAACCCCGCTGCCTCTTTTCAGACAAGTGGCAATGTCTTCCACTACAGTATCATCATCTACCTCAACCTCAGATGCAAGTGCCCAATCATATAAAAGAAAGAGGGAATCAGTCAGTATATCGCTTTTTATCGATGCCAAGAAAAGGTAATACATTGGTGAACAACTATCTTAGCCATCTTTAAATTATTATTATTTTCTATTATGCATCCCTATTTTTCAATGTTTGCCCTGCTTTTTAACAGTGATATGGAAGAAATTTCAAAACCCAGTGTCCAAGATTTTGATGAAGTTCCTATCAAGTTATTGAAAAGGTCTTTTCCAACCAGTTCAGGAAAGAACATCTCTCCACCAAAAAAATATTAGGTGACCATCTGTCTTTGTGATATTTTCCAGATTTTAATTTTATTCTTGCATAATTCTAACATCTGTTTTGATTTTTTACTTTTTTTTTCCTTTCCCTGGATTGCTTTCTCAACAGTCAAGAGGGTTTGATGCAAATGCTTCATGTTTTGCTGAAGAAAAACAAGGCATAATGTGCATGCTTCATGTTCTGCTTAAGAGAAGCAAGACATAGTTATTATGGATTTTAATAAATCCAGACAATGTTTCTCTATATCTTTTGCCAACTGAACAGCACAACATGGCCTAAATGCCTTAATATTTTTTGCATGTGAATAGCACAACGTTGCTAATGTTTTTGGCATGTAAGTAACACAATGTTGCCAATATATTTTGAATGTAAATAGCACACAACTCTGTAATATTTTCTGAGCAACTATTGCAGCCAGTGTAAAGCTACAAACCACTGAATTCAAATGTCTGGCCGCATCATTTTTTGCATGTAAATAGCAGCATACCAGGAGCTATTAACCCAGAGTCCATATCCTATGTTGCACTCTTGTTTTACAAGAAAATTTTCACAAATTTTATCTGTTGGAACAATTTTTCAAACATTTCCAATTTAAACAGTTTTAGTTTTTTTCTCCAATCATTTTTACGTTGTTTGAACAAAACATTTGACACAATTTTAATACCTGCAGCAATGCGCGGGCAATATAATCTAGTGTTTTACTACAACCTAATTTTAAGACCATCATTAGTCCAATCCGCATTCAGAATCTTCAAAACCTCTTCTCCAAAAATTTTGTAGATAATTATGAACCAGAACACGTCAAACTGTTAAACAACCTTTTGTCACAAATGTTGCCATGGTCTTTCTAGGGAAGATTCTCTCCGGATCTATACATTTGAGCTAAGGGATCAAATAATTTGGGCTTTTTGAAACTTGATCCTACGGCAAAAAACTATTATAGTTTTAAAAGTTTTTACTAACTTTTCTGTTTTTACTCGTTGGATCAAATTTTAAATGTCGGGATTATTTGATCCCTGGACTTCGAATGTATAGGCCCGGAGAAGATCTCTTCCCATCTTTCCATAATCTAGACAAATAAAATATATTGTTTATTACTTTGAATCAGTTTGAATTTTGAAATTTGTATGCGTCTACTACATAGATTTCGAAATGTAAACTCATTCAATAGTAAAAAATAAAGTAGTGAATATTATCACTGAAAATGCTGAGAAAAATATTTCCCCAAAATTTAAACCCAACACTTAATTTTGTCGTGAGAGTAAGCCAACTTGTGTTGAAATAAACAAAGAGAACTGAAAATGTTATTGAAAAGGATGCAACTCTTAAAAACTCACGACACTGAATTAAAGATATAAATGGAAAACAAAATTAGATGCCAAGGGAAAAACAAAATGATCCACAATCCCTCTCATTCATCCATTTCCTTCAAACGTGACTTTACATAATTTCCAAAAATTTCGAGTAAACGTGATTGACCATGGATGAGGAGATATGCTACATGGGCTTCATGGGCTTCATGGGTTATGGCTACACCTAACAATTTTTTACACAATTTGTTAATCTGACCCGAAAAGATATGAAATTAGCAAGTTTGGAATTGGCACGATAACGAGTCGGGTCATTATCGAGTAACCTGATAAGTACCTGTTAAGATAACGTACCGGTCCATGTACACTTGTAGGTAACCTGAAACACAGTAAGAAAACATTAATTTAATAATTTTATACCACTAAAAATTATAAACAAAGCTTCATGGTTAATTGGAGGTCCTTATTCCACCTGCAGTTTGTGAATTGGACTTACACAAAGCTTCATGGTGTGGATTTAGTCGAATTTACACATGTTAGTGACATATTGAATGTTCCATTTTATGAGTACTTGGAAAAAATTTCTCATCTTGATAGTTCAAATACTTCAATAAATTCGGTGCCTAATCATCAAACAGAAGTTGGAAACCTTTCAAAAGTTTGAGACTTGAGAAGATAAGATAACTCAAGTTTAATGATTTTCTTTGAGACAATGTTGTAGTCTTATTTCATTAGTAAACGAAAATACATTGTACAAACTGACAATTCTATTTCATTAAGCTCGCTATTATAAACAAATAAGTTTCAAAATTAATAAGATAGTCAGTTTGTACAATGTATTGTATATCTCTATATACAAAAGGACTACGCCAAAATAGTGAAACATTTGAATATCCCTAAAATGCCATCACTTGATAAGGATGAACAACCCATAACTACCCAAATAAAATGCCGTCAAAATCGTAATATAGAAATATAGCCCTGATGTTATCACAAATTAAAATACAAAATTCTAACAAAAAAAATCAGTTTCACGGTTTCACCCCACGCAGCTGGTTCTTTGAGTCAAACACCACTCCTCCCTTTTCAACCTTTGGCCAGGAAGTACCCTTCCATTTTCTTCCACACGTTTCATTTTTTATTTATTTTTAGTTGTCCACTAGATTCTTCTATTGGTACTCAATTCTGCGATTAGATGCGGCTCTCATTCCATTTCATTTAAAGAGAAGGCATGCAAGTTCAAGAAAACCCAACTTTCCTTTTCCTTCTGCCATTGTTTTGATTACTTTGTTCTCCATTCTGTTTGCAGGGGTTTTGCTTACTTTCAAATTTCAATTAGTTTTAATTTGGTCTATTTGATGGACCGACTAACCGTGTTGTAACGAATTTGTAAGTTGATGTATGGCATAGCAATTTTCAAAAGACAAGGTATGAGTTTGTTCTGTGACCTAAATTGTGGTGGTTTTGTGCAACTTACCTTTTTTTTTAAGGAAAACTAATGAAAATGGCTTGGAAACTTTGAGTTTTAATGATAAGGACAAAATAAAAGTAAAGTGAATAATACAGGTTTGATTTTTTAGTGTAAAAATGTGGTTTTTCGTTAAAATGAACAGTACCGTGGGCTTTTCGTTAAAACTCTTTTTTTTTTTTTTTTTTAAGCTGAAGTTCATTATAATACTGTAGCATGCATGTGGTTCTATTAAATCTTATTTCTCCGTTTTTCCTTACGATTTTTCATTCAATAAAACCCAAAACACACTCACACAAAGGGGATAAAATCCTAGGCTTCTTAGGGGTTTCTAATGTCACTTTAAATTCCATTTAAATAAGACAAACAAGAACCCAAGAATACTAATCCTAGAATTGGCTGAACACCCCTTCAACCATGGCTCTAAATTTACTTCAAAATGCTCATTTGAAGTACATCTACAACTCTTGAGATTACAAATTTTGACAAAATCTCACGTGAGAAATTAATAAAGCTTGCATTTTTAATTTGTTTGTGTGTGATTATTCATTAGTTGGTTTGATTGAGTGGTTATATATAAATTTTTTAGCGATGACGTGCTAATGGCATTCCGGAGCTGATTATCTGACAAATTTTGTAGCAAAATAATTCCAATGGTGCTGCTTGGTGGATTTTGCATATTGTTACGGCTTCTTGCGACCTCATCATCTGTATTCTCTGTGCTTCTGTTTTGTGCTGACGGGTAGAGCTGCCATGCTAGGTGCGATAATGGTTACGTGAAGTTCCCAAGGCTCCATGTAAAGGTAGAGTTGGTGTCAAGTTTAATGCATGTTTTCTATTTCACATAAATGATAGAAGTCCTAATTACTCAATCCTCTCATCCATGTTTATTGTTTTACATTCAATTATTTGCTGATGCCTGTAGGTGTATATAGGTTATATTGATTGTTAAGATAGAAATTTTATCACTTTTTGTTGAATTTTTTAGGTCGATAGACTGAGGGTCCCCACTCCAACAACACACCTCCCCCGGACGTGGGATCCAATTAGTAGGTCACACGTGTGGGAGTCAAGTCGGGGCTCACCCAACACGCCGGGCCAACGGGGATCCACCCAATCACGTGGCAACATTGGTCTACGTGGAGCCAAATTGGGACTCACCCATCACACGAGATCAAAGGGGACCCACCCAATCACGTGGCAATACGAGCCCGTCCCTTAGCTCTAATACCATGTTAAATTTTTCTGGTCAACAAGCCAAGGGCCCCCACTCCAACAACACTTTTCAAAATCCAATATGTCCATCTCCAAGACTAGGATTTTTATTTACTTGAAATGAATAGATTCTAGGCGTTTTATTATAGTGCCAACGCTATCTCAGTATAACAGAAGTAGAACAAAAGTGTTTTTAGTCGATTACTTGCGCCCCAAGTTACTTGGGCTTCTTGTTATCAAAGGATTGTCGTGGATGGGTTAAGTCCACATTAAGTTCTTTTTCTTGCCTTGTAAACAAGGACTTTTAGTTCATAGTCTTGTATGTTCAAATGAAGGGAGTCCAGGCACCTTTAAGGCATTTACGTGGTTCTTGATTGATTTTATTGATAACATATCCATTAAACTAACCAGATCTAGATGCACATGGAGCTCTTAAGATAGGAAAATTGATGGAAATAACTTGAATACATATTGGAGAATGCATTAAGTGGTAGATCTACAAATTTAGAAAACAAACAAAGAGCGTCGGGCAAGATTTCACCTTGTCTGTCAAGGTTAAACCTCTTGGTCACTTCTCTTTGAATTAATAGGGGTTTATATGCTAAAAAGGGATGGTTGGTAAACAAGTTTACACAAGGGAATCGATACTACACTACTAAGGGAGATAGCAGAGCTTTAAACTGGGCAAAAGATAGCTTGTCACTAAAAATGACTGAATATGGGTTGATTTCAGCTTTTGAATGCAAATCTGGCTTGAGAGTAGAGTTTGTATGTTTGTTTGATTGGTTGAGTGTCCTTGTCTCTAGGGCCTCTTCCTCCTTTTATAGGCAAATTAGCCCGACTGCTGTGGCTTTGCTCTTACCCGAAAGCATCTGAAGGGTAGTGAGTCATCAACTTTTTACTTGGAATGCCACTAGAAAGTGTTCTTTGGCTGGTAGTAGGTTAGTCTTTGTCACTTGTTACTTCAGTGGTAAGCACGTGGCTTGTATCTTGGCTAAGAAGGCTTCACTTTACCTTTGGGCTTGGTGTTGAGCTTCGGGCAAGTCCCTTTTAGTTGGCATTCTTGGCTTTCCTTCATCTAGATTCAGTGTTCAAATATTAACCCAAACACTAAGCTTCCTTTTTAATTTGACCATCAATTCAGTGTGTGACCCTTTACCAATTTCATTTTATAATTTCCCAACAGATAAGAACAGATGTAAGTGTTTCCACATCTCTACTCTTTTTCGGACAGCCCTACCTAACACAAAAATATGATACCTTTGTATACATGACCATTAGGTAATAACCTTACATATATGACCATCTTTATTGTAAATCCGAACATATATGACTATAATCAATATAACATATTCCAATTGAAGACGCCGTCACCATTTTACCACCACCATATGGTCCTAAATTTCTAAGAAGACATGAATCAATATCACCATGATAAAAAAAAAAAAAAAAAAAATATATATATACAAATGGCGCGGATTCAGATCGATACAATACATAAACACTCTGTCCCGAACCCGACCTATTAAGGTCAAATTCCCGAAAATACCCAAATTCGCAGGGAAAATTATCATCCCAAGATATGATCAATACTTAATTGTGCTCCTTGCGCTTTTGTCATAGACCTTGATATCTCGAAGGTTGTGTGGTTGCACTGGCCTTGCGTTCGCCTCCGCATACTGCATCAATCAATTTAAAAACATGAAACAAGATTTTGGTTATTTTCAATGGTTTTTTTTTTTTTTTTTTTATTTTTTTATTTTTTTTGGGGTTTGGGGGTGGGTTTGAACAACTACTTACATCATGCACAGCCAATCGAAATAGATTTACTTGATCCCTTGAGACTGTATGTATCTGTGAAGAAATTAATCAAATATGGTAAAGGGTTACATACTTTCATTTTAGTGAGAAAATAAAGGTATTAGCGTATTAATTGATTATTAAGGAGTATTTTGATAACTATTTTGTTTGCAATTTTTTGTTTGAAAACTGAAAATGAAATTGTTATCAAACTGCTCCTAAATTACCTTTTTATTGATGGTCCAAATAACGCCTTCAGTGCAAGGAGGAACAGTGAGTGAACCCATGTATCTGTAATAGGATTTCCCACGAATTTTGATTTCTCTAGGATCAATAATGCCCATGCTTCTCTCTTCCATTTGATCAATCATCGATTCTACATCCTTCATCAACTGTAATTAATTCACAGCTTGCAACATGTTAGGGTCATATGGTATTTTCATAAGGCTTTTTAGCCAAAATGGTTTTTGATATTTGCATAACACCTCACGTTAATTTTTGAGATTTGAAATCGATTGCATTGGTCTTTGAGTTTGTTTACATTCAATCATTTTAATCTTTCTATGAAAAACTCCATAAATAAGAATAAAATGACAAAAATATCCTCAATTTTGATCAACATTTTGACCTATTGTTTATTAAATTGAGGGTGATCTCATCATTTTTATCCTTATTTAACATAATTTTTCACCTGGTGCACAATCTCAGGGACCACTTCAATGGATTTCAAATCTCATGGACCAAAATGAAAAGTTATACAAATCTCAAAGATTATTTTGACTAAAATGTCTTTCGATAATATTAGTTGTTGTGGAGCCAGGATTTGATTGAAAGATCATTATGGTGTGCTACCTTTTTTATTTTTTATTTTTTTATTTTTTTTTGTCGTCCTTATGGTGTCTTTGCGGTAGTTTCCTAAGTTACATAATTTAATAAAATTCATGAATTGAGTTATTTCTTTTGTTAGTTGGATGTGGGTACTTCATATATAGTCAAGAAATTATATTCCACTATTACGTTTGACATGTCTTATGTACGCTCTTATTGTTCAGAGATGCAACATTTTTACATACATTTTGGCGCACATTTTTGTGAGATCTACTCTGTAATATACAAGTATACATATTACATACATTTTGGTGCACATTTTTGTGAGATCTATTCCGTAATATACATGTATACATATTATATATATATGTTTAGGATTCGAGGACATACGTTTATAACGCACATTTCAACACACATTTTGTAGGGTTCACTCCATAATGTATTTCAACGATGCAAACTCTTCTATCTTTTATGTCTTCCCTTAAGTAACATCTCTACCAATAATCATCCAAATTTGAAGCCATATAACCGTTGGATTAAATTTAGTGTTTCTTTGTAGAATTGAATCTATTCATTTTTTTACCACAAATGAATGTCTTAACGGTTTGCGATTTGTCTAATTTTATATAACGGTGATCTATGAAAGATGAATTGAAATATAAACGGTTTGGATCCTTGAAAAAAATTACAGAATGGAAGCCACAAAAACGTGTGTCCTAAGATATATATATATATATATATATATATATATATTGGGTGGATCCAGAGATACACATTTTGAAGCCTATTTTCTAGGGCTCACTTTATAATGTATTTCAATTATCTGAAAACTGTCTATATTTTCGTATTTTATTCATAGATCATCCTTACAAAAAATTAGACAAATCTAAAACTATTAAGACATTCATTTGTAGTGACGAAAATAGATGAATACGGTGCTACAAAGAAACACTAAATTTAATCGATTTGTTATATGGTTTAGGATTTGGATGATTTTTGGTAGATATGATTTTTGAAGTAAGACATAAAAGATAGATGGTTGAATCGTTGAAATACATTACGGAGTGGGTTGCACAAAACATGTTTGTCGAAATGCATGTATAATTTCCAACAATGCATGTGTGTTTAAAGCGTATGTACTGGAACCTAAACCCATCTTTATATATATATATATTACGTGGGCGGATCTGTGATATTACTTTTTTTACATAATTTTTGACACATGTTTTGTGAGACTCACTCTATAATATATTTTAACGATTCGAACAATTTATCTTTTAGAACATCATTCATATATATATATTAATATATATTACGTGGACGGATCTGTGATATTACTTTTTTTACACAATTTTTGACACACGTTTTTGTGAGACCCACTCCATAATGTATTTTAACGATTCGAACAATTTATCTTTTAGAACATCATTCATAGATAATCTTTGTAAAAAATTAGACAAACTCGAAATCATTAAAACATTCATTTGTAGTGAAGAAAAAAGATACAGTTCTACAAGAAATCCTAAACCGTATTCAACAATCATATGGTTTTAGATTTGGGTGATTTTTGGGAGACATAATCTTTGAAGTAAGACATTAAGATAAACAATTAGATCGTTGAAATACATCGTAAAATGGACCTCACAAAAACATGCATAAAAAGGTGTGTCAAAAGCTTATATCCTCGGATCCTAAACCCATATATATATATATATATATTATATTAACCATGGTTAAGCCAAAGATCTAATTGTTAACCATGATTAAGCCAAAGAACACATTGATACTCACCTCTTTAACATGGTGAGCAAATTAGGACACTTGAGTTTAGTTGAGGACGTACCGTAGAAAGGAAAGAATCTGCACGACCGAACTTGTAGAGAACTGCAGTGACAGCGATCTTGTTTGCTACGTTGGGATCGGGGCTTAGATGAACCAAGTGGAGCTCCATGTCATATACTCTGCCGTTGATGGAATGCTCCGCTGGGGCATGCCAGTGACATTGTTTTAGCGGATACTCAGTACCATTTATCTTAATTGTTCCAGCGTCGTCCACCCATTCAACCTGCAAATACACAGATAATAATTAAGTTGATAATCTTTTCTTTGTAATTCTTCTAGTTTCAACTGTTCGTTTTCTAGAAGAGAGAAAATGAAAAGTTATTTTAATTTATAAGTTTTGTTCTTTTCATTGTCCTTCATTTCTCCACCACCCTCCCTCCACCACTTATATATGTATGTATGCACATAATTAGAGATGGCAATATATTCGTTAAACCTGATAACCGTTCGAATGGGAAGAATTTAGGAATGAAAATTCATTTATGTTTTGGATATGGTTTTAGGGTTGCCAATCCGTATCCGGCCCCGAATCTGCCCCAATATAATATATATGTATGTATATTCGTCAAGTATTGAAATTATTTGATAATTTGTTTTGTTTTTCTCCTGTAGTGGCTGTTGTATTTGCTTTTGTCATTGCTTTCATTTTTTTATGGGATCAATTTGTCTTAATTTTCGTGGTTATGAGAATGGCTATGACATTTGTGTTCCCAAACTAAACTGTTGTCATCCCTATACGTATGTAAGATGAATATAAATCTATGAACAATGAACTGAAGTTGATGAAGCTTATTAGCAATATACACAATATCAGAATAATAATGTTATTTAGACATATAAAAATGATACATTTGTTGACAATGAAAAGGTTTGTTTTGCTCAGTCACTAGTACTAGAGTTTTAGTGATATTTTTTCTGTACTTGTAAGAAGAAACTTGTTTTTTTATTCATGTGGATGGTGATTTTGATACCAAATTATTATAGGCAGTCCATTGAATAATCTATCTCAAATCTCATATTTTATTGTTAAATATTGTTGTGTATCAAAACTAAATAAATAAATAAAATAACATTACCGAAATATCATGGCCTCTGTTCTTGATAGTTGCATTACGAGGTCTGTAGTTGGTCTTGAGCTTCCCTAAGTTTGGGAATAATGTAACCCTGTGATTTGATAAATCTATTGGAGATTGCATGCTCCCGCTGTTACACGCCGCCCATTCCTCCTTAATCTCCCCCCAATGCTTTGGCCCCTTTCCACCCTCTTGAAGATAATCAAACTCTCTTTCATCCTCTGCAATACATATGCAGTAAATGCATATGATGATTTTTTTTTCTTTAAAAACAAAGGAAAAATAAATAAAAACATGTTGTGGGATTGTGCTTACTTACCGACTTCTTGAGCTGTGAGTGATCTGGAATACGCGAGTAGAACTAAAAAGAAAAGAAAACAAGAAATTGAGATGGGTTTGCTTCGACGGGGCTCCATGTTTATCGCAAGCAGATCGGAGATTATTAGCAGCTGTTGGCACTACCTAGCTCGCAAGTGTAAGAATATATGGCGAGAGTAGGTTTATATATAAACATGGATGAGTTCCGTACCGTACGTAGTTGATAGAAACAGAAATTTAAATTGTACACAATTTTATCAATAAAAAAAACCAAGGAGAAGGCATACGTATCAGAAATTAGTGGTTGATTGTTTCGGAAATTAGTGCCTTACTACGATCAAATTCTTTCTTATTTAAGGTAATTATCGCTTGTAATAAAAAAAAAAAAACGTATTAAGACAAACTGTTATTTACTTAAAGAGTAGATAACCTAACATGCAACTGGATAAAGTTCTACTAAATAATCTGATTCCGGAAAATTGTGAATTGAAAAGTTAACATTTAATTGTGAACCATAACTAATTATAAAAATACCAAAATGAAGTTACAGCCAACCAAGAAAATACACACAACCAAAGTTGGCATCGTTTTCTCTTATTGATGCTAACATTAACTCATAAGTTGACATTTGTTATAAACATATGTAAACTATAATCCTGTTGGATTTGATTATAAAGAAGAAGCTCTTAAGGTCCAATTATTCTGTTCAACTATTGTTTGTAGAAATAAGTAAATGGTTAGTTGAGGAGGTGGGACAAAAATCCTTTGTCGTTTATCAAAATGTCTTCGTCAAGGTACCGTGGCATCATAGTTGTTTGGACTTTTATCTACCGTACACATGGTTCACCACAAATAAAAAATAAAACTAAAAAAACATAGCGTGCATATGCAGAGCATCGTACTTGCAACACATAGATTATAACGTTGACTTCAAAAGCCATTCACACAGCCCGACACACGATTCGTAAAAGCTGACGAAATACTAGAGCAATATTAAAGAGATTAAATTTTTTAAATTAAATTTATAAATAAAATAATATGATTGTAGTTTAGATTTTCAATTAAATATTGATTAACGTGTTTATTTTTTTATTAGTAATACATTATTTGAATTGCAATTTAATTTAAAAAATTTGATCTTCATAATATTTCCTTCACCTGTTTTGCCATTACTCAGGAACTAGCAGCCTAATGGTAACTACTAATACTGTAAATGGTAATTGTCTTAGTGGCTTCCTAAAAGTGCAACAGATCAGCCACTTGCTGACTTGCTATGTAACTAAGAACAGAGGATCCTATAAATAGAGAGATTTTTCAATGTGATCAGAACACGAGATGATACACTACATGTTACTGTACAAATGGTAAGATATATATGTTAAAAAGTTAATAACTTAAATATTAAAATTTTCCACTACTTATATAAAAACAAGAGGTGGTACCCACTCGTATTTCGGTCACAATGAAAAATTTCTCCTGTAAATGAGGGATGGCGTTTCCATAATGAATGCTTAATGTTTTGGCCAAACATGTAGACATAGGTTAGATTTTTAGTGCGGGAATGAAATTGATGGTTCGGTATATATTGTGGCCTATATATAATTGAGGGGTGCGGCATAGAGAGAAAGAGAGTAGAGAATAGGCTTGAGGAATTGTGTATTAATTCCTCAGTCCTTGTACCTTTATTTATAGTAATAAGGAGGAGAGAGACTTGCTCTTCAGGTAATACAAAGTCTATTAGGAAAGATATTCTAAATCCCAAGGGATTCCTAATCTATCTCTACTTAGGATTTACACAATCACAATATTGATATGAACATATGTCACAACACTCTCCCTTCGTAGTGTGCAAATACTTAAGTAGATGGCGCATCAGGTCTTCAAGCAAATGTAGAAGCAGTTGATGAAGTTGTCTTATCTAGTCGGCACAATTAGCGAATGCGAGTCTCAAAACAAACGGAAGAATGCATGGGTGGTAAAACTCACAAAATCTCAGTATGGCAAAACCCAAGGTGGGACAAAAGGCCATAGTCAAGGGAGAAATCGTGAGAAGTTGCATTAAGTCAAAACTATATGTCTTTAGGATGCAAGTAGAATGTACATAAGGGTATGACCAACCCAGGATGGGTGCCTCGACAAAACCTAGTCAGGTAGCAAAAACCCAGTAGGAAAAATGCTCCTAATCATAGGGAAAAATAGTACATTAAGGTCAAGTAAGTATACTTCTGGATACTCCTCCTGAGTTTGACAAAACTTCCAAATGAAACTACAAGCATCTCAAGTGAGAAAGTTACGCATACCAATTCCTCGAATAAGCTTCTGGAAGGTAGACTTCGACAGTAACGTTATGTAGAGGTCGGCAAGGTTGTTTGGGATTGGACTGCTTGACTTTAATCTTTTGATGCTCATGCTGATGTATACACAATATGCTTGGTGTTGACTTGTTCGATGTATCATGATATGGTCGATACATACGGTGTTGTCTCCATGGATCTTATTGGGACTTAACGATGGATGAAAGTCGCAAGGATTTTGAATATGCTCCACAAGGGTTCTCGACCATATCTCTCACGTGATGAGATACAGCGAGTCTTGTAACGATTTAAAGGTTTCGCAACGAATGGTCTATCTAGTTAACCTCTAAGATATTGCGGTGTTCTTTAATGGTAAAGACATAACCATTCGGGAATGTACCTTGTGTAGTCAGATAGTTAGTCTGATTCAACGAATCCCATAAGGTAGGCATCATTCCAAAGATCAAGGGGATGTGATCTATTCTGAGATGCATAGGGATAGATAAGCCCAAATCTATAGTAACAAAAAAACGTCTTTAACACCAAATTTGGTGGTGGCGTGTAGGCGCAATGTTGCTTTATGCCAAAAGATTATCAGCACATAAGATGTTCAATCTATTTCATTTTTGAGTTAAGTACAACAAACGCCAATGGTACTTAGATATGGTTGCCTCATGTTCGAATATGGAACCTTGTGCTCCATACCTTTTGTAAAGGTCTCATTTGCATCTAGTATACAGATGATCAAGGTATACTCAGACGTAACACCTTGTGGGTGTAGTTTAATTGGTGGACTAGAATACCATTAGAACTAGCTTGAAACTTCAGGTCGAGGTAATGTCGAGTTCCCATGATCATTCTTCTTAAAGTCTAACTTTAGGTGTGAGTCAATTTTCTCAACTTTAGCAATTTCAAATTTTGTACACGCAGGGGCATATATCCCTAACTGATCAAATATTCACTTAGACGGGTATACTACATCCGCCCAGATAGTTTTGCATCCGCAAAGTGAAGGCCTCATCAAAACCGAGAAGGTGTTTTTGTGGTCTAGAACTATTGGAATCAGTACATGTAAGTCATTTGGAAACTCCATGTAAGTTTCGTATTAGGATCCCATCTACAACCATGTTTATAATGCTGCAATCAATCACCTGACATATGAGAGAAGCCTTGCACCATAAGGCATCATTCACACTATTTCATTCATCTCATTCTCATAGATTGATTCTTCTAGTTGATCAATCAATTCTACGTTGACATTAATCAATGAAATGCGGTTCGTTATCGTTGCTTTTCATTTATGTCGGTAGTTACCATATAAATGAAACATCATCTATGATAATCTCATTCCAATTCTATATCTCATCCAAACTAGTATACTAGACCAAGAACTTCAAGCCTCGGGAGTAATCTGGATTTAATCTCATGAGATGAAAAAGATTGAGACAGTGATCGAAGGGCGGATTTGCTCATGCATGTTCCTCCAATTTTTGGGTAAGTTAATCCTCAAATTTACTGATCTGCCACACTTCTAGCGTAGGACAGATTGATTGGCGAGCTGCCAATGTACATGGGTCGGCCACAGTAGTGGCGTTCCTGCTTTCGGGACAAAAGTCCATCGTACATTTGGTACATTTATCTTTGCAAGCATATTTGCAGCTGGTATATGTGATCTCGTCACTTTTTACTAGATCAGAGAAAGTGTCTAGTTATACTCTGACGATTTAGATTGGGATCGAGATAAGACATAGTGGGGACGTCCACAATAATTTGTGTCGTTCTTTTAGGAACGTTGACGTTCTTATCTTCCCCTAACGGCGGGAAAACTATCTCATAAAAGTGACAATCCGTAAAACAAGCGATAAAGAGATCGCTTGTCAAAAGGTTCTAAGTAACGAATGTTAGAAGGAGAATCATAATTGACATAGAAATCCATCCTTCCATGAGGACCCTTTTTTTTTTTTTTTTTGTATGTAAGGGTGACGCAAAATGGTACATAGACCGCACGACTAAAGACGCGCAAATGCAATATGTCAGGTTTGTATCTAGTAACCAACTGACACGTGCTTTATAAAGTTGGGTCGTGACGGGCCTCAGGCGGACCAACATGGTTGCTTGCAATATTGTATGGCCCCAAATAAAGATCGAGAATTTGGTATGTATGACTAATTGATCCCGCAATCATTTGAAGGTGTTTAATGACTACTTCTGCTAGGTCGTTTGGGGTATGAACATGGGGTACTGGATGTTTAACTTCAAAACCAAACCGACATGCAATATCCATCGAAAGTTTTCGATGTAAATTCTCCAACTTATCTAATTAAATAGGTTTGATCAAATAATCAGGGTGGTAACTCTTGAGTTGTTAATCTGAGCCACCAGTGTGGATAATGTAGCTTATGGACAACAGCCACACGTGTGACTGATAGGAGCATATTTATGCGACTTTGTTAGCTTGTTTCTTTTCATTTAGTAAGTTAGTTTCTATTTATTAGAGTGTTTTAAGCTATTTTCGTGTGTTTGTAGGTCCAAATGGCAAAAGTGGCAAGAAAAGGCAATTTGGAGCATTTTAGAGCAGTTTTGGACTTGGAATGGATAGCATATGCATGGAGTGAGGTGGATGGATGTTTTTGAAGATAAAAAGAGGCTAGGAATGTGCTTAAGAGTTGAAGAAATTAATTCAAGACACAGATGATAAGAAATCACCTAAAAAGAAGGAACATTATCCAAAACCTTATCCAGTTCTATTTTATCTCAACCTTATCCAATCTTATCTTATCTGACATTATCCAAACTTATCTTATCCTATCCTACCTTATTTCCAGCTACATAGGGGAATTATTTTCACATTAGAACACCTAATATTAGAATTCTAGAAGCCTAAAAAGGTGCCGCATAAGCCTTATCCGTTCTCCTGAAAACTTGCCATCCTTTTTCCCCTTAGGAATGTGCTGCACCACCCTCTCCTTATTCTCCTTGGTTTCTGTCATGTAATTAGCCTTGTCCTTGTGGGATTGGAGTGTGTAATCCTTCTCCAACACAACCTTGCCGTGCTCCTTTAGCCCTATAAATACCCACATCTGCCAGATAATTGAGAGAGAGAGCTTAAGAGAGAATTTCAGAGAAAAATACAAAGAGTGCCGTAACAAGGAAGGAAGGAATAAGTAGAAGAGCTTGGTGCCGTGACCTGCAATCCAAAGCCTTTGGGATTGCTAGAGCGTTTCTAGGTGTATTCTATCCTTAGTTTTAGTCCAATGTTTGTTTTAATTTGGTTTTCAATTATGATGAACATGTGGAACTAATTTCGTTTTAGTTAAAGGTGAATTCAAAGCCATGAATATATGTGTGATATGAATTGATTTCCTCCAATTATTGTTTCGTAAAACATGAATGTGATTTACTTATCTGTTTGATTGATAACTTATTCTTGTATGTTGATTAAGGAGGCCTACTTAGTTTGCATGCATGAATCTGATGGTAAAATATAAGGGAATTTCACCTAATCGTTATGAACTTATATTTATAAGTAGTGGAAGTCACTAGCCATGATTGTGTTAAGTAAATCCATGGTAGGAGTATCATGCAGTTCATAGTTACGAATGCCTTGTCAATGCTTATGATTTTCATAGAACTTAATGATCTTTGGTATGTATCTCTATCATGCAGTTCATATAGGGGACTTGATAAGAATAATTTAGTTGCGTCGCTGAGTCCAATTCAATTAATTTAGGAAAATCTGAGAGTTAATTTGTGCAGTTCACGATTAATTTAGGGCGTTGTCATTCATGGTTTATTGGAATAATAACTGGAAATCGATTTGTATGCATATGTGTCATGTGTGGAGAAGGACCCTCTAGCTAGACTTTCACCCTTTTAATTCACCCAATTTCGTACCAAACTTAGTTTGTTTTTGCAATTACTTAGTTTTAGTTTAAATTCGTCAAAACAACCCCCATTTAGTGTTTTGAGTCTATTTAGTTAGATTTTCGTCCAAATCACTCCTTAGTGCTTGTTTTGGGTTATTTAAGTCAGTTTTGTGTTATTTGAGTTAGTTTAGCTTGTTTTGAGTTGTTCAAGTTAAGTTTTTTGTTTTTGAGTCTAATTTAGTGATTTAGAGTTTAATTTGTGTAGATTAGCAGCCTTTCTAATCCCCGGCCTAGAACGATCCCTACTTTCACATATTACAACTATCAAAAAGAGGTTTTAATTTGTGTGTTAGTTTATATCACATCAAATTTTGGCGCCGTTGCCGGGGATTAGCAAAATTGCTAATCTTCCCTTTTGTTTCTGTTTTTGTTTTGTTTGTGTTTCTGATTTTGTTTTCTTTTGTTTTCTTTGTTTTAGGTACTAATTTATGACTCGACGTTCTCAACCTGTTCGTGCACATATATTAGAGTTTGACCACGATTTTGAACGAACTTTGAGAAGGAAGAGGAAGCAACCAGAACCTAATTCACCTAGTTCTAGCTCTGAATCTGAATTTGAAGAAGAAGAAGAGGAAGAACAAGACATGGTTGTGGACAATCGAACAATCAAGGAACTTTCAGCCTCGGGATTAGACAATGCCGTGCCCTTATGCATTCAATATCCTAGGGCGGCTCAAGGCAAGACCAATGAGTTCGAATTGAAGTCTAGCTTGCAGCATCACATTCCCAAATAACATGGGCTGTCCATGGAAGATCCAAACAAGCATTTTAAGGAATTTGAAGTAGTATGCTTGAGCATGACACAATCAACGTGGATGGGAATATTTTGAAGATGAAAGCCTTTCCATTCTCTCTTATGGACAAGGCTAAAGATTGGCTATATAAACTAGCACCTGGAACCATCATTTCTTGGGAAAGCATGAAGAGAGCATTCTTAGAGAAATTCTTCCCAACTTCAAGGGTCATTCTTTTGAGGAAAAGGATTAGTGGAATTCAACAAAGCCAAGGAGAATCCTTTCCAGCGTATTATGAGCGTTTCAAGACTCTAGTTGCTTCATGCCCTCAACATCAAATGAAGGAAGAACTTTTGATTCAATATTTCTACGAAAGACTTCTTCCAATTAAGAGACAAATGCTTGACGCTTCAGCGGAAGGTGCCTTGGTTGACAAAACACCAATTGCAGTGAAGATCTTAATAGTGAACCGAGTCTTGAATGCACAACAATACGAAGGAGTTGGACTAGAGAGACCCCCCATAGCAGCACCAAGTTAATAAGGTAAGTTTAATGGCCGAAATTCAATCTCAATTGGCTAATCTCACTGTTCTCGTGTCACAAGTTGTTGAAGGATCCAAAATGCAAGGAACAAGTACTTGTAGCGTGTGCTCTATGCAAAGACACCTTACTAATCAATGCCCTTAATTGATAGAGAATGGAGGATGGGAAAGTGCCAATGCCATGGGCTATCAAAGCCAAAATCAACCAAGGCATGATCCATATGCCAACACTTACAATTCAGGCTGGAGAGATCATCCAAACATGAAGTGGAGGGAGCCCCAACAAACTCAATAACAAGGAGGATTTTTACAGCCAACCCCTGGAATATTTCAAAGGCCATTCGTACCAATGCAATCTCAACCACATTCGGCCCAACCAAATTCAGGTATGTCTTTGGATAATCTGACCCACCAGTGTGGAGAATGCAGCTTGTGGTTATCAACGACACGTGTGTCCAACCTGTAGAAGCATCAACCAATACCATAAAGTATCTAAATGGTTCGCAGAGTGGTTGAATCAGTCCACAAATGTCCCATTATAATCCTTTGTAGAAAAGATGGAAGGTGCTAAGGTATAATACGCGTCCAGGTATGATGACTTTACTTCTGGTTAGAGGATGCCCAAAATGGTGCATCACGGATCATCCTAGATATCCCAAACGTACATCCATAATGAAAATTGCTTCGAAATCACGAGCTTCTAGCCGGCCACATAATGGGCCTAAATAGGTGTAATCCACTCGTTAAGTGTTCCATCTTTTCTAGAATATGCTTCTGGTTATATTTGTATGAAGTGTAATATGGTAATATGCCAAGGAATTTTACTCCATTTTCCACATTGGTTTCAATATGGAATAATGCTCTCGAATATCCTTAAAGCTCAAAAGGCGTTCTTTCGGAATGAGTGAGTATAAGGTTTCCCTTTATGGTAAAATTAGTAACATTGGACAATATAAGGCAGTGCCATGCCCCCACAATCAGGTTAGATAAGCCTGAAAGGTTGTCAGGGGATGATTAGGTATGAAGTTACCAAAGAACTAGTCAACTAACTTCCCCACAAAACATACCTAAGCATGAGTTAATTGTATTAGTCACAGATGGTAATTTTCGTTAATTAACTTTTATTCGAGAATAATCGTGACATCCAAACACCAATCTTAAATCCAAGAATAAAATAAATTATTCACAAAGTAAACCAAATATACAAAAGGGTTCGCCCAATACGGTCTTCCATGTCAAATTTCGCTCGCCAAATGTGTTAGGTGGAGCAAAATTGGTCCCACAGATTGACTACGGGAATGGTACTCCTCAACAACATTGGTAGAGGCACATACAAGTGTATAACCAATGATTTATTTCATCAAAACTGAATTAGATTATGCAGGGTTAAGGTTTGGAAATACTATCCCTTATTTTTTAAGTTTTAGGTGCCAATGATCATGTTTCAGGTGTGATACCACCTCTTGGCAAGCCAAGATTCTACCATAGGTTGTAAAACAAACTCGAAATTAGATTGTATGAGATATAAACAGACCCAGACTTGGGTTCGGTAGGCTCCAATAGAAACTGAAGGGGTCTGTTGTGTAGCCTTTGCTGAAGCAGAGCAATAACATTTGGTGCACCTCTGCCGAAACAGAGCATACCCTTTGGTGCACCTCTACCAAAGCAAAGTATGCATGGCGGTGTATCCCTGCCGAAGCAGGGCACCACCATTCGGTAGACTCCAGACGAAATTGGGTTTATACTATTCGGTAACTCCCAGCCGAATTGCTGGGGTACCATTATTTCACAAGTGTGGTAGTAATTAGATTCGAGAATTTAGTAAACTTCCACTCTTTATACTATTACATCAGGAGCAATTTAGATGCAAAAGGATAAGAAAGATTTTCTTCCAGTCAAAATTCGATCAGATATAAACTTCATAATTGCACTTATTCATGGACGTAAAAAGGATTCAATCATGTTTTTCTTTAGGCAAGAATTCATCTTTGTATAATTGGAAACAGTCCATAGTGAGCCAAAGAGCCATAGAGTCCTTAGCAGTGAGTTACGTCCACTTGATATGCTTCAGGCATAAGTCTTCGAATCAAGATCATGGTGAAGGCTTATTTAGCTTTTCCACATTGTAACTGGTTACAATGATTTCGCAACTAGTCATAGTCAAGCAGGGTGTCACGTCTTGTATCCACATAAAGTAGTTTCTTATTCGAAACTTCCAAATCAATGAAATGAAACTTGTTATGGTTCGACAATACGCTGAATGGCAGAAACAAGAATGTGATTGGTGTTTTAGGAAATAAAATTTCCATAAACATCAAAGTTAGAACATTAATGTTCTAAGCCATGCTTGGTTTAAGTGGATTTAAGCATGGAGACCATCGAGTCTCAACATGAGTGTTGCGCGTTAAGAAACTTTAGTTTTTATGGCATTTTTCTCAAACTTCGGGTTCAGAAGTATGAACTTCAGGTTCATAAAACTTGCAAACAAATGCAATATATACAAGACAAAAATATATAAAGCAAGAGAAAACAAATATATTATAATGCGTAGCTTAGGGACCCTTTGTGTGAAAGTTTAAGGAAACGGCCCTAAAAATGGTATGGAGCTTTAGGTCCAAGAATTATTATTTTAATTAGCTTGGCTACGGGCTAGCAAAAAAAAATTGGATTAATAAAATCCAGGCCCAAATATGGGCTAAGAAAGAAAAAGTGAAAACCAAATCCCGATTTATAGGGTTTAGGGTTTCATACGGGCTAAGTAAATAAGCCCAAAAAAAAAACACACACACACTTTTTTTTTCACATGAATTCGACTGCAGGTCTAACTAAAAAAAAAAAAAAAAGGCTGAAAACCCAAAAAGAATTGGAGAATGAGCCCAAGCTCAGAATGGGCTGCTAGGCTGGCTGCTGATGCAACAGGTCTAAAACCCAAATGGGTCGAGAGGTTCTAGGCCTAAATTGGTGCTATTTGTTGGGTGTGGGCCGAGAGTAGTGCAGGTCCAAGGCCTCTAGGGGATGTAATTTGAGCCCATCTGCGATGACACACCCCAACCCAAAATGTCCACCTGAACTCTGAATTGAGTTGTGCTGGTCGACACCTGGAGGGTGACGAAGCCATAAAGTGTAGCGATGTGGAAAATGTGAATAAATTCAAACCTAAAAGTGCCTAAATATAAGAGTGCACTGGTGAGCGAGAATGAACCCATTTCACACGTGATGTCAGAGCATAAGTAAAGTACAGTAAGGTAGGATGAGAATCGTACCATCGAAGGTAACCATCTATACCAAGATTTACCAAGAATCTTCGTCGACAAAAAGCTCAACCACTAAAACCTGGAGGGGCGAAAAATAAGAGTGAGTGGGCCTAAAAATAAAGATTTGTAAAAACCTTTTAGAAAACATAATAACCTCTCGCCGTAAAACAAGTATAGTTTCCAAAATATACATACTACATATAGTATGAAAATACTTACCAGAGTTAGCAGTATCTCAAGAATGCCATACGTCACAAACTTTCATAAATAAACGCATGACGTCCGTAAGTGCAGTTCATGCAGTGGTATTCTATCATGAACAGGACTGGGTGTAAGAATAATATATGCTCTAGTACTACAATCACGTGAAGAATGGCGCTATACGTAGCACATACGAGTCCTAATTGCCTATACCAATCTAGGATAGGACTGGCACCTACAATGGATCCAAAGTGAGCGTACGGTGCGATGTGCACATATACGTGAAAGCCTGGCCATGTAGTCATGCCACAGTGACTCGATAACTCTAGTCAACAACACATTATTCATGAACATAAATATAATTAAGGCATCCTCTTATAATAAGCTTACATAAGCATCCCGTAGGATTATTTTATACTTTCCCAACCATGAGGCATTTCTTATGAACTTTAATTTAATTATGGCAATCACATAAAGAATTCATTACTAGATGTATCTATGGAGACTAAATAAATATATGTATATATCAAAGAAAAGACCTACTCACATTTCATGTTGTCCAGTCGAACCCGCCTCGTAGTATGGAGAGTCCTTGCGATGCGTTTCACCCAGAAACGAAACCATTTATGTAAATACGCAACGTACAGAGAACTATTTTAAAATGATCGAATTTCAAAAAACGGAGGGCAAATTTGGATCCGGCACAGTCGAAAAACCTAATGAAGGACTTGAGGTTCCTCCACGCGTTGCCACAAGTGGCTGCAAAGGCAGCCACATGCCGTACTCGTCGACCACCCTCATAAGTCTACGCGTTCCCACGTGCCTGCGAGTACAAATGTACTAAGCATAGGTTTGGCCTGATTTCTGGGCCATCTTTTAGAGTTAATATCTAGATCAAATCACCACCAAAATCGATGATACAACAACCAATTTGAAGCTAGAAATGTAGGGAATCAGTTTATACCTATTGAGGGACCAATCGTGGTTGGTGTTGGCCAGGAATTTGGTTTGAAAGTGGTCGGATCACCATAGTTTCCATTTCCAAGAAATATAGAAAAATCTTCTCCCTCGTCTAATTCGCACTAACCTTTCCCCAAATCATATTCAAAGGTTAAAAAAATGGTACCAGATCACGTTTAAAAGGAAAATCAGAAAGACTTCAAGACTTACCATGGTGGTGCAATGCTTCTGTGCACATAGAGTGGAGAGAGTGTTCGTGTGGAAAGACGACAAGGTGAATGACAAGATGGTATGGTCTGGCTTGCTAGAATGGCCATCGTCGTGAGTGGTTAACGGTGGTGTTGGCCACTGCAACTTCTCAGTGTTTCATTGAGAGAGAAAAGAGTTGTTAAGAAGAAAGGTCAAGAAAGAAATGAGAGGGAATATGAGAGAACAGACGAGAGAGTGACAGAGTGATATGGTTACCCGAGGACATGCCGGAGTACGCAGCAAACGACGATGGGGCTCTTTGCCTTACGTTGCATAGAGAGAGTTTGAAGATGAGAGATGATGGGTGAGAGAATACGAAATAGAGGTTCGAGAGAAAGATGAGGGGTGAGAGAGAGAGAGAGAGAATCACGGCAGTCGACAGTGGTTCATGATTAATCCTGATGGTCGTGCTTGCCGTTCCGACCAGAGTAGTGCAGTGTGACTTCTGTGTTTGTACAAAGAGAGATGAAAATTAGTTGAGAGGAAGAGAGAGTATGAAGAGAGAGAGAGAGACGTGACCAATGAATGAATAGCCTAGAAAATGGGGGACACAGAAGAGAGGGAATAGTATAGGGTGTGGGCCCCACGGGCGAAAATGAATTATTAAAATATTTAAATTATCAAATCGGAAAATAATAATATAATAATTTAATAATTTAAAAAAAAGTATAAAATATAAAATAGTAATTTTTCACAAAACTATTTTTCAAATTCATAGTTCTGTAAAATCTTCATCATAACTCTAATTTTGACTCCGCTTACGCCTACGCATTCGTATTATTGCGTACTACACAAATACGCCAAAAGAACAAGTCATACGTCTCTCTAAAAAATGGTCAATGAAAGTTAAAATCCTTGCTTGTAGGGGCATTTTCATCAATTCACACTTTTAAAATTTCTAAAATCATAGAATTAGGAATAGGTTGTCACATGCGATAGGTGAAAGGTTTCATATGGAAACATTAGAGGCCGACGGCGTCATAGGGGCGAGCATGAATCACAAGTGTCGAGGTTTAGGCCGTCGTCTGGAATTTTGAAAAGTGAGACAGTGGAAAATGGCTAGGGAGGCTCCAGGAATCTCAATGGGTATCTAAAGAAATTCGATGAAGTGTTTCGACCGGAAAATTGATCTCCATCATTGAGATCGATGGTGGTGGACAAATTCTGGCATCACCACTCTCCTATAATCACTGAGATTTGGTGATGAGTGCGGCTACGGGCACAGTCCTCGATTCTGTTGAGGTGCAAAAGGCTAGAGGAAGAAGACGTCTAAAATGATGTCGTTCTGTGCTGGGGCCATAAGCTATATGGCTCAACTGGGCTTGGCTCAGCCGTGGGCTGCAAGCCATGGTTTAGACACAGGCCAACGCGAGCTTAGTGCTCAAGCACTAGGCTCTCATAGATCAGGCCCAAATCTGAAACATATATATATATATATCCGTGTTTTCAGGCCCTAGTCGAGTTCTAGGGTTTTATTCTTTCTTTTTGCTTTCTTTATTCACACATATTTAATTCACATAATAAGACTGTTATGAATATAATGCATAAACAATTTATGTAGAATCTAAAATTTGTAAATCATAAAGTTGGGTCATGCATTATGGTAAAGGTTCATGCAATCAAGGCTGAAAAATTATTGAGATAAACACCGTTGTTTTAGAAAAACCTGGATTGCGTGATGAATATTATGAACGGGTTTATAGAAATTCTTTCTTCAATTTCGGCTTTCATCTTCAAGCTGGATTGCGTGATGAATATTGTGAATAGGTTCATAGAAATTCTTTCTTCAATTTCGGCTTTCATCTTCAAACTTGTATCACGTTCAACATAAGAAAAGAAAATAAATTGAATCAATAAAAGTATACAAATTCAATAAAATCAAAATTTAATCAATTAAAAATAATTGAAACGTAATACTCCCCTGATTGAACATGAATAAAGTCTTTTTAGCACAGTGTGAAGAGCGTGCAGATAACATGTTGTGGCCTATATTTAAATGAGGGGTGTCGCCTAGAGAGAAAGATAGTGGAGAATAGGCTTGAGGAATTATGTATTAATTCCCCAGTCCTTGTGCCTTTATTTATAGTAATAAGGAGGAGAGAAACTTGCTCTCCAAGTAATACAAAGTCTACTAGGAAAGATCTTCTAAATTCCAAAGGATTATTAATCTATCTCTACGTAGGATTTACATAATCACAATATTGATAAGAACATATGTCACAACAATATATATATATATATATATATATTATTTTATACATTAAACTCAAATCTTAGACTTCATATTTATATGATTTGGGCATAACTTTTTCCGTTTGCTTAGATCATGTACATTGGCTCATTGAAGATTCATTGTTATCTTGTTATCTTGGAGGAGCTGATTTTCCTCGAGATCATATTTGCATTTCTACATTTCTAAAGTGACAAGGATAACCTATAGCCTTCATTACTTAGAAGCCAAATCTACAAGGGAGAGAATCTTTGTTAGGTACTTAGCTACCACATAGAGAATATGATATATTCTTAACTGATTAAGCTTGATTGTACTTATTTGACAGCTTTTTACTATATCTTGTTCTTAGGTGTGGTCTGCTGAATGACCCCCAATTTTCCAAGTGGAGGTTTCTAGTAATCAATCTTGTTACATATCTAGTTCTTGTTTTTTACTCACTTTGTGTTTACATACAATTTGGATATATTGCTTGAGTGAGAAGTTTCAAGTGTAAAGTGTATTATTCATTACTGCGAGGAATCAAATCTTGCTTATTGTAAACTGTTAGCCTTTAATGAATCTGAGCAAGATCTATCCTCCCATTCATTTGCATTATTTGTTTGCAGTGTGGTTTTTAGCTTTAAAGAGTAAGAGGCTTAAAACCTATTTTTATTTGCCTCGGAATTTTCGCATCAGTAACTACTCCTTGTGTTAGGATGCCAAGTGGCATCATCACAATGTGCCAAATGCACTGTCAAGATGACAGAATATTAGTAGATAAGGTTGGTTTGTTAGAAGTTGTTAGAAGGTAGCTTATGGAGTAAGCTAGGAAAGTTACTATATAAGGAATGAGTTGTAATAATTATACAGTTATATTGTAATGTTGATTGGTTAATGCACGATATTACCATACAATTGTGAAGATGTAGAAAAGGTTTCTAATATTGGTATCAGCCAATCCAGGATTCTTCTCGATCCTTCAATGTTGTATGACTCGCCAAGTTTCCCAGAAAGCTATGGAATTCAGAATTTCTAATCTGGAAACCATGATCGCCGATCTCAAAATTGAGTTCAAGAACAGTCAATAGATGATTCTGATGCAGCTACAATCATTGGCAGCCAAGGGTAACGATGGTTCTTGCTGCAAGTCTTATGAAGCTATGTCGATGAATTTGAACCTACAGGATGGAGTAAACCCTACTTTTGGCCCCAATTATGGTCGTCAGGATTATGGTCAGAATCCTACCTAGCAAGTGCAATCTCCGTTCTTGAAGATGGACTTCCTAAGATTCATGGAGGGTGATGACCCTTTGGGATGGGTTTATAAAACTGAGCACTACTTTAAATTCTTCAACATTGAAGACTCAAAGAAAGTAAATGGCGTCTTTCCACATGGAGGGTGAAGCTCTCCAATGGTTCCAGTGGGCAAAGTGTCTCACAAATTACTCAACTTGGGAAAATTTCATGAAGATCTTTTGTCAAAAATTCGGACCCTTTGAGTTTGAAGATTTTGCAGAGAATTTGGTTAAGTTAAAGCAGACAGGAACTCTTTGAGATTATATCTTGGATTTTTGTCGACTATCCAATCGCACAAAAGATATAAGTCTTACTCTTCTCAAATCTTATTTCATTGGTGGGTTAAAAGCAGAATTGAGGTATGATGTGAAGCTTCTTAAACCTAAAGATGTTCTTGAAGCTTTTGCATTTGCCCAACAAATTGATGCCAATCTCTTAGATTTAAAGGTAAAATCTTGGCACAAATCACCCATAATTCAACCCAGTTTTCAATCACTAGTCTTGGAAAATGCCACTAATCAAGCAATGGTTGATAATCGTCCTAAGTTTAACAATGTTCGAAGGTTAACGCCTGAAGAAGTAGACCACTATAGGACAAATAGGTTATGTTTTCACTACAAAGAGAAATATGTAAGGGGTCACTCTTGTGAGGATAAGCAATTACTGCTTATTGATGTTCAAGATGTTCAAAATCCTGAGATTGCAGAAGTAGAAAATGAAGCTTGGAAAATGAAGAACTAGAAATTACTACATGTGCTTTAATCAGCACTCTTGCACCTTCTACAATTAATACCGTGAAAGTTTCTGGATTTATCAAGAACTATCCTATTACAATTCTTATTGATTAGGCAACTCTCATAATTTTGTTGATATTGGTTTAGTTAAGAGATTGACTGGACACACTTTTAATATAAAGATTGTAGAGTGGCTATAAAAGATACCTTGGCTCAAACCATTGTTAAAACTCAGGATTTCAGTTGCACTACATATGTTTATGCAGATCCTTTAGAGCGTTGTGAAGTGGTATTAGGAGTTCAATGGCTTCGAACCCTTGGACCAATTCTATGGGACTTTGACAAGCTCTACATGCAATTTTCAAGGGGTTCTCAGACCTTATGTATTACTAGTCAAGGGTCATCTCTCACTAAAATTGAAGATATATTAGCTTTTCAAATGCAAAAGCTTCTACTGCAAGAAAGTATAGTAAGAGTAGTTCTTTACCTTATGGAAACTGATTTTTCCTAATTGCATTATGTGGAAAATTCTATGGTGGATCAACACTATGAGCATCTCACTGAGCTTCAACAACACGAATTACATTTCTTATTGGAGGAATTTGAGGTATTGTTTTCAACTCCTAGCACTTTACCTCCAAATAGAGTTCATGATCACATAAAACCCTTAATTAAAGGCAGCAAACCTCCAAATAGTAAACTTATAGATATGGCCATGTGCAGAAAATTAAGATTGAGAAATATGTTCAAGAATTATTGAAAGCGTGTTTCATAAGAGTTAGTAATAGCACTTACTCATCTCCAATCATTTTAGTTAGAAAAAAGAGGGTACTTGGAGGATATGCATGGATTATAAAGGTCTTAATTGGATCACTATCAAGGATAAATTCCCAATTCCTCTTATTGATGAGCTTTTGGATGAACTGTTTGGTGCTCATTATTTTTCTAAATTTGATTTGAGAGCTGGTTACCATCAAATAAGGATGCACCTTAATGATCTAGAGAAGACAACTTTTTAGAACACATGATGGCCACTATGAATTTTTGGTTATGCCATTTGGTTTAACCAATGCACCTGCTGCATTTCAATGTTTTATGAATGAAATCTTTATGCCCTATCTCATGAAGTGTATATGAGTATAGTTTTATGATATATTGGTGTATAGTTCAACTTGGGAATCTCATATACAGCACTTGAGAATAGTGTTTGAAATTTTGCAAAATCACAGTTTGTTTGTTAAGAATTCTAATTGTGCATTTGGAACAGATAAGGTGGAATACTTGGGTCATATTGTATCCAAGGAAGGTGTGGCTGTAGATTCTACAAAATTAAACTCATATACCCAATTCTGTTAAAATGTTGATAGGGTTTTTAGATTTAACTGGATAACACAAAAAGTTCATTCCCCATTTTGGAAAAATCATTGGTCCATTAACAACCTTAACCAAGAAAGACAATTTTAAATGGAATGATGAAGCTACAAGGGCATTTCATACTCTTAAAGAAGTCATGTTGTCAACTCAAGTCTTCACTTTATCAGATTTTTGCAAACCTTTCATTATTGAGGGTGATGCTTCTGGGCAAGGTATAGGTGCAATATTGCAGCAGGATGGAAAACCTATTGCTTTCACAAGCAAGGCTGAGTCCTAGGTTTCAAGCTCTTTCAGCTTATGAAAGATAGATGCTGGCTATCATTCATGCAATTCACAAGTGGCATTCTTATTTGGTGGGCATTCACTTCATAATTCAAACTAATCGTCATAGTTTGCATTAATTTTTTTTACAAGGAATGGCTTATACTCAATTCCAACTGAAATGGGTGACCAACCTCATGGGATTCGATTATGAAATTCAATATAGACAAGGGTGTGACAACCAATTGCTGATGTTTTATCCAGAAGTCCATTAGTTACTAATCTTTCCTTAAATCAGGACTTCAGTCTGGAATGTTCGGCTATATCATATCCTTTTTCAACTTAGATTGATGATCTCATAAGACATTGAGAAAGATACTTGGATCATTAAGAAAACTCAGAAGGGTATGGCTACTTCATCTGAGTTAGCACCAGACCACTAAGGAAGGCAGACCTCGTCATTCTTTGCATCACCAGACCACTAATGAAGTGCAAAACAAGCATTCCAAGATTAAGGTTGTGAGGATGTTGATCACCTAAATGTTAACGATGGTGTCCCAATAATTGTTGCCAATGGGCCAAGCTGTCACCAAAGGTGATCTCGATCCAGGTTCAATTCGGTAAATGGTGTCGAAGTGTGTAAAGATGGGTGTATTAAGATTTTTTTTTTTTTTTTTTTTAGAGAATAGAGAACGAATGAGGTAGAGAAATGTGGACTGGGATTAGAAGTGATTACAAGACTGGGTTTTTGGGTTAACAATTTTTTATTAACTATTAAATTATTAAGCCTATTTGTAATTTTTTTTTTTTTAATTTAATTAAACTTGTGTGACCCATTTATGTGTCACATCAGCACATAACAGAATTTTTTATAGAATTGTGATAGAATGACTACATTGATTTGAGACACTTACTTGCGGGACTACATTGATCAATTTTCAATTTTAGCGACCATTTTGATGTCGTGGGTCAATTTCAAGGACCATTTATGAGGAAAAGGACTTATGGATGTGCCACATCAGCACTGAACAGAATTTTTAATAGAATTGTAACGGAAGGACCACATTTATTTGCAACACCTATTTTCAGGAACTACATTGATTGATTTTCAACTTCAGGGACCATCTTGATGATGATTTCAAGGACCATTTGTGATAAAAAAAATCCAAAAAGATATTAAAGATATAGTAGCTTCTTGTATAGTATGTCAAGAACACAAGTATGGGACACTCTCTTCTTCTAGTTTTCTTCAGTCTCTACCTATTCCCTCTAAGGTGTGGATTGATATTTCAATGGATTTCATAGTAGGACTTCTTCCATGTAAAGGTAAAACTAACATTTGGGTGGTTTTAGATTGATTATCAAAGTATGCACATTTCTTAGCATTATCTAATCCATTTACAACTACTAGGATTGCTCAACTCTTTGTTGACAACATTTTTAAGTTACATGGCATGCCCAACTCTATTGTTAGTGATATAGGGATCCCATATTTTTTAGAAAATTTTGGAATGAGTTCTTTGCATTACAAGGATCAGCTTTATGGTATCGTTTTGGTTATCACCCACAAATAGATGGCCAAATTGAAGTCTGAACAGATGCTTGGAAACCTATCTTAGGTGTTTTTGTAGCTTGCAACCTAAGAAATGTGCTCTGGCTGCTATGGGCTGAGTGGAGCTACAAAACAAGTTACCATAATGCCACTAAACAGACACCGTATGAAATAGTTTATCGTCAACCTCATCCAATTGTTTCTTCTCATGAATCTGGTACTACAAAAGTGGAGTCTATGGAGCAATGTTTGCAGGAAAAAAAATAAGATGTTATCCTTATTAAAGTCCAATTTAGAAGCTTCTTAGTGTAGGATGAAAGTGCAATATGACAAGAAAATGAAGGAGATGACTTTTGCAGAAGGAGATTGGGCACTCAGGTTCAACCTACTATGCCTTTACCAATTATCACTGGTACTTTGCAAGAGGTTACAGCTGCTATCTTGGATCGTAGAAGGGTTAAAGGGGTCATGTTGCTCAATACAATTATTGGTCCAATGGCAGAATTATGCTAAGGAGGATGCTACTTGGGAGCTCTATCAAGAATTGAAGTCCATTTTTCCAAAAGTTGCCCATCTGTGATGGTTTTGTTTTCATGAATTCTTTTGTTTTCACATTAGTACACAATTTCATTTGTTTATTGTTTCATTATAATAAGTTTGATTTCAAGGGGAGTATTGTTAGGATGCCAAGTGGCATCATCACAATGTGCCAAATGTACTGTCAAGATGACAGAATATTAGTAGATAAAGTTGGTTTGTTAGAAGTTGTTAGCAGGTAGCATATGGAGTAAGCTAGGAAAGTTACTATATAAGGAATGAGTTGTAATAATTAGGCAATTATGTTGTAATGTTGATTGGTTAATGCAAGATATTACCATACAATTGTGAAGATGTAGAGAAGGTTTCTAATATATTGTTTGACTTAGTTGATTGGTATAGTTCACATTTGTCCATTGATTTGGGAGCACCACATGATTTTCAATTGGTATCAGAGCTCTAGCTCTAGATATACATAGAGTGATATCGGGTTTGGTCACCTATATATTGATATTATGGATAAAGATAGAACTTCTATCAATAGTCCACCCCACTTCAATTTACAGGATGAGGAAGCTTATGGAGTGATCTGAGTGGTCAATAAGGACTCAAAACCTCACACCAAAATAGTGGATGGAGTGATATGAGTGGTCAATACTAGAACTCAATGCTTATAATTCCAATAAGAAAGCTAGAAACACTTGTTATTGCCTTGTCTTCTGTGAAATTTTCTCATATTCAGCATCTAAAAAATATCACATAGTAGTACTATGCAAGTCTAGTAATATTCATCTTCACTTGTAAGTAAAATGTCCTAAGTTTGATTCACATGAATGGTAAGGAAGTATTATATTTGTGTTGAGTTCGATAACAAGTTATTGACTATGCATGTCTAGTAGTATTCATTCCTCTTAAAGTATAATATTGTTCTACCAAAATCAATAAACAAATAAATCTCCAAATGCCAAATAGACATGGGATAAATTGAAGATAGTCCATGAAGGTGATAAGTAGGTTAAAGCCTTGAAGTTGCTGATGGTATTAGCTCAGTTTGCAAGCCATACCTTGCAAGAGCAAGGAGAAACAAAATCTTACTAGAAAGCGAAGAAAGAAAAGCTCTCCAAAAAATAAAGAGGAAAAGGTTGGAAACTAAGTGCCCGTTTGGTATTCTATCTAAAAATTTGATTGTTCATAAACCATTTTTTAAGAATATCACTTAAGAACACGCTTTTTTGGTCCCAATTTTTTTTTTTTTTAAATAGTTGTTTAATTAAATACTTGACGATATTTTTCTTTTAGTTGAATTCATATCTTGAGCACGAAATTGGAGGGGAGAGAGAGAGAGAGAAAAAAAAAAAGCGGCAGAAATTGGAGAGGAGAGAGGGCGAGGAAGGAGAGAAGATCCGAAGAGTGGAAGAAATTGGAGATGTATTGGTGTTTTTAACAAATTGCCTATGTTTTTAAGTTAGTCTTGAGCCGAGTTTTTAAAAATAGTTCAACCAAACAAGAATTAAAGGCTTAAAACTCAAAGGTGTTTATGAGTTTAGAAAGTTGGATTCAAGTTGAATACCAAATAGGCCCCAAAGGTTCTTTAGTTTAATTTTTGCTAAGATCTAGGGGTTAACCATGGATCCAAAGAGGATGTGTTATGGGTATTCTAAGTTAAGGGGAGAGAGGTTGGCCCATTGTGAGGTTTAGTCCATTCTCCCACCTCCTTAATATAAATAATTTCATTAGTTAAAAATAAAAATAAAAAATAAATAAAGTTAAGGGGAAAGGGAGTGAATTAGGAAAAAAAAAAAAAAAAGTGACAACAAATTTCAAAATTTGCATTCTTACGAATACGGTATTATTATAGGTGAAGACGACCCAACTGGTGGAGATGAGCCAATGGTGGATTCCATTCTCGAATTAGTGTTTGTTCTATATGCATGGTCTAGTAGGTGACATCTCATTCGACGAGTGATGTGGCCTCGCTTGCCAATGATGGTTTTTGTGCTCTCGCTTGCCGACCATGACATTGCGTGTGACTTGGTATAGGTCTACTTCATGCCGCCTTTGTGGCAGATTTGTATTGAGGTGCTTGTGCTGGTACGAAGGTTCTTATGCATGTGGTAGCCATTAGGAGTTTACTACTAAGCTTATTTGTGCGGATTATCTTCATATCAATATATTGGCCATTAGAGCATGTATTCATACAGAAACCCTTATTATTGTATTCTTGTGTGTTAATGAAAATTACTATTTCTTTAAAAAAAATTGAAAAAACTTATAGGATTGACTTGCTTAAATCACACTCTATGCTTCAACATAAGATTTCCAAATCATTCCGCAGAGTATTCTCATTCTCTTACTGAAGGTTAGAGATTTCTTATCATACCCTCATAATATGCCTTTGTGAGTCAAAATCTCCATCATTAGAACACACCCATATCAGTTAGCCAATGGAATACGCACAAGACAATTGTTGTGTCTCAGGTCGAATGATTGCTTGCATTAGTGCAACTTTTATAGTTTCTTGCAACAAACTCATTCTCTATTGAGCACCTGGACACTTGTCTTTTTGTCTCCACACTAACGGCTTGAATTAACCATCCTCCCAATTGATCGAACATAGTGTGTACTAGACTTGTCAAAATATCAGTATTCACCTAATAATCCTACAATTAGGAACAATTTAGGATATGATAGTTGGATAGAAGAACATCTTTAGATTACTTTTTCAACTATATATTATCCATATACTCATAGACTTATAAATGAAACATTTTTTGCGTTGGTATTTAATCATTTGTTTCAACGATAGATGACACACCCCAACCTGGAATGTCCACCTAGACTCCGAATCGAGTTGTGCTGGCCGACACCAAGAAAGTGACGAAGTCATAAAGTGTAGTGTGATGTGGAAATGTGAGTAAATTTAAACCTAAAAGTGCATAAATATAAAAGTGCGTTTATGAGCGGGAATGAACCCATTTCACACATGATGTCAGAGCATAAGCAAAGTACAATAAAAGTAAAAGAGGAATTATACCATCGAGAGTATTCCTATAACCACGGTTTGCCAGAAATCCTCGTCAACACGAAAGCTTTGCCACTAAAACTTGGACTGGCGAAAAACAAGGGTGAGTGGGCCTAAGAATAAAGCTTTGTAAAACCTTTTCAAAACGTAATAACTCATCGCCGTAAAACAAGTACAGTTTCCAAATATGACATATTACATGTAGTATGAAAATACTTAGCGTAAATAGTAATATCTTGAAATGCAATAGTTCACAATATTTGCATATAAAACATATAACTTCCAGAAATCACCATATCTCGAATAAACGAACATATACTATCAGGTGATCATCGACATATGCTGACACATGAGTTCATGTAGAGGTATTCTAACATGAATAGGACTAGGTGTAATAATGATTTATGCTTTAGTACTACAATCACGTGAAGACTAGCGCTATGTGCATCACATACGAGTCCTAATTGCCTATAACAATCTAGGACAGGACTGGCACATACAATGGATCCAAAGTGAGCATACGGTGCGATGTGAACATACAAGTGAAGCCTGGCCCTGGCCTAGGCGAGTACAAACACTAATATAGCACACAATGAGCAAGTAACGTAATTATAATCATGTAACAGTAAATCAATAATTCAATAATTCTAATCAACAATATACTATTCATAGCCATAAATCTAAGTTAGGAATCCCTTTATAGTAAGCCTTACATGTGCATCCCGTAGGATTATTTCATAATTTTCCAACAATACGAAATTTCTTATAAACGTTAATTTAATTATGGCAATCACATAGATAATTCATTAATAAATATATATGTGGAAACTAGCAAATATATATACTATATAAAAGAAAAGACCCATTCACAGACACTTGCAAATGTCATAGCCGTTCGAATTAGGAAAGTTGGAGTCTCCGAAAGTAATTGCACCTAATTATAATATCGGGACTCATTAGTAAAACTCCACTAAAATGATTAAATTTGAGAAAAAGGAGTGCGAATTTAGAATCAGGGTGTCAAAATACGTTAGGGAGGGTCCCAGGTAATTTTCGTAAAAAGTTAACAAAAAGTAAACGATCAACCCTAAAAAGTCAACCAACCCGCCCTAGCGGTCAACTACATTAAAACTTTGGAATTTCACTAAATGGATGCCAAAAATGGACTCGGGGCGTCGAAATTAGCCTAAGAAGGTTTCCAAGAAAATTTCAAAAAAAACGTCAACAAAAGTCAACTAATGGTCAACAGTTAACTTTAACGGAATATTCCTTACTAAATCTTAAATGAATCCAGGTCAGATCCGGGTTAGGGTTAACGGGTTATGGATTTGGACTGGTTCATAGATCAGGTTTTGGGCTTTTTTTTTATTCGGGTCGAGTTGACCTAGTTGGGCTCGTGGGTCGCACCCGCCGGACCCAATGAAGAAAAAGGCTAGATTTTTTATCAAAAAATTTCTCCAACTCCGTTTACCTTCAAATCTTGACCATTTCTCATAGTTTACCTACCAAAATGAAGCTTAAGAGGAAATGAATGGAATTATACCATACTAGGCCCCACCATGGCCGAAAAATGGCTGGAAAAGCCTACAACACTCTTGGCTCCGTCAGAAAATTTGGGAAGTTCTTCCTCGATGTGGTTCTGCTTTCAAACATCACTCATCACACTTAAATTTGATACCAAACGATGTAAAAGGAAGAGATAGGGGTTTCCCGAGGCTTACCCCAAGTCGGAAAGCAGAGATCTCGCCAGAGAACATGGTGTTGACGACCTGGGTTCGCGTTTGCAACTCGAGGTTTAGGTATTCGGTTTCATAGCCAAGAGACGAGGTAAGGCTTCGAGTTTGTGGTGGTGATGCTCGCTAAAGAGGATTGTGGGTGGTGGTGAGGTTCGCCGAAACACCGACGGCATGTGATGGTGTTGGTGCACACGGAGGAGAGATGGGGGACGAGAGAGAGGAAGAGTGAGTATGAGAGAAGAAGTGCCGAAAGAGATGAGTGTGGAAGAAAAGACACTTGGCAAGAGAGGAGTGGAGAGTTTGGTGTTGGTATGGGCCCCACGAGCCATAAAATCATTAAAATAAGTAAAATATCCCACCATAAAATATTAAAATATTCAAGGGCCAAAATTCAAAAATACAAAATTACTAAAGTACCCTCATGTTTGTATTTTCGTAATATCTTCATCGTAACTCCGAATTCGATTCCGCTTCTGCCTACGCGTTCGTATCATCGAGTACTTCGAGAATACGGTAAAATAATAGCTCATATGTGTTAGAAAATGATAGTTAAATAAAGTCAATAATCTCACCAAGAAGGGTTTTTTTCGTCAGTTCACTCTTTTAAAATTAATAAAATCGTAAAATGAGAGACGGGTTGCTACAATAGATGCCACACCTAAATCCATTGGTTGAGTTGCAAAACAAATACATCCAAGTATATATATCCTTACTCACCATATGTATTAGAGTCAATTAAAATTTAGGGTTAATCTCAGTTTACTACCCTAAAGTTTAGGGGTTATCAACATTTGGTACATGAAATTTTTTTCATCCTAGAGTCATACCTCAAGTCTTAATCTTGTGAAAGTTTTATACATCCGTTAAGTTTTCCGTTAGAACTTCTGTTAACTAATGACGTGGCACCCACATGGACAATAACTGAGCGCCATGTGTAAATATGGGCCCACTTTAATATTAAAAAATAAAAAATGAAAAAATAAAATAAAAACCCACTTGTCTTTTACGCCCCCAACCCCCTCCCTTTCTTCTTCCCTTTGCAACCTGCACCCTTTCTTCTCTCATCTGCAACCACTACCCTCTTCACCTCCCTTCCTTTCTCCCTCCTCCATCCTCTTCACCTCCACCCATTGCAAAAAACCTAATCCCCAAAAGCGTCTAGGGGCGAAAGTCAGACAACCCCACCCCACCCATACCCCAGCACCTCTCAATTTTCCATCAATTTGACCCATTTGGGATTGGTAGCCAAATTGGACTAGGAGTTGGAATTAGAGGTTTCAAAGGAAATGGAGAAGACCCAGATGGCAATCTAATTCACCATTGGAGATCGAACCGGATCTGGGTATTTGCACGGCGCAGAGCTCAGATCCGTTCACAATCGAATTATTGCAGAAGAAGGCTTGAGGTTTGGGCTTGCAGGCAGTAGCGTTGGCCAATGTTGACACTTTCTAGCAAAGGCTAGTGACCTCGACGAGGATCAAAAGGGAAAGAATGGTGGTTGCGTTGTGCGGGGTGACACAACGGCATGTGAGGGACGGGTGTTGCAGAGGGAGAACCTGGTGTTGGGGTTGGAGAGAATGGTGTAAGTGGAGAAGACGATGGCAGGGGTGCTGTGGGCGAGGAGAATGGGGGTATGGAATTAGAGAAGAGAGAAGGGATAAGGGATGGTAGGGGTCCGTGGGGGGGGGTAAAGGACGAGTGAGTTTTTCTTCTTTTTTTTTGTGTTTTTTTTTTTTAATTTTTTAATATTTAAGTGGGCCCATATTGACACATGGCGCTCATTTATTATCCACATGGATGCCACGTCATTAGTTAACAGAAGTTCTAACGGAAAACTTAACGGATGTATGAAACTGTCCCAAAATTAAGACTTGAGGTATGACTATGGGATGAAAAAAACTTCATGTACCAAATGTTGAAAACCACAAAACTTTAGGGTAGTAAACTGAAATTAATCCTAAAATTTAAGAAGAAAAAAAATACAAACAAAGAAACTTGAAAAGATTGTGCAAGCATTGTCTAGTGTCTTGTCAATCAGCAAGTCAACAAGAAGTCTACTAATGGACAAGAATAGATTATACATTAGTTAAACACGTACAAATTGATTCCTAACCATTAGTTAGCGATGAAATACATTTGACGTACAATTTTCACAAACCAACACACATTGAGTTTTCTTGAGCCACCTCCTCTCCCATTCCCTCCCCTTTTCTTGTCTTTTTTATAGATACTGTACATGATGAACATCCATGAGCACCCAAATTAGTTTCTCTCCCGAAATTATTCTTCCTTAATCTCGTCGGATAATTTAAATTACGCATGGTGATGGCCACTTTCCTCAGTTAATATGTTATCTGCATGCTTGTGTACCACCGCAAATTGATCAAACAAATACATCCTCACGCCGCTTCTTCGGGTTGGCTTCTGGGTTTCCTTTTCTCATCATTGCTACAAATTCATCATAATTAATTCGACCGTCCTGCAGGACATTATCCAGGAAAAAAAAATGTTAATTAGCATCACAGTTAATTTCATATTACTATCTGTATTCAATTAATCAAAACTGATCATGCATGAATTGATTTGGAACCTACATTGTCAGCGTCAATTTCAGCAATGATTTCCCTGATATCCCTTCCATCATGCATGCCGTATTCGCGGAGGACTTGCTCTAGTTCTTCCGTCGTGATAAACCTGATAATCAGAATGCATTTTGGCAACATTGTTATAAATAAGATGTTGACGATGATGAGTTATAACCTTACTCACGGCTTATGTAACTGAAATTTAAGAGCATTATGTAAAACGAACACAAAAACCCATCTATTTGATCCTTGCATACCCGCTGCTGTCTTTATCAAAGTGTTGGAAGGCAGTGTAGAGATGTTCTTCTTTATCCATCCGGTTCAAGTGCATCGTTGCTGTGATGAACTCATCATAGTCTATGGTTCCGTTGCCATCAGCATCAGCCTAATGAAAAGACATTAATTAGAACCAAATGTGCTAGGAATTAATGTAGTTTATAAACCAAATTTACATGCATGTGTATGGCCACTGAACATGCACAGGTAAAGCATAAGTTAAAGCATTTTCGGCTGAGAAAAAAAGAGATTTAAGAGTATGGCAAAAGGAGCAAGCACTCACTGCTTCCATTAATTGTTGAGCTTCAACTTCAGACAGCTTTGTCCCTTGCTTAGCAAGTCCTTGCCTTAGCTCTTCAAGTGTTATTGTTCCACTGTTGTCTGTATCAATGCCCTTGAACATCTCTTTTAGCCCCATGATTTCTTCCTCTGATAAGCATCCCGCAATTACCTATATATAGTATTCATATGCATGTTCATTTCAACAAATTAAGTAACATGCTGAATAGACTTCTTCAATTCATCAGAGCTTAAAACATCAAACGCAGATATGTAGATGTATATGTTATATTTATGGTGAGTGACCAATAGAGAAATAAGGACGAAAGACATACCCGAAGCGCAACTTTCTTGAACTGGTTCATTGCTTTAAATTGTTTGAGCCGGCTGAGCACAGCATTGTCCAGAGGAACGTCAGGTGCTTCATCGTCCTTAATCCATGGATGATCTGTTGAAAACCATATACATTATATATGTAAATGCATGTTAGAAATCATGTTTGTGATGTATATTAATTAAAACTTGTATTATGTAAATGTATGATTTTATCATTAATGAACTTACTAAGAACTTGGAAGGCTGTCAATCTCTGTTTGGGGTCTGAATTCAACATCCTCCTCACAAGATCTTTCGCTTGAGTTGATATTGAAGGCCATGGGTCGCTTGAAAAGTCTAGGTGGCCTCGTAAGATTGCATTGAAGATTCCATGTTCCGATTCTATCAATCAATCAATTATTAATCTATAACTTATAATGAATTCTATCTTGCATACATAGTTAGTTTCCATCTCCCGATTAATTGATGGACTGATTGATTAAATTATGTTACCTGCCCAGAAGGGAGGAACTCCACTGAGAAGAATATACAACATGACTCCAACACTCCAAATATCGACTTCTGGCCCATATCTCCTCTTCAACACTTCTGGTGCAATGTAATATGCACTGCCCACAATATCCTTGAATACTTCTCCTGCACTTATCATCACATAGGGCATTAATTTTTATATTCGTCGATTGGAATCCGATGAACGAAGTACAAAATTTAAAACATTCCTTTTCCATATATCTCATAGTTAATCAAAATGATTTAGCGCTCGGTTCAAAAAGCCATTATTTGGCTGATTGAAAAGAACTAACTAGAATTCCGAGCTACCATTAACATTGGAGATGAAATTAGGTTAAATTTACAAACATGATTACTGAGGCTAAAACCAAAGCTTGAAAATATGTATGTGGTTTAATTGTTACATAAATGAAATGAAACGAAGAGACAAGATTATCCTTAATTACATACCTTGTTTGTAAAAGACGGATAGACCAAAATCTGTAGCCTTGAGCGGAGAGTTTTCATCTTTATTGAGCAAAAGGAAATTCTCAGGCTTTAGATCTCTGTGAATAACGCCCATGGTATGACACGTGTGCACGATCTGAACTATAGTCCTCAACAAGGCAGCGGCAGCGCGCTCCGTGTAATGTCCTTTTGAGATGATCCTGTCGAAAAGCTCACCTCCGGCGCACAACTCCATGACCAAATGAACGGACTGCTTGTCCTCATAAGCTCCCTTGAGTTCCACAATGTTTTGCTGCCCCGTCAAATGATGCATGATTTGTACCTCCCTCCTCACATCCTCAATATCCTCCTTGTTCACCAGCTTCCGCTTGGCAATTGTCTTGCAGGCGAACTGCTCTCCCGTGGCCTTGTGCGTGCACAAGTGGGTAACACCGAACTGGCCCCGCCCCAGCTCCTTGCCGATGCTGTACGTGGTACGGACGTCCTCCATGGGGCGGCCTAGGACGGGTCCAATAGGGCCCGGCTTGGCGACCTTTCCAGGGTGAGTTGGGGAGGCGGAAGGTTTATTGGGGTGAGTAGCGTGGCTGGAGGGGTTGGGGGCGGAATTGGCAGCGCTAGGGTTATTGTCCGTGGCATTGTTGTTGTCTCCCTTATTGTTGTCATTGGGGGCATCCTCGGTGTTGCGTTGAGAGCAACAGTTGCCCATGGCGGAAGAAAGAGAGAGAGAGGGGTAGGGATGTTGGGCGTGGCCAAGAGAAGCAATGTTGGATTAATTTTTGGGGCTGAAGAAAGGGTAGGGGTGGAGAAAGACAATTAGGAAAAGAAAGAGAAAGAGAGAGAAAGGTGGCAAAGGAAACAAGGGTTACAGGTTGGACTGACGAGGGTAATGCAGAGTACTGATGACGAGGGATTGTAGGAGTTTGGTAGTTTGGTAAGTTTGGAAGCTTGGAAAGGGGTTTGAAACGGTCTTAGGTGCGTCTCCTATGTGGGAGCCTCTCATTTTTGTATATTTGCCATATTTTCCCGGGAAACGGTAACAATCTGTTAGGCTTCCCTCTCTACGTGAACACAACTCTTCATCACAACCTACATTTTGTATACATATATTTCCGCATTCATAATGCAACATTGTTAATTAATAGTTAAATTATTGTTACAACTGTTCTAGAAATTTAATATTATTTTATATTATCAACTTTTAGGTAATTCTTAGTTTACTACTATGAAATTTCTTGATTTTCAACATTTCATACATCAAGTTTTTTCATCTTAATATGATACCTAAATGTGATAGACACTTTCATACATCTGTAAGCTTTCTGTTAAAACAGTCATTAACTTGTGACGTGGCACCGATGTGGTTAATGATGGGGCGCCACGTGTCAATTTGGAGCCCACATGGATATTAAAAATTAAAAAACAATAATTTAGATTTTTGAAATTTGAAATTTAAAATTTAAAAAAACCTAAATTCATGAAAATGGAGTCCTACCATCAACCCTATATCAGTGTCTGAAGTTCTACAGAGGTGGACTAAAAACAATACATGGTGATACTAAGTCGTTCACCGAAGGGGAGTCGCATTTCGCTGACACCAAATTTTACATGGATGAAGATATGGTGTCGGAGGCTCTCCCTGCGAAAATTCAATCAATAGGCAAAGCTAGGCCTGGGAAGGAAAAGCAACAAGTAGTGTCTCATATGAAGAAAAGAAGTGACAAGCAGTCAAAGTGCTCAACGTTTGAGGAGAGTGAAGCATTCTCAAAAGGATCGAACACACCAGTCCTTCAATACATCCCGGTGTCACGAAGAAAGAATTAGGAATCCCCATTTGAGGAAGAGACAAACAATGAGCATTCGAGAAAGCTGTAGAAAGAAAATGTAAAGCTCCTAAAAGCAGCCATGGTTGTGCATCTACCTAACCTAGAAAATTCAAGCGTTTAGAAGCCATTGTTATAGAGTTTTGTCAGACCGATTCAAAGTGTGACAAAGCATGACTTTCTTCCCACCAAGAGAACCAAGGTAAGGAACTCTTTACAAGGACCTCATACCCCCAAACACATGATCCCAAAGTTCCATCGAAACCCTACCACAACCCCACCGCTTGTACGCACGATGTCTCTCCAGCTCGCCGTCGCATGCCTTCGCACATCGAAGAAAGGGGCGTCGTCACTTGGAAAGCAATCCCTCAAACCATCAGAGGCAATGGGGTGGGAGAATCAGAAGATAGAAATTGTTGAAACACCAGAATATTGTAAGAATTAATCCTACTTTTTGAATATGCTTAGGGTTTTAGGTTTTGTGATTTTTCAATTCTGATTTTTTAGGGCTTTGTGACTTCTCCCTTTCGATTAGTTTTTCGTATGTTTCTAGAATTTTGTTTTGTAGTGGGTGTCTCCATGGTTTAGTGTTTTCAATGTGCATGTCTGGTTTTATGTCTCTATTTGATGGTCCCAATTGCATTGCTACAAAAATAAATAAATAAATAAATAAAAACCTTTAGTGATGGTCCCCATGGTTTGGTTGTCTATTTTTTGTCTTCATCAGGCTTACAAAACCCTTCTTGTCTTACATGTTTCTATTTTATGGCTTTTAAAACCCTTGGTATTGACTTTGTAGACATGCTAGATTTGTTTACCCTCAAGATTAACCATGGTGGGAAATGGTCCAAAAATGCATATGCAGGAAGACTTGAGGATTGGTTTGACTATTGATAGGAGCATATTTATGCAAGTTTGTTATCTTATTTCTTTGCATTTATTTAGTTAATTTCTATTTATTATAGTAATTTAAGTTATTTTCATATTATTGTAGATCCAATTGGTAAAGATGACAATAAATGGCAAAATGGAGCAATTTGGAGCAGTTTTGGGCTTGGATTGGATAGCATATGGGCTAAACGTTTTTGGTGTTTAAATGGTGCTAGACATGTGCTAAAATCTAGAGAAATTAAAGTTGAGGCTTATATGGCAAGGAATTACACAAGAAAGAGGAATCCTAATTGGAGAGGAACATTATCTTATCCTATCATATCTTATCTTATCTTATCCAACCTTATCTTATCTTATCTCCAGCTACAAAGAGGAATCCTTATCACATTCCAACAATTCCTATCTGATTTTTAGGAGTCCTAAAATAATTCAAACAACCAAACCTTTTCCTCCGTGGATTCAGCCATTCCCCTTATATATATGAAATTCTTGCAAGGATTTAGAGAAGTGTGTCATGCCTACCATTCATCCATTGAAGTTGCTGGAGTTTTTAGAGTTCTTTCTATCTTTGTTTTAATTTTCAATGTTTCTTTTAGATTGCTTTTCAGTTGTGATGAACATGTGTAACTAAGTTTCTTTTTAGCTACAGGTGAATTCAAAGCCATGATCATACGTTTTATATAAATTGATTACATCTAGTTATTGTTTCATAAAACATGAATGCGATTTACTTATTTGCTTTATAAAGAACTTATTCTTGTATGTTTATTAAGGGTGCACACTTAGTTTGCATGCAGGGATTTGATGCTAGAATATAAGAGAATTTCACCTAATTATTTTGAACTTATATTTGTAAGTAGTAAAAGTCACTAGTCATGATTGAGTTAAGTAAATTCTTGGCAGGAGTATCATGCTTTTCATAGTTACGAATGCTTTGTCAATACTTTTGATTTTCACAAAACTTAATGATCTTTGAGATGTACCTCTATCATGCTTTTCATAGTTAGGGAACTCGAGAAGAATAATTTGGTTGCGTCGCTAAGTCCAATTCAATGAACTTAGGGAAATCTGAGACTTAATTGGTGATGTTCACAGTTAATTTGGGGCATTGTCAATTATGGTTTATAGGAAGAATAACTGGAAACCGATTTCTATGCATATGTTTCATGTGTGGAGAAGAATCATTTAGCTATCCTTTCATCCATATTTCATTCACAACTTAATTTACTTGCTGCCCTTTACTTTTGTTTTAATTAAATTCGTCCAAAATCTCCCCCCTCATTGTTTTCATGTTAGTTTAACTTAGTTTTCAGTTTTATAAGTTTAGTTTAGCATCCCTTCCAATCCGCGGAATAGAACGATCCCTACTTACTCATACTACGATTGCATAATTTATAGGGTTTAATTTGTGTGTTAGTTTCTACCACATCAACTATGTAGACAAAGACTTTACGTCTTTCTTTTTAGATTGATTCGGTGGTTAAGGAGTTAGGGTACGGAAGGTTCATTTTTGTATCATTATAGGATTCTTGGGATGTCTCATAGGGATGGATTAAGGCTAATTGAATGTGACCAAGATGTGGATAACATGTGCAAGTATGTTCCAGGATCTAGGGAAATAGAATTGTACCTAGAAATCTAAACCCAAAGCAAACTGCCCTGAAACATAAGTTTTTGATGAATCTAGATGAGAGTGGCATAGTAAAAAAGGGGTAACTATAGAAGATATTGAGGATTGGAGGGTTGCACTATATATTACAAAGGGTAGTTGATCAAAATTGAAGAAACTAAAGAAAAAGTAGGTGCTGATCCCTTAGAAAATGACTATGCATTTTGAATGAAATAGCCTACTATACTGATTTAGAATATAATAGATACGAGAGTGATGGTAGTGTAGGTGTTGGAAGGAATGACAATAAGGGAGGACAAGGAGTAGAAAATGAAGGTGGAGAAATTGGTATTGATGAAGGTATTGATGAAGTGGCTAATGAAGGTAATATTTTAGCTGATGAATGGGTTGAAAATGTGTTATTGTTGAAAGTAATCTTGAAAACATTTAATTTTGCAATTTTATTGAAAGTATTCAATTGTTTTGTACTGAAAACACTTTTTTGAATAATTTGCATTGTAAATGGTAGGTAATGCAGAGGATGACACTACTAATAGTGAATTTGTGGACAGTGACTACATTTGGATGATGAGGATGGTGGTGCAACAGATGAAACTGTTCTTGATGATCTTATTAGAGAAGTTGAAAAGGGTGAATGGTTTGGTAATGATGGGAACTCAAACAACCAACATCTTGAAGATTTTTTAATGCAAGAGATGTAAAAGATGTTCCCCTTAATGATGGAAAAGATGACTCAGATGGTCTGCACTGTGTAGATGAATCAAATTCTAATGTTGATAAGAAGATCATCTACCATAAGTTCAATAAAGAAGTTGACAGGGATATGGGTGGGCACTTGAAACTGAAAATCAAAACCGAAACATGAACCAAATCGAACTTCACTGAACAGTTCAATTTTGCAGTTTTGAAACCAAACCGCAGTGTAGGACAACTGTTTGGTTTCTATTTTTTGCTTTTGAAAACCACACCGAAACCAAAAACACACCTCAAATTAGATATCATGTTTTAATTAGTTGTTTGTTAGAGTCCATAAATTTAATATGGACTCAACCACACTAGAATGTCATCTCTTTCCACTCGTGTTCGACAAAATCAAATTATCGCTCATCAATCTCTTTTTTTTTCTCTCTCTCTCTCTCTCTCTCAATACTTATTTGATGACTCATCTCATCTCTTCGACAAGTTCAACAATACTAGCCAACTTTTTAGAGGCTTAATTTGTTAATTTATTTTCTTCTACAACATCTAAGCATGATGACAATAGTAGTTTCACATTGTTCCTCTTCTAAAAAAATCACAGCTTAATATAACCTTAGCTTTTGATTCATTTTGATTCAGTATAATATGTTACTATAACTTTATCTTTTGATTCATTTTATTTCATTTTTGCAAAAGTAGAAGGGTGAAGATGAACAAGTAAATAACTCTTATTCAAGAAAACGTAGTTGGATTTGGGATCATTTTACAACCTATTACGTGATTGAAAAATGATGAAAATCAAGAAAAGGGGAAGAAATTTGAGGTGGGAGTAAACGGTTTGGAAAATGAGACCGTCTTATGCGTAGATAGGTGTAAATTTTAAATTGTACTTTACAAAAAAAAAAAAAAAAACTGAACCGAACTAAACGGTTTGGTTTCATTTTGGTTTGGCTTCATAATCGTACCGAACTGTGCCGTAAAAAGTTTCCATTTAGGTTTCACTCAAAATAGCACTGAACCAAACCGTGCTCAATTAAGATGAAGGTACTGCCTTATGATGATGATCATGTATATTCCAGAGGATTTACATTTGATTGGGGCTGGCAAAAATTGATTCAAGAATGGTTGTAGACAACTTGTAGGGTTGGATGGTGTCACTTGAAAGGAGCTTTCAAAGGCTTAGTTATTGTTTGCATTGGGAATGGATGCAAATAACCAAACTTGGGTTATTGCATGTGCTATAGTAGAGAATGAGAACAAGGACAGCCGGGTTTAGTTTCTAGAACTACTTGCCGCTTATCTCAAAATTGTGAACCATCATAATTGGACTTTTATTTCTGATATGGGTTAATACCAGCTTTCCTTGATAAATTCTTCTTTTGGTTGCAACGATTGCGACAAATTTTCTTCTTCAACAAACTCGAATTGACTAGAAGAATCAAAATCCTCTGTCCCCTTGAACAAAAGCTAATATAAGCACTTCTCTGTTCCAAATCTCCCAAAGAATTTCAAATTTAAGCACGTTGGGATTCTTCTTTTGTTTTTTGAATACCATTGTGAAAGCCTAGATCTGTTCCCTTGAACAAAAGTTGATATGAGCTCTTCTATGTTGAAAATCTATTTAGAACCCTTGAAAGCTCAAACTCTAGACCGAACTTTGAATCTGAAAGATTTAGGAGTAGCCTACTTTCCTTTCTTCTCTGATACAACCACTCATGACAAAAGGAACCTAAGCCCATTGAACACTAAAGTAATGGGTCCTTGAAACAAACTTTGAGATGTAGGCTTACAGTTTGGCAGGAATAGACCTGGTTGTTGATGACTAAAGGAGTGCACAAGCCCAACATAAAAAGGGCCGACTAATTTTTTGAGTTATCCAACCCTTTCACTCCCACCAGAAATGTCATTAATATCAACCTTATTAATGAGAATCCCAATTACCAACAAAGAATTAACGCCTTCTAGAGAATTAAAATACCCACTTAATTTCCTCCAATCACCAACGGCTCTTTCTCCCAAAACACTCATTCCTTTGTTCGACAATCGTTAATAACATGACATTCAAACTCCCGGTATGAACATGGTCGCCTGACTGTTGCATTCAATATAAAGTAGGCTTTGCTAGAGAAGAATGTCCGATCACCCTTTCCAAATACTGATCACTTTTCTCAAACCTTGGAGAAGCCTCAAAATTATGAAATCCTCCGCACTCAAATACTGAGACTTAGGTCTTTTTGCTTGCGAGAGTTGTCTGATTTTAACTCTAAAAGTGGTGTTTACATCAACAATGTTAATAAACTTTGGAATAAAGCCAGCAGCATTCGGTTGAATTTTTAACCTTGCTTCTGGAAAATACTCAAATTTTGTAAATCTATGATCAACTTCCACTAGACCACCGCAAGCAGCACCAATCTTTTGAAACCAATTGTTGGTCCAAAGATGCGGCGGCAATCCCTCAATAGCAATCCAGACACCATAACTGTTTTTTGAACATCTGATTTGAGGCTTTGCACCACCCAGACAACAACAAATCTAGAAAATCACTCACTGGCATTCATTTCAGTTTCACATAGTAACACATCATCATCCATAAATGATTCGAAAATCATTAAATCCATGTTTTAAAACAAAACCCAAGACAGGAATTATCCATAAAGCAACAATACAAAAAAGAACAGTGCTTTAGAGATTGATTAATTAATGATGGTTCCGCTAATACTAAGGTTTGGCTTTTATATTTAGGGGTTTTTTTAACATTAATCCTTGAAAAAAATTGAAATTTAACAAAAACCTAGTGTCAAATTACATTTGAATTTATTAATATACACATTTGAATTTATTTTTTTACCAAAAAGAAAGTTTTTTTAATTTATTGATTTTATTTAACATTTTTCAAACTTGAAAGGCTCAACTAATGCGCCCAAATGTTAGTACCAAAATGTATGTATTGAATGTCTATACCGAATGTATTATATTGACTTAATATACCTAAATGTTAGTACCGAAATATATGTACCGAAATGTATGCACCTAAATGTTTTATATTGAATTAATGTACCTAAATATGTGTACCGAAATGGATATCCTAAAATGTATTAAATGATTTAATGTACCTAAATGAAGAACACAATTATATTGTAAACAAAAATTAGTTTATCTAATTGTTTACAACAAAATATATTATGAAAAATCAAATGAAAATTAAAATTATATAATGAAGTATAATTAATACATTAAAATTAGGAAGAAAAAGAGAAATAATTAAAACATCAAAATATAATTAATAAATAAAAGATTAATGTATTAAGGGACTAAAATTAGATTAGATTTTGATTTTACTCATAGTTTGGTCGCCTCACCTACTCCTAGGAGGAAAGGGAGTACCCATCCCCAGGGCAAAAGCCGGTTCTCGCTGATAGAGAAGGAATGAGGAGTAAGAAGCTCTTAACACTTTTGTCCTTCCCTTTTCCAATTTGATAGATTAGGACTTGCGAGATTGATTCAAAGAGAGAGAGTGTGGTGGTGGTGTTCAAAACTTCACTACAATCTTCTAAATAAATTTGGAATGAATTTTAAAGGAATGTGTCGCTCATGTGTTTACTAACAACTAAGGATTTGAAAAGAAAAGAAAAAAAAGAGCAAGTGATTACAAATTGTGTTTGCTAATAGGATACGTTCCTTTTCATGGTAAATAAACATGTCCTTATCTCATACAGTTATGAGAATGGGTACAGGATAAACACACTCCTTCAGCTATTTCATCTCATACCTTCACTTTTCATGTATGTCATACCCAAAATCAACATGACCAATCTACTTTTAGATTCCTATACTTGTTGGTAAACATATTCTTTGCAAACACATTCCTTACAAATAAACTTGCCAACAGTTTCGACAAATAAAAATTAAAAAAATAAATAAAATAAAATAAAAACTTGCCAACAGCGTATAAAGTATTGTTTCTCTCTCTCATATCCTCATATATTACACTGTTGTATTCATTCTTCCTCAACTGAGAAATATATAGACAACTCTGCCCAGACGATAAACAGTAGCTCAAACACTACAAAAGATTAACAACTGTGTTGGAGAACAATTCAGAAATAAATAAAAATAATAGAAATAATAGAACTTGAAATACTTTATTGATGAAAAATGTTTGCTATACATAATGAAATAACAGGAATAAATACAGGAATTAAATTGGTACTAACTTGATTAACCACAGGTAGAGGCTAGCGCAAAAGCTATATCTTTCGAATAGTATTTCCGTCCCACTCTTGTGCTTGTGGTTCTACAACGTCTGTTCGACTAAGATACAACTACCTAATTCTATAACCCGCACTAGATTATAGAATTCTAGTGAATTGTTTTGTATTTTTACTCTCTGGAAATTTTGTACAGAAGAGAAAGAGGAAGAAAAGGATGATTCTATTTGGAAACTGTGATTGCAAATATATAGGTTGTTTCACACCCTTTCAAATACCTGTTGAGCATATTTGAAAACACACAACTCTTTCTAAGATTTGTGCCTCTCAATTAAACGATTATTAATTAATATGTTAATTAAAAAACTTAATCCGAAATTAAAAGTGATGAACTTGGATTAATTTTAACTTCCAAGGCCCAAGGCCCTTCTCTTGATTAATTAATATTAATTGTACTAGGCTATATTATATAAACCTAATCCACATAATCATAAGGTCCAAGCCTTCAATCCATTTCCAAATGGTCCAAGTTGTAATTACTAGAACAAAGAACCAGAACTACATAAATGGCAATGGGAACTAAAAGTTCCCCGATGTGGGACACTAAGAGTCTCAAAACTCCAACAATACCCCACATTTTGAGACGACTATGTGGTCCTAGAGAAACTAAGATACAAGAGTAAATAATAGATGTGACATACATTAAGAGAGGTGTCTTTTGGACTTGAACTTACCTTAGTATATACTTATCGAATTTACTAGATGACGTAGTGAATATAAAATCTTGAATTGTTCATCTCCGCAGTAAACCAAGACAATAAGAAAAATATATGCCACACCAACACATCACAAATTCATATGTTTGTGTTCTTTTTGGTCCTAAACAAATCCTAGATTCATGAGAGCTTTAGAAAATGCAGCCATATAATTCTCATAAATGCGACCCCACATTTACTCTCATATAGCTGATATTGATTAAGAATAGGCTGCTACTATTCCACTTGATTTACAAGAATCAATATCATTGAACTAATGTATCCTACACCCGTCAGCAATCACCACACTTCTTCCATCATAGGAATAGGTTTGTAAGTGTGTTTCTTCTTTGAATCTAGCCAAACCAGTTTGCCTATTGAACCTAGACCATGGGATCTCCAATCAACTAGGTTAGGTTTCCGTTTGGCAGCTTCATTTTACTCTATTGGCTTTAAACCCATTCTCCTCGATGTATGCTTAACTTGCTCTCTAGATAAACCTTTAGTAAGCAAATCTGCAATATTATCTTTTGACTTGACATGGTCAATAGAAATTACACCACTAGAGAGCCATTGTTTTATTGTATTATACCTTCATCTAATTTGTCTAGACTTCCTATTGTATACACTATTTTTAGCTCGATATTGTGCAGCTGAACTATCACAGTGTATACATATTGCCGTTACAGGTTTAGGCCATACGGGAACATCTTCCAAAAAATCTCTTAGCCACTCAACTTTTTCTCCAGCCTTATCGAGAGCTATAAATTATGATTCCATCGTTGACTGGGCTATGCACGTTTGTTTGGAAGATTTCCAAGATATTGCTGCTCCTCCCAAGGTAAATACATATCCACTTGTGGATTTCATATCAGTACTATCAGATATCCAATTCACATTAGTAAATCCTTCAAGAACAGAAGGATACCTCGTATAATGCAATCCATAATTCATTGTATGCTTTAAGTATCTCAATACTCGAATTAAAGCTTCCCAATGATCATGCCCAGGATTGCATGTATATCTACTCAATCTACTCACTGAGTATGCTATATCAGGCCTTGTATAGTTCATAATGTACATATGGCTTTCAATAACTTGTGAATATTCACGTTGAGATATAGCATCACCATTATTTTTCTTTAGTTTGCTATTGGCATCAAAAGGAGTAATTGCATCTTTACTTTCCAAATGACCATACTTTCTAAGTGTAGCTTCTATATAATGGGATTGTGTGAGAGTATCCTTCTTGGTTTCTTTTGAATTTTATACCAAGAATCACATCAACTAGACCAAGATCTTTCATATTGAAACTTGATTTCAATATCTTCTTGGTCCAATTTATTATCTCTTTATTAGTTCCCATTATAAGCATATCATCTACATATAAACACAATATAAAGCAAGCATTATTTTGAGTTTTTGTGTAGACAGACTTATCACACTCATTTATCTTAAAACCATGTGTGATCATACTATGGTCAAATTTTTCATGCCATTGCTTTGGAGCTTGTTTAAGCCCATACAGCGATTTCACAAGTTTACAAACTTTGTGTTCTTGACCTTTAACCACAAACCCCTTGGGTTGTTCCTTACATATTTCCTCATCTAAGTCTCCATTTAAGAACGTAGTCTTTACATCCATTTGATGTATTTCCATGTTATGGAGTGCAGCTATAGCAATCAACAATCTTATTGAAGTAATTTTCATTACAGGCCAAGTATGTATCAAAGAAATCCAAATCATGTTTTTGACGGTATCCTTTAGCTACCAAGCGAGCCTTATATTTGTCAATTGTACCATCTAGTTTTAATTTCTTCTTAAAAATCCATTTGTACCCAATTGGCTTATTGCCAGAGGGCAAATCTACTAATTCCCATGTATGATTTTGCATAATGGAATCTACTTCATTGTTAATTGCATCCTTCCAAAATGGAGCTTCAAGAGTGGACATGGCCGCCTTGAATGATTAAGGTTCTGTCATAGTTAATAAGGTCACCAAATCAAGTCCAAATTCCTTTCGAATTTTTGTCCTTTTACTCCTTCTAGGTTCAAGTTCTTCTTCTTGAACTGTAGACAAGGATGAACCATCATCATGTTCTCTAGGTTTGTTATTAACCTCGGATACGTCATCATGTAATCTCTTTTTCAACAAATTAGACTTGCCTATTTTGTATGGAAATATATCCTCAAAAATATTGCATTTATAGATTCTATAATAGTATTGACATGTATATCGCTTACTTCGGAATGAAAAACTAAGAATCTATAAGCTGAACTATTAGATGCAAAACTAATAAGAACACAATCTATAGTTTTAGGCCCTAATTTTGTTCTCTTTGGCAATGGGACTTGTACTTTTGTCAGGCAACCCCACACTTTAAGCAATTTAAACATTGGGAGTTCTTTCTTTCCATAATTCATATGGTGACTCCTTTCTCGTTTTAGGTGGAATCGATTCAAAATTTTATTTGCAATAAGTAAAGCTTCACCCCACAAATTGTGTGGAAGCCCAGAGCTATTTAACATAGAATTGATCATGTCTTTAAAAGTACTATTTTTCCGTTCGGCAACACCGTTTTGTTGCGGTGTATAGGGAGCTGTTGTTTGATGAATTATGCCATGTGTGGCACAAAATTTAGCAAAGGCATGAGACTCATATTCTCCTCCCCTATCGGACCTTAAGACTTTAATGTTCTTGTTAAGTTGATTCTCAACTTCTGCCTTATATGTCTTAAACATATCCAAGGTCTCATCTTTACTATGAAGTAAATAAACATAACAATACTTACTGAAATTATCTATAAAAGTTACATAATAGTTCTTTCCACCACAAGGTGGATATGATCTAAAATCACACAAGTCACTATGAAATAAATCTAATAAATCATTGGATTTTTCATGCACTGATTTAAAGCTTTGACTTGCAAATTTCAATTCTGTACAAGTCTCACATTTAACATTATCTAAATAGTCAAGTTTGGGCAGCAAACCTACATTATGCATTCTAAAAAGAGAACGAAAATTTACATGTCCTAACCTAGAGTGTCATTAATTAGACGAGTCAACAATATAAGCAGAAGCATTATTTATTTCATTCATAGCATTACCAAGTACATTCAGTTTGAATCATCCATCAGCAAGGTAACCCTTTTCCCACAAAAATTCCCCCTTTAGTTTATACAAACTTATTGGACTCAAAAACTAGTTTGAATCCCTTATTACTAAGGATAGGACCAGAAACAAGATTCTTCCTTATATTGGGGACATGCAGCACATCAAAAAGGGTTAATTCCTTTCCAAAAGTGAATTTCATAACACATTTCCCTATTCCAGCCACAACAGATGCAGATGCATTTCCCATGAACAGCTGCTCGTTCCTCTCTACTTTCTGGTATAAAGAGAACATATTTATATCACCACATACATGGCGAGTTGCACTGGTATCTATCCACCAATCAGCATGGTCATATACAAGGTTGATTTCAAAAATCATTGCAACCAATGCATCCACATCATTTTCAATTAGGTTTGCGCAGTTGTTGTTGCCTTGATTTCCAAGATGATCCCTTCGATGGCGACATTCTTGAGCCCTATGGCCTAGCTTTCCACAAACCCAACAACTTCCCTTAATTTTTTGAATGTCTTTGCCTTTCACACCAAGGACAAAGTTCTTTTCCTTCTTTTTAGTTTTCTAGAATTTCGGCCTTTGCTTTCATGAACTTCCTTCAACAACATTCGCCTTGGCTTCCATACTCAGAAACCAAGCCTTTCTCATTATTTCTATTATCTTCCTCAATTCTTAGCCTTACAATGAGATCTTCGAGGGTCATCTCCTTACGTTTGTGCTTGAGATAATTCTTGAACTCCTTCCAAGAAGGTAGCAATTTCTCTATGAAAGACGCCACTTGAAAAGACTCATTGATCACCATCCCTTCAACATGAATGTCATGGATGATTTTCTGGAGATCTTTGGTTTGAGAGACAACGGACTTGGAATCCACCATTTTGTAGTCCAAAAATTTGCTCACGACAAATTTCTTTAAACCAGCATCCTCGGTTCTATATTTTTTTTCTCAAGTGATTCACAAAGTTCCTTGGTTGTCTTGCATACCACATAGACATCATACAGTGAATCATCTAATGCATTGAGAAAATAATTTCTGCAGAGGAAATCATTATGATTCCAAGCATCTATAGCCCTCAAAGTTTATGTAGGAATATCATCTCCTTCTGCACTAGGCATAGTCTCACGCATGACATTAGCCAGATTCAAAGTTGTCAAATAAAATAGAATTTTCTACTGCCATCTTTTGAAGTCTCCACCCTTAAATTTCTCAGGCTTTTCAAAATAAGGTTTAGTTCCTGATTGTTCCATACTATTAGAAGATTGTTGGAGAACAATTCAGAAATAAATAAAAATAACAGAAATAACAGAACTTGAAATACTTTATTGACAAAAAATACTTGCTATACAAAATGAAATAACAGGAATAAATACAAAAATTAAATTGGTACTAACTTGATTAACCACATATAGAGGCTAGCGCAAAAACTATGTTCGTCGAATAGTATTTCCATCCCACTCTTGTGCATATGGTTCTACAACGTCTGATTGACAATGATACAACTACCTAATTCTATAACCCGCACTAGATTATAGAATTCTACCGAATTGTTTTGTGTGTTTATTCTCGAATTGTTTTGTATTAATTAATTAACATTAATTGTATTAGGCTATATTAGCCAAACCTAATCCACACAACCATAAGGCACAAGCCTCCAAATGGTCCAAGTTGTAAGTACTGGGACAAAGGACTAGAACTATATAAATGGCAATGGGAACTAAAAGTTCCCCGATGTGGGACCCTAAGAGTCTCAAAACTCCAACAATCACAAAGGAAGATTACATGTAATAGACATACAACAAACAAAAACAACTACCAAACTCCCTACGAAATCAAACTCCGCTCTCTTTCCAGCAAATGCTCTCACAAAATTTTTTTTCTCTGGGTCATGAATGCGCACACCGGGAACTTTTCTTCATAGGAAAAACAAAAAATTCACAATCAAGCTTTCTTGTTTTCTCTCTTCAAATATGATGGATCCTCATCGCTACAGCTTGTGAATGAAGTTTCATCAATGGACATTGGCCAATTTCCACACAAGGAGTAAATCCTTCTGTATTTTCCTCCTATCTTTCTTAACCATGACGAGACCAATCCCTTGCTTTTTGGCTATGACCATCAGACAGTAGGAGGTGATGGGGAGGCATTAGTTGGATAGACTGAAGGTGTCCAGGCATAGATGAGCAAGCCAATTACAAGAACAATGGTCCCAGAGACAAAGCCTGTGGGCAACGAGGCTGCAACACCTAGGTATGGTAGTGGCAGCGTGAAGACATACACAGATATCGGCACTGCAATGCATGCCCCAAACGATGCCAACATATGAATTTGGTCAATCCACAAAGCACAAATAACAAGAGGAAAATATATCAAATTTAGTCTCCTATTTGTTATGTTGTAGTTACGGGCTTTTGTTGCTATTTTTCTGATGCGTTGCCTGCTTTTATGGATTTACGCATAATGGGAAAACTGAACTGTAAATAGAAAGGCTAATAAACCTTCCAATTATCCAATAATGTCTGCCTTTAAAAAGCTAATATATGTTTAAGGCAGGTTGGTTTTAGTTTTTCAGGTGATGTTCTAAAATTTAAATCCAAACCAACGCCAAACCAAATGCACAATGCATGGTGAGCACCGACCATTTAGTGACCCATCATTCAGCTTCGTGGAATAGCAACCACATCAACGAAGCCAAAATTTCAGGTTTCCCATTTTGCATGAACCAACTGTGGTAGTTTAGTAGTATATACCTTTCAAATGGATTTTTTTTTTCCCTCTTTTAATATCAGTCTTCATATTGAAGTTACTGCAATAAAATTGACATACCTGAAAATGTCGATGCGAGGGAAGATACCACAGCAGAAGATATCTTGAGAAGATGCAGCAATGATATGTTAAAGCCCATGTTGACAATAACAAATAGTAACGGAAGTAATGGAGCACCATCACATCCTGTAGCCAGCCAATATCAATGTAATCAAATAAGTTACTCCAGTGGTTTAGATTACTCAACATAAGTAAAGAAGGACGAAATGATATTTTAATATTGAGTGGCCCTAACGAACCTATATTGGTGTTTTATATTCTCAAATGCAGACAACAAATTCTTTGCATAAAATGGAAATATTACGCTTCTCTTTTCTTATTTTGAGTAAGTAGCAGTGTCGTATGGAAGACAAAGAGACTGACAGATATATTGTTCTATGCAAAATATGACATATGTACGTACTATGCCAGACAATTATTCTTCTATTTTTTTGTGTTTAAGCAAATCTACCTTGGATACAAGAGCCTAATGATCTGAATTTCAAACGATATGAATGACCAAATCTGAGAGAGAGCCATCTCGTAAATAAATCAACTAGATGGGAAACAACATACATTAAGCTTCCCACTAGTTCCCACACCACCACCCCCCCAAAAACAACCTGGAGTCATATCATTGGTTTTTCTCTGAAGCCATTTGATTCCTTTTGCCTTCATAGCCATTTATCGTAAATACATTTCATTTAAAAATTGAACATCGACAAATTAAATCTGAATAAGAAAGCCAACTGTAGGCTGAGCTGATATGATATTTAGTATGAGAAATTAAATGAATTTAAGTAAGTTTCAAAGAGAATGCAACAGATAATGTCTTACCTGTTGATAAGGTACCCATGTTTAGAAAGCAAGCTGCACCGTCTTTAAGATAGCTTGGCAGTTGACCAAATGGAATCCCCCATAATTTCGACAAAAACGGTAAGAGGAGGCATATGAATAGTGCCTGCAATTCACATGTACAATAGACAATTGGCTTTCATTACAATTTTTTTAAGAAGACAACACAACAAGGTGAACTCAACTTCGGGACACCAAAAACCTAAATTTGAAGTCACTGTTTGACAGTATATACTTACTTGGAAAGCAGATCCAAAGGAATTCACAACAAATAGGTCCACTGATCTTCCCTGTAACAGATTGAATGTAATAATAATTCTCAGATCAAAAGAAACCAAAAGAATTAATCTCATTAGAAAATAAATAAATGAATTTGTTTGATCTCTATACCCGATTATGTTAGAACGTTTAGAATAACATCACATTCCAATAAGTTATGCCATATTAATTTTCGGTCTTGGTTTCAGTGGTAATTCTTATTTTTTGTGATAACACATTTTCGCAACTCAAATGCAATGTAGCCATATGGGTTATATCCTATATCTTGTTGCTTCCAAATCCTTTAGAAAGCAGAAGATACAATGAATCTAGCAACATAGAAATGAGAACTGTACATGGCCATTAGTACCTTTAACCGCTGACGAGCATCCAGAAAGATTACTTCCTACAAAACGATAAAAAGTTTCCTGTTACAGGGAATGTAATAAAATGTCAAAACGTCAAAAAATTAAACAACCATAAAAATATTACAACCTTCAGCACTGTATCAGCTGCTTGGAACAAAAATGAAACTATCATGAGAAGACTCCAAAATACACCAGCTTCTTTTAACGAATTTCCAGCACTAGATCCACTTCAGACAAAGACAGATGTAAGTAATTGACATGCTAACACTGTACATAAGACAATCAACACGAACCCTACTTGAGAGGTATCCAAATTCTACTTGAGACCAATTTATAGAGATAATTGACAACTGCGGAATGGACTCAGAAAAAACTAAAAAGTAAAATAACAAAGATCAGTTTATGAAGTAAATCACGTAAGATTGGTTTTGTCTGGAATTTTACAGTTTGACCATTTGACTTAGTGAAACAATCAACTACTTAACAAGGCCATAAGAACACAGGAGGGAAGAAGTACGTAACTGTGGTTGGGGTAATTAGGATTTTTTTCCATTCCAAAACTTATCAAGGATTTTTTTTACCCAAGTTTTATCAATTATCAACGAAATCAAGAAAATACCAGCAGTTTCTCTATAATTAGAGAAAGGTATTACACATCTAAGCTTTTTGTGTCAACTTTAAACCTATAGGAAAGGATCTAGTAATCAGTGTGATGGTCAACGCCCATCAATGCTGCATACGTGATCAATGCAATTAACACCTTATAGTCATATGCGACATCCACGACACTCCACAAGTTAAAATCCACCTCTAGTGCATGTGTGTGGCTGTCCGTTTCAAGTTAGTTTGCCTGTATTTTTTGTTTTCTTTTCGCAGGGGAGTTCCTTGAACCCAAAGAGCATCTGAGCAACAGAACCTGTAGGGATGGAGGCAAAATTTTCAAGTTGGCTGGGCTAGACTAATCTTTAGAAGAATTGGTTGCCTGAAAATACAGGGTCTGGCCTTTATTCATGCCGATTGAATCTTAGTGCTTGTTCAGAATCTACATTACTCTGTGAGACAGCTATGACCAAAATATTGCAAGTTAGTTTTTTCTTTAAAACCAGTATCCTCGAGGAAGCTGCACTTGAAGAATACTTTTTCAATGTTTTTGCCCTCAGTCAATTTACATCACTCAAACTTCACAATCCACAGAGGAACAGATTGGTCGTGTTGAAGCTTCATCGTAAGGTGATAAGTTTAATCAAAATGATGTTAAAGTATATGTCTTACCTTGCTACAGTTATGATTACACCAATGGCTACAAGAACGCACCCTAAAAGTTGATTGACCCTGTATCTCCTTCCAAGGAAAATAATTGACAGGAGAATTTGCCAAACAAGAAACGTCTGCAAAATAATTACGAGAATAAATCAAACATCCAACTTTCAGTATTCCATTACTTGCGTCAAAAGGTGCCAAGCCATGTCATTTAGTGGAAAAACATATGGAGATTTGGTACAAAGGCTAATTTTATCATGTCGTTTTCCTCTTTTCAGCCAATCCAATTGTTATGTTTCTCAACTGCAGTCAGCTTGAGTCCACCAGCAGCAATTTTTTAATAACATGAAGTGAAATTTTAAATCCCAGAACACTGACTGATTATCCCTGGCATAAAACTTGACCAGCAGAGTTCAGTAGTTACATAGTTCCTACATTGGTTCTATTTGTTAATCGGCTTGCCTATAAAAACATAATATTTTTAATTGTGCTGCATGCTTCAACTCCACTCAGTACTCTACCAAAATTTTAATGTTTTTACATGTATAATTGCATTTATTTCTCTATTTTCAATTTCGCCTCTAAAGCCATCATCTAATTGGACTGTCCCTTCATTTCAAACCATAACGTGCTAGCTTAGGAAATTCACAGATACACTTATTTCAGAAAACATGGCATAATTAGAGCACCAGAACAGAATTACATATATCAGAACAAATAGCCGTATCCGGGAAGTGAGCACTGAAACCGGCTTACCTGAGACAAAACTGGAATTGATGCTCCACAAAGAATTGCTGATTCAAGAAAGAGGAAAAAAATAAATAAATGATATTTGCGTATCAATCTTAATGTTCAGCAGCAAATAATGCTTAGTATTATATGAATACTCAAACCCTACAATATACAACAAATTCACGAACAGTACTACAAAGCTTGCATAAGAAGGGCCAACATTCAGCAGTGGGTTGGTTTGCCATCATACAGATACAACCAATAAATTCAAAATAAGTGCATGAGAACTAGTGAAGACCCGGACTTGACAAACATAAATGTTAATAACGAATAAATTACATCAAAAGGAGATTTCAGGACTGAATCAATTGATACATGATGAAGATGAAAAACTGAACATAATTATAATTATATCTTAGTAAAGTGAAACAAAACTATAATAATGATGTTGAAAAAGCATCACATAACTTCCCCAAGGAAAGGACGAGAACGATGATGTTGAAAAAGTGAAACATATCAAAGAACAGCAAAAAAAATTCCGAAGATTTGCCTTGAAAGAAAGTAAGATTGAAATGTATTACAAAATGTTACCTCCAGCTGCCATCCCAGTAGCAGCACCAAGAGCTTCCAAGAGGCCAACAGCAAGAAATGGAGCTTTTGGCATGGATAGCATCTCATCAGTAACAATACCAGCGCGATACCGGAGATACAAGACTGAGAAATATACAATTACATATCTGAGAAGCAAAATTAAAAGGCAGCAATTGATGTTAGTCCATGGTATTGAAGCGTTTGAGGTATTGCTTGTACACCTCCCTTTAGTCAATGCCATCAATAAACCATAACTCGAAGTAGGAAAAGGAAGCAATAAATAAGTGAAAGGTATGCTTTATCTATACAAAATGGTAGTGACGTTAGTAGAAAAACATCAATGGTAAAGTTTACTTTTCGAATAACATCTATATGACTTTTCATAGTGAAAGTGAACAAAAAGCCTATCAAAGTAAAGTCATAAAAATATTTGAGGCAGTGGTGTGGGGAAGATTCACATTAGGTGATTAGTTCATATCACATTCACAGAACAATGGAAAAAACATTGAGGATACCTTGCTGTCATTTCAGAACCTATTAGCTATTGGCAGTTAAGGGTTGATGGTTCTCATCAGGTGATAGCCTGATAGGAGATACCCATCTACGTCTAGTAACGATTTCAATGATAATAAATTTTGGTATTCAGGCTATTACACCTATTAAGCCTGATCATGAACTCATAAACAAGTTGCAAAATATTCAACCATACAATTGGGCATGGTTTGGGGAGAACGAATCAGAGTCTAACTAGTTCCTTTTTTTATCAAATGGATTTAAAGTTAGGCCAAAAAAACCCCTTCTCATCATAACATAAACTCAGATAAGATAGTACACACGCGCAAAACAATCTCAATTTTGTTTTGACATTTTAGCATTGTTTATAACTTGTGTGTCCTCATAGCTAAAGTAGGTCTATGTTACCCAAATCAATCATCAATGTAGTCCAATGGTTGAAAGATCCTAAACCGTACCAAAAAGAAATGCTGAACCTAAAACCTGTAACCCTAAACCTTAAAACGTTATAATTGCCAGACATAAGAACTAAAAATTTAGATGATTCTATATGTAAAGAATTATTAGATGAGAAAAATTCAAAGAGAAAAAGACATAATTTCGAAGGAGTTGCTCATATTTTATAAAACTTCTTTTCTTTTTAGTCCAAGACATATTCTGCACTAATCTAAACTTGCTAGGACGTACTGGGTCAAAGAAGAAGGCCCAAACCACTTGCTAAAATAAAATAAAACATTAAAAATATGTTTGAATTGTAAAATTTGAGCAACTCATTTTATTCCACAATATAATGAATTGCTCAAGTTTTACAATTACGCACTATTTTTAATGTTTCTTATCTAAATGTTTATAATATTGTAAATGCAAGGAATACCAACAATATTATAAATGTTTGTTTCTTATCTAATTGTTTATAATATTGAGTTTTATAAAGTACAAGCACAATGCAAGGAATACCAACAATATTTGTAGATGGAGACATTGTACAATAATTCAATTTAAAAATTATTTTCATGCTTTTTTTTTTCTTGGAAGTTAAAAATGATTTTAGAAAAATAAAGCATGAAAGTTGTTAGATATCCGTAGCTTTTATTTGTGGACCACAAACCCAAAAGCAAAAAGAAATGAAAAGGACAGGAGGGAGCTCTTTGAGCACCCACTTGACACACACTCATTCAAAAGGCACAGATGGATGGAATCAAATATAACAAGAAGAAAGAAGGGCAGGATACGATAATCATTACCACCTCTCCCTCCTCCCTCCCCCCTCCCTTTTGACTTATGGGAATCAAAAAATCTGCTAGGTAAATGGTTTAGATTCAAATTAGGCCCACCCACTATCTCTGCAGTTTCGCAGCATCTCCTTCTTTATCCAACCTTTTATTTTCCATTAGAAAACTAAAATAAAAGTCACATACATCATATTATTATTCCTACACACCTTTATTTTCAGTCATCGAATTAAATAAATAAAACCGAAATAACATTCTGGATTAAACAAGTCTGCAAGAGATGAAAAGAATATGCATCATTTCCCTCAAAAGAAAGGTAATTCCAAACAAGTCGATCTGGAATGTCCATTGCTAGCACAATATATTTATATACAGTTGCTCTAATTTATGATATGGAACTCAATTGTCACACTGCTCTGGCCAACTGCTTAACTCACATATGCATATACAATCGCTATATACACATCCATGTATCTATTTCTATACATAATGCATACATAGGCACTCCTAGCACGTAAAAGACAGAATAAAAGGAAGGAAGGAAGAATTTGTAGTGTGTAAAACATGAAAAGTAGAAGTGGACGAATCCAACTTGGATTCGACAAGGTAGTCATATTCGTTACTCCAACTTTTAACATATGTTTTTTGGGTTTATTTGACATGATCCTCCCACCAAATACATTTAACAAATCACAACCCTACAAAATTCGATTCAACAAATCTCAAACCTACAAAGTTGAATTTTACTTTGTCTGAATCAAGGCTCCCAAACGATGAACGGCCCACTATTTGGACACCCTACCATTTGCCACTCATTTCGTGGATCTCACTTGTAAACAACTTACACACTATTACCGTCGGGTTTGTGTCAAAGACATGTGTGAGCTTTTGTCCACATTACATTGTATCACTGATGGACCTGTGACATGAAAGTCATAACACGAATATACCGTCGGCACAGATATACACTCGGAGTCCCGTGTCATGTAAGTTATTACGAGACGCTCCGGTAAAATGAGATCAGGTAAGATGAGGTCACGTAAGATTTTGACCTAAAAAACAAATGTGAGGAAACGATGTCGTTGGACGACAACTATTGTCGCCGTTAGTGTTTGTAGTATTATTGTTTCTTCTACAGTTTAAACGGTCAACTAAACGCCCTGAAAACCAGTAAATCAAATGATTGTGGCCGAGTCTTGTAAATTCAAAACTAATTTCCAAAAGCACCCAAAACTGGAAAATAAAATAATTAAAAAAGAGTAGTGCTATTCTTAGCACAATTTTATTCTACATTTCTTTATCATCTTAAGTGGACAGGCTACATTATTTAATTTCAATCATTTTATTAATTAAAACACTTAACTCATCATTTAATTAACAATCTTTTTATTAATTATTAATTAACATTTTGAAATTAAATGTTAATTAATTTAGATAATGTTGCTGTCCAACGAGGTGGTATACAATTACAAAAAAATATGGTAAGAATAACATTATTAATTAAAAAATAATCATGAGAGAGAGAGAGGCGGTGTCAGTTACCCGAAAGTGGCGAGCTGAGCGAGAAAGAATGGGTAGTGTTTAAGGGGGACCAGGGCCAGCTTATAAAGCACCCGATTTCCGACCCCCAGAACCACCGTAACCGCCGCTGCAACCGCCATGTCCACCCTCCGATCCTTACTACTCCTTTCCTGCTCCACCGACGCCCGATACTCCCCCACCGCATACGAGCACGGCCCCGCCTTCGAGCTCTCCGCTCCTTCCCCGCCCTCCGATCGCTCCCACGCCCCTCTGGACCCCACCGCTTCCAACGTCCATGTCACCCGCCGCAAATGCTCAGACGGCGTCGTCCGCAGCGAGAATCCTTGCCGGAGAATACTCCCGTAATATCTGTGCCGGAGATGTGAGATCTCGGGCTGCAAGCGTGGTGGTTCCCGGATGCAAATTGGTGGGTCGGGAGCTCCGGCGCCCGCCCATACGCGGTGGATACTCGACATCGTAATAGGAAGTTGTGGAATTGTAAATCCGATGTTTTGTAATAATTTCCGTATACATAGAGAGAAAGAGAGAGACGTGATTGTTTTGTCGTCTGACTCCGAGAGACGCGTGGGGGGGGCATTGTTGTTTGAAAAGGAATTAGATCTCTCAGGATCTCTCCTCAGTGGGAATCCGGGGATCAAGTGATATTAACCGTTGATCAAAAATCGTGCGGTTAAAATTTTTTTTTCAACAGTAAGGCAGCCTTGTTTTTACATAAAAATATAATAAAAAAATTGTGGTCACACGATTTTTAATAAATGGTTAGTATCACTCGATTACCAGGATCCCAGTAAAGAGATCCAAAGATAAAAACCTTTGGCTGAAGACTAGTGGTAGGTGGTCTCGCAGATCTTTCGGAGAAGGGTAGCCTAGTATGTAAGCACATCAATGAAGGAACCCTCAAACGACCCGTCTAATAAGATAAGGGGGGAGATCCTCAGTAGTGGTGACCCTTTCACTCTTTTAGGGACTGATACATGTCCATTTAAAAAGGACTTCGAATCCTCGTGAAATTAAACAAGAAAATTCAAAGGGCTTGGTTGGGTTTGGAGAGACTTTTTAGTGTTCTAAAAACACAATTCAATAGTAATAACACGATAGTTTTAATAAAAACGACTTGAGCCAACTTTTTTAAACCAAAAACCATTTACAATTTTTATTTAATTAAAATGACTTGAAATTTAATAAGAATGACAGAAGTACCATACAGCGCCAAAAAAAAATTAAATCCCATAGGCTGAAGCAAAAGCCCAACATGCAACATCAAGTTTTTCTTCCAGTTTTGTCCCTAATAGATGTTAATACAAATTTGTTAACACAACTTCACATTATTTACAAAATTATCATCGAGCCCATAAAAGGTCAAATAAAACCAAAACTAATTTAATTTTCAATTTTTTTCTCCAACAAACGGTTGCAACCATTCCCCAGTTAAAACTCATATCATGAGATGATTAATTCAAGAGTCACCATCCCCACTTTCATTTTTGGTCTCTGGCATCCACCATCCGTACTTCCATTTTTCCTCTACACAATTCCCACAAACTAAAAATATTACTTTTCAAATTTAATTTAATAAACAAGAAACTTACACTTTTATAAAGCTCTTCCCAAACAGAAAAATAATCTACATGTCCAAATAAAATAGGTAACTCATGTAAATAGAGGATTGTCTTGGTGTTAAAGTTATATTTTCAACATTGTGCCATTGCGGGTTTAAACTTTTTATCCCCTTAATATAAATTAGTATAGAATATAACTTGTACTAAAAAGAATAAGTAATTAGTATAGAATATCGTTTGTACTAAAACAAAAATTACACATCAAATTAAAATTACATAGCAATATCCCATCAAATTATCTTTTACATCAGCAAATCAAGGGCCTTGAACTATAGCTTACAAGTCACTTGGTTATGTCCCAGCAACAACCTGAAAACAAATCAACAAAAAATGCATCGATATCGTACTAGAAATTTGATACTTTATGATTCTTCAAGTAATAAAAAAGATCAAATAGCTAAAATATTTCCACAAGCAAACAAAATTATCAATTATAAACACATAAAAAGTTTCTAAAATCTAAAATTTTCGAACTGCACATTATTTTTAAAATTGAACGCTACCACTATTTCTAGAGTTGAACACTTTTTATTTCTAGAACTGTGCACTAGCACTACCACTATTTTTAGAACTGAACACTAACTATTTTATAACTAAACACTGATTATTTTTGGAATTGAACAATAACTATTTCAAGAAATGAACACGGTACTTTCATTATTTCTTAAACTGAACACTAGGTACTATCATTATTTCTTAAATTGAACACTAACTATTTCTAAAACTAAACACTGATTATTTCTTAAACTGAACACTAACTATTTTCAAAACTAAACAATGTACTATTTCTTAAACTGAACATTGACTATTTCTTAAACTGAACATTGACTATTTCTAGAATTGAACATGGGTATTATCACTCTTTCTTAAACTGAACACTGGCAATATCATTATTTCTTAAACTGAACACTGACTTTTCTTAAACTGAACGTTGGTACTATCATTATTTCTTAAACCGACCGCTCATTTTCCCCAATTATTCACCCAGGAACAAAAATTTACAGTGTTATGAACTAAAAACCTTCAAGTTTTCCAACTTCTGTGAGCTAAAACTAGCATTAGGAGATTCAAAAGTTTGAAACTCCGCAAACAAATCAAATTTACATATAAATAGTTATATTTAACATGACAAAAATAGAGAGTAAAGGAACGTGACAAAAAAAAGAAATTGTCAACGTGACGAAACTAAGATGCTATGTCTAGTGGCTCGGGCCAATGAAGCACAATTGTTTGTTCTAAAGTAAATATACTTCCCTTGTTCTTAAAGAATAGTGAAGCATGACTTATTGGGAATTCCTTTTGATTTACGATTTGCAGAAAAATAAGTGTGGGGCAAGAATTTGTTATTTTGAATCCAGTGATGTAGTGCTTTTGTTTTATGTTTCAAAAAAAAAAAAAAAAGAAGTGAAACGTTGAAAAAAAAAATTGAGAAAAGCAAAAAAAAAAAGGTTGTAAAGAAGTGAGAATGAGTTCAGTAAGTGTTGGTTGTTGAAGAAGGGTCCAAAAATGTGAATCTGACCTTAAAGTTGTACGAATCTCCCCTTTGTGTTTAAAGTTGGCTGTTGTAATCGAAAGTTGAATTCTAAGTGTTGATTTCATTACTTTGCTTACTATCACTTTAAGAACCTTTATTTATCCTTAACCTTTCTTTGTTAGCCAATATCTTAGCCCCATTACAACCCTTACACTTTTATCTTGATTGTTATGAGATTCAATATGTGGAGTTTGAAATTGGTACGAGCGTATAGAATCCCTGGTTCTCGATTCTAAGTAGTGGCATTCCGTTCATGAGATACATGTTTGTATTAATAATTCCAGAAAGTGTCTTCTTTATTATAACATATGTGAGTGCTAGTCTACATGTTTACATCAATCTTCTCACATATGCTTAGTATAGGGAGTGTAGTCAGAAAATTTGTGTGAAAATAGAGAGTATATCTGGTGAGGAATTGAGTGAATTCTCTAAGGCATGTTACTACTTTCAAATGTTGTTGTAATTGATTAAATGTGAGCTAGTGAGTGGTTACAGCGGTGAAGTATAAGTTAGAGAGTAAGGAGTGCTAAAATCTATGTAAGTAATGATTTTTAACATGTCATGTTTCATTGAAAATCTCTAAGGCAATTGTTGGAAGGTTTAGGTTTTGTTTTGTTTTCTTTGTTTTGCTCAGGGACTAACAAAAGTTAAGTGTGGGGGAATTTGATAGGAGCATATTTATGTGACTTTGTTATCTTATTTCTTTGCATTTACTTAGTTAATTTCCATTTATTTTGGTAATTTAGGTTATTTTCATATTATTGTAGGTCCAATTGGTAAATATAACAATAAATAGCCAAATGGAGCAATTTGGAGCAGTTTTGGACTTGGATTGGATAGCATGCATGGATAGCATATGGGCTGGACATTTTTGGTGTTTAAATGGTGCTAGATATGCGCTAAAATCTGGAGAAATTAAAGTTGAGGCTTGGAAAGAAAGGAATTACACAAGAAAGAGGAATCCTAGTTGGAGAGGAACATTATCTTATCATATCTTATCTTATCTTGTTCGACCTTATCTTATCTTATCTTATCTCCGGCTGCAAGAAGGAATCCTAATCACATTCCAACACTCTCCACCTGATTTATAGAGTCCTAAAATAATTCAAAATGCCAAAACCTTTTCCTACTTGGATTCAGCTGTTTCCCCCATATATATATGAAATTCCAGAAGCAATTTAGAGAGTGCTATGCCTACCATTCATCCATTGAAGTTGTTGGAATTTTCAGAGTTCATTCTATCTTTGTTTTAAATTCAATGTTTAACTAAGTTTCTTTTTAGTTAGAGGTGAATTCGAAGCCATGACTATATGTTTTATATAAATTGATTACATCCAGTTATTGTTTTATAAAACATGAATGCGATTTACTTATTTGCTTTATAGAGAACTTATTCTTGTATGTTTATTAAGGGTGCATACTTAGTTTGCATGTAGGGATTTGATGGTAGAATATAAGAGAATTTCACCTAGTCGTTATGAACTTATATTTGTAAGTAGTAAAAGTCACTAGTCATGATTGAGTTAAGTAAATCCTTGGTAGGAATATCATGTTTTTCATAGTTACGAATGTTTTGTCAATACTTATGATTTTCACAGAACTTAATGATCTTTGAGATGAATCTCTATCATGCTTTTCATAGTTAGGGAACTTGAGAAGAATAATTTAATTGCGTCGATGAGTCCAATTCAATGAACTTAGGACAATCTGAGAGTTAATTAGTGTTGTTCACAATTAATTTGGGGCATTGTCATTCATAGTTTATAGGAAGAATAACTGGAAATCGATTTGTATGCATATGATTCATTTGTGGAGAAGAATACTTTAGCTATCCCCTCATCCATATTTCATTCACAACTTAGTTGACTTGCTGCCTTCTACTTTTGTTTTAGTTAAATTCATTCAAAATCCCCTTACTCATTGTTTTATTGTTAGTTTAACTTAGTTTTCAGTTTTATAAGTTTAATTTGTGTTGATTAGCATCCCTTCTAATCTCCAGAATAAAACGATCCCTACTTACTCGTACTACGATTGCATAATTTATAGGGTTTAATTTGTGTGTTAGTTTCTATCACATTAGTAGTTTAATGATGACCGGAAATGTGTGACGTAGAAATGATCGGCGTTCAACGAGGTACTAAGGCTATTGATTTGTACAGTAATGTGACAGCCCGTCCCGGATTATTTGTACCGTAGGTGTGAAATGACATTTTTGCCCCTAATGGATAATTGTTATTTGCGTGGTTGTTTTGGGTGCTTGGTTGGTTGCATCTCAGCCACACATCCATCTTCATTTCCATCATCCTCTCCCGTTGACTTTCTCTATCCCAAAGTCTCTATCTCTCTCTTTCTTCTTCACTTACGTACGGACAAAGATTAAAACACTCGAAAACGCTACGGATCGAAGTGGAAAACCATACCTTTGTATTTATGAGGTTCATACGAGTTCAACCATACCCATTTCAGGTAAGGAAACCTTTGTTTTCACGTCGAACTCGAGATGTTCATTTCGGGGTACTGTTTATGCACACGTAAAATCGTGTGTTTTTGGGAATTTCAGGGTTATAGGAAGCTTGGTGAGGTCCTTAGGAAGCTCGGGGTGGTTTGTTTGAAGGATTTGGACGTCAGGATCGTGAGTTGCAGGTTTAGCCGGATTTTGTGAAGTTTCTCCGACGAGATTCCGTTGGTTTCAGGGCTTGAAAGTGGTCAGGTTTTGTTTCTAATTGTTGTAAGCTTCATTTTGGTACCAATTTCATGAAATTTGGTTGAAAAACGAGTGAGAAACAAAGATTAGAAAATTTTCCAGTTTTCCGACGACGACGATAGCGCCGGAGGTTGGCCAGAGAAGATTCCGTCAGTTTGGACGGAATATTCCGTCAGTTTGGATGGAATATTCCTAACGGCGTTAGGTTAACTTTAACGGAATCTATTAGTTTTAACGAAATATTCCTGACAGCGTTAACTGACACCGTCAATGTGCCAGGCATGCGCCTGCGCGTGGACGGTGCATGTGGTTGTGCCTTGGCCAGCGCGTGGGGGCGTATGAGACGTCGAAAAATTATTTTAAAAATATGGGGGTGTTCGTGAGGTTGAGTAGATCACGTTGGTGTATTCATACACCCCATTTGAGCATTGTATGAGAAGTTATTGCGTAATGTTGGTTATGTGCTTTAAATTAACGTTTTTATAGTTGTTTCTCATATAGGTGAAACGTATCCCGAGGACGAGCGCAGTCACTAGAGGCAAAGGGGTTACAACCCTTCCACATACCAGTGAGTGGGCTTTTGGTTTTCCATATATACCTATATACTTGTGGTTTTTCCCAGAAAATGAAATAAAATGTTTATATGTTTTAAATGACATGCATTGCGTTTGCCTATTTAATTATGCATTGGTAGTTGTATATATGTATGTTTGGTGCTGCGGACGCACAGGTAAGTGTCAGGTAAGTTATGGTTTATGTTTGTGATTAGTAGTGATGTGAGATACGTAGAGAGCTCATAACCTACACCCCTGGTGTTGTGCTCCCGCCCAAAGTAGGGCACAGTCCTTCACGTGATGTTCACCTCCCGCACCACACGCTTATCTAGGATCCAAGTTAGGTGCACAATCATGTCGTACAGACCACTTTAGGTGGTTCCAACTCGTAGGTGACCCGTGATTATTCGCCCAGTCTTTACGTGATCGTAGCACTTAAGCGTATCTATTTACACCCAGTTCTGTCGTACAGACCACTTTAGGTGGTTCTGACTCATGTGCAGGTATAGTTAGTGAGTTGGAGATTTGAGCTCTAGATTCAGCTGTACATGTCACGTTAAGTGACTCCGGCTGACAGATTACATTGCATTGATTGACATTCCCTAAGTTACTTACCTTTTATGTGGAGGCATTTGACATGGCATATCTTCTGAGCATGTTTTCTATATATGAGTATATTCTATTTTTCTGGGAAAATATACAGGTTTTACGATGAGGGGTTAGAACTTTGATAATGAAATGATTTTAAAAAGCTTTGTTTTTGCCCACTCATACTTTCTGTTTTGCGCCCCTCTAGGTTCTAGTTTGGTTGCTCTTTTGGTGGCTCACGAGGAATCCACAGCATATCTGACAGATTATCACCAGTGTAGGACCACCTCTGGGTGTGTTTAGTTGGTGTTTGTTCCTTTGGACTGCACTAGGTTTTATGTGCTCTGAATATTATTTTCCACACTTACGCTTGCACAAGTATGTTAATTACTTTGTGTGTAGTTTGGTTTTTATTTGTTCATACTTTTATTATTATTCTTAGCTTCCGCACTTTGCACATAGTTACGTCACTCTCACGTGACGGCCAGCACGCCCTAATTTTGGTCGGGGTGTGTCAGTAATATATGCAAGTAAATTATATAAGTGAACACTACCCTTTGACTTGTACATAAAATGTGTAATGGATTATATGGGTAAATGGTCAAAATAATGTTAAATTTAAAATATAGTTATCTCCCTATACATCTTTCTTAACCCATGCCCAGCCTTCATTTGAGCTAATTTCTCTACCCTATTTATTTCACAAAGTCGGGGAATCCATTGATATTGATTGGAATTTAACACTTATTTTACCTGTAACAATGCTTGGAACTAGAACTAACCTCGGTTCTTCCTTTCCATCAACTCTACTAGCCTCGTGTATTGAGACCTTGATCACTTTTCTGCACTTACCCTTTTGCTGAAGTTGTCTGCAACTAAGTTTCTTATGAAAGATTGTGAATGTCAATGAATGTTGTATTGGTTCATTTTGTTGTAGGCCACTTGTCCATCGAGTCGTTAGCAACCAAAGTGATTTGATAGTCCTAACATAATAAGGATTATGGAGTCTTATCCCTTGCAATTAACCTAGAGGAAATCTGATAGGTTTTATTATGAAGATGTTGAATCATGGTGGGACTTAAACACTAGAGATATAGGGTCTATCTTCCCAGCCAATGATAGGTCGGGTGTGATGAAAACCCTAACGATATAAATACCACGGTTAAGTCCCTACTTCCATACGCTTGTTTTTCTCAATCACACCAAACCTATTCATGATAAAGAGACATTTTAAAGTATTGGAAGTAGAAGACAACCAAGTTCTGCAATGGCTTCTTCTTCCTCGAGTAATGTTCAAGTAAAGCTGTTATTGCATGCATGCATATTATACTGGTTTGCTGCACTGAAACATGGTTTGTGTAATCCTATTCCCTTATTGTTTTTGTCATTGAATGCATGCTTGTACATGCATCTCATTTGTATATTCCTATGTAATCCTTACATGTGGTATCAGAGCCTTCCAATAAGGATAGGGTTTGTATTAGACCATATGATCAAACTGACAGCACTTAGCTTGAATAATTTAATGCTTCTACTACTAACAGATATATAGAAACTATATTATGTATTGTATTTGCACTGCTGTGGTTTGTTCAAATGTTTCAGGAAAGGATATCCTACAAGAAAGTTAGAGAATAACAAGAAGAAATCGTGGATTTATGTGTTGTTATAACACTAAATCAATATATATATATATATAGTGTGAATTTTAAACAAAATTGCAATGACTAATTTTCTCAAAAGTGTTTAGATCATTATTCTGGTTTATTATTCAAAGAATTTGAAGGTGATTTGCTTGAAGTTTGTGGATAATAATCTGCTCAAAAGTGTTTATTATTCAAGCCATTCAAACAAATCAATGTATAGTGATACATGAAATCAACAAGATTGCATTATTCATCTGCTTAAAAGTGTTGAAGACATGTAAATTGGCCTTGTGTTTTATGTATTGGCTATGCAACCCTAATATAAACAGCATCTGTCCAAAGATGATACTGTGTTTATAAGAAACTGTTGATGGAAAACATTATGTGAAAGTTTTCCTAGTTCTGTTAAGTATTCTAAAGTCAAAAAATCTATTGATTGACTTATGTACATATGTTTCAGACCCTCACATGACTTCTTTGAATTTCCAAAACATTGAAACCCTGACTGGTTCCAACTTTAAGAAATGGAAAGAGGATATGTAGATTGTGCTTGGAATGATGGACATCGATCTGGCAATCAAGATAGGACAAGCCTGCAGATCTCATTGACACTAGCACAGCAGACCAAAGGAACAAATATGAGAAATAGGATAGGGCAAACATGATGTCCTTAATGATCATGAGGAAATCTAGGACTCAATTTGTCAAGGGAGGGATTCCAAAACTAGAGAATGCTAAGGAATTTTTTGCTGCAATAGGAGAGAAATTCAAAGAGTCAGGGAAAGCTGAAACTAGAACCTTTCTTACATAGCTTACCTCCATGAAATTTGATGAGGTTGGCAGTGTGAGAGAACACATTCTCAAGATGGTGGACCTGTCTCAAAAACTGAAGGATCTCGAGGTCCTTACGACTTATCAGTTTCTAGTCCATATGGCTCTCAATTCCTTGTCATCCAAGTATGGACAGCTGAAAGTCTCATACAATTCACAGAAGGAAAAATGGGGAATTGATGAGTTAATTTTGATGTGTGCACAAGAAGAAGATCGACTTAAAGGTGACAAGTCAACGGAAGCAAATCTCATTCAGGCAGCCAAAGCCACAAATGTTGGCTCATCTTTCGCTGCTAGTAAGCTGAAGAATAAGGTTTTTTCTTCTCCATTTAAAAGTGCTAACACCTCTAAAGGATCTCACAAACTCAAACCTGTGAACACTGAAATTGAAAAAGAAAAGGAATGCTACTTTTGTAAGGAAACAGGTCATTTAAAAAAAACTATGTTGGTTTCAAAAACTAGCTTTCCAGAAAAGGTAAAACTTTCAACATTTTTGTGTGTATTGAGTCTAATATGGTTTATATTCCACCTGAGAGTTATTGGTTTGACACTAGATGTACTATTCACATCACTACTTCCTTGCAAGGCTTCTCAAAAACAAACGAGATAAACAATGAAGTCTACAATGTCTATGTTGGGAATGGGAGCAAGGTTGCTGTCGAGTCAATAGGGAGTGTTCAACTAGTTTTGTCTTCTGGTTTTATTTTAAAATTGAGTTCACTACTTTATGTTCCTTCCATGAGAAGGAGTTTGATTTTAGCTTCAAAGTTAGTATAGTCTAGTTTATCCTTTGTTGGGGACCAAGAAAGTGTACGTTTTTATGATTCAAATAAATTTGACACCTTGTTGAGATATGTAATTCTTAAATTTGATATGTGGCAAATGAAATGTACATATATAGATGAATGCTTTAATGCTTAGCATATTGGTTCCAAAAGAATGATCACCTCTGAAAAATCTCATATGTTATGGCACAAAAGGTTATGACACATCTCTAAGGAAATAATTGTCAAGTTAACCAGCCAAAACCTATTGCCACCACTAAACTTCAATGATTTTAAAGAATGCAGAGACTGTTATAAAGGAAAGCTGACAAACACAAGGAAAAGTGGTTCAAATTAAAGTCAAGACCGGCTTGAAATAATACAGACTGACATTTGTGCACCATTCCCAACCAAAACTATATGTGGAAAATCATATTTCATAACCTTTATTGATGACTTTTCACGATATACTTATGTCTTTTTAATGTCAGAGAAGTCAAAAGCATTGGAATGTTTTAAGCTTTACAAATTAGAAGTTGAAAAACAACTAGAAAAACACATTAAAATTGTAAGATCCGATAGAGGTGGTAAGTACTTTGGCAGGTATTCTGAAGTTGGACAGCATAAAGGTCTCTTTGCAACCTTCCTTCAAGAGCATGGCATAATGGCGCAGTACACAACCCCAGGTACTCCCCAACAAAAATGGGGTTGCAAAATAAAGGAACAAGACCTTCAAAGACACGATTAGATCAATGTTTGCTCATTCCAAGCTGCCAATCTTTCTCTGGGGTGAAGCACTGAAAAACAACAAAGTACATCTTGAATAGGGTGCCAAGTAAGTCAATGGACATGGTACCATTTGAGACATGGACTGGAAGAAGGCCAAGCTTCATTCACTTCCATATATGGGGCTGTCAAGTTGAGGCAAGGTTCTATAATCCAGCTGAGAAGAAACTAGCCGTTATTTTTAATTTAATTTATATATATATATATATATTTAACAAAATTTGTTGTAAAAACTGTAAAAATTCTTTTTTTTTCCCCTATAACTTCTAAACCATTAAACATTACATAACATTAAGTAACATGAAACAAAATTAAACAATATTAAACAACATAAATAACATTAAACAACATTAAAAAAAAATATTTAACAACATGAAACTTAAACAACATTTTTAAAAATATTTAACAACATAAAACTTGAAAGCCCTATATCCACCCAATTTATAGCCCAAAAAAAATTCAAATCCAATGGCTAGCTGACGTCATTTAGCCGTTGGATTTGAATTTAAGTTGTAGTTTTTAAATAATAAATTATGTTTGGCCCTTTGGCCCTCAGCTGAAGATGATTTTTTGTGACAGTGCTAAAACGAGCCCTATAGCCCTCGGTTGGAGATGGTAAGAAATATAGGTCATGTACTGTTCATTAAAATATTAATTTCTTAGAGGTCCAGAAGGCTTTGGTTGGAGATGGCCTAAACCCTAAAATCAGAATTTATTGTAACCCATCTTAAAACCCCAAATTTGAACCCAGAACGAAAAGTCGTTGTGTGAGTCATGGTCATGGTGGTGGCTGTTTGGTGGTGTTTGAGTTTTTGGGTGAGGGAGAAACCCAACCAATGCCGCATGGTTGGTGCGCTCTTTCCACCATCTCAAAAATTCATGAGACATGGCACACGATGGTCTCCATTGTCAACGGAGATCTCATCGGTGCCAAACCGGCCCTTTTAGATCCGCTTCAGAGAAATGTTGTAGAGGTGCTTGGAAGGGATCATGGTGATTTTCTCAAGGATCTTGTTATTGGTGTGAAGTCAAAGGCCATGCGCCAGTAACAACGGTCGATCACTCGGCAAGGAATTTTCTTCACTGATTTTGTTCGGACGCAACCCATGGTGGTGGATCCCAAAGGAAACAAGAAACTGGGACAAATTTGGTGGTGGAAACAAGAATTGGGTTTTGATCCTAGAGGAAGATTGGCGGTGGAAATAGGAATTTGGGGAGTTTGGTGGTGGATGGAGAATAGGAATTTGATTTGTTTTTTTTTTAATTATATTTTTATTAATTAAATAGTTAATTAATTTTTAATATTTAATTAATTTCTCAATTTAGTTGGATGAGCTAGTGGACCCGCTGCTTGTAACAACAAGGTTGACAGAAAATTTAACTAAAGACATCTCACTTATAAATGAAGCAACCACTAAATTCTAATACTAATTGACAATTCTTTTTAATATTAATCTTTTTATTTGAGTAACGCTGCATTTAACTAATATATCGTACTTTACTTTAAGATCTTGTCGTCCATCTCTATTTAGAGGGATGGACAAATAGTATTCGTTTTCTCGCCCCAGACTCCCGCAGCCTCCTCCTTTTCATCTCTTTCTTCTCTGTCGGCCCCTAAATATTTCTATCAAATTTCGATCCGTTCGAGTCGCCGTGGACAGCCCGACTTCACTCTTCTCTCCGTCGTTTTTCACTCTCGATCCACCCCTGCATTACTTTTCCGGCCGTTTTGCAGGTACGGTTTAGATTTCTTAAAGTTTTCCATTTTCCTTTGGTTTAAATTTTGGCGAGAAACATGAAATATTTCTGAAATCTTGTAATTATGAGCACTCACTGTCGATTTGATGTCTGTGCTATATAAGATTATAGTAATTCTTCTGGGTTTTTATAATTTGCCTAAATTAATCGTTTTTTCCGAATGAATTTTGTAATTTTTGTTACTATAGTTGCACTTTCTCTTTGTATAGGAAAGCATCATTTGCGATTCGAATCCCGGTTAAGGTAAGAGAAGTCAGAATCCAATCTTTCATAGGTGTCGCTTGATACCTTTTCCAATGGATTGGCTTGACATGAATATTTATTGATGGATATTTGCTCTTGAAGTATTTCTTAAAATGCGAAATGCGCTATTTTAAGGATGGATTGCAGCATTGTTCTTCAGTTTTTTTGTCGTTGTCAAATGGATTTGAATGTTTTTTTTTCCCTGGGAAATGAATATCATTTGAGCTCCTGTTTCATCTGTTCCATAAAACATATCATCCAAATAACTACGTCAACTTGAATCGAATTCTGGAATAATGCTGAGAAATACGATACAGAAGTAATAACCATTTTAGTTCACTTGTGTGCTAGTTAGACTGTAGTGTTGAGGGTTAAGCGTGTATTACCCACATGATAGCATTAATCATAAGACTTCTCACATCATTATCAGTTCAATTAAGTTGTGCGTGATTGTTTCATGATGATTTATTTCGATCTTCTAGTTGTTTCATTTATTTCAATCTTCTTTATTCTTTATTATTACATGTAAATGGTTCCATGGAAATAAACAGAATGGAGTCGGATGATGTATTTCAATCTTCTTAAATCTTATGTCTGTTTTTATTCTTCTCATTTCATGCAATTGTTTTCGAAATTAGAGCATTGTTTGGTGATATGTTCTATGTTGAACTATTGTTCCTGAGTTATATTGGGGGTAATTGTTACAGTTCTACTTGGGGCATCTTATGTAATAAAGTCCAGGTCGTTTGTTGTCGTAACTCATTTGAAATGATTGTATGGTAGACAAGTATTGCTGCCACGAATGCTGGTCTATAAGTTCAGGTTGTTAGTCGGCTGAATCATTTTTTAGTTAAAAATCCAACATTAGAAGAAGCTAACTGCTGTTATTCAGCCCGAGCTTTGTTTGTTGATTAACTCCAATTAAGCCCATTATTTCCAAATTTGGTGAACTGTCCCTACTCCCTTTTTTTCAATGTGACTATGGAAGGATTAGTGTATGGTCTAATGGGGCAGTTTGGGTATATATAGAAATTAAGGCCGTGTGCCTCCCCTATCTGGTTTGTGGTGCTTAAGCACGGTGTTGATATTTTGAGTTGTGATTTTGTTGGAACCTCTACAATATAGAACAATATGATTTTTCTGTCTGTGGAGAAATGTAGTTTTCGGAAGTTACTTTCATAGAATGACCTTTTAATAATGTCTATAATACAGGATGTCAGAAACACCCTTCCGACCACGTGAGCAGCTCTATGAGAAGCAAAAGATTTTCCAAGGCATCCACAAACACACATACCTGAAGGGACCATATGATAAGATTACGTATGTTGCCATTCTAGCTGCTTTTGCTGCTACTTCATTGTTCCTTATTGTGAGTTTCTAATTACTTCATTTCTTTTAAGACTTTGTAAGTCTTTTATATGAAAAAAAAGCGTAGTTTTCCTTGCTTTTGTTGCAATCTAATTGTAAGTTCTGGTGGCATTTTCTCCAGGGACGAGGGATCTACAACATGTCACATGGGATTGGAAAGAAGGAATGATGCAGCATAGGAATGACCATCGGCTGGCAGACAAAGTCTGAAGATTTATGTGCTCCCAGTCTCTGGTAGTGTTGAATTTTTTCTGTTTGTGGCCTCTAATAATTGCTTAGTAGCAGATTCTGTACTTCCATTGAAAGGGGGAGCTTTTACTTTTGAAATTTCTGCTAATGAGGTTTCCTGTTTGATAAAAACTGCACTCGTTTAATATACTTAAGACTTCAGTCATTTGTATTAGACGTCTTTCTCAACTGTTGTGTCGTTTGGTCTGCATTTTCTATGCTTAGAAATGTGTATCAACTTGGGTTTTACTCCAGCGATTTTGCTTCGTATGCTTTTGCTTGAATTGAGTTGCAATTTTTTCGTAGTTGTGTCACATTCTCAGCTTATTTTTTCATATGCTTGACCGATATGTAGAATATTTCCGGTGAATCTAACGGCTGCTTCAGCATCTTCGACATATTGTATTCAACCCTTTCACTAGCAGAAGCAAAATCTTGTTAAGAAACTGCTAGCGAGCGAGAGATTCTCTTATCCAAAGTTGTAGTCCCGGTGGCACCTTGCTACATGTTCAAAAAGGTGCATAATCTATCCAATGAATGATTGACAAGGGGTGAGTTGGTGACACGAGAGAATCTTTCGTCCCTAACTTCAAATTGTCAGGCCATTCCGGGTCATCGCTCCACATATCTCGATACCCACTCTGAAAACTGCGCCTTTCTGTGTTTCTACTCAAATAATTCCTATTTCTTACGCATGCCACCCAAGTGTTATTTGAAGCATCGCTACCTAATCAAATGACTACGAAGGTAGAACCTAAAACTCAAGTACTAGGTTTAAAATAATCTCAGGTTGCTAAAAGTGCAAAGGTGTTTAAGAAAGATTTACAAAGTTCCATGTATCCCACTTTTTAACCAAGGTTTTTGTTATACCGTTACGCTGTGACAAAAACTGATACTTTCTTCCATGGAGGTTGGAGAGGTGAAGGGACTGTAAGGTCTCGTTTAGTTTATAGGATTGAATTGGATTGAATATAAATGGATGACTCCCGAATTTGTCTAAGTTGAAAGGTAGGTTGGAGTTGAACTAATCACGAATGAAACTTATTCCGAATGTGTCATCATTAAGATCGACGGACCTGATGCCAAATCGGCCTACTACAAATGTGGTGAACGTTGCACCTGCGTCATGTATGCGAGAACTTCGTTGGTTTGGATCAACATGGATTTGGATTTGGGTACCAAATCCAACAAGAAAGCCTGTCGAGCACCAGATGGAATAGTTCGATCCCAAATGTAAAGACCATCGATAGAGTGGCCATTCTTAGTGCCAGAAAATCTGCCTCCTTAAAACACATATTTCCAATAAACATACTCAATATGAGACATTAAAAGCTTTATATCCTCAATGATAGTCTTCAATCTCCACGGAACTGTACTTTCATGTGTTATAATTTAAGTTGAATAGTAAAGTTACTTGATCATGTTCTAGATACACCTAAAAATTACTCCTTTTTAGGGGCTTAAAAGTACTCCTTAAGCGGTGGCGATGCTCTTGCCATCCCTTAATTGTGGTGCTCGTATTATACATTGTTCCTAAATGCCATGCATTAATTGTGTCGTTTTTGGAGGCATAACTTGTTGGACTATTGTTTGGTTGGTTGCTGCATAGAATACATGTTCCTAGAATTTGTGTTTGCCTGACATGGTCTCATGACACCTTGGCACCAGGGTCAGTCCTGAGAATTTGGAGGCTTTAGGTCAGTCTTCGAAGTGGGGCTCTAAAGTTGTCTAACCCTCGATCCTTTGCACATTCATATGTGTAAAAAAATCACTACATACATTAAAAAATCTATTTCTTCATCAAATATCATTGAAGTTAGTATCAAAAGAAGAAAGATATACAAACATTAGTTAAATATTATTATTTTTGTGTTTTTAGATGCAAATGTACTAATTAAGTTTACAAAGAGTTTAACAATGAAAAGCTAAAAAGTGTTGACAAACACGTGATAATATATGGTTTGAATTAAAAAAAATACTAACACTTGTTTGATAATCATATCATTTTTTTTTCTTTGTTCTCTACTTCAAACAGGGAGTATATTTCCAAGCCACCATAATAAAAAATCTCTAAGCATCAAATAGACTATGGAAACTCATGTCTCAGCATATTGCTACATATGTGCATGAAGCATGCATCTACGTGATTGCTTACAACAAGAATCTCATTTTTTAGGATTATCTGTAGCCTTTCTGTATCGAAATTTGTCAAGTGCGCCGTCTTAATTTTACCTGCGAACCAGTAGATGAAGTAATGCGATTATGGTCGACGTTTTAATTCAAGTTACAACAGTAATACTGCAACCTTATTTCAAATTAATCTGTAAGGTGTTTTAGTGCGTCAAGCCCCAAGGTAACCAGTATTTGCATAATCCCACCTATCTCAAGTAGAAAAGGAAATTTACCCTCACAAGTCATTCACTTAATAAGTTAATGCAGTCGCCACTGATCTCCAAGTCCAAGGAGAAAAAAATTTCAAACTTAATATATAGAAATGAGTTTGTTAAATCATTAAAATGCCAGAAATCAAGAAAATGACAACCAATGCGCGGCTGAGGGTCTACTATTCCCGTTTTGTTGTCTTGTTTACGTCTCCTTCTTATTTGGTTGAAGGAGACATCAACGAGACACCAAAATCGGGACAGCAGACCCCCCAATGCACATATACATGCAGCATGGCACGCACACAATGAACTATTTTGATATTCAATGCTATACATAATAGGAGGAGGATTCTCTCCCCTCCAAATCTCTATTCCCTTCCTTCCTTCCTATTCAAATGGTTACGATTAAGTCATATCAAATCTTGTATTGATTTTTTTATAGAGAGAGAAAGATAAAAAAAACTATGAGAGGACGGGATGGAAAGGCATGAAAATAGGAGGGAAAAAAAAATCCTACTCCCATGTATATTAATATCTCTGTCATATCAAAAGTGGTGAGTCCAGCATCAGCATATTTAGGAGTAGGATGAGAGATAATCCTCCTCTGCATATTTAAGCATTAGCATCAACTGCATTGTCCCTATGATCAATTCGACCGTAATCATGAGAGTTTTTTTAGTGTGACCATCACACGGGATGGTACACCATGTGTTGCTATATAAATGGTGGGATATGTATGTTAAAACGTTAATAATTTGAAAAATAAAATTTCTCACCACTTACATAAAAATACGTGATGTATTCCGTCACAACTAAAAATTTCTCCCCAGCCATTGCTCGTCTGCCACATCCCATTAACAACCCGACATATGTCTAACAAATTCTTACCATTCTTAACCACAGGTAGAATTGTTAAATGACAATAACTTTTAAGACTGAATAGCAATTGCCATGGTAAAAAGGGCGAAGTTGCTGTTACTTTAAAAAGAAACTTTAATACACATGGAATATTGAAAAAAAAGAAAAGCAAAACACATGGCATGATTTGTATTTGTATGTCCAAAGTACAACTGTTGGTGGGGAGAGTGTAGAGTCCAACTGTCCAAGTCTCTTTCAGGGCCCGTGACGAAGGGAAAGTAACGCGACTCTTTCGACTGATTATTATTAGGATATGAGAGAGAGAGAGAGAGGAGGATTCTCTCATTTTTTTTTTCTTCCTGTTCCTCTTATTTAAGCGGTTATTGATATTTTTAGAGAGAGAAAGATAAAAAGAAAACTCTTTCTGTTTCTTTTATTTAAGCGGTTATTGATATTTTGAGAGAGAAAAAGACAAAAAGAAAACTGCGAGAGAAGAGAAAAGGACTTACTCTAAAAAAAAAAAAAAAAAAAGGTTATCTCTCTAGAGTCTAGATCCTCTCCGCTTCCAACTGCCAACTTGGTTTTGTTTTGTTTCCCCTCCTTTTTCCTTCCCTCCCATTGGTCAGATTTCTCCTCCATTGAGACTTATCGTCGACTGCACACGACCACACCCTCTCCCTCCTCCTCCTCCTTCACCTTCAGTTTCAAGCAAGTAGGTGAAAAGCAAAGCCCCCCCTCTCATTACTAATTAGTACCCCCATTAAAATACTACCACACCCACTGCTCCCCTCTACCTAATCCATTTACTATCATTTTCAATTTTATAAATAAACTGCATTAACGAGTTAAATTGTTTATATTAAACAAAATGAAAATCAGTAAGATTAAATTTGCGTTATGCATAAAAATTATTATTTTTCGCCGGTAAAACGCCATATGTATTGATTATTATTTAATTATTAACAACAAAAAAAAAGAAGCAAAGCAATTCCTGCTCCTAGTACTTGGCAAGTATAACAAAAATAGAGATCCATAAGTCATCTTTTTGGTTGCTTTCCCTGTCATCCTCCTCCTTGTTTATCTTAGCCAGGCACACAGGCAGCGCAGCAACTCCGGTCGTTGCTCCTCCTTACGAACTCCAACCATCTTTCTCGCTCTCCCCCTAAATCTTAAACCCTAGAAAAAGCCTCTCTCTCTGTGCAAAGTTGCCAATACTCTAGAGAGAGAGAGAAAGGGCTTTTGGTTTCAGATCGCGGATATCTCAGCTCAGCTCAGCTTGCTGGCCGATCTACGCCGTCTCGGCCGAGTTCGCTCAATGGGCGGCTCGGACGATTGAAATGCTGGCTGCTGCTGCTCTCCGCGATTTCGATGTTAATCGCACAAAATGTCCGCTTCTTTAGCTGCTTTTGAGCGCCCCCTACGGCCTGCTGCTTCTAACACGGTACTCTTTCTTCCTTATTCTGGAAAATTACTAGAACTCGATTGGTTTTTCTTCATTTGTTTTATTTTATTTTTTGAATATTTGCTTGAATTCCTTTAGCTGGCTTTTGTGGGAAGCCACCAAAGCTGATGTTGGTGAAATGCGGTTTTTCATTTTTTTTTTTATTTTTAATATTTTGGATTTCCTTACATCATGGTGGAATGTCCGTCGCAGATGTTGTGAAAATTCGTTGTATTAGATTGATTTTGTATCCATTTTCTGTTCTGATTGCTGGAGGAAGGTGTAGAATGGAAAACAGAAGGAAAAATAGACTCAAAAGCAATGGGAACACTTGTTGGTGTGGCAATGCACTTGTCGAAATTATTGAACTAGTGCTTAGGCCGAGTTTAATCTGCTGTTTTATTTTCCAGTAATGTGATACAGATTTGGAATGTTTTGTTTTATGATATGGAACACAAACTTCATTAAGACAAGACGGATGCAAAACAAGATAGGCAAGTCTAGGATGAAACTGCAATGCGTTTCCTTTTACCCGAATGAACCCAAACATGCCCAAGTTTGAGGGAATTGACGGAAACTTTGCTATTTTAAAGAGAAGTCAATGTTTTTATCAATCCTTGATTTTTCAAATGAGTTCTTAATTCTCAGAATTGCAGTCTGTTGGTTATCAATGTAACCTGATCGTGTTTCAAGTGTTCATTTTCATCCCTTGTGCTTAATTTGCAAATTAGTTTTACATTGTGCTCCGTTGGTGGGTAATATTTTCATTCCTTCTAACACATCAGATGATCCAGCAGGTCTTCAAGAGTGGCCCACTTTTCATTTCTTCTAAAGGTTGGTAAACATCTCTTGTTCTCATGTTCCTTACCCCGCTCCCCTTAAACAACTTTGGCTGCATTTCCAGCATGTTTATGTATTTGTTATAGGACTCATTTGACTTTGACGTGATTACATTAGTCTTGGAAAAAACACTGTGAATATGAAATTAGATAATTTGCCTTTATAATGCTATCCGTATTTGGAAAAAGTTCTTTATAATCAGCATATCAATTCGTTGTATACATTAATTGCTTTGACCATTGACCAAATGTTTATCTGTTAGGTCTATGGAGTGTAGTACTAGGAACTAAGTTCCTTGGAAGTCTCATAAGATTGAATCATCCTCTTTTTAGACTTAATAGAAGATTAATGAGGGAGATAACAATAATACAACAGAAATGAAAGGAGAGAAATGGAGCTAAATCTACCACTCGGAAAATAACACTCCTAAAAGAAACACCCAAGGCACATATTTAGTAAACAAAACATTTTATATTCACGGATATTGATATCACATTCATTTATCTGATTTATGGATTGATAAGTTGCTTTGACGATATCCGATATCCGTGCAGCATCTTATGTAATTCAAATAAACCGCATGATAGGCATTAGAATATGTTTCTAAAATCTGTTTGTCGACTTTACTGTTTCAAGAGAAATAACTGCTTTTGCTTGGTCTAATTAGTAATTATGAACCACTTTTAATATATTATAAGTATTTAAAATATAGGACGAGGAGTTCTTCCAATGAGTGTTTATTTAATTTTTATAATGAAAACCTTCCAAACCAGTTTATGTTGCATCCTATATGTTAGAGGTCTTGGGGACAATTGAAGATTGTGCTTCTTTCCTCTCATCAATTGATATGTTAAGAGTAACTCGGTTTTTGTGTTTGATTTTGTCAATGGGTATTTGAACTTTTAAACTTTTTTTTTTCTTTTACGCATTTCATAGTTTGTTGAATCACCTCTTCTTCTCTCATTATTTATATATTCAGTTTTTATTTATTGACTTTGCAGGAATAGGCTGGAAGTCCTGGAAGAAGCGGTGGTTTATCCTCACACGGACTTCTTTGGTTTTCTTTAAAAATGATCCTGTTAGTATTAATCAGTCATCTATTTACCTCTTTTTTGGTTATACCAATATGTTCAGGATTCCTTTTGCTTTCCTTTTCCTTTTCCATAATTTTCCGCATTAGTCTGCACGATTCAATGTAGTTAATGGAAAAATTGGTTGGTCACTGAATTGATGTGTGAGTTGTATTGGTTCTATAAATGGTGGACTTGGTACATTCAGTTTTGATGGTTTATTTGTTGGAATAAAAGGTTCACACCTTAGTATGTTTGAAAGATATTACTATTCTACTATGTGAAGAGATATTGAAACTTCTTCTATTGCCTCATGAAATGGGATGAATCCCTATTCAGACCTTCATAATGTGATCTCGATGATATGTGAAATTGTTGTTGTGGAGTTGCATATGTTCTCTTCCTTTAGTGTTCTTGTGTTCTCCCCACTAAAATGCATGGTATCCCATTTCCACCATTCCTTATTAAAATGTCACATTCTCGTCGAATAACTGATTGGAGTACAATTTCAATTTAGTCTGTATTTCAAGTGTTTGCTGGTTGGTTATGTGCTGGATTTTCCATAATAACCTGCTAAACTGAGGTAGGACCTTATTGATTTTTGTGCGTGTTTGTGTGTGTGTGTGTCTCTCTCTCTCTCTCTCTCACTACACACACACACATACACTCACTCACTCACTCACTTACTCACTCGTAGTCTTGTACGCACAGACTTGCCCGACAGTTAACAACTGCAAAGTGAATGTTGTTTTTGTTTTTTTAATTTTTTTTTTTTTAGGAATGAATGTTGTTTTACTTCTTTGTACAGAGTGCACTTCCACAAAGAGGCGGTGAAGTCAATTTGACTTTGGGGGGCATTGACTTGAACAATTCTGGGAGGTATGCATGGCAACGATGACTGTTTGTTTTATTATTATCTGCAATCTGACTAATACATGCAACTGGTTTCACTGTTTGTTTTATTATTATCTGCAATCTGACTAATACATGCAACTGGTTTCATGCAGTGTTGTTGTTAGAGAAGATAAAAAGCTTCTGACAGTTTTATTTCCTGATGGACGTGATGGGCGGGCCTTCACTCTTAAGGTGACATTTTTGTGATATTTTTTTTCGAGAATTATTTGAATATATAATATACTTGCATGGTTTCTGCTGATATGTAGCATGTAAATAATAATTATATGAGTTTTCAAAATCACAGGCTGAGACGTTGGAAGACTTGTATGAGTGGAAGACAGCCCTTGAACATGCCCTTGGCACAAGCTCCAAGTGCTGCCCTTGTAATGGGACACAATGGGATTTTCCGTAATGACACGAATGATACACTTGAAGGGTCCTTCCATCAATGTTTGTACTTTTTCATCATTACACATTCAATGTCTCATGATTTCATCTATCTTGAGCTAGGCATATTTATATATAATTTTGGGCTTTCAGGGAGAGATAAAAGGCCTGTTAAATCTTTGGTTGTTGGAAGACCTATTCTTCTTGCGCTAGAAGATATTGATGGAGGTCCTTCCTTCCTGGAGAAAGCTCTTCGGTTCCTGGAAAAGTTTGGTAAGTTGTGATCCATTTAATATTAACAAGATCTCAAACTGAAGGGAAAATTCCTTATTATGTGTATGTAATATCACTATATACAACATAGTAATTTCTGAAGGTGTTAATGTTACCCTAGAACCCATACTTATTCCAGACAAACTTATGGAATAACCTTTGTTTACCCATCATGTTTGTCTCGTGCATCTATCTGTATCCAATGTCAGATTTACCAAAAAGTCAACTAAATACAAATTTTGAGATCGGATCACAGGTTTTATGTTTGAACCGTGATCCGGTTTGCACGATCCAAAACGCGGTGGGTTTGCAATCTTTGCTGAAACTGGGTGATCCATTCTCCTTCTTCAGTTTTAATTTTTCATCTCCTTTAGGCAAAAGATTATTTAGCATTTTGGAGTTGTAGGAATTCTGAAAACTTGAAGAAGACAAAGAGGAACAGTATCGGGGAATCCTCTCCTCTCCTCTTTTTTTTTTTGTTCTTTATTACTTTTACCAATGCCAAGAAATAATATGAAAAAAGCTTAGAGAAAATAATGTATTAAATCTTAACTACCGAAAGTGGCTTCAGCTTGGTAAAGTAATGTATAATGTTTATAATTAGTATAATATTGGTTTACATGCGTGAAAAATATGCAAGCTATTTACCATAAGGAAAAGAATCCAGATAAAACTTTAAAATGAACCCATAATACTGTACCAAGTATACCCCCTAGCGTACACCATTACCATAAACTACCGTACCTTGTACCCTTTCCCGTTTTACTTACTGAATTGACCCACGCCCCATGCAACATTGAGGTGGACATATATGTTGGTGTTTTTATCATGTGCGGATTTTGGGAATTGATGCATTTGACACCCTTCATCTGTGTCAGCTCATTACACTCATATCGGAGTATGCAAAGCATAGAATTGTGTCTTATTTCACATATTGGCTATGCAGAAGTCAAGATACTCCTTTGCATACCAGTGTGGAGACATCATCAGTACAAACTGTTAATCCTAATTGCGTTTGAAACTATCTGGAAGCACCAGTCTTGGAATTGACTCATTAAATCATTATACTGGGAGAGATACCTGAAGAAAAATAACGTTAAAAAATATATATTTTTGAGGGTTATACTAAACAGTTTTATAATTTGTAATTTATTTGCCCCATAGGTACTAAAGTTGAAGGAATATTGAGACAGTCTGCGGATGTTGAGGAGGTAGAACGTAGAGTACAAGAATATGAGCAAGGTATCCATTTTATTCAAGTTGAAAGTATCTGCAACGTCTGGTGGATTCTGAAAACATAAGAGATTCTATTGCGTCTCAGTTGGATTTTTTCACTTAATTTTAGCTCATGCCCTCAATTTTCTTGGAAGCATGCATTGATTTCCAGCTTAGTCCTAACTGTTTTTGATGTTTGAAGGCAAGACTGAATTTAATCCGGATGAGGATGCTCATGTTGTTGGCGATTGTGTCAAGGTACTTTCCAAAATTTGTTTGATGTCATTCGTATTCGGTATGAATTATGCTTTACTTCAATATTTAGTCAAGCTGTTTGATCTGCAGCATGTTCTGAGAGAGCTGCCCTCTTCTCCAGTACCAGCATCTTGCTGCACTGCATTGCTAGAGGCTTATAGTAAGTTTAGCTGTATGTTATGCCTTGTGAATTCAGTAAATCAGTTAGTGGGTTCTTTGTTTATGTGGGGAATTAAGTAACAGGAATAATTTATGAGACTGTACAACCACATATGTGAAGTCATATTGCATAGAAAAGGGTTCATATTGCATAGAAAAGGTTGGCCGTTAGTCTCATGTGTAGTTATCCTTCTGGACATATTAAATGATACTTTTATGCACGATTCAGAGATTGTACCAAGTCTCCATATCAATGTTTCTGTCCTCTGATATTTTCCTCAAGTTTCTGAATCATTTGTACAAATGATCACATATATTTTAGTAATGGAATAAAGTTTTTTAACTGTTTGCTCTGTGTTCTCTTTGACTAGAAATTGATCGAAAGGAAGCTCGGGTTAGTGCAATGCGCTCTTCAATATTGGAGACATTTCCTGAGCCAAATCGCCGTTTATTACAGAGGTAAGCTGTTCTCTTACATGATGTGAGATGTCTTCTGTTGGTAAACCTTAAATGGTTTGTCAACGATGGCCTACTCATAATGTTTGATATGCCTAATTCTGTTCTCTTACATGAGGTAACCTGTTGCCTTACATGATGTGTGATGTCTTCTTCCTTCGGCCTTCTGAGTCCTAGTCATAATGTTTGAGATGCCTAATTTTGTAGTGCACTTGTACATAATGCATGAGTTTTATGGGAACTAGATTTTCATAAGTTGCCTAGGAAGGCATGCATGGTAGTTTGAAAGGTGATGTACCAAACAATATATAAGCAAGGATGAAGATGTCAGGATTGGTTGAAATATTGGTTTTGAGGATTCAAGGATATATTCATGAAATATGGTTAAATATTATGAATACAACGGATGCTTGTTTTAGAAGTTGGAAATTTTGTAGGAAACTTTAGGAAATGTTAATCTAATTAATAGAACGTCAGTTAGCTGTGTAAATTTCATAGTAGATTGTTGATAAATAATGTGACATGTAAAATCAAAAGCTCTCTCTCTGAGCATGAATTTGATCAAATAGTTCTTATTGTTTTACAATATAACAGTCACCTCTTTGTCTATACATTTATTCGATAAATGTATATATATGTGTGTAACAGTTACTGCTAAAAACTTACTAGGATTAGTTCTGCAATTATTGTAAGTACTACATGCATAGAACTCTGATGCATGAGATTACTTAGAAGCATGCAGGTACTAAAATTTTTGCAAGAACCTGTTTTGAATGTTAAGATGCTTTAGGAAACAAAGTTTTATCCATGCTTAGTATATCATATTGTAGGGACCACTACTACATATTGATCTTTCTCATGGATATGCATTCTGTTCAAAATTATGCTAAACAATCATATTGGTCTATAACTTGCTTTTCTCCTTTTTCTTTTTGCAGAATTTTGAAGATGATGCATGTCATATCTTCTCACTCTGATGAGAATCGGATGACTCCATCTGCAGTTGCTGCATGCATGGCACCCTTGCTCTTACGCCCTCTATTAGCTGGTGAATGTGAGCTGGATGATGACTTTGATCTTAATGGTGATAATTCTGCCCAGCTTATTGCTGCTGCAAATGCTGCAAATAATGCTCAAGCAATCATCACAACTCTTTTGGAGGAGTATGAAAACGTTTTTGATGTAAGACTGCTTAACGATAGTTGGTTTATTACATTCTGTGTTCTTGGTATTTCTTAAGGTGGATCCTGGATTTATAATTCTCATTCTTTCGAACTGCATAAATTCATTTACTCCAGTCAACTATAATAATCGTTGAAACATGTGAGGATCTCTACTGTCCTTTTAACATCCCCTTTTGTCGTCAATGGGGGGGGGGGGGTACCATGGGCTTAGTGAAGATTGGTTGAACTAATTTTCCTCTTTTATTTTATTTTATTTTTTTATTTTTTATTTTTTATTTGTTGAGAAGAAATGAAAGAATTTTATTAAAAAGAGAGAATTTACATAAGTGGAAAAGAGTTCCACCTAGAACTGGGAGTAAGTAGCAAGGACCTTTGATGTAATGCTAATTAAACAATGGTAAGGCTAAACCGTATCATTTTAACGGCTGCTAACAAATCCCTTAGTATAGATTGGTTGAACTAATGAAGCTACTGGTACCAGTCACAGGTGCATGGTCATAACAACCCAGACTTAGTTCCTCAGAGATATATCTTGAATATGTTGATATGATGATTGTAGGAAGTTTGTGAGGTGTTAGGTTGATACTCATGTTGGATGTTAGATTCATTTATATATCTGAGTGTATTGTAGGGAGCACTATAGAAACTTCAGCTCTTCAGTGGCAGTTTAGGCTGGGGTGGGGGTGGTGTAGAGTGACTAGGAGCACGAAAGATTTGATGTTAAGCCTCCTTTGGGATACCAGACTGGACATGCTAATATTTTGGATGGGACCTAATGAGATGGTTAATACATTGTGGCTTATCTTTGCTTGATCTAGGACAAGATCCAGTCTTTGTGAGTAATGGATTACCAGCTTATTGACATGTTAGTACTAGTACTATATCATAGGTAAGGTCTCTATATGTTGCGTCCATGACATGGTGATAGTGCCTGCTTGAGATGGCATCCAACTCCTAAGTGTCTTTGTGAATGATAGAAAAAATTGGATGCAGTTTTAGTTGTTGAAGAATTGGTTGAGGTGTAGTGGCTGAAGAAGAAGGAAGGTGTTGTCATAAATTTGCCTTCCTTCTTGTCTAAAGTTATGTGTCTTGTCAGAGATAAATGCTTATCCGACATTCTGTCAACTTTTCCAACACTGATAACTTCCTGCGCAGGCGATGTGTTCTATCAAATGATAGGGCTATGGGGTTTCAACTGCAAATCTTGCATTTCACAGTAGATGATAGGAGATTTCATTTTTGGGATTAGTGGGTGCTATGCTAATTTATCTTTTGAGAGAGATGTCAATATCTATTTCTGTAGGAACCTTTTATATCACTCACTCTGTAATACACTCAAATAATTTACTTCATTTTACTTTAATTGTTTGAACATTTTGTTTTCCTGGATGCTATCTTTCTTTGAGCAGCATGGCTCATTGTCAATTAGATGACATCTCTAGTAATTTTAGTACAAAATAAATGATATATTGTTTAAACACAATTGAGATAAAAAAAAGTTACTTTTGCTGACACTGATTCTTATGGTCTTCCATTACATGCTATTACAAAGGCTCTAAATCTTAAGTTCGTGTTAGATTTTTCAATTATGCAAAGTGGTCTTCACTTGTTAGGCTTTTGTTTCAGGATGAAAATCTTATAAGGTGTTCCATCTCTGCTGATTCTCGAATTGAGAATAGTGGAAGTGAAGATTCATCTGACGATGAAAATCTTGATCTGAAAGACAACGGTTACCATGATGCAGAAAATGAAGTTGATCCGGAAACAGATGATGACCCGGATCGAGTTCATAGTGGAAAGTTGAGTGAAAGCAGTGGTTATGCTGGCAGTGACCTCTATGATTATAAGGTTCTCTCCCTCTGTCTCTCCCTCACACCCACGCTTGTGTTATGCTCTGATTTATGTATGGTTTTAAGATTTTTTTTAAGTGTTAATGGTGGGTTTAGAGTCTGTTTCTCTTGTGCGACGTTAATAGGTTATGCCTTCCTATGCTGCTGATTGCGTTGACTTTCACATAATTGACGCCAGAAATGGCTTTGGGGTCCTCTGTGAGTTATATGATGTAGTAAAATTATATTTCATTAGTTTGATACAAACACCGGGAAGATGTTTGTAACATTATGCTGGTGGTTCTAGGTGGAACTCTTTTCCACTTATGTAAATTCTCTCTTTTATATAAAATTCTTTCGTTTCTTCTCCCAACAAAAAAAAAAAAAAACATTATGCTGGTCATCTGACCAGATACTGCTAAAAGATCTGCCACTTTTACCTCTTTGGTTTATTTTTTTTTTTTCATAACCTTGGTCTTTGATTAGCTCTGGGTCTTTAGGAGTCTAAGGGACGTACTGAGTCAATTAACTTATATGCAAGTTACTTATTATTCCTTTTTGATTTGATTTTCTTCTCTGTTGAAATATTCAACTGCTGGAGTTATAATATTTCTGATTGACATGCAAGTTGGTGTCATACAGGCATTTGGGGTTGATGATTCAGATGTTGGATCACCTAAAGGAAATCATGCGTCAGCTGAGAGTTCAAGTTCACATGTTCCTCAAACCATCAGAGATCCAAATGTTGAAGTCGTGGAAAGAGGAAGCAAACCAATTAAAGAAAATGAAAATTTAATTAGTGAGACAGAAACACCTAGTGCATCACCTGCTGGAGATTCTTACAGATCAATGGGAGAGATTCTGTCAGCAATGGATCCAGGGCATCCTTTACCAGTGTCTGGACTTGAATCAGGAACTGTGAAGAAAGTGGCCAAAGTTACAGGCTCCCATCATAACGCAAAGCGATCGGCATTTTGGGGAAGAAACAATGTGAGTTGTCATTTGTTGTTATCTGTTTTGTCTGAAGTTGATTTTCGGGTTAACCCAAGCAGCAGGTGAATTAAAATCTCAATCAGTAAAGAAGCGGTTTTATTTAGCTGATAATCGGTTTTATTAGCTGACATTTAATAATCAAACTTGATAGGTCTTCCTTCTTTTAAAGTCAAATTAACTCTGCATGAGAGAGATGTGGATCTCCTAATGTTTTAGACAAATTTAAGAGATGGATTTTTAGTATTGGGTTTAATTCTTTGCATTGAGTACAGAATGATTTATTTGATACCTCTTACAAACTGTATGGTTTCATTATCATGGAGCTTGTGCATCATTTATTAGTTTGTTGACTTTAATGTCCTCTTCTTTTCTTGTTTTCAATGTGAATTCGCAGTCTAGATATTTTTTTGGGTTTTAATCAGTATGTGACATGATAGCCTTATATTTGTGCATACACTTTGTTTTACAGGAGAAAATAGCTTAGCCGGCTTTTACTGTTTTGTTTTAAAATCCAGTGGCATCTGATATTCTTCATTAATTGTTATACAGGCAAGAAAGACACCATCAGTGGAATCAGTCGATTCTTCTGGAGAGGAAGAGTAAGTTACTCATCATATGCATATGTAATTTTGTACTTTGTTGTAGCAACATGCTTAATCCACATGAAATATATGGACATGCTACCCTTTGTTTAAAGCTTTACAACTTTTAAGTAGCTGTTAACAATAATCTGATATGCGCTGTAAGTTCTACAGTACTTTCAGTAAGTTAAATAATTTGGTTTGTTGTTTTTTTAGGCTTTCAATTCAGAGGCTTGAGATTGCGAAAAACGACTTGCAGCAGAGGATTGCGAAAGAGGTAGCTATACTTCTGCTTGACTTATTGTAATGTCAAATTATAGAAACTGGTACTTTTACTAACCGGATTAGACACTCATGTTATAGGCTAGAGGAAATGCAATTTTACAAGCTAGTTTGGAGAGAAGGAAGCAAGCTTTACATGAGCGGCGCTTGGCACTGGAACAAGATGTATGTTCATGAAAATACGCCAGACTAATTTTCTTCCTCCCTTAATGTCTGCATTAGAAGTTTATCATGCTACATTTTATATTTCTGCTTGTTTGGTAGGTAAGCTTAAAACAAAAATCTATCTGCATGAGTCAACAATTTGGAATGAACAAGTTTATAATATTAGGACCTGACTAGATAATAGAAGGAATGGAACAAAGGATGTGTTGTATATTTTTGCCTGCATTCGATGATGTTCTGGGGTTTAATCTTCAGTTTGACACCAGGAGATTGGCTTCCGAATTTCTTTTACATGAGTGCAATTGAAACACAATAACCCTTTTTGGACTTTCTAAACTGATGCACTTCTGTAGTGGAAATAATACCTCACAATTACACCTCTGGTCTGCAGTTTCCAAATGCAATTAGACAGGGCAAAAGTTCTGGTTCTGTCAGTTGCATAGGCAACTGGCTAATGTTCGTGTACAGCACATTTTATTTTATTTTATTTACAAGAACACTTAATTATTAGTAATTATATAAACTTGATCAAGTTACAGAATTAGACTTGATGTTAAAACCTTCTTACTGTTTTTTTTTTTGTGAAAAATCTGCTTACTGTTGATCAAAAGAAAATAAAACCTCCTTACTATATTATTAGTTCTAGATTGTCTATCTGGGAGCTAGATCTTAGGTGTGTGCATGTATAGTATTTAAGGAAATTGATTGGTAGTACTTTGCTTCTTAAAAGTAATTTCCCTCTTTGCTTTTTGGCTGTGTATTAGATCTTCGATTAACTATCTGTTAATGATGATATAGGTTTCAAGATTGCAAGAGCAGCTACAAGCTGAGCGAGATCTTAGAGCGGCATTAGAGGTTGGTTTGAGCATGTCTTCTGGACAGTTGGCCAGTTCATGTGGCGTGGATTCTAAGGTTTGTGTAGATTGTAAAGGATTTGTTTTATTTTAATTCTGTTTATATCATTTATCCAAGCCAGATTCTTATAATAAATTCTGGTGTGAAGACACGGGCTGAGCTTGAGGAGATAGCCCTTGCTGAAGCAGATGTGGCCAGGTTGAAGCAGAAAGTTGCAGAACTTCACCATCAACTTAATCAACAGCGACAGCATCATTATGGTTCTCTCTCTGATGCTTGTGACCGTTATCAAAATGGCCAAAATAATAATTCCCAACAGTGAGTGTGCAGAACCCGTCTCTTTCTCAAAAGAATAAAAAGTGCTGTAGTAAAGCCAAGACTTGTAAACATCGGAAAGTAGATTGCTATATGTTTTGAGGGTTTCATCAATGCAATTTACAGAGCTTTAGTACTAATAGGAATTTGTTTGGATCAGGTCAAGAATTTCTTTTGATTTTAAATTGTTTGCTTTTTGCAGGAGGTTTCTGCAGCAAGATTTTGATGCAACCCTTGCCTTCTGTAATCATGAAAGGAAACAAAGGAATGAGGTGAGGTGCTATGTTTTTCTATCTTCGATACTTCATACTCCATTTTAGGAAGCATTCATACTTGGATATTTTTCATTGATTTGTTAAATGTTGTTTTCTCGATGTTCGTCTTCCTTTTTTTCTTCTTTTTTTTTTTTATTTTTATCCTTGCACTACCTATGTCTCTCAGTTATATAGTCATCCAATTCCAACATAGCTGATGCTTTCACGTTTATGCCAGATTTCATCACATTTTTATTTCAACTTTGTACTTAACAGTCCAGTACTCCTTGACTATTTTGCTACAGGAGGGTTTGCTGGGGGCAGATTGGAGGACTATCAAAGGCCAAATTTTAGCATCTGCCAGCAGTACAAGGCAGCCTTCTAGGAAGCAATTCATGGATCCGGCTAGCAGAAGTGAATCAAAAAATACTGATGCATCGACAAGTTTGTCTGTTGATGAGCTTTCTGCTGTTGATTCTGCTTCCATGCCATCGACTTCAAGAGCACCAGAGGCAAGTGTTTCTTTTTTGCTGCGACTGTCATTTGTAGCTTGTGGTTGAGCTTCTCTCTAAAAATTAAAATTTTGCTATTTTGTTTCTTCGAAATCTTATCTTGTATTAACTCTGGAATGGCTCCCACCCCATTCAAACAATTGTAACGTATTGATGTTGACTATGGTTCCAGGCGGTGGATTATCCAAGGCATCCATCAACAGCATCTTCTGCCTTGGTAGAACTAACAACTCGCCTTGATTTCTTCAAGGAAAGACGTTCCCAGCTGATGGAACAGCTTCATAATCTTGATTTAAATTATGGCACGACATCTTTGCAAGACTCAGTTTATAGACCATCATCTCCACCGTGGAATTGACTGGCGGAGGACGTACCCATCAAATGAGTCGGAAGAATGCTGGACACTGTGTTGTATATTCTTTGACAATGTTTGCATATAAATAGTCATGTGGTACTCTTGTCTGATAATCTTGTTTCATTCTTTGCTCTTTTTGTCTTTTCGTAGTGAGGGGATGTGAACGGAATTCGGGTGAGAAGTGTGTTCATTTTGTTCAGTGTATTGATGATTCCTTTTGTTGGGGTGACAAGGACCCTGTAAACTGTAAACAAATCTTCTGTTGTTGTGTCCATAGGTGAGGTGGGGTGATGCTATTGAATTATAATATTTTGCATTCAGCAAACTTTTTTATGTCACCCTACATTTTTCTTACCGCATACTTTATTTTTGATCTTCTTCAATTCATTCAATCCGATGACTGAAAATTGAGAGGTGTGTAATAGCACCGCCCTTTTGTTTTTGTTATATTCAAGAGGGGGTGTGTGATGGCACCACCTTTTTTTATATTGAAGGGGGGGAATCAAGTCTAGGGGAGTTGAGAGTAGAGGGGTAAATGCTCACAATCATTTGAACTAAAATCTCCCTTGTTAATTCTTGTGATTGTTCATTCCTTGTATTCATTTGGGGACTGTATTTAACACTTTGACTTTTAAACGGTAGTGATTTCATTATAATTGTACAGCAAAGTTTACATCCTTTGCAAGAACAACCATAGAGGAATTGGAAAATGTTTTGTGTGTACCTACAACATGGGCCCGTGTTAAATAAGCAGCCTGTGTTAAGATATTGTGTTTCAAGGATAAGCAGTTGAGGATTTGTTAAATTTCAACGTAAAGGTGTTAAAATTGTGTGTAAATACAAAAATAGACACGTTGGTAGCGATGGAAGTGTTGACGGCGATGGTGATGGTAGTGACAATGGCAAGGGTATGATGGTGGTGTCAATAGTGGATTGTGGTGGTTGGTAGTGTAGAGGTAGCAAACTAGTAATGGTGGTAAGGGTGGTGGCGACGATGGCAATGATGATGGCAATGACAATGGTGGTGGTGTGATGGTGGTGCTAATATTAGGGTGTAGTGGTTGGCATTGTAGAGGTAACAATGGTGGTAGGGGTAGTACGATGATGTCAACGGTGATGGCAGCGACAATGGTGAGGGTATGACGGTGGTGCCAATAGCCAGGTGTGGTAGTTGATAGTGAAGAGGTAACAATGGTCGTAGGGTTGGTGGCGATGACAACAATGGTGATGGTAGCAACAATGGTGAGAGTATGATGGTGGTGCCAATAGTGGGGTATGGTGGTTGACAGTGTAGAGGTAGCAATGATGGTAGGGGTGGTGGTGATGACGACAATGGTGCGCGTATGGTGGTGGTGCCAATATGGTTGTTGGCAGTGTAGAGGTAGCAATGGTGAAGAAGTGGCGGTGATAATGGCGGTGGTGATGGAAGTGACAAGGGTGAGGGTATGGTGATGGTGCCAATTGTGAAGTGTGGTGGTTGACGGTGTAGAGGTAGTGATGGTGATAGCGTTGATGTCAGCAGCACTGGTGGCAGCTGTGTAGAAGGTGATAGTTATGGTAGTGGTGGTGATAACGGTGGTGGCGGTCACTTTGTTCTTCAATGGAGAAAATTTATGTAGAAATGCAAAATGACATTTCTAAATGCCTCTTTTGTAATATTATTGTATTTTCCTCCCCAAAGCTCTAAAATGACGAAAAAACCCCGTTGGGCTAAGTGGAATCCTAAGTGGACATTTAAGCTCACTTCATATTTTATCTCCTTTTTTGCATATTCTTGTTGTACTCATCGACACAAACGCGTGAGCGCAAATGAAATTAAGTGTGGAGCCAGAATGAAGATTTTATGAAGCACTGAACGATAAGGGTAATTTGGTAATCTTATCCACTAACTATTTTGGAAAATATCAGTTTCCTATATGGAAAAATATCCTATTGTCTTCTTGCGTGTGATATATTTTCTTTGTGGGAAGGTATCTCACTGACACAACCCTTCCTTCACTCCCTCTCGGTTCTTTCTCCTCTATCGCGTTTTTCTCTCTACAACCTAGAGAACCACCACCATCTCAGGCGGATCGACACCAAAAGTACCACCATCTTACTCACCTCATCGCTACAAAACCAACCATGGGTTTTATTTGGTGAAAACCCGAACAGAAGCCTTGGTTCGAGGAGCCCCGATGCTCCCTCGACCTTCTCGATGAGTTCTTGTCAATTCAGGCAACTCTTGTCCACAAATGTGTTTCCAGTTCCTTCCTCGTGCTGTGTAGCACAATCTTCTTTCTTGTTGTGTTGTTTTGATGAGGTTTGTCACAGGTCGCGGAGGAGTACGCCTCTGTTGAACTTCGGTGAAGTTGCAAAGAAGTCTGATGAACTTCCAACTTGATTTCGTTTATTTTGGATGAGATTGTGACCACGAATCAACTCCCTAGCATCGTGTGACAAAGTTACGAGCAACCCACGCTTGCAGTGGCAAAGCCAAAAATTATCAGGGGAGAGGCAAACTTAAAAAAGTGCAAGATTCAAAAGAATGGCAACAACTAAATATTTTTATATAGTAGTCTTCCATAATTTATCAATACAAACAAATTACAATTGTTGTCAATGAAGTTTTATGTCATAAAAAAGTTGCATAATAGGCTCATTATCAATAAAAGCAAATACATATCTCTTAATGTAACCAATCATGCTATTACTGAACCATTGATCTCTTATTTTGTTACGTAATGGTGTTTTCACAATCTTCATAGCAGAAAAAGCTTTCTCCACCGAAGCAGTTGCAACCGATAACACCAAAACCAATGTAAGAAGCTTATACACTAACATATAGCTTGAACACCTCCTGGTCTTCACCAACTCCTTTGCAAGATCACTAATTCCTTTCAATAATGAAAACTTACTGTGCATCTTCATATCATGAATGTAATTGTTTAGGGTTAAACGAACAAAATCTTGAGGATTCATAAGGTCCATACGAGATAAAGTTGGGCTAAATGAACAATTTTTGCTTTGTCAAAAGATTCAAAATTATTCACCGGACTCAAACTTGTCATACAAAGAAGCAACTCGGTGTTTACCTTATTGCAGCGATCATTCAATTTCTTTAGTTGCATATCAAGGACTTGAAAATAGAGGTCCACACAATAGTAATGGAAGTTTGTGAGGTTCACACAATGGATTTTTGGGGTACGAAATGCAAATTCTCCATGTTAGGAACGATAATCTCATGCTCTTCACAAAACTTTTTTTTATCATCAAACAAGTCCGCGAAGTCATCATCTCTCAAGAATTGTAGTATTTGCTTGCATACTTCCACTAATCGTATTCACAATATCTTGATCTTTTATTTATAATGATTGTGATAACTCATTTGTAATTCCAATATAAGTCTCATAAAAAAGGTGAAACAAAATCAAAAGTTTGTATGTCTTAGAATAACTTACTTCACTGAAATTCTCTTGGTTGCCATCTTTAATCCATTTAAGCACTTCCACCATGGCTTTAAACATAACAATAATACTAACAATAGTATTATAATGTGAGTTCCACAGTGTATCACAAGGACACATGAGACTACTTTCTTGATTTAACCCTTTACCAGTTTCAAGATCACTAATATCAAGAGCTTTCTTAATTTGTTCATGTTTCTCTTTAAATACAACACAACGTTTACACGATGATCCATAGTATTAACCAAACTACTAGCATTGTTGAAGAAAATGGCAACACCTTCACTTCCCTTTGCAACAGCTACAAGAGCTAGTTGAAGTTGGTGTGTAAAACAATATCATAAACTGCTCGAGGATACTTGTTAAAAATCCTAAGTCTCTTTCTAGTTTTGTAATTTACCCTTAACAAGACTCCAGGCGAACAACTTAATCTTTGGCGGTACTACTTGCTTCCATATCTTATTCAAAAGCTTTTGCATTGAAAAAAAACCCAAGTCCTCCATTTGGAGCCAAGTTGCTGATTTAACCGAGAATTTGCCATTGTTACTTAGGTCCCACACAACAATGTCCATGGAGGCAGTGAGAGGGAGATAGATGTCACAGATTTTGTTCCCAATGTCACTATCCATTACATGGCTTAGTTTGTTCTATCCCACTGACCATCAACTATAAACTCAACAACCTTGATATCCCATTGGAAACGATAAGTTTGGTTTTCTGGTATGAAGTGAAAAAGGGGGTAAGAAAAAACCCAGTTGTTGGTCCAAAACAAAATGCACCTGCCATCACCGACTACCCACCTCATACCCATTAAGATAGTATCCCTGGATCCTAGAATGCCTTTCCAAGTAGTCAAATGGTTTTGCTTTGTTCTAGTCTCCATAAAAGAATCACTTCTAAGATATTTCCTTCTAACTATATTAGCCCACCAATTATCCTTATCAAACAATACTTTCCATCCCAACTTTGCAAGACAAGCCCTATTGAAATGTTCAATGTTTCTGATACCTAAACCCTTAGCATGTTTAGGTTTACAAACATTCTTCCAACTCACTGGATTACATTTATGTGCATTACCCCTGAAAAACTGTCTAATGTCTCTATTCAATTGACTGGTTAGTTTATGAGGACACTTGAAGCAAGATATCATATGATTAGGCGTACCTATAAGGTTTGATTGGATCACAGTGAGTCTCCCATCCTTAAACAAAGCATTTGCTTTCCAACCTGCTAGTTTTTGCTTAACCTTCCTGATCAGCTCATTTCCATTCCTCAGGTCTTTCCAAAACACAATATTATGAATGTCGAGGTATTTACCAATAGTAGTTTTATGCTGGATTTGGAGAATAGTAACTATATCATTTTTAACTTGGTTACTTGTATTAGAAGAGAAGTATAGGGAAGATTTATTGAAATTTATTTGTTGTCCTGAAGCATATGCAAACTTATTTAAGACCTCAAGAACTTTCCTAGTGCCCTTAGTAGTTGCTTTTGCAAAAATAAGACAGTCATCTACAAAGATTAAATTTGAGACTCTATAGCCAAAAGGTGAGGTGAGCAAACCAATATGGGACTTTGGGGTAATTGCTAAATCATTTAAGCTTCTAATTAAAGGTTCCATGCAAAGAATGAATATATAGGGAGATAGAGGATCACCTTGTCTAATACCCCTGCTTGCATTAAAATATCCATGAGATTTACCATTAATATTAACTGAGAACGAAGAAAAAGTAATGCATTCCATAATTAAGCTGATCCACCTTTGACAGAAACCAAACCTTTCTAAAACACACTTGATATAATCCCAATTAAGTAGATCATAAGCTTGTCCAAGTCGAGTTTAATGGCTAGATCTCCCGTCCTACCCTTCTTCCTATTAGAACTTGTAAACAATTCATGAGCAATGAGTATATTATCCTGTATAGATCTCCCCTACGCAAAAGGTCCCTGGTTATGTGAGATGCATAAATGAAGAAGGGATTTCAATTTGGTAATCATAACTTTTGTGATAATTTTGTAGCTAACGTTGCAAAGACTTATTGGGCGATAATTATTGACCATCTCTGAGTTTTCCATCTTCGGTCAATGTTCGTATGGTTAATTAACTTAAGGCTAGTATTATTTGCAAAAAAAAAATCTTTTACCATGTTACACATTGAGGGTTCAACCAGCTCCTAACACTCCTGATAAAACCTAGCATGGATACCATCTGGTTTTGGGGCTTTAAGAGCACCAATACTCTTGACAATATTCCAGATCTTATCATTTGAAAGAATAGCAGTTAACATGATATTTTGATCATTTGATATACACGGATCAATAGCTTGAGAGACCAAACTAAGGTGGTCATTGGTAGGATTGTGACCTTTAGTGAACTGCATTTTAAACTCATGCACAAACATTTGTTCCATGCCCTCTCCTCTAGCTTACCAAGGGCCATTACCATCCCTAATCTTGTTGATTTCATTATGCTTCTTCCTTATCATAGCACTCAGTTGGAAAAATCTTGTATTTTTATCTCCATATTTTAGCCAATTGGCTTTAGCTTTTTTAGCCCCCATTAGATCTTCCTCCTTAAGAACTTTAGTAATTTGCTCATTTATATGAGCCTCTAATTGGATTTTATCAAGAAGAGTATTTGTAACATTTGAATTGTCATTAAAAGACATAATTTCCTGTTGAACTCGGTCAAGATCATTTAAAATGTTTTCTTTTCTTTCTTTGACCAAACCAAAAACCACACGGTTCTAATTTTTAACAAGGAAGGAGAACTTACCTAAGCAACCCCTAAAATGATCTATAGGAGACATCCTTTCACTGCAACTCCAAGCACCCTTCACAAAACTTTTAAAGTCCGGATGTAAGTTCCACATGGCCTTAAACTTGAAAGCCCTCTTCGTTGCCTAATTTGAGAGCTGATAGTGTCCAATAAAAGAGGACTATGATCTGAACCCAGGATAGGATGATTATCGAGGGAGTAGTTTGGGTGCATTTCAAGCCAGTAGGAATTTGCAACCACTCTATCCAATTCTTAAAAATAACCGTTTCATCCTTGTGTTTATTTGTCCAAGTAAAAGGAACATTGGAAGCTTGTAAGGAAATAAGGCCAGCATTGTTTAAGAAATTCACAAACTTTGTCATATAAATATTTCCACTCTAATTTCCACACCATTTTTCCTGAATAATAGTAATACAACTAAAATTACCTAGAACCATCCAGGGTTTATCAACGGGGTTAAGACTTAATCACTCATCCTGCATATTCTCTTGAAGAGACTTCTAGGGATAGACATAAACAAAAGTAGCAAAAAATTCAATGTTCAAGCACACATCCTTGACTAAAGCGTGAACAAAGCTAGAAGAGACATAACGTACAGTAACACTCATCATGCCAATATAGACTCCCCCGGATCTCCTTCGAGGTTACAACAAAAAAAACTGATCAAAACACCTACTAAAACAACTAACAGGGGCCTTTTCCACATCAAATTTAGTTTCAACAAAACAAAAGAAATCTAATTTAGCCAAACTACAAAGATAACTAAAATTACTCTTGAAGTCTGGTCTTCCCATATCCCTGCAGTTGTACACAATTCCCTTCATCAATCTAGCTCATCAAGGTACGCAGATGGTCCAACCTCATTGGCATTCTCCTCTCGGATACTCAGCATTCCCACAGTTGGCCTATCACTTGCTGAAGTTGCTTCAGCCGCAAGCCTTGCAACAACCAAACTTTCAAAGTTCTCCTTAGCCTCAATATCACCACTTCCCACATTTGACATCACAACATCCTGATTATGTTCCAAAATACACATGGCATCAAAGAAATTTATTTTGCCTAACCTAAGATCACTAGCGTAATAAGACTCAAGCTGGGGATTTAAATCAGACAGATCATCAAACACAACATAATCAGGCTAGACCCAATCATTAATGAAATTAACAACTAGTCGAAATTTGAATTTATCAATGCCCCGATAATCTAAAAACCCTACACTTACCTAATGATCACCCTCATTTGCTTTCACAGTTCTCCTTCAGTCCTGCACCAAGTCCGCCTTAGCCACCCACTTTGGCTTCGCGCTGGCAACCACCTCCTTATACAATCTATCCCTTTTTACTCCTCCACCTTGGAATCATCATAGTCCATCCCTCCTCATTCAGGCCCCCATCATCCACTCACGATCTAGATCCCTCAAAATTAGTAAATTCCTCCTCCACAGTTGTAGCATTGGGAAAGCAAAGCATCACATCCTTCTGTAAGTAGGCTTTGACATTCACATCCATAATCACATCCTCCGGGTAGACAAACGGCACATCCTCAAAAACTTTATCAATCATAAAGCAGTCATCATCCGCTTCCACTTCCGGACACACGTCCTTCAATCATTTTTCTTCTGCAATAGAAACAAACCTCAAAAATAATTTCATAGCTAATCAGGATTGGATAATCCTCCTCATGGTTGACAATGAGCACGTGCTTAAGGGGAAAACGCAAATCCACCTTAAACAAAACTTTTACAAACAGGCCATTCAATCCCAGAGTCACTTTATCCACTTTAATTACTCGTCCATTAGGTTGAGTAATATCTTTGATAATCTTTTCCTCTTTATATTGCATTGGGACCCGAGGTAAACGCTCCCACACAACCAACTTGGTAATGACATCAATATCCTTAAAGCTTGTTGTCCACCTTTCAGGATGGAAGATTTGGCCACGTAAGTACCACAACCTATTCTTGATGACAAATTTTAGATCATCTTCATCAGTAAACTTGAGAGCAAACATTTTATGTCGAAGTGATCAAGATAAAAGGTACTCTTCACCTTATTCTTCCATAAGAGTCCCAGCTTCCACTTGATCAAGCGAGCATCAAGTGGTTGACCAAACATCTTCCCCATAAGTACCTTAGAAAGCATATGCTTTACATTGATGGATGAGCAAAGGTGGGTATTAACCCTACTCACACCACGCTCCATAATGAAAGTGCTTATAGCTTTTTCGACAACCACTGGGTCCTGCCCAGGCTAGGGAACAGGAAAAGGGTTTTCCCAACTCGGGATATAACCCTCCAAGAAAATTCTAGGCCTACAGGCATTATTGGAAGAGGAAGCAGCAAGCTGCGGGTTTGTCATTGTGAAAGCACTACGAAAGGAGAGGATCAGAACCAAGGAGTTTTGTGGGGAGAACAAAAGCCCCAAAGGTTGAAATATATAGAGCCACTTAGGGGGAAACCAACCATTAAACCCTACTAACACAATGAAAATAAACAAGCAAAATAAAGCTAAAAGACCTATAACATAGGTCATAATTACTAAAAACCACCAAAACCTGGGAAAGAAATTCGCGTGCAAGACGCTATGACCTAGGCACTCCAAGGTAATTAGTCTAGCTCCAATCAAAATTAATGAGTGAGCTTGGAAAGATCAATTGTCTCCATGGAGAACAGACCCCAAGGGAAGTTAAACCATCCAAACACCCCAAGTAAAGCCAGTAATGATTTAAGATACACTCAAACACTTCAAGTGCGAGGCAACAAGTTATCCAGAGCACAACACACACAGAGTCACCAAAAAGCACAAGCCAAAAAAGCAAAAAGCAAAAACATAGCCAATCACACAGACCAATTAAAAAGTAGAAAACACAACAAACAATACTTAACCAAGTTGAGAAGCCTAAAAACCCTAACAAATCATACCATTTTGCCAAACACCACCGAACCCTTCTAACCCTTGGGAAATGAGAATAAATCAGTTCAAAAGTCTCCTTGGGGTTCTTTCCCCACTCTACTAGTACCCAATTATCAAACCATCCTACCATATTCAAGCTCATGATTAAGTTTTTCCCAATTATCAAACATCCAATTAGGTTTTCTAGGAACTGACCCAACACATAATCATCAAATCTCACCTTACCCCAAAGCCACTCAACTTCCTTCCAATTGATCCCGACCGATGGTGTATCCTAGAGATCAGCACGATAGCGCCCGCGGCGCCTCGCACCCAGAAACCCTAGAGCCCCATAGCAAATTTTAAAACTACTTGAGGGGTTTTTATGACAACACGATAAATCTTATGGGGGTGTAAGTTTAATTAATCCGAAATACTTAAAGTTCAGGTGACGGTTTTCAAGTAGCATGCTGTTGAGGCTTTTAAGTGTTCGACAGACTGACTTTGTTTCATTTTGTTATTCTTACTTTTTTTTTGGTTCTTTTTGTTCTTTTTTTTTTTTTTTTTTTTTTCAAGAGTCCGTGCTAATCATTCCATTATTCAAATCATCCTTATCAGATTACCAATTCTTGCACGTCAGGGTCCATATAATTTGTCCATCTTATAGTAAAAATGATTTCAAGATATCGTCCATTAGAAATAATTATCATGTCAAAGCCATAATAATATTTCTAAAAATCATTAACAATTATTTTGAGTTGAACGTGCAAAATTAGAATCCTTTTTTGATTCAATGGACTCGATTAAACGGATGACAGTGCAAAAACTGGATCCAAACATTTTTTCACACAACTCAATATTCATTTGTACTACAATCATTTTATTTTCACAGAACAAATTTTCAAAGCATAAAAAATATATTTATGAATTGTACTTTTGCACTTTGCTCTTTTCAAAATAATGGAGTAAAACAAAAACAAGTACTATTCAGAGTAACTAGCGAGAGCAAGCTACTTGCCTTTTACCTTGCCTTACCCTTGCGCTCGTTAAACGAATAGACTTGCTCTTATAAGTTTGAAAAAAAAAATCTACAAATACCTTTTATTCAATTGGCATTTATTGGATAGTACTATCCACATATATATTTTTATTTTTCACGCATTTTTCTTATTTTTCGAACGCCATATCGAATAAATTGAAGAAGATCAATAATAAAAAAATAACAAAATTATACAAAACATAAAAAGTTACTGTAGCTTTCAAAAAAATTTCACTAATTCCTCTGCTTGTGTCCGTAAGAACAAATTTTAAAGGTCAGCATGATTTTAGCCCAATCCAAAGTCGTCCTGGCCACCACAATTTTACACGACACGCCTCAGCAGAAAGCCATTCGAGAAGTCTCTGCCATACAAATTGTTAGCGCATTCCTATGATTTCTGAAGCCCTTTTCTCCGTTTCAATCTTCATCATTTGGTTTCGTAGATGAATCTTTGCAGGTTCCGGTGCAGGTGCGTCCATTTTCCCTATACAATAACTGAATCTCATCTTTACTTTTTCAATTTTCTTGTCTTTGCCTCTGTTTGGCTGCCGAGAAAACGCCCAGGAAAATCGAATTCCTTCATTCCTGTAATTTTCCCTTTTCACGCTTTGCCTTAATTCTTATTATCGTCTACTCAATTGGCAGGCTAGTAAATTTAGTGCAACTTTCCCGTCTTGATTTGATTTTCTCATGGTTTAAAATTCTTGCTTTTCCCGTTTTAATTTTCCCTCACTTTCCCAGCAACCAAACGCAGCGCAGATTGAACTTTTCTATTCAGTAGATGTCAAATCCTATCGGGAAGATCGAGTGTGGAGTGCATATAGCAGCGAACCAATATGGGTTATATGCAAAAAGTGCTAAACTGTTTTCCTCAAAACCCCAAAAGTATAAGTGCTAAAATAGTTCTGTGTGGTTGAATTGGGTTTGTGTTTTTATGCAGAAACATTGCAGGTGTGCGAATTTTTGTTGATAAACCTTTGCAAATTCGTTGACGGCTCGAATTGAATATATGCTACAACCCTGACCAAAATGAACCTGGGTTTTCTTGGTAATCTCCCTTGGTTTAGGGCCCAATCAAACAGCGATTTGGAATTGGAACCAACTCTTAATCCAACAACAACCCTTTTCGAGCAACCTAACCAAAAGGGTGGTTTTGATGTCAAGTTGTTGGGATTGTCCCTTCTTTCCTTTGTTCCATGGGTGGCGGACAATTCTAAAGATAAGATTCGAACTCCATCCACTATTAACCGCGGCTTAAGAAGGCGTGCACAGCCTCGCAGGGTGTTTGAGAATGGGGATCCCAGTACGTCTTTGCGATTTAGGCCATATGTTTCTAGGGTTCCGTGGCATACTGGCGTAAGAGGTTTTCTCTCTCAGCTATTTCCGAGATATGGGCATTATTGTGGACCTAATTGGTCAAGTGGGAAAGATGGAGGATCTCCTATTTGGGACAAGCGGCCAATTGATTGGTTGGATTTTTGTTGCTACTGCCATGACATTGGTTATGACAGTCACGATCAGGCTGATCTGCTGAAGGCTGATTTAGCTTTTCTGGACTGCCTTGAGAGGCCAAATATGAGTACTAAAGGAGATGCCCGCATTGCTCACCTTTACAAGACAATGTGCACCACAGGTATGCATTTGCCTTGGCTTTTTTAAAAAGTCATATTTGGCTTGGTGTATATTTCTCATATATACACGCATTGTTAATGGAGATTGATCTGTAGTGTTTGTTCTGTTTTTTGTGCCGACATGAACGGCAGGTCTCAGGAATTTACTTATTCCGTACAGAAGTCATCTTTTGAAGCTGCAAGCAGGACAACCTTTGATTCAATTTGGATGGCTAAGCAATGTTAGATGGAGAGTTTGGAAATTTCAGAAAACTTGAAAGGGGTCATGAGTTTTGAGAAGTGGTAACCAACAGTACTCAACTTCTCCGCATTGAAACAGGTGGTCTTATTAAGTACCTTATCTCTGTTGATGCTTTTCTGTGTTCCCGGTGGAAAATAGCAATGTTGGGTCTTATTGGCTTTCATCCATGATGGATTTTATGTATATAACTTTGTTGAGACTTTTGGTGGTGCTTGTCTATCATCCATTAGAAGTCTCATATTCCTTACCTTAACTCTACTAATTGGGTTGTGTCCATAAGTAATGAACAAGGCATGTTTCCTCTCTTTTATTTCTTTTTCTTTTTTTCAGTAAGATGATCATTAATCATCATATTCTACTTTGATCCCGATTCTCGTAGGCTCATTTAGGGCTGGAAATTTTTTCTAAAAATCGCGAACCAAACCAAAAAATTCCCGATTCCATACCAAAAAAATCCCAAACCGATAATACCGAAATTTCGGGATTCCATCCCGAACGATTCGGTACAGGATTCGGGATTACATATTCATTCCTTCGGTAACCCTGTTATATACTATTTAATTTTAAATATATATTTAGAATTATAACTGTCGAAGATTTGGTTGAGATTTAATCTCAACCATTGAATCCAAATGAAACCCTTGCTCTCTTTCACCTGACTCAGGAGTGAATGGCAAAGTCCTGGGAAGAAAGAGGACTAAGGAGGAAGCATGGGGTGATAAGAAGCCAGCTGCAAAGTATGGGAGGTGTTAGTGAGCTCTGTTGGAGTTTTGTTGTTTGTTTGAATATGTTTTTGGTTTAGCTTTTGCTTTTGGTGGGTTTCAAGAAAAGGAGAGGAGACAGGAAACGTATGCAGAAAGAAAGGGGAATAAAGGAATTAGGTTTAGTTTTGCTTTTGATTTAGTTTAGTCCTGTAACCTCTCGGATCCCTCGCGATTTGCCTTCTTGTTCTGCTTCTGCTTCTGCTTGCATCAGACCCCATCTTTCCTTCTTGGTCAACGTCTGCGTTCTTCTACCTCAATTTTCTGCTTCTGAAAAAAAGCCCTTTCTGAGCTTGCAGTGTGTTCAATTTCGTCAAACTTTGCCATTCTGGAATTTGAATTTTCTGCAATTGGTATAAAATCCCTGGGCTTATACAAATTAAGAATTTTCTGGGTGGTTTGTACAAATCCCGAACTATTCCGAAATCCCAAAATTTTTCGAGAATCCCGAAATTTTGATTCGATTTCGGATTTTAGAATGCCGTCCCAAAAATTATTTGTTTGGGTTTCAGTATGGGATCCCATCCCAAACCATCCCTACGCTCATCTAAAATGTTACATCTTCTTTGATGAAGCATCATTTAATATTTTCGCTATTTTCTTCGGTAGAGTACGAAGATATGAAGCTAGACCTTTTCTGCACGAGTTATATGATGCCACTATTTATCTATTTGTCCTTTCTTGTCTAATTTTTCAGCATCCTACTTAAATATAGTGGTTGTTACCCTAAAGTTCATTAATCTCAAGGATATAGTTTTCAAAGAATTTCAGGAAGTGTAAAAAAAGTGCATGTAAAAGAAGTCGGCCATTGAGCCCATAGAGAAATTTCACTTACCAAAAACCAAGTCGGGCAAGTCTTATTCAATCCATCCAAATGAATAGTATTGACTGCAATGAATAATAATTGTCCAAATGCATCATCACTCCTAAAATGAACAGCCTAGTCAATTCGTATTAAAATATCATTAATTTTTTTTTATAAATAAGAAAATAATAATTTTATTTTTAATTTCAGATAGGATTTTTAACCAATCTTGTCACTCCAAGTGTAATTATCTGAAAGTACAATTTTTGTGGAAGATGGTGAGGCATTTATATAAAAAAATTAAAAAAAAATTCATTTTATTTTTTCTATATTTTTAAACAATTTTTTATTAAGTTAATTAATTTGAACAGGTGGATTTCAAAAAGGTTGAAATCCAATATCCCAAAAGTGGACATGTGGCCGAGCCAACTAATTGGATGGGGTGGAGTGGATTTTTGGGGGGTTAGGGGGAAAAATGGGCTATTGCCTAACTCATTTGTTAGGGGTGGACTTGCTCTTAAGGTAATAGCAATGCATGTAAAAGAAGTTAGCCAAACAAGTATGTTATGCATTCATAATGTTGGATCTTGATGTAGATAGTCTGTTATGTATTCGTAACGTTGGATCTTGATGTATGCACAACAAAATCAGTTTTTTTTTTAAAGCACAGCCATACCAAACTAGCTCTATGTCTTTCGATTGCTTCTAAAGAGACAAAATGCATTATGGATCTTGAGCTCACCATCAAGCTCGAATTTTTTGAGCTTGCTTGAGCTCGTCTCGTATAAGAAACAAGTCAAGCCAAGCTCGAGCTCAAATATAGTTAAACAATCCAAACTTAATCACAATGACATTTTGTTCGGCTCAACAAATTTACTTTTGAACCAAAAATATAAAAATAACAGTACCCAAAAAACAAATGAAGATACGACTACTTCTGAAGGTGATTGCCTCGCCCTCTCTCCGCCACCACCGCATTTCCACCTCGCCTCCCACCAAAGTCTCTTCTTCATTTCCCTTCTCCGCCACTTCGCCTTTCCTCCCTTAACTCCCACCAAAGCTCTTCTACATACATGTTCAGTCACACCTACTTAGAACGTCTCCGATGATTTGGCTACATTTTGCCACCATTCTTAAATATAGCAACTAAAAATATAATTTAAAAAAAAAAAAAAAAAAATTGTGCAGGCTATAATTTTTTATCCCCAACGGTGCGGGAGCAATATTTATTTCTCTTAATATTTTATTATTTTTTAACTTATTAAAAAATATTATAGTACAACACTCACGCATTTAACTATGATATATTGATTTGAATTAATAAATTTTTTATTTATAACTCTAGTTAAAGTTATTAAAGTTTTTTTATGGAATCAAAATTGAACACTAAGTATTGATGCTAACTAAATAAGCACACAAATTAAAACCCTCTTGTGACAATTGTAGTATAAGTATAAGTAGGGATCGTTTTTAACCGGGGATTAGGAGGGATTGCAAAATCACTTGGAAACTAACTCAAAAATGTAAAATAAAGTTTAAAACACTAAACTAGACTCAAAGAATGCAAAACTAAACACTTAAAACACTAAAACAAACTAAAAGACTCAAATAGCACCCAAAACACTCAAAACTGCCTTAAAAACACTTTCTGGGGAGTTTTGAGCACTTTGACTACTTTGGACGAAATTGGGTAATAAAATGAATCAAAACACTTAGAAACACAAACTAAGACACTTTCTAACTAAGTTGGACACTAAAGCAAAGGGGGATTGAGTTTTTGACGAATTTGAAAACAAAACTTAAAACTTTGTAAAACGAACAGATTTTAAAACGAATTTGGATTTAATGAATGGAATGGAAGCTAGCTAAGGGGTTCATCTCCACACATGTCATACTTGCACACAAAACGATTTCTAATTGCTTTTCAATAACCCATGAATTCTCAACGCCCCAGATTAACCGTGAATTGCACTAATTAACCCTCAAATTTTCCTAACGTTATTGAATTGGATGATTGCATACAACAACCCAAAGCATTCCCCACAAGTTCCCTACATGAATTGCATAATAGAGATACAAGCAAGAATCATTAAGTTCTTTGAAAACCATAAGCATTGACGAAGCACTCGTTACTATGAATTGCATGAAACTTATGCCAAGAATTTACTTAACGCAATTGAGGTCATCAACTTTTACTACTTGTGAATATAAGTTTGTAACGATTAGGTGAAATTTCCTTATATCCTAGCATTAGATTTACGCATGATAATTAAGCGTGCACTCTCAACCAACACACACAAATCAGTTTAATTCAAATAGATAAGTAAATTGAATTCACAACTTATGAAACGCAATTAGAGGTAATCAAATCATATAGCAAACATGATCATGGTTTCGAATCCCCCCTAGCCAAGGGGGGTTTAGTTCCTCATACGTACAAGACAAAAATAAGTAAATTTAACCATTGAAATCAAGGAGAGGAAAACACCTAAAAATTCCAACAACTCAAACTTGAATTGTATGAACGTTTAAGCCCTCTTCTCCTCCTCTTTGTTGCGGCATAAGGGTTTGTTGTGAATTTTGGGGGTTATGGATGGTGTAGAATGATGTGTTTAGGATAGGGATGGATGTAGGGGATGGCAAGGCTTATTTTTGGGCAGAAAATATGAAGAATGGTGAAGTATGGATGTGTTATAGAGAGGGGATGAATTTCTGGCGTGAATGGTGAATGAATGAATGGTTTGTGGCTGCAATAAGGATGTTTATTTATAGGTGGCTGAATGATTAAAGAGGGAATGCATGTGGAATGACAGCTAGGGAGTGAATGATTAAAGAGGGAATGCATGTGGAAGTGTGGCTGATTGTTTAAAGAGGGAATGCATGTGGAATGACAGCTAGGGAGTGAATGATTAAAGAGGGAATGCATGTGGAAGTGTGGCTGATTGTTTTATGAAGGGGGAAAGCTGGAAATGGTGTTAAAATGGGCTAGGCCCTTTGTTTTATGTCCTAAAGTGCATACAAGGCCTTCAATTTCGTCCAACACTTTGGCTCCAAGCATAAGCTATCCATCCTTAGCCCAAAAGTGCTCCAAAAGGCTCCAAAATGCACTTCTTTGCTCCTTTAGCCCTTAGAACCTGAAAACATACGAAAATAACTTAAAAGACTTAAAGAACTAAGAAATAACAACGTAAATGCACAAGAACAAGCCAACTAAGTTGCCTAAATATGCTCCTATCAAATTCCCCCATACTTAGCTTTTGCTAGTCCTCGAGCAAAACAAAACAACAAAAGAACACGAAACTAGACAAAACGAACAAAACACAACCTACACCTTCCAACGTTGCCTCAGGGATTTCCAATGCACATGACATGTTAAAAATTCATTATCTCCACAGATTTTAGTCATCTTCACACTTAAGTACATTCTTAATCATAGTCACCACATACTAGTTCACAATTAAGCATTTAAAACCATGTTTTGAATGTAGTAACATGCCTTAGAGAATTTGCTCAATTCCTTACAAGATATGCACTCAATTTTCACTCAGATTTTCTAACTACACACCTTAATCTAGTTATATGTGAGAAGATTAATGTAAACATGAAAACGAACACTCGCATATATATATATATATATATATCACAAAGAAAGCAATTTTTGGAGTTAATAAGCATGTTTAGATATGATCTCATGAATGGAATGCTACGACTTAGATGCAAGAACCAGTGACACTATATGCTCATACCAACTTCAAACTCCACAAATTGAAATGCACAACACTCAAAATAGAAGTCAAGGGTTGTAATGGGGCTTGGGGTATTGGTTAACAATGGAAGGATAAAGGAAAACAAAGGTTCTTAAAGCAATAGCAAGCGAAGTAATGAAATTGAGACTTAGAACTCACTTTAAAACACAGAAATCAACTTTTAACACAAAAGGAAGATCTAAGCAACACTCAGGGCCATATTCAACATTTTGGACCCTTTCTTCAACTACCACAAACATGTGAACTTATTTTCATTTATTTCATACTCTTTTTTCTTTCTTTTCACAACTTTTTCTTTTCTTTTTCTTTTTCCACGAAATTCCTTTTTTTTTTTTTTTTTTTTGTCTTTTTTCTTTTCTCTTTTCCACCCATGCCTATGGCACACTAACTCACATGAAAACTACTTCCCCCACACTTGTTTTCTGCCATACATTAATCAAAAGGAGTTCAATTCAAATCATCCTTTGCTATGCTTCAAGAATAAGGGTATGGATGGTCCTAATCTAGGCTAGGTGAGGATAGTGTGGGTTAACAAGGAACGTAAGCTTAACAAGGCTCAATGGGGTTAACTTAAACATATAATGAAGTAGGATACATGGCAATTTGGCTTTGGTGGTGGTCACTACACAACTTCTTCTTGAATATGTGTTATGCAAATCAATAACATGCTTTGAATGAAAAGGGCATGAGTTCTAGCATTTGGAACTATATGATGAAACGCCTTCTAAGTAGTAACCAAGCAAAGAATAATGAGATCATGCAACGACTTTAGAAAACAATAATGCACAGATTTTAACTCTCCAAATAACGTTTAGGCTCAAGTCTCACAAGGTTGTAGCGTTTGTTTGAGTTCCTTCCTTTAAGCATGTTACAAAAACCAATTTTTCTTTTATGATTGCATGTGAAGTCATACATTATAACCATAACCAAGCATATACCAAGAGTAAATCAAACTTTTCTCCATGTTTATAACTCTTTTTAACAGTCATGCAATTAAAAACCAAATCCTCATTATTGTGTTGGAAGGTACCCTAAGACACAAACACACAAAAACGACTCAAAACACTCTTTTTAGGCTTTTCAAAACATGTTTTTCAAATTTTTATGTGATTTTCGGATTTATAAAACAGAACACACTAAAACACTTCAAAACAGCTTAAAAACACTTTATAACAGCAAGGAACAACATTTGAAGTTATGGGTGATAAAATCCCACGAATTTGCATCAAATATACTTAGTTACCCCCCCCCCCCCATACTTAAATCAAACATTGTCCTCAATGTTTTAAACATTAAAACCACATTAAACACAAGCAAACACATAAACAGCAACTAAACTCATTAAACATGGCAGAATGTAAATAACAAAGAGAAGAGGTTTAGGGACGCAAATCTGGTTATGGAGTGTAAATTCCTTCTTCTCCTTGGTGATTGCATTGGCGGTTTCAAAATTCAGACACATGGCAGGCAAGCACGAGGTGGAGGTGATGACCTGTTTCTTTGTTCAATCTTTCCAATTCGTATTGAAGAGGGTTAGAGGATGACTCAGCATATGCAGTTGTTGCGTTTGCTGACAATCCACAAGATTGATGTTTCATTGTCACTCGTCTTAGCTGTTCTCCAAGCAGATGTGGTCCCTTCTCTGGAAGTGTATCAACCGTTGAAGATGACTACTCGAGAGCAACGCAAGGTAAGCAACCAGGGAATAGATTCCAGGTAGTCGATTCCAGATCGGAAGACTGATTCCAAGTGCCGGCTGATTGCTCTCTTTCTCTTTGCCATGCGAGTAAGAACAAGGACAAAGGAAAAGACAGGGAAAAAGCTTGATATGAGATACCTTTGCTTTCGCCCTTGATGATATGAGATACTTTTGCTTTTGAAGAAGCAGCGAATGAATCAGCACATATATTTGTTGCGCTTGTCTCCACATGCTTTGATCTACCGTTTCCTCCTGCCTCATCTGTACTCCAGGCATCTGGTATCTTCTTTGGGAGTACATGAATGGTTCAATAAGTGTTCTCAAGGGAAGAAGAAAACTGAGCATGTTGAGAGGTTTGGTTGCAGCTACATTCTCGGCCGAGAAGAAAAGTCATGCGTCTTTGGATGTATGCCTTGCCATGAATGTTGACGTGTATAGGAATTTTAATGGCAAGTAGTAATGCTGAGATTGCGGCTTTGTCACCCACGCTTGTCGGCAAAAGTGTGGTAGTTGGCGCCACGTTTTCAACTTTGTCAGAGATTTTTTGACAAAGTTGCACGCGTTATCTGAAAAGCTGAGATTGCGTCTGAAGAGTGTTGACGGACTTTACGCAGGAAAATCTGACTTTTGAGATTTAAAGAGTGGTGTCTCTTCTTTTATAGAGGTATCGATCACCTCTAACATGCACACTTTGAAGATTGCCCATTCGTGAAAATCGTCTCCGGCCCTTTGAGATTTTACTCCATCCAACCCTTCTCTTTTAACATCCTTGAAAATGGCTGACCCATCTAACATTTGCTTAGATTTGAGTCTCGGCAGTGATACGGGTGCGCCGCGTCAGGGTAATGTATGGTGCCCGTCTTTCTTATCTTCTAATAGCCCTCTTACAGGTGAAGACTCCGTGATGACGGATGCAACAACAGCTACGATAGTAGCTAGGAACCTCCTCACTCCTAAAGATAGTAGGCTGCTTTCAGGACGGTCCGATGAGTTGGCCGTTCAAGAGTCCCTAGCTCTCAATGTTCAGTGTGCGGGCTCTGTGTCCAACATGGGCCAACGCCTACTTGCTCGATCCCGTCAAGTTGAATCATTGATGGCGGAGGTGGAAAATCTGAAGCAAGAGATCAAACAGCTTAAGCGCGAGAATAGAGGTTTGCACGTGCTTGCAAATAATTATTCAACAAGCATGAAGAGGAAGCTTGATCAGCTGCAAGAATCTGAAGGTCGAATTCAAAGTGACCGTCAAAGGCTTGCGGCTTTCTTCCAGAGGCACCTTTTTCCTGCATCATCTAGCGTTCCACCAAGTATTGAGGCCTCGAATGATCTATCTTTGATGTCTCCCGCTCCTGGAGTTTTGCCAAGTAGTGGGGCTTCACGTGAACAACCTTTGTGAAAGCTCCATCTTTCTTTCTCTTTTTTTTTTTTTTTTTTTTTTTTTTTTTTTTTTTTTACGCACTTGTAATTTCTCGGAGATCAATGGACATGCTTTATTTTATTCAGTGTATTGGGTTGCCTCCCAAGTAGCGCTTTCTTTTACGTCTTGCAGCCGGACGAAGAACCCAATCACTCCAGATTGGAGCCCACGGCACCCAAGGGGGTGTCATCCATGGTGTGCTCCACAAAGTTCTCATAATAGGGCTTCAAACGATGCCCGTTCACCTTAAATTCATGTCCCGTTTTCAAGCTTTGGATTTGGACTGCACCATGAACAAAAACATTAGTAATAACAAACGGTCCAATCCACTTGGAAAGTAACTTACCGGGAAACAAACGTAAACGGGAATTGAACAATAGCACTTTCTGCCCAATGGAGAAGGATTTCCCACGGATCATGTTGTCATGGAAAGCTTTGGTCTTTTGCTTGTAAATGCTTGCATTCTCGTACGCCTCGTGCCGTATTTCATCAAGCTCATTCAATTGGAATTTCCTATGACTTCCCGCTTCATCTAAGTGCATGTTGAACTTCTTGACGGCCCAAAGAGCTTTATGCTCCAACTCCACAGGAAGATGGCATGCCTTGCCATAGACAAGTCGAAAAGGGGACATCCCAATGAGGGTTTTGTATGCCGTACGATACGCCCAAAGTGCATCATCTAACCGTAAACTCCAATCCTTTCTTGTTGGCCCAACGGTCTTTTCTAGGATTTGCTTGATCTCTCGGTTGGAAACCTCGGCTTGGCCATTTGTTTGAGGATGGTAAGGTGTAGAAACCCTATGGTTGACACTGTATTTCCTCAATAATGCCTCAATGGTCCGGTTGCAAAAATGGGACCCTCCATCACTAATGATCACTCGTGGCATGCCAAACCTTGCAAAAATGTTAGTTTTAATAAAATCTGCAACCACTTTAGAATCATTAGTCCGGGTGGCTTTTGCTTCCACCCACTTCGACACATAATCAACCGCAAGCAAAATATACATAAAACCATATGATGATGGAAAGGGACCCATAAAGTCAATACCCCAAACATAAAAAATTTCAACATTTAGGATAGAAACCTGCGGCATTTGGTCCCTTGCACTAATACCACCCATTCTTTGGCATTTATCACATGTTAAGCAAAACGTTCTAGCATCCTTAAAAATACTAGGCCAATAAAATCCACATTGTAACACTTTGAGGGCCGTGCGTTGTGTGCCAAAGTGCCCTCCACATGCATATGTATGACAAAAACTCAAAATTGAATGACATTCAGAATCATGCACACAACGACATATAATCTGATCGGGACAAAATTTCCATAAGTACGAATCATCCCATACATAAAACCGTGCATCATGCCTAAGTTTGTCACGTTGGTGCCTATTGAACTCACTTGGAATACGTTTTGACACCAAAAAATTGACTATATCGGCATACCAAGGTGTACTAACCTTTATGGACAGCAATTGTTCATCGGGGAATGTCTCTGCAATGGGTAGGGACTCCTCATTATGCACCATTTGGCTTAGGTGGTCAGCCACCACGTGTTCACTTCCCTTCTTGTCACGAATCTCGATGTCGAACTCTTGAAGTAACAACATCCACCGAATTAGCCGGGGCTTGGCCTCTTTTTTGGTGAGCAAGTACTTTAGAGCTGCATGATCAATGAAAACAATTACTTTAGTACCAATTAGATATGATCGAAATTTATCTAAAGCAAAGACAACGGCAAGAAGTTCTTTTTCCGTAGTGGAGTAGTTCAACTGGGCATCGTTCAACGTCTGTGAGGCATAGTAGATGACATGCGGCCTCTTGTCCTTTCTTTGTCCCAAAACAGCCCCTAAAGCATAATCGGACGCATCACACATAAGCTCGAACGGGAGGCTCCAATCCGGGGGAACAATAATGGGTGCCGTGGTCAACAACTCCTTGAGTTGGTTGAATGATGCCGTGCACTCCTTAGTGAATTCAAACGCCACGTCTTTTTGTTGGAGGCGGCAAAGAGGTTGTGCAACTTTTGAGAAATCTTTGATAAATCGCCTATAGAATCCTGCATGGCCAAGAAAAGAACGGACCTCTCTAACCGAAGTAGGAGAGGGTAAGTGACGTACAAGATCTATTTTAGACTTATCAACTTCAATCCCTTTTTCAGAGATGATATGACCCAAAACTATACCTTGTTTAACCATAAAATGACATTTTTCCCAATTCAAAACAAGGTTAGTTTTCATGCATCTTTTCAAGATTAAAGTGAGATTATGCAAACAAGCATCAAATGAGTCTCCAAACACACTAAAATCGTCCATAAATACTTCAATTATCTTTTCAACATAATCAGAGAAGATACTTACCATGCATCATTGGAAAGTGGCCGGTGCATTGCATAAACCAAATGGCATACGACGATATGCAAAAGTACCAAATGGACAAGTAAAGGTGGTCTTTTCTTGATCATCCGGCGCTATGACAATTTGATTATAACCCGAATAACCATCAAGAAAGCAATAAAAAGAATGACCGACTAACCTTTCAAGCATTTGATCAATGAATGGCAAAGGGAAGTGATCTTTCCTTGTTGCGGCATTTAGCTTCCTATAGTCAATGCACACCCTCCAACCGGTTTGAATGCGTGTAGGCACAAGTTCATCTTCTTCATTATTCACCACCGTGACTTTGGACTTCTTGGGAACCACTTGGACAGGTGAAACCCAACAACTATCCGAGATGGGATAGATGACGCCACAATCTAGCAACTTGATGATTTTCTTCTTCACTACTTCCATCATTGGTGGGTTGAGTCGACGTTGGGCTTCCCTTGATGGTTTGGCGCCTTCTTCCATGAGAATTCGATGCATGCACGTGGTAGGACTTATACCCTTGATATCGGCCAAAGTCCACCCAATGGCTGTTTTGTGCTCTTTGAGAACCCTCACCAACTTCTCCTCCTCTTGTGCCATGAGTGATGAAGCTATAATGACAGGCAATGTGTCTTGCTCTCCCAAGAACACATACTTCAAGTGATTTGGCAATGGTTTGAGCTCAAGGGTAGGTGGTTGTTCTATAGAAGGAAGCAACTTATTAGTCGAAATTGGAATGGAAATTGGACTAAGGGACTTACCTTGGAGCCGTGGCAATGACTCTAGGGCTGCCACGGTCTTAATTACATCTTCATCAAAGGCCACGGCATAGTTGTTCAATTGTATGCCGTGGGGTGCTATGGTGCCCTCCATGTGACCCTTCGTTTCTATGCCATTTGTGATTACCGTTTCAAGTGCATCTCCATGTAATTGATCAAGGTGTACCCGCGCCAAAGAATCAAGAATATCAATAGAGAAACATAAGTGATCATCATTAGGAAATTTCATAGTTTCAGAAATATTGAAATCAATCACTTCCCCATCGAATTCCATCGTTAAAGTGCCTTTAAACACATCTATCTTTGTTCGGGCTGTCTTCATGAAGGGCCTCCCAAGAAGAATTGGCAAAGATGGAGCATGGCTAGGTTCTTCCATTTCAAGAACGTAGAAATCCGCCGGAAATATCAAATTATTCACCTGCACTAAGACATCTTCCAATACGCCCTTTGGGTAGGCATTAAATCTATCGGCCAACTGAATAATCACACCATCATTTTTCAATTCACCAAGGTTCATTGAAGCATAAATAGAATATGGCATGACGTTAATTGAAGCTCCTAAGTCTAACATAGCATGTTCGAACTTAGTTTGACCAATAATACAAGGAATTGTAAAGTTACCTGGATCTTTGCACTTTGGTGGTAACTTCCTTTGTAAAACAGCAGAAACGTTTTCACTTACCCTTACTACCTCTTTATGTGACATCCTCTTCCTCGTAGTACACAATTCCTTCAAGAATTTAGCGTATTTGGGCACTTGCTTTATGGCATCTAGGAGTGGGATATTGACTTGAACTTTCCTAAATGTTTCAAGAATGTCCTTCTCATGCTCCTCCTTCTTTGTTTGCAAACATCTGTGAGGAAAAGGAACATTGGGTGGAACGGGGTTAGAATTAATCAAATTTGAACCCAACTTACCTTTGGTGGCCGAATGGGATGCATTGGATGAATTTGGGTCCTTGTGTGCTTGCGGCAAAGGAGGTTGTGTCCTTGCCGTGGGCTTCCCTTCAGCCTTCTCTTCATGTTGCAATGTTTCTTCTTCCCTTCAACCTCTTTTCCACTCCTCAAAGTGATTGCTTTGGCAGATTCGAACCCTCCCTTTGGATTGACAATGGTTGAGCTTGGAAGCTTGCCTTGGTCTCGAAATTGTCCCATAAACTCGGCAATTTGCCCCAATTGCTTCTCCAAATTGTCCACCCTTTTGTCTTGGATTTGCCTTTCCTTAGTTTGAGTTTGTACTTCCTGCGTCAAAGTAGTAAGTAACTTAACAACTTGATCATTATCCAAAGACATACCTGAGCTTGCTGGGGTAGATTGCGATTGAGTTTGATTGGGGACGAATGGCTTTGTATAAAAGCCCGGTGGTTGCTGCCTAAATCCTCCTTGTTGTTGGGGTTGTTGAGGATCCCGCCATTTGAAATTTGGATGATCACGCCAACCGGGATTGTAGGTAGTAGAGAAGGGGTCACCACGATTTTGGTATTGATTCCCATATCCCACGGCATTGAGTGTCTCCCACCCTCCATTCTCGATCAATTGTGGGCACTTATCCATGGGATGTCCTTGCTTGGAGCACATACCACAAGAAGCTACGGTTTGGACTTTTGGACCGTCCATCACCTGAGAAAGCAAAGTAGTGAGGTTAGCCATTTGATTTTGAAGTTCGCTTATGGCACTTACCTCATTGACTTGGTGTTGTCGTGGGGTACTCCTCTGTCCAACGCCTTCGTATTGTTGAGCGTTCAATGCTCGATTAGCAATCAAGGTCTTTGCAGCCGTGGGGGTCTTGTCCACCAAGGCTCCTCCCGCTGAGACATCTAGCATTTGACGTTCGATTGGTAGAAGTCCCTCGTAGAAGTATTGTAAGAGAAGTTCCTCCTTCATCTGGTGCTGTGGACATGAAGCAACAAGAGATTTAAAACGCTCATAATAAGTAGGAAAAGATTCACCTTCATCTTGTTGAATTCCACTTATCCTTTTTCGTAGGAGGATGACAGAAGAAGTTGGGAAAAACTTCTCCAAGAAAGCCCGTTTCATGCTCTCCTAAGATGTGACAGTTCCGGAAGCCAATTCATACAACCAATCTTTAGCTTTATCCATTAGAGAGAATGGAAAAGCTTTCATCTTCAAGATGCTTCCATCGACATTCACCGGGGTCATGCTAGAACAAACAACTTCGAACTCCTTTAAGTGTTTGTTTGGATCCTCTATGGACAGCCCATGGTACTTCGGAATGTGATGTAACAAACTTGACTTCAATTTGAACTCGGCAGTCTTGTCTGGAGCCGCCCTAGGATATTGAATACATAGGGGTGCGGCATTGTCCAATCCCGAAGCGGAAAGCTCCTTGATTGTTCGGTTGTCCGCTGCCATGTCTACTTCACCCACTCTTTCCGTGGGTTCCTCTTCTTCAAATTCAGAAACGGACTCGAAACTTTCACTTGATTTGCTAGGTTCTGGGTTCTTTCTCTTTCGTCTCAACTCTCGCCCGAAATCGTCGTCAAAGTCCAAGATATGTTCACGAATCGGATGTGAACTCCGAGTCATAAACTAGTACCTAAAACAAGAAACAAAACAAGATTAAGAATCTGGAATAAAATAAAACAAACCAAAATAAAACAATCCAAGGGATTAGCAAAGCTGCTAATCCCCGGCAACGGCGCCAAAAATTTGATGCTAACTAAATAAGCACACAAATTAAAACCCTCTTGTGACAATTGTAGTATAAGTATAAGTAGGGATCGTTCTTAATCGGGGATTAGGAGGGATTGCAAAATCACTTGGAAACTGACTCAAAAACGTAAAATAAAGTTTAAAACACTAAACTAGACTCAAAGAATGCAAAACTAAACACTTAAAACACTAAAACAAACCAAAAGACTCAAACAGCACCCAAAACACTCAAAACTGCCTTAAAAACACTTTCTGGGCAGTTTTGAGCACTTTGACTACTTTGGACGAAATTGGGTAATAAAATGAATCAAAACACTTAGAAACACAAACTAAGACACTTTCTAACTAAGTTGGACACTAAAGCAAAGGGGGATTGAGTTTTTGACGAATTTGAAAACAAAACTTAAAACTTTGTAAAACGAACAGATTTTAAAACGAATTTGGATTTAATGAATGGAATGGAAGCTAGCTAAGGGGTTCATCTCCACACATGTCATACTTGCACACAAAACGATTTCTAATTGCTTTTCAATAACCCATGAATTCTCAACGCCCCAGATTAACCGTGAATTGCACTAATTAACCCTCAAATTTTCCTAACGTTATTGAATTGGATGATTGCATACAACAACCCAAAGCATTCCCCACAAGTTCCCTACATGAATTGCATAATAGAGATACAAGCAAGAATCATTAAGTTCTTTGAAAACCATAAGCATTGACGAAGCACTCGTTACTATGAATTGCATGAAACTTATGCCAAGAATTTACTTAACGCAATTGAGGTCATCAACTTTTACTACTTGTGAATATAAGTTTGTAACGATAAGGTGAAACTTCCTTATATCCTAGCATTAGATTTACGCATGATAATTAAGCGTGCACTCTCAACCAACACACACAAATCAGTTTAATTCAAATAGATAAGTAAATTGAATTCACAACTTATAAAACGCAATTAGAGGTAATCAAATCATATAGCAAGCATGATCATGGTTTTGAATCCCCCCCTAGCCAAGGGGGGTTTAGTTCCTCATACGTATAAGACAAAGATAAGTAAATTTAACCATTGAAATCAAGGAGAGGAAAACACCTAAAAATTCCAACAACTCAAACTTGAATTGTATGAACGTTTAAGCCCTCTTCTCCTCCTCTTTGTTGCGGCACAAGGGTTTGTTGTGAATTTTGGGGGTTATGGATGGTGTAGAATGATTTGTTTAGGATATGGATGGATGTAGGGGATGGCAAGGCTTATTTTTGGGCAGAAAATATGAAGAATGGTGAAGTATGGATATGTTATAGAGAGGGGATGAATTTCTGGCGTGAATGGTGAATGAATGAATGGTTTGTGGCTGCAACAAGGATGTTTATTTATAGGTGGCTGAATGATTAAAAAGGGAATGCATGTGGAATGACAGCTAGGGAGTGAATGATTAAAGAGGGAATGCATGTGGAAGTGTGGCTGATTGTTTTATGAAGGGGGAAAGCTGGAAATGGTGTTAGAATGGGCTAGGCCCTTTGTTTTATATCCTAAAGTGCATACAAGGCCTTCAATTTCGTCCAACACTTTGGCTCCAAGCATAAGCTATCCATCCTTAGCCCAAAAGTGCTCCAAAAGGCTCCAAAATGCACTTCTTTGCTCCTTTAGCCCTGAGAACCTGAAAACATACGAAAATAACTTAAAAGACTTAAAGAACTAAGAAATAACAACGTAGATGCACAAGAACAAGCCAACTAAGTTGCCTAAATATGCTCCTATCAAGTATTTATTTTTTGGCTTATTCTTTTATATGTTCTATGAAATTTAAAGTCTATATTCTCTAAAACTCAAGGGCATTATTCAATTAACCACTAAATTTCAATTCTTGTCTCAAAGAGTAAAGTGAGATTCGACTTAAGATTAGGATAACATAGCAAAAAATAAGGTTTTATTTACATTATGCACACAACAAAAAATATTATTATATTAATTATTAATATAATTTTATTTTTTTTAAATTTACTTTAATCTAAATTCAGACACCAGCAATGGAATGGAAACATGACCACCTAGTTTTGTACAGATTTTAGAAAAATTACTTGATCTTTAGTGTCCGTTTTCAGCAGCCTTTTAAGATGCTTTCAGAAAAAAAAAAAAAAAATATTGGAAAATCAGCGGCTTGCGGTTGAGGTTGCATTTTATCTAGAGATCTTGTCGTGTTTGTCATGTTTGTGACATACTCGATATTTTAATGGGTCGTGTCATGTCAAACTCGTTAAAATGGACGGGTTATATGACCAAACCCGAACTTGACCCCTTAATATTAATGGCAATATGGCCTAATCCATTACCCGTTAAAAAGAATATATTATAATTTACTAAATAATCAAATGAAAAACTTCATACTTTATTTTTCTTTTTTTTTTTTAGGGTCTGAAAAGTAAATTTCATTAATTCGATAGAAGGTTACATGCCAACACACAGGAAGGCGAAGTAACCCAAATACATTGAGGGGAAATATATACATAAAAGTCCAACCCAATGAAATAAGCAAAAACGAAAACCCAAATCCCTAATTTCTGACTGCAAAAAGCAGTGTCTGCCGTCGTCACCACCACGAACGTCTTGCCAGCAACAACACTAAAGAGAACAATCGAGTGGTGAAATGGACCAAGACATCGCAACACAAAAGTACCAAACCCACAACCAAAAGCACACCGCATCTAGATTTCTCCACCGAAGATGCAAAACCAAGAGATAGTCGCCATATCCAAATCCCATGTACCAGTCCCTGCAAATATAAACAAACATAGTAACACATGGATAGAAGGTAAGGCTTTGGGGGTATGTAAAATATCATTACTTTAGCCGAAGCCGCCAAACACTTTGCCTCGAGGGAAATCCAACATGCAAGTTGGGGAGGAAAAGTGAGGGAGGGAAATAAATCTAGTAACCACATTTATCCATATCCTGCCTAGAGTCCGCATACCTAAGAAAAGGACGGGGTGGGGATAAATTATGAGGAAGGGAGACAAAGTTAAAAAGTGAGGGAAGATGGAGTTTTGGGTTTGGAAAGGAATAACCAAAGGAGGGGGAGGGGAGGGGAGGGGAGGAGGGACATGAAGCCCAAAAGTGAGACAACGTCAGGGGAAAATTTGAGACAAAGCTCAAGGAATCTAAGATAAATCTTAGGGGAAAAAGAGAGAAGGAGAACAGGAGAATATGCGAAAAAGGAGAACAAAGAGATTGGACAATGGCAATCACCGGCACCCAAGCTAAAAGCTAAGGCCGGCGGTAAGGGTGTTTGTAGAGTTGGGAAACCATAGAGAAAGCGCGTTTTGTTTTCCTCTTCCTATAGTACTATTAAATTACATAATAAAAAAAAAACTTCATACTAAATTAGAATCTACATACGCTAAATCATAAAACCTAAAAATTCAAACGATGATTTAACTATCGTCAAGGCGTAGAGCATTGGCATATCTCTTTCCCATTTTTCACACTTGTAAATTAATTATTAGGGTAAAGTACAAAAAAACTATCTCAACTATGGGTCAAATGACACTTTCATACCTCATCTTTTAAAATTGACAAGGTCATACCTCATCTTACGAATTTGTGTCAATGTTATACCTTCCGTTAGTTTGGCCGTTTATTTCTCAGTTAAATGCTGACGTGGCTTGATCCGGGACCCATTTTTATTAAAAAATTAATAAAAAAATTATTAAAAACAAAAAAAATCATTTAATATTATTTAAATATTAAAATAATAATAAAAAGGTACATAAAAAAATAAAAAACAAACCTCTCCTTTCGTGCATCTCCCCTCACTCTCTTCCCCATCATCTTCCTGCAACCCAGAAAAGAAGAAGGAGAAAGAAGAAGAAGAAGAAGAAGAAGAGGAAAAAAAAAAAAAAACCCAAACCAAACCAAACCCAGTTCATCCCCCCTCCCCCCACCACAAACCCAACCCCCTGCAACCTAGAAAGGAGGAAGAAGAAGAAGGAAACAAAAAAAACAAAAAAACAAAAAACGACGGGAAACCCAGTTCGTCCCCCCTGCAGAAGAAGAAGAAGAAGAAGAAGAAGAAGAAGAAGAGGGAAGCAGAAGCAGAGAGAAGGAAAAAAAAAAAAAAAAACCCCCCCCCACCCAACCCGTAGAAGAAGAAGAAGAGAGAAGGAAAAAAAAAAAACAACGACAAACCTGTCTCCTCCACCCACCCAACCTGCAAAAGAAGAAGAAAAAGAAAAAGAAGAAGAAGAGAGAAGAAAAAAAAAAAACAACGGCAAACCCGTCTCCTCCACCCACCCAACCTACAGAAGAAGAAGAATAAGAGGGAAGCAGAAGAAGAGAGAAGAAAAAAAAAACAACGGGAAACCCTTCACCCACCCACCCAACCTGCAGCAGAAGAAGAAGAGGGAAGAAGAAGAAGAGAGAAGAAAAAAAAAATACCCAGTTCATCCGCCCCCCCTAGCACCCACCCTCTCCCCTCCACACCCACCCTCTCCCCTCCACACCCATTCCCCCCCCCAATTTTCTCCTCGCCTAGGAGAATGGGCTTTTTTCTGGGTTTTTTTTTTGTTTTTTGGGGTTGTAGGTAGTGGGTGCGAGGTTGGGTGCAGAGGGTGGGGTGCGAAGGTGGGGAGGTTGGGTGCGTGGGTGTGGGGAGAAGAGGGGGTGAGGAGCAGGGAAAACAAATTGGTTTTTTTTTTTTTTTCTCTTCTGTTTTTCTGGGTTGCAGTTGCAGAAAGGGGAAGAAGATGAAGATGGAGAGAAGGGAGAGGGGGGGAAAGGACGAATTGATGTAGGTTTTTTTCTTCTTTTTTATTATTATTTTAATATTTAAATAATATTAAATGATTTTTTTGTTTTTAATAATTTTTTTAATAATTTTTTAATAAAAATGGGTTCCGGATCAAGCCACGTCAGCATTTAACTGAGAAATAAACGGCCAAGCTAACGGAAGGTATAACATTGACACAAATTCGTAAGATGAGGTATGACATTGTCAATTTTAAAAGATGAGGTATGAGTGTCATTTGACCCATAGTTGAGGTAGTTTTTTGTACTTTACCCTAATTATTATGAATTATTACACATTTTCAACTTCACCTAAAAACATTGTTCATGAGAGTTTGGGGGGTTTTCAAAATCCAAATGACAATGTACCCATCAGCAAAAGGTAGAGAATGCGACCGCAAGCATTTACATATTTGTTTCACATTTTTCATACTTGTAAATGAGTTATTATGAATTGTTTAAGGGGAATTTGATCTTTAGCAGATGCAGAAAAATTAACTATTTGGATTATTGATATTGGGTTAGATTTTTACGGTTAGTGAAAATATTGCTCAAAGTTTATAAAGTCTCTTGAAACTATATAACATTCACTCATATTTCAGTTAACCGTAAATATTGAAACATTATATCAATGATCCAAGCCATTTATCTCTACATCTACTAAAGGATCTTATTTTTTAAAAACAAAATTAAAAAAAAAAAAACGAAATCTTTAAGAAGAACGGAGTAAACGAAAACTACGATTGGCGATTAAATATAAATCAAGGGTTTATAGATTATGGTGTCGAATTTTAGAATTGACCTCTTCACGAAAATTGTAGAATTTGTCATTATGAGCATATATTTCTTTACATTTTTCACACTTGTACATTAATTATTATGAATTTGTATTAATTTTGCACTCAAACAAAAAAAACCCTATCCATGATGGTTTGGTGGGTTTAAAAATTTAAATAATGATGTACCCATTGTTCAAGCTTAGAGAATGCAATCACGAGCTTTTGTATATATTTTTTTTTCACATTTTTCACACTTGTACATTAATTGCTATGAATTTTTATTTATTTTCAACTACCCCTAAAAACATTGTTCACTAGGATTTGAAGGGTTTTAAAAATCCAAATGATGATGTACTCATCGTAAAACGAGGAGGATGATATGACAAGTGTTTGCATATTTTTTCACATTTCTCACACTCGTAAAATAATTGTTTTAAATTTATTATTGTGCTTTAGTATATTGCAGAAAAAAAATTAAATTACAATACAAAATTCATAATGAGCAGTCAAAGTTGTCCACCAGTGACATTGGTTAACCTTGATCGTTGTAGACCAACGTTGATCAACAATAAGGATTTATGTGAGATTAAATCATATAGCTATTGTAGTAAGATTGTTTTAGTAGTTAAAATTTACCAAATTAACTTTTTTCTTAATAGGTTGAAACAGGTTACTCACGAGTAAACCTATTAATAACCCATTATTAATAGGTTTTTAACAAGTGACCTGATTAGTTAACGTGTGGACAAAATCTGTTATTTTCGTGTTGTTTCGTGTCGGGTTAATGGGTCATACAAGAAATTGCCAAGTCTAGGTTGCAAGAATTCCTTGTCGGTCGCGTTCATTGGACTCACTCATTATTGAGCACTTACATACTTGTCTTGGTGTTATTCACACCAATGAGTTGACTCTCCTGGGATACAAGACATAACAGGTACTGATTTATCTAGATTGTTGTTGCAAATGTGCCCTAAATCCAATCATATGGTGATACTTTACGGACATTTCACATGTTAAACTAAATTAGTTTAATATAGGGGCAAAGATTATTGTTTAAAGCCATCTCATATAAATGTTATACACTTAAACAATAAGTCCAAGGAGTATGTAATGAGGAGAATGTGATTTAAAGAAATTAAATTTATGAGACCATTCTCTTTCGTACACATATCCTAAACGTTCCTGATCATATGATTGCCAATTTGGTATTGACGATCCGTTAAGATCAGTACATGATATGTCTTCTCTCCAGGAAAGTGACTGGTATCGATTCATTGTTATGACTGACACCAAGACAAGTATGTAGGTGCTTAATAGAGAATAAGTCAACTGAACACAATCAACAAGGAGTTTTCCTTTCATGTCACATAAGAGTTCATGGTTGAGTTAATGCAAAGTAGCCTTTTGGCCTAAGGCATCATAGTTGTCTTGTGGTTAGGTCCTTGACCTTTGACTGTGTCAAAGGCACTTCATTAGAGGGTGTCCACGACGTAGTTGGTGTTAAGCTACGTAACTATGAAGAGAGGTGAATGTGCAACAAGGGATCTATCACCTTTGAACTATAGGGATAATACTTTTTTATATGATTAAGAATCTTTAGCAAGAGTATGAATGAGATTTAGGAAGTCGTTTCAAACCACATTCAAGGTAATCATATAAGTAAGAGAATCACATTGGATAGTAGACATGAATAAACTTTCAAACCCAACAATGTGATTAAGAGTATTGTATTAAAGAAAACCTGTATTGCATTTGTAATCCTAAACTAAATAGGTTCTCCACCTCTTCTGTGTAGCTTGGGTAGCCATGACATACTGCTATGTGTCACTCATATCTTGTGGAAGCCCTGAAGATGTGTAATCACTAAAGGGAGAATTGAAAGTAAGTTTCGATTCACAATCGATTAAAAGAGTTCTAATCGTTCACTCCCTTACTAATTAGAACCTAATCGATCGTACACCATGTACGATAGAGATTAGAAACAACAAAGTTGAGTAAGGACAATTAAATGGTTTAATTGTTCATGGTTAGGATTAATTAACATGTTAATTAATCAAATGAATAAGTTTGTTTTAGACCTTGGGTTAGCTTTGGGCCTCGGGGCCCAATGGGGTTTGAACAGTCAAGCCTAATGACTTAAGGGCAAAGATCCACTAACACCTAATGGCCCACCATAAGAGAAAGTTTAACTTAATTACATTCATGCCACTGTAAGTGGATATAAAAGGAAAGTTATAATCCAAATTCATTTAGGGTTTTCATGAGTTCTCCAAATTCATTTAGTTTAACATATGAAGTGTTCATCAAATGTTATCTTATAATTGGCTTGAGGGCACATTTCCTATAGTAACTACAATCACTTCTTGCAACAGTCTTTATGGGGTTGCTTACATCCCATGGATTAGCTTGCAAATCTTACTAGCTTATTGGTTAACTCCATTAAATGGATTCAAGCCATCTTAACTATGAGACAAGGCTCACAAGTAGGTAATGGTTTAGAAGCTTCAAGATTGATCAATCTATCGTTAGCTAAACTTACGTGCCTAAGTTTTTGTTCATCGATCTCTTCGCGAAGCTATTTGCTCCTATTAATATTATTATCACTAGTATTGCAATATAGCTCTCCTTCCAACGAGAGGATATAATGGTGTGCCTCTTACCTGGTATTCCATTCTTAATAGTAATCTTTTCAAAAACCCAATTAAAATCACATTACAAATTTCGAGTCCTGGAGCTTCTGACTGTTGAGATTGAAGTACAAGACGATGACCACTAGATTGACATTTCTACTGCGAATAAGGGCTTTGAGACTATCAAGGTCTAAGCATAGTTGGAGCCATTGAGTGGGGTCACCTGAGACCTGATCGGATGAGAGGAGGGTGGCGATAATGATGAGATAAATATGAGGAGTGGAAAGAAAGGAAGAGCAGAGGAAGATAAAAAGATTATGTTTTTATCAGTATAGAATGAGAGAAAGAGGAAGAGTAAGAGATGAAATGAGAGTGCATACCTGGCACATGCCCCCTTCTGAGATAAGAGCAAATGGAAAAAGTGTAGGTCTTCCTTCCTTTTTCACGATGATCAACCCATGTACTTTTGAATTTTTTTTAAGAGAATGGCAAAGTCGTAAATAATCAAAATCAGCAACTCAAACCAACCCAGTTGCACAACAATTATTAATTTAAAATTGAAGCCCTAATTTATATTCAAGATGAATAGTGCAATCCATATCCCAATTTTAGAAGAGAGTTGTTATTCCCACACCATGGTCTTATCTTCCCACCCACCTATTAATGATTTTTTAATTACAAATTTGTCCATTTGTAAAATAACTAATAAAGACCTTAGTTAACCTCTTTTGCCTTAACTTTTTTTTTTATTAAAAAAAAAAATTGGGTGTGATAACTCTCACGCTTATTTAGACAATTTGTCTCTCTTAAACCCTAACTCATCATTCCCATTGCCTTTCATTCAGAGAAAGCAAAATGAATGAACTTAGAAGATGACATTTATATGCAAGAAGTAGAGGATTATTTTTCTGTCGAAGAGGTAGAAGAATAATTTTATGTGTGGGTCATCTTGATTTGTCACCATCGTACAATTGAAGGATAGCTCTATGGATTTTTATTTGAATTTGCATTAGGTTAGGATGCAATTTGTTTCACGTTTTCATATGGGAATTCTTGGAATTTGTTTGCATGAGGTTAGGGTGCAATTTGTTTCATGTTTCATATGCGAATTCCTAGAATTCGTACTTAACTTTCATATGATTTTATATTTAACCTTCACGTTTTCATAGTTGTTCCATGTTTTCATATGATTTTATGTCTAACTTTCACGTTTTCATATTCCTAGAATTTGTTTTGAAAAAATAAACAAAAGCTAGTACAATCATATTTGCACATTTCTTTCTTTGTAGCAGGTAGATGAATCTGGTAGTAATTTAGCATCTACACATATGGTGGACTATACTAGTGAATTTACCACAAATAAGGTAATATATGGCTTGACTATGTAATTGATTTACTTATATACTTGTATGTTTATTCATAATATGTAATTTTGGTATGAAGTTATTTAGAAGTAGAGAAGAATTAATATAATGGGCTCGAGAAGTTAGGAAGGTCAATTGTTTTGTTATTGTGATGTTACAATCTGATCAAGGTAGAAAAGATAACAGGAGCCCTAGACTTACATTGGGTTGTGAAAGGATGGACAATATGTAAGTCAAATTCTCAGAAAAAAGACATAAAGGATAAGGATAGAAGGAATTCTGGAACGGAAAAATGTGGACGCCCATTTCAATTAAAGGGTAAAAAGCTAGCAACTGATAATGACTGGATATTAAAGGTAGTTATTAGAGTGCATAATCACACATCACCAAACCATTTGGAGGGTCAGTCATTTGCTAGTAGATTATCGTGAAGAATTAATATAATGGGCTTAAGAAGTTGGGAAGCTTAGTGGTTTTGTTATTGTGATGTTACGATCCGATCAAGGTGGAAAGATAATAAGAGCCCTAAACTTACATTGGGTTGTAAAAGGAATGGACAATATGTAAGTCAAATTCTCAAAAAAGATATAAAGGATGAGGATAGATGGAATTCTGGAACGAAATATGTGGATGCCTTTTTCAATTAAAGGGTAAAAAGCTAGCAACTGATATAATTAGATTTCGATGATAGTTATTGGAGTGCATAATCACACAGCAGTATATCATTTGGAAGGTCATTCATTTGCTAGTAGATTATCTTGAAGAATTAATATAATGGGCTCAAGAAGTTGGGAAGCTCAATGGTTTTGTTATTGTGACGTTATGGTCCAATCGAGGTGCAAAAGATAATAAGAGCCCTAGACTTACATTGGGTTGTGAAAGGAATGGACAATATGTAAGTCGAATTCTCAAAAATGACATAAAAGACGAGAATAGAAGGAATTCTGAAATGGAAAAATATGGATACCCATTTCAATTAAAGGGTAAAAAGTTAGCAACTGATAATGATTGGATATTGATGGTTGTTATTGGAGTGCATAATCACACAACAGCATACCATTTGGAGGGTCATTCATTTTCTGGTAGATTATCGTCGAAAGAGACTTCATTATTAACTGATCTGTCTAAAAGTTTGGTGCAACCAAAGGAGATTTTGACTACACTAAAACGAAGAGATAAACAAAATGTATTTACACTGAGGACAATTTATAATGCACGTCAATGTTTGAGGCTTTTGGAGAAAGGTGGGAGGTCTAATGCAATTGATGTGTAAGTTATTTGAGCATAGGTACATTGAGTGGCATAGGAGTTGCCCAACGACTAATGCTATTTTGGACTTGTTTTGGACACAGCCAACTTGTTGGAATTGTTACATGCATTTCCATATACTTTGATTATGGACTGTACCTACAAGACCAATAGGTATTATATGCCATTGTTAGAAATTGTTGGAGTTACGTCAACTGATATGATATTTTTCATTGGTTTTGTTTATCTTTTTGTGGAATGAGAAAATAATTACATTTGGGCCTTGAGTATATTGCGAGGACTCATAGATGGTATTGTTATGCCTGATGTTATTGTGATAGATAGAGAAATGACTTTGATGAGGGCCATTAAACTTATATTGGGTACAAGTAAGCATTTATTATGTAGATGGCACATCAATAAGAATGTGCTAGCCAAGTTCAAAAAATTATATAAGTCCAAGGAAGATTGAAATAGATTTTTGGAGAAATAGAATACAATTTTGCATCTCCTACTGAAGCCGATTTCATAAGGCAGACAAGACAACTATGCAATGAGTTTAGTATGTATCAAAAGATGCTTCAATATGTGATAGATACTTGGTTGAATCCATATAAAGAAAGGTTTGGTGCAACATGGATTGATAAATTTATGCACTTTGGGAATACAACCTCAAATAGGTAAGCATTTATCACTTGTTACTTTATTTTCATTTTCATTTTCTAGTGAGATTGCTAAACCCTTGTTACTTTAACAAGGATGAGTCCTTACATGCCAAATTAAAAAGACATCTTGGAAGTAGCCAAAGGAACATATAAGACATTGTGGGAAATTATACGTGCTCTGCTTGGGTTGTAGCACACTAAAATCAAGGCTCATTTTGAGAAAAGTTTGATAGTGGTGCATTATGATTTTAGACATTCAAATTTCATGGAACTTTGTGGCTATGTCTCAATTAGTGCACTATATATGGTCCTAAAGTAGTATGAGTTGTCCAAAATGAACTATATTGACGTCAAGGCATGTGGTTGTGTTTTACGAGACTCATGGATTACTATGTGCTCATGAGATTGTTAGATATATGAGAGATGGTTGACCTATTCCACTTGAGAGCATTGATCCTCATTGGAGGAAACTTAACATGAAGTATACACCTACAAGAAATGCAACAAAGTACGCTTATGATGCAGAGATGAAGTTGTTTCATAGTCGTTGGATAGAATTTGATGCAATTGCAAGAATGGTCCTTAAAATGAAACTTGTGTAGTTAGTATTACCACAAACTACTTTACTTGTTGAACCATCTGTGACAACCAAGACTAGAGGTAGGCCAAGTAAAAGGACGGATAAATCTACTCGTTGTGATCCGTCATTGTTGAAGATTGCGGAATTGGAGTAAGGAAGTCATTAACTTGGGATGGATAGTTGTACCCTTGGTGGTCTTTATCATGAAATGAGTTCAAAACAAAAGAGGCGACCAAAGAAGATGGTGCATCACACTTGTTCAGTTAAGCTAATTGAGTTAACTAATGCATTTTCAGTAGCATTAAGGTCATACATTTTTCCCGTAAAAGATGTGGCAGCTGATGTACATTGCGGTTTTAGAGTAATTGCATCATTGTTGGGTTATAAAAAGGATGGATGGGTACAAGTGCGAAAAGATTTATTAGAAGAGTTAGAGGCTTACTCAAGTTGCTACTCCAAGCTATAATGGTCTGAAAATAAGGCCCATGAGTTGGAGCATGTATTGAGATATTTTGAAACTCATGCAAACATGGATCGGTAGATGACTATGGCTGACATGGGCCATATTATTGCATCATGTTATGGTGTGGTACTTATCCACCTATTAGATGTACAATGTCTTACATTTTCATATCTTAGAACAACACCTATACCACTAGAAGCACGTAAGGAGAGCCGTCGGATTCACCAATTATCATTTTGTGCAGATATGGATATAAGGATTTATTGTTGGAAACTTTTGTAGGTGATCTTATAAGGATTGAATGCATTTACTTTAATTTTAAGTTATAAATTTCTTGTAGTCTAGTTTAATTAAGTTGTACTTTTATGCAGGTGTTCTTGACACCAGGTCATCCAATTCCTCCTATAGCAACAAATTGGCAAGGATATTGTGAACCATGGTGTTTAGAATGAGCTACTCCTTACATTGCTCATATACAACAATTCAAATCCATTCCAAGGTCTATTGTCATAATTAGAGAGATCGTGGAGCTTGACGAAAATTGACGTTGGTGCAGGGCTTGTCCAAAACTCTAAATTTTCTCATTTTTTTATTGGTCTAAAACCTTTTTTTTTTTTTTTTTTGTTTTTTTGCAATTTAAGCTTCAAGATGTTTTCTTTAATTTATGTTAGGTATATGGAAAAAATTATGTGATGTAAAACTTTTTTCTTAATATGTCGAAGAATTTACCAGGAAGCCCAAGCTTGTTGGGTTTTAAAATATCTTCAATAAAACCCAAAGCTTCCCTTAATGGGATTTCAAAAAGCATTCACAATCATAAGCCCACTTACATGCGTTCCTTGCAAAAAGTTCCCATTTGAAGTTGTTTCCATTATCATCTAACATAACCCCAGGGGTTCGGGTTGGAGAAATGCTTTACTTCAATAAGCTCCTCCATTTCAATAACTTGTACATCAGGCTAAAGATTGGAAGACCCCTCTTTGTTTTTTCGGTTGACTTCTAGAGAAAAGTAATATTATTTGTTTATATCCTTTTTTTTCTTTTTAAGAGACAAGTTCATAATGTCCATTGTATATATTACATAGAGTAATAATATTAGAAAAATTAAATTTGAAGATAAAATTTACAAATTAAATGATGTGTCGACACACTAATATGGTATATAAGCATGTGGTGTCTCGGCATTACCAAAAAGGGCACACGAAACAGGTCACAATTAATTTCCCGACTCAGCTATAGAAAGGACAAAATGAAAAAGAAAAAAAGAATATAAATAAATAAATGGACGGCCAATGGGTATCAATAATCAGGACCCAAAACGTCGGCGTATCTTGGCTCGCCGCCTGAAATCCAAGCTGGTAAAAAAGAGGAAAAAAAGAAAAGAAAAAAGAAATAGAAACTTCGTTTCTCTAACCTCATCCCATTGGACCCAAAAACCACAAACCAAAAGAAACCAAACCACACCGTTCTCTCTCTCGCTCTTTCTTCCCTCATTTCTCTCATTCGCCAAACCCTAAACGCGAAGACTTTTAAATCGCAATCCGATGCTCTAGTCCGTCGAATCGCTGCGTGGATCCGCTGTGGAGTGGTGCGTTTCTCTTCCATTGTTTTTATTTTTTCTGAATTTTTCAATTTATTTCCCAGATTTTTTCGTGGAAAAGTTTAGGGCTGTTTGATGTAAGTCTGGTATGGGGGTTTGCTTATCGGATCTGATGTCTACGTTAATTTTCATTTTTTTCATATATACTATATTATAAAAGTTTGAATGTTCTCTTCTTTCTTTGTCTATATGGGAAAATCTTATATAATTTTTATCTTTCTAAATTTATTTTTTGCTGTATTCAGGAAAGGAATAAGGAAATAGAAATAGAAATCGAAAGGGTATGATACGCAGGTATTGGTTTTGAAACCCTTTTTTTTTTCTTCTAGGATTTGGTTTGTGTTCTTTTTCTCCCAAAATTTTCCAGAAACCAGACATGAGTTTTATACTGTTGTGTTTTTTTATTCTGAGTTGTTGATGAATATTAGGGGGTTGTATGAATTTAGTGTTTCCTGTCCTAAATTTCTAACTGTTGTTTGAGAATGTTGTTGGGATGCTTAAATCTGTACACCCGGTTATACGAATAATAAATGCGTGAATGATTTTGTGATGTGGGTTAGCGGTCCGATAAGAAACAAGAGTTTCTATTGGAGCAGGGAATCCTTTCTCATGGTTACAAGGAACCTAGTTATAATGCGGTTGCGGTCTTTAATGAGTTATACTATGCGTTGAATGGGTTGGTAGTATTTCAGAGGAGCTTTAGGAACTGTTAGTGGTATTATTGGGTTTGTAAGGTAGTTGGTTTCGACAATAAATATATATTCTGTCGTGAATGTGATCACTTCTTTTTTTCTTTCAAAAATTTGTTTTGCTTCACGAAAGATGCTTTCTATTATTCTTACGTAAGTGTTTTTGGTGGCGTTATTCGTGGGGTGTAGACGGTAAATCAAGCTTACTACTTAGTTTGATATTTTAAGGCATGTCTATTCCATGACGGCGTGTTTGGTTAAACTGAGTGGATATCTAGTTGTAATATCAATTGAGACGTTGTCAATAAAATGTAGATCATGATATATTTGCTGGCGATAAGGGATGGTGTCCACAATGATTGGTCTTGTGGATGCTTAGTATGAAACCTTTTCAGCTAAATATGTTGCTCTAACAATAGGAATTTATGTTATGCTATTCATCCTCTCTTTCAATGGTCTTGATTTCATTCGGTTGAGGAACAAAATTTGGTTGATTTGTTTCTCAACAACTGATGCAGCTTAAATTTTATGCAGATTTAATGCCGCACTCAGTTAATCAAACATATTTGATGGACAATGATTCCACAGATGGATAACATGTCTGCTCCTTCATCAAGGGAGCGTGCCCAACGCCTGTATGACAAGGTATATCCTTTTGCCCCTGCCCTTTTTGGAAAAATCATGCTGTTTCTTCCTATATGTTTAAACTGCAACTACAACATGCATGATATAAAATGTTAAATGGGAGTTCTGTTAGACTTACAGCAGGAACCTGTGCGTGTATGTGTTGTATCTGAATTTTTCTGTCGATTTTGCTCCAGATTTGATGCTATTTTACATTCATATTTTTACCTTTCAGATTCTTGAGTTGGAGAATAGGCGACGGAGGTCTGCCCAAGCACGAATTCCATCAGATCCCAATGCCTGGCAACAGATGCGTGAGAATTATGAAGCAATAATTCTTGAGGATCATGCTTTTTCTGAGCAGAACAATATCGAGTATGCTTTATGGCAGTTACATTACAAGCGTATTGAGGAATTGCGAGCACACTTCAGTGCTGCTATGGCTTCTACAGGTTCAAACACATCTCAGGGTGTGAAGGGGCCAATTAGGCCTGATCGGGTTACAAAAATAAGACTGCAATTTAAAACATTCCTTTCAGAAGCAACTGGATTTTATCATGATTTAATAGTAAAGATCAGAGCAAAGTATGGGCTTCCTCTGGGTTATTTCTCTGAAGATTCTGAAAACCGGACTGTTATAGACAAGGATGGAAAGAAAGGTCTAATTTCATGCCACAGATGCTTGATATATTTGGGTGACCTTGCACGCTACAAAGGACTGTACGGGGAAGGGGACTCAAAAACTCGTGAGTATGCTGCAGCCTCAAGTTACTATATGCAAGCTGCATCTCTCTGGCCATCCAGTGGGAACCCCCATCATCAGGTATTTTCTTTATTTATTTTTCTTCATATATTCTTATCTGGATGTCTCTTTATCATTATTGTGATGGTTCGCTCTGAAATGCTTTAGCTTGCTATATTGGCTTCCTATTCGGGGGATGAGTTGGTGGCTGTTTATCGATATTTTCGTAGCCTGGCGGTGGATAGTCCCTTTTCAACTGCAAGAGATAACTTGATTGTTGCATTTGAGAAGGTATTCTGTATTTAAGATGACCTCATTAAATTTTGTAACTATTTGCATTGATATTGTCTTGAAATTTCTGATAAATTTTTATTTATCTGGATCCTCCAATATAATTCTTTCAAATGTTTAAGCCATACATAGAAGTATCAAGCATTCGTTTAAATTTTTGTGCACCAAGAATGATGGAGGTTACTAATGGTTATTATGTATTAGTTCTAATTCTTTCCCAGTATAAATTTTACACGCAATTTTCTGTTCTATTGTCTGACATGCTATAAATTTAAAACCTGTTATTTGTTTATTTTTTTGTAGAATCGTCAGAGTTACTCTCAACTGTCTGGGAATACTAATGCTTCTGCAGTCAAAGAGTTGCCTGCACGGTTGGCAGGCAAAGGTAGAGGGAAAGGGGAAACAATACCCACATCTAAAGATAACAATACCGAAGTGAGCCTGCTTAACGAAAGAGCATCCAGTACCCAGGAGACTCATAAGGCTTTTTGCATCCGTTTTGTCCGTCTGAATGGCATTCTTTTCACTCGTACTAGGTATGTTTTTGTTGAAGTTTATTAGTTTGGAGTTTTGTTGAAGTATATCAATCTGAATGGCATTCTCTCTCTTTATCTCTCTCTTTATATATATATATATGTATGTATATCCTGCCTGCATCTCTCTCATTACAAAATGTTTGGAAGATTAGCCTCCTTATTATGATTCTTTTTCTGTAGCCTGGAGACATTTGCAGAAGTTCTAACTGTGGTAAGCGGTGGCTTATGTGAGCTTCTGTCTTCTGGAGGAGAAGAGGTGCTGAATTTTGGTGCAGATGCTGTTGAAAATGGACTTTTTATTGTTAGACTTATCTCCATACTGATATTCACAGTTCATAATGCGAAAAAGGAAAGTGAAGGTCAAACATATGCAGAAATTGTACAACGTGCTGTCCTGCTGCAGAATGCATTTACTGCTGTTTTTGAGTTGATGGGACACATCTTAGAGAGGTGTGTGCAGTTGTGTGATCCTTCTTCAAGTTTCCTGTTACCAGGTATTTTGGTTTTTGTAGAATGGTTGGCATGCTGTCCTGATGTTGCAGCTGGAAGTGATGCAGACGAAAAACAGTCGTCTGTTAGATCCAAATTCTGGAATGTTTGCATATCCTTCTTCAATAGTCTCTCGTCTACTGGGCCAATGTTGATAGATGATGAAGATGAGACTTGCTTTAATAACATGAGCAGATACGAAGAAGGTGAAACTGAAAACCGTCTTGCTCTGTGGGAGGATTTTGAGTTGAGAGGATTTATTCCACTAATTCCAGCACAAACAATATTGGACTTCTCAAGGAAGCATTCTTTTGGAAGTGATGGCCATAAGGAAAAAGGGGCCCGTGTTAAGAGGATTCTGGCAGCAGGCAAAGCTCTTGCAAATGTGGTAAAGGTTGACCAGGAAGCAGTATATTTTGATTCGAAGTTAAAGAAATTTGTCGTCGGTTTTGAGCCTCAAGTGCAAAATGATACTGTTCCTACCTCCTATCTACATATGGCTAATGGAAATGATAATCTGCAAGAAAATCAAGTAGAGGGTACAATCAGTTTGGGAGCTGCATATCCAAAGCCAGAGTTATCCATGGAAGGGGATGAGGAAGATGAAGTAATAGTCTTTAAGCCAATAGTGACTGAGAAGCGACCTGATGCAGTAAGCACCGCATGGACAGCCTATGACGGCCTAGAGCCTGGTAAAAATGCTTCTCCAGGTGATCAAACAGTTAATGTAACTTATGGTTCTACCGCTTTGGATAATCTACACCATCAAAATGCCTTTAGGGCTGATTTACAAATACCTGTATCTTTTGCAAATGGTATACCCCAACACTTGCAACCGATCCAGTTACGTGGTTCCAAGTTTTCAGTGGATACTGGTTTTGGTGTTGGTTCACAACTACCTGCATCAATTACCAATACTGTCCCCCTGAATTTGCAACCAGTTCAATCAAATTCTTTGAATCTCGCAATGGAGGAAGAAATGTCTCTTGCTAATAGCTTAAAGAGTATGGGATTTATGGGGAATGGGCATGCACTAAAATCTGAGCCTGTAGCAGTTTCTGGTCCATACCAGCACCCAGTGAATGGTAGTACTGGTGGTATGTTTCACAGCCACACAAAAGCTCCAGAAAATCTTTTGCCTTATAAAGTTGATGCAACTTATGGAGCAATTGCTGACGGGTTGACTGTAAAGACATCATCAGCTCTGCCTACAGGTATCCGAAAAAGTCCAGTAAGTCGACCTGTTAGGCACCTTGGTCCACCACCTGGTTTTAGCCGCATTCCTCCCAAAAATGCGAATGAATCAATTTATAGTTCAGATTCAATGAGTGAGAGTCTAGTGATGGATGATTACAGCTGGTTGGATGGATATCAGATGCCATCTTCAACAAAAGCAAATGGGCTTAATGATTATGTTAGTTATTCATCTCAATACAATCCCCATCGCTTCACAAACAGCAACAGCTTAAGTGGAACAGTGAACTTCCCCTTTCCTGGTAAACAGGGTCCACCCATTCAACTACCAGGGGAAACCCAGAAAAGCTGGCAAGATATCCAGAGGCTTGATGACCTCAAGCTACACCATGAAATGCAGCTGCAGCAACAGCAACAACTTGTAAATGGAAATCAGAACTTGAATCCACAGCCTGAGCAATATCAAGGACAGTCTCTCTGGACGGGCCGCCATTTTGTGTGAAGTCAGTATGGTTATAATGGTAAGAATGTTCTTCTCTTCATGATGGCATTACACCTGTTGCCTATCTGTTCTTCACGTGGAGTTCCCTTGTTGTTAAGGTTCATGAGGATGATCCTGGTGAATGTCTGCATCGCCCTTTGCTACTGAACACAAACTCCAACTTTGAAGCTTTGTCAATGTTAAATTCTTGTTGGAGCCTTGGTGGCCTTGGCTTCTAGCTGGCAGTTACAACTACACAGGTATGTTTGTGAAATGTTATTGTTCATAAATCACTTATCACTTTTCTTTCCGAACGGATCTGTTTTATCTTATGGTTTGTGCTGGTCAAAGTGTAATACAAATAGGTAGTTCGGTCTCTTAACATTCTAAAGTCTATTAATTAAGAAACCCATACCTGCAGATATTTCCCATCTCTTGCTTATAATATGCAAGGAGATTCTGTCTATGAATTGTCGTTAATACACCTTGTCTCCTCTTATAGTTGCAACCTTCTCCATTCCATAGACCGTATATGGCCTAAAATTGTTGTTAACTTGGTTGTTGTTGATTACCTCATCTTCTCAAAGAAAATGATGAATGTTCATATTGTGGTACCCTGCACTTTGCTTGCATTCCGCGGGGAACATATATCATAAGATTCTGTTCACAGAGATGCCGCTGGCTTCACCATACTAACCTTGAAATGGTGGTTTATAGCCTTTTGGAAGTATATAAATCTTTAACTCCTCCAGAAGTAATGAATCTGATTTTTTTTAATTCTTAAAGGAACCTTCCAATCATTTACTATGAAGGTTGAGCTGGTTTTTTCTATCTACTTATTCGGGTTTTGATTTTGTGTTTTGTGTTTTGTGCAAGGCAGATTTTGCCAAAGCTTTCCAGCTCGGAGGATGAGAGATATGGATTCATGTTTCGTGTTGCGGAGTTCATAAGAAGTAACTGCCTTGTCTGGTAACTTGGGGATGGATAGAAGGTGTTAATAAGATCATATGTTGGTTTTGGGGGATATGTATGCATCCGGCAGCTGGTGGAATAAAAACGGTTTACTCGCTTGCTTGCTCTCTACTGAAGTGTTGAAGCGTATATTGTAGTTGGATATCGGTAATCATCAGGTGGGAGATGATAGTATGTAACATGACCTTGCTTTCGGAGAGCTCTGAGTTGTGCACAGGTTAATGGGAATGGATGATACTAATAATGGGCATGGATGTGAATTGGGATATGTGGTAGATACATACATATAAAATATTTGCGCTGTCAAGTGTGAGGAGTCTTGTCGGAGTCGTGTCGTGGGTCAGTCGTAATGTGGTGAATGGTGTCATGGTTTCCCAATTTGGTACTCGATGTTTTTATTGAGCTTTTATAGTATAACTAAATATGGTGAGTGGAGTATTCTGCCCTCTATGAAGTCAGGGCTTACTTGAACTTCATATATTTGAAATAAAATAAATTATGTGAACAATTTGTAAGTGTTGAATGTCCGGTGGTTTTAATTTTTCTTTGGTTCATTTCCTATATTTTGTTTGCGGGTTGTAGATATGGGCTGTTAGGTCATCTCCAACAGAGAGAGCTAAAGGTTTAAAAGTCGAAAAATTGCCTGATTTGCTTAAAAACTCATCTCCAATCAATTGTTAGGATATAATTCTAGAGTCCATTAGGTTATTATTTGGCAAAGGGACATCAGCTTGCCTAATGTAGCCCTCCTCTCTTGGTCCTTTTTTGGGCTAAGCTTCTCAATTCCAATAAGTGATTTAATTTCACGTACTAGATTTGAAAACATTTAACAGTAATTTAATTAAATTAACCAATCCAATAAATTTAAAGTACAAATTTAAAACTAATAAATTATTTACGAGGTTATGTTTAGCTTATTCGGTTGGAGATGATATATGAATATGGTATAACGCTGTTCATTTAAAATAACTTCTTGCATAACTATAATTCTGGACGGGGCTATGTTTAGCTTTTTCAGTTGGAGACGGCGTTATTGATCGATCATGCATGGGATTGGGATGCCTACGCTTATTACGTTGCTGATGTAGCTGACTTGAAGAACGAAAACAGCTGTTTCCAGGCTTACCTTTTATTTTGGTGTTCATTTCGGACGATCTACTGTTGGTGACGCTTGTTGTGGGTAGAATCAAGCTTTGTAGGCTATATGTAGGAAGAGGGACTTTCAAATCTCAAGGGAGTGAGTCCAAGGAATGGACCGCAAAATGTAAATACGAGGGAATTAGAAATGTGCTACGTGAGATGTGAAATAGATTTTTGAATTACTATTTGGATCGAGTCTAAGTAAGCCCTTTAAGTTATTGTAGGCCGAAGTCCAAGGGTCAACCCAAATAAAGATGTTAGTATTGTGATGCAGTCCTAAAAGAAATGTTCACTCCCAAGGAGATGAGATGACAGGCATCAATCAATCGTTGGCTCGACATGACAACCAGTTTGCGGAGATGAAGGGGATGATGGAGGAAATAAGACTTCGGTTTCTGAAAATCCACCACCAAACTGTCGGGAAAGACAAAATCCTCCACCACTACCTAGGGGTTACAAGGTGTTAATCCATTTGCTGGTTGAGGCATGAAAGATGCCAAATATTCCCCACAGACTAGTTGCTCGGGTGATTCAAAACAACAATAATCGTTGAGATCCTGGATTCAAAATTGAAATCCCTGAGTTTCATGATGGGATGCAACCGAAGGAGCTCTTAGATTGCTTGACTGCGGTATGAGACACCTTTGATTTCAAGGAGGTTCCAGAAGACAAAATGGTAGGTCTTAGAATAAAACCATATCTAAATTTGTGGGACCATGACTTTTCCAAGGTCGGAGTAAGGTGAATCGGAATACAAACACCTCATAAGTTCGGTCATGGACTTAACAATTTTCCAAGCGGAGTTGCACAAACGGAGCAGCGATGCCACCATCATTCTATTCCGAAGAAATTGGAGAACTCTAATGGCTCTATTGAGATTGACCATGCTTGTCCAGTAAGACATGGAAGCCTATCGAGGAGGCAATTAGCTAGTTTCCTATATACTTGGAGTCCTTACAATCTAAGGATTGGCATGCAATATCTATTTCTAGATATCCTCTGTATTCTCCCGGTTTAATATCGATTCATATCCGAAAAGGTCTCTATCTCGACTGTTATAAATACTCCATTCTAAGGTTCATCTTTAGTAACATAATTATCTCACACTTATTCTCTTGTATACTACTTGTAGTCTCATACAGTAACCTGATCGTCAAATAGCCTTTGACCGGCACACGCTTAAGGATACAACAATCGTTGATCATCATCAGCGTACACTTGCAATACTTGAATCGGGTGGACAACTCGATTTTCCTTTGGCATATAAAACTTGAAGGATATCACCTTTTTATTTTATTATTATTATTTTTTTGAATTCAACAATATTTTTACACTAAGGGGAGGAGGAGTTCGGTCAAGCCACATAATGAGTAACCTAATTTGGTATCGAAATCGTCATCCATGAGATTCGAACCTAAGATCTCTCACTTCCAAATGAGAGAAATACCACCAGACCATAATACTGAGTGGTTGAAGAATATTACTTTTAAGAATGAGAATTATAATGGATAAAAGGGCAACTTAAGAGCTCTTGAGAAAAAGAATAGAGAAGATTTATATGAAAACAAAAGGCTGTAAAGCCGTTAGACTATGTCATTGCCCAATTAATGCGTTAATCAATATGACACTTCACAATGTATAACTCCCCCATTTAACTCTTAGTCATGATATGAATTAAATGAGTTGGCTAGTAACAAATGAGGCTATAAGTGATGAAACGGCCTTGCAATAATATCAAATAAAAAAACAATAATATTGTAAATGGGAGGAAAGGAAACGGGTACAACAAATTTATATTTTCAAATACTTATCAAAATTCTAACAAGAGATAGTGGACCCTTTTTAGATTCTTTTCACTATCACTCTACATCAGTTGGTATTAGAGCTATCAATTGGATCCAAGGGTGACGCACTGACATATCAAGGGTAAAGACATCTGCTCGAGTTCCTATAACAAAATTCCAGTTCGTTAGCAAACTGTAATTCTCGAAACAGAGAATCGACACAACCTATATGTCACTAAAAAGCTCTGGGAGTCTAATTTTGAAAGCAACAAACCATGCGGCAAGAGAAATTTTTTATGAACATATATCGGCAAAACACCATACAGCGTTGGTGATGCGCAAAACCAGCGCATCGTGTCTGTGGCGGGACAAATTAAGAGTTAATTAAGCAATACTCAAACTTTACGCTATATATTAATTGAAAGCCCTTCCAGTTTGGTTTCCAAATCTTCAAGTGGTTCTTCAATCCGTTACTTCTACAAATACGGTATTTGCAATTTACTAAATCTCAGAACCTGTATTTTAGAATATATATATATATATATATATGTGTGTGTGTGTGTGTGTGTGTTTTAATTTCTATAATTTGTTTATTAATATGTTACATTTATGTTTTAAAATGCCATGTAGTTTTTAATTGCATGAAATGTTGTTTGGTTTTCTTGCTCAATATGGTAATTTATTATTTTTATATGTTTGCCTTTGATAAATCCTATCTACTTTGCCACATCCGGCTAATTGTAAAGTTGCATTTATCAATTCATGCTTTACGATCTAGACACCTCCACCTTGACTTAATGCATGCAATTAGCAGGAGGTGTAGCCTCACAATCCAAGTATATCTCACATAGTATTTTATTAGTATTTACTTACTTGGCCACTACATTTGTAGCCGCCTCCTAGTCCTATAAATAGGAGATCAACTCCATTTGTTTTCCTCTACGAGCTAGCATGCAATGCATTCTCTGGAGCCCACGTAGTGCGTATACATACATAAATATGTGTGTGTGGGGGTGCAGATAGAGGTTAGAAATAAAGGAGACTGGAAGACTAAGGAGTTTGTTGAAGTACATAGAGCTTAGTTATTGCGGTAGTGATGTGGGCCTTCGTTTTAGCTTTGGAATTGAAGTAGGGTTTTTTGGGGAACTTATTACTATTGGGGTATTTGTCTTGTTTAAGCTTTGTTAAATATGTGTTATACTTGATATATCTTTATAATTGATATAAGTGTGTGTTTTGGAATATGATATTCATATTGCTGTTATTGTCGATAATGTGGATATCAAAATAATGTTGGTTATATGCATATCATTTCATATTGGAGCGGATGGATTGTATTAATTTATTTGAGAATGGGATATGGAATGACATTATTGTTTTTGTGGTTGAGTTCGATTCTAGTAGGGACCAGCAAGGATGGCAAAGTGAAATTATAGGGATGGTACAAAGTAGTGGGGGCTCTAGCGAGCGAGAGAAGAACAAGGACTAACAAAAGGGGTATTTGGGATGATTGAGTTATGGGGCTTAGTTTGTATAATAGAGCACTCGGACAACGCCACAGTGATAAAATGCATGGTATGGAACATGCAGGTCCGCATGTTATATTATGTAGATTAACAGGTTGGGTAATTGAAGTTAAGATGCATTCATAAAATATAATATATGTTGATAACATGTTATAATTGATTACGTGTTGCACAGTTTAACCTTGACAATTATCCTTCATAAGACCTATGCCTTTACTGAGCTGTGGTTTCGCTCACCCTATACATTTTAGACCTTGCAGGTTTGGTACAAGATTAACGAAGGGTAGATGAGCTAAGGGCGTGTTAGACGATGGATTTAAAGGTTAATTTATTTTTGTACACCTTGAAAGGATTTTGGAGTTTATTTGTAAAGAGAAGTTTGTCTTTCAATTTTCATTTATATTTTTACTTTTACTCGCACACCAAGTGTGGGATTATTTGTTTGGCGGCCTTAGGTTCGGGCGTGGCACTAAAGTAAGTCGCTACTGTCAGTAATTGAGACTGGGTATGTTATAAGAATGGAAGTTGAAGAAATAGTTGTTTCAGCTTTTTCATGTGACAAATTCCTAAATCTTGAACTTCTTCCACTGTTTGATTGTTATCCAGATGGTTCTTGTGAAATTTGTTGTGGTATATATCATTATAGTTTTGTCTATGATGAGGGTGATGATGAGCATACAATTGTTGTGGTTGATGAAGAAGTTTTTCTGCTGTTTGGTGGTAATAGTTTCTTTGATTCGAATTCTCTGCCAATTTGTATTTATTACAGTAGTGATGAAGATATAATTATAATGGTTTGAAGAGTATCAGGGATAACTAAATATTGAGACAAAAGTTGTTGACATCCGCAAAATTCATGATCCTTTTTGGTAAGATTTCATGGCTCGGGATATGAGAAGGAAATACTTGGATTTAACTTTTCAAAATGATATGAATTATTTCTACTCGTTCCCACTGAAGTGTTTAGGAAGCTTAATCCTAAGGTGATGGTTTTTAAGAAGAAAAGATTAATGCGTACGTGCATGGTCTATGAGGATGTGGAAAATCGAAAATCAAAAGTTCTTTTGACTATTTTGCTTCTTGGAATTTTTCAAGTACTTCAAATTTATTGGTGTTAAATTGGATTAACTGGAAAATATTATTGGACATCCAAAAGATCGAGGAAGACCAAATAAAATTCGAGGACTAGTTTTCTTCTATGAGGGGAGAATGATGTAGATCATGGAATTAAGTATTATAATAAAATACATTCTTTTTGAAGCTATAATGCATTTATGCTGCATTAAGTTTGTGACTTACGATTATTTAAATCTTTTAGCTTTTTGGGAGTTGTAAGTCATGATTTGATTTGTCTTTTCATATTTTTTTTTTCTCATATTTTTCACTTTAAATTGTAAGATTATAAATACATGTTTTTGTAAGGCAGAAAAAATTATTAGGAGTTGTTTGAAATATCATATTGAAATTTGAATTGTTAACTCGTTTTTTAAGTGTCTTGCTCTTATTTAAGAGTTTTTTGTTTTTTTCTTCTAGTTGTATGCGTCGTAGACTGGTACTCGAAGCGAAATACTTGAATTTTTTAGGTTTCTCTTGGCACATGAGGATAGTGGACGCTACTTATCTACCATATCCTATTCATTTTATTTTCACTCTTATTTCCCACCACATTTGTTCCCTGCATCACCTTTTTTGGTGTCTAAGATTTGATTGAATTGGATATCTTATTCGAGGTATGTTGAAATTTTTTTTTTTTTTTTAAATATGTCAAGCTTGAATGTATGAGATGAATTATTTATTGATGAAACTTATCCTTAAATGGTAGGATAGTGTTTGCTTCTTGTTTCAGTCTACCTGGAAGAGTATGATTATTCAATCTAATTCAATCTTATGCAATCTAGACAGCAAGCAAATTATTAAGTTGATAAGTTGGATAAGCAGTTGTGACACACGTAAAGAAAAAGAGAACATGGAATATGCTAAGGAAAATGACAAGCACATTATTTTTAACCTCTTATAGACTCTTGTTTATTTTGGTTGTGTGATTCCATTTGATTTATTCAATTTAATGATCATAAATAAAGAGAGATTTGTCCGAAGCTAAAAATGGTGGGTAAAAATCACTACTTATGCGAATTTATGGCTGAGACCCAAACTTTGTGGACGGGATGGGGAAAAACATATTAATAGTGTCTGGTATTTCTCTTCATTTGTAAGTGAAATGTATTAGATTCGATTATGGCAAATGACGAATTTTAACCACATTATTGCTAATTCATTGTGAAACTTAACTCATTCCCCCTTTATCTTAGTATAGATAATATTGCTTGGTTAAAAAACAAAATAAATATATAATAATTAACCGTATATTGTGATTTATATAGTCCGAAACCATTTTCTTGGCTGAGTGCTAACTGGTTGGATTAACAATGGTCAATCTCATCACGCCTTGCACGGTCCTTTTTGTTGATGTCCTAACTTTTAACATAAATTGTAAAATGTTCTCTTGAAGTGCATCGATAAAATACTGCTATACAAACACCATGATTTTCAGTTTTTTTGTCCCTTTTTTTCGTCAAGAGATTACTCGAGTGAGTCATTATTTTACGCAAAGAAGTAGCACACCCATCGAAACCCACATCAATTTAAAGTTAAATTTAAAAAACTTAAGAAAGTAGTTTTTAGTTTTTATTTTTTTTAAAATTAAAAATAGTTACCAAACAAAATTTTAGTTTTAAAAAAAAACGAAAAACAAAAATTGAAATGAAATGATTATCAAAAGACACCCAAGTTAAACTTATTTGGTGTGTTATAATCGGGGGACACCTATTTGTTTTACGCATATTGTGGCGCATACTTTGTAGAGCCTATTCTATAACTTTTTTCAACAATCCAAACTGTATATATGTCAATTTATTATTCGTAAATTATCTTTGCAAAAAGTTAGACAACTTCAAAACTATTAAAATATTCATTTGTAGTTAAGAAAATGAATGAATACGCTTATACAAAGAAAATTAAAGTGACTACCATTTAATTCAATGATCATATAATTTTGGTTTGGATGATTTTCGATATACATGATCAATGAAAAAGGACCAAAATGATAGACAATTGAATTGTTGAAATACATGAAGATGTAGTGGATCCTATAAAATATATGCTAAAAAATAAGTATCATCTGATCCCAACCTTTTGGTTATAGTATCGGTAGAGAATATTCCTGTAATAATTATTTCATATTAAAAAAATGACAAAGAAGAGAGAAACTAATTTTCTACCTTAATAGTTTTGAATGATTAAACCGCAAACTATCCACATATCTTTTTTTATTTCTCATATACCTTTAGTTAATTTCTGTCATTTGATATTTTTCAATTCATTCAATCCAACAGTCGAAAAATTAAAAAGGTTTGTGAGAAATAAAAATAAGTGTGTGGATAACACATCCTATTTGAAAAACGATGGTAAATCCAATATATGTATATAGTGTGTTCTAGAAAGAAAGAGGGGTAAATCTTAAGCACAAAAAATACTTCATTTCCACATTTGTGTTTGGCTTTTTTTTTTTTTTTTTTTTTTCTTTTTTTTTTTAACAAGGACTATATAGCTGGTGGTTTCATTACGGTAATCCATTTTTTTGGAGGCCTAGAAGCACATTTGTATTTGTTTGACCAAAACAAAAATATCAAAGGGGGTTATGCCACTCGTGCAAGATACTCAATATTGTGTTGGAAGGTGATTGGAAACTACTTATTAACAGCATCCTCAAGAAATGAAATATTCCTTGGCATCTTCATACAATGATTATGAAATAATATATTTTTATTACAATTTGTATAATTAAAACTGTTCAATATATTAATCATGCATTTAAAGATTATCTTTATAAAATATTATTTGAATCCAATGTTGTTTGTATGCCCAAGTAACCCAACTATAGTGAGAATTTTTCTTTTTTGGATTATCTCATACCTGCAAGATCTTCTTCCAACTACAATGGTTCAATGTCAATAAGGTACATTAATCATAATCAAACACATAAACCATATGAAAGTTCAATGGCACACGTAAGTGGGCAGACTAGTTTAAAGGTTATGATTCGAAAACACATGCTTTTGACATACATTTTGTCATTTTGACACACGTTTTTGTAAAGTTCATTTTGTAATACATTTTAATGATCCGGATCTTCTTTTTGACTCCATCGAAGATTATGTCTACCAAATATCTTCCAAATTCAAAATCATATGACCGTTGTATTAAACTTAGTGCTTCTTTGTAGAATCGTATATGTCCATTTTATTTTATTACAAATGCATATCTTAATGATTTTGGATTTCTCTAATTTTTTGTAATGATGATCTATAAATGATGTACTAAAATATAAATGGTTTAAATCGTTGCAATACATTACAAAGTAGACCCTTCAAAATATGTGTCAAAAATGTGTACATCCATATCTATCCCATTTTAAAATGTGCTTTTAAGTTATTTATCTTCATCTTCTTCCCTTTTATATCCATCACATTATAGAGAAAGTAATACCACAACCTAAGAATTTGCAAAGTTAGGGGAAATTACTAATTGTTCGGCTGTAAACTTTTCATTAGGTTAAATCTAGATATTTCTGGTTTTAATGTCCCACGAGAATTTATTTTTACGTTTATCATTATTAGGTTAAAAAACCCTTTTGCAGAAATGAGCAGAATACAATGAACCATATAATACACTGTATCATTTGAATTTCATTCACAACAAACTAAGGCTCTAAAAGGCACTTGAAGTCAAACGCTAGTCGGACGGTGGGTAAGAGCTTAGCGCCTCAGCATTTAAGCAGGGGCTTAAGTTTTTTTTTATTTTTTTATAAATTAAATTTGTTATATAATATACAAATAAATATCTACTTATACTTAAAATAGTGTAGATAATATCGTTTGTTAAAAAAAAAAAATTGTATTGGGATATATAAAATGTGAAATATTGGGAACAAACATATAGTAAGTGTTCATTCCTCTCTCCCTTAGTGTAGATAATAGCATTTGTTAAAGAAAAAGTGTTTATCTAAGTATTTAACAAGTTTCTTACAATTTATTGAAAAATAAAATGCAAAGTTATCTATTTTCCGTCTAAGTGAGAGTTACGACCTAATCGGGTCTACGCGGGCTAGGCGAACACCTAAGTAGAAGTAGTGGGCGCCTAGGCAGGTCTAGACACCCTTCCTTAATTTTCAAATGCCTAGGAATTAATTGAGGCGATAACCATCCGCCAGTGTTCTGATCCTGGGTTGGATTTATATCGGCTGGTAATGCTCACATCATAAGTAATATCAGGCCTTGTGCATATCATGGCATACATGAGACTTCTTATTGCAGAAGTATAAGGAATTCTACTCATATGTTATATCTCTTTAGGAATCTTAGGTCCTATAGACTTAGAAATGTGAGTTTCGTGTCTCATTGGAAGAAGGTCCTTCTTAAACTGCTCAATCTGAAACCTGCTTAACACCTTATCTATGTACATAGATTGAGATAATCCAATTAATTTTCTGGATCTATCACGATAGAGCTTGATCCCAAGTACATAGGATACATCTCCTAAATCTTTCATGTGAAAGGTTTTAGACAACCACACTTTAACAAAAGAAGGCACTGCAATATCATTCCCAAATAGTAATATGTCATCTACATATAACATAAAGAATACAACTGCATCTCCAACGAACTTTTGATAAACACAATTGTCATATTCATTTTTTGTGAAACCAAACGATTTGATTTCAATGTTAAAATGAACGTTCTAGCTCCTTGAAGCTTGCTTAAGTCCATAAATGGACCTCTTAAGCTTTCCATTCAAAAGCTTGCTTAAGTCCATACCTTACTCTTTTTAGACTTGGACACGAAGCCTTCGAGTTGAGTTATATAGAGCTCTTCCTCTAGGCAGCCATTAAGAAAGGTTGTCTTCACGTCTATCTGCCATATCTCATAATTATAGTATGCAGCTATAGCAAGTAAAATCCAAATGTAATTAATCTTGGTTACAGAATAAAAGGTTTCCTTATAATCAATCCTTTCCTGTTGTCTATAGCCCTTGGCTACAAATCTAGCTTTATAAGTCTCCATGTTCCTATCAGCGCCTATCTTCCTCTTGATGGCCCATTTGTTTCCAACAAGTACTATATCTTCTAGAGGATCTACAAGAGTCTAGACTTGATTATGATACATGAAATCCATCTCAGATTTCACGGCCTTTTGCCATTTCTTTGAATCAATGTCAAACATTGCTTTGTTGCAGTCTCTAGGGTCCTCTTTTGTGTCATTGTCACCTAGAAGGTGAAATTCTCCAAAGTCGTTATCCATGCCATACTTTTGAGGTGGCTAGCTGACCCTTTTAGATCTACGTGGAGCTAAGGGTTCAGAATATGATTTTTTGTATATTGATTTCTTGTTTGTAGTTACGCAGGAATTTCCTTTAACTCTACCGTTCTTTTGCCAGTTCTATTGAGAAAAAAAAATTCATCCTCAAGGAACATAGCATTTCTTGAGACAAAGAATTTATGGTCATTAGGGTGATCAATTATTATCCCAAAATCTATTTGGAATACCCCCATAAAGTAACACTTAGCTGACCTTGCTTCAAGCTAGTTAGCCTTAAGCTTCTTAACATAAGGTGGACAACCCCAAATCTTGGATTTGTTTTTGCCATGCTAGATCTCATATGGCGCCTGTGGAACTAACTTGGAAGGCACTCTATTTAGCACACAAGCTGATGTATGTAGTGAATCCCCATAATGAAACTGACCGATTAACGAAACTCATCATAGAGCAAACTATGTTCATTAAGGTTCGATTTCTCCTCTCAGAAACTTCGTTATACTAATGAGTTTCTGGTGGAGTCCACTACAATGCTATTCATCACCCTCTTGATTTGATCTTAGGATATTTATCTGTTTCCTAATTTGCTCTATGCTTCATCCTTAAAATCTTTAAACCTTTCAAAGGATTGTCTAGTACTTTATAAGATACACATAGCCAAACCGATAGTGATCATCGATGAATGTGATATGGTAGGAGAACCTCTTCATGTTGTAGTGTACATAGGTCCATATACATTTGTGTGGATTGTGAGACCAAGATGTTCTAGGGCCAAAGTAAGGTGGATCGGAATACAATTACCTCAGAAGCAAGGTTCTAAAAGACGCTAGGCACTCGTCGGGCGGCGGGCTGGGGCCTAGTGCCTAGGTAGCTAAGCGAGACCAAGGGCGGCTAGGTGGATTTAAGTAAATCTATTATGTTTTATGTAAATAAGTGTCTGTTTATACTTAAAATATATATAATTTCATTATAAACTACAAAATAGAATGACATATATATTATGAAGTGTTGGAACATAATGAAAACATGGGGGAACAAGCATATAATGTATGTTCATTTATTTATTCAACAAGTCTCTTACAATTTATTAAAAAAAATAAAATGCAAAATGAAATTTATCTATTTTCTGTCTAAGTGAGTCGCAACCTAGGTGGCGCGTCATAAGGCCTAGGCACCATTTCTTACTTTTAAACGCCTAGGCATTAATCGGGGCGATGGCTAGCTGCCTAGCTTCTAGGCGGCACTAGGAGGGGATTTTTAGAACAGTGCTTAGAAGTCCAGACATTGACTTAGCAGCTCCAAGCAAAGCTAGATTAAGCAGTAATGCCACCATCATCTTGTTTCGAAGGAATGGGCGAAGTTTGAACGACTTTACTGAAGTTGACCATGCTTGTTTTGCAAGATACGAAACCTAATCCAATAGGGAAACATACTGGTTCCTATATTTTTAGAGTTCCTATAATCTAGGAATTAGCGTTTGCCGCAAGTAATCACACTCCAAAGGGGATACAATATGTACTCCTATATATCTTTTGGGATTCTCCCGATTTAATACAAATTCTATCCTTAAAAGGCCTTTCTCCCGACTGGTATAAATACACCATTCTAAAGTTCATATCTGGTAACGCAATCATTGCACTCTAACTCTCTTACCTGCTGCTTAAGTTTTATTATTGCCTACTAACTTGATTGTTGGAGAGCATTTGATTGGCAAGCCCCCAGGTCTTTGGCTTACTCAAGCTTGTTACTCTTTTATAGGTTACTTGGATTTGTGCATCTCTACCACTTGCGGTGATACGCAAATTTGGTTCCAACAATTGGTGCTTTCATTGAGAGTAAACTCATATTTCTCTCGATCAAATCACTCTAGCACAAGCATAGCTGCTGAGAAAAGTTATGTTAACGCCAATGTTAATCCCACCATAGGAAATAATCGCTTTTTGACGCATCTGTTGTCCCAATAGGGTTAAACCCACTTCTCTTGGAGCAAACAACAACCCTCTTGAGACGATAACCTCCCCAAAAAACAATAAGGTCCTAATCGACATGCCATTTCTTACCATGGACCAGATTTGGGAGACTTTGATGAAAATCAACCCTTTTATTGATAAGTTACAAAAAAATCAGTGGCGTCTTGGGCTGAGAGTCACGCCAACTTTGTGCACATCAAAAGGCAAATGAAGAATTTAGAGAACTCCAATGAGACTACCTCTCCCTCCACCTATGAACTTAGATTCTTGTTTTCAACTATAGGAACATAAGTATCATAACCCCTAAAGGGCAGCCCATTGTATCAACAATTACTCCAACCCTAGTAGACGTCGCTGATCTGAGTAGAGACACTTCACATGATGAGCAAATCATTAACATCACCTATGCAACCAAGCTCTAAGTCCTACAAGACCCCTAGCCTTAGGACGTTGTGAGGGCACTAAGAGCAGAACCCTATCGTCTGAGGTTCGACGAACCTCAGTCATCTGAGGAATAAGAATGACGACGTCCCATAGATAGAGAAAACTCTAGTGGCATAACAAAAGAGGATTATCCCTGTATCTCTATTAAGCCAACATTCTAAATCAGAAGCCTCATCTCCCTAACAATTGAACCCATGCCACCACCTGAGAAGTTCACTCAGCCTTGGTTTAACTTGTTTCGCAGAGAATTTAATTCGGATTATTATGTCATGCACTATCGAAAAACCATGGCGTTATATAATAACAATAATGCCTGGATGTGCAAGATATTCCCGTCCACGCTGGAAGAACCTGCAATAGGATGGTTTTCAGAGCTGCCTGCAAGATTCATCGATTGCTTCAAGAGCCTGGCTGAAATTTCCATCAACACTTATTTATGTACTATGATGTTCGCAAGCTTCATGAGGCAATGTTCCAAATGACTCCCAGTCTAAATGATGAAAGCTTTAAGACCTAATTGAAGTGTTTTCACACGCACCTGGCTGAGGTGGAAAAACCAGACGACAAGTTGGCCACTATGGCGTTCAAGCAAGGTCTTTATGTTCACTTGTTTCTATCCCAAAACTTAACAAAAGAAAATATAACAACGCCACTCTAGTGTAATGTTTCGATATAGTAAATGACCTCACCGACTGAAATGATAAAACCTAGAAGATAACTACTGATTAGGGCTATACCAAAAAAACTGATCGAATGAAACACGACTGAGACACCTTACCCTCTTCTCCACGTCAAGTAGACAGAAGGGAACACCGGGGTAGGCAACCTCTGCCCAAACCAAAGCAATATACGAATCTGAGCACTACCATCAAGAACATCATCAACAACATCAAGGACAAACCATACCTTTGACATCTAAAACCACTTCAAGAACACTTAGTTAAGAAAAATCAGAATGAATGTTGCTTCTTCCACCTAAGTACTGGTCATTTTACTCATAATTGTCGAAGATTGAGAAGCCATATTAAAGAACTGTTGAATTAGGGACATTGTTGGGAGTTCATCAAGGGCATTGCAAGAAAAGAGGATTCAACTAAACCAAAGCACAAGGACCAGTCCAACATGCATACTGTTGATGAGGATCGGTGCCCAACAAAAATGCCTATTCTCAACATTAATTGTATTTACGCAAGGCAGAGAATTTGAGAAGGCAATGAAGCTGGCAGCCCGACGTCTAGAAAGGAAGTCCCCATCACCCTGAGGTGTACCCCCGTATGCACCTCGAAATCAATTAGAGAAGCAGCAATCCGAACTACACGCGATTCCAGAGATATATAGGTCGTCCATTCTGAACTAAATCACAACGCCACCAGGCGAAGACAAATCCATGAATAACTCATCTTATTAATGCCCTACCATAAGTTGTTCATCAAAGATGATCCACTTTACCATAAGTTGTTCATCAAAGATGATCCACTTATGTTGTATCATCTTTTCTTAAAACTACACTAGTGATTTAATTCTCATTTCCGGAGATGTGTAGGCAATCCTTCTTGGATTTAATCACAACCCCTTGATAACAACCCTATTTCCTTTAATAATAAAGAAATTTTTGAGTTTGTTTGTCCCATGATCAATATCTATCTCTTCTTTCTTTCTTCTTCGGTGATGCTGGGAATACTTTAATCACTTGAGCAGCACATAACTTGGAAACTTAGTATAATCGCAAGTATAAAATTTCAAAAGTAATAATGTTAGAGGAGTCTCTTTTAGCCGATTTCATATTGTTTGGTTAGCAACTTAAGAGGCTTGAGTCGTAATAAGCGCGATTATGACTGGCGGCCTATGGACACGGAGATACAGCCCCTTGATACAAACTAGAAGGGTTATAGGTTATAACATTCATAAACGGGTTATACGCCATTCAAAATCATCCAAAGGTGGCTCTGAAGTCCAACCTCAAGTACAGTTACTTCTATCTCAGAGCAACATACTAAATCAAGTATGTCATGCGACACTATGTGTTAAGCAGGTCCAAAAGGGGCATCCAGACTAAGCAATCCTCAAGAGGAATTTTATTCTAAAAGAGCTCTAATACTCAAAAAATTCTTTAGCGAAGTCAGCTAAGGTAGGTTGATCATAAATTGTAATACCTTGATTATTTTTAATACATGATTTAGTTATGAAATTCAAATCAGCAGAAATGTGAAATCCTGCTTCTGGATTTTATTGCTAATTAAGTATTTTGTAGTCGTATTTGGAGTTACGACGTATTTATGGTTACGGTGTATATTTGTTCGATAAGTGAAAAACACAAAAATGCCCTAGTTGGCTAAACAGAATTATATGAGGATGTATTTTATCCTTATATGATTTACCGTACTTCTTGGCATATTTAGATAGAGGTCGATCCTATGAGCATATATACGAAAACCGTTAGTGAAACGGAGTTATAACGAATGAGATATAAACAAGCAAGGGTAAGGGCAAAATGATCATTTGACCATTAATTTGGAAGGCTCCAGTTTTGCTGGAGCAATGATCTGGGTGCCATGTCTGTGGCTAGGATGGAGATAGAAGAGGAGAAATGAGGGAAAAGAGAGAGTGGCTGCCTAATCAGAGGGAAAGAAAAGGAGGGAAAGAAGAGGAAGGGGAAACCAACTGACACAGTCTCTTCCCTTTGACTTACTGACCTGACCTATTTCCCTTCAACTTCTCCGATGATTTTTCATCAGTTTTTCGGTGAACCACGTTGAGTAACCACCTGAAAAACATTCCACGACCATCCCTCTGTCATTTCTACCTAGACCCGATGAGAGTTGGCTCCCGTTTAGCGATGAATGAAGTTAAGGGCGATCCATCATTTCTGAATGTGTTACTTTGTCCACCACCACCTTTGGCCTCCCTTTGATCCTAGGAACAAACCTCAAACCAGTTTGGGAACGGCGGAGCGACGGGTTAAACGAATCGAAACTCACCCTTTTTAGGGTATTTAGGCGGATCGTGGTGTTTTCTGACCACTTCCCGGTTGAATTGGACTTCAGTCCTAGTATGAAAAGTGTTTCTCTCATTGAAATCTACATGCCTATAAAATTTGGTAATTTTTGGAGTTAGTCAAACAATTAGGTTTTCGTTCGTTGAAAATCGCCGCCTGCGTCATAGTGTGGCCAGCGGGCTGACGTTGCATGTTTTTTAGTTAAATTTGATATCTTGATTTCATATTTGATATTCGTTCTATGTGATTCAATTGTTTGAATTTAGAATCGTAAATGTCTACCACTTGAATATTAAAGTAAAGGGTTCAAATATGATGGTGAACTACGAATGGCTTGATCCCGTTTAAGGGTACGTAGGCAGTCTAACAAAGAAGTTAGATGCAGCCGTAAAGTAATTTTGAATAATTGTCAAGTAAGGAAATTTATTATGGTTAATAGTGTAAATGTTAACCATGTTATTATTTTGGCTTACCAGTGGATTTTGCTTCTGAATAAATTTTGGGTCATTACATAAACGCTCAAGTCTGATGCATAAGGTTTAATAAAAGGATTCCAAAGGTATTTTTGACCCACATCCAGGCAACCAAGTTTCCAAAGAACTTTTGTTTAAGATTTAGTGGAGAGGGACAAGCAATTCGAACTAAGGAGGAAATCCTACCTTAGCATCACATTGCAAACATCAAGACCCTCGATCCTAAAATATGGCAAGAAGAACAGACAAAAATGAGACAAGGGCTGGAGGCCATTCTAGACACAAGATGACACTTTCCCATTCTTAATTCAATCAATGCACCAAGGCAAGTGCAAAGCAAAAGTTTAAGGCAAGTGCAAAGCAAAAGATTTTTCATGGGGTTAATACTTGATATCAGAGTAAGATGGTACTATGGCTATCGCGATAGGAATCTGTATGAGCACTAAGTTTAGGAGGTAGTATTTTTTTCAATCAAGATTACCAAGGGGGCTTCGAGCTCTATCGAGCCCACAAGGTTACTCATGTTCCATTATGTTACTCATTACTTTTAAGTTAGCTTATTTTGGAAAGATTGACACATTAAACTATATTCTGCAATGTAAAAGCAAATGATCGAAAGTTCTAAGCATTTAGTTGTTTGGACAAAGTTGCTCAAACGCAAGCATAAATATCATTAAAAAAGGTCACCCATTCATTAACAAAGCACAACGAGAGATGAAAAGCATGAATCCCATTATTGGGGCAAAGATGTTCGAGTTATGGATGAAACATGGCCCCCATCCTGGCAATCAAATAACTAATGAAGGCATTATCAATGACCCTATTTGGCAATAGCTTTCACCTTAGCAGCAGTTGAAGGATTCATCGAAGCCCCAGTCGACGGATCACCATTAAAGATAGATCATTCTTCTTTGGACGCCTCCAGATCCGAAATCTCATTCCTTAAGTCTTCTGGATCAGGGAGTTTTGCTTCTCAGATTTCTTTTAGAATCCAATAGACATCTTAACATTCCAGGTGATCTCGTTGCGCGTAACTAGAGATATACCCGAAGTTATATCCCCTCCATGTATTCTATTCTAGATGTCTTCTTTAAGGATGAGTGCAGTCCAACTAGTTCTGACTCGTGCTTATTCTTAATTTTTTGAAGAGCTGCAAAGTGCACACTATCATTTTGTTCAACCTCATGGTGAAGTCTATCTAACTCCGACTGAAGACTAGTCCGCTCATTTTCCCAAGCGTTCCGTTCTAAGGAAAACACCTGTTTCAATTCAGCTTTAAGATGTGCCAAAGCCTATTCCACCTCAACTTTGGCTATGCGCTTCAGCTCCAGTTCTCCCCACACCCTGGTAAGAGCCGTTTGACGATCATTCGCCTTAATCTTCTCAAATATGGCTTGGTTTATTAGCTTTTCCACCTCCACCTCATAAGCCTCTTTCATGGCATGTAGTTCCACTTAAACCCTCTTGAGTTCAGCAGAATGAGCTTGCAACTATTGCTTAAGTTGTGATTTGACCTCCGATTCATGGAGAGAAGACCTTTCAAGTTGACGAATTAGCTTTGTTTGACAAAAGAGAGCCGCCTTCATTGAGACGTAAGCCCGATCAACACAAGTAAGGGAATAAGAATAGCAAATTTACTAAAGTTATCTTATAAAAGAGAAAGAATGATTACCATGTATAGGCTTTCATGACATTGCATCAAAGCATCCTAAAAGAATGTACGAACTTTCATGTAATCTGCGGAGGCAATTGCAACGCCAAGTAGAGCTTGACAAAGTCTATATTTCAAAGTCTGCTAGCATTTGCTAGAAGGGTAACCTGGTTTAGAGAGGCCTAATCACTAGCAAAGGTTGCGCAATCCCTTCAACTCAAGTTAGAGCTGTCAACAAAGGAGTGTTAACTTTGGAAGACACCTGAGTAGGTTCAGGTAGACTCTTTGCTGCTTAAAGTATAGACATTTAGAGAGAGGAGGATTCAGGAACTTAAACATCACTTTGATGTGGCAATGAAGTAGTTTGTTGTTACGTAGATGAAGGTTCATACCTTGGTTTATGTTACTGTAACTACATTGGTCCTTGGACTGGAAGGAAGAAAGGTTGAGGTCCTCCTATGAAGGGTTGTACTGTTAACACTACAAGGCCTAGTGAAGGGTGAATCATGACTCTTTACAAGTTAAAGAGGAAATGTAGAGCTTTCGTTACCCTTGAAGCTCATCCTTGTATTCATAAGGTTATCACCCAGGTGGACGAGAAAAACTTGTGTAGGGCTTGGCTTGCCATTAGACTTTGCTGAGTGGCACTACAATCCACTCAAAACTTGCCATGTGACAAGTATTAAATATAATTTTTCAACATTTTTTATATTAAAATTTCTCATAATTATTTTTCGTACTAACTAATATACACCATTTAATGGTTCATTTGTTTCTTCTTTTCCCTGTTTTTTTTCTTAGCAAAATCCCCCTCCAGCAGTAGGACTCCCACTTTCTTTTCTCTCCCACTTATCTTGCTTTCTTCAGAAAACATTATGCACCAAAAAAAAAAAAAAAAAAAAAAAGCCCATCTTCTCCAACTTTTATCATAATAAGCAACCAATTTTTGTTCTTATACAATAGTTGATTTGATCATGTGAACTTGATATGAATAACCCACACATATATAGGCGTAAGAGGGTTAATTCTTTATTTCTTATATTGAGGGTTTTTGGTTTCGAGTTTGGTTATTTGGTTTCTTTATATTTTTTGTCTTATTTATATAATTTGGCTTGTTGACGATTTGTCAAAATAACTTTTACCTTCACTTTGAATATTAAGTTCGTTTCACAACTCATGTTTTGATCAAAGTTTAATTTTCAAATAGTATTATCTATAGTTCTCAATTATATTTGGTGGAGATGCACTTTCTTGAAAATAGAAAGTTGTATTCAGAGAGAGGAGAGACAAAGTAGAGGGGGAGAAAATGGCAAATAAATTTTTGAAAGAAAAAAAGGTGAGAGAGAGAGTAAAAGAAGAAAGAAATGAACCATTAGATTGATCTCATGGTGTATATTAATTAGTAAGAAAAATAACTATGAGAATATTAAGTATAAAAGAATGATAAAAGATTATATTTAATACTTGTCATATGTCAAGTTTTGAGTGTATTATAGTGTTACTTAGCAAAATCCAGTAGCAAGCCAAGCCCCACACAAGTTTTTCTCCAAGTGGAGGGCCTTCAAGTTCTCTCCAAACTCCTTGGATGCTCTCTCTCAAGTTGATTACATTCCTTAGATTATGTAATTACTTAAACATATGATACAATAAATAGGGATTAAAAACAAGCTTTGCTCTTCCATTAAACAAATAAGAGTTTAACCTAATAAGTATTATAGAAGCTATTAAATCAAATGAGTGGCTTTAAGGGCACAAGCAGGTGCCTAGGTGTCTTTTCTTAATGTTCAAACTCCTAAGAATTAATCGAAGCGACGGCCAGCCGCCTAACGCCTAGACGGCACTAAGTGGAAATTTTTAGAATGGTGTAGAAAACTAAAAAGAATTATGTGAAATTCATGGTTCATTTTTTCCTAGGAAAATTAAGCCAAGAAATTTGGCCATAAATATTAATTAAATTTATAAATTGAAAATCTTCCATTTACCGTTACATCATCACTTCTTTTTTTGTTGTAATTTATCAAGGATTATCTAGTAGAGAAGACTGTATAGATTCATGAAGAATATTGCTCTCTTCTAATCCTCCCATTTTGAGACGATTTGAATAAATAAATTTTCTTCTTGAGTAATAATCACTGTACTACTTCTAAATTGATTAACTTTTCATTCATTAACATACATTAAAATAATATCGTATTCATTTTAATTCAGTCATGTACTCCGAACCACGCCTTAGATTAGAAAAAGGAAAAGATAAAATCTCAAGAGTAAATATCTTTAAAAGCCTCTGTGAGGCTGTGACATCTTGTCCTGGTGGCCCGACCCCCAAAAAAAAAACAAGGAAACCGAAAAAGCTTGTGGTTTCAAATCATATCTTCATATCTAGTAAATTACTTAATGCACCATCCCCTGCCATCACCACTTGCCCCATAATACCAGCTACTCACGGGCTCGCATTTCTAACTCTCTCTCTCTCTCTCCATGCAACAGTGATTAATTTAATCACATTACTCACCAAAACACAGAGATAAAGTCCTTCAAACCAAATCCAATCCGGTCCAGTCCAATCCATAATTCTGAAATGGCCGCCGCCGCCTCCACAACCACCATTTCAATCCTCCTTCTGCTGCTCATAGGACTCAACAGTCCAGTCCATGCCAATCCCATCAAAACCATAGTTGTTATAGTGATGGAGAACAGGTCATTCGACCACATGCTGGGGTGGATGAAGAAAATCAACCCTGAAATCAACGGCGTGGATGGCTCCGAGGCCAACCCTCTCTCCACCACCGACCCCAACTCCAAGCGCTTCTTCTTCAACAACGAGTCTCACTATGTGGACCCTGATCCTGGTCACTCCTTCCAAGCCATCCGAGAGCAGATATTCGGGTCGGATAACACGTCGGCCGACCCTCCACCCATGAATGGCTTTGCTCAGCAGGCTTACTCCATGGACAACACCACCGCCCTGTCTCAGGATGTTATGAATGGATTCAACCCTGACATGGTTGCTGTCTACAAAACTCTTGTTTCTGAATTTGCTGTCTTTGACAGGTAGGTAACTACGTACCAATTCTTTTCTTATCGCGGAAGCGATTTTCTCACATTTTCGTTTTCTTTGCATTCGCATGATTATTTTTTATATTTAAATTGAATAAATAAAAAGAGAACTAAAAGTAAAAATAAACAGAGATGAGACGAAATTTCATTTGATTAAAATCTCTGATTTTATTTTTTTATTTTTATTTTTTGTTAAATGCACTTTTAACAAAAAAAAATTGCGTTTAACAAAAAAAAATTTACAAATATATAACCACTTTATTTTACTGCTTTTTATTCTCGTAATATGATAATAATTTTTTATTTTTTAAAAAACACAACAATATCAAACTAATTTCATTATTGTTTAAGCACATGAGTATTAAGATTAAAATCTCCTCACGATAATGCTTTCATTTTCTTTACTTTTTCATATTTTTATAAAAGTGAAATTCAGGATTCTATTTTTGTTACCAGAATATGAATTTATGTGGTAGTGAAGTGATGACATTTTCGATAAAAACAAGACAACTAACATGTCCTGAAAATGTCAATCAAATTCATTTTGTTCCACTTTTGTAGTTTACCATGCAATAATTGCGGTTGACACTAGTAATTTCTTAGATTATGACTTCCGATCGATCCGATCGAGCACGCTGTTTTCACTATTTTATCTTTTTAATCTTTTTTATAATACAAGAGATTATTATTTGTCACTTAGTATTATAGTAGTATTTCTCTTACTAACAAGTGAAAAATCTTAAATTTGGTTCTGATCAAAAATGAATTTGAACCATATTGTTGCTAACTTATTATGAGGTTTAGCTTAACCCCTCATCCTTAGTTTTCTTAATTTGATAATATCGTTTGTTCAAAAAAAAAAAATAGATTACTACTTTAATTTAACTTTGAACTGAGAGGCAGTGGGTTTTAAAGGAATTCCCTAACTAGCAAGGCAATTAACCACATACATTTTATTGATCGAAAATGTCATGCTAGAGAAGATTTTAGGTTCTCAATTGGTAGTAGGATTTTATCCCCTCTACTCCTCTCTTTCAGTCCCCTCTTCTCTTACTTTCCTCTTTTTTTTCTCCCTATAAATAAAAGTCAACATCAGATGTTACGTGGTTTAATCCTAATCATTCAACTAGGGGAGAATTGAACGGAAGAGAGATTTGGAGGTGAAAAAATCCTACTCCACTCTATTGGTGCACCATTTGTATTTTGATGTGCCAAATGATGTAACGAGTTTATCTCATCAACCTTATGTAGTATTTATAATATTACGTAGTACACTAATGTAACCACTAATGTAGTACAAAAATGTAAGTAGCATGCTATAGTTGGCTGTCCCAAGCAATTAATTAACCTAAGAATTTTGTAAAGGTGGTTCGCCTCAGTGCCATCCTCAACACAGCCAAATCGGCTCTACGTACATTCAGGGACATCAGCTGGTGCAACAAGCAACATCCCAGCCCTTCTCGCCAAAGGGTACCCTCAAAGAACCATCTTCGAGAACCTCGACGACGCTGGAATATCCTTTGGAATATACTACCAAAACATCCCATCGACATTGTTCTATAGGAACCTGAGGAAGCTCAAGTACATAGGTAAGTTCCATTTGTACGACACCTTCAAAAGCCATGCAAAGGAAGGGAAACTGCCGGGGTACACCGTCATAGAACAGAGGTACTTCGATGTCAAGAGTGCACCAGCAAATGATGATCATCCCTCCCATGACGTGTACCACGGCCAGATGTTTGTGAAGGAGGTGTATGAGACACTGAGAGCAAGTCCTCGGTGGAACAATACCCTGATGATCATCACGTATGATGAACATGGCGGTTTCTATGACCACGTCCCTACGCCGGTTCGTGGGGTCCCCAGCCCGGACGGGATCGTGGGGCCGGAGCCTTTCTTGTTTCAGTTCAACCGTTTGGGAGTTAGGGTTCCAACGATCATGGTCTCACCATGGATAGAGAAGGGTACAGGTGAGTACTAATGCTCCTTAATTAATTTCAAAATTTTCAGCTAATTAAATTATTGACATATGATTCTCTCCCTTTTTCTATGTTCATATTATTCTAAAGTTTGGAGGTTGGCGAGTACGCATATAGAGTTCCTATTAATAAGAAAGATAATCAAATATCAACACATGAAATTGCTCAAAAAATGTGAGCCTTTTTAGTATCTGAAGTGTTTTTCTTCTTGGATTACACTTGGACGGAATTGAAACCTATACCTATCATAATCCTTACCCTAACAAATTAGCCCACCATACGTCACCATTACCTTTTTTTTTTTTTTAGTATATACGATATTATCTATACTAAAGACTGTATGAATGTGATAAGTTTTACGATGCTAGTTATAACAATTTGATTCGAATTCATCTTTTGGCGAGAACTGAATCTAAGATCTCAATCACAAAGCAAAGAATAATACCTCTAAATCATAATACTAAGTAGTTCAGTCACCACTACCTAGAATAAGGTTGATCTATATACTTCAAGTTGTATGTCATGATGTTAGCATAGGTTCGTCTTGATTGGGAGAGAATATATAAAATGATTGCTTGGTTGATAACCTTAGTCAGAAAATAGTATTAACACTATACATAGAGGGGGTGTTTGTTTGACTAGATAAGGACTGGATTTAGCTATTTAATAGAAATTCCAACATGGACCAAACGTGGGATTCCGGTTGATTATCCTATGCGACCTTATTTTAAACTATTTAGCCTGATTTGGTAAAAAAGTTGGAAGAGTTTTTGATGTTTGGTAAACACCCCAAACCAACTTTATTTCAAAGTTTATGATGAAAAAAAAAACCAAAAACCTAATGCAGATTCAAGAAACCAACTTATTTGAAAAACACAGATGAACAGTAAATTCATTAATGAATTTTTCAATTTGCCAACATTACCCTCCTTCCTCCTGACTTCCTCACACTTTCACTCTCGCACGCCTTCTCGCAAAACCCTTGCAGAACCAGACCTGAAACTTCAATCCCAGCTCAAGCCTCTACCTCCTGCCATATAAAACTCCTATACTATTTGATTCCAACCCATTTGCGAACCCCGACTTCCCTCCTGACCCAATCTCCTCCCAATCTCCTCCAGAATCCATTAACAAGTCGTCTTCTCCAAAAGCTGTGAAAGCTAACCTCCACCAAACTAGCGTCTACAGCTCCACCCAAAGACTCAACCTTTAATCCTTGCTTCTCACTCCAACCCCCCACTTTCTCTCTCTAAACGCTTCACCGTCAATACCCACATCCCAAATTCTTCAGTCCTCCGACCCATCGAAGGAAAAACCAGAATCAATCACCTGGTTTCTTCGGATGGGTTTGGATTTGCCGCCCATGAAAGCCACCCTAATCCTCACCCACGACAAAGACTCGCCGAACCAATTGGCAGCGCTGCTCTCTTTCAACACCGACTCATCCGCCTCTCCGATCACATCGCCTTCCCCTTCTCATAAACCCAACACCACCGTGATCTTCATCTCTCTCCTCCTCACCACCTGCGTTGCTCTCTCTGCTGCTGCCGCATTTGCCTTCCTCTTCTTCTCCAACTCACCAAAATCCGCCCAGGTTTACAACTCCTCATCAGAGGAATCCAAGGCTCGACTTTGAAAAAACTCGATCATCCGGTTGTTCTGTTAGTTTCCTCAGATGGGTTTCGATTCGGGTACCAATTCAAGGCTCCGACGCCGAATATCCGCCGCCTCATCGCCAATGGGACAGAGGCGAAAGAGGGTTTGATTCCGATGTTTCCAACTCTAACCTTTCCTGACAATCACTCCATCATAAAGTTTATAAATATTTTCCTTTTAAAATTAAAGTATATTTAGTAATTCATTTTTATTTGTTAAAAAAAATTAAATTAATAACACATCTAGGCTTATAATTTTTTTTTTTTCATTTCACATAACCACATCTATTTTACATAAAAGTTTACCAAATATAATAATATTGCTTATTATTATTATTTTTTCTCAAATGCATTTTTACAAAAAATTTTATCAAACAATCTGTTGTTTAATTTCACAATTGCTTATTCTTACAGCACAGTAGAATTAGTTTTTGTTCAAAATACAGTAATACCAAAACAATCCTTAGCCATATCAATCCATGGTTCCAGGCTAATCCCCACAATTAGTCTAATAAGCCAATCCAATCCTGTTTATATCAAGCGTATCCATATTTAAGCTACTGATTTCAGTCTAGTAATTAGTCGTCGCGTAACACAAGACAAGTCGTAGAAGTTAAAAAAAAGGTATCGATTATATGGTACCACCACTCTTTGTCGGTACATCTGTTTCATAATCTTATTTGGATTGCTGCCAATTGTACGCAATTGACAAAGAATTTGGTGTCCATTTCACACTGCCTTTTTTAAAAAGAGGTGTGGAGCGATGGATCATGGCATGGTTTGGAGAGCACCTACAATTGTATGTGTTGTATGGGTTGTTTACATCGTCAATTAACAACGATGTGCTTTTGTTGATAACTTGGAGTTCGTTTGGAAATATTTTTAAAATATCTGAAAACGTTTTTTGTGAAATTAAGTGCTTTTTTAAAGAACCATTAGATATGTGCTTCATGGAGGGAGCACTTAGTGTTTTTCTATAATCATTTGGATTTTTACTAAGAATTAATTTAAAAAACATATTCATCAAAATTGCTTTCAGTAATTTTAAGAGTATTTCCAAACAAGCCCTTAATCAGCTAATATATGTGAGACAGTTAACAGGTTTGTTGAGAGAGAAATGATACACACACACCTTGTTTAGTCTCTCAAACACCCATGTTTAATCGTGTCGGTGATTTTGGTTGATTTAATTCAATCCAATTGACAATAAACAAAGAGGTGAAAATCACCTCCCATGTTGAGATTGTTAGTTAACTTGCGAGAAGCACATAAGCAAGCACACGGCACGAAAGTAACATAAATTTAAATATCTTGGAAAGAAAGAAGGAATGGCAAAAGTATGCCAAGGACGGTGACTTTTGCGCACCATTTTTCACCTTTACACGCGCTCTCGATACAGTAATCTAAATAAATTTCCTTATTTTGCTCGTTTATCCGAGTTTTGTACGTACAAAATGAGTTGAACTGGGGGGCAATTACAGGCTAGTTTAACAGAAGTGGAGTGGCGTTAAACATGGTTTACTAATTGATGAGAACATTTGTTACTTAATATCATATGCTAGTAAGCTTTGTTTCGTTGGAACTAATGCTCATAAGCTTTGATTTCTAGCAAAGTGGAATATGTTTAGAATAATAAAAACTAATGACTAACAGCTTATTGTTTGCATTGACGATGATGAATGCAGTCATCCATGGACCTAATGGATCACCATCTCCAACTTCGGAATTTGACCATTCATCTATTCCAGCAACAGTTAAGAAGATCTTCAACCTAACCGCACCCTTCCTCACGAAGAGGGATGAATGGGCGGGCACCTTCGAAGGCGTTGTCCAAACGCGGACAGAACCCAGAACTGACTGCCCAGGTTAGTTGCATTTTACTAGCTATCAAAACAGGAGAAGGTTACCTGTAATGTTGATGCATTAATCCTGCGTAGAAAAAGCATTGACTAACATGTATGTCTCAATTGCCTGGAATTTTTACCAGAGCAACTACCGACACCAGTTGCCATCAGAAAGGGGGAGCCTAAGGAAGATGCCAAGCTTTCTGAATTTCAACAGGAGATGATGCAACTCGCAGCAGTTCTGAAAGGAGACAACATATTTACAAGTTACCCGGAAAAGACGGGGAAGGAGATGACTGTCAAGGATGGGAAGAAATACTGCCGATGATGCAGTTAAACGATTCTTTGAAGCGGGGCTTTACGCTAAAAGAATGGGAGTTAACGAGGAACAGATTGTCCAGATGAGGCCCTCCCTTACTTCGAGATCATCCAAAACTTCACCAGAACACCCATAGAAATCTAGCAGTGGTTCCTCAGGTGTATATGTATAGAGCAGTCATATATTTATGTAGTTATACAAATCCAAGGAAACAAATGAAATAATCCAATGAAGCATTTCATGATGTTCAATATATCGAATTTTTTCTCCCATCTCGATCTCTAAGTTCTTAAACCGTATATTTGTATCAGGAAGATAAAATTTCCCTCTCTTTTGTATACTTTAAGCCCCTTCTTAAGCACTCAACGGCATAAAGATTCAACAGAAAACATCTTAAACTGTTAACTCATAAACATCCCGGGAAAACAAACCGCAATCCAAAATCTTATTGTGAGGTCAAAGTGCAAAAATTTGTAACATGAGAATGTATGGTATACAAAAGAATTAATTAGCCTTGATGGCTTTCTGTCAATGTGCATCAACAACAAAAGATCATTCTTTACTCACCAAAGACATTCCTTATCTAACTATAAATATTCTTTTGTAACATAAATTTGTATCGACAGAACCTCCCCAACGGTGACAAGCTGACAGCGTTTAAAATATCAGTAAGCAAGAGAAGAACTGATGGGCTTATATCTTACTTTTCATCTCAACCACTGGCTGAGCTGTCCCACCCAGGAATGTTTGCAGTAGCCTCGTTAACCATTTTCACGAGCCTTACCTGCATACGAAACATTTATTAACTGGATGATTGAATGATGAATGAAAGCAGACAATATTATGCCTTAGATTTAATTCAGCCAAATAATGCACGCACTAAACCGACAAAATATTCCTTGAAATTTTTCTTTCTTGCCAATTAATAACAGCATTAACCAACCACACCAGATCCCGCAAACATATTCTCAAACAGGCCATTTGAACATATTAGTAATAGACTTACCACGCTTTCAGGAACTCCTGGAGGGGGCAAAGAGAGGTTTCTTGGTGGAGGACCACTGAGATATGCTCTCTTGTCAAAACGCCATTCTCCAATCTTACCATAAGTCAGGTCTCCCTAAATGTTGACAGAAAAACTCTTTCAGAAACAAATAAATAATAAGGAAGCAATCGTAAAAATACATGCAAAAGGGTAGACCGTGAAATAATTGCAGTTCCATCCATTACAAATTAAAAATAAAAATAAAAAATAAAAAATAGAAGAAAGAAGGAGAGAAAGAGGGATACTTTTAAATTATAGTCGCATCCGTAAGTATAATGGATGATGAACCTCTTCCCAACTTTCAAATCCCATGGAGGCTGCAAGATTGGACAAAATTAAATTACTTAGAAGAAAAGGATAACTAATACATATAAGATAAAAAATAATCATTCAAACCTGCAACATAAAGTCTTCACGAAGAATATGCCGCACGCCATGCAATGCAGATGCCACAGCATATGCATACCTTAGTTCAGCAAAGAAACGACACCAACATCAGATGAAAACAACTCACGATCATTTTACAACACATCAGACCGAAACTAACTTATAATTCAAGCTTAGTACTCACATTTCAAGCACCCATCCAAAAGCCTTATCAGTCTCTAGGTCATCTTTCATTCTCAAAGACACATTCACCCATGTGGGAGCGATTTCCTCCAGCATGGACTGAAATAGATAACTAAGTGAGCATGCATATCAAAAGTACGATTTGTAGTGAATGTGAAACTGCCAGCCTGATGGCACAACTATAAATACGACGCTGAGATGATATAAATACAAGTATAGACATGCAGCAGAGCGATGTATACATAATAAATAATGTTCCATCATTTAAAATCACAACAATTCATAAACCACATTAGCGACAAAATATTTTCTTTATGATTCAAAGATAAATTGCCAATCTGATGAATATCATTGATTTTCCAAATTATTTTCAGAATTATGCTTTGTAGCAAAAGTAAAATGGTCTGCCTGATTACAGGACAGCCAGAGCTACGGTGAGGAAATAATAAATCATTTACAAACTGGCATGCACCAGCACACTACCACACTTTATGACAATAAATGTTTTACAATCCATAACCACGTAAACTGAAAGCTAGATTAACACTACGTTATTTTACCTTCTTTATGATTACAGGAGAATTGCCAATTGGATCAACATCAGTCACAGGGCCTTTTTCCACAGGATAAAACTTCCTAATTATTTTCTCATTTTCGGTTGGTTTAATGTAGAAAAATGGATACCCTGCTGGATTGTTTCCACGTGCTAAGTTTGGCAAAGGATTTACAAATATGTGGTCAGGTTCAGCCATTAGAATGTATCTGCATTGATCATGATAGACACCAGTTTTCTGATTCATAGTGAAGAAAATTTTACAAGAACTTCAAACGGGAAGGATAGATAAAAAAGCCCTTACTCTTCCTCGATTGTTGCTTTCTCCAGCCATTGCACAAAAGCCCATGGTCTGTTTAGGACAATATAGCCCTGGATACAACATTGAATTTAAGTCTGAATAATTGGTAGCAGAGATTAAACATTAGTTGCTAAGTCACTATAGACATTAAATTCTTTAATCTTCTCGGGGACACTAAAAATAAGGAATAAATTCGTTAAATATGTTAGTTACTAAGTCCCTACAGAGATTAAACATTGTGGTTAGGAAAGCATAAATCTTCCAATTAAAAAAAAATAGTTGCATTTACCATTTACCGAAACAATATAGGAAGAGACCCTTCTGACAAATATGCTGGGATTTGATGGTTCAAGTAATCTCCAGCAACATACATTGCATTCTCCATACATAGGAGCCCTCTCTCATAAAATGGAATGATAAATGGCTCTTCTATAACTAACAATATGTAGGGACATTTCTAACATGTGATTTTCTTCAATATCAAATTTCTGCCCAATTAGTTTTGTTCATTATGTTAAATACTTGCGATGAAACAACCTATACCAATAATGCGTTAATGAACTAGCTCATGAAATAAGTTGAAACGTTATACAAACAGCATAAGCAAAGAAGAAGATTACAACTTAGAAAGAATGGAAACTAAATAGCAAGTAGAGAGAGAGAACTGAGACAAAGTGGCAAAAAAAATTCTCACCCGATCCAAGCCCTCCGGAAGAGGATCAACCACAACTGTTGGAATCTCCTCCGTCAAATTGTCAGCATTTCCAGAATGCAAAACTCGAGTGAACTTTCCCATATCTGATCCAGGCATATCTTTTACCTTGTTATACCAGTAATACATGATCCGACACTGCCACTGGCTATACGGAGCATCAGTGGCTGTAACAACAACATGAAATTTTGGATTCTCCGCCTTCGAGGGCCTCTGAATCACGAGATCTTCTAACCAGTCTTCCCCCAAAATGCCTAAGTAGGAGGCTTTGTTGTGTACTATAATGGTTAACAAATTATACGTTGCAAAGAAAAAGCCAAGTGCTAAAAGCACCAAAAGTACTGGTGATGCACGTCCCATGCTTTTTCTCCCAATCATTCTTCCGCCTCAGTCCAAAATGCAGGACTTTACATCCCCAATGTAGAACACAACTCATTAGTTACCTACAAAATCTTTTTAAAACAAACCCATTAATCCCATCGATTCCTCCACTTCTGAGTTCAATTACAACGATATAGGAAAGCCACTCTTATTACAATAAACCCATTAAACAATAAACAGTATCCTTTCCCAAAGTTCTACTGAATCAAGCACAAACCCGAAAACAAGCAACCTGGCATTTCTGCATTACGATTACAATTTACAAGAGAGACAATAACAAGTCAATGCATCGGGTTTGATGTTCGAAGAGCAGCACAGCCACCAAGCAATCCAATGAGCATAAATATTAAGTCCAAAACTAGAAAAACAAAACAAACAAGAAGTTGGAAAGTTTCCAATAAATCAAACAATCAGAGCAGCAAAAACAAAAGGGGAAAATTCATACTTGAGCTACAATTCAGAGGAATGTGAACTGGACACGCAGATCTACAGAGAGAGAAAGCAAATAAAGCAGGATAACTGGAAACAGTTTATAACCGAAGAAACACCTTAAAAGAGCAATGATTGTGAAAGGCAAGAGCAATTGACCTGTTAAAATTGCAGGTTGGGAGTTTCTAACAGATGAAGGTTTCCCTTCTCTTCTCTTCTCTTCTGAGGGACTTGGAAAATGAAAGAGTAGCGACTCGGTAGGTTTTTTTTTTCAACGCCACCTATAAAACGCGCTTTACGACGCGGAGGTTTTTTTGGATTGGTATTTCTGACATAACTCAGCACTTGGGAGGTCTGAAAAGTCGGATACCGAATCTGTCTGTATAAAGACCCATTTCAAAAGCAGGATACTGAACCATCCTTTGTTGTTTTTTTGGGGATTTTCTTTCTACGATGGCCCCTTGTATCGAAACTCCTGATTTTGTAACTGCTAGATGTTTGACAAAAATTAAAATTTAACGGTTAAAAGTTAAAAATATGGAATACTTCTTAATATCATAGAATTTTTTGTTTTTGTAGTTTTATTTACGATAATGCTTCTCGAAACTCAACTTGAGTCTCACTCAATCCTCTAAAATTCAAATAGTATCACTTTTTCTTTTAAATAAATGATAGTATCTGCACTAAAGTGATAGGTGAATGAACTAAGCTTCACACTAGGCCAACTATAATAATGTGATTTGATTTCGCCTTTGTCAAGAATCGAATCTAAAACCTCTCACTTCAAATGAAGATAAATACTACTAGACCATAGTACTAACTTACTAAGGACTAGCTTGGTATTGTTGTGCTTTAAAAAAAAAATAATTGTTTCTGCTGTATTGTGATAATAAATAGGTGCAATGTTATTGAGTGTTTGGTAAATAATTTTTTTAGTAAAAGAGCTTTTTAACGAAACAAACAATAGTGTATGAGTGGTTGGTAAATTTTTTTATTTTTATTTTTATTTTTGCAAAAGTGCTTTTAACAAAAACAAAATAGTGTCTGAGTGTTTGGTAAATTTTTATATAAATTGTTATGAATATGTTAAATGATTAAAAAGAATATGGTATATAATGTGATATAGTAATTGTCAAAAGAATAATGTAGGGGTAATGATTGTAATTTTGTAAAATATGTGGAGGTATACTTGCTATTTGAAAATCTCATTCCATGGCACTGATTACTATACTTTGAAAAAAAAAAAAAAAATTAAGCATGATAGAACTGCTTCTGCTTTTCTACTGTCAACGGCAGCAATTTTTAAAAAACTACTTTTTTTATTTTACCAAACACATTTGATGTTCCATATTTTTTTAATAATTAAGATGGATTTTTTAAAAGCACAACAATTTCAAACTAGCCCTAAGACCAACTCCAACCCTTAGAGTAAATTCTAAATTTTCCCTTCTATTCCCAAGTTATAAATTTTTCCTTCCATTCCCCCCCTCCCATTTCATTCCAACCCTTGTTCTAAAATAGGGTTAAGTCTTAAAACTAAAAAATAAAGCCAGATTTAGGCCAAGATTAGTGATGGAGCCCACATGTGAGAGTGGAAGAGAGGGAGTCGGATGACTAGCGACTAAAACCACTCGCAGCACATGAAAGACGTGCTCCAGCATTGCTCCAACATTTTTCATTGTTGTAAAGGGTAGCCCCACCCACGTGGGTATGTCCAGCAAATGTCAGCCAAGAAAAGTGAGCCAATGGTTCTTTTGGATGATCATTGCCTGAAATTCAAACAGCCCGTTGGTTATCCAACGGTTCACATTTAATTTAGTTAATATTTTTGTTTTATATTTATAATTTAATTGAATCCAACAGTTGATATCTAATATGATCAAATCCAACGGTATATAAAAAAAAAAGATCTAACAACCCAAATTTTAATCTAACAACTAAAATAATCAAAAAAATTATTTAACTCAAAATTCCCCCAAATTTAGTGATTTTTCAATATTTATCGGAATCTAAATATTTTTAGGTAAAAATGTTCATAAAATTAAACTAGGATAGTATACATAATTTTTTTTTTAAAAAAAAAATTGCCCAAACTTATTCTTTAATAACCTCGGGCTAAAAAATTTAGGCCAGAAGGGTTGGAGCAGAAAAGCTGTTTTTAGGTTAAAACCTAAATTTTCTGGGCTAAAAATTTTAGGTTTTACTCCAAGGGTTGGAGATGGTCTAAGTGGCTTGAATAGTATCACTCAATAATTAAAAGTACCACAATTCCAAAACAGCCCAAACGTAATAAAATCCAATGGAAATTTTTATTTGAACCCATGTAACCTCTCTCTACACCCAACTTAAATTGTAAATGTGAAATGTCCTTATTACCTTATTGTATAACTACCATAAAGTACAAGACGAAACTAATAATAAAAATAAGATTATAAACCCACACCCAATAATTAAACCTAACCATCACCATCATGTATCATTCTCCTACGTTCTATTATGACAAAAATCATAAGACGCTCTCATGGAGAAAAACAAGCTCTTTTTGACGGATGGATAGTAATTTTGAACTATCGACAATCTCTACTGAGGCAACTGCCCCTGTTGGAAATGTGCTCTAAAACCAATCATATGATGATACTTTAAGGACATTTCACATGTTAAACTAATCTAGTTTAATATTAAGGGCAAACATTATTGTTTGAGCCATCTCATATAAATGTTATATGCTTAAACGATAAGTCCAAGGAATATGTGATTGGGAGAATGCGATCTAAAGAAGTTAGATTCATGAGACCATTCTTTCGTAGACACATCCTAAACGTTCCTGATCATAGGATTGCCAATTGGGCATTGACAGTCTGTTAAGATCAGTACGTGCTGTGTCTTCTCTCAGGGAGAGTGACTAGTCTCGAGTCATTGGTGTGAGTGACACCAAGACAAGCATGTAGGTGCTCAATAGAGAATGAGTTCACTGAACACGATCAACGAGGAGTTCTCATATTCATGTCACATGAGAACTCATGGTTGGGATAATGCAAAGTAGTCCTTTGACCTGAGGCATCACAGCTGTCTTGTGGTTAGGTACTTGATCTTTGATTATGTCAAAGTCACTCTATCAGGGTGTCCACGACATCGTCGGGGTTAAGCCACTTAGCCATGGAGGCAAGTGAATGCGCAACAAGGGATCTCTAACCTTCAAACTGTTTGAGGGTGAATACTCTATGATATGATTTAGAATCTCTGGCCAGAGTATGAATGAGATGTTGGAATGCGTTCCAGATCACATTCAAGGTAATCATATAAGTACAAGATTCACATTGGATAGAAGACATGAATAAACTATCAAACCAAACAATGTGGTCAAGAGTATTGTATTAGAGAAAGACCGTATTGCATTTGTAATCCTAAAACTGAATAGGTTCTCCACCTCTTCTGATTAGCTTGGGTAACCATGACATGCTGCTAGGCGTCAACCATGGTTTGTGGAAGCCCTAAACGTGTATAATCACTAACGGGAGAATTGAAAGTAAGTTTCAATTCACAATCGATTTGAAAGAGTTTGAATCGCCCACTGCCTCGCTAAAAGGAACCTAATGGATCGTACACCGTGTAAGGTAGAGATTGAAGATTCAACGGAGATGAGTAAGAATAATTAAATGGTTTAATTATTTATGGCAAGGATTAATTAATATGTTAATTAATCAAACGAATAAGTTCGTTAAAGACCTCGGGATAGTTTTGGACCTTAAGGCCCAATGGGCTTCGAACGTCAAGTCCATTGACTTAAGTTGTATGACAACTTAATGAATAATGATTCACAAAGGCCCAAATAGCCCAATAAATCCCCTTAGGCCGGCCATTTAGAGGAGGGTAGTGAACTTGGCTTAATTGCAAGTTTGCCACTCCATTGTGAGGTGGTATAAAGACATCTTTATAGCCATTTCATCCTTAGGGTTTTCTAGGGAGTAAAGATGAGAACACAAACCTCCCTTTGCTCTCAAAGAGGTCGGCCAATCTAGAGGGGAAAATCTAGCAATCTTACTTCCTCTAGGTCACTCATTTCTCCTTCAATATGCCTTGGTGTGGAGACTTAGAGGTTCTCAATTTTGGGAACTTGGAGAAACCTTTTCATCCATCCAAATCCATGGATCTAAGATGCAAGGAATGAAGGCCCTCTCTTTGGGTGATTAGCCTTTGCTTATGCAAAGAGGAATCTACAAAGGTATTGATTTCTCAACTCACTTTGTTTTGAGTTGAGTCTTGGTTCACCTATCTACTAGGCTTTGAAGTTCATGGGTTAAGTTTTGTTTTTGAGTGCATATAAACATGATTCCGCCTTTTAATTGTTAATTGCATGTTGTTGATGTTGCTCAAATGAACTTGTTTTTCACAAATCTTCCTTCAAGTGGTATCAAGAGCCTAAGTCTAGTAGTTGGTGAATCCTTTTGGGTTTTGTAGTTCATAGTTTGTGATTTGAATGTTGTAATTGTTACAAGATTTATTCTTGCTTCTTTGAATGTAAATTTTGTTAGAAAATTTGCCATCTCAAATGTTGTAGATGTAGTTCATATGAGCATGAATTTTGGAGCTAAAATTTGGTGCCATGTTTTTGGGGAAATTCGGCCAAATCCAAAGGGTGGATTTTTGGATTCTTGTTTGACTTGTTAAAAGTGTTTTAAAGTGACTTTTGGAACCCCTATGTACCCTAGTATGGTTGTATGTTATTTCCCTTAAGTTTGAGTGGTTTTGGTTTGTTTTGGGTGAAGAATGTTCATGGAGCTCTTATGGGTTTTCATGGATGTTCTTCATTGTTCTTGATATGTTCTTGCCAAGAACAAAAGGTTTGGTGTTTTGATTCAAAGTTTTGATTTATTTCATAAAGTTTTTGTTTTGAAATATTTCTTATGTTTAAATATATTAGATATTTATTTTGAAAAATTAAAGAAATTTTAGTGGGTAGGTGTGTAATGATTTATTCCATTTCACACACCCCACTTACAAAAACTTTGAAATTTTTTTTAATACTTTGCTTCAATGGCCGGCCACCCTACTCAATTAGGGTCCTTGTGGGGCTTTTATGCAATTATATAAAGTTTTGATACTTTTGTGTATTTGCATTTTGACCCAAAAGTTTACGTTTTTACGTAAAGGTCCAAAATCACTAAAAGGACAAATTGTTTTGCTCCTTTAATGAAGTTTTAGTTTTTTGTGGAAATTTTTGGGTTCTAGTTGTAATTACATGAAGTAGTGGACTTTTGTGTTTTTACAAAGTGACCCCAAAAGTTTAAGTTTTTGCAAAATAGCCCAAAAGTTGAGGTTAATTGCACTATGGCCCAAACAAGTTGAGGTCATAGCATTTTGGCCCAAATTAGGTAGAGAACAAAATTGTTTTGTCTCTTTAAATGAGAATTGGATTTTCATTTCATTCAACTCCATTTAAATCAATTCTATGGATACAAAAACCAAATGAAAATGTTGCATTTAAGTTTAATTAGTTAAAGCGTTAATTAATTAAAGAAATGGTGATTATGAACCTAAGCCTACTATAATTGAGCTATGTGAAAGGCCGTTTCAAATTTGTTTGAACCATGGGAATGTGTAGATTAAATTTTGGTTGTAATTTGATATGATCAATTGTTGTAAAAGAGCATAAGCTCTTCTTTACTTTAAAGTAATTTGATTTGATCAATTGTTGTAAAAGAGCATAAGCTCTTATTTACTTTGAAGTACTCCTTTCTTGTTTTATTCGATATGCATGAAATTGGAGTAGTTGGGTCCAACGCCCAATAAGACAACACGCCTTAATGTGATTAAACGCGTAACTAAAATCAATCTCCATCCCTAGACCGAGATTCAACACTAGGCTCGTGTTGAATCGAATCAAAGGTTCATAGTCATCCTAAGGCCCTAAGGCAACAATATAGTCCATCAATGAATGCAAACCTTATGTTAGTAGTATCATATACTCTTGCTTTAAAAACCGTTTTAAAAGCTTAGTGGGAGTATTATATACAACTAAATCAATCAAATGGACCAATAGTTGTAATAGGACCAAAATGTTTTAATTGGATTAAAATGTATGTTTATATATGATGAGACCTAAAACCCTCAACAAACCATTATTAAGTTGATAAGCGAGAGATGCTTTGAATATCTCTTCGTAGGCCTTCCACCGTGGTGGGCTCCAATCGTTTGTGACTCATGCACCGGCTTCACCCTATAATGGGGAAGTACAAAGTATGTGCTTACATCCAGGAGGAGTCCATAAACATATGATGAGGTGAGTGTAGACAACGAGTATGACCAACATGATATAATTCTGAGGTTGTGCTTGAACCTCTACATAAACTAAGCATGGTGGGAATAACTTAACTAAGTGCAATGGTGCCAACATGATATAATTCTGAGGCATTCATTCTCTAGAGGCCAAACTAGATGGGTAATTACAAGAGTTATAAATGACTAAAGTGTTATTCTCTCATCATTATTTTTGCTAACCAAAATGATATAATTCTAAGGTGGGCTTGGTAATGGTGAGTCTCCCATACCCTGCTAAGAGTTCAACAAAACTCTCGAATTCCGATGAGGGAAATGGAATTTGCCAAAAATAGTGGGTGGTGTTATTTGATTTAAAGACCCGAATCAAATGGCTTAAAATCAATCAATTTATATTCGTTATGTATTTGTTTACCAATATATTTGCAAACGCTATCCAAAACTTGACAAAGAAAAACCGAACGCTTTAGTTTCCGAACTTGGTACCACAATCCCATAGATTGTCTTGAATGGATTGTAAAAGTACCTAAGTAGTCTCATCCTCACAATCTTCCTATTGATAATGTATCAATGGAAGAACATGTTAGATAAGTCTACCATGAAGAGGACAATGCAAACTCTAGTGCTTGTCTCTTTGTTACACGAACAAGGAACTTGAGAAGTAAGCACAAGGGCATGGACATTTTATGTGCCATGATTCTTCACTTACAAATTGTTGTATGAAGAAATGAGAGTTGCCTTGAACAACTCTTGAAAGTTTGTTATTATGTTTAGAACATAATGGTTGGTTGACAAAAATAGTCCATTTATATGGACTTATGATGATTTTGAATCATTGAGTGTTGAAGTGTTAAACCACTTAACGAGACGGAAACTAGGCAAGGACTTCACCTTTGTGTCCCTATGGTTCACTAAGTTTATTGTAAACTATATAGTGAACAATAACCACACGCTCTCCAAATCGTTTGATATGTATAACACATTTGAAATAAGTTTCAAGAGAGATAGTGGGAGTTTAGGGACCATGACTATTGTAGTCAAAAGGGAAGTCAAATGAAGAAGGCAAAATAACTCCAAGGGAACAAACTTTCTTTATGAAAGGATGGACATTGGAAGGGGTATTTGCAAGAAATGTCTTGCAAGTGTCAAGAACACACATTTTGAAGGTGTTGTAAAATGTTCTTGAAAAGTTCATAACAATTGGTTCTTCTACTTGAATGCATGATTCTGTATTAGTAACTATGTTTTACAATTGTTGTAAAAGTGTGCTAATAAGAAGTAGAAGATTAATGAGAGAAGAGAAAGTACTTCACATTCCAAACGTGAATCGAATATAGATCTCTGCGAAAGCGGATTGTACTTACTTCCTCATATGAACTACCAAAGAAATTGGAAAATACTAAAGATTGTCTTTACATTCCAATTTTAAGGAACTTAAATCCGTCACTATAGTAGAGATGGATGAATGTTTTGTTTGACAAAACATTGTTCTTTATTAATCAATAATTAGATTATTGTAATAGGTTGTCTCTATAGTAGAGATGATGTGGTAGTTTAACTATTTAGAATACGATGATGCTTAAAACCCAAAAGGTTGCAAGGTAGTGACTAATCCCAACTGAGTTGTGATACCTCTAAAACATAAGTTACGAGTTGGTCATAGATGGATGCTTTGGATTGTTAGATCCGGATCCAATACCTTCTTGTTAAAATTGTATAGAGGCGAAATGTTCGAATCTTTATTCTTTTGGAAAGAAGAAAGAATCACAAAGTTGTCGAGATTAATTCACTTAGATGTTAGTGGCACTTATCCACAACATAATACTACTCATGTTGTATGACATTCACCGAAGATCACTCTCGGTTGGACTATAGTTTATTTTGAATAAACACAAGTCCGAATACTTTGCAAAAGGTTTCAAAGAATTCAAGAAATGTAAGTTGATGAGTAAGACGTCTAAAGTATTTACCTCCTTGGATTTGATCCAAGGAAAGATAACACTTTAGATGAGTTTCCTTGAAAGATATCAAGGAAAATAGCATCATAAGATAATGAATTTCTCCATTAGGAGAAGAACGAACTTGAATAAAATTTAGTTCGTTGGATGTTATCTATTACCCATATATAGGATATATATACTTCTAAAACAATATGATTGTCAATTAGAAGATCTTCCAAAATTTTCATAACTCCATAAGATGTAGTTGGAAAGAAAGACAAATCTTAAACATGTTAAGATTTGGGGTTGTGTGCTAAGAAGCAATATTTGTTTGATATGATCAACAAATATAACAACCTAGTTCCTACACCACAAGCTCCAAGGTAGTCGAGAAGGATATATAAATCGTCTCAGTTGAATGGTTTGAACTTTATGACTATGTCATAGAGTTACACCTCTTAATTCGAAAGAAATAAGAATGAAAATCCTTATGACTACACTGAGTGTATATATATGACATATACTCAAGGAAATGGTAAAGTACCATTTGAATCGAAATAATGAAACCTTAATAGCTAATCGGTAGCTTAAGGTGACTACACTCAAAGAAAATGGTTGACTTTGAAGAAACCGTCTTTGACATAGTCTTAGTTTCAATTAATTCGAAGATTGCAAGAAACAACTAAATGGTGATTCAATGTTTGGACATAATATGGGTTTCCGAAACCATTATCAAGATAGTCTTGATAATATATGTCTAAAACTAAGAATCACAAGACATATAAGTTGTAGAGATCCATCCATCATGAATCTCAGCAAGTTAGTGGGAGCTATAAGCATCTTATGAGAAAAAGGATCAAATCGTTTGATTTCTCATAAAAATGTAAATGAATCTTTTGTTTACTAGGTTTACAAAAGATTAGTGGGAGTTAATCATATTCCTAAATTTGAATATATATATACATGATATATATTAATTTTGAAAATGAAAGGAATTCTTCATCGTTAAAGTTATGACTTTAAACATTCTATAATGATAGAATGTATATGGGAGACATAGTCTATATACATGGGATGGAAATCTATAACGATAGATTTCAAGATATAATTGGATTATATCAATCCCTAAAATAGACAAGAGATGCTAGGAAGTTTCTCATATGATGATAAACTTCAATTAGAATGACAATTCTAGTGAGACTAGGAAGTTGTTCTTCTCAAAGGGAATGTACCCTTTGACTCCCAATGAAATAATGCGTAAATAGAATCCTTTATGCATACGCAGAAAGGTGATTTATGTATTTCATATTGTATGAAAACATTGATATAAGTTGTACCTAGAACGGTACAAGATGATATCAGTGCAAGCCCAAGATCAGAACCATGGCAACTGTCAAGTGAATCCTTAGGTATTTAAAGAAATACTAAGGATGGATTCCTCAAGAATGAGGAAGAATTAGAGTAACGTAATGGAAGCGTAAATGTATTAGATTATGAATCTAATCCATCATAGAATATCTCTTCATTATGAATGAAGTGATAATGAGATATCTCTTTATTATGACTAAAGAGATATTTGGGTGGAAACGTTAAAAGTAATGACTTTAATGTGTTCCATCAAATATGCAAAATATATTACCATATAGAAGCTTACAACATTGTTGTTTGGATGGGAAAGTTCATTTATGAACTCTCCATTCGGTTCCAACCAGAAAGTGTATGACACTAATGGGGCGATAACTCAAGCCAGGGAATCAAGGTCTCATCAAGGTCCGAACTCAAATGAGAGACTGAACCACATGATTGAGAATCATGTATAATGGTGACGTCGTTATTCTCAAGGTTGCTTCTATGGATAACATATAGATATCCATTGTCTAGGCCTACTACTCAGCCATTTATGAAATGACTACAGAAGAGGTATCATCACTGATGACTAAGCTGATTGGCTCTAGTGCAAGTGGGAGATTGTTGGAAATGTGCCCTAAAACCAATCATATGATGATACTTTAAGGACATTTCACATGTTAAACTAATCTAGTTTAATATTAAGGGCAAACATTATTGTTTGAGCCATCTCATATAAATGTTATATGCTTAAACGATAAGTCCAAGGAATATGTGATTGGGAGAATGCGATCTAAAGAAGTTAGATTCATGAGACCATTCTTTCGTAGACACATCCTAAACGTTCCTGATCATAGGATTGCCAATTGGGCATTGACAGTCCGTTAAGATCAGTACGTGCTGTGTCTTCTCTCAGGGAGAGTGACTAGTCTCGAGTCATTGGTGTGAGTGACACCAAGACAAGCATGTAGGTGCTCAATAGAGAATGAGTTCACTGAACACGATCAACGAGGAGTTCTCATATTCATGTCACATGAGAACTCATGGTTGGGATAATGCAAAGTAGTCCTTTAACCTGAGGCATCACAGCTGTCTTGTGGTTAGGTACTTGATCTTTGATTATGTCAAAGTCACTCTATCAGGGTGTCCACGGCATCGTCGGGGTTAAGCCACTTAGCCATGGAGGCAAGTGAATGCGCAACAAGGGATCTCTAACCTTCAAACTGTTTGAGGGTGAATACTCTATGATATGATTTAGAATCTCTGGCCAGAGTATGAATGAGATGTTGGAATGCGTTCCAGATCACATTCAAGGTAATCATATAAGTACAAGATTCACATTGGATAGAAGACATGAATAAACTATCAAACCAAACAATGTGGTCAAGAGTATTGTATTAGAGAAAGACCGTATTGCATTTGTAATCCTAAAACTGAATAGGTTCTCCACCTCTTCTGATTAGCTTGGGTAACCATGACATGTTGCTAGGCGTCAACCATGGTTTGTGGAAGCCCTAAACGTGTATAATCACTAACGGGAGAATTGAAAGTAAGTTTCAATTCACAATCGATTTGAAAGAGTTTGAATCGCCCACTGCCTCGCTAAAAGGAACCTAATGGATCGTACACCGTGTAAGGTAGAGATTGAAGATTCAACGGAGATGAGTAAGAATAATTAAATGGTTTAATTATTTATGGCAAGGATTAATTAATATGTTAATTAATCAAACGAATAAGTTCGTTAAAGACCTCGGGATAGTTTTGGACCTTAAGGCCCAATGGGCTTCGAACGTCAAGTCCATTGACTTAAGTTGTATGACAACTTAATGAATAATGATTCACAAAGGCCCAAATAGCCCAATAAATCCCCTTAGGCCGGCCATTTAGAGGAGGGTAGTGAACTTGGCTTAATTGCAAGTTTGCCACTCCATTGTGAGGTGGTATAAAGACATCTTTATAGCCATTTCATCCTTAGGGTTTTCTAGGGAGTAAAGATGAGAACACAAACCTCCCTTTGCTCTCAAAGAGGCCGGCCAATCTAGAGGGGAAAATCTAGCAATCTTACTTCCTCTAGGTCACTCATTTCTCCTTCAATATGCCTTGGTGTGGAGACTTAGAGGTTCTCAATTTTGGGAACTTGGAGAAACCTTTTCATCCATCCAAATCCATGGATCTAAGATGCAAGGAATGAAGGCCCTCTCTTTGGGTGATTAGCCTTTGCTTATGCAAAGAGGAATCTACAAAGGTATTGATTTCTCAACTCACTTTGTTTTGAGTTGAGTCTTGGTTCACCTATCTACTAGGCTTTGAAGTTCATGGGTTAAGTTTTGTTTTTGAGTGCATATAAACATGATTCCGCCTTTTAATTGTTAATTGCATGTTGTTGATGTTGCTCAAATGAACTTGTTTTTCACAAATCTTCCTTCAGCCCCTTCTCTTATACCCGGCTGAGATGGAAACGCGTGGAGTGGACGGAAGAAGGAAGGAGTTTTCTCTTCCTTTTCTGTATAGAGCAAGAATGGAGGGGTGTGGCGTGCATGCAAATCCATCATACTCAACCCCTTAAAAATTGGACAAATTTGGGGGAAGAAACAAATAAAAATCGCAATAAAGTTAATGCAAGCTCAAATTGTAAACATGGGAACATAAACTTGTATGCAGCACATATGATGCACATGAGCCTAATTTCAAAAACATCTTAAAAAACTTAAGTCTTTGAATTCTACCCAGGATAAGTCAAATAAGAACTTGCATTGTGTTGCAATCATATTAAAAACTGGCTCTTACAATGTACGAATGATTAAGTAGCAATTCAAATGACTCCCTCTCAATAAATCTAATGAGAAAATTGACCAATACTATCAAGTCTCGACAAATACGAAACTACGTTGAGAGAGCAACGCTATAGATGGTGATCGTGACTCCATCAAAAGCAACTATTGGAATGAGAGAATGGTAGAGGATAGAATGCTTTGATTTTTTTTTTTTTGTTTTTTATTTTCAGATGAGTGTAAAGATAAATTTACCTATTGAATTGGGTCTGTGAAAATAATTTAGATAATAAATTTGAATTTAAAGAGATATTGATAATTCAATTAAAAATAAAATGGATATAAAAAAATTTAAATGAATTTAAATAAAATTACCCAAATCCAATTCGTGTCACATTTTGCCCATAATCGTTAAACTCCATTATAAATCCGCTAAAATTATTTACTTTACATAAATATGACCTATTGTTACTCCGATACGTTCCAGTGTAAAATTTTTGTTTGACTTTTTGTTTATTCTTATTTTTTTTATGAATTTGTCTATTCATATTTTGAAAAGAGGGTTTTTATTAAAAAGTCTGTTTTTTAATTAATTTTTCAACCACAGTCGTGCGACAAACATCTCAACAGTAGTGAGTCCCATTTTTTATATAAATAGTTTTGATAAAATTATTACCGAATTTTGACGGCAAGGACGAAGTGAGGCACAAGTTTAGTTTCATGAGATCAAGTGGTAAACTTTTAGTTTTAGAGGACTAAGCGAGATTGGAGTTAAAATTGAGGGACATAGATGTGATTAAGCATTTTTTTGTGGGAACTTTAATCACAAGCTTTCTATACTGTTCACTTTAACGAAAAACCATATTTTTACACTAAAAACTCAATTCTGATATTATTCACTTTACCTTTATTTTGTCCTTATCGTTAAAACTCAAAGTTTTCAAACATTTTTCATTAGTTTTTCTTTCTTTTTTTTTTAATAAGAAAAGAAAAGTGTACAACTATGCAACCAGTTGGAGACTATTCTAATTAAGTTTGTGGAAACTTTCTCATATATATTCTTCTCCGTCCAAAGGACAGTATATAGTGTTCAAAAACACTGAAAAAGAAATAGAGGTGATAAAGCATAACTTTCTACAGTAGGAACTAAATCCTAATAGGAAACAAATCTCACTAATCACAATTAATTACAAAATGGGAAACTCACAATGTCACGTCCTCTCAGGATGGTGCATAGATGTCTTTGATGTCCAAGTTGCCAAGTGAGTTGTTGAACGCCTATAACATTTACCAACGCATTTTCCAATTTATCTTCACTACTAACAAATAGAAACTGAATGATTTCTGCCTTCATTAGCTTGTGGTTCCAATACTCGGCGATGTCCATCTTATAAACGAGTCTCCCATGAACTTGATCTATATTTTTCAGCAACATCTCCGAGTTGACAGAGCTAAACAATGATGTAGGATTTGTCTTGGGTGACTCTGAAAGTGGAGGAGGTTCCATGTTGTACCACGCATAGAACTCAATGTTAAAGCCCTCAGTTTCACGTTTGAACTTGGACATATATGTGTTGGAAATTGTTTTGGCTACCTAAGAAGTGGAATGCCTTTTTGGCTATGGGTTAACGGTTATGGCAACCAAGTGTAAGAAGCCTATTTACACAAGTGTAGCATGGTGTGAAGGAAAAATAGTTTCTCTATTTATGGGTAACGATTTTCATACTTTGTTTATCTTTTTCATAGCTGTTTTATACTTTCTTTTTATCTGCCATGGAGTGGTTATTCAAAGCTAGTTTATACATATGCTTACTTCGATCAAATCTATGTATTCGGTTCTAAGTATGTATATTTCTTTGAGTTGGTTGTTTTAATTATAAAATATGAAAGGGCTATGGATAATACCCTAGTTTAACAATTCCAATTCAATGTCCTTTTCCAAACTACTTATTACTTATGTATATTATGTTAATTTAATTGAGAATAGATAAAGTTTATTATGTTCATATGTATCTGCCGCTGGTTTCAAACTATCAAACTATATATATATATATATATATATATATATAGTTATCTTTTTCTGCATTTGTATATACTGTAACAAAACCATACTTGGTCTTCAGTTTTTTATGCACTATATATATCGTTTTAGTTATATTAAATGAATAAGCATGTTGGTAAATGGTTTTATGTACAGTTTAATTTATACATATTACTTGAATGGTTTTGAAGGCAAATGACTTTTGAATAAGCACTATATGTGTTTGCTATATACAAAACTATTTTGTACAGCATTATAGTTCAACCAAATTACTTTTGAATTGAGTAGCGTAGAACTAATGAGCTTAAGTGTGTTGCTTAGTATTAAAATTCATACCATGCATTTGGTAATTTTCTTATACTTGTGAATAGGAGCTTATCACAATTGTGGTTTCTTGTGTTAATATCTTGGAGCAATGCTTTGGAATCCAGGTAGGTATAATATGGTAGACCTTTACATAGATTGATTTTATTAAATTTCATGAAGTGTTATAATATTCTTGATCTTTTTGGTTGATTAATGTGGTTGGATATTAATTGGGTAATTGCTTCAGCTGAGTGTTTATTTGTTATTGATTATACTGGAATGCGATCCGTCACTACTACAAAAGTGGCTTATTGTGTCAGTGGTTGGTGTTGGTTTTATATAATATATTGACGGATAAGACATTTTCGACACCCTCTTTACATGGTGTCGGAATTATTGTTGGTTATAAATGACATAAATTGTCTATTCACTTGTAACCGACATAGACTGTTAATGTTGCTTATAACCGACATAACTTTTAATCTTTTTAAATGGTGGTGTCGTATGAAAAGAAAGCTGTATCGCTTTCAACCAACATAAAGTTAGTGTCAGTTAAAAAAATAATTGTGTGGCTTCTACCTGACATTAATAATTATTTTTAAATATTTTAAAACCCGGTGTCGGTTGTAGCCGACACTAATAATTATTTTTAAATTTTTTAAAACCTGATGTGATAAATAATAGCACTCAAATTAAACCCTCTTATTGACAATTGTAGTAAAGATGTAAGTAGGGATCATTCTAGGCCGAGAATTAGGAGGGATTGCTAATCTAATAAAAACTAACTCGAGAATACAAAACTAGGCTTGAAAACACTTAAATAGACTTAAAGACTCTTAACTAAACTTATATGACTCAAAACAAACTAAAGAAACTCAAAACAACACAAAACAATCAAATAGACTCAAACTAGACTCTAGAACTTAATTTGGACGAAAATAGAATTGGTTTTGACTCAAAACACTTAAAAACACATAATACGACAAATTCTAACTAATTTGACACAACAAAGTAAAGGGGATTGGGTTTTTGACAAATTTAGAGTAAAAACAAGTAACTTAAAGCCTTAAACAAAGTTTGGACGAATTTGGGAAAAACTATGGGTGATAAGCTAGCTAGAGGATTCTTTTCCACACATGATACATTTGAACACAAATTGATTTCCAATTGCTTTCCCAATAAACCAAGAACCTCAACACCCCAGATTAACTGTGACATCACTAATTAACCCTCAGATTTTCCATTAGTTATTGGATTGGATGACATCATTTGACAACCCAAAGCATTCTTCAAAAGTTCCCTGCATGACATCATAATAGAGATACAATCAAAGATCATTACGTTCTATGAAAATCATAAGTATTGACAAAGCATTCGTAACTATGACATCATGATACTCATGCCAAGAATTTAACTTAACATGATTGTGATAAACAACCCTTACTACTTGTGAATATAAGTTTGTAACGATTATGTGAAACTCCCTTATATTCTAGCATCAAATTCATGCATGCAAACTAAGTATGCATCCTTCATCAACACACAAGAATAAGTTCTTAATCAAACAGTTAAGTAAATTGTATTCACGATTTATGAAATCACAACTGAAAGTAATCAATTCATATTGCAAATATAATCATGGTTTCAAAGTCTCCTCTAGCCAAAACAAAATTAGTTCCTCATGTTCACAATTAAACAAAGAAAAATTAAATTAAACATTGTAAACAAAGATTGAATACACCTAGAAATGCTCCAACAATCCAAGCTTGAATGGCCAAAACGTCCAAGGCTTCTCCTCTCTTCTTTCTCCTTCTTTGCTGCGGCACAAGGGTGTTTGGGTATGAATTATGGTGATGGATGGATAGGTTGGATGGTGGTAGGGGGTGGATGATGGCTAAATGAATAGAGAGTGATGATTTATGAGTATCGATGTCTAGAATCCCTAATATGTGCGGCATATTGTGTATATTTAGAGGGAGAAAGGTTAAGGCATTAATTAATTAATTTGGGAAGGTTTTAAGACTCCAAATCCTCCAAGAAAAGGGTAACAAATCAGAATCCTAAGAGAGAAAAGGAAGGGAAGTTGCGGCATGGACAGAAAATAGGAAATAGGAAAGGGAAATGTGATTCCTTGCACGGCAAGGAAGGGAAAAAGGAAAGGGAAGTGCGGCAACCTTCTTTGGCTGGGATTAATGCTTCTAAAACTTATATTTAAGTGTCCCAAATCAATTAGGAACCCTCCTTGCAGCTGGGAATTAAGTAGGAAAAGATTAGGATTGACCAAGTCAAAACAAGGAAGTTTGACTCATGTTTCCTTCTTTGTGATTGATTCCTTTTCTTCCAAGTCTTGAATTAATTTCTTCCATCTCCTTAGCAGATTCCTAGCCTCCTTTGGACTTCAATTTCGTCCATCCATCTTGCTCCAAGCATATGCTATCCAATCCAAGCCCAAAACTGCTCCAAAATGCACTTTCTTGCCATTTTAGTCAATTGGACCTACAAACACACGAAAATAGCTTAAAATACTAAAATAACTAAGAATTAACTAAGTAAATTCAAGGAATTAAACTAACAAAGTCGCATAAATATGCTTCTATCAAAACCCAGTGTCGGTTGTAGCTGACACGTTGGTGTTCTTTATATGCCCAGCCCCGTGTCTTCTTCTTTCTCTCTCACATCTTTCTTATTTGTTCTTCTGCAACTTCGTTTATTCTTTCTTCTTCATAGTAAGTTTTCTTGCTTCTAGTATTTTTGTTTTCTCCTCTTATGTTTAATTTTTGTTTACAATTTAATTTTGTAGGGATTTTATATGAGCTGGTTGAGTACATAAAGAATTGATCGACGATGGAATTCCTCCATAATTCAAGTTTCTATCACTAAATTCCTTAAATTTTAAATTGTATAATACACAAGTTTATTTATTTAAAAATTTTAATTTAAGTAATTAGATAAATTTGTAGTATTTATGTTAAATTAATAAATATTTAGTCAAATTAATTGATTTTGTCACTTGAATTGTTATGAGAAATTGCAAATAAATAGTATTTATAATTTTGGGGGGAAATTTAAAATTTTGAGGGAATTTTTAAATCGTGACAAAAAAATTTTGGGGGGGGGGGGAATTTAAAATTTTGGGAGGACTTTTGTCGCCATTCTTAGTGCCGTCAGTTATATCCGACAGTAATAGTTTAATATTTAAAAAAAAAAAAAACTTGCTGTCGATTTTAACCGACAGTAATACAAATTTTCCATAATAAAACCTCTCTCTCCCTTCCTTGCACCGTTGCCTTCTCCCTTCCCCCTTTCCTTTTCCTCTCCTCCTTCTTTCCTTCTCTTCTCTTCTCCCCTTCTCCCCTTCTCCTTCTCTCTTCAATCACCATGGATGAACAATTCGAGGAGCAACATTCAAAACCAATACGTTTTAAATTATTTGTATTACATTCATTTTGTGTTTTATATTTTGATTATGTTATTAATTCAAGTTTGTATTTTGAAGCTTCACTTGAGATACCTTATCAAATATTATGCATAAATTGAAAATTGGTCTTTGTTTAGAGCTTTTATGTAGGTTTTGTTTTTGTAAATATGCATCACAAATGTTTTTTTGTTATTAACAAGGAACAATGCCTCAACAAAGGACTTGGAGCTGTGGAATCCTAAATTGTATATTTTTCCTTGACAAAGGATTGGAGCTTGATTAAGGAGGATGAAAAGGAAGTCGAATGTAGGTATATTTTTTCTTTTTCTTACAAATTGTGTAATTAGTAAAAGATTATAAACATAATTAATGAACTTTTATATATATGAATATATGTTTCTTACAAATTGTATAATTAATGAACTTTTAAAAAAAGAAAAATTATTATCAGTTAGAAACTAAGACAAGCTTTTTATTTATTTTTTATTAATAGTTAGTGGTGTCGCTAGCTTATGGGCTACACTATTTTGGTTATTTTGTTAATCGAATTCTTAGGTGGTGTCGGCTAGGACCAACACCAAACTGCTCCATCCGACAATATTTGTCAGTACTTAATGTCACCTATATCCGACGTCAAACTTGATGTCACTAGGAATGGTGTCAGTTCTATTATCCGACATTACATGAGTTTATGTCAGTTTTTGCCCAAATATCCAACAGAAATTATGTTTTCTTGTCTGTTTTTGGACCGCCAGTTATAGTTAATTTTGTAGTAGTGCATTGATAATATGATGTGATATATGTGAAACACGAGTTGAGATTATTTGCACATCACTCATGTGTGAGAAGTGGTTGAAACTTCGATGTTGAGAAAGGAACTAGAAATGAGGGTAGTGGGAAATGATCTTTTATGTAGTTGAGCCAAACTCTTAGTAGGTACCAAGTCTTAGGTGAGCCCACAGTGAATAGTTTCTTTTAATTCGGGATTGACGATGAAGGGGTTTGGCAAGACGACTAACAAAATAGAAAATTGGGATGATGAGTTACGGGGGCTAGTTCGTATAATTAGTCACTCGAGATCAAGTGGTATAAGTACGAAATGAGACGTACAAGGTTTGGGTGTTTAGTTATATAGATTAACGGGTAGAAGAAGAGTATTGTATTGCGCTCTTGCAATGTTATTGATAAATAATTTCATACTTGATTATATGGCACTTAGTTTAATATTGTCAACCTACTATGGTAAGGTTATGTCCTTACTGAACAGTTGAAGCTCACCCCTCTATTGTTATGCAAGTTTACGAACTAAACAATTGAAAGGGTAGGCGGAATGAGAATGAATTAGATGTGAGGCTAGAAATTTAATTTATTCATTTTCTTTGTAGCTTTGTAAAGAATTCTTGAATTTTTTTTTATAAGAAGAATAATTTTTCACATGTTTCAATTCCCTTTATTATTTAATTTTTAGCTTGCGCACATGATTTAGGTTCGAGATGTTTCATCGACCCTGGGTCCGAGGCGTGACACCACCACTCATTTTTTGTCCCCACTTGAATGTTGCTTTCAAATTGTGTGAAGAAAAAAGTCTTCCCCTCCTTTAGCTTATCAAATCCTGTTACCATATTTCTAGTGTGTTGCCAAATCTCAAACCCCCTACCATATGGTGTGCATATTGTGTTCACTAGTTTTGATGCACATATGTCATATGTAATTTCAGGTTTGTGAAACATAACATGGAGAAAGTTGATAAGTTGATATTATACTATATATTTTACCTTTATCTTCGTATTAATTTATTAGTTATTTTGGTGAGATTTTAATACTTTGAATTATATTTTTAATGTAGGATATTTGACTTTCTCTGGAGCAAAAAGTAGCCAAACGGATGAATTTGGAATGATTCTAATTGAAAGATGTTTGTGATTTTGTTGATTTGTTCGTATCAAAGTTCTAGATTTTTCTACCAAGCGGTTTATTTATGGCAATGAAATAAAGGAGCAGCGTGCAGTGCTGTCAAAGTGACGTTTTGGGCTTATGTGGGCTTTTTGACGTCCAAGATGATGTCTTTTGGGTTTGAGGCCTTCTGCAATTATGTTCGGGACATCTCAAGCTTTAATTTTAGTCATTTTGGACCCCTGAAGAACCAGAAACGTGGCTGCTTTGAGGCTGTGCAGATTTTGGACGAATTTTACTAGTCAATTTAGGATTATGCTTCTCAATTTATTTTAATTTATTTGGTTTCCTAGTATTATTCTAAGACATTTTCTAGGTAGGGTTTTATTTTCTAGTAGTATAAATAAGGCTTTTTAGCCATTAGGGTTTTTAAGACAGAAAGAGAGGAGAAGAACGCATTAGTTTTGGAGAACTTGCTAGGCCTTGATGATTTGTATTTCAAGGTGTTTTCTATCCTTATTTTTAATAATATTTTGTTTTATGATTGTTAGTAACTAATTTCTGTTTGCTAGGCCACAAGCCTTAGCAAGAATATGTAGTTTCTTTTCAATTTGCTTATGATATTATGCATGTATGTTTTGAATTATTAATCACTGGTTTAAACTATCTAATTGTCTTAATGCTTAGTTACCATTAGGATGTTTAGAAAAATAATTTGATGCAATTTTGGTTGGAGGTCGATCCCTGAAAATACCACGTCTTAAGGGTTGTATGGTTGCTCAAAAGGTTTCACAAAGCTTAATGAGTAGTGTATGTTTACATTTGATCTAAATACCATGGACGGGTTGCATGTTTGATATACGCTCTATGTTGGGGGTCCAAGTAGGCATACTTTAGGAAAACCTAAACTTCAAAATATGCATGTGTAATTCATAAGTAATTGGATGAACTACATAGAATTGTTAAGGAGACGGTGGAATCCTAGGCCTTATTTAATTTTCAAAAACTGTTTTCTTTTAGTTTATTTTATTTTGTCATTTTATTTAATTATTTTCTATTAAACTCTTTTTTATTATTTGAAATCACAAGCTCACCTTTTTCCAAAACTTTATTTTAAGTAATTAATTAAGATTTGGTTTGATGTAAATTATTCATTCAATCCCTGTGGAGAACGACCTTGCTAGAGCTGCTATACTTACCTTGTACTCTTGCAAGTATTTAAAGTGTTGCAAGTATTTAAAGTGTTTTTAACCCTACTTTTGCAGGTGGTAAAAATCTCTATCAAAAGTACCTATAATGATTTGTCACAGTGGGAGGCAGGTTACATCCGAAAATGAAAAGGAGTACATAGGCGGTGAAGAGAAATGAGGTGCTGGGAACATGTTGCAATTTCCAAGGCCTCATGATTCTTCTGATGTCATGCTAATTTTCTATTAAAGCTAATTTTGATATGTGATTGTTGTGGATTGTGTTCTAATTGTATATGTGATCGTTGTAGATTATGTTCTAATTGTATATGTGATCGTTGTAGATTATGTATGTCATTGTTGTGGATTATGTTCTAATTTTATACATATCCAAATGATTCTTCCGGTATTATCTTAATTCTTCTCATATATCCAATTGTCACTCCAACCTTATATATATGATCATCCTAGAATTGTTGTAATATATCTCAATTGTGTGCAAGTTTAACAATATTGAGTGTTAGGTCAATGGGCGAGTATAGTCTGATAGTTTCAACAAGACATGTGATTGTTGTGGATTATGTTCTAATTGTATATGTGATGATTATGTTCTAATTGTATATGTGATTGTTGTGGATTATGTTCTAATTGTATATGTGATCATTGTGGATTATTTATATCATTGTTGTGGATTATGTTCTAATTTTATATATATCCAAATGATTCTTCCGATGTTATGGTAATTCTTCTCATTTATCCAATTTTCACTCCAACCTTATATATGTGATCATCCTAGAATTGTTGTAATATATCTCAATTGTGTGCAAGTTTAAACAATATTGAATGTTAGGTCAATTGGTGAGTATAGTTCAACAAAACATGGGTTCAAAACTTGCTAGTTTTTACATCTTTTTGTCTTTTTTTTTTAACCCAGCATTATGTTTTACCATATAAAATTCAATTTCTTTTTTTGTTCTATATAATTTAGAGGATGATCTAATTATGTTGAAAGAAAATCTCATAGCAATATAGTTTGAGTCATGACTTTAATTTTTTATTCAAATTTAATGCGGTAATTTTCTTTTATTAAAACTCGTAAACAAGTTTTGTTCTTATGATATAATTGATTCAATACCAAAATTTTCATATATACTTTAAAACTCCATTCTCCTGTTTGATTAAAATTTTCCATGCTAATGTGTCTTAGAAATGCCATAAGTAGCTCCCTGCCCAAGGAGTTTTACATATCATGTGCATACAGTATGCTATTCATGTGCATATAGTGTACGTATCATGTATTTGTACATAGATTTGTATATATAACAAACAATTGGCCATTATTCTAGAATTAGTGACCTTATAATTAATGTATTTGCATATGAATTTGTAATCAATAGCATGTAACCAACAATTGGCCATTATTCTAGAATAAGTGACCTTATTGTTGATATATTTGTACTTGAATTAGCGTATAACTAACAATTGGCCATTATTCTAGAATTAGTGACCTTATGGGCTTATAGTTCATGTATTGTATATAAGCCTAGCAAACGAGTCGTGTTTGTCGTGTTTGTGTCGCTTTCGTGTAACACCTGTTATCTTAACGGATCGTTTCGTGTCACACCCGTTATCTTAACGGTCCTTAACAGATCGGGTCACGACCTGTTATGACCCGCTATGACCCGTTAAGAAAAATGTATTTTTTCCTTAAATTTTCACATACCACACATTGCCACATAAATATTACTTCAAAACAATAAAACACATTTGTCGTTTAAGTACTACATCTACACTTGAAAATAAGAGCCTAATAAACAAACATCCATACACTACTAGTCTATTACAAAATATTAAATGTGCAAGGTTGTGAAGCCTTTCTCAAAAGTTTAAACCTTACCAATGGAACTCAAAGCTTGCTTGTTATTCCTTTTACAAAATCCTCAATTTTCATCGATCATCATGTCACAAGATTTTGTGGTAACCACTAGTGTAAATATTTTAAATTGAAGATCGAATTCATTCATTGTATTCATATAGGGTCAAGGAGTGTAGCTGTAAAAAATCATCAAAATCGGAGTTAAAATAACTGTTAAATTGTGATTTTTCGTTGATAACCGTTGAAAAGTTTCGTTCCATTACTTGATCTCTGAATGTTTGTTTTTTGTGATTTTTGGCTTATGCGATCTTGAAGCATATACAAACAAGTTTTGTCCCATTACTTGATCTCTGAATGTTTGTTTTTTGCAATTTTTGGAGTATACGATCTCGAAGTATATACAAACATTTTTTATGGTTGGATCGTTGAAACTAGTTTCGTAGAATGTGTATCCCTTCAAAACAATAGATTCACTAACACTTAAAAGTTTATTTATTCTTTCATTAAGTATAACATAAGATTTTGTGGTATCCACTAGTGTAAATATTTTAAATTGAAGATCGAGTTCATTCATTATATTCATATAGGGTCAAGGATTGTAGCTGTAAAAAAATCATTAAAATCGGAGTTAAAATAACCGATAAATCGTGATTTTTCATTGATAACCGTAAAAAAGTTTTGTCTCTTTACTTGATCTTTGAATGTTTGTTTTTTGCGATTTTTAGCGTATGCTATCTCGAAGCATATACAAACAAGTTTGACGGTTAGATCGTGGAAATTAATTTCGTAGAATGCGTATCCCATCAAAATGATAGATTCACTAACACTTAAGAGTTTATTCATACTTTCATTAAGTATAACATAAGATTTTATAGTATCCACTAGTGTAAATATTTTAAATTGAAGATCGAGTTCATTCATTGTATTCATATAGAGTCAAGGAGTGTAGTTGTAAAAAATCATCAAAATCAGAGTTAAAATAAACGTTAAATCGTGATTTTTCAATGATAACTGTTGAAAACTTTTCTCCCGTTACTTGATCTCTGAATGTTTGTTTTTTGCAATTTTTGGCGTATGTCGTTGAAATTAATTTCGTAGAATGCGTATCCCATCAAAACGATAGATTCACTAACACTTAAGAGTTTATTCATACTTTCCTTAAGTATAACATAAGATTTTGTAGTATCCACTAGTGTAAATATTTTAAATTGAAGATCAAGTTCATTCATTGTATTCACATAGGGTCAAGGAGTGTGGCTGTAAAAAATCATCAAAATCAGAGTTAAAATAAACGTTAAATCGTGATTTTTCAATGATAACCGTTGAAAACTTTTCTCTCGTTACTTGATCTCTGAATGTTTGTTTTTTGTAATTTTTGGCGTATACAATCTCGAAGTATATACAAACATGTTTGACGATTAGATCGTTGAAATTAATTTCATAGAATGCGTATCCCATCAAAACGATAGATTCACTAACACTTAAGAGTTTATTCATACTTTCATTAAGTATAACATAAGATTTTGTGATATCCACTAGTGTAAATATTTTAAATTGAAGATCGAGTTAATTCAATGTATTCGTATAGGGCCAAGGAGTGTAGCTATAAAAAATCATCAAAATCGGAGTTAAAATAACCGTTAAATCGTGATTTTTCATTGATAATCGTCGAAAAGTTTTCTCCCATTACTTGATCTCTGAATGTTTGTTTTTTGCAATTTTTGGCATATGTGATCTCGAAGTACATACAAACATGTTTGACGGTTGGATCGTTGAAACTAGTTTTGTAGAATGCGTATCCCATCAAAACAATAGATTCATTAACACTTAAGAGTTTGTTTATATTTTCATTAAGAATAACGTAAGATTTGGTGGTATCCACTAGTGTAAATATTTTAAATTGAAGATCGAGTTCATTCATTGTATTTATATAGGGTCAAGTAGTGTAGCTGTAAAAAATCATCAAAATCAGAGTTAAAATAACCGTTAAATCGTGATTTTTTGTTGATAGTCGTTGAAAAGTTTTGTCCCGTTACTTGATCTTTGAATGTTTGTTTTTTGTGATTTTTAGCGTATGTGATCTCGAAGCATATACAAACAAGTTTGACGGTTGGATCATTGAAATTAGTTTCGTAGAATGCGCATCCCATCAAAACAATAAATTCACTAACACTTAAGAGTTTATTCATACTTTCATGAAGTATAATATAAGATTTTGTGGTATCCATTAGTGTAAATATTTTAAATTAAATATCGAGTTCGTTCATTATATTCAAATAGGATCAAGGAGTGTAGCTGTAAAAAATCATTCAAATCGAAGTTAAAATAATCGTTAAATCGTGATTTTTTGTTGATAACTGTCGAAAAGTTTTGTCCCATTCCTTGATCTCTGAATGTTTGGTTTTTGCAATTTTTGGCGTATATGATCTCGAAGCATATACAAACATGTTTGACGGTTGGATCGTTGAAACTAGTTTCGTAGAATGTGTATCCCATCAAAACAATAGATTCACCAACACTAAAGAGTTTATTCATACTTTCATTAAGTATAACATAAGATTTTGTGGTATCCACTAATGTAAATATTTTAAATTGAAGATCGAGTTCATTCACTATATTCATATAGGGTCAAGGAGTATAGCTATAAAAAATCATCAAAATTGGAGTTAAAATAACCGTTAAATCGTGATTTTTTGTTGATAACCGTCGAAAAGTTTTGTCCCGTTACTTAATATCTGAAGGTTTGTTTTTTGCAATTTTTGTCATATGCAATCTCGAAGTATATACAAACAAGTTTGACGGTTGGATCGTTGAAACTAGTTTCGTAGAATGCGTATCCTATCAAAATAATAGATTCACTAACACTTAAGAGTTTATTCATACTTTCATTAAGTATAACATAAGATTTTGTGGTATCCACTAATAAAAGTATAACATAAGATTTGTGGTATCCACTAGTGTAAATATTTTAAATTGAAGATCGGGTTCATTCATTGTATTCGTATAGGGTCAAGGAGTGTAGCTGTAAAAAATCATCAAAATCGGAGTTAAAATAACTGTTAAGTCGTGATTTTTCGTTGATAATCGTCGAAAAGTTTTGTCTCATTACTTGATCTCTGAATATTTGTTTTTTACGATTTTTTGCTGATGTGATCTCGATGCATATAGAAACAAGTTTGATAGTTGGATCGTTCAAATTAGTTTCCTAGAATTTGTATCCCATCATATTCAATGGTGTGTGTGTATATATATATATTTATTAAGTAGATTTAAATGTATTTATTTTGTATGTATAACACTTAAGAGATTGAATGGTATCTATATTTAAGCCGATCCAGTGGTCACCAATTTTTAATATTTAATTTAATATATATATATATATATATAATTATTATAGTTTTTAGGGGTGTAAAATTGTTAAATAAATATATATAATTATTATAATATTTTTTTAGGGTTATAAAATTATAAAATTAATAGTTTGCTTATCGTGTATTGTGTTACCCACGTGTATACCCGAACCAACCCGTTATCTTAGCAGGTGTTTATTGGGTTATCCGATAATGACCCGATTCGTTATCGTGTCGACCCGAACACCTGTTAATTTCATGTTATATTGTGTCGGGTTATCGGGTCGTGTCAAGAATTGTCAGGCCTAATTGTATATGGATTTGTAATCAATGGGCCCACATCCATCTTTAAATGCATTTGTCATTATCCATGAATTTGCATTTACCATCCACTTCTTTTAAAGGAAGTGTTAACGCCTCAACGGCTCTATACTCTCTTTTCCTAGTATATACTAAAACTCAAAATAGCCTAAACGCTACTTCATATTACGGTTTAGTGATATTTCTCTTCACTTGTAAATGATAGATCTTAGTTTCAATCCTCACCAAAGGCGAATTTGAACCACATTATTGCTAGCCCATTATAAGGCCAAGTCTACTCTCTTTTCCTTAGTGTAGATAGTATTGTTTGTTCTAAAAAATAAATAAAAAAAACCTAAAACACAATGTGTTTCCAAATTTGCCCTCACAGTCTTAACTTTTAAGATAATTCTTGTCCCCGAATCCATAATATATTAATTTTTATTCTTCATTATCCCTTTCCCTGTTCTCTCGCAACTCAGCTCTTCTTTATAATAAAAGAAATTTGAATTCTATTTTTCTTTAATAGACGATATTATCTTAGGAGGGGGTGGGCATAGCCTCAAAATGGGCTAGCAATAATGTGGTTCAAATTCACTTTTGACGAGAATCGAACTTAAGACCTGTCACTTACCAATGAAGAGGAATACCACTAGACCGTAGTACTAAGTAAAATTTTGAATTCTTAGAACTCTTGAAATAAACTCTGTGTTTCCTGGATCTCGAAAGAAAGAAAAGGAGTTTGTGGGAGGAAGTTATGGCCATGGCTGTGACCGTGAGAATTAATGTTCATGCTACAATACAAGCTGTTGATCAGTCAAAAAATGAAGTGATGAATAGTCCTGAATTTATTTTCTTTTTTGGACTCTGTTCATGAGCATGTTTGATGTTGCATGCATGATGTTATTGTTGTCAAGCAGCCAAACACCAAAAGAACATTGTCTGAGCTTTTGATGGAGTGTCAATGGTTTATGGTTTTCAATGGGATCATGAAGACCTAGGTGATCATCAAAAAATAGATTTTGGACCATTTTTTTCATGTAATATATGAATGTAACTAGCACTCTTTGGCTATGGCGTACCATAATTCTCAATTTTGCTAACTTTTATTCCTTACGCATGATTGTAAGGAACACCTGAACACACTACAATTTGACACGTTTTTGAGATTTTCTAGATCTTCAACAATGTTTCAAACCCCGCAGGTACAATTTCCTAGTATTTAAACTAAACGGTGAGGGAAATAAATTAAGTAGCTCTTTACTTCTGGTAAATTTGAAGCCAATGCATGTGGAACTTACATACCAAAAGCTTTACTTCTCTGGTTAATAATTTCTTCACAATTTTCTCCATTAGTCTTTCCTAGTATGATGTACACCTAATTATTAATTAGGCTGTGGCCTTCTTCTGTGCATGATAGTCATTTTCTTAAGTGATTATGTTCATAGTCCATCTCCAACACTATTAGTTACATTTTTGCTATTTTAGTTTAGTCAAATGCCCAAATACTATTATAGCTAGCTAATTTAGCATGACTATCTCTAACACTACTAGCTATTTTAACAATATTTTAATATTTAACAGCCTATTCCTTTAAAATATTATTAATTCATCATTCAAGAAAAAATTAAATCCCAACCTAACCCCTATCCCCCTTTCTCTTTGTTTTTTTAGGAAACTTTATTCTAATTCTTGGCAAATATGGACTCGTTTGATTGTACTTTTGAAAGTGCCAAAAGTGCTTCTTAATGAGTAATAGCGTTTCAGTTTAAAACAATAGTTGTTTGGCAAATATTTTAAAGTAATTTTTGTTAGAAGTAGAAGCACTCAGAAACATTTTCTAAGAAGTACCTAGGAGGTGCTTCCTTCTAAAAGTGTTGCACAGAGAAACAAGGGAAGCACTTTGCTCCCTTTAATGATTTTTTTTTCAATTCCAAAATTATCCCTATTTTTTAATTTGCAAAGTCTAAAATGCCATTAAACTTTAAATATCATCAAAACTGCCATCACCAATTTTTTCTAGCGCTTCTATACAATATAGAAGTACTTAGTTGGTTGCATGCCAAACAACAAATTGTTTCTTCATAAAAGCGCTATAGAAAAGTGCTACAAACAAAATGCGCTTTATAGAGTAGCACATCTAAACGAGCCCTATGACTTTTAGACTAAAACCATGAGTAAGATTAAAATTTAATTTTAGTCTCTTGATGACTTTTAGACTAAAACCATGAGTAAGATTAAAATTTAATTTTAGTCTCTTGATTCATTAATTACCTCATTTAGTAATAATATTTTGATGTTATAATCATTTCTCTTTTTCTTTCTAATTTTAAAGTACTAATTGTCACATCCCGAGCCCGACTCCACCACCGTAGCACGATATTGTCCGCTTTGGGCCTCGACTGCGCCCTCACGATTTTGTTTTTGGGAACTTACACGAGAACTTCCCAATGGGTCACCCATCATAGGAGTGCTTTCGCGCGCTACTCACTTAACTTCGGAGTTCCTATGGAACCCGAAGCCAGTGAGCTCCCAAAAGGCCTCGTGCTAGGTAGGGATGGGAATATACATATAAGGATCACTCCCCTGGGCGATGTGGGTTCTTACACTAATTGTATTGTATTATAATTAAAAAATTTATTTCTTTCATCATAATATATTTTGTTGTAAACATTTTAGATAAACTAATTTTTGTTATACAATATATTTTGGGATTTGTTATTAGCACTTTAAAAATCTCATTTGGCATTCCAAACTTTCTATAATTAGAAAGAAAAATACACTTGTGAGGAGTGTAAAATGAAATTTTTGGAGTGCTAATAACAATTCCCTATATTTTGATATCTTTCAATTAGGTACATTAATTCATTTAATATATTTTAGTATATCTATTTCGGTACACACATTTCAGTACAAACGTATATACATTTCGGTACATCTATTCAATATAATACACATCGATACAAATATTTAGGTACATACATTTCTGTACTAATATTTAAATACATTAATTAAGTTTCTTCAAGTTTGAAGATGTTAAATAAAATTAATAAATTAAAAAAACTTTTTTTTGGTAAAAAGAGATTTTGAAATGTGTATATTAATAAATTCAAATATTTAAAGATGAAATAAGGGACTATAATTAATATGTAATTCACCACTAGATTTTCATTAAATTTTATTCTTTTTCAAGGCTTAAAGTAAAAAACCGTATGTTTTTTCACTCTCCCTTCCCTCTTTGTGTTTCCATAGAACGCACAGGTGCTGTCTCTCCGCCTCCCTCTTTCGTTCTCTTCCTTTCTCTCGCAAGTCGCAACAGAGGTTGAGGCTTTGCTTCCGGCACTGACCTCCGCCTGCGCTTCCACTGTTACTCAATAACCAGCCACACTGATTCTCTTATTTTCGGTCTCTCTTGCCATAAGCAACAACAAAGCACCAATTATTATGTAATTTTTGTCTCGTGACTCAAGCCGGATTTTCATTGATCCTCGCTTTATTGGCCAAATCTTTGACTGATACATTGTTTGGCTGGATTTGTTGGGGTATTGCCCGGGTTGTAGAGACTCAAAGAGCAACGGTGCATTAGTCGAAAGGAGAGAGAACGCAAAATTAATATTATTTTAAGTTTAACATTATGCTAAATTCTCTCTCCTCGTAGCTAAATGTGGCTAGTGATTGTTCATTTTATTAATTTATTTAGTCGTTTTTGGTAGAGAGGCAAAGTTTTATTGCCAACAGAAAGTTACATAACAGATGCCGAAAACAGATGTACAGAGGAAACGTGGGCCATCCAAAATAAAACACCAAGAGCCCAACCATACATTAGGCTCAGAAACAAAAGCAAACAGAAAGAAACAGTAAACCCTAGCCTCCTGCAACTGTCGTTGCCGCAGCACCTCTCGATCAGCTCAAACCACCGAACCCATCCAACGCCATAAATCTGACCAAACGACGCCTCAGAGATGGTAGGAAGGAAGACTCTATCATCCAGCAAATAGCTCATCCCCGGTTGCAGCCACCAAGTAGAAGAAAACAAAGAAGCCAATGGGATTCCCACTAACGACATTGCTAATGAAGGCAGACCAAGAGAAGGAGGCGGTGTGAACACCCGAGCTGGTGTGACACAACCTCTCGTGTACCGAAACAAATCGTGGTTAAAAGTGATTGCAAACCGGAATTGGAATGATATTGATGAAGGACGTCGCTAAGTCTGAAAGAACGAAGGACTGAAGATGGAGGGATAGTGGAATTAGAGACAAGAAAAGAATGGTTCTGAGGACATTGGCTACTAGAATTTACGGTTTGTGGGTTGGCAAGATCATTCTAGAGGGAAAGGCTAGCAAGGGGAAATTTGTAGCAGAAGGTAAGGAGGAGAACAACAAAAAGCAGAAAGTAAAGGTTGCCACCGACCCATAGCCAGGGTGGGCGGCTGAACGGAAAACCTTAATTGGAAACCCTCACACTAGCATTGAGAACAGCTCTTAGGGAGAGAGAAAAGTTAGATATTTTAGTTAGTGGAATAGCTTCACAATGTTAAGATAGCATGTGGCGGGCAAATTTCTTAAAATGTCATATGAACTTATACATAATTTATAATTTGTCATATGAACTAAAGTTTTAAGCAATTTGTCATATGAACTCATTTTTTCACAAATTTATTTATTTATTATTTTTATACAAAAATATAAGTATAAGGGGAGTAAATTGGTTTTGAACTTTGGACCTCACTTTTACAAGCTTTCCACTTCTCTTTTGCAAGAATCCATAAATTTTAGCTAGTAAAAAAAGGTGCCATATTCGCTTGAAAAACTTATGGTAAACTACTCAAATGGTACATTAGGCTCATCAACATAGAGTTTAACTAATTACAAGCTTTGAAAATTTAACGTGGTCAATCATATCCATTAAAAAGAAGGGTTGAATTTGCAATTTTATACATAGTGACATTTCAAATATAGCTAAGTGCTTCTCCTTGGAGGCAACACTCTTATCCCTTTTCTTATTTTCAAATTCCAAAATCTAGTATGCTGTGAATGTGACCCGTTGTCATCTGCTTTCTTCTACAATGTGCAAGGAAGACTTCTAGTCAACAAAGTCAATTCATAAACCAATCTCATAATTCCAAAGTGTTAACTTATCTCAAATGCCACAAGTTTAATGGATAATTGGTGGGTTTTAACTATGTGCCATTTTTCTACATGTTACATATATATTGCTCGTTTGGTGTCTATAATTTGATTGATTTATCTACTTATTATAAAATTTAAGGTTGGTGGTTGCAATTGTAGGTGATGGCGACGACGGTGGGAGTAGCAATGGCAGTGGTGGTGGGGTCGACAATGGTGATGGTGATGGCAGCAACAATTCTAAAGGTATAGTGGTGGTGCAAATAGTGGGGTGTGGTGGTTGGGGTGTAGAGATTACAATGGTGGTAGAGGTGATGGCAGCAGAAGTGGTGGTTGTGATTGTAATGGTGGCGGTTGTGGTTGTGATAATGGTTGTGGTTGTGATAATAGTGGTGGTGGTCGTGGAGATGGTGGCAGTAGTGATGATTATGACGATGATGACGACAACGATAAGGTGGTGTAAGGTTAGTGATAAATAGTGTCATGAAAGGAATAATTAGTGGGTTTTAACTATGTGCCATCTTTCTACATATTACATATATTTTACTCGTTTGGCATCTAGAATTTGAATAAATTATCTAGTTATTATAAATTTAAGTCACATTGAAAGGAATAATTTTGTATTTTAAAAGGAATAGAAGCAGTAGCGGAGAAAAAATGGGTGCAGTTGGTGTATTAATACCAAACAATGTCATTTTTTTTCTCTACTAATTATCACTCTAGACCCCATAGGTTGTGAACTATGCTTGTCTACTCTTCCATTATTCCTTAAATATAAGACACGGCGATAAAGGAAAAGATTTTTGCCACTTTGTAATACAGTTTAATGATATTTCTCTTTTATAAGGTTTTAGTTCGAATCTCGGAAGTAACTAGTTCGCAATCAATTTATTCTCCTCCCTTTAGTGTGTAAATATATTGTTGTATAGTTCTTTTTTTTTTTTTTTTTTTTTTTTTTTTTTTTTTTGAGACAAATGGTAAGATTAGTAGGTTAAATTGTTAAATATTAAGAAGAGCAGGAGATCGGTGGGGATCGAATCTGCACCATTGTACGTAAGTATTATTGCTTTTCTCCCCTGAATATAAGCGAAAATATGAGTGCATTTGACCCCAATAATGACATTTTTTTCTCTCCACTAATTACCATTGATTACCACTCTTGCTGTTGCTTCTTCTCCATACTCAGCTCCAACTTATAAACCCCATCTCTCTCTCTCTCTCCCTCTCTCTCTCTCTACGTATTCATTTGCTCCCATTGTCAATTAATTGTCCACAGCCCACACACGCCCTCCATTTCTAGCTTTTGCCTTTCAAAGCCTTTTCTTCTCCTTGAAAATTTCTCGATCGTTTTTCTGTATGTCATTAATCGTGACAAGGAGGTTATTTGTAACTGCACGGTGACTAAAGTAATTGGTCATGGAGTAGGAACCCACATACGTCAATGTAGCGGCAAAAGGTTACGAAAACAGAAAGGTGACCACTGCTTAATCTGTTACGTTTCAATATGAATCTTATGATTTTTTTTTTTTGCAAGTAATTAAATAAAGGGTTCTTTAGAAAAAGGCCCTTGAAACTCCTATTTTTCAAACAAAAACCTACATAATATTAAACATCCAAATAAAACCAAATTTCAAATAGAGTACCATGTAGACAAATATGTAACCAATTATTATCACATAATTTATGCCACAAAACCCTAATTATGTCAATAAATACTATTACTCACCCTAATTATGATTATCAATTAACCCCATATGGAAATTTTACCTTTCTTGTATGATAAATATTATGGCACACATATATATATATATATTAATTTAGCAATGTTTATAAACAATTATGGGCACATTTTTCGTATGGAAAAAAAAAATCCTTTGTACAATTAGTTATTTTGCATCAAATAATAATATTGTTTGATAAAAACAACAAAGAACCGATTAATATTCTTTTATGTTGTAGGTAAATTATTTTACCTAGATTATTACATACATTAGCCATTTTTTGTTTGTTATTATATATACATGTTAAAAATAATTTATCTATATATATATATAATATAAGTAAATTAATTTTGATAGCATTTATTTTGTAGGTAAATTAAAATAGTAGTTTCATTATTTTGGTAAAGTTAAACAGTGACTAAATTATTTCGTAAAAATTAAACCAACACAAATTATCTCCATTTAAAAAAAAAAAAAAGTAGATATTCGACCAAAACAAAAAAGTAGTAGATATATTATTTTTTTAATCAATTTTCCTTTATTTGTAGGTGAATTATTTTCATGCATTATTGTGACATCCCGTACCGAAAATATCGAAAACTCACGTGTGAAATGACACTTTTACCCCTAGTTCGTTCTCTTGACGTTAGTGGTTGTTTTGTGTGGTGTTGGCATGTGTTGGGCCACACACACACACACACACTGTCACTCTCCCAGACCCCTGTCCCTTTCCCTGTCTCTCTCTCCCGAGTCCTCTTTCCTTCCTCTTCATTCTTAAAACGTACGGACACACACAAACACACTCAAACATTTACAGATCGAGGGAACCAGGACCACCTTCGAGCTCGTGAGACTGAGAGGAGTCCAGTCGTACCATTTTCAGGTAAGAAAATCAACGTTTTCACGTCGATTCGACGTAGGTCCGATTTGAGCACTATTCATGCATACGTGATTTATCACGTTTTAGGAAATTTGAAGCTTGTAGATAGCTTGGTGAGGTCCCAAGGAGTCTCGGAGTGGTTCGTTTGGTGAATTTGGACTTCGGGATCGTTGGGTTCGAAGTTGGCCGGACTTGGATCGTTTTTGCAGGTGAGATTCCATGGTTTTTAGGCCTTAAAAGTTGTATATTTATGTTCTCCTAGTCTTAGGCTTCTTTTTGGTGCAAAAATCACGAAAAATGGTTGAAAAACGAAAGAGAAATCGAAGGTTGAAGTTTTTCCAGTTTTCCGACGCCGGCGACGGCGCCGGTGGCTCGCCGGAGAAGGTGACGGAATATTTCGTCAATTCTGACGGAATATTCCTGACGCCGTTAACGAAATCCGTTAGAACTAACGGAATATTCCTAACGGCGTCAGTTGACGCCGTCAGCGTGCCAGGCACGTGCCTGCGCGTGGCCGTGCCTTGGCCGGCGCGTGGGGGCGCGTGCGGCGGTGGAAAATTTTTCTAAAAATATGGGTGTGATCCTGAGGTTGTGTAAAGCACGTTGGTATATTCAATTGTCCATTTTGAGCAATGTATGAGAAGTTATTACGAAAGGAAGGTTATGTGCTTTAAAATTAACGTTTTTATAGTATTTTCGCATATAGGTGAAACGTATCCCGAGGACGAGCGTGGTCACTCAAGACAGGGGGCTACGACCCTTCCACATACCAGTGAGTGGGCTTTTGGTTTTCCGTATATACCTATATACTTATATTTTCCCAGAAATTGTTTAAAAAGGATTAATTGTTTTATGCCATGCACCATATTATTATTGTTTATGCATCATCACGTGCATTATTAGTTGCATACATGTACATATGCATATTTGGGTGCTATGGACGCACAGGTAAGTGCCAGGTAAGTGCTATTCGTGTTTATATTCAGTAGTGGTTTGAGATGCTTAGAGAGCTCATAACCTGCACCCCCGGTGTTAGTGCTCCCGCCCAGAGTAGGGCACAGTCATTCACGTGTTGTTCACCTCCCGCACCATACGCTCAGCTTGGATCCAAGTTAGGTGCACAGTCTTGTCGTACAGACCACTTTAGGTGGTTCCGACTCGTAGGTGACTCGCGATTATTCGCACAGCCTTCACGTGATCGTAGCACTAGAGCGTTTATATGTATTACATCCAGGCCTGTCGTACAGACCACTTTAGGTGGTTCCGACTCGTGGGCAAGTTCAGTTATAGTGATTGAGATTTGAGCTCTAGATGCAGCCGTACAGGTCACGTTAGGTGACTCTGGCTGCCAGATTACGTATTATTGATGTGATTTACACCTGAGCACTTGCATTTCATTCCGAGGTTCCGACATGGCATATTATGGAGCATGATTGGCATATCTATATATACGAGCATATGTTTATTTTCTGGGAAGTATACAGGTTTTACGGCGAGGGGTTAGAACTTATTTTTGAACTGGTTTTTGAAAAGCTTTGTTTTTGCCCACTCACGCTTTTGTTTTGCGCCCCTCCAGGTTCTAGCTGTTCAGTTGATTTGGTGGTTTCCCAGAGGGCTTTCCCGGCATTTCTAACAGACGAGCACCCGCGTATGTTCACCTTCGGGTGCACTGTTGTAACGTTATTTTAGTTGGACTGCTCTAGGCGTTTAGCTCTGAACTTAGCGTCTCACTTACGCTAGCACTCACTACTTCTACCTTATGTATGCTAGTTTTTTTAATTATTCGTACTTTTACATTTCTACTTTATTAGTTTTCGCGTGACGGCCAGCACGCCCTGATCTCGGTCGGGGTGTGTCAGTTTGGTATCAGAGCCTAGGTTTAGCAGTCCTGTGTCTTTTGTGAGTATTCTAATGGTTTTGGTGCCTTCTGTCAGAACTATGCCGCCTCGTTGGGAACCACGTTGCTCTGATGAGCCTAGTTTCCCCGATATTGCTCAGCTGGGGGAAGCTATCGCTACAGCCATTCAGTCGGCGATTCGTCCTCCCCAGAGGACTTCTCTGGAGACTATGTATAATCTAAAGTTGGATAAGTTTGAGGGTAATGAAGGTCATGAGGGTGCAGAGCGATGGTTAGAACACATTGAGAAGACTTTTCGTGTTCTGAATAGTCAGGGGAATCTTCCAGCTGAGAAGTGGGTTGAGACGACCTTGTGGTTTCTAGGTTCGGAGTCTGCAGCCTGGTGGGAGCAGGAACTTCGTCGTTTGACTCTAGCTCAGAAGACGGATTGGAATGTTTTCATTAATTTATTCAAGAGAAGGTTTGTGCCCCCTGAGTACATCGATCGTAAGAAGCAGGAATTTACTGAGTTGAAACAGAGGAAGATGACAGCGAATGAGTACTATCGGAAGTTCACTGACTTGTCTCGCTATCATCTGGAGATTGCTGGTAATCCGGCGGAGATGCTTCGTCGTTTTTGCTTAGGTACTAAGAAGAAATGGCGTTCGATGGCGACCACTACTCACTGTGATACTTACCAGGATTTCTATGAGGTTCTGCTGAGAGTTGAGGACTCTGAAAACATGTCGAGCGAAAGTGATGAGGAAGAGAAGAACGGTAATCAGAAGAAAGATGTTAAGGGTAAAGGTCAAGCGTCGCTCGGGCCTCGTCAGACTTAGAATTTCAAGAGGGGTGGTACTAGTTCTAGCTCTTCTAACGGTGGTTTCAGCGCCACTGGTCAGGGACATGGAGGTAGGTTTGCTGGTGGTGCTCGAGGCCAGAGACAGGGTGATGGTGGCCGAGGTAGGGCCCCACTTTGCCGCAGGTGTAATAATCGGCACTTTGGTGAGTGTAGGCGTGGCAGCAGTGGTTGTTTTACTTGTGGGCAGATGGGACATCGAGCTGCGAATTGTCCCCAGAGTCAGCAGCAGAAGCCGCATCAGACTTTCTTGCCACCACCTGCACCTATCCAGCAGATTCAGGGTCCGAGTAGTTACGGGCAGGCAGGAAGAGGTGGTGCCTATCACTATTAGGGTGATGCTGTTCCTTATGCCATGGGACAGTATCAGTATCCCCAGGACCCCTATTCCCAGGGTGGTTATCCTCAGTATTCTGGCGGCTATATGCCGTATCCTCCAACTCCAGCAGGCGGTTCTCAGTGGTTTCAGGGAGGACAGTTTCAGCAGGGAGAGATTGCTTCGAGTAGTGCGGGGTCTTCGAGGCAGTCTGGTTAGCCTAGTCAGGGGCGTGGTACTCAGAGTCGCGGTGGTCAGACGAGTAGAGGTCGCGGTGGACTACAGCAGACCCAGGGGTGTATTCATAATATTTCGCTGCAGGACGCTCAGAACAATCCGGATTTGATCATGGGTACGTTGAATATACTTGGTTATTTTGCTAGAGTATTAGTTGATTGTGGTGCTACGCTATTCTGTGATATCTCATACATTTGCTCAAGTGACGCAACTTCGCCCCACACCTCTAGGGTATGATTTAGAGTTCGCGATGCCTAGATGGGAAAGATGTATTGTAGATCGTGTGTACCCAGGGTGTCCAGTGATAGTTGAGGGTATTGTTATGCCAGCTGATCTTATCCCGTTAGATATTGTTGACTTTGATGTGATTCTGGGCACGGATTGGTTGCATTTCTATCGTGCCAATATTGATTGCTACGGGAAAATAGTTACGTTTCATCGTCCTAGGACTACCTGTGGTTACTTTTGTGGGTGAGCAGAGTGGGGTGAGACATGGCGTTATTTCGGCTTTGCGAGCGAAAAGGTTGTTGTCTAAAGGTTGCCAGGGGTACTTAGCCCATGTAGTATTGGATGAGGCTTCTCCTAGTAGAGTTGAGGATGTGAGGGTAGTCAGACACTTTCCCGATGTTTTCCCCGAGGATTTGCCTGGTTTACCACCAGATTGAGATATGGAGTTCACTATTGAGTTGCTTCCAGGTACTAATCCTATTTCCTTGACTCCTTATCGTATGGCACCTGCTGAGTTAAGGGAATTGAAAGTTCAGTTGCAGGAATTAGTGGACAAGGGTTTCATTCAGCCTAGTACTTCACCGTGGGGAGCTCCAGTATTGTTTGTGAGGAAGAAAGACGGAACTTTGAGGCTGTGTATTGATTATAGGCAATTGAATCGGGTAACGATTAAAAACCGTTATCCATTGCCACGTATCGATGATTTGTTTGATCAGCTTTGAGGTGCTTGTGTATTCTCCAAGATTGACTTGAGGTTTGGATATTATCAGCTGAAGATTGGTAGGGATGACGTTCCTAAGACGGCGTTCAGGACTCGTTATGGTCATTACGAGTTTCTGGTTATGCCATTTGGGTTGACGAATGCACCAGCTGCTTTCATGGATTTAATGAACCGAGTATTCCAGCCATATTTGGATAGGTTTGTTATTGTTTTCATCGACGATATTCTGGTATACTCGAAGTCTAAGGCAGAGCACGTTCGACATCTTACTTTGGTGTTGAAGAGGTTGAGGGAACACCAATTGTATGCTAAGTTTAGCAAGTGCCAGTTTTGGTTAGACCAAGTTGCGTTTCTGGGGCACGTTATTTCTGCTCAGGGTATTTTGGTGGACCCTCAGAAGGTGGCAGCTGTGGAGAATTGGGAACAACCGCGAACCGTCACTGAGGTGAGGAGTTTCCTTGGTTTGGCGGGGTATTATCGGCGATTCGTTAAGGATTTCTCCGTGATTGCTTTACCATTGACGAGGTTGACAAGAAAGGATGTTAAATTTGAGTGGGATGATAAGTGTGAGCAGAGTTTCCAGTAGTTGAAGCATTGTCTCACTCATGCACCGGTTTTGGCACTCCCGGACGATAGTGGTGATTTCGAGGTTTATAGCGATGCTTCCTTGAATGGTCTGGGATGTGTGTTAATGCAGCATGGTAGGGTGATTGCTTATGCTTCGCGACAATTGAAGCCCCATGAGTTGAATTACCCTACACATGATTTGGAGTTGGCTGCTATTATCTTTGCGTTGAAGTTGTGGAGACACTACCTTTATGGGGAGAAATGTAGGATCTTTACAGATCACAAGAGTCTTCAGTATCTTTTTACTCAGAAGGAACTTAATCTTCGTCAACGGAGGTGGATGGAGTTGCTCAGCGATTATGATTGTACGATTGACTATCACCCTGGTCGTGCAAATGTAGTTGCTGATGCACTTAGCAGGAAGTCTCAGGGCCGCATTAATGCGTTGTACGCGAGTCGTATTCCTCTTTTGGCGGACTTGCGTTCTACAGGAGTGAGTTTAGAAGCAGAAGGTCGAGAAGTGGCTTTACTTGTTAATTTCCAAGTTAGGCCAATCTTAGTTGATCGGGTACTTGCAGCTCAGGTAGCTGATGAGCAGACTCAAGAACTAATCCAAGCTCGAGATCAAGGAAGGAGAAGAGACCTCAGAGTGCGTGAGTCGGATGACATGTTGATGCAAGAGGGAAGAATGTTCGTGCCCAATAATTTGGATTTAAAGAAAGAAATTCTCGATGAAGCACATATCTCGGCTTACGCCATGCATCCAGGTGCTACTAAAATGTATCATACCATTCGACCATTTTATTATTGGCCGGGTATGAAGAGGGAGATAGCTGAGTATGTGAGTAGGTGTGCTGTTTGTCAGCAGGTTAAAGCAGAAAGGAAGAAGCCGTTTGGGTTGTTGCAACCGCTTCCCGTTCCCGAGTGGAAATGGGAAAATATTACCATGGATTTTGTGTACAAGCTTCCGCGTACACATAATGGTTTTGATGGCATTTGGGTGATCGTTGATCGGCTCACTAAGTCGGCACATTTCATTCCAGTGAGGGAGAAGTATTCCTTGAGTCGTTTAGCGGAGTTGTTCATCTCGAAGGTTGTGAAGTACCATGGTGTCCCGGTAAGTATTGTCTCGGATCGTGATCCACGATTTACCTCTAAATTTTGGATGGCTTTTCAGGAAGCTCTGGGTTCGAGACTACTTTATAGCACGGCGTATCATCCTCAGACGGACGGGCAGTCAGAGAGAACTATTCAGACTTTGGAAGATATGTTGCGAACTTCGGTGTTGCAGTTTGGTGATGCTTGGCACCAGCGGTTGGATTTGATGGAATTTGCTTATAATAACAGCTTTCATTCGAGTATTGGCATGGCGCCATTTGAGCATTATATGGTAGAGCTTGTCGCACACCGTTGTGTTGGTTAGAGGTTGGAGAAAGAGTCTTAGTGGGTCCGGAGATTGTTGAGGAGACTACTCAAAACGTTCAGGTAATCAAGTCTAACCTGAAAGCAGCCCAGGACAGGCAGAAGAGTTTAGCTGACCGGCATGCTACGGACAGAGCGTATGAGGTCGGAGATTGGGTATTTCTGAAGCTTTCACCGTGGAGAGGTGTAGTGAGATTTGGGAAGAAAGGCAAGTTGAGTCCCAGGTACATTGGACCATACATGGTCACAGAGCGAATTGGTGAGGTAGCTTACAGGTTGGAGTTGCCTCTGGAGCTAGCCAAAGTGCATAACGTTTTTCACGTGTCTATGCTTCGACATTATATTGCTGATCCATCTCATGTGATACCTCCACAACCCTTGGAAATTAATCCAGATTTGACTTATGACGAGGAACCAGTGATGATACTAGACTGGAAGGAAAAGGTTTTGAGGAACAAGACGGTGAACTTAGTGAAAGTTTTGTGGAGGAATCATTCGGTCGAGGAAGCTACGTGGGAGACGGAAGATCGGATGAGGGATTTGTACCCTCGATTGTTCTTTGACCACTAGAGGTTGTAATTTGGTTGTTTTGAATTTCGGGACGAAATTCTATTAAGGTGGGTAGGTTGTGACATCCCGTCCCGAAAATATCGAAAACTCACGTGTGAAATGACACTTTTACTCCTAGTTCGTTCTCTTGATGTTAGTGGTTGTTTTGTGTGGTGTTGGCATGTGTTGGGCCACACACACACACACACACACACACACTGTCACTCTCCCAGACCCCTGTCCCTTTCCCTGTCTCTCTCTCCCGAGTTCTCTTTCCTTCCTCTTGTTTCTTAAAACGTACGGACACACACAAACACACTCAAACATTTACAGATCGAGGGAACCAGGACCACATTCGAGCTCGTGAGACTGAGAGGAGTCCAGTCGTACCATTTTCAGGTAAGAAAATCAACGTTTTCACGTCGATTTGACGTAGGTCCGATTTGAGCACTATTCATGCATACGTGATTTATCACGTTTTAGGAAATTTGAAGCTTGTAGATAGCTTGGTGAGGTCCCAAGGAGTCTCGGAGTGGTTCGTTTGGTGAATTTGGACGTCGGGATCGTTGGGTTCGAAGTTGGCCGGACTTGGATCGTTTTTGCAGGTGAGATTCCATGGTTTTTAGGCCTTAAAAGTTGTATATTTATGTTCTCCTAGTCTTAGGCTTCGTTTTGGTGCAAAAATCACGAAAAATGGTTGAAAAACGAAAGAGAAATCGAAGGTTGAAGTTTTTCCAGTTTTCCGGCACCGGCGACGGCGCCGGAGGCTCGTCGGAGAAGGTGACGGAATATTCCGTCAATTCTGACGGAATATTCCTGACGCCGTTAACGGAATCCGTTAGAACTAACGGAATATTCCTAACGGCGTCAGTTGACGTCGTTAGCGTGCCAGGCACGTGCCTGCCCGTGGCCGGCGCGTGTGGCCGTGCCTTGGCCATCGCGTGGGGGCGCGTGCGGCGGTGGAAATTTTTTCTAAAAATATGGGTGTGATCCTGAGGTTGTGTAGAGCATGTTGGTATATTCAATTGTCCATTTTGAGCAATGTATGAGAAGTTATTACGAAAGGAAGGTTATGTGCTTTAAAATTACCGTTTTTATAGTATTTTCGCATATAGGTGAAACGTATCCCGAGGACGAGCGTGGTCACTCGAGACAGGGGGGCTACGACCCTTCCACATACCAGTGAGTGGGCTTTTGGTTTTCCGTATATACCTATATACTTATATTTTCCCAGAAATTGTTTAAAAAGGGTTAATTGTTTTATGCCATGCACCATATTATTATTGTTTATGCATCATCACGTGCATTATTAGTTGCATACATGTACATATGCATATTTGGGTGCTATGGACGCACAGGTAAGTGCCAGGTAAGTGTTATTCGTGTTTATATTCAGTAGTGGTTTGAGATGCTTAGAGAGCTCATAACCTGCACCCCCGGTGTTAGTGCTCCCGCCCAGAGTAGGGCACAGTCCTTCACGTGTTGTTCACCTCCCGCACCATACGCTCAGCTTGGATCCAAGTTAGGTGCACAGTCTTGTCGTACAGACCACTTTAGGTGGTTCCGACTCGTAGGTAACCCGCGATTATTCGCACAGCCTTCACGTGATCGTAGCACTAGAGCGTTTATATGTATTACACCCAGGCCTGTCGTAGAGACCACTTTAGGTGGTTCCGACTCGTGGGCAGGTTCAGTTATAGTGATTGAGATTTGAGCTCTAGATGCAGCCGTACAGGTCACGTTAGGTGACTCCGGCTGCCAGATTACGTATTATTGATGTGATTTACACCTGAGCACTTGCATTTCATTCTGAGGTTCCGACATGGCATATTATGGAGCATGATTGGCATATCTATATATACGAGCATATGTTTATTTTCTGGCAAGTATACAGGTTTTACGGTGAGGGGTTAGAACTTATTTTTGAACTGGTTTTTGAAAAGCTTTGTTTTTGCCCACTCACGCTTTTGTTTTGCGCCCCTCCAGGTTCTAGCTGTTCAGTTGATTTGGTGGTTTCCCAGAGGGCTTTCCCGGCATTTCTGGCAGACGAGAACCCGCGTATGTTCACCTTCGGGTGCACTGTTGTAACGTTATTTTAGTTGGACTGCTCTAGGCGTTTAGCTCTGAACTTAGCGTCTCACTTACGCTAGCACTCACTACTTCTACCTTATGTATGCTAGTTTTTTTAATTATTCGTACTTTTACATTACTACTTTATTAGTTTCCGCACTGTGCACATGGCTACGTCATTTCCGCGTGACGGCCAGCACGCCCTGATCTCGGTCGGGGTGTGTCAATTATTATATATATTGGGTACATTTTATGTCACATCCCGGCTTGGGACGGATCACTTCCCAGGCCCCCTCCACCACCGTAGCACGATATTGTCCGCTTTGGGCTTACCATTCCCTCACGGTTTTGTTTTTGGGAACTCACGAGCAACTTCCCAGTGGGTCACCCATCATGGGATTGCTCAAGCCCCCTTCTCGCTTAACTTCAGAGTTCCTACGGAAACCGAAGCCAGTGAGCTCCCAAAAGGCCTCGTGCTAGGTAGGGATGAGAATATACATTTAAGGATCATTCCCCTGGGCGATGTGGGATGTTACATTTTACTACTAATATATATGTGTGCAATAATTTACCTATATTATTATATAAAATATAGATAATTTTATTTTGAATCAAATAATATTTTTTATTTTAAGTAAATTATTTTGCATGTACCATTACTTATATAGGGCAAATTTATTACTAATACACATGTCCAAATAATTTACTTATATTTTTTAAATATAGGTAGATTATTTTATAGTGCTCTTTCAGATTTTCATTTGGTAAGAAAATGACAAGATTAAATTAAAATTGTCTAATTTTATGCAAATTTCAAAAACAATTACAAAATCTTAAGGAAAGTATAATTATTAGTTCTTTTCTGCCTTAACATACAATTTGTTATGATATATTAATATGCAATGATTTTAACATTAATGCATTTTTTTCCATTAATCTCTCCCTTCAAACCTGCATAGAATTAAATGTCTACATTAAAACTGTAATTAGGGGTATTTTAGGCATCTGAAAAATGCAAAATGTGTAAAGGCAAACAAAATTAGTGAATTTGCATATGTGGAGCCTAGTCATTGGATTTTATTTAGATAAAAAGACTATGTCGGGTTTTATATAACGAAACTTAAGTTTTAAGGGCTAAAGTCATATTTTCAATTAAATAAAATATGATTCTTTCTGAGAAAATGAAATCCCCAAATTTTAGTACTCATTCATTTGTTCATTCATCTACACACCATCAACTATCATTAATGTTATGAACTATCATTGAAGTTTGGTTAGTTGAGTGGTTGTTTGGTGTGATTTGTTTGGTTTTTAAAATGTTGTCAGAATTTAAATGTCTTAGCTTAAAACATTCGTAAAATTAAATTAGGTAACCTAACTCAAAGTTACAAAGTAAATCCTTACAAACAAAAATTAGGGTTAAACAATTCCATAATACATTTTAGGTCTTGAAAGTTAGGTCGTAAGGGTTGCGTGACATTCACCGTTCACAAACCTAAATTGTGTCTTTTAGTGGGCCTAAATTTTTGGGTTTGGATCCAATGATTGGAGTTGGTCTAAACGGAGAAGGTGACCCAAAATCTAAAACTTGCACCGAAGAGCGGCTCCACCACCATCACCACCACCAAATTATTTACTTCTTATTCTTTAAGGCTCCACTAGAAACCCCATCGCCACCGCCACATGAGAACCCTATATGTGTCCCCTCCTCTTGGATTGGAACCTACTCACCATTAAAAACCCAGAAATCATGCTCTTTATTTTTCATTCTTATTTGGTTTACCAAATTTTTATATCGATTAAGAGCTGAATACCAATTTCGTGGTTACTAACCCAATTTCCCTTTAGAGATAGAGCTTAAAATTATTTTTAGATTTCTGGGTCATGAGCAGCAGTGGTGAAGAAGAAGGAGGGAGAAGATAAATTATTCATTTATTTGCATCTTTTTATTTTTTAAAGGAAAATTTTTCAAAATGTTAAATGAACTTGTACCTATTTTTCAATTTGTCATACTAACTTACCGAAATTATCAATTTGTCATCTTCCCCTAACTCCATTAAGTTTTCCATCCAAAATAAGTCATGTGCCTCGCACATGACCAGTGTTCAGGGTTATTTTTGTCATTTTAACACCCCACTTCCTTCTATTAAGTTGCATTCAATCAAAATAATTCTAGGGTGTTTAGTTTGTGCCAAAAATGGGCTATATAATATGAGAAATGAGTTGAGGTTTGGTGCCATAAATGGAGTTGTAGATGCATATACGCTGCTCGAACACAATGATCTGCATGAATACCCACAAACATAAAATTTAAGGGTTTTACTAAAATAAAGTATAGAATTTGTAAAAAGATCTTAAGTGAGATGACAAATTAATGATTTCAAAAAGTTGGTATGAAAAATTGCTTAAAATTTTAGTTTATATGACTGTTGACCCTAAAAACTACCAAGTCTACGTGGTGCGCATGCCGAGTAAAATATGTTGATGTGGCGTCGGGCGTGCTGCTAACTTCTCGATCTTGCGACTGCGGCTGAGGAAGGAGCCCGTCTCAGCCTTCGGGTTATAAAGCCTGAAGACAAGGCTGCTAGTTCTGCAAAGTTCACAAATCGTCGGTGCCGGGTTCGGTCACAGTGATTATATTTGTGAGTGTATAAGCACGCCGAACTGGCACCAGACTATATGGACACAAATATTTCAAAGGGATGTATGTCTTGATGGTAAATGTGGTTTGGCCATCGGAATGCCAAACTCTAAAGTGTACTTGTGAATATCCAATCATAAAATAACTCGGCGTTCAACGTGTCGAGCTTAGTAACCTGTAACACTTCACTTCACTGAGAAGGCTGATGAGATTACCTCTACCAACAAGGACTCGAAAATCCTTGTCGAACGAGACTTGGATAAATAGCCAGTCGGTCTCGAAGCAGTGCTGTTTATCTAAACTGAAGAGGCTCCTTGTTTGGCTGATTTTATAGCTCCAATCCTGTTTATCCAAACTGAAGATTTCGTCGGTTGCCTTCACAGTGCTGTTTATCTAAACTGAAGATGTGTTGGCGAGAAGAAAGGGGGAAAGGATAAAATCTCAAAGGTTGTTGAGAAGCTTTGAGTAGGGCAATTTGTGTGTTCAATTGGAGGGGCTTTGAATGATGCATTCCCTTTCCTATTTATAGTAGCAAAATCCCCTCTTAACCGATCTAGAAATGTACTCGGATTAGAACTTGACAACCTAATCTGATTAGGTTTCAGCTAGTCCTAGCTTCAATAGGACTTTGAACCAAGCTCCATCACAAACCAGATTCATCTCCTGATCCCAAACACCTTCGGCTTTAAAACCCCTTGTTCCATTAAGAATCGACTACTTCACCACTTATCTAAATTAATCCTCTTCGCAACAGGATTCGGTTGGCCCTAACTGGATGACCCATAAGAAAATTCTAGATAAATACCATTGGGCCGAGAATAATTCTAGGCTCGGCGCAAAATAACATTTTGGGCTCAAACAATGACATATTGAAAAATGTGTACAAGTTCATATGACAATACAAAATTTGGGGATTCATAAGACGCATTAATGACATTGTTTAAAAAAAAAAAAAAAAGACTTGACTAGCGTGTTCGACTGGGATGACTTTCTAAGCGACTGCACGATTTTTAAAACTGTCAGATTCTCTGCCATGTGGCATCTCCTTAGTACAACTGTCTTTCAATAATGACATTTGAGGTGTGTGGTCATTGAAACGTCCATTTTCCATAAACACTTGCCGTCACACACATTGGTGCACCCTCAATTCACAAGTTTTTAGGCCTCTTCACCTGGATTTTCAAATATCCATTATGATTACCAAATTATCTGGTCGATTTGCCTCTTATTCCTTTAAACGTAAACTGTTGATCTTCTTCTCAAACACCTATAAATACTTAGCTCATCTTCAATCGTATTTTTATGCTTTCAAATCTCCATAATTTCTTACCATTTTCTCTCAAACCTAGAAAAGAAACCAATTCTTGAAACCCAGAAAAAAAACCTTTAAGTTTTCATCAATAGCTGCCAACACCTTTATCACTAACCTTGTTGAGGATTGTGACAAGTGCCAAGACTTCATCGATCGGAATGCCATCAAAGCCCTCTAATCTGAGGGTGATTCAAGCGTCTTTCACCAAACTTTGGGACCACTTTTCAAGGATGATGTCCCAGAGTCCATAACCCAAATGTTGAAGACTTACTACCTTGAACCCTTACTCCAAAGGTACGATTGGTCAAAATGGGAGTCAGCCAAACCTAAAGGAGCTTGGACCTCAACCACTACAGCCTAGGCTGCTTGGGTTACCTGTATGGAGCCACACTTTGGCGGTTGAATGTATGGTGTGTGGTGTGGTTGAATTAATGAATGGAAGAATGAATGGCTGCGAAGGTTGTGTAAAAAAAAAGGTGCGGCAAAGTTGAGATATATATATATATATATATATATATATATATATATATATAGTGCACGGCAAAACCCTAGGAAATCAGGATTAGGGTTAGACTTAGCAGAAATAAAGGATTAGGCTTGGGAAATAATTCATAGCCCAACTAATTTCTGATATGGACTCATAGAAATCTGTATTTAGGTCAAATTGTAGCTAGAATTAAGGTGGAACAAGATTAGGTTAGGATAGGATAGGATAAGGTTTGGATAAGATAAGGTTGTTAGGATAAGTTTCCATATTTCTTGCTTTTTCCTTATCTTCTTTGTCTTGAACTTGTTTCTTCAGATTTGTAGCATATTCCTAGCCTCTTTTGACTCCGAATTCGTCCATCCACCTTGCTCCATATACAAGCTATTGATAGGAACATATTCATGCGACTTAAATGGCTTGTTCTCGTGCATTTACGTTATGTTTCTTTAGTTATTTTAGTCCTTTATGCTTCTTTTGTGTGTTTTCAGGTTCTAAGGGCAAAGTATGCAAAAGGGTGCATTTTAAGTAGTTTGGGGCGTTAATGGATTGCATATACTTGAAGCCAAGTAGATGGACGAATTGAAGACCAAAGGAGGCCCTTTGTACCAGAATTCACACCAACACATCCCATTTCAGATTGCATTCCAATCATTCCAGCCAAGCCACATGCACTCCCTTTAATTTATTCACCCTAGCTGTCAAAGCACATGCACATTCACCCTAATCATTCACATACACAATCTGCCATCATTCACACATTCATTCCACATGCATTCCCTTCATATAAATCAGCCACATGCACCCATAATCATTCAACCAACTTTGCACATGCATTCATCATCATAACCTAGCTGTCATTCCACTTTAATCCACATGCATTCCCTTCACAAATCAGCCACATGCATCTCCCATCACCATTCCAGATTTCCACCAAGTTCCTAGCTGTCATATTCCCTCCTTTTCACCTATAAATAAGCATCCATTGCAGCCACAATGGATTGATTCCCATTCATACACAATTCACTCTTTCATTATTCAGAATGTAGACCATCAAACCACCCTTGCCGTGCCCTCCCTACCAATCCAAACACCACCAGAAATCATCCCATTGCCGTGGCCTCCCTCATCCATTTCCATAATTCCCCAATCCATTCCAACACACCAAAACTCACCTTAGACCTTGTGCTACAACGAAGAGGAGGAGAAGAGTGCCTAAACGTTCATACAATTCAAGTTTGAGTTGTTGGAATGTTTAGGTGTTTCTTTTCCTCGATTCCAATGTTTAATTTCAATTCTCTTTGTTTTGTACGTATGAGGAACTAAACCCCCCCTTGCTAGGGGGGATTCGAAATATATGTTTATGCTTGCATTTTGATTTGATTACTTCTAATTGCTTTCATAAGTTGTGGATTCAATTTGTTTAAACTGTTTGATTGTACCTATTATGTATGTTTATTGAGAGTGCACGCTTAATTTCATGCATGAATATGACGCTAGAATATAAGTGAGTTTCACCTAATAGTTATGGAACTTATATCACAAGTAGTGGAGGTTGCTTATAAACAATCGCGTTAAATGAATTCTTGGCAAGAGTATCATGCATTCATAGTTACAATTGCCTCGTCAACACTTATAATTTTCATAGAACATAATGATCTCTCATTGTATCTCTTCTATGCATTCATGTTGAGAACCATTGAGAATGATTTGAATTGTCGCATGCATCATCCAATTCAATAACATAAGGAAAATTTGAAGGTTATTAGTGCATCACGGTTAACTTGGGGTGTTGAGCATCATGGTTTATTGAAAAGCAATTGGAAATCATTTTATTATGCAAGTGTAACATGTGTGGAGATGAACCCCTTGGCTAGCATCCATTCATTCCATTCCATCACATTCATACTTACAATCTGTTTTAATTAGAATCTGTGCAATTAGTTTAATTTCGTCCAAAACTCAATCCCCCCTTACTTTAATGTCCAAATTAGTTAGAAAGTGTTTTAGTTTGTGTTTATAAGTGTTTTGATTCAATTGTTATACAATTCGTCCAAATTCACCAAAGTGCTCAAAACTGCCCAGAAAGTGTTTTTAAGGCAATTTTGAGTATTTTGGGTGATGTTTGAGTCTTTTGGTTTGTTTAGTGTTTTAAGCGTGTAGTTTCGCATTCTTTGAGTTAGTTTAGTGTTTAAACTTTAGTTTACGTTTTTGAGTCAGTTTCCAATTGATTTGCAATCCCTCCTAATCCCCGGTTAAGAACGATCCCTACTTATACTTATACTACAATTGTCAAAAAGAGGGTTTAATTTGAGTGCGTATAATTCTCGCATCAGCTATCCATAATAAGCCCAAAACTGCTCTAAAAGGCTTAAAATTGCCTTTTCTTGCCAACTTTGTCATTAGGACCTACAAACACACGAAAATAGCTTAAAACACTATAATAAGTAGTAATTAGCTAACTAAATGCAAGGAAACAACATAACTAAGTAGCATAAATATGCTTCTATCAGTGGTGAATGTAAGAACCTTGGCATCTTCAATGTCATCAAGTTCTCAACCTATGAAATCAACATGGAGCAGGAGCTCCTAATGGTCGCCCTGAGTTTTTGGTGTTCGGCCACAACCATAATGGTCTTTCCTCTTGGCCCGATCGGCCCAACCGTGCTAGACATCATGTTCATACTTGACACTTCCCCATCTGGTCTCCCAATTGACGCCATTCTTTCGCAGTACGAATTTGACCTAGATCTGAAAGCAATCTTCGACGAGCGGGCTGTTGAAGTCTTGACAAAGAAAAACCAAGGGCCGTCGAAACAAGACATGCGGAAACTGCATAAAAATTTCTTTAATTACAGCACTTTGATTAACAACTTCACCAGCTTGTAGGGGGAGAGCCTCAACAAGGGAGAACACGAAGCCTTCGAATAAGTGCTTGGCCAAGAACATGTCAGTGCCCGAAGCTTTGGCTAGTTGCCATGTCTTGGCCCTCAGCTCGGCCATCCTTGCCAATCTCACTTGGTGCTTGGCCGATGCCTCTACTGGGAAGATTGATTAGCACCAGAACGACTTGCTTTGGGTCTTTTCAACTCTGGCTGCAGGTCTACTTCTACATGCTGAGGTAGGAGATCCCTAGCTTCAACTCTTCTAAAGCGATTGGTCCTCAATTAGCTTCGTACCCCTTCCTTTTGACTCGGTCGAAGACATATTCAAATATTTCTTTGGCCTTGAAGATCTATTTGATGGAGAGTTTCTGGCTTGTCGCCGCTAGAAATATTTGTCTTCCATCAGGCTTCCTACAACGGTGTGGGAAAAAGTAGAAGACGCCGATCTTCGATAGTCCTGGTGGTTGTTTGTCTTGGCTCGTGACCTACCCTTTGGATGCAATGCTTAATGGGCCAGTTACGAGGTTTACCATCCTTACTTCATGGCTCGTCCACTGGGCTACCTCCAAGGCTGTCCTATGACGATCATTACTTCTCGCTCCATTTTGAGCTGAGAACACCTCTCTGGCTCCTAGGAGAGGGAATGCGATGAGGTAGAGAAAAAATTCCAAGAGTGGTGTACTAAATTCCACCTTCGGCCGTATACCCCAGAAACTAACTATACTAGCACATTCGTTGACTGGTAGGATGCCTATGTCAAGGATTTCTTCAGTATTTCGGCTGAGGAAGTTTTGAAAAAGCTCTTTGCGACCAACCAAAAAATAATCTCACCCCAAAATCCAAAGAACTAGCACAAGGTATATATCTTTTACTTCTCTAGTTTAATCCACTCAATTCAAACTTTTTTCTCACTTAAATTCATTTTTTCCAGGTGGTCGTGCCATAAAATGGGCTAATGTGGTTGCGATGGTTGCGGCAAAAAAGAAACTTGCTCATCATCCCAAGAAGGCTGCGACCACCGCTCATTCAACCGAACTAACTCCAACATCGGCCTCTGCTGCCTCGTCCGCACCAAGCAAACAACTTCGCCCAGAGGTCGAGACGACTGGCAATGTCTCCAGGCCCTAAAAGTGCCTCAAGAAAAAGGCAAAGAAGGGAGAGTAGGAGATACATATCATTTTGAGTCAAACCATGAGAACAACCATTTTTAGTGCCCTTCTCCCTTCTCCTGTCGTCCAGGCCTCATTAGGAGTACCGTAAAACCCTCCGACGGATCAGGTGACTGAGACTCAACCCACTTCATTGGCCGTTATTGAACCAGTCGTCGACCCATTGGTCGAGGGTCTTGCAACTCATGGGACGACTGTTGTTCTTGGTGTTGGCCTGGCAGCTACTGTATTGGAGAAGGCGGCCACATCGGTAGAGAGAAACCCTCCCTCATATCCAAAGAAAACTCTAATGATTGTCCTGGAAGAAAAGGTATGACAATTTCCTTTGTTCTTTTATTTTAACTATATATCCCAGCTAACGACCAATCATTCTTTATGTCTAGGAGGATGAGAGCGAATGACCCTTGCTGGTGAGGCGCCATCGACCAGCTGAACTTCCAACCACTAATTCTCAACCGATGGTCGAAGCGGTTGGCCAGGTCGACACTCTTATAGCTGAAGAAGGTGCGGAACGTAAAGCGGCACCTCTTGTCAAGCCAAAAGCAACGGTAGAGACACCTGTTCATCTCTAGGACCAGAATCTCGACATTCCTCCTCAGAAGGTTACTTCGACCTTTTTAAGACCCGTCATTATTTTCTTTTAATAATTTCCTGCCTTAGAATTCTAAACCAAGAAAATATTAAATGCCAGGTGCCCAATCGCTCATTTCACCGAACATTCTAAGCACCGAAGAGTGTTATCTATATTTCTTGGTTACCCTGATGGCCATTAAACATAAATAACCTTCATCGACCACATGAATTAAAAAATTGCCTTAAACATTAGGCTCGACCATTAAGTTCTCTGGGTTCGAGTAACGAACCAGCAGACATGGCTGAAGTTTCTTCTCAGCAGATCTAGCATAACTTCTTTATTTGCCATCTTTTACCTTCTCTTTTCTAACAACTCACTTTTTGTGCTGCCTTCATGGGAAGTTGAGCTTGACGCCCTTCTCTTTAACATTTCCGGGGCAACTGGGCCTTCTACCACTTGGGCCGAGCCTTCTACAACCATGGCCAAATCCAACGCCTTCACCAAGCTGCAAGAGCTTCTGTCTTTCTCGGCCTCTCAAATCCTATAATGCTAAGGTCTAGACTCTGTGGGAGAGTGCTTGAATGACCTTGCATCCGGCAGCCTGCTGAGCAATGAGTCTGTTGTTCATTTGTCATTTGTCTTGAAAATAACTCGACAATATTTTACTATTTTTGAGAGGGCTCTTCGGGCAGAGGATGACCTTAAGGCTGCAATGGTTACTCACGAAGCTCTCTGCCCAGAGCTCGAGGCAATAAAGGCGAAGAAGGAAAGACTGGTAGACCTTGACCATCAAATTGCCGAACTTCAATATCAGAGGTTGGCCATTGATTCTCAGCCTGAAAAGGATTTCGAGTTGAACAAACCTCAACTGGCGGAGTACGCAGCTGGTGTGAAGCAGATTCAGCAACTAAAACTTGATAAGAGAACACGGCAAGCCAAGGTTACGATGGGCGAAGTAAGGTGGCTAGAACTAAAAGCCGCTCTTGAAGCTTTTCTTCCTTCGACTCCTTAGGATTTTGTCTTTCATTGTAGGATGGTTGACTATTTGTAACTTATATGCCCTTTTAAAATCAACAAATAAAATTTTTATTCTTGCATTTCTAAGTGACCGGATAATATTTCTTTAAGAATTTCCCATTGATTAGCAATTTATGAATTAAACTAGTGCGATCTTTGAGGTGGTATGCCCATTTGCCAAGAACTTTGTGGACGACGAATGGTCCTTCCCAATTTGGTGACCATTTCCCAAATCTAGGGTCTTTAATCCTTATTGGAAACACGGTTTGCCATACTAATTCACCTTCGCCAAACGTCTTTTGCCTAACTCATCGATTATAAGCTCGTTTGGCAATCTTTTTCTATGCCACCAGTAAGTTATAAGCATCGAGCCGAGCTTCCTCTAAGTCCTCCAACTCTTGCCTTATTGCCTAACTATACTTGGCCCTTAACAAACTACTTTGTTCAATAACTCGTAATGAGTTTATGCTTAGCTTAACCGGTAGTACCGCGTCGTGTCCATAAGTCAATGCATACGAGGTTGTCCCTGTTGCCGACCGGAGTGATGTTCGGTATGCCCATAATGCCTAGTTTAACTTCAAATGCCACATACCAAGCTTTTATTTTATCATTTTTTGAAGGATACTAACCAAAACTTTATTACTTGCTTCGGTTTGTCCATTTGCTTGTGGGTAATACAACGTGGACTGATCAAGCCAAATTTTTAAACTTGCCGTGTATTTCTAAACTTGTTGACTGTGAAACTCATGCTATTGTCTATTATAATTGCTTCTGGTATGCTGAATCTTGTCACAATATTTTCCTCGACAAAATTGTAGACCACTTTAGATGTTAATTCGGCGTACAACTTTGCTTCGACCCACTTGGTGAAGTAAACGGTTGCTACAAGTATCCATGCATGTTTCGCCGATCCAGAAGATGGCGTAATTTTGTCGATCATATCCATGGCCCATTCAGCTTAGTGACCGAGTGAAGTAGTTCGGCTGGGACTCTCTATACATGCCCATGAATTTGACATTATACACAACCGCGCGTATTCGATGTAATCTTTCAACATACTCAGCCAGAAATAGCCGTGTCGACGGAACAACCATCGTGTTTTGTGTTCGAATTGATGAGCCTTGCATATTCTTTCATGTACCTCTGTAATAGCTTGGATGACCTTTTCCGGGCCGAAGTATAATAACAACAGACTGTCCTCACCTTTTCGGTATAGCCCATTCTGATACATTACATAATTCGTGGCATGTACCCTTGTCTTGTGGTCATGTTTACCACTTGGATTACTGAGATACTGCATAATTAATCTTTTCCAATTGTCTAGTAATGTCTCGATCGCGCAAATATCTACAGGTTTTTCTCGTTCCAACAACGAAGGTAAGGACATTACTCGTGTACGGATCACATGGTCCTTTTGGAGGGCTTGTTGATTAAGCAAGGCCAGGTGCAGATGTCACACTACTGGTATGACCGGGCCTAATTCACTACTTGTCTCATTGATGAATGCTTTATGTGTTTTCTACGGATGCATACTTAGTAAGCATATCTAGGATTCTAATGCTATGAATATGTGTGTGCCTGTCCTTGTCGAATGAGGACCTACATATGTTCTAGAGTAGTACTTGTTAATTGCGATTAACATGTGAACCAATTTCTAGGATAAATAAGACAACGCCAGTACTTACGATGCCTTGTGATGACTCAAACTCTTTTCGTTCTTAATGATTTCTACTTGTTAAATCTATGAACATGCCATTCTAGATTGCATGTTAGGGACTAAGTTAAGTTGAAAACGCCATTCTCTTAACATACTACATAAGAAAGAGTAATAGGTTGAGTTATAACATTGAGCCAACTTGAGCATCTTCATTCGGAAATAGAAGGAATTTGAATGAAACATAACATGTTTGCATGATTATTTGGTGGTGGATAGCAACTCCCCTAACTCGTTTTTCTTAATTTGCAAACTACTTAAAATCTATTTTTGTTCGATTTAATTTAAATAGCATAGCAACTCCAAAAATCCCCAAAAATTGTATGAGTGGAGAAGTATCTGCATATAAAATTTCGTAGACTTTAGATAAGTGTAAGTCGGTCTAATAATTATTTTTTGATGGCTGGTCAGTAGGAACAACAACCCAGTTTTTGTGACATTTTAAGTAGTTAGATAAAACAATCTTCTGCGGGAAAGACCCTTATTTTCATATGCTACAATTGACAAATCTTATTGTTAATACGGAAAATTAATAGGACATTTGTGTGCTACTTTGTGATGTGCTTTTAATCCTATCAAATTTTTGGTGCTGTGTTGCCAGTGATTGTTATTTCTAATTACTTATTTTTCTATTGTTTTCTTTTCTTGTCTAATTAGTGTTTTTGTTTTTGTTTTTATTTTAGGTACTCTTTGTAGTATATGCATACTCAAAGGTCCAAGAGCATTGACCTAACTTCCTACGAAGACCGAAACGTGTTAAAAGTGAATGGGCATATACTCAACCCATATTACCAGTCTTTTGCGGAGCATGATGTGGAGGAACATTTGGTTATGCCCACCCTTGGAGTTGATTGTAGAATTGAAGTTTGGGGGTCATCGTTTGCTTTTACTATGAATTGGGGAAGTTTTTAGTCCAAATGCTTTATTTTGTTTCTTACTATTTTATTTTTATTTTATGCATTATTGTGTTTTCTGACATTGGAGACAATGTCCAGTTTAAGTTTGAGGGGTAAGGATTGAAAAAATGACCAAATTGAAAATTTCGTCCCTTTGACTAAGAACTGGTTTAATTTGTTTCCTTGTTGTTGCTTTTTGTTTTCTTAATTAGTTTTGTTTACCCTAAAAAAAACCCAAAAAAAGAGAAAAACATTCAGAAAATTTGAAAATCCAAAAATATTGTCTTGTTTTATTTATTGTTTTGAATTAGATTTTTGTTAGTTTCCCGACCCAATGATATAACTGGATTGAATTTGAACCACGGTGATCAAGAACTTAGTAAGCATGTATTGTGTGAAATTCCTTATTCTCTTATTAGTTTTGTACATGTTTAATCATCTTTGAAAAACCAAATGCATATAGCCTTGTTGATGTGAAACTAAAGCATAACTTAAAGCTTTGTATGTGAATATAGTGACCATATACAACCTATGTGAGTTTTTGAGCCTATTGAAAATGTGTGCATTTTTCATACACTCCTATTCTTTCATGTGTGATGAACTTATGTGACTTACATCTCTAGAACTTGCGTAACAATCTTTCAAAATGTTTGTCATTGATTGCATGAACTTGAAAATGATAGAGGCATTAGGTTTATCACCATGGCCCAAATAAGCATGTTTCCTAAAGAAAAATGATATCATTAGATTGCCAATTTGAGCCGTATATGTTAAGCCTTTTATTTCTTATCACTAGATATGTCTGCCCTTATACCTTAAACATTTTTCCTTACCCTTTCCAAGCTAACTAGTGAGCAATGTGAGATTGTCTTATGAGAAATGTTTGTGAAGTACTTTGAAGGAGTTTGGCAAAAGAATAAGTGTGGGGGTATTTCATGTTTGTATTTAGTTATGTGCAAAATTGGTTCAAAAAAAAAAAAAAAAAAAAAAAAAACTAACAAACAAACGAACAAAAAGAAGAAGAAGAAAAAAAGAAAAATTGTATACAAAGAAAGGTCTTTAAGTTTCAGTTTAGGGATGTGGTTGAAGGTATTAGTAGAGTGGTTGGAGAGGTTGAACTCTTATAAATCTCAACAAGAGAATTGCTTGCAATGTAGCTTGGAACTTGTGTTTGCCTATCCTTTCATTTCTATAACCCTCTCCCTAAGCCTCATTATATCCAATAAAAGTCCTCTTGATTTAAGTTTTGCAATTATGATTGTGGAGATGAGATCTTTATGCAAGCTTATGGTAGATCTTTCACATTTGATTCTTTGAGTGAAACATGTTAAACTAAGCATATGTGTGATTGAGTGTATGTCCCGTGAGAAGATCACTAGTTTGCATCTAGTGTTTTAAACCAAAACTTGAAATTGCATTAGCATGACTATTACACACACTACACTTCAAGGATGATTAAAATGTAGTTGTTAACATTTGAATAAGGAAGATGAGCTTGGATTAGCTTGTTTGATGCTAGCTAAGGTTCTTGATGATTTGTTTTCTTGAATGAAATTCTATGAGGGTCACATGGTGGGGAACTAATGTTTTTCATGTTTTCTTTGTTTTGCTCTAGGACCAGCAAAAGCTAAGTGTGGGGGTATTTGATAAGCTCATATTTATATAAATTTTACATCAAATTCACTTGTCTTTTCTTAGTTAGTTCCTTATATTTTTGAGCTATTTACTTTGTTTTTGTGTTTTGTAGGATTTATCAAGTAAAGAAAATAAAAATAGCACAAGTGGAATTTTAAGTAACAAATTCGTCAAAACTACTTGGGCAGGTCAGCTGACTTTGGAAGCAAGTTGCGGACAACTCAGAATGAATTAGAGAATGAGTCTTATATGGTTGGAAAGCTACGGATGTCTATTTTCTGGACTATTTCACGGATTGTTAATATCATTTTTCTAGAAGAAGTTATGGCCATTTTAACACTGAAAGGTTTCCAAGAGGCTGAGCAGTTTGTAGCTGACAAGAAAGCATTGAAAGCAATAAATCCAACAAAACTAGCAGCCAAAACTGATGTAGCCAAGAACAAGCTAGCTGACACCTATTCAAATATCAGAGGAAATGGAATTAAAGATGAGGATTAAGAGGGTGTTATTGGCATAAAGGCTACCCAAGGAGTTACAATTGTTTCACCATTTCCTCTCACTCATTGTCATCACTAAATGGCTATTAGTGGGTGAGTTAAGGAGAAGAAAATGATGCAGCAAGAATTGGTTTAAAAGTAGCGTTGGGGTAGGAAGAAGGAAAGAGCCTTAGTCGATTTCTTTCGGTTCTATTTTCTCAAACTCATGCGTATCTTTTGTTTTAACTTAAGGATTATGTAACTAAATTTTTAGTAGTTAGGGGTTGTTTGAAGCCTCGAATATGATTGCAAGTTTGTTATGACATTTCGTTTGAATTACTTTTATAATGGATGAAAATTGGTTCACTACTTATCTCATTGATGAATGCTTTATGTGTTTTCTACAGATGCATACTTAGTAAGCATATCTAGGATTCTAATGCTATGAATATGTGAGTGCCTGCCCTTGTCAAATGAGGACCTACATATGTTCTAGAGTAGTACTTGTTAATTGCGATTAACATGTGAACCAATTTCAAGGATAAGACAACGCCAGTACTTACGATGCCTTGTGATGACTCAAACTCATTTCGTTCTTAATGATTTCTACTTGTTAAGTCTATGAACACGCCATTCTAGATTGCATGTTAGGGACTAAGTTAAGTTGAAAACGCCATTCTTTTAACATACTACATAAGAAGGAGTAATAGGTTGAGTTCTAACATTGAGCCAACTTGAGCATCTTCATCCGGAAAGAGAAGGAATTTGAATGAAACATAACATGTTTGCATGATTATTTGGTGGTGGATAGCAATTCCCCTAACTTGTTTTTCTTAATCTGCGAACTACTTAAAATCTGTTTTTGTTCGATTTAATTTAAATAGTAAATCAACTCCAAAAATCCCCAAAAATTGTGTGAGTGTAGCTCTGTGTGTTTCGTAGACTTTAGATAAGTGCAAGTTGGTCTAATAATTATTTTTTGATGGTTGGTCAGTAGGGACAACAACCCAGTTTTTGTGACATTTTAAGTAGTTAGATAAAACAATCTTCTGCAGGAAAGACCCTTATTTTCATATGCTACAATTGAAAAATCTTATTGTTAATAAGGAAAATTAATAGGACATTTATGTGCTACTTTGTGGTGTGCTTTTAATCCTATCAGACAACCCATTCATAAGTCCTGAATAGTCCCCGGGCAACGAAAAGCAGTTTTGTGGACATCGTCATCAGCAATGAAAATTTGGTTGTAACTAGCATGGCCATCCATGAAGGATAACATCTCGTGGTTTGCTGCTGGGTCAATTTACAAGTCTAAAATTAGCATTGTATATTCGTCTTTAGGGGTTGCCAAATTCAAATTTCAAAAATTGATGCAAATACGTAGAGCATCACTTTTCTTTAAAGCTAGGACTTGTTCGCCAACCATTTGATGTATTGAGCTGTCTGAATAAAATCGACTTTTAAAAGTTGAACAAGTTCATCTTTCATGTTGAGTTGTAATTCGGTCGAGAATCGTTGAGAAGGTTGGCAGAACGGTTTACAACCAGCCTTGATGCGTAATTCGTGCTTGATGAGTGTTCAATCTAAACTAGGCATCTTATGTTAACTACAAGCAAAACAATATTTAAATTCTTTGAGTAATTTACAAAGTTTGGTTTTCATAGGTTGGGGTAATAAATCACTAATAAATAAAGGTCGAGGGTCTTCGACCGTTCCAACATTTATTTCCTCTAATGGGTCTTTGACTTGGGACCGATTGTCTTCGAGCTTGGTTGGGGCGGCTTAGACTTTGTCAAGTGACAGGATTAGACCGTTGTCTCATTCAGTGAGGAACTTTACTAAGTTCACACCAGAATTTGATTGCTTGGAAATGCGTACTAATGGGCAGTATTCGTTCCATGGTAAATGAAACCGCGGTTCGGCGTCTATTCTGTTTGGTATCAAACATCAGAATCGGTAATTAGGTCAACCAATTGAGTCTTGCCAAATCCTGGTGAACAATCTTAGCGCCATCCTCGATGGCTTTTTGAACTAAGATCCGAGTCGATTGTCCTTCCTTGTTAAAACCTTGCAGGGTGATGTAGCCGACGTGATCATCATAGTAACTTGGAACAGTTGATTGTCAGCCGGATGAACCACGATCGATTTACCATCCTAAAAGATGAGGACCTGATATAATGAAGAAAGGATATAGCTTGTTTGGTGGATCCAATCACGACCGAGCAATGCATTATACTCGGTCTTTGAATCCATTATAAAGAATGCAGTCATGTGATTTCGACCTCTAAAGGAAGCACTCCCTTGGTCTAGGATTTGTCACCGACAAAACTGCTCATGGTTATTGACAGGAGCATATTTAGGCGACTTAGTTAGATTGTTTTCGTACATTTATGTTGTTAGTTCATAGTTATTTTAGTAGTTTAAGTTATTTTCGTGTGTTTTTAGGTTCATATGGCTAAGGTAGCAAAAAGGTGCATTTTGGAGCATTTTGGAGCAAAATTGGGCTTGAATGGATAACATATGCTTGGAGCAAAAGGAATGAACGAAATTGAAGACTTAAAGATGTTGGGATTCCTAGTCAAAGAAGGTTTCCTAATCTAAGAAGGATTCCTAATCAAAGAAGGATTCCTAGTCAAAGAAGGTTTCCTACTTGAAGTAGGAAAGTTAAGCCAAGGTTTCCCATTTTTGTTTGACCTTTCCTAATCCTAATCTTTCCTACTTAATTTCCAGCTATCAAAAGGGGTTCTTAATCAATTTGGGACACTTAAATATATGTCCTAAAAGCTCTAATCCCAGTCCAAGATGGAGCCGCACCTTTCTTACCATTTTCTTCTAAAATCTGCCACATATCTTCTTTCCCCTTTTCTTCTAGTCAACGCTGTAACTTTCCTTCCCTTTTCCTCTTAGAATTCTGATTTGTTACCCTTTTCTTGGAGGATTTGGAGTCTTAATACATTTCCAAATTAATTAATTAAGGCCTTAACCTTTCTCCCTCTATATATACATAATCTACCGCACATATTGGAGACTCTAGACATCCATACACATCCATTCGAATTATTCCTCATTCTCTCCATTCATTCAGCCATCATCCACCCTATACCACCATCCAACCTATCCATCCATCGCCATAATTCATACCCAAACACCCTTGTGCCGCAGCAATGAAGGAGAAAGAAGAGAGGAGAAGCCTTGGATGTTTTGGCCATTCAAGCTTGGATTGTTGGAGCGTTTCTAGGTGTATTCAATCTTTGTTTTCAATGTTTAATTTATATTCTCTTTGTTTTGTTGTCAACATGAGGAGATAAACTTGTTTTAGCTAGGGGAGACTTTGAAACCATGATTATATTTGCAATATGAATTGATTAATTCCAGTTGTGATTTCATAAATTGTGAATGCAATTTACTTAACCGTTTGATGGATAACTTATTCTTGTTTGTTGATAAAGGGTGCACACTTAATTTGCATGCTTGAATTTGGTGCTAGAATATAAGGAAGTTTCACATAATCGTTACAAACTTATATTCACAAGTAGCTAATCACCCATCCATATTCCCCAAATTCGTTCAAAACTTTGTCTAGTTTAGTTTCTGTCTTGTTTTAGTTCAAATTCGTCAAAACCAAAACCCCCCTTTGTTTTAAGTGTCAATTAGGTTAGAATCTGAGTTATTTTGTGTTTTTGAGTGTTTTGAGTCAAAACCAATTCTATTTTCGTCCAAATTAAGTCCTAGAGTCTAGTTTGAGTCTATTTGATTGTTTTGTGTTGTTTTGAGTCTTTTGAGTTTGTTTTGAGTCATATAAGTTTAGTTAAGAGTCTTTAAGTTTGTTTAAGTGTTTTAAAGCATATTTTCGTGTCTTTGAGTCAGTTTTCATTAGATTAGCAATCCCTTCTAATCCCCGGCCTAGAACGATCCCTACTTACATCTTTACTACAATTGTCAATAAGAGGGTTTAATTTGAGTGCTATTATTTATAACATCAGTTATCCCTAATGGAATGAGTTCATCGTTGGGGCGACGTAATGTCTTCATGATAGAAATGGGCATGATGTTGACCATTACTCCATAGTCGACAAAATTTTTGGAAATCGGACATCCTTCTATATAAGTTGTAACATACAACAACTTCAAATAATGAAGATTAACGGACGAAGATTAGGGGAACAGTTCGGCAAAGGTTGCTTTAAGTTTATCTTCTTTGCTTTCTTGCTTAATCTCTTAAGTGGCCACAAAATCAATTTATGTGGCTTCCTCGACACCATGTTGTCGTCCAGGAAGTTGGATTGAGATGTGGTTGGCTAGAACTTGGCAAGTAAGACATGGACCACACTGATTTCCATGTTGTCTAGAACTGAAGGGCCTATTGGATCATGATCCTCGACCTTTGGATTCTCTGGAGAGGTATCTTGTTCATGAGCATCACTTGCTTATCTATCTTTGGCTGTAGTGACAATGTGGTCATGTGGCATCGGAACTTGGTCTTGTAAAGCCTTGTGAGTTCATTCTTGATATGCGATATGGGCGTCTCTTGTGTCAAGGTAAGCATCTAATCGTGCTATGCGCTCATTCTCATCGGTCGTGAGGCCAAAGAGGAAAACGATTGAAAAAAAACTTCAAAATGGTATTATAAATATTCAAGATCCTGGAAAGAAAAAGGTAGATCAGGGGTGTCAATATCGGTATACAGATCTACTTCAAAGCTGAGAACTCAAGCATCCCTGGATCAGTGATCTTTTGGATAATTTGTTCGGCATCGGGGCAAGTTAATGCCAGATCAAAGGCCTCTTGTTTTTGGCAGGCCATATAAGTTGTTAGTCAAATACTTTTTGTGGAACTCCCACATGTATTCTAAAACTTAGCCGAGCAATGGTGGGTGGATATTCCTTATGACTTTGATTAATGGCTCTTATAGGGGCAGTGGAGGAAGTTTGCTTTCGGCTTCCTTTCGGAATTGCTCGAGGTGAGCTTTAATCTACCCCTCTCGTAGAAAGATTTTGATTTGCTTGTCGGATTCTTCAATTGTTGTTTCAATGTCACGATCAATCACTTTCTTTCCTTGAAGCAACTTGGCCATGATGGTTGGAGGTTGTCGGTCATCTTCGTTGCCGACCGTTTCTTTTAGCTGCCATTTGATGGCTGGGGTATCTTGGGCTACTCGTCGGCGAGCCATATAGTTCATTCTTTGGCGCTGATGTTTCTGCGATTTGGACAATGCAGTGTATACACCGGTAGGGGAGTTGTAAGTATACCAACGCTGGTTGCGTGGCTTAAGCGGTCTGAAGGTGTGCTAGTTTGCAAGTGAACTTAAATTGCCGATGTTGCGTGCATAATAATCCTCATTGTAAAATGGTGCGTTGAAGTCAAGGCGTCATCTGGCCAAAGATGACTTGTTATCTTGTACCTGGGGGCCAAGCCTATTGAAAACTTTCTGGTGTTGGCCTGCAACGAGCACCTTTTGGGATGTTGCTGCAGCTGTGGGTGCTTGTTGCATTATTTGAGCTTGCAATGGCTTTTCCTTTGACTCAGTTAAGATGACGTTTACTTTACATCGACTACATAAAACCATCAGCCTGTCAGTTTCCAACATTGACTTGACAATAGCTGGGCTTGAAAAGTCTTTAGGTGGCTCGTTTGAGAATAAATCAATCTTCAATCGTGGCCGAGAGTTTTGCTTAGGGACGAATTGCATTGGAACGAACTCGGCCTTTCCCTTTCCTTTATCCCTAGGTAAATAAGCGTCTACTATGCTTATCGTCACCGTAAGAAATGATCAGCGTCAATGACCATCTGCTTCTCAGGAAACTTGAGCTTACCATTGTCGATCCAACTCTGAATGGCATTGCGAAATACGAAAAAATTATTTATTTTATGTTTGTTCGAGTTGTGGTATTTGCAATATGTCTTACCTTATATATCTTTGGCTTTAGGAATATCATACCCTAGCCAAAGCTTGACAATTTTCGTGAGCAATAATTGGTCGAAGATGGCATCGGCCTTGGTGATATCAAAAGTATAGACTTTTGACATTTTGACGACAACTTCCCAGAGGCCGAATAGGTTTGGGCATCCTTGGACTTAGCATGAGCCAATGCTCTGCATATGTACGGTTTGTCGATTACTATCTCGGCTATACTGGCACATTATGACTCTTCTTATTCGGTTGATGCATAACTAACCATAGGGTTCTTGTAGATCGCTTCTCGGGATGGGGATTTTGAGATCTTCTCATCTCGAAGTAAATAATCATATTGCTCAACATGTTGAGCTAGTTCGTACATATCTTGGAAATTTTCCCCCAAGAATTTCTTTTTGTACTCCACATCCAGGCCATTTAAGGCAAGCCTAACGAACTCGACTTCAGGGAAAGGTACTCGGCACTAGTTTCTGGCTGACTTAAACCTCGTAAGGTATTCCATTGGTGCCTCGTCAGAGGCTTGAGCCATCCTGGCCAAAGAAGATGAGTTGTTTAGTTACCGATTCTCATAACTAGATTTTAGTTACTCTAATATTAAAAGCTAGTTGTAATGAACTATAAATGAGATTCAATTCAAGGATGTAAATGAGTCAGATGTTAGATAACTCCTAAACCTATTAATAGGAGTCAAATACACAACATGTTAAGGAGGTGAAAAACAGAAAAAGCATATAAAATCTTGGGAGCGCATAAGTCTTCAGCCTTGAGCAATTTCTAGGGTCTAACCTTCCTAATTTTTTATGTATTTCATTATGTTTTTAATCTAGATTATGGATGCTTAGGGCTACTTTGAAGCCCTAGATATTATTGAATTAATGTTATGATGCAATTGTAGTTGATCAATTTCATTTGCAAGCTAGAATCAGTTTTCTGTATTTTCAAGCTTAGCTACCTTGTCTATTTTTGCTTGTTGTTGAGAATGATACAGATGATTGCCATATCTTCTTTCATTCATTATCAACATGTGATTATGTTAAGAACTATTCATGTAAACTTATTTCATGAAGATCTAGGATAAATGTCATGTTCCATGGTTCATGTGATGTTCATAATCCTCTTTGTTCTTAATGAGTTTCTAGGTGCTAAATCTGAGTATATGCCATGCTAGGTTTCACCTGATATTATAAGTTTGATGTACATGCCATGCATCTAACATACAAAGAAATTGAGCATTCATACAGTTCAGTTATATGCCGTGCTAAATTTGTGAACATCTACTTTGTGCATTAAGATTGAAAAGTTAAAGCATCATATCATTGATTCATGACTGTTTAGGGGTGGATTACAGGACTTAGCTCATTTTGTTCATAGTTTAATTCATAAAAACGTTTCTAACCTATTTTATAGTCTTAGAGTTGTTCCAAATTGTTCCAATTTTCCCCTTTTATTTATGTCGTTGTTTATTTGCCAAAACTTACTCAAACCCCCCCATTCTAAGTCATAGGTGTGATTAACTAATTTTAAAGTGTAAGTAGTGTCAAATGTTTTACAAAGTTGTTTATCAGTCTTTGTGGGTTCGATGCTTACTTGTCTTTATACTATTGCTTACGATTTGTGCCCTTGCAAGGATAAGATTTGTATAAATTGGATAGCCTAATTAGGATTGGAAACCAAGTGTTTCTTACTCATAATTTGTTGAATTAACTAATGGGTACTCTATGGATAATCTGATGGGTTCGGGAAGTTTCGTTTTTTAATTTTATAAAGGGGTAATTGTTAGTGATGGAACATTAGTTACTGTTAAGGTATTATACCATCAATAACAAGGATCTTCTGAGAGTTTCATTGATAAATGCAAGGCTCTAAGATGTGTTAGGCACCGTAATCTTCTCAAGATCATAATTGCATGCTCCAGCATTGATAATCAGGGCAAGGACTTCAAAAGTCTAGTTTTTGAGTTCATGGCAAATGGAAGTCTATGTAAAGAAATAAATCTTTGTATTTCATTTCTTAATGTGTATGGAATACAACTCAATATATATACATTTCTCTAATAAAGCTTAGTGCCTAATCAAACTTAATTAGGTTTCTAACACAATCTTTAACACAGAGATTAGTTACAAAACTATTACAACTGTAAATGACGGCTGTACAACCTGTTAACTATGAGTTATCCCTTTACACCCCCTCAAGCTAATCGGAGGGGAACCCAGAGAAAGCTTGGACTGAAGATACTTCAACCGTGCCTTGGTACAACGACTTTGTATGTATATCTACAATCTGGTTTTTAGTGTTAACATACAAGACTTTGACTAAATCTGCAAGAACAAGTTCCTTGATATAGTGATAATCAATCTCCTTATGTTTTGTGTGCCCATGGAACACAGGGTTAGAAGCCAAAGATATCATAAAAACATTGTCACACCACGATGTAGGAGTATGAGAAAAAAGGGAAAGTAATGTCTTTGAAAATCTTGCAGATCCATGTGAGTTCTGCGGCAGTGAAAGTAAGAGATCGATACTCGGCCTCAGTTGAAGAGCGTGCAATAATTGGATGATTTTTAGCACTCAAACTTATAAGATTGAGACCTAAATAAACACAATAACCAGATGTAGATCGTATGTCAAAAACATATCCAACCCAATCAACATCTGAGAAAGCTGTTAGCTGTAGAGATCCTTTTTTAAACCAGAAGCCTTGATCAACTAAACCTTTGAGAAACCTGAGAATACGTTTAACTGCCTGAAAATGAATGTCTCGAGGGCAGTCAAGGAATTGACAAACTTGGTTCACAGCAAAGGAAAGATTTGGCCTTGTCCATGTGAAGTATTGTAAAACACCAACTATGAACCTGTACTCCTTTGGATCAAACAACAAAGCTCCAATGTGATCCAATTTAGCAGTGCCAAGAGGTGTGGCACAAGGCTTGCATCCTTCCATTTTTGTCTTAATAAGAAGATCCATAGCATATTTGCCTTGGGACAAACATATACCTTCAGATGATTCATGTACTTCAAGACCAAGGAAATAGTGGAGAGGCCCTAAGTCTTTGACAGGAAACAGAGTACTGAGCTTTTGAATAAAAGCTTGGCAATGAGAGGCATTGGGACTGGTGACTAGTATATCATCAACATACACCAATATTATCACCAGAGAAGGATAGGTGTGCACAAACAGAGAGCGGTCAGATTGAGAATTAGCAAAGCCAAGAGAGAGCAAGGTGTGTCCAAGTTTATTATACCAAGCCCGAGGGGCTCGTTTTAAGCTATAAAGGGACCGATTGAGCTTGCAAACAAAAAAAAGTTGAGAAGCATCAACAAAACTAAGAGGTTGTTGCATAAACACCTCTTCTTTCAGTGAACCATGAAGAAATGCATTACTAATATCCAACTGATTTAGGAACCAATCATGTTGGACAACAAGTGTTAATAAGATGCGGATGGTTACTGGTTTGGCAATAGGGCTGAAAGTTTTTGTAAAATCAATACCTGTTTGCTGGTGAAACCTTTTTGCTACAAGGCAAGCCTTGTATCGATTAATTATGCCATTAGGTTTTCTTTTATTCTGAAACACCCATTTGTAGCCAACGATGTTTTGTTGTGGAGAGGAAGGTGCTAAGGTCTAAGTACATGTGTTTCTAAGAGCCTTAAATTCTTCGGGCATTGCTTGATTCCAATAAGCATTCTTGGATGCTTGCAGATAAGTGGTAGGCACATAAGTATCAATATTTATCAGATGTTTGGTGGCAGAGAGAGCTTTTGGTTTAAAGATGCCTGCTTTAGACCTTGTAATCATAGGGTGAGAATTAGTAGGAATGGAGGGCGGAATTGGAGAGGAGGTATGAGACTACAAAGGTAATGAGTCACTGGATTGGGAAGAAGATGATAGGTACTTGGTGTGAGGATAATTGCGGAGATGGTGTAGGAAATAGAGATGCTACTAGTTGGGATGAAGATATTGGTGAAGATACTAGAGTATGTTGAATAATTGGAAATGGAAGTGTAAAATTTGGAGATGATGCAAACACGATGTACTGTGGTAGTGATGATGAGGGAAGTTGATGTGCATCATGAAAAGGAAAATGAACTTCATTGAACAGAACATGCCTTGAAATATAAAGTCTCTGAGATTGTAGGTCTAAACATCGATATCCTTTGTGTTGAAGACTATAACCAAGAAAGACATAATGTTTACTTTTGCCTTCCAGTTTTGAGGAAACATATCGTTTTAGCCAAGGGTAGCAGCTACATCCAAATACCTTTAACTTTGAATAATCTGGAAGTGTTTTAAAGAGAAGTTCCCAATGAGATTTGTCTAACCGAGAATGGGCAGTCTGTTGATAAGATAAAGAGTAGTTGAAAATGTTTCAACCCAAAACTTGTGTGGAACCCAAGAAGAAATTAAAAGAGTCCTTGCAGTGTCTGTAACATGTCTATGCTTCCTTTCAACACATCCATTTTGTTCTGGAGTGTGAGGATAACTATATTGATGAAATAAGCCATTACTAGATAGAAAAGAATTGAACACAGAACTGGTGAACTCATCCCCTGAATCTGATCGTAAGATTTTGATTTTATTGCCAATCATGTTCTCTACATAAGCTTTGAAGAGTACAAATATAGAAAAGACCTCAGACTTAGCTTTCGTAGGGAACAACCATGTGTATTTAGTAAACTCATCCACAAGTAACAAGTATAACCTATAACCAGTGACAGAAGTGACTGGAGATGGACCCTAAAGATCATAATGTAGCAGCTCTAAACTAGTTGAAGCATAACTAGAACTAGAGGAAAGTGACAGCTTATGATTTTTTCCTATGGCACAATCTGTGCAAAAGAAAGATACAGGCTTGTCACCACTATGATCAAGACAATGCTTATTTAAAACTTTCCTAAACATAGCAGATGAAAGATGACCAAGCCTTTAATTCCATGTCTTCAAAAAGGCTTTAGTGCTGAGAAGAGAAGAATTTGGAGAAGGGACATGTGAGAGACCTTGAAATGGATAAAATCCTTCTCTAACTGGCCCTCGAAAAAACGTCATCCCCGAAGAACGATCCTTGATTTTAGAACCATCAAAATCAAGGGTCAAAGAACAATAGTTATCTTTCAAGAATTGATAGGTAGAGAGTAAATTGAATTTCATCAATGGAACATGAAGAATATTACTTAATCTGAAAGAAGCATGTGGTGTTGAAACTGTAGAGTTACCAGTGTAATGAATAGCCATACCTTGACCATCACCAACATACACCTTGTCTTCACCAGAATATGGATGTGGAGATTGAATGGCAAAAATGTCATTAGTAATATAGGATGTGGCACCTGAGTCCATCAACCAAGTAGGAGATGATTACTTAGAGTTTGTGTGAGCACATATAGCAGCTAGCTTGGAAGGAGGGATTTTTCTAGCAAAAGCATGATTCATCCTCTCATAACAATCAATAGCTTCATGATCAAAGGAGTTACAAATTTGGTAGGGAGTGCGGCCACCAGAATTATGACGATTGCCACCAAAATTATTACGATTCCACCATAATTGTTGAAGTTACCACGAAAGTTGTTAAAGTTCTTATGAAAATTACCACGATTGTTGCGCTGAGAGGGTCCTCGACCACAATTATTGTTGTTAAACTTTGGTGGAGCAAAGTAGGATGACTTTTGAGCAACAAAAGCTTGAGGAAAATTGTAGAACTGTAGTGGTGTAGAAGAAGAAGAAGGGGTTGAGACTTACGCAACAAATGCCTGAAAAGGCTCAGAAGTGGAAGAGGCCACACCTTTCTTCTTGCAATGCATGAAAACTTCCTTGTTAATCAGGAAGCCATGAAGCTCATTGAGAGTAACAACAATTAGATCATGATCAGAGATAGGAGCTCCAATAGCCAAAGACCTTTAATTCACTGCATATAATCTGAGATAGAAAGATCGCCATTGTGAACAAAATGAAGTCGAGAATGGAGCTGATGAATGCGAGTTACAGACACACCACCAAATCGATGCTTAAGGTTTAACTAGAGATCGCGAGACAAAGTGACACCAACGGTGAATAAAACAATATCCTCGGAGAGAGTTGAATTCAACCAAATTAGTATATTCTGATCTTTTTCATACCAAGTCTCGAAGGCAAGGTTTGAAATACAACTCAATATATATACATTTCTCTAATAAAGCTTAGTGCCTAATTATACTTAATTAGGTTTCTAACATAATCTCTAACACAAAGATTAGTTACAAAACTGTTACAACTGTAAAATGACAGCTGTACAAGTTGTTAGCTATGAGTTATCCCTTTAGTCTGGACTCATGGTTGTATCCAAGAGATGAGGAGGAATCTCCAAGTAAGATATTAAGTTTTATGCGAAGATTGAACATTGCCATTGATGTTGCTTCTGCGTTAGATTATCTCCTCCGCCATTGTGAAACGGCCATTGCTCATTGTGATCTAAAGCCTAGCAAGGTACTTCTTGATGAAGATATGGTAACCCATGTTGGGGATTTGGTTTAGCAAGGCTCCTGTTTGAAACATCAAATGATCCCTCCTTTAATCAAACCATGTCGTCACGGGTTCTGAACTAGTTACTGTGATTAATCCGATTTACGAGAAGCCATGCATAGCAGATTTACTGTGAATAATCCGATTTCTTAATAAACTCTTCACAATGTAACTGTGTCTACAAATAACATTAACTTTTTACAAGTACGACTTCACAGGTTCTGGAGTAGTTACACACATTGAGCACGTACATTTCTACATGGGATTGTTGATTTGAATCTTAATTGTAAATGTTATTGGAGTCTTATTTTAGGTAGGATTAGGATATGTAATCATTAGGATTCAGTTTCCTTATCCTTTGTAATTACTTTCCTTGTAGAATAAGGTATGTGTGCTTATATATTTGTAAACCCTAGATGATGAATAATATAACGTATTATTCAAAGTATTTCTTCTTGGCATCAAGAGCTTGTTTTGATCCAAACCCTAACTGAACCCGTGTACTGCTGTGGCTGTCATTAAGCCCAGCGTCGTAACCTTGGTCTGCCTGTTGTCGGAATTCAGAGTGGGAAAGCGTGCGGTGTATTTGCTGCCCGTGTCGAAAGGGACAACAATATTTACTACTGTTTGTTGGACCGTGCTTGTGGGTGTTGCAGAGTACAAGTCAGTATACAATTGCTTTGAAATTGTTAGAGAAATTGGTTGTGCCGTGTATAGTGCCTTGATGTGCAATTCCAACAAGTGTTTAAGTAGTTGCTGTGTTTCAGCAATTATTTTTGTGCCGTGTATTGCAACTGGTAGTTTCTTGCTGCCGCCTGGAATTACAATATAGCATGTAGGTTTGTTGCTGTGCCGTGTGTGGTAATTGGTTATACCAGTGTATTGAATTTTTTGGGTAATTTCCGTGTGGAATTTATCTAAAATTTCTCGCTTTTACCATGGGTTGTGCTGTTGCACTTGCCATGCATTGGCTGCTTGCTACATCATCACGTCCTACCATCGTGTCCTGTTACAACACTCTCAGTGTTGTGCATGTATATATTCTAATCATTACTTCATCGTGTATTGGCGTGATTGTTGTGTATTGTTTTTTTGGGTGTTATTACAATGGTGAATACATGTGGGATTTTGGATTTCGGTGCAACGGATCATATGACATATGATAAAACCTTGTTTCAATCTATGACACATCCTCATAGAAAGTGTGTGGCAACTGCCAATGGTACTACTATTCCTGTTGTTGGAGTAGGAACAGTGTGTCTTACTCCATCTCTCCCCTTACATAATTGTTTATTGGTTCTATCATTGTCCCATCACTTATTATCTGTACCATAAGTCGATGAACAATTGGACTGTGTTGTATTAATGTATCCTTTATTTTACTTGCTTCAGGATATTCAGACAAAGGAGATTATTGGGCATGACAGTAAGAGAGAGGGGCTATATTATATGGATGACGTGGTTCCTAGAAGAGCTGATTTGGTTCATGCATCACATAATAGTAATCTATAGAAGGTATTGTTATTGCATCGTCGTTTGGGGCATGCATTATTTGGTTATTTGAAACATATGGTACCTAATTTGTTCAGTGGTACTGAAGACTTAGAATTGAAGTGTGAAGTATGTATTTTAGCCAAAAGTCATCGTTCTTCACTCCTTTCAAGTATGAATAGAAGGTCTTCTCCATTTACACTAGTACACTCTGATGTGTGGGGGCCTTCCCCTGTTAGTACTACTTCAGAAATTAAGTGGTTTGTTACTTTCGTGGATGACTGCACCAGTATGACGTGGTTGTATGTGCTGAAAAATAAAAGTGAGGTATGTAATGTGTTTCGTCTATTTCTTCTGATGGTTAAAACTCAGTATTCCTTTGATATTAAAGTTTTGCGTTCTGACAGTGGTGAAGAATACATAGATTCTGAGTTATCCCAGTTCCTACAGGATCGTGGAATTGTTCATGAAACTACATGTCCGCATACCCCACAACAAAATGGGGTGGTTGAAAAGAAAAATCGTCATATCTTAGAGATAGCTCGCGCTTTACTTATTGGTGCATCTGTTCCCAAATGCTTCTGGCTTGAAGCAGTCTCAGGTCTTGAATTATCGAACACCACTTTAGGAGCTTATTCAACTTGTTCTATTGGTTTCTACAAATACTTTGTCACCTCAGATCTTTGGTTGTGTAGTCTATGTTCACATTTAGAAAACTCATCGTAGTAAGCTTGAACCATGCGCATATCGCTATGTCTTTCTTGGATTTTCTCCTTATCAAAAGAGATTCAAGTGTTATTATCCTACTAGTCAACGTATGTTTGTAACCATGGAGGTGACTTTCTCGGAGTCTGAATATTTTTATACTTCATATGTATCCAATTCAGATTACCAGGGGGAGATTAGTGATATTGGTGATCTAAGTTGGTTGGAATATACTTCAGGGGAAGAAAGAGAAGTTGTGGAAATCCACCTAGTTGTTCTACAGGAGTTTACCGAACCCAGTAGCCCAATTCGGCAGACTCCCGTCGAACCAGGGAACTTCTTTGGTTACGTAAACTTTTGAGATGTCGTGGTTTTGAACCAAATCAGACTATAGAGTTATATTGTGACAATAAATCTACAAGGTAAATAACTGATAATCTGGTACAACATGATCGAACAAAGCATGTGGAGGTTGATTGACACTTTATTAAGGAAAATCTTGAATGGAAGATTGTGTCTATACCATTTGTGAGTTCAAGAGAGCAGTTGGTTGATATTCTTACTCATGCAGTATCTAGTAAGGTTTTCCAAGACTCAATTATCAACTTAAGGGTATTTTCTTGGGCATGTACGATATCTATGCACCAACTTAAGGGGGAGTGTTGGTTTGAGTCTTAATTGTAAATGTTATTGGAGTCCTATTTTAGGTAGGATTAGGATATGTAATCATTAGGATTTAGTTTCCTTATCCTTTGTAATTATTTTCCTTGTAGAATAAGGTATGTGGGCTTATATATTTGTAAACCCTAGATGATGAATAAAATATAACATGGTATTCAAAGTATTTCTTTTGGGATAATATTATGAATAATTTCTTGTAGTTTAGTAATGCAATGGATGCAATTAGAGTTGAAGAGCCTGTATTAGTTTTAGCAAACTACAATCTTATTTTATCGCACAAAGAACGCGGTAAAATGGAAAGAAGCCGAACATGATGCCCACATTGATCCATCTGGTGTCCTTGTCAAGTCCCCTACTCTTCAACAAATCATTGCATGTGAGCAAACATTTTGAATGACTGAGATCCTGAGGATGCCAAGAGAAGGACTCACTTATAATGCTCCAGTACTTGTTCGTCAGCAATAAGTCCAACAAATACATGCAAAGGGAAACACGGTACTTAAAGAGCCAGTATGTAGGTATGTTCTCTTTCAGAAAGAAGTAGCCAGAGAAGAGAAATGAGCCTCTAAGAACCGTGCAGATAAGAAAATTTCCTGATATGAAGTCAGGGGAGACTACACTTAGAAAGAGCACCAAAGAACTAGCCATCAACACAATGCGCCAAATAAAATTGAAAAAAGCAAAGGCGGTAATGAGTCAATATTATGCTATACATTTTACCCTATTCTAAGTTATAATTTGTTGGTTATTTTTTGAGAATTTTGATACTTTGAATTATATTTCCAATGTAAGACATTCGACTTCCTCTTGAGCAAAAAGTGAAAAAAATGGATGAATTTTGGAGTGATTTTAGTTGGAGGATGTTCGTGAGTCTCTCATCTAGTTCGTATCAAAGTTTTAGATTTTTCTACCAAACGGTTATTTTATGGCGATGAAATAAAGAAGCAGTATCGTCAAAGTGACGTTTAGGCTTAATTGGGCTTTTTGGTGTCCAAGATGGCACCTTTTGGGTTTGAGGCCTTTTGCAATTATGTTCAGGACATCTTAAGCTTTAATCCGAATTGTTTTGGGCCTGTTTTAGAGCCATGAAGATCTAGAAACATGGGATTCTTTGTGGCTGGGCAGATTTCCTAAGTTAGAATATGAATGTATTTCCTAGTTATCTCATTCTATTATGTTTCCTAGTTTTTAAAAGAACTTTTCTAGTAAGGATTTTATTTTGTAGCAGTTTAAATAAGACTATTTAGCCATTAGGGTTTAGAACGCATTACTTTGGAGAATTTAGTTTAAAGAGCTTTTGACGATTCAAGTTTATTTACAAGGTGTTTTCTATCCTTATTTTTAATAATATTTTGTTTTATGATAGTTCATAACTAAACTCTTTTTGCTAGGGAAGGCCACAAGCCTTAGCAAGAATATGTAGTTTCTTTTCAATTTACTTATGATATTATGCATGCAGGTTTTGAATTATTAATCATCGTGTTGACACTATCTACTTGTCTTAATGCTTGATCACCATTAGGATATTTAGAAAAGTAATTTGATGCAATTTTGGTCGGAGGTCGGTCCTTTAAATTGATGAAGGCTTCATGTGGTTAATAAGTGCAAGTTCATTTAAGATGAATACCACGTCTTAAGGGTTGTATGGTTTTTCAAAGGGTTTTCACAAAACTTAGTTAGTCTTGCATGTTTAGATTTGATATGAATACCACAGATGGGTTGTATGTTTGATATACGTTCTAGATTGGGAGTCCAAGTAGAGTATACTTTAGGAAAACCTAACCTTCAAAATATGCATGTGTAAGTCATAAGTAATTAGAAGAACTGCATATGATTGTTAAGGTGACGGCGGAACCCTAGTGCTTTCACAATTTAATTTTCAAAAACCATTTTCTTTTAGTTTATTTTGTTTTGCCGATTTATTTAATTATTTCTATTGAATTTGTTTTTATTATTTTAATTCACAAAATCAACCTCTTCCAAACTTTGTTTTCAAATAATTATTAAGGTTTGGTTTTAACATAAATTATTCATCCAATCCCTGTGGAGAACAACTGTGTTGTAGCTGCTATACTACGATTACCTTGTACTCTTGTAGGTGGTAAAAATTTTATCAGGCGGCAACTGAGGGATTGAGTCCAACTAGCCAATACACAAGAACAAGGAAGAGATGAGCCATTGCAAACAAGATGGGTAGGAGGACAATGGTATATGCAATCATGTAAAGACAAGATGTTGTAGGCTTCTCTCGAGGATTTCTTCATTAAAACTTGCCGCTCTTGAAGTGTTATAGGTGGTGCTTTCAACTGTAGAAGACAGGAGAAAGCTGAGACTGAAGGCGAAGAGGCCTAACCGCTCTATTACTCCTTCGTCGTCCTTCCTCATTTCATGTATACACTTGCCAAGCCAAATCCTCCATCAACAGCTTGCATTGTTGGAGCGAGGAACATCAGCATCATTTTGTAAATGATCTTCAAGTAATTCAATGCTACCGTTATGGATAACAGAACCATGAGAGAGGATAAGAAAGTTAGAGATAAGATAGAAAATTCTATAGCTTGGTTGGTGTATTGACAAAACAACTATTCTTTGCTTTGATTTTGCAGTTGTAAACAACATCTCAATCACCTGAAGTGCTGAGGTGCTGTCTAGGCTTGAAGTCGGCTCCCCGAGGAGCAAAATTAGAGGATCATGAATCACATCGACACCAATTGATACCCTGTTCCTTTTTCCACTAGATATGCCTCTGTTCTCTTCGTCTCTAATGAAACTATCAGTGACATGCACAAGATCGAGCTCTTTCATTAACTTCTCCGCCCTTTCCTCCCTCTCTTTTGCATCAATATCTTTGAGCCTAAACTTGGCAGTAAACATCAAGGTTTCCTTCATTGTGAGCAAAGGAAGCAAGTTGTTGTAGAATTTTTCAAGTCGACGGGTCGAGGGCCTACTCTAACAACACCGATATTATTCCCACTTAACCACCTGCACAATCCTCAGGTGTGGGGTTTTATCACAAAGGCCTCAGTGTTAGTTAGAGTGGGGTAATTCTATTTAAAGTGTTTTCTCTCTTCCCTTTTGGCCGATGTGGGACAATTGGTGTTCCAACAGTTGTCTTCTTGGGCAACGAATCCACATCTCTTTAGCAATTTCGCAGAACTATTTGGTGATCACTGATTAATACGCATTTCGGATCAAAATCTTTATTTGACCTTCCCCGATATTATTTGAAGAAGGGTAGATTTTCCAGTACCACTTAGGCCACAATGGCAAGAATTTCGAACTTAAGGCCTCTCACTAACAAATGAAGAATAATACTATTAGACGGCAATACTAAATGACAAGTACTATCCAAAATTTAAAATAAAATAATGAGATTGTGCACAAATGGTGATAGTGCAAGAGAAGAAGAATAATGCATGAAAATCATTTACCATATTATCATGCATAACCAATTATGGACTCCTAATCACCTTATTAAGCATGCAAGTGGTGAATTGCCTTGCTAGTTAGAGTTTTCCTCTTCAACTCACTGCGTCCCCGGTCCAAGCCCTCACCCTACCATTAGTGTATATTAATGTAGAAAGTCAGCTTGTTAAAATCCAATATAGGTGATTTCCATGGAATTAACATGGCTCCTCCATGTATGAAGAGTTCCTCCTCAAATCACTTTGTGGTCGATTCATGGAACTTTGTGTTACAACACATACCCTAAAATATTGTATTTTATTCCCGAGATGTGTGAAATGACTATTTTACCCCTGAGTGGGTGTCTTAATTAATTTACCAAGCCTCGACTTGACAATTACATCCTTGTACTTTCTTAAGTTTCATAATCTTTATTTTAGTACGTAAGTTTTACTTCAAAATGGAATCGAGACCTTGAGGGCCTCATTGTAATTTTCACAATTAGTGAGCGGCAATTTTGTAATTTCACTTAATTACTTTAAGTCGGATTATATTTTTCTCAGTCCCTCTTTTCTCCCTTAATTGAAACATAACTCACCTTCAGTCTTTCTTTTTGACACTCGAAACCCTTACTCTCTCTCTAAGCTCCGAAAGCTCCCATCCTCTTTCCTTTTCGAACCCATAGCAAATCGAACCCAAAAACCTTAAAATCGTCATTTCTAGGATGAGATGAATGTGGCGATGCTTTTGCATGCGTCATGGAAGCCAAGAACTTCAAGCACTGATACTTGAACCCAGGTGAGGTTCTCTTCGTCAATCTTGTTTCCTTGTGTTTTAAGGTTACTTGAGACATAATCCATTCGAAACTAGGGATTTAGTCCCTGCATTTGTTCTATACCATTTTCCCAGATTTCGAACATCTTCTCCGTGCAAACCCTAACGAGTTTGTGGGTTATGGAGCTTGGATTCCATTCCAATCTATTCCAAGTATTCGAATATATTTTTGCATATGGGTTTTAGGCTTGGAAACGTTAGATTTTGACATGCATTCTCCCTATTCTTCATTTTCCAAAATCCGGTGAGTTGCACTGAGCTTAAACTATTGAACCCGAGATGGATTTAACATCTCCTCGTCCTAAAAAGGTTCTAGGTGAGTTCCTAGTGATTTTTAGGATGTAATTATGCAAATTTTGGCTTTGAAACCAATGAAATCGAGCTTGAGAGCCCTTAATCGAATTTCTAGGTTTTTCTCCAGTTTCTAGCGCCAGCACTGGTGACGGTCAATGACAAGCGCTGTTAGTTTTGATGGGGACAGCTCCTACTTCGTTAACTTTAACAGAATCCAGCTACGGAAATGTATATTCCATTATCTCTATTTTAATCTCACCGCATCAGCACGTGGCACTGGCGACGGCGAGTGTGTCACCTACTTGTCTAACAGCTGCGCGTTCACTGGTGATGGCACCCACGACGGTGTGTGTTTCCTAGTGCGTGACGGCACGTGACACCACCATGTGGTGCATGGCCAGAGCACGGCGGCATGTGATAGACTGGGACTTAACCCGAAGTTTTTCGGTGTTCTAAATCACGTGGTGCCCTCCGTTTGTGCAAATTCGAAACCCAAATGGTTGAAATGGACTATGTTCCATTAATATGATAATTTAAGATTATTTTAGCTTATATTGATATTGACAGGGTTGATTGAGGATTAGAAGGATATAGGCAAGGAGCCTAAGTGCAAGGGACGCTCTGCTTACCTGTGAATTGACCCCCTTCAAAAAACCAAATGGTTTTACGTATATATACATCTATTTACGTATTTGCATAAATGCTTAATATGTGGATGCATATTGTTGTGTTAGTCTCGAATGAGATTTGCGATGATATCAATAATATATGTAGATCATTCATGATCTATTTTCACCACATGGCCATCACGTGATTTGTATAGCTATCTTCAGCCGTAGATTTGTTTGCAAGTTATATTGTCCTCGTGGACGCTAGGGTTGATGAGTATTACTGGTATTGAGATTAATTAGTTGATGCTAGTATGCATATATATCTTGCTTGCTATGCGTATGTTAGTGGACGCTAGCATGTTTGATTGATGAAAGGTATGATTTCTGAACTTAGACTTGATGGTTTTTCGTTGATATTGATGAATGAGATTTTACTATTATGGTAGTATTATATTATATAGTTTTCACTATATATATGTTTTCAAAACAGGGGTTATTATGTTTAATTGATGATTTTATAACTATGATAAAACTAGTCCACTCACGTTTTGTTTTATCAACCCTTTCAATACATAACGAAATTTAGGAGAATGCATGTGGGGATGAGTGGGTTTGGTAGTGAAGCTTTCATCCTTTGGATTTTGGGTGATGGCTCCTTTACTGCAATTTTATTTTAGTTGTAATAATTGTTGCTTGATCGTACTTTTGATTATGCATAGTATTGCACTATGTTGTATTTACTGTTGTGTGAAACTTTTAGCTGCTTTGATGTGATGTGATTAATAATGGGGGTTAAACCCGAGATAATTTGTGTCCCCAAGTGGGGAGGAGGATAAGGATTTTTGTAGCAGCTTCGGATTTTATTATTTAATGGACTTCTTTTGGTTTAAATTCTTACACGTTATAATTATCTTACTATGGCTTCATCATTAAGTTGGCTTGTAACATCATTTCCGGATGGGGTCATATAGTCAATTTAGTGTCGGCTAGCACATCACGACCTTATCACTTATGTTATTGGGGTTGGGGTGTGTCAATTTGGTATCAAAGCATGGTTAAGGGAAACATACATTTGCATCGTATGATGTAGTAATTGTGCGTATTATTTAATGTCTACTTGACATAACTATGCCACCTAGGCGTGAACATACTCTTATTTCGGGGTTACAACAATTGAGTGAGGCATTGGCCCAGCTCATTCCTAATGTGAATCGTTGGCAGAAATTGTCGTGGACTATGGTGCCTACTCTTTTGATGGTCTTTGTGCTCAAGAAGAAGTCGAATCTTGGTTGGAGTATATGGAAGATGTTCTTGAAGTTATGAGATGTCCAGTAGACCAGAAAGTAAGCACGACGACTTTCTTCATGGTCGACGATGCCAAGGATTGGTGGAAGACTAAGAAAAGGAAGCAGTTCATTTCTGGCATGAATCCTAAGTTGTACATGTATGTCGTGGTTAATGATGGTGTTAAGTATGAGACAGTTTTCCGTACAACTCAGCAAGTTGAACAAGTGATTAACAGGAAGAAGGATTACGGGTGGGTGAGGTGCGGTTTCGAGTGAAACCACAACCGAAATTGAAACTTTTTGCGGTATGGTGCAGTGCGGTTTCAAACGGTTATGGTTTGGTTCTTGAGAAAAAAATGTATAATTTAAAATATACATGTATTTATGCATAAAACGGTCTTATTTTCCTCATATATCAATTAATAAACATGCAGCAAAACTGCAGCAAAAATAGCAACAGCAATGCAGCAAAAAATAGCAGCAAAACAGCATCAAAACGCATCAAAACTACATATAAAATGTAGCAACAGAAAAAGAGCACCAAAAAACTACACCAAAACTGCAGTTTCTATTGCCTCGTCCTCCGGCTTCTCAGGGGAGTCCCGTGTAGAAGAGTGACCGATCCCACTATGCTTGCTGGATTCTTCATATCTTGACTGAAATAAAATACGAAATGCTCATTATCTTAAATAAATGGATGCACATAATCTCAAATATTGCTGAAGAAAATCAATTAAAATGAATCAAATGCTCATATGTTGCAGAAGAAAACAAATTAAAAGATGAGCCTCTTTGACCAAATGCAAACACAAGCACTAAAGAAAGCGTCTTTGATAGAAAATCAATAACAGACAATTTGCAAAACAAGAAAGAAAGAGAGGAAAAATTAATTAAAGCACGGACCCTAACTGTAATAGCACCAACACAAGCACTTAAGATGATACAATAAACTAATTTAAAACAGAGAGACAACATTATTTTGATCTTAAACAAGCTTTTAGCACACAAAAAAGTCACCTTGTGTAGGCGGAGCGTTTCCTGACCAAAACAGGTAGAATAAAATCGCAAGAACTGCGCACATTTCAAGAAACACAAAAGTGAGAATTTCTTAGCTCTGCTCGGTTACGAGGTCAGTATATGTTGTCCTTATGTTTTGTCCATGTTAATTACATCTTGATTACTGCTACTTGTTAATCAGAATCTTCATTGGTGGTGTGGACAGTTCTAAGGTTCTAAATTCCATTCAGGTATGTGTTGTTGCTGTCATGCCCACAATATGGTACTGCGTTGGAGCAGGGTCCAGTGGCCTCCAAGATTTCTAAAAAAAATAGATTCTCGAATTGTTCTAATTGTTCTAATTGGAAACAAATACTGAAATCCTCAACTTGTTCTAATAACGAATTTCTTTCAATACAAATACAAGCAACCACAACAACAGTGCTCCTAATCTAGTTCCCCTTTTGTTTCACAAACCCTAATACCCTATCCAGTATCCATAAAATTAATTATAAACCCTAACCCAGTTCCCTTTTTGAATCTTTGATTCAAACGAACCCTAAATGTAAAATTAATTTAATTACAAATTATTAACTAAACTAACTAATACAAGTTCTAAGTTCTTACCCTAGTTGAACTGTTGAAGTGTTGAACTAATTAGTTAAAAGTTTAAAACATAATATTTATTATTTAATATATGGTGCGGTTTTGGTGTCGGTTTTGGTTTCGGTGCGGTTTTGAAAACCCAAAACCGAAACCAAACCGTTTTCTTTGCCGCGGTTTAGTTTCGAAACCGAAACCATTTCAAAAGTGCAAAACCAAACCATTCAGTGCGGTTCGATTCGATTTGTGTTTCGATTTCGGTTTTCGGTTCCAAGTGCCCACCCCTAAGAAGGATAAGCAGATAGCTAAGGGTAAATAAGAGAGCACTAATGGTGTTGGAAAACAATCTTGAGGATTCAAGAGTAAGTTCAAGGCGAAGAATATCAAGGAAGCATTGTCTATGAGCGGATGTAGAGCGGGTATGAGAGTGTGCTTTAACTGTGCTTAACCCGGACATTATTGGAGGAATTGCCTTAATCTGAAACAACAATCAGGGATGTCTTATGGGATGACTCAGTAGCGTGAGCCTGAAGTTTCGGATAATTCTTGTTAGTAGTTTGCACCCTATCCTACTTATGTGCATCAATGTTTCAGCCCAGTTTGTATTGATATCTTCATATTCATCAATTTCCTCAGCCTGGTATGCCTCTAGTTCCACAATCTAACGCACAATTCATTCATCATAACACTTATCAGGGGTAGACCAATGGGGGAGCCTCTAATAGCTGAATTCAGAGTAACCGGCAGGGTTGTGGGAATCAAAGTCAGAGATCACGTGGCGGATGTACTACTGGTGGTTTGGGTGGTGTAGCACAGAATCAGATGTTCATGATGAATCGATAGCATGCAAATAATGACTCTAATGTGATTACTGGTACGTTGAATGCTTTTAGTTAACTTGCTCGAGTTTTAATTGATTCGAGTGCTACTCATTCTTGTTTGTATCCTTAATTCGCTTATATGGAGAATGTTCAACCTACCTTTCTAGATTATGAATTTGGGCTATCTATCCTTACGGGATAAACTATTGGAATTAATTGGGAATTCAGAAATTGTTCGATCTTGGTAGGTGCAGTACTCATGGAAACAGATCTTGTACCTCGACATATGGTTGATTTTGACCATATCATAGGTATGAATTGGTTAACGAGGCATCATGCCCACATCGATTGTTGTCAAAAAGTTAGTAGTCTTTCGTCCTCCTGAATGACAACTTGTGGAGTTTTAGGGCAAACGAAGGATTTTGCCAAATAGTTTGATTTCTTGTCTTTTAGCTAAGAAGATCATGTCCAAGGGATGTGAGGGATACATTGCTCATCTCACGGTGAAAGAGAAAGAAGTCCCTAATGTTGAAGATGTGCCTGTCGTGAAGTATCTCGATGTTTTTCCGGAGGATTTACCTAGATTGCCCCTTGATCGAGAGATTGAATTTACCATTTATCTTTTGCAAGGTACTAATCATATATCTCTTACTCCGTATCATATAGCACTTACCGAGTTAAGAGAATTGAAGATTCAATTACAAGAACTTGTTGATAAATGTTTTGTTCAGCTGAGTATCTATCCTTGGGGTGCTCTGGTTTTGTTTGTTAAGACAAAGGATGGTAGCATGTGGTTATGCATTGACAATGTCTATTGAACAAGGTGACGATCAAGAATCACTACCCTTTACCAATGGTAGATGATTTATTTGATCAACTCAAATGGGCAAAAGTCTTTTGCAAGATTAATTTTAGATTGGGGTGTCATCAGTTGAAGATTTGAGCTGAGAATATTCCTAAAACTGCATTTCGGAACCAGTACGACCATTATGAATTCCTTGTCATGCCTTTCGGTTTGACGAATGCTTCTACAACTTTCATGAACTTGATGAATAGGGTTTTCCAACCTTTTTTAGACACGTTTGTGATCGTCTTTAGCGACAATATCTTGGTTTATTCAAAGAGCGAGCAAGAGCATATCAGACATTGGAAAGGTTACAAAGAAGGAAGTTGTATGTGAAGTTCAGCAAATGTCAATTCTGGTTAGATAACATTGGTTTCTTATATCATATCACTTCGGCTAAGGGAATCTTTGGGGATCCCCAGAAATTTTCCCTATTCTCAATTGTAAGCAACCAAAGAATGTTATCGGGATTAGAAGTTTCTTGGGTTTGGCAGGGGTATTACCGAAGATTTGTGATGGATTTCTCGTCTATTGTAGCTCTGCTTACTAAGTTGACTCAAAATGGTGTGACTTTTGAGTGGAATGAGGACTGTGAGCGTAGTTTTCAAGAACTGAAACATTGCCTCACTCATGATTTAGTTCTTGCAGTTCCTGACAACAGTGGAGAATATGAAGTCTACACTAACGCATCACACCAAGGCTTAGGTTATGTTTTGATGCAACATGGAAACCGATAGCTTATGCTTCTCTAGAACTAAAACGTCATGAGCATAATTATCCTACCCATAATTTGGAATTGGCAACTATGGTGTTCCCATTGAAGTTGTGGCGATACTACCACTATGGTGAAATTTGCTGAATATTTTATGATCATAAAAGTTTGAAGTATCTTTTTGACTAGAAGGAATTGAATCTCAGGTAACGGAGATGGATGGAGCTCATTAGTAATTATTATTGTATGATTTATTACCATCCTGGTTATGCAAATGTAGTTGTTGATGCGCTTAGCCGGAAGTCTTATGGTCAGATATCTTCTTTGGTAGAAACCTATATTCCTATTTGGACTTGTGGAAAACAAACATTCAAATGGAATTGGGTGTTGATGAATCATTGGTGACTCATTTCAGGTTCGGCTATACTTGTTGATCGAGTTCACTCGGCTCAGCAAAATGATCTGTTATGCAAAAAGTTGAAAGTTGATGTGGTGAATGGTACATGACAAGATCTGAAGGTGCAAAAGATGGCATGCTTGTTTCAGGAACACTACTCTTTTTTCCTCAGAATGAAGAGCTAATGAAGGAAATTCTAGATGAAGCACATATTTCAGCTTATGCTATGCATCTTGGTTTTACCAAGATGTATCATACTATCAAGCCTTTCTACTACTGGTCAAGTATGAAAAGGGATATCGCTGAGTATGTAAAGAAATGTTTTGTTTGCCAGCAAGTCAAAGTAGAATGATAGAAGCCCATTGGTTTATCTCAATCTCTCCCTATTCCTATTTAGAAGTAGGAAGAAATCACTATGAATTTTCTCTACAAGTTGACAAGAATTATAGCTAACCATGAAGGTATTTGGGTGATTGTGGATCGTCTCATGAAATCCGTACACTTTATTCTAGTGTGTGAGACGTTCTCAATTTCCAAATTGGCTCAATTATTCACCAACCAGATTGTTCGATTGCATGGAGTACCTGTTACTATTGCCTCGGATCAGGATGCTCAATTCACTTCTAAGCAAGGTTCTAAAAAATGTTAGGTGCTAGTCGAGTAGCGGGCTGGTGCCTAGTGCCTAGCGCTTAGGCGGCTAGGCAGGGTCTAGGCGAATTTAGGTAAATTTCTTATATATCTTGTAAATAAGTGCATATTGACACTTGCAAAAAATTATACTTGTACGAAATCCATGGATAAGATAATAAAAGAATGATAAAATGCAAAAAAGGTATCCAACAAGTCCAAAATTTAAAAACACATTAAGCATGTATGCCATATAACCATAGTAAGGGGTATTGTAGGATGACACATGTACAACAAGTTCACAATTTAAAACCACATAAAATGCAAAATTGGAGGAAAATAAGGAAATATAGTAATGTAAGATACTTGCAAAGTTGCAAAGCTAGGCATCAAACTCCTCTTCACCATATCCCTCAAAGACTCTCTCCGTGTCGGACTCAAACTCAACTTCTTCATCATTTCCTTCTTCTTCTTCTTCTTCTTCTTCTTCTTCTGTGTCCTCATCCAATATAAAATTTTCTTCTTGAAGTTCTCTTACTTCAACATTTTTAGAACTCCCTCTAGGTTCTAGGGAATTATTGATAGGGATTTTACCACACACGCAAAACTGTTAAAAACTCCTATAATACTGGCAAGAATGACAAGGTTATTGTAGTATAAACGGATCTCGCAAGGTCGTTCTCCACAGGGATTATTAAATCATGCAAAGCAATCCAAATTCCAATTAATTATTATAAAACAGAAATCTGAGATAATTGATTTTATGTCCTACTTTAATAAAAGCGACCACCTAAGAAAAAGAAACTAAAAGAAAGGAAAAACATAAAAGAAACAAATAATAAAACAAAACAAAAAGAAGAAAAAGGAAAAGGCTCACCTGGATTTGAAATCAAGACCGGGAGCCATAGGAGAGCCGCATCAAAAAGAAAGAAAAATATGATAGGCACGGGGTTCAAACTGGAGACCTGGGAGTTTGTAAGGACGCGCTGACCAACACATCCAAATCTGCACTGGTGTCAATCTTTAGCAACAACTACAATATATGCTAATTTAGCAGCTTTATGTTCGTTTCAACAAAAACCCTAGCATCTGTGACACTCTCTATCTTGCCTTGAGCCCAAAGCCCCAAACAGCTCTGTGTCTCTCCGTGTCAGAACGTCCCTTTCAACATACATGGCATGCACATGTGTCATGCATCCATGTGGTGAATTTCTCAGGATTCCAAAATAAAGGCTAAGTTGAGCCCCCATTTCTCTCATATCTGATTACTTTTTAGAAACCCTAGGCCTCTCTCTCTAGAATATGATAGATATCTCTCAATAATAGAAGAACCCTTTCTCGTTTCACTCGGCCCTCTCTCTCTTTAAGATAAAAAAAAAAAAATATAGCTCTCATTTCCTTATAATAAAGAACCTTAGCCGTTCCTCATCTACTATTTTAGCTCCAATGCTTGACCCTCCTCTCTCATTTCAACACACCCACTCACCTTTAGCTCTCACAATAGTCAATCTTCTCGGCAAAAACCAAAACCAGTGAGTCCTACCACGGAAATGGTGGCACATTGAAGCTCCAATCTTCCCATGGAGGTAAGCATCGCCTCTGCCATTGTTGAATATGTGTCCATGTGATGATTTGAGATAGAAAAAAATAAGAAGACTAACATATTTATTTTTTTATGCATGAGGATGAGGATCTGCCGAAGAAATACTGGGAAAAAAAGAAAAACTGCCTATCCGCCTAACACAGTCTAGGCTGCCTAGGCCCTCGCTTAGAGCCCAGCAGATTTTTCCAACCAATATGCAAGAAAACACCTTAGGTCACCACCTTCTAGCGCTTAGGCCGTTTTTTAGAACATTGCTTCTAAGTTTTGGAGGGATTTTCAACAAGCCATAGGTACTTAGCTATTGTATAACATCGTTTTCTATCCTCAAACGGATAGGTAGTCCGACAGGACTATTCAGACGCTTGAAGGCATGTTGAAGGCAAATGTCGTGCACTTCAACGAAAGCTAGGATCGTCATCTACTGTTGATGAAATTTTCCTATAACAATAGATTTCATACAAGTCTCGGTATGTTACCTTTCGAGGCTTTGTATGGTAAGGCTCGTCGGACCCTATTGCGTTGGAATGAAGTTGGTGAAAGAACTATTTTGGGCCAGAATTGGTAGATGAGGCTACCCGAAAAATACAAGTAATCAAGAAAAATCTGAAGATAGCTCAAGACAGACAAAAGAGTATTATTGATGATCACACGAGGCATCGTGAGTATAATGTTGGGGATTGTGTATTCTTGAAGTTGTCACCCTACAAAGGCGTGGTGAGGTTTGGGAAGCGAGGAAAGCTGAGTTCTCGATACATTGGTCCCTACTTATCATTGTCACGTGTTCACAATGAGTTCCATGTTTCGATGCTTCAAGGGTATGTACCAGGCGAATCACATATGTTGGAATCATCATAGGTGGAGCTACAAAAAGATCTGAGCTATAAAGAGGAACTAGTTGTGATAATAGATCAAGGAGAGAAAGCACTTCGGAACAAGACGATACCTTTGGTGAAGGTTCTTTGGCAAAATCATAAGATGGAAAAGGCTACTTGGGAAACTGAAGAAAGTATGAGAACTCAATATCCCTATTTGTTCTACTAGAGTGGTAGAAATTTTGTGGACAAATTTTTTTTAACGGGGTACACTGTTACAACCCGTACCACATTGTATTTTATTCTCAAGATGTGTGAAATGACTTTTTTGCCCTTGAGTAGGTGTTAATTAATTTATCGACCCTCAACTCAAGAATCACATCCTCATACTTTCTTAAGTTTCATAATTTTGATTTTGGTACGTAAGTTTTACGTCAAAATTGAATTGAGACCTTGAAGGCATAATCGTAATTTTTGTAATTTTTACAATTAGTGAGGGGTAATTTCGTAATTTTGTTTAGTGACTTTAAGTGGGATTATATTTCTCTCGATCCCTCTCTTTTCTCCCTCAGTTGAAACACAACTCACCTTCACTCTCTCTTTAACACTCGAAACCATCACTTTCTCTCTCTAAGCTTCGAGAGCTCCCATCCTCTTTCCTCTTCCCTCTTCGAGCCCATAGCAAATTGAACCTAAAAACCTTGAAATTGTCATCTCTGGTATAAGAGGAACATGGGGATGCTCTTGCATGTGCATCAGAGCATCGTAGTGTAAATTGCCATTAAAGCCAAGAGTTAAAGCTCTGAAACTCAAGCCCAGGTGAGGTTCTATTGGAAGAATAAGCCGTCCTACCTTGTCTCCTACCTTGTCCAAGCCGTCCTACCTTGTCCTACCTACACACTTGTATCCCTTAAGTGTTTCATGTATATAGATCCTTGTAATCTTGTAGAGAAATATAATGAGAAAAAGCATTCTCTTCCATATTTTCCACATGGTATCAGAGCCGGAACCTTAACTGGCCTGACTCCATTGTTGTCCCTTCTCTTCTTCTGCACATTCGTTTCGATAATGGCAGAAGATAATCTTTTTGGCTCAGAAGCTGAAAGCTTCACAGCTCCTCGCCCTAGTTTTCCAGAAGCTGAAGTCAACCCAAACCAACGTTTGTGTTCTGTGTTGTTAAATGAGTTTAACTATCTTCCATGGTCCAGATCAATATCTCTTGCCCTTGGAGGAAGATCCAAACTTGGATTCGTCAATGGAAGTATTGAAGCACCTGACGTCGCATCGCCGGAGTATGAAGCATGGCTGTGCAAAGACCAGCTGGTCATGTCGTGGCTCCTCAACTCCATGGATCCTAAGCTGTCTGAAATTTTCAGTTTTTCAGAATCCTCTAGTGCTCTTTGGAAGGCAGTCAAGGACATGTATGGAAATCAAAACAATGCTGCTCGAGTGTTCCAGCTTAAGAGGAATCTCGCAAGTCTTCAACAAGGTGATAAATCCTTTGTTCATCATCTCGGTTGCATGAAAAACATGTGGAATGAACTAGATATGTATCGACCACACACTATCGATGCTGCCGTACTGTCAAAAAGGTCCGAGGAAGACAAAATATTTCATTTGCTTGCAAGTTTGGGTTCTGAATATGAAGATCTTAGAAGCCATATTCTAATGAATCCCGAACTTCCATCATTTGCAAGTGTTTGCACTACTATCCAACGAGAAGAAGTACGCAGAAAAGTCATGAATGTTGACGTAAAACCTAGTGTGTCTGAGGCTAGAGCTTTTGTGACAAATCACAAGTCATTTGGAGATAAAGTATACAAGGGAAAAAGGCCAGATTTGAAGTGTCTACATTGTAATAATGTTGGACATCTAATAGATCGATGCTGGATATTGCACCCTGAGTTGAAGCCAAGGTTTGAGAACAAGCCTTTAAGAGATCATAAGGGCTCACACGCTAGACCACATACAAACAAGTACCATGCTACTGCTGCTACATCCATCGGTGGGTCGATGAACTTTACAGCTAATCCGGCTGACTTGTTGAATGAGTTCTCAACCTACCTTCAAACCAGAAAAGGAAGCACAGGTGAAACGTCGACTGGGGAAAGTCAAACTGCTCTTCTTGGACAGTTTGCAGGGTTCTTAGCTGAATCTGGTCATGTACCTCAATGAGACATTCCAGGTATCATGTGTGCTCTTTCAACTGCTCTAAATGTTAGTCACTCTCATGATTTTTGGATTATAGACTCAGGTGCCATAGATCACATGACAAATCAATATTCAAAGCTATACGATTTTGAAAGCTACACTAAACCATCACTAGTTTCTGTAGCAAATGGTAGAGGTGTGCCAGTTCTAGGTAGAGGGAAAGTTAAACTGATCTCAGAAACTGTTGAGTCCACAGCGTTATATGTTCCATCTTTTCCTTTTCAATTATTGTCCGTAGGAAGGATTACAAACTCTCTAAACTGTCGTGCAATTTTTTCCCCCCACAATGTTGTTTTTCAGGATCTAGCCACCAAGAAGCTGATTGGTGAAGGTCACTACGTAAATGGGCTGTACTATTTTTCAGAGGACCTCAATGTTCCAAAGGGGTTCCAAGTCAGCTCAAACCTAGAACATTGGTTGTGGCATCAACGCCTAGCCCATCCCTCAGAATTTGTGTTGTCTACGTTGTTCCCTAGTTTATGCAAATCCTCCCTTGTATGTGAAATTTGTCATTTGTCAAAATCTACTAGACTCCCATTCAATTCTTCCATGTCTAGGACTAGCAAGTTTTATGAGATGGTGCACTCCGATGTTTGGGGACCTGCACCTCTAGAGTCTTTTGATGGTTATAGGTACTACGTTATCTTTGTTGATGATTTCTCAAGAGCCACTTGGTTGTACCTCCTAAAATTCAAAAGTGAAGTTATGGATGCTTTCAAGGACTTTCATAATCTTGTCATGAACCATTTTTCGTCCCAAATCCACATACTAAGGTCTGATAATGGCACTGAATATACATCCAAAAATATGACTAACTATTTGAGCACCCATGGAATTATACATCAAACAAGTTGTGTAGGTACTCCTCAGCAAAATGGAATTGCCGAAAGGAAGAATAGGGACCTACTTGAAAAAACCAGGGCGCTAATGTTGCAAATGAATGTGCCTAAGAGGTTTTGGTCTCAAGGAGTTCTTGCAGCCACCTACCTTATCAACAGACTGCCTAGTCGTGTTCTGGATACAAAATCACCATCTGAGGTTATGCAAAACAAAAAAATTAATCTTTCCCATCTGAGAATCTTTGGATGTACCTGTTATGTTCATATTCAATCCCATCACCGAGACAAGCTTGATCCCAAAGCTGTCAAGTGTGTTTTCATGGGATACTCCTCCACCCAAAAAGGGTACAAATGCTACAATCCGTGCTCCAGGAAGATGTTTGTCTCAAGAGATGTACGGTTTGATGAAAACCAACCATATTTCAACAAATCATCAGATCAAAATCGTCAGGGGGAGCACTTCCTAGATCTCTTCCCATTGCCAAATCCAGTCGAATCAAGTGACTGTGTCCATTCACTACCTCACAACCGGGACTCTCATGCAACCCTTAATGACAACCTGCTTATTGGAGATGACACTGAAGCCTCAAAAGCACAAGTAGTTCCCCATGACCATAACACAACATTTATACAAGAGAGTGGAGCTGAACCTATTGTGATCCCAGCTCAACCTCGCAGGAATCCGACTCGAGATTGACATCCACCATCAAGGCTGCAAGACTATGAAACTTACCATGCAAGGTACCCTATTCACAAGTTTGTAAATTACTCCAAAGTCTCTCACTCTCATATAGCCTTCCTCAGTAAACTGTCCTATGAAAGTGAACCAAGGAACTTTCAAGAAGCCAATCGTCAAGTTGTGTGGAGGCTAGCCATGGAAGAAGAACTCAAAGCCTTGAATGAAAATAAAACCTGGAGTGTAGTTCAACTTCCCAAAGGCAAGAAGGTGGTAGGCAGTCGGTGGGTCTATAAAATCAAGTTTAATTCTGATGGCTCAATTGAACGACACAAGGCAAGATTGGTGGCTCGCGGTTTTACTCAAACTTTTGGAGTGGACTATAAGGAGACATTTGCTCCCGTGGCTAAGATGAGCACAATAAGGGTTTTGTTATCTGTTGCAGTGAACCATGAATGGCCATTGTACCAAATGGATGTAAAAAATGCTTTTTTACATGGAGACCTCGAAGAGGAAGTCTACATGCAACTACCCCCGGGTCATCCACAAGCACAGAATTCAGGTATGGCTTGCAAGCTTCATAAGTCAATCTATGGCTTGAAACAATCTCCTCGTGCCTGGTATGCCAAACTGAGCTCGGTACTTGAAAATTTTGGGTTCAAGAGAAGTCATGCTGATTCCTCCCTGTTTGTTCGAATAGGATCAGTTGGCAAATTAGTTGTACTAATCTATGTTGATGATATCATCATCACAGGTGATAACATTGATGAGATTCACACTCTTAAACATTCTCTTCATCAACAATTTGCCATTAAAGACTTAGGAATTTTAAAATACTTCCTTGGGATTGAACTGGCCACTTCCCCCAAGGGACTTTTTTTTAATCAAAGGAAATATGTGATTGACTTACTTCAAGAAGTGAAGATGATGGATTGCAAACCAACTCGTACTCCTCTTGATAGCAAATTGAAGTTGGACTTGACAGGAGAACCTCTCAGTGATATCAGTTACTACCAACGATTGGTGGGTAAGCTTATATATCTCACCATCACCAGACCGGATATAACTTACGCCGTCAGTCTTGTAAGCCAATTCATGCATGCACCCACTGAAGCTTATTTAAATGTTGTTAAAAGAATTCTCAGATACCTCAAAGGCTCCATTGGTCGGGGAATCGTCATGAAAAACAATGGTCATACTCAAATCATTGCCTACACCGATGCTGACTGGGCAGGGAATGCTATTGATAGAAAATCCACTACTGGCTACTGCACGTTGGTTGGAGGAAACCTCGTGACATGGAAGAGCAAAAAACAAAATGTAATTGCTCGCTCAAGTGCCGAAGCTGAGTATAGAGCCATGGCTTCCACTGCATGTGAACTCATTTAGCTCAAGGGCCTTTTCTCGGACTTGGGGTTCTCAATCAACACACCTATGTCTCTTTTCTATGACAATCAAGAAGCTATGCATATTGCCTCCAATCCGGTGTTCCATGAACGCACCAAACACATTGAAGTTGATTGTCACTACGTTCGGGAACAAGTCCAGTCCAAGGTAATTCAAACCACATTCACTCGAAGCCAAGATCAACTTGCTGATATTTTCACGAAGTCTCTTGCTTCTCCTCAGTTTCAAAGTCTGCTCTCCAAGCTTGGATCAATTAACCTCCTTGATCCAGCTTGAGGGGGAGTATTGGAAGAATAAGCCGTCCTACCTTGTCTCCTACCTTGTCCAAGCCGTCCTACCTTGTCCTACCTACACACTTGTATCCCTTAAGTGTTTCATGTATATAGATCCTTGTAATCTTGTAGAGAAATATAATGAGAAAAAGCATTCTCTTCCATATTTTCCGCAGGTTCTCTTAGTCATTCTTGCTTGTTTGTGTTTTAAGGTTACTTGAGACATATATCATGATGTTTTTCCATTTGAAACCAAGGATTTAACCCCTGCAATCATTCTATACCTGTTTCCCAGATTTCGGTCATCTTCTTTGTGCAAACTCCAACGACTTTGTGGGTTCTAGAGCTCCGGTTCAGTTCCAATCTATTCCAGGTATTTGAATATATTTTTGCATGCGGGTTTTAGGCTTGAAAACGTTAGATTTTGACATGCATGCTCCCTGTTCTTCATTTTACAGAATTCATGAGTTATACCGAGCTCAAATTGTTGAATCTGAGGTGGATTCAACATCTCCTTGTCCTAAAAACATTCTAGATGAGTTCCTGGTGATTTTTAGGATGAAATTACACAAATTTTGGCTTTGAAATCGATGAAATCGAGCTCGAGAGCCCTTAATCAAATTCCTGTGTTTTTCTACAGTTTTCGGAGACAGCACCAGGGACTGTCAAAGGCAGTCGCCATTAGTTTTGATGGCGACAACTCATATTTTGTTAACTTTAATGGAATCCAGTGACGAAAAAGGTATATTATGTTATCTCTGTTTTAATCTCATAGCACCATCGCGTGGCACCGTTGATGGCTAGTGCGACACCTACTTGCCAAACCGCAACAACGCGTTCACCGGTGATGGCAGCCCATGGCGGTGCATGTTTCCCATTGCATGACACCAAGTGGTGGACCGTGGCCAGAACACGGCAGCGCGTGATAAACCCGAGACCTAACTTGAGATTTTTAGTGTTCTAAATCACGTGGTGCCCTCCGTTTGTGCAAATTCAAAGCTTAAATGGTTCAATTGGACTTTGTTCCATTAAAATGATCATTTAATCTTATTTTAGCTTATATTGATATTCACATGTTGATTGAGAATCAAAAGGATATAGGCAATGAGCTTAACTGCGAGAGACGCTCTGCCTCCCTGAGAGTGGAACCCTTTGAAAAACCAAATGTTTTTACGTATATATACATCTATTTACGTATTTTCATAAATGCTTAATATGTGGATGCATAGTGTTGTGTTAGTCTCAGATGAGACTTGCGATGATATCAATAATACCTCTAGATCATTTGTGATCTATTTTCACCACATAGTCATCATGTGATGAGTTGTATAGCTATCTTCGGTCGTAGATTTGTTTGCAGGTTATATTGTCCTATTGGACGCTAGGGTTGATGAGTATTACTGGTATTGAGATTAACTAGTTGATGCTAGTGTGTGTGTGTGTGTGTGTGTGTGTGTGTGTGTGTGTGTATTCTGCTTGCTATACTTATGTTAGTGGACGCTAGCATGTTTGATTGATGAAGGGTATGCTATCTGAACTTAAACTTGATGATTTTTCATTGATATTAATGAATGAGATTTTACTGTTATGGTAGTATTATATTATATAGTTTTCAATATATATATATATGTGTGTGTGTGTGTGTGTGTGTGTGTGTGTGTGTGTGTTTTCAAAACAGGGGTCTTATGTTTAATGATAATTTTATAACTATGATAAAACTAATTCACTCACGTTTTATTTTATCGACCCCTTTAGGACATAACGAGATTAAGGAGAATACCGATGGGGACGAGTGGGCTTGGCAGTGAGGCTTTCATCCTTTGGATTTTAGGTGATGGCTCCTTTACTGTAGTTTTATCTTAATTGTAATATTTGTTGCGTGATCATACTTTTGAATATACATAGCACTGCACTCTGTTGTATTTACTGTTGTGTGAAACTTATAGCTGCTCTGGTGTGATGTGATTAATAACAGGGTTAAACCCAAGATAATTTGTGTCCCCAAGTAGGGAGGATGATAACTATTTTTGTAGTAGCTTTAGATTTTATTATTTAATGAAATTCTTTTGGTTCAAAGTCTTACACATCATGATTATCTTGCGATGGTTTCATCATTGAATTGGCTTGTGACGTCAGCTCTCGATGGGGTCATATAGTCAATTTAGTGTTGGCCAGCACATCACGATCTCGTAACGTATGTTATTGGGGTTAGGGTGTGTCACTTCGAGCTTATGATCGGTATTGTTAATATTATATATCACTCTCTAAAGATCATCGACGACATTATTCGGCAAAACCATTGCGAATCATTTATCTATTTACTACAATTAATTGGCTAAATGATCTGAATTTTAATTTATTTTTTATGAGGAAATTGTAGTAATGGTCCCTCAACTTTAACCCTATTGAAGCAATGGTCCCTCAACTAAAAATCCATGACCATTTGTCCGTTAACTCCACAAAACGTGCAGTTATCTATTTACTACAATTAATTGGCTAAATGATCTTAATTTTAATTTATTTATTATGAGGAAATTGTAGTAATGGTCCTCTCACCTTTAACCCTATTGGAGCTATGGTCCCTCAACTAAAAATCTATGACCATTTGTCTGTTAACTCCACAAAACGTGTGGTTATGGTCATTTTTGTTAACTCTGTCAGAACGATTAATGTTAGAAGAATTATTGCTACAATCAGGCTAAACTTTGGACCATTGCTTCAATTGAATTAAAGTTGAGAGACCATATCTCTAATTTGGTTAAAATTGAGGGACTATTTCTACAATTTCTCATTAAGTTTCCCATATTTGCCTCTTAATTCATTCTCAATGTACGTGATTCATTTTTACAGAAGTTTTAACAGATGTAACAAAAAAGACCATAGCTACACGTTTTGATGAGTTAAGGGACCAATGATCATGGATTTTTAGTTAAGGGACCATTGCTCTAATTGGAATAAAGTTGAGAGATTAATGCTTCAATTAGATTAAAATTGAGGAACTATTGCTACAATTTTTTTTTTTTTTTTTTTTTTTTTTTTGTGGAGATAGATCTTTACATTTGATTTACATATAAACCATTTCGATTATAAACAGGCTCTCGGAGTCGGCCACGAAGTTCCTCCTCTCTCCCCCGCCGCGTAATGAATTCGCGCGAAAACCAACAAGCCCATTAACCGACCACAAGCCAATCGAACACTGAAATTGAAACCCTATGCATTCTACTTATCATCCATCCTAATTCTCGTCCTTACAATCTCCTTCAATTTCCCCAAAACAAACTTCCTCAAAACCCAACTCCTAAAGCACACATTCTCATCACACCCCACCACCATTGTCCAAAACCTGTTCGGCTTTCTTCATCCAATTAAAAAACCCCAACAAACCCAGCCGATAAATCCCACTCCCAAGCCCCTCAACTGTCTTCTATGGATGGCTCCTTTCCTTTCAGGTGGTGGGTACAGTTCAGAAGCTTGGTCTTACATTTTATCCCTTGACCAACACTCGAAAAACCCGATTTTTCGAATAGCTATCGAGCAACACGGCGATCAGGAATCCTTGGAATTCTGGGAAGGGTTGCCTGAATATGTCAGGAAATTGGCAATTGGGCTTTACAACACACGATGTAGTATGAAGGACACTGTGGTTATTTGTCACAGTGAGCCCGGTGCTTGGAACCCGCCATTGTTCGAAACACTGCCTTGCCCACCAGCTGCTTACCAAAAGTTCAAGTCCGTCATTGGACGGACCATGTTTGAAACCGATAGAGTGAACGCGGAGCACGTGAAGCGCTGTAATCGGATGGATTATGTTTGGGTTCCTACGCAGTTTCATGTGTCGAGTTTTGTACAAAGCGGGGTTGATCCTTCTAAGGTTGTGAAAATTGTGCAGCCTATTGATGTTAAGTTCTTTGATCCGCTTGCGTATGAGCCGTTGAATCTTGCGTCTGTAGGGAAGTTGATTATGGGTAAGGCAACGCAGGATTTGGAAACGAAGAAGAAATTTGTGTTTATGAGTGTGTTTAAGTGGGAGTACAGGAAAGGATGGGATGTGTTGTTGAAATCATATTTGGAAGAGTTCAGTGAAGCAGATGGCGTTGCTTTGTATCTTTTGACAAATCCTTATCACTCTGATAGAGATTTTGGGAATAAGATAGTGGAGTTTGTGGAGAAATCTGGAATTGAAATGCCAGTGACCGGTTGGGCTCCAGTTTATGTGATGGACACTCACATAGCTCAAACTGATTTGCCGCGAGTGTACAAGGCAGCTGATGCATTTGTTCTTCCATCAAGGGGGGAAGGGTGGGGAAGGCCCCTCGTGGAAGCGATGGCAATGTCATTGCCCGTGATTGCCACAAATTGGTCTGGGCCTACGGAGTATCTGACTGCGGAGAATAGCTATCCATTGCCGGTGGACAGGATGAGTGAAGTAATGGAAGGGCCTTTCAGAGGACATCTCTGGGCAGAACCTTCGGTTAGCAAGCTTCGTGTTCTAATGAGGCGCGTGGTGAATAATGTCGAGGAAGCCAAGGTAAAAGGGAAAAAAGCAAGAGAAGACATGATCAAAAGGTTCTCTCCTGAGATTGTTGCAGATATCGTTACAAAACATGTACAACATATACTTCAGAAGGTGAATCGGTAGGATGGCATGAACAACGAGTCTATATTGCTTCTTGTGCTTGAAATGGGGCTTACAAATGGCTTTGTCGAATCTGTTGGCATGAACAACGAGTCTACATTTTCAAGGCGTCGTTCGGAGGTAGTCGGATGCTATGAGGAGTCAGAAGTATTTTTATTGCAAGTGATTTTACTGTATTTGAATGGTGCTACGGTGTATGGATTACTAGTTACAAATTTACAATTTGCTTGTTACATGGGATGCCAAGAGGTGTGCTCTACTTTTACACGCAAATTCAAATCCTCATTCCCTTAATTTAGATTAAATTAATAACAATATCGCTTAAATAAGAAAAACAAGCTCACTTTTATGGAGGAAACAAGTGGTGGTACTTCTTCTATGCATTTTGCTAGTATAAACAAACAACAACGACAATAGCCTTATCCCACAAAGTGGGGCCAACTATATAAATCCTATAACGTTATTGCATTCGGTTTTGTACCATTTCTTCTGTTAGATTCAAGTAGTCCAAGTGTTTTCTTAGAGTCGTTTTACAAGTCTTCTTAAGTCTTCCACTACCCATTTTGGCCTTGAGCCTCTGTTTTGTAATCGCATCTTCTAATCGAAGCATCTGCAAGTCTTCGTTTCACATGTCCAAATCACCTTAACTGATTCTCTCTCATCTTATCTTCAAGTTCGGCTATTTCTAATTCACCTCGGATATCCTCATTTCTAATCATGCGGGCATGAGATAAAAATGAAGTTTCAAGAACGCATTCTATGGCTCCTGGTTTCATGACTATGTAAAATTAAATTAAAAAATGTTGCTTAATTCTTATTAGATGGGATGCCGAGCAGCAACTAATACGATTTTCCTTCTTTTCCTGCCCATACAGTACTCAAATCATTCTATTACGAGCGCTTGTCACTATTCCATCAACACCCAATGAAGCATTCACCATCACTAACCGAAGGCTACGGAAGATGAGGTGTGAACGCTGCAAGAACTTCCTTATAAACAGGCTTCTTAAAATCCAGAGTCTGCACGATTTAGAAGAAAGAATACATGTTAAATACTATGACTGTGTAAAAAGCAATTCAAACAAATGTGTATGGCAAGGTTAACGTACAAGATCAACTACTTGTTCTGTTGACATCCATGACCACTCCCCAAACCCAGGTTTTTCACTTCCATCGCCTAAAAGATTGATTTCGTCATCCTTCCCAGTGAACTTAAGAAGAAACCTGTGAAATTCAACATGCATGCAATTCTGTAAATAAGTCAATGTGCATATGAGCATAGCGATACAAAACTTATGTATATTGATAGCATGTTTAAATGATAAAACTTGTAATGATCGTTAAACGAAGGTGATGGCATGCCTATTAGGTTATAATCTGGAATAGAACTTTGTACTCAGATGATAGACGAAACAGGTTGCAGCCTACCCAACACGCAAGGCACTGTATACCGACACTAACCATTTCTGTGCTTGGTCCTTCCAATCTGATCCCCACTGATGCCGAAGTTTTTCCCTAACTTCTGGTGGGAAATCATAAGTTAACCAATAAGGTGCCTGGAAAAAAATCTAGAAAACAATAAGGTACTCCGCAAGTGAGAAAAGAATGTCGGCTCTAGAATGTTCGAACATAACAGAAAATATAAAGACTGATTACTATTTTTTCTGGTGCTTAAACTGATTCCCTGCTAATCAAGTAACCAAAGCAGAAAACTTGCGATGAGAAAGGAAGGAACCACTAAATGCCAACATGACACAACCATTCTCTTTGTTATTTATATAATAATATAGTTGATTACGATTTAGGCCAAGCATAAATAATGAGAATCAAATGTGGTTTTTGGCTAGATAATTGAAGAATATTTGGTGTCTGACAAGTGATAACCAATGAAAATAATCAATAAAATTTCAGCAAAGATAAAACAGATTTATCAGCTTATCCTTCTGCATTCCCCAACTCTTTCTTCAGCGAAATGCAGACTCACAAATTTACTTCAAGCAGTTTAAAAATGTCCTGAAACAATGAAACAATGGAGGGAAATACAAGCATAGCAAGTGTCGTACCTCTGCAAGAATTTCTGCTGATTTAACTCCTGTCTCTTCTCTTATTTCCCTGATGGCTGCACTTCTTGGATCTTCAGCCTCATCAATACCACCCTTCCCAAAACAATTTTTTATAAAACTATTTCAGTAAATGGTAAATATAAAAATCTCACACTAAAGGAAATAAAGTTGTCTAAGATATTAGAATCATGTAAAGACTGCAGCTAGTAACTGTACTTAAACACTAATCACCCTACATTCTAGTTTGTAATAATTGCATATGAGATTCATTCATGTCTCAAACAGTCTCATAGCACTGCATATTTGTATTAGTTTGTATATCGAATACAATTTCCGAACTCAACAATGTTTGTTTGGACCTATAATGGTTACCAGTCCCCACCACTCCCTTTTGGATTCTTCATCTCTAACCTTGCATTTGTTAGGAATGCACTAAAAAAATCGACAGAAGTACTTGAAAATGACTCGACGCCATACATTTGAGAGAACCTTCAAATGATATCGTGTCCTTTGTTTATTGTCTTTGAAGTGCGTTTGTAGTGTTATATTAGTAGCTTTTAGTGATTGAGCAGCTCATTCCTAGTCTTCTTGTAGTGAATTTTTAACAACTGAGTCTAAATTCCCTTATCCACATAGCATAAAAGATACGTTAGAGGGATGCAGATATCATATGTGTAAAAAATTGTCAATTTGATGTTTCTGGATCTTCTTCCAAATTGAAGATCCTTCTTTTCCAGCATGTGTATAAAATTTTCTGTATCAGGTAAGCAGCACAACAATGTGGAACAGGCAAACACTTATTGTCATTCAAAAGTCCTTCCTCTGTAGAAAATATATACAAGAGAGGGTGCACTAATTCTATCTGATTAAATTCAAAATTCCAAGTACATTCTCAAAATAGCTCAAATTATATGTGCATGTGCAGCATGTGTAATTGTGTGCGCACATTTGATGGAAACACGGCAAAACTTATACACATGTATACAAGTAAAACCATTTAAGGAATCGAACATGAAAAGATAACGGATTAAACAAAATGTATATGTTTGTTGTATGCATACGAATTGATCTTCCTTATTTATTGCATTGTTCACCTAGAATCATATAGTAACACATAAAAGTAAAATTTAAAAGCAATTAAATCACCAAAACCCTAAACTTTCAATCCAAAACTGTGATCAAGTTTACCTGAGGCATTTGCCACGCACAGGGAATATCTAACCTCGAAGCAGCAAAAATCTATGGAGATAACAAACATATACAAACAAGTTGAGTAAGTTGCATGTACAAACACGTAGAACAATATAAAGGGAGATGGGGAGTGACCTTCTTAGAATCATTGACGGGGGAGTGACCTTCTTAGAATCATTGACGAGGCAGATGCCAACATTCCTTCTATAACCTTGGGTAGGGGCTTCCATTGCCGCTGAAGAAAAATGATTGGGAAGGTGTACAGAGGAGTCTATGTCTGGTATAAATAATGGATTTCCGGCGGAAGAGTGGAAGGTGCGAAAATTTAGTGAGTTTAAGAGGGCAAGTTGGGAAGGATGGAGGGGGAATGTGGAGTGTAGAATTAAGCAAGGCGAATCGGCAGCGTATATCCATTCAATTCCAATGCTTCTCTTTCTAACGTGTAAGGGGAAGGGCATATTACAGCTCCCCGGCTTACAAAATTCTGCAACGAGTGGGGCTTGTGAGGGGGATTTTAACTCTAGCTGTTTGATACAAAACAACGGAGCAGATGCAAAGGATGTTTGACTTACAACCGCATGAAAGAAAAACTCAAAAAGCCACTATCGTGGCGGTGACGGTGGCTAAAGTGTTGGATTTTTAGATCGCTGGGCCCGTCCTCACTCTAACGACACCAATACTGTTGTGGAGTAAAAAATAATCAAGAAAATTATAGAGGCGACACGTGTACTTTTGGGTGAAAAGGACAAAATTAGCCTCGAGTCATACCGAAACTCTCACGCGCAAGCAGCGGGCAATCACAACTCAGTCAAGTCAAAAGTGATCAAAATAGGTATTCATTCAAAACCTATTTCATCCATCCTCATCAAATTCTCCTCACAAGGTAACCCTCAATTATTCATTCAAATTAGGATTAATTGATTAATTAATTAATTAATTAATTTTCTAATTAATTTCCTAATTGATTGCAAGATATTATTTTGACATAATATATTGCAATTACACCCAAAAACCACCATAAGTGGCCGGACCCCTTTTCTCCAAATAGGGGTCAGCCACACCCCTATAAATAGCTCACATTTCTCCCAAAAACCTAAGTCCAATTCTCTTCTAAAATTCTCCAAATTTCTCTAAACACATTCTCTCTCAAATTCTAACTTTGGCATCGGAGGTTCTTCGACCAAAGCCCCCCCCAACAAAAATCATCGTAGGCGAGTGAGGCTCTTGGCCTTAACCTAGGGTTTAATTGTTTTGCAAGTGCATTTTCGTTGGAGAAGAAGGTGGAAATTTGCATCCACAAATTGGTGCTTTCATTGAGAGTCTTGATTTACAAGCTCATAGAAGACTTTTGCATTCAAGATTTCTAATTTTTTGTCCATTCGTAGATTTTTCGTATGTTCTTATTCTTGGAATTTTTATTTGTAAAAATTCTTTGATAAAACGTAAAAAAAAAGTATGATGGCAAGAGATTCGGAAATCACGACGAACGAAAATTCCAACGCTCAAGAGTTAGGACCGTGGTGATTCACAAGGTTAAACTCGACAACAAGTGGAGTGGCACCACCACTGCAGCCACCATAGTAGTCACCGCGGTAGCCACCACCATGGCAACCTTTGGCAAGTCCTTAGCCCACGGTGGGTAGCAAACCCAGGCACAAAAAGCAACCCAAGCTGCTAACCTAGCACCATGAGCCCAAGCTCAACTCATGGCCTAATTTATGCAGGCCCGTGCGACGACGGAACCCAGCTTGGCCTACGGTGAGCAAACCCAGGATCATGCAGCTGTAGCAAGAGCAGCGGCCCAGACCTCGTGGGCCCAAAGCCATCACGAGCCCAGTTCACTCCAAGGCTGAGCCTAAGATCGAAGGGCCCAAGTCCAAGGTGAGCCGACCCGGCGTGAGCCCAGCAGCCCATAGCCATGGCCCAGCCCACTCTCGTGGCCTTCTAAGCTGCCCAAACCAGTCTAAGGTCGGTTTAATCGTCTCGACTTTAGATTTCTTGGCCGACGATTGAACCGGGGGCATTTTCACCATATTTCTTCGCGAATTTGACATTTCTTAACTCAAATCCCAAGCCTGGAGTCTACCACACTTCCACTACTCAAGGAGGAGAATTTATTCCAAGCTTTTCCAACCCAAATAGACAACAACACTTGTCTCGACAAGTCATAAAGTTGACAAGCGCCCTTTCACTGCATATGACCTTGGTAAATAAGCTTTTGCAGTGCACTGAGATACAACGTGCCCCTAACGAGGTGTCCCGAAGTAGGATAAGAGCAAACGAGGAACTTCTCCAACAACGTCCTGGCAAGCATCCACGAACCGAGCGTTTCGGCAGTGTACACTCCCGATTGGGCTCCCAAGATAGCGTATACTCTCGTCTTAGCGTGCAGAGGAATCTTTACTCTCAATTAGGCCCACTGACAGGCATACACTCACGGTTGGGGCCATACTCTGAAAATTAACATGAGTAACCTTCTAGGCGAAATGTTCATTCGGAGTAGGCAACACGAAGTACAGAGAGAAGCAGTCACATAATCCGGCTCACACTTAACCGGCAACCTGAGAGAAATTCACTCGCCTACTTGGAACGTACCACATGCACCGTAGCTGAGGCATAGATGAGCCGAACACATGGAAGAGCAGCAAGTCACGATCGGGGGGCAACCAATAAATTCGCTATCCCAGCAAAGGAAAATTTAGGAAGAAATAGAGAGGCTCAGACCAAGCGATTGTGCGATTTCCGATGCAACAAAGCTACTGACAAAACGCTTCGACGAGACATGACCAACATAAACAGGTCACATTTCATTGACAAGATCTGGCAAACGGAACCATCCCACACACACTGGTGAATACAAAGATTACTTCTGTTCTGACAAACGTAGCAGTTCAGCCTAATGGCACGCTGGGGGCATGACTCCCTGCCGATCTCGCCCTGTCGCTCCTAATGGCACCGAGCAAGCCCATGGCACTCCAAACTTCAAAACATCCAATGACGGAGCAAAAGACAATACTTTATTAACAGCCTTTGCTAGTGAAGAAATTAAAGATGAAGAAGCTTGCAATCCATTCAGATTCTCAACAAATCACCAACCAAGCCTCAAAAGGGTACATGATGAAACATCTACGATGGTGCAATACTTGAAGAAAGTCTGGGAGTAGCTCGATGTGCTTCCCACTTACACCCTTACGCGGGTTCCACAAGCAGTTCGAAGTCTCAAGTAATTCACCAAACAAGACCTCGCAAGCTGAGGATTATTTCAGTTGTCCAGTAGTCCTGTTTTCCTCAGCTGCACTCACGACAACGTCTTCCATGCTCTCTAGTATGATAGGGTAAACCAATCCCTGCACCCATTTGGGGGTAAACCAATCGCCACACCCATATAGGTAAGCTTTCCAGTTCGAGAGGGTAAACTAATTGCTATCCAATGCGAAAGGGTAAACTAATCCCTCGACACCTATCTGGGTCTGCTCTCCGGGGTGTAAGAAGGTAAACTAATTGCTCTCCAGTGCAAGAGGGTAAACCAATCCCCCGACACCCATCTGGGTTTGTTCTCTAGTGTGAGAAGATAAACTATTTGCTCTCTAGCACGAGAAGGTTAACCATTTCCCCAACACCCATATGGGTTTGCTCTCTAATGTAAGAGGTTAACCTAATTGTTCTCTAGTGTGAGAGTGTAAACCAATTCCCTGACACCCATTCGGGTCTGCTTTCCAGTGCAAAAGGATAAAAGTAATTACTCTCCAATGTGAAACGTTAAACTAATTGCTCTCCAGTGCAAGAGGGTCAACCAATTTCTCAACACCCATATGGGTAAGCTCTCCAATGCGAGAGGGTAAACTAATTGGTTTCCAGTGCGAGAGGGTAAACTAATTGCTCTCCAGTGCAAGAAGGTAAACTAATTCCCTAACACCCATCTGGGTAAGCTCTTTAGTGCGAGAAGGCCACACAACTCAAAAGATAGAATACTTGAAGACCAGTTAAGTAGTAAATGGTCAAAGGGCAGCAACCACTTAGCACTCAATAGTTCGCTCATTCGACACTTCATCTTCAGCAACTCCGATCTTGGCAACTCTATCCTTGGTTGCTCTATCTAGGGCAGTTGAGAAATCAAACCCAAGAAGTTTCATCATTTTTGGCAAGCAGCCCAAACCGTGGCCCATGCGTCGGCTTATACTGAACCATTCCTTGGCTTCAGTTAAGTGGAGCAACACAAGCAATGGCCTCTGCCACACCACCTCTTTGGCCCATGCCAAGCCTCCTGGCCCTTGCCAGCCAACATGCAGCACCACCCAAGAAGAAGATAAGGGGAATTAAGTTTTTCTTACAATGGTGCGGTATAGAGAAGACAAAGAAATCAGCGGAATATGGTTCTTTGTACAGGCAAACAAAGAAGAGTGTTAGGGAAGGGGGAACAAATATCCTCTATCCTTTAGTTTTCTCTCTTTCTTGTAGGAATAAATAATTGCCCTTCGAAGTTGATTTAATCCCCTGCTTAAGGTAGGCTTAAATAGGCTTTGCATGCAATTTGTTTCCCTTTCCTAGAAAAATCTAATTCCAAGTCCAAGTGAGAATCTGCATCAAAGCTGGAGATCTCTACACCTGCTAGCCCTTTCTTGCGAACAGCCCAGCAGGTGTGGAGGCATTTGTGGAGTAAAAAATAATCAAGAAAATTATGGAGGCGACACGTGTACTTTTGGGTTGAAAGGATAAAATTACCCTTGAGCCACACCAGAATTCCCACTCATAAGCAGCGAGCAATCACGACTCAATCAAGGTCAAAAGTGATCAAAATAGATATTTACTCAAAACCTATTTCATCCATCTGATCAAATCCACCCCACAAGGTAACCTTCAATTATTCATTGAAATTATGATTAATTACCTAAATTAATTGATTAATTAATTAATTAATTTCCTAACTGATTGCAAGATATTATTTGACATAATCTAGGCCGAAGAGGTACTTGAAGACTTCTTCGGCCTGGTAAGGAGGCGACGGCCGAGATGTTAGCTGAAGGCCGAACGAAATAGTAGGTTGAAAGGCAGAGACATCCGACCGAATGGTGGTAAAATAGACTTGTAGCCAGAGTTGGAAGACCCAGAGGGGACCATTTTGGTTTGGGTCGATTTTTCAATGGTTGCTTCAGCCAGGCAGCGGAAAAGGTTGGCTAGAACGGCCGAGCTAAGCGCCAGGGTATGACCAGTAACGAGGGCCTCGGCCACTGGCATGTTCTCGACCAAACATTTGTTCGACCAGGGTACAACAAGGGCTATCGGTCATCTTGATTCAGTGTTTCGACAGCTCAATCTTCGAAGAGCGCCTTAAGGTCGAGATTCAATGGGTTCTCAAAGAGAACTGCATCTATCGGGATCCTAGAGGGAGGAGTCCCGAGAATAGCCAAGACGTCAAGGATAGTGGGGTCGAGAGGGCCAAAAGGAAGGACCATGGTGTTGGTGGCCGAGCATTAGAAACTCAACGCTGCCATGATGAGCTCTTTATCCATGGTTAGCTCCATGGTCGAAAGCTTGAGGGCGTCATAGATACCAAGGGCCTTCCACTCTTGGCCGAAGAAGCTTTGCATTCGGACGACCCAAGCCACCCAGTTGGCGTTAGTCGTAGGCCAGGCTCCTTGAGGCCTTGATGGGTCCCATTTTGACTAGTCGAACCTTTGCAGCAAAGGTGTTAGGCAGTGAGCCTTGAAAAGAGTAGTGATTGACGAAGGAACCGCATCCTTGAAGAACGGCCCTAGGGTTTGATGGGTAATGCTCAGGTCACCTTCGAAATGTAGAGTTTTAATGGTGTTCCGATCAATGAAGCTCTTGCATTTGCTGCATTCGTCGCTAAGCTTGCAAATGAAGGTATTGGAACTCATTTTGGAATTTGGGAAAATGCTTGGGAGGATTTCTGGGGCAGAAGTTTGTTTTCTGGGATTTAGAAAGCAAAATGGCTGAGAGAGTCTTTGAAGGTTTCTGGAAACATGAGTACAAATAAAGGGAGTTCAGGTATTTATAGGCGTTTAAGAAGGAAGATCAAACATTTGGTATTCGAAAGCACTAGATTTTTGAATTGGGGGGAAAATTAACTGGGAAATGGCCAATCATTTCGGATATTTTGGGAACCTTCAAGGATAGGATCAAGGTTTTCGAGGATCTGGGACGCACGATTGCGTGCGGCGGCGGTTTTAATGCATTAATGAGGAAGAGACGTTTCGGCTGGCGCTCGTTTTCGAGGGCCATGATTGAGAAATGGTAGGTTTATCAGAGAATCGACACGTGGCAGTATGTTGGGAGTAACGAGGATCGTGCAATCATCTTCCATAGATGGGCATAGTAATGGTTATCAAGAACAGTTAAGTCTAAAAGCAAAAGATGTTTTCGCTTCTTCAAGGTCGAGATCCGACCAAAGGTTGGCAGTCGACGACCTCAGAAGCGAGGAGGCAATGTTTGGGCCCAAAATAATATTGTTAGGCCGAATGTAGGTTTGTGCTCGGCCCAAAGCCGTGTCAAAATACTATGGGCTACCTGATGATTCCGGGCCATTTAGCAGGGATGGTCGAGTACTATCGTAAGAATGAGTAGTTCAGATAAGCAAAGAGGATCAAGGAAGTCCTGGTGCAATTAGGATTCTCGACCAAACAATGAATAAAGCCCTGAAGGGAGGTGAGTTCAAAATCCTAATGGGAGTAGGGTTGTTCAAAGCAAAGTTGGAACGAAACAAGAACTCCTAGTCCCGATAGGGGTAATTCGATCTTAAGAAGGAGTTGGTGCTATAAATACAAAAAATCATGCAACGATTGAGGACCTTCTATTCAACACACAATTGCCCTACGCAAAACCTCTCAAACATCTTAAGATTTTTCATTTTCTATTTCCGCCGACACACCTTCAGTTTGGATAAACTGCACTGTGGAAGCAACCGGCGAACACCTTCAGTTTGGATAAATAGCACTATTGCCGTAGAATCAGCTGACCGATAAGCACCTTCAGTTTGGATAACCAACACTGCATTGAGGCCGACTGGTTACCCATCCAAGTCTCGGCCGAGAAGGGTTTTCGAATCCTTATTGGCAGGGGTCACCTTATTAGCCCTCGCGGGGAAGTAAAGTGTTACGAGTTACGACATTCGGCGTACTAGACGTCGAGTGATTTTATGATTGGATACTCACAAGTGAGTTTCAAAGTTCGGCATTCTGACGGCTGAACCACATTCACCATGAAGACATACATCACCTTTGAATATTTGTGTCCGTATAGTCTGGTGTCGATTCGACGTGCTTATACTTTTACGAATATAATCACGGTGACCGAATCGGGCACCGACGATTTGTGAACTTCGCAGAACTAGCAGCCTTGTCTTCAGGCTCTAGAATCCAAAGACCGAGAGTGTTCCTTCCTCGGTCGCAGTCGCAAGATAAAGAAGTCAGCAACGCGCTCAACACGACATCAACAAATTCTACTCTTCGGCCAGGCTCGGCCGACGAGTTGGCACGCCCTGCATCCAACCGAAGGACTTAATTAGTTTATTAGTTACTCGACCTACGCGCCGCGTAGGTTTTGTAATTTTTAGAGTCAACACACATTCAACAAAGAAAAATTAAATTGAATCAATAGCATGTAGATCAATTCAATAAAATAAAAAATTAATCATAAAACAAATTATTAAAACGTAATACTCCCCTGATTGAATATCAAACTCTCTTTAGCGTAGCGTCAAAAGCGTGCTGATAACGTATTGTAGGCCTAATTTTCTTAATCATATAAAGGACAGAGAGAGAGGGGGTGCGGCAACATTATAGAAAAAGAGAGAGATGTGTAATTGTGAGGTGTGTTCTATTCCACCTCATTGTGCCTTTATTTATAGTAGTAGGGAAGATTAATTCTTTACCCTTTTAGGATTGCAACTCTAATAGGATAATATCTAATCTAAGAGATATGGTAGAATCCCAAAAGGATATCCTAGATATGTTAGGATCTACACAATCACATTCCTAATCTAATAGGACTGCAACACTACAACTTTATTTAATGAAAATGACTTAAACTGTAATGAAAATGACTTAAATTTTTATGGAATGGACAAAAGTTTAATATAATAAAAATTAAAAAAATTAAAAAATAAAAGCTTAGGTGCAAGAGCCCGCGCGTCCATTACACACACTATTTATGAAACTAATTGGTACTATACTATTTCTGAAATTAAAGGGTACTACACTATTTCTGAAACTGAACGAGATTACAATATTTTTTGAAACTGAACATTATTTCTGAAAACTGAATACTAATTCTGAAAACTGAGCAATAATTATTTATGAAACTAAACATGAGTAGTATACTATTTCTGAAACTGAACACAAATACTATTTCTGAAACTAATTATATCCACCCAAGAATATGAGCCCATAGTCGCACCCTCACTTCATGTCCTTCAGTTTTTGAACAAAAAAAGCTTTCGATCATTTTAGTTTTAGATTTTTTTTTTTTTTTTTTTCGTTTTGTTAAATCCAATTCACATATGAACAATTTAACAGTCGAAGCAACAAGGGTTTAGTTAAATCCCATTCATATCCCCAAGCAGCAAGGATCTTTTTTCGATTTTGTTAAATCCCCATTCATATCCCACCAAACCTTCGAACCCAGTCCAAGAGGTGGCCTCACATCACCACCGAGCTGGGAAGAAGGTCGGTAAAACTCAAAAAAGGATTTTGTTTTTCACGCGCTCTGATTGGATTTTCTTTTTGCGTGTTTTTTTTTCTTCTTATTCTTATCATTAAATAAAGTTATAAGATGACTTTTCGTTAAAATTTAAAATTTTAAAATATTTTTTATTAGTTTTCCTTTAAAAATATAGACTCAAAAGTAAATAATATATGGATACAAACTAAAACTAAAAAGAAAATTAGTAGTACACGATTTATGATCTCCTAAAAAACATGTGTTGAAGGTGACTCGAAACTGATCGTCGATCCTATAAAAGGAGTTTGTTTTACCCCTTGGCGTCTAAGGATCATTTTAGAAGATACCAAATAGTTGGCTTCGGCTTTTGATGTGATCACTTGTAACCATGTCTACGGAAAAGAATTTTATAGCAAATGCTATTACTAGTACGGGATTTGTGTATCATAACTTTCACGCCGGACAGAACCTCAAGAAAGACTTTACTGTATTGGTACTCAATTGTAAAAAAGGTGACTCTATCTAATGTTATTTCTTTTCTATAAAAAAATAAAAAGAAAATTATTAGATTAAAAAATGACTGCAAATTTAAAAATGGGTACAATTTAAGAACTTAAATATTCTAACATGTAGATTTATTATTAAAATTAGGGCGTGGATAGGAATCAAAAGACCTGATCACAAATTAAAAAGAAATAAAGTTTCAATTAATGAAATAAAAAAATTAAAAATGAGAACCTAATGTTTTGCATATTAACATTTATTGATAATCTAAAAACAGAAACAACAAAAAATACAAGCATCGATCACAAATTAAGAACAGAAGGGGAGGACAGAAAACCGCTCAAGTTCCGTAAGGTCTGAGGGGTCGGGGGCTTCTTCTTGGACGCCGAGGAGTGGGTTGAAGATTCTTGTTCATGGGTTTTAGGTGGAGGGTTTTTGGAGCTTTCAGCAGTGGCAGTTGCAGCTGCAGAAAGACTAGTAGAAATGGTGTCAAGCCCAAGTCATGCAGTTCTCCGGCTATCAGCTCCGGCGGGAGGATCTGTGATGCCTGCCGCAGGTGACGAGGATCACGGGACATTAATTATTGGGTTGTTCTCCTGAGAGAGAGAGAGAGAGAGAGAGGAGGCTTTTGTTCTGGAAGTGATAAGATGATACTGGTGAAGGGAAAAGTATTTA